>NW_024097414.1:252500-1452500 GCF_016545835.1 Crotalus tigris | reverse complement strand
CTTTCTCTTTCCTTTCTCTTTCCTTTCCTTTCCTTTCCTTTCTCTTTCCTTTCCTTTCCTTTCCTTTCTCTTTCCTTTCCATTCCTTTCCCTTCCTTCCCTTCCCTTCCTTCCCCTTCCTCTTCCCCTGATAACGATGTTAAGGTAACCTGAAGTAACAAGGTGGAAAGGAGCCATTATGAAACTTCGCTTATATTCCATTTGATTCTATATGCTTGAGTTCATGCAACACACAAACCACGAATTATGGTCAGCAAACGACACGACCAGCTTTGCAGAATACACTGTACAGAAACAAACTAAACACACATTCTGCTATGTTCTAGTGGCCGGGTTAGTGCAACCCGCTCAGTGCATTTTCACATACACCTTGCAATCTTTTTCCTTCTTCCACCTGATTTGGCAGCAAACGGGAGAGGTTTATCCACAGGCAGCTCTGATTTTGAGGCCGTTCTCCCTGCCCTGAAGGCCCCTGAAGCTATTGGCTGAGTCCCTTCTTTAATAAGGGCTCCACTCACACTTGCCGAATAGCTGTGCCCATGGCCCAAACCTAGCCGTTAACATTCGTGAGAAATTAATTGCATGGTCTTTAAATAGCCTCGGATCTCACTAGCAACCGGAAAGCAAATTCCAAGGCAATTCCAGAGCCGGAGGTCAAAAAAAGCTGAGAAAGTAGTCGGATCAGCTCTTGATCCCGGGGGCTTTTAGCTGAAGCCCCCGGAAGCATCTGAAAAGGCAGGCAAGGCAAGTTTCAGAGTCACAATACTGAGGTTAACGAGAAGGCTGGAGGACACAGCCAAAGCGTTGGTTGTCTGGAGAACAGAATAAGCGAATTGGAAGGGACCCTGGAGGTCATCTAGTCCAACCTCCTGCTTCAAGCAGGAGACCCTGTACCATTTCAGACAAATGGCTGGCCGGTCTCTTCTTCAAAACCTTCCAGTGTTGGAGCACCCACCACTTCTGGAGGCAGGTTGTTCCCCTGGTTAATTGTTCTGACTGTCAGGAAGTTTCTCCTTAGTTCTAGGTTGCTTCTCTCCTTGCTTAGCTTCCATCCGTTGCTTCTTGTCCTGCCTTCTGGGGCTTTGGAAAGGTGATTGTCCAATAGTCTTTTCTGGTGCTAAGGTATTCTGCCTTCCATAACTTCTTGCGACTTAGAAATGGGCTTTATTTTATGAAGGGCCTTCCGTTTCCTTCTATTTGATCAGTTTGTAATGGGGCACAAAGAGTATTGTCCTTCACCGCTTTAGATTACAGATATCTAGCAAACAAGAACATGCTTCTCCTTCTAAAATATTTATAAGCTGTTAAAGCCGGGAGATATCTGTGTAAACTGTTCTTTCTTTTACGGCCAGCCTGCCAGTTGTTTGCGCATCGCAAAGGTTGGGGGGACTCAAATCACTGCAATGCAGAGCACTTTTGGATTGGAGGGCAAAAAGGAGGCAGGCGAAGAACAATGTGGGATCCTCCAGACGTTACTGAACCAAACGCCCCGGGAATGCCAGCTAGCATGGCCCAGAGTGAGACATTGGGGGAACTGTAACTTAGCAACATCTGCAAAACTGCCAGCTCTCTTTTCCTTCCACATATGTTGATAGATCTCTATAGATACCCTGGTCAATGGTCAGTTAATTCAAAGAGCAATCAGACAGAAAGGGAGGGATGGGGAAGGAGGGAGGGAGGGAAGGAGGGAGGGAGGAAGCAAGGAAGGAAGGAAGGAAGGAAGGAAGGAAGGAAGGAAGGAAGGAAGGAAGGAAGGAAGGAAGGAAGGGAAGAAGGAAGGAAAAGGGAAGGAGGGAGGTGGAGGGAATTGAGGAAGGAAGGAAGGAAGGAGGGAGGAATGGAGGGAATTGAGGAAGGAAGAAGGAAGGAAAGGAAAGGAAGGAGGGAGATGGAGGGAATGAGGACGGAAGAAGGAAGGAAGGGGAGGGAGGGAGAGGGAGGTGGAGGGAGGGAGGAGGGGATTGAGGAAGGAAGGAAGGAAGGAAAGGAGGGAGGGAGGGAAGGAGCAAGGGAGGTGGAGGGGATGAAGGAAGGAAGAAGGAAGGAAGGGGAGGGAGGGAGGGAGAGAGGGAGGTGGACGGAGGGAGGGAGGTGGAGGGGATTGAGGAAGGAAGGAAGGAAGGAAGGAAGGAAGGAAGGAAGGAAGGAAGGAAGGAAGGAAGGAAGGAAGGAAGGAAGGAAATTTAACCATTCAAAGGCACGTAAAAGTTTGTTCGCCAGTCTAAGATGAATCACCAAACCATTTTTATTTTATCTTTCCCCGTTTTTACACCACCTTCTCCCAACACTCAAGGCAGCGTACAGAACAACGAAGTAACAGTGGAATGAAACCCATCCATCCCTAACTATAAAAAAAAAGACACATTACCCAGAAATGTGTCTGAAATAAAATTGCTAGCTTTCCAGTGCCCATGTAAAAAAACCAGGACACTAAAACGTCTTGCGAACTGTCAGATGGGTCAAGGCTGGGGACATTTCCGACGACGTCTTCTGTTGCTCTTGATTAGCTACTAAAAGTTTAAAAGGCAAAACAAAAACAAAAACAACTTTGGCTGCCCTGCTTGGGGGAAGCTGCTCCAGCCAAAATAGCAGGCAGGATTGGACCCAGATACTCCTCGATGTACAACCGTTCGTTTAGTGACCGTTCAAAGTTACAACGGCACTGAAAAAAGTCACTTTTTTTTAACGACCGTTTTTCACACTTACGACCCTCGCAGCCTCCGCATGGTCACACGTGATCCAAATTCAGACGCTGGGCAACCGACTCCTCTTGATGACCTTTGCAGTGTCCCGGGGGTGTCACGTGATCCCCTTTTGCGACCATCTGACACACAAAGTGCCCTGTGGGAAGCCAGATTCATTTAACGACTGTGTTTCTCACTTAACAACCGCGGCGATTTGCTTAACGACTGTGACCAGGAAGGTCGTAAAACGAGGCAAAACTCACTTCACAAATGTCTCCCTTCATGACAGAAACTTTGGGCCCAGCTGCGGTCGTAGGTTGAGGACTACCGGCGTTCCCACACAGATAGAGGTAATTGGAGATGGTTAAAGGCTTAAGATAGAATGCCAGCTTCTTCCACTCGTTTCAGTAAACCTTCGGAATGAATAAGCTCGGGGCAATATTTGTATTAGTTCCCTGACAGATGAAGTTATACACCTGTGGGAGTAAAAGATGCTCACAAAGGCAGAGGGCTGAAATTGGATTCCAAAAATATTCAGGGATGTTTAGAGCGGAGTTGAACACTTACAGTAGCAATTCTGGCCACCAAAGAAGGCTTCAACCATTTGCCGAGGACCCCACAGATCTAACCCTGAGCTACAAATATTCTCCTCTATCAATAATAACCAAGGATAGTTTTTAAAAGGTTGTGTTGGCATTGTGGAAGGAGCAGATCAGCATCTGTTTTAGTCACCACTATGTAAAAAAGATGTGGAGACTCTAGAAAGAGTACAGAGAAGAGCAACAAAGATGATTAGGGGACTGGAGGCTAAAACATACAAGGAACGGTTGCTGGAATTGGGTAGGTCTAGTTTAACAAAGAGAAGGACAAGGGGGGATATGATAGCAGTCTTCCAATAGATCAGGGGCTGCCCCAAAGAAGAGGGAGTCAAGCTATTCTCCAAAGCATCTGAAGGCAGGACAAGAAGCAACAGATGGAAACTCATCAAGGAGAGACGCAACCTAGAACTAAGGAGAAACTTCCTGACAGTGAGAACAATTAACCAGTGGAACAACCTGCCTCCAGAAGTTGTGAATGCTCCAACACTGGAAGGTTTTAAGAAGAGACGGGACAGCCATTTGTCTGAAATGGCATAGGGTTTCCTGCCTGAGCAGGGGGTTGGACTAGATGACCTCCAAGGTCCCTTCCAACTTTATTATTATTGTTGTTGTTGTTTTTGTTGTTGTTGTTTTGTCTAAGTAGCCCACTGCAAGAGCTAAGCCACCATGTACATTTTCAGCAGAGAACTCACCCCGAGTTTAGCATAAGTACAGAAATTGGTCTTTGGAACATTAACTGTTTTCCCTGGCTAACGTTTGCTAAGTCTAAAATAAAATAAGCCCAGTGTGTCTTTCTTCTTTAGGGTTAATTAGAAAGCTTATCCAGAGCCCATTAAAGTTATTGGAAATGCTATCCAAAACTTTAGAGAGCCCTTCAAGTGAACAGCAAAGCCGAGAATATTTAAGCGGGGGGGGGGGGAAACAGAACTACTATTACAGCAAATGAGTTCTTAGAGAATATGGGGGTTTTAATTATTATAAATGCTTTCTAAAATTGCAGAGTAACTTTATTAGCCGAGGCCTCGGATAACCTCGTTACCGTAAGATTTTCTGTGCCGTCAACGAGGAAGGCAGATTAATTTCTAGCAGAAGTGGCTTGCCACCGAACTTGCAAGCAAATTTTTGGAGCCAGGCAGCGGAGTGTGAGATTGGGGAGAATAATAAGAGCGCGGCCTCTAAATTCAGAAACGTCGAATAAACACGCCAGCCAAGAATAATTTTAACTCTGGCCGGGACGACGGAACGAGAAAAATTGGCACCGATAACGCAACTTCTACCTTTTTTTTTTCGCGCCGCGGAGATGTCAAATTTAGTTTTGAGAACTGCAGCAGACCTGGAGGCATCTGTTATTTTGGGGAAGGGAAAAAAAAAAGTCACAGTTAGAAATAGTCCCCTGGGGGGGGGGGAAAGCTCCTGAAGAAAACCTCCAGAATGCTGCTGGTGGCATTTTACTAAAAAAAGAGAAAAGAAAAAAAGAAAAAAAAAGGAGAGGGTGCGCGGAATTAATATGGATGCAAAATGAAATGTAATCTTGGCGTCTTGATTGCAAACGAGGTGTTTTTTTAATCGCTCGCGTGCCAAGATGTTTGGAATTGCCAGCGGTCGTGGCTATGCACGTGGTAGTCCTCAGTTTAAGATGCACACGTGCTCAGAGGAAGAACAAGTGAGATGGATGGTGCAGAAGGCTCTCCCATAGCTTGCAATATATTATTTTTCAAATTTTATTTATAATGCAGTTAAAAACAAACAAACGTTGGATTTAACGTGACATTCCAGTATATACATTCTTATCAGATTATTCCACTTTTTACAATCAATTCTTCATCTCTACATATGCATCTAAGTTTTATATACAATACTTGTTCTAAAATGACATATATTTCTATCTTAACATTCAACTTTTAATCCCGACCGTCCCCTTCACATTCCTCCAGTGGTAAAATTTATCCCAGGTTTCATAACAAACTGATCCACATTTGTCTTTTAATATCATTGTGAGCCTGTCCATACCTGCACATGCCTTAGCTTGCCATATTGAAGCTAAGTGGAGAATCTGCTTTCTGTGAAGTCAAAAAAGATGCCAAAGCTGAGCAGATGTCTCCACCTGCCTTTTACCTTCAGCTGGGAAAAGCAAGCTCTCTCCCCACTCCCTCCCTCCCTCTGGTCCTGATGGGTTGGGATTTCATCTCCAAAAGATCTCCAAAGCTGACATGATAATGCAAGCGGCAATGTGCGTGCGCTTAAATATAGTGACGCTCGGTTAGGAACTCTGTTTTCAGAACAAGGCCCTGAGTCCGTGCCATGAATAAATTTGGCTGCAAACGTTTGGCAGATTCTGAAGAAACAGGCTGTCAGTCATGAACTTTTAATGGACAAAGAGGAGGAAGAGGAGGAGGAGGAGGAGAAGGAGAAGTCCTATGGAGACTGTCTTCTCTTCGTTGCTTAGGACAGTGGTGGCGAACCTATGGCACGGGTGCCAGAGGTGGCACTCAGAGCCCTCTCTGTGGGCACGCGCGCCGTCGCCCCAGTTCCAGGCCTTCAGCTGGGTTTTATAAAACCTTTTCGCTTTAGGCCTCCGCCACCGTATACAAAAAAAAGATTCAATCAATCAGTCAATTTCAACTTCTCGCGGGAAAAAAAAAGATCTTGCAAAGTAGGAATTGATTGATTGAACTTTTTAATCCCACCCAGTCTGCCGTTACCACTGCAGCCACGCCCACCCAATGGGCCACATCCACCCAATGGGCCACACCCACCCAATGGGCCACACCCACCCAATGGGCCACACCCACCCAGCACCCGACAATGCATAAGTGGGTTTTAGGTTGCAATTTGGGCACTCAGTCTCTAAAAGGTTCGCCATCACTGGCTTAGGAGAACAAATGCAGTTCTTCTCTTTTCTTTTGAGTTTTAAAAAGAAAATTTTGACAGTCTCAGCTGTCAAAAACAGCAATAAAAAAAAATGGAAGCTCACAAGAAGGAGCTGCGGCCTCTTCATTCCAGTTCTGCAGGACCTTTGAACAAGGCGACCTTTTGTGTTCATGTTGGCCTTGAGAATCTATCAAACGTACTCATCACTGCCACCCTGCCGTCCATCTTAACAGAAAAGGAGACATTTTAGAAATATTAGAACAGAGTGGAAGGGACCTTGGAGGTCTTCTAGTCCAACCCTCTGCTGAAGTAGGAGTTTCTTCACCATTGCAGACAAATGGAGGCAAGCAGCTCTCCCTTCTCATACAGAAATTCCCTAATTGGGATCCCATTAGAAACAAGTAGCTTCTATAGTTAGATGAGAAGAATGCAGAATCGATTCTGCTTCGTCGCTCAAGTTCTAACCTTCATGGAAAGCTTTGTGTTGGGTAGATTAGATGAGTGTTGAAACCTCTTCCAAAAATGCTTTTGATTCTTGAAAAATGCATTAATGTGTTGGTGTGAAACCATAAAGATCTATTTCTTGTTTACAGAATCCATAACATTATCTGTCACCATAGAATAGAATAGAGTTGGAAGGGACCTTGGAGGTCTTCTAGTCCAGCCCCCTACTCAAGCAGGAGGACCTATACCATCTCAGACAAGTGACTGTCTAGCCTCTTCTTAGAAATCTCCAGTGATGGAGCGCCCACGATTTCTGGAGGCAAGCTGTCCCACTGGTTGATTGTCCTCCCTGTCAGGAAGTTTCTCCTTAATTCCAGGTTGCTTCTCTCCTTGATCAGTTTCCATCCATTGTTTCTTGTCCTGCCCTCTGATGCTTTGGAGACTAACGTGCCCCCTTCGTCTTTGTGGCAGACCCTCAAATACTGAGGTTGATGGAAAGTTGATTATCCTGGTATCATGCGGGATGACTTAAAAACCTCACGAGGTCTTGAATCACATTGTCAGAATCTTATCATCATACTTTTTATAAACTTTTGCTGTTTTGTTTTTTTTAAGGAGCAACTTTTCAAAAGTTGCCATTTCAACTGAAAAAAAACAACAAACCCACAAGTTTTGTAAAGAGAGAGAGAGAGAGCCGGAGAGAAGGAGAGAGAAATTGTGTCTCTGGGGATTGTTCTGCAGGAATATTCTGTTTATAATTAATTCAAGGTACACATCTGTCTTTGGGGTTTCTTCAAACCTTCTCCGGTTGTTGTGTCAACAATAATTTATAGGTGAAAAACCCCCAAAGCTCCTTTGCTCAGCGATTCTATTTGTGTGGAATAAAAAAGGTGCTTTTCCAGAGATGTATCTGAAAATTGCCTCCCTGTATCTCACTAGGGTTTTCTCTGCCATACAGCATACCAAGGACTATGGAGTTATGTATTGAGTTAAATAGCTCACTGCAATAATAATTTAGAGTCCTTTATACCCCTCTTGGATTTAAGGTTTACAAGTGGTTTTGGTTGCAGAGTTAGTGGGTTCCAAACTTTTGCAACCGTAGAAATTTTGCTTGGGAAACAAAGAGATGCAATCACATTGGTTCCAATTTACATTTCCAGCTTTGAAACACGGATAGAATTTCGAGTTTGATTTTTGTCAGATTGAAACACGGCGCTGTGGTTCTCCAGGATAATCAAACGCCCAGTGCCGTTTGCTGTTGACTATTTCATTCTTTATGCAATAAAAGAAACATCTTACACGAGTACCTATTCCGTAACAGAAATATTATTATTATTTTTTTAAAAAAATGGATATGAAAACGACCAATCTATTTGGAATGGGATGTCTGTGTTTTGTCTTGGGACATCTGCATTTTTGGAATATTTGAAAGCAAACCTCAATTGCAATGAGGAATGAAAAGATTTTGCATTCCGTGGAACTACTTTATCTTTTTATTCTTATTCTTATTTTTTTATTTTGGCTGGAACCACAAAAATGTTAACCAGCCACTTCAGTTTTTGATCGGCATGAGAACCAAATTCTGAGTCCGGTCCTGCAAAAATGCATTCCTGGTTTTCCTGCTACATTCCTTTTTGGCAGCTTAATTTAAAGGAGAGAAAATCTCTCTAGCTGTCATTTTTGTTCAGTAGCTGATACCTGGAATTCTTGCCCTTTCCATGAATTTTCTTTGCAAAACTCATTCTTCTTGAAGATAGCTTTTCTTTCTTTTTGCACGTTTCTTTTCCTGGTCTTAGCCATTAGTTGTGCTATCTGAGGACATCTGTTGCTTCTTCTCTTGCCTTCATATGCTTTGGAGAATAGGATGACACACAAACACACAAATAGAATAGAGCTGGAAGGGACTTTGGAGGTCTCCTAGTCCAACCCCCTGCTCAAGCAAGAGACCCTATCCCATTCCAGACAAATGGTTGTCCAGTCTCTTCTTAAAAACCTCCAGTGATGGAGCACCCACAACTTCTGAAGGCAGGTTGTTCCACTGGTTGATTGTTCTGTTGATGGGAAGTTTCTCCTTAGTTCTAGGTTGCTTCTCTCCTTGATGAGTTTCCATCCGTTGCTTCTTGTCCTGCCTTCAGGCGCTTTGGAGAATAGCTTGACTCCCTCTTCTTTGGGGCAGCCCCTGAGATATTGGAACACTGCTATCATGTCATCCCTAGTCCTTCTTTTCACTAGGCTAGACATACCCCAATTCCTGCAACCCTTCTATAAATATAAATAATATATATATAGAGAGAGAGCATCTGCACCCCAGTACAAAGACGAGATGACGCAGCAGTTAGAGTGCAGTACTGCAGGCCACTTTAGCTGACTGTGTTCAGCAGGTCAGCGGTTCAAATCTTACCGGCTCAAGGTTGACTCAGCCTTCCATCCTTCCAGGGTAGGTAAAATGAGGACCCAGATTGTTGGGGGCAATGTAAATACATTGCTTACTGGTGTGCACCGCTTAGAGAGTGCTTGCACTTAAAGCGGTATATAAGTCTCATAAATAAATAAATAAAGACGGCAAATTATCAGTGTGTTATAATAATTTTCTAGGAAGAACAATAATGCGTACGGAAGCCTTTGAGGCTCATTTCACAAGAGAGATTGGAATAACTTCTGCCTTAAGGTGAAGATGTGGTTTTGTACCAACTGTTGGTACAAAGAGGCTCTTTCTCCAAGAACATTTTGGGATCCAGATCACAAAAGCGCTGTGATGAAAATCATAGCCTTTTTTTTTTTTTTAACCGAGTACTTATTGAGAACAGCCAACGTTTGCAATCGCGTTTAAAAGTCTGCAAGTGGCCCAAAAAAATTCTTTACTTTCGGAAAAGCTTGAGATGGCAAGGATGGCAGTGATGGAAAATGGTGGTGGCAGATGTAATTAGGTCAGCTGTATTCATCCCTTCAGTTGCTGAAAAAAAAACCAACTATGGAAAGGGTTTTATTTTTAGGAGAAAGGAAGAAGCAAATACCTGGATTTCATCTCTGGTATAAACGCTGTTGTGCAAGTGAAATCACACCTGGAATGGCTTGGACTCACTTATAGTGAAATTGCATTTTTTTTTCCCTAAAGAAAATACTTACTATAGAATAATATTCTAAGACCTTACAGTGATATTCCACAGATAGAAATGTAAAGTGAGTGGTCCATTGCCTTAGTAATGGCGAAGAGAACATTCTCTTTAGCAACAAGCAGTTATTTAGATAGTTTGGTTGGGAGGAAGAAGGTCTAGATCAGGTGTCCCCAGTCCCTGATCTGTGGACCAGTACTGGGCTGTGGCCTGCCAGCAACCGGGCCGCACAAACAAGCAAAGCCCCATGCACCCTCCTATCCACGGAAAAACCTCTCTCCACGGAACCGGTCCCTGGTGCCCAAAAGGTTGGGGACCTCTGGTTTAGATGGCTCCACCCTCAAAGTTCTCAGAGTATCTCTTTCATGGTGCAAGGAGTTTGCAGAGACATCACCCTGCCAACAAAAGTGCGTATAGTCAAGGCTGTGGTTTTCCCAGTTGCAATGTATGGTTGTTTAAGTTGGACCATAAGAAAGGCGGAGTGCCAAAGAATGGAGGCCTTTGAACTCTGGTGCTGGAGAAGACTCCGGCGAGTCCCCTGGACTGCAAGGCAATCCAACCGGTCAGTCCTAGAGGAGATCAACCCTGACTGTTCTTTACAAGGCCAGATCCTGAAGTGGAAACTCAAGTACTTTGACCACCTAATGAGAAGGAAGGACTCACTGGAGAAGAGCCTGATGCTGGGAAAGATGGAGGGCAAGAGAAGAAGGGGATGACAGAGAATGAGGGGGCTGGATGGAGTCACTGAAGCAGTAGGCGTGAGTTTCAATGGACTCCAGAAGATGGTAGAGGATGGGAAGGCCTGGAGGAACGTTGCCCATGGGGTCGCGATGGGTCGGATACGACTTTGCAACTAACAACAACAACAACATGAGCAGAGGTGGGATCAGAAAGCACAGCCTCCCTGGACAGGGAGAAGAAAGTGCTGCAAGAGTTTTTTTGCCCCCACCTTTCCCGTGCGGCTGCTTATAAACTGGTCTTTGTTTTATTTTAAGTTTAGTCGCAGTTTGCTGACTTTTCACAGGCCATTACCTTTCCTGCTTGGCAAGCAGGCTGTGGTGGGAAACTGACAAGAGGTTGTGGGTGTGAAGCTTGACAGATTTCCCCCTCCGATTTCCTGGAGAAGCTGGGAAGTTGTGAGAGCTGATAGATAAAACACGGGGTCCCGCTTTTAACAACCTTTAAATGAATGTACGTGTTTTAACGCTTTTATCTTATTTTTTGCCCAGATAGCATTTTGTTTCCATGGAAGCAGATCTGGATATTGGCAGCTGAAAATACTGTTCGGGTCTAGTAACTCTTTTCTTGGGGAGAGTTTCTTTGGGCCAAGAGCTATTTAGGCCATCTCTTCCTAGTGTCAATGTTCAGTTCAATGGGAAATCAAGGGCTGTGTAGGAAATGATCAGGCTGAGCTGAAGGCAGAGTCAAACACATCATTAGTTTGGAATCTCTATTCCCCCATAAGAAACCAGCCCCCGTTAATTAATTATTAATAATAATAATAATACTGGGACTTCAGAATTCAAACAGACAAGCACCTGCAACATAACACCCCAGACTTAACAATTGTCGATAAGAAAGACAAAAAAGTCTGGATAGTGGACGTGGCAGTGCCTGGAGACAGCAGAATAGACGAGAAAGAACTGGAGAAGATAACAAGATACAAAGACCTACAAATAGAAATAGAAAGACTGTGGCAAAAGCAATCAAGGGTAGTACCAATAGTCATAGGCTCCTTGGGTGCAATCCCAAAACAACTGGAGCACCACTTGAACACCATTGGCATTGACAAATTCGCTATTAGTCAATTGCAAAAGGCGGCCTTACTAGGAACTGCTTCCATCCTGCGACGATATCTGTAATACCATCAAACATCCACATCTGCCTATCCCAGGTCCTGGGTAAGGACTCAATAGGTAGAGAAAATGCCAAATCCAGTCTGAACATCTGGCTGACTGTGCGATGATCCATAATAATAAAGTTGGAAGGGATCCTGGAGGTCATCTAGTCCAACTCCCTGCTCAGCGGAAACTTTATACGATTTCAGACAAATGGCTGTCCAGTCTCTTCTTCAAAACTTCCATTGTTGGAGCATTCCCAACTTCTGGAGGCAGGTTGTTCCCCTGGTTAATTGTTCTCACTGTCAGGAAATTTCTCCTTAGTTCCAGGTTGCTTCTCTCCTTGGTTAGTTTCCATCCGTTGCTTCTTCTTCTGCTTTCCTGTAACCATTCTTCATATGTTTTAACCTCCAGCTCCCTAAAGTGGAGAACGACACGGATTATCATGCTACAAACATATGTCCATTCTCCTGGAGAAACACTCTTGTTAGATATCCTGGAGATTCATTCAGTGTGGACCTGCATAGGATTGCCTGCCCTCCAAGCATAGCAGCAGCTGATGATGCCATTTTGTGACCATCCTCAATAAGAGGTTGGTAGAAATAATCAGGAAGAATCTACCCTACGTCAAAAGATTTGGTTCTGTGTCTTCTTTGCCCATCACTGGAATTCCAGCTTTCCGTCGTGTAGAAAGACCCATTTTGTGCGACGGAGAACTTTTCTCTCTCCTTCAGTATTAACTATTACTATTATTACTATTATTGTTATTTAATTAAAAAGAATTAAATGTTAGCTGTCTTCCAGGCATAGCCAAGGGCTTACTCTGTGGGTCAGTGTGAAATTTGTTTCTTGAATGTGCCAGCAGGAGGAGCTGCCGTATTGAAGAACAGCCCTGGGTGTTGTGCAAATAACTTCCCTTTCTGGACCTTAGATTTTTTTACTTCTCACTCTGTCCCTGCTTTTTGTTTGTTTGTTCTTTAACCCTAGAGTCTCTTGGCTAGGTAAAAGTGTCCTAGTTCATTGTGGCCCCGTCAAAATAGATTTGGGGCTAGCCTAGTCACTACAACATGACATCTCAGCCCTAGCTGTCTTGTTCAAGTGCCTCAATATTACCATCTCCTTTCCTTAATGCTTAGTCATATCTTCAGAAAGATCACATACATTTGGAAAAGAAGAAAGAAAGAAAGAAAGAAAGAAAGAAAGAAAGAAAAAGAAAGAAAGAAAGAGAGAAAGAGAAAGAGAGAAAGAAAAAAGAAAGAAAGAAAGAAAGAAAGAAAGAAAGAAAGAAAGAAAGAAAGAAAGAAAGAAAGAAAGAAAGAAAGAAAAAAGAAATAAATCTCTCAGTTTAGGAGAGTTTGAATCAGGATACAGGTCCTTGATTATCTGTTTATCTACTACTGATCTTTCCTGATCTGGACATTGGCTGCTAAAAATGTGTTGTGAACTTTGTTCCCTTCTTTAGTTTTGGATTGTATCTTTTTTAAAACAAATAGTATGTGGGGTCCTTGGTGCTCTCTGCGCTTGTTTTTTTGCAGACATTTCATGACCTAACTAGGTAACATCATCAGTGCTAGAAGGGAGTGGGGTTTGTGCAATGGAGGAGAAGAAGGAGCAGGAGGAGGAGGACTGTGGGGTCCTTGGTGCTCTCTGAGCTTGGATGTTTTCTTGCAGACATTTCATGACCCAACTAGATAACATCATCAGTGGTCCTTAGTTCCAGGTTGCTTCTCTCCTTGATGACTTTCCATCCATTGCTTCTTGTCCTGCCTTCAGGGGCTTTGGAGAATAGCTTGACTCCCTCTTCTTTGGGGCAGCCCCTGAGATACTGGAACACTGCTATCCTGTCCCCCCTCGTCCTTCTTTCATTAGACTAGACATTCCCAATTCCAGCAACTGTTCCTTATATGTTTTAGCTTCCAATCCTCTAATCATTTTTGTTCCTCTTCTCTGTACTCTTGTGATTCTATGATCTATGATGGAAAAAGAGGCTGGTTTTATTGTTTTTTTTCCCCAGGTTCTTTCTTCTCTGGGGGGGGGGGGCAGCGTGTCAAGAGTGAAAACTTGGCAGCTACATGCCTTATTGTGTTCATCTGGTCATTAGAGTAAGGGGGGATTGGGAGGGGTGGCTTCAGATCAGTTAGTTAGAGAAACAAAACCTCTCCAGTTGTGCAGATGTTTCTTGAAACACAGAAGTATGGAAATTTGTCGAGGACATTCTAACCGTGGAGAAGAAGATAGCAGAAGGTTCTCCAAACAACGAGAAGGTGTTTACATGAACGACATGGACATCTGGGAGGCTTGGCTGGGAACGCCATTGTTATATGCTTTGGTTAGACATCTTGGGATTTTAGAGTTAGTTTTCCTTCACCTATGCCAGGGGTGGGGAACCTTGGCTCTTTTATGACTTGTGGACTTCTGGGAGTTGAAGTCCACAAGTCATAAAAGAGTCAAGGTTCCCCACCCCTGGCCTATACCTTGTCATGTATTCCATTAATAGTAAGATCTTCAGATATGAAGGAAAGCTTGGGCTTTATTTGGATATTCAAGCTGGAGGTTGACAGCACCATCTTGAATGTTTGTGCTCATAACTTATCTCTTTCCACTTTTAGGGACTTCCAGCCTGCAGGAGAATCGGCCACCAAAACCAGTTACCGGCGAGCCACCCCCCACTTCTCAAGGCTGTCTCGGAACCACACCAGGGAACCCCGCAATCCGGAACCTCAAAGTGGTGACCTTTGACCTGTGACCCCTGCAAGGACCTCGTCATGTAGGCAGCCGTTGAGTTTGCCCTGAGGATCCAAGTCTGTGTGAGGCGACAAGAAGCAGCCAACAACGGGATGGAAGCGATCCTCCGAAAAAATACCGCCCTGTTGAAAGGCTCCATTGCCCAATTGGAAAAGCCACCTTCAGAGTCGCAGCCCTTTCCCAAAACAGGGTGGGCTCTCTTTTGCCCTAGGGCAGTGTTTTCTGCTCTTAAGTTGTGTGAACTGCAACTCCCAGAATTCCCCAGCCAGCCATTCCTCGTGCAGATTGGGGTACTCTGGGAGTTGAAGTCCACCCATTTTAAAATTCTCGAGCTGGAGAAATGCAGCGAGAGAGGGAGGGAGAAAAAAGGAAGGGTGGAAAGAAACGAAGGAAGGAAAAGAAGAAAAAGAAAGAAAGAAAGAAAGAAAGAAAGAAAGAAAGAAAGAAAGAAAGAAAGAAAGAAACTTTCCATTTTCTTTGATTAATCCCATAAGCACCATGGCTTCATTTTCATCTGTGAGAGTTTTTATACATCTTACGATGGTGATACAGTTTCCTTTGGAACCAGAATGGTTCTCTTCGCCTTCCAGATTCCTCAGAATGACATTTCCCATAACTGCACCTATAGTGAGCATTATCGAGCTATTTATTTTAAGCCCTCCCCCCCCCACTATCCTTTATTTTTGCTCTCTTTTTTTCTCCCACGTTGGAGCAGTAAGAAGCAACAGGGAGATGGTTTTCATGTTTCTCTGCCATTCATCTCCGATCTTGTCAGGCCAAAACCACCGATTCATTGATGAATCATCTTTGCTTTGATGTTGAGGCCGTTTGACATTCATCATTCTTTTGAAGTGGAATTATTAACGATGAGCCGGGCGGGGGGGGGGGGGCGGGAAAAAGCTTCCCGAGCAGAAACTTTCCACCTGTTTGCCTGAACTTCCACTATTGATTTTTGGGGGGAGCATGTTGACAAAAGGCCTCTCTCAGCATCAAAATAAGTGGACCGCTTCAGGCTGTTCTTTTCATCCTCTTAAAAAAAAGAAAGAAGGGAATGGAAATCAGCTTGGCAAAGCCTTCAAAAATGAAACAACCGGGGCTCGTCCCCATTAACTGAAAGGTTTTCTCGTAAAAATGACTCAAGGGGTCCAAACAGAAGCGATGGGACAGCTGAAGGGGAAAACGGAGCCCAGTTCACTCAGAACACCCTACGCTTGCCTGGGCTGTCAATCATAACTCAGCTCTTCTTCAAGACCCTTCTCTCAACGCTCAGCAAGGATGGTGCCTACCCTTCCTTGAAAGAGCATCCACGTCTCCCGTCAATATTTAAATAGGGTACACCTCTATTTTATTCTATTAAACTCCCTATAATGGGCTGACCCTCCCCTTGTTGAATATCAAAGCAGTTTCCCAGAAAAGCATTTGCACGCAGATAGTTTTTTTGCACTCTCTCTGTTTCCAAATAACGGACGGATTCATGAACGGTTGAGCAAGCTGGTAGTTAGCTCAAAAGAGCATGGAGTAATCAACTTTTGGGGAGTTACATCTGTCTGAATTAGCACAAATCAGCGAGACTAAGTGTGAATAACAGACCACGAGGAACTGGGTGGGATTCCTGCCCAGGGTTGATTGCGCTGGCCTTGTGGACAATCTCCCAAGTTTTGGGGGCAGCCACATTGCAGCTGAAATCAAGATGAGATGGATTCTAGGTGCTCGGCAATGACTCGTTTTGAGCTTGGCTGAATAATGAAAATGTTATCTTTGCATTCTTATTCCCCTTCTTATTTTTTTCCCAATGGTAAGACCTGGCAGATCTTTTGATCAACAGTCTCCGCCAAGGACTTTTGCTTCCTCAAAGCCTACCTAGATCAAAGGCAATTGGAGAAAGCAGTCACAGGAGCCAGCCAAAATTTGACTCAGGAACATAGAAGGAGGTTACTTTGAAGGCGCAAGGCTATCAAGGCTATCTCTTTTTTTAAAGAAAAGAAAAATATGACCAATGAGGCATTAGCAGAAATCGCATTAAGAGATGGTATTCTGTTAGGACTTGCATGCCAAGAATGAGGAATGGGAAAACTGCTAAGGGGGGGGGGGGAATCACCTGCTCCCAAGCCATCAAATCTGCATTTTTTAGCTCCTTGGAAGTTCCTAGCTTTCCATTTTTTGAGGGCTGGACGGGCAAGAGATTATATGTCTTCTTCTAACCAGGCAGGGCTGTGGACAGGGATTGATACAATAGAGGAGGGATTTCGTAGCGTGCCTAGAGTGGTTTTGCTGCTTAGAAATAAGTGGCTTTTTCATATAATTCTCATGGCCAAAGCATGCCATTGTGTTGTGCGAATTCAAGCTTTGGGGCCCGTCTCGTTGATTACAGCTGGACTTAAGCCGTGGAGAGATCAAGCTTCATGAGAATTCAAGGCACATGAGTGCAAATGCAATGTATATTTCATTTCTATCCCTCTGTTCTGAAACGCATCTCAAAACCAGTGTTTCTCAAGTTGAAAAGGTATGGACTTCCATTCTCAGATTCCTCCCCCCCCCCCGCCAGCTAAATTCACGAGGGAATTCTGGGAACTGAAGTCCACATCTCTTCAAGTTGCTAAAGTTGAGAAAGACTAGAGTACTCTAAAATAAGACAGCCACAGCCTGGTTGTCTATCTAATTTTCTTTAATGAGTGGCAAAGAGCTAAGTCGGGGTAGGCAACCTGGGCTCTTTTATGACTTGTGGACTTCAATTCCCAGAATTCCTGAGCCAGCCATGCTGAGGGGAAAGAGAGGTTTCCAAGCTGAGCCAGGCTGGCTCAGGAATTCTGGGAGTCGAAGTCCATGAGTCATGAGGGGGCCATAGTTCCCCCATGCTGGCTCAGGAATTCTGAGAGTTGAAGTCCATGAGTCATAAAAGAGGAGCCAAGGTTGCCTACCCCTGAGCTAGGTAAAGGTGAAAAAAAAAATACAAAGGAAAAAATAGCTTCTTTTGGGGAAGCGAGAAATGAATCTTCTTCTCAACCTCCAAATCGTAGCCAGAATATATATATTTTTTATCACTTCCTCTTCTTCTAACTAGGTATCTGGTGCGCCCTGCATAAGGACTTTCAGCACACTTATTCAACTCAGCTCCTCATTCCTGGAAACATTCTAAATTTGTCTCAAGCCACATAATAAAAACCATTGTGCGGGCTTAACAAATCACACCTCATTGGAGAAGATTAGTACTTTCCTAAGCCTCTCCTATTGCACAATGGCAGTCAACGCCCTTGTCTTGCTTTTCAAAAGAGTCTGCTGGTTGTAAAAACACACTGATGGAGTTTAATGTGGCCAGCGGTCAAGAGATAAGACACCCTGGCAATAAATTTAAAAGTTGACTGGCAGAGCAAACCTGTGTGCATAAAGGTTCAGCTTGGGGCCCTGACATGCATACTTCATCATATAGGAAGAGATGTTTAGTTGTTAGCTGTCAAATGAAATGAATAGGAGGCTATTAAAAGGCAGTGTTGACTGGACCGCTCACAGAAGCAATAATGAATGAGATTTGGACTGTGCAAACATCTCAGTCAGTAATGAGAAATTACTTGTCGAGTCATATTAATGAGGACGGAAACGGTTACCTGCTTGGAGAAATTTCAAGTCTGGAAAAATGGGGTCAGAGCTAGACACAGGGGTGTGAGAATGTGCCTCGGAGGAAGAAAAGATGGGAGTCATCCCACTTCTTGCTTACTCTTCCGCTTGACCTTCCCAAACTGAATGCCTTCCGATATAGTAGCCATATAGTAGTCGTGGCTGGCTAGGAATTGGAGGACCCTGTTTCTAGCTTGGTTCCCGATGGAGATGCTAAATTGTCTCTTGTCCTTAAGTGGAAACTCTTCTTCACTTCCATTGCTCAGTTGAGTTTGTTCCTTGGCAACACTGATGGGAAGAGAATCCTTTTCCGTATTTGAAGCTTACAGAGAACCGAGGCATAACTTTTCCCCCCCAAAAAAGAGATTAATAGAATTAAGAACATCCGTTCCTTGAATTGTCCCAAGGATCAGTGTTGTGAAAGGAGATAGACCTGTGGTTCTGAACACTTAAAGCCATGCAGTAGAGAACATGGATCCTCTGATGATGTTCTAGATGAGGCGGGCGGTCTCCAAACTTGGCAACTTTTAAGACCTGTGGACTTCAACTGTCAGAAATTCCCCAGCCAGCTGAGGAATTCTAGGAATTGAGATCCACAGGGCCATAGGATCTGAAAGATGAAATGGGATTGATTGTGGCACAGTTGTTCACCCAGCTGGTTTTTGCACCCTCCCTGTTCCTTTTCTCTGTCAGGAATATTGACCGGTCCCAACAGTGGCTTAAAATTGCAGTTTTGGCTCTTACGTTTTTGTGCAGGCTGTCTCCAAATTGATTTCAGTCTTCAGCTGCTTCAGGAGAATGGTGTGCAACGCGTTGCTCCAAGCTTGATGGAGCTCAAGAGCTGATGCTATTTGAACAGCTCTTGCCCTAGCAGGCCAGGAGGGCTCCAGCCTCAAAGGAGAACTCTTCATGAGTAAGCTGGTTTTACTGGTTTCTGGAAGTTTGCCTTGACCCTAGTGATTTAGTTTTGGAAATCTCCACTCTCTTGTTTCTGGGTGGTTTGTGGTTTTCTGCCTCTCGGCAGGGTGTTGAATCTGGATGCCTCCTCCCCCCTCCCCTCCTATTTGCTCAGTCTCTGTGACTGTTTCTGCTAGACCAATAACGTCATCATGGATAACTTGCTGCATGTTAAAACCGATCCATACGTTCAAGTTTTAAAAAATGTGTTTGATGTTTTTATACTTAATCCATCCTTACATGGGGAAAAGTTCTGAGAAATATTTTGCTCCATTTCTCTCCTGGGATTCCCTTCCCTTCCTCATCCCTGGGATTCCCTTCCATTCCTCATTCTTCCTCCCTCTCCTTCCTCCCCCCTTCCCTTCCTCCTCCCTTCTCTTCCCTTCCCTTCCTTATCTCTTCTCTTCCTTTCCCTTCCCTTTCCCCATCCCTTCTCTTCTCTTCTTTTCCCTTCCCCATCCCTTCCTCATCCCCTTCATTCCTTCTCTTCATCCCTTCTCTTCTCTCTTCTCTTCTCTGCTCTGCTCTGCTCTACTCTTCTCTTCTCTTCCCTTCCCCTTCCCCATCCCTTCCTCATCCCTTCCTTTTCTCATCCCTTCCCTTCCTCATCCCTTCTCTTCCTTTCTCTTCCCTTTCCCTTTCCCTTCCCCATCTCTTCCTCATCCCTTCCCTTCTTCATCCCTTCTCTTTTCCCTTTCCCTTTCTCATCCCTTACCTTCCTTTTCCGTTCCCCATCCCTTCCTTTCCCTTCCCTTCATCATCCTTTCCCTTCCCTAATATTGACTGAATCATTCTCCATGAAGCTTCGGAAGGAAAAAACAGCCTTACCTTATTTGCATAAAGTTGCTCTACAATGGCTTAAGATGGCTCTTAAATCTAATGAAATGATGGAAAATAGAACATTCCTACTTTGCAACTCCTATCCTCGTTTGTAATATGCCCTATCCTGAAGTAATACTTTTATACCTGGGACTAGGCAAAGGATGAGCAGTATATTGGTGTTTTTGATCTGTTCAGGTTTGAGCGTAAAGAAAAAAAAAGGTATTAATTCTGATATATGTATATAATGTAGCCAAAACCGCTTCTATTAATATAAGTATTATTTTAACCCATGATCTGTTACATAATTCTAAACCTTATGTATATATAATTTTCTAAAAAAAGAAAAAACCCACTTCCCTTGTATTAATATTTCTTTTGGAAAGAAAAGTGCTGTGTGGCCATTTTGTTATAACCTGGCTAAAAAGGCTAGTTTGCAATGGATGAAATAAATGACATTTTGTATATTTAAAAGCTTTTTATCATATGGCCAGCTTGATTAAGTATTCTGGATTGTACTGACTTTTAAGAATTTAAATTTTTAGAAGCAAAATATTTATGACGGTTTGCAGTATCCTGAGGTCACATAATCACCTTTTGCAATCTTCTGACAAGAAAAGTCAGTTGGGAAGGCAGATTCACTAAATTTTTTTTCCGGGAGGCATGATGAGTATCAAAAATGATGAGTACCAAACTTTTTTTTTTTCCTCTTAAGGAATCATGTCGTGAGTCACATGGCAGCCAACACTGACAAGTTCTAGCTTGTGCATTGAGTACCAAACAAAGGATGAGCACTTGGGACAACGTTTTCATGTCAAAATCAAAGCAGTTGAGTACCGAGGTACCACTGTGTATTGAATGTGAAACGGAAGTTGTGGATGCTCCAACCCTGGAGATTTTTTAAAGAAGAGATTGGACGACCATTTGTCTGACATGCTATTTCAGACTCTCCTGCTTGAGCAGGGGGTTGGACTAGAAGACCTCTAAGCTCCCTGTGATTTCTCTTATTCTGTTATATTGGGGGAAGCGAAGAATAATAGGACAATAAAACAATCTGTACTTTAAGAATCTGTGATTCTGTTATTCTGGCTTAACCTATTCTCTAAAGCACCAGAGGGCAGGACAAGAAACAACGGATGGAAAATAATCAAGGAGAGAAGCAACCTAGAACCAAGGAGAAATTTCCTGACAGTTGGAACAATTAACCAACGAAACGATTTGGGTGCTCCATCAATTGAGGTTTTTAAAGAAGAGACTGGATGACCATTTGTCTGGAATGGTATGGGGTTTCCTGCTTGAGCAGGAGTTGGACTAGATGACCTCCAAGGTCCCTTCCAACTCGGTTATTCTGTTATTCTATTATTCTTCCCACTCCTCCTCTTAAACTGCTTCCAGAACCTAGCATTTCATAATGGCACATATCAGTGAAATGATAGATAGGCTGACATTTATATTTCATTATTGTACCCATATAATAATACATAAAGCATATTGTCACATACACACACGCGACAATAAATAAAACTAATTTGGGAGAGTCAAGTGAATAGGTTAGAAGACTACACAACCGAGCTGAAACCTATTGGATTTTTCTCCATCTTGCTACTATGGAAAACAGTGAATAACGAATCTGAAGCAAGCGACAATTTGCTCCCATTCCTGTAAGCCATTTGTAAAATAGAAAGGGGGGGGGGAACCCCAGAACTAAATGCCAGAAATGTAAAAGGCAACAATCCACTTAGCTGCCTTTAACATGTCAGGATGCAACACAAAGGTGACAAAAATTTAATGCAAATCAAGAGAGGGAATTAGCACGTGTGTTTGTTTGTGTGTGTGTGTGTTCGTGAGAGAGCTTTTTAAAACAAACGAAATACAAATAATAAAGCGGTAAGGGTGTTTAAAAAAACCCCATATATATATATTAAATTCATCTTCCAAAATTATGCAAATATTAAGGAATCCCAGGGTCTGAAGTATCGCCAGTAAAAAGCAAGCAATACTTAACGTGAAAGTATACTATACCAGGCAAGAAAATGGAATTGCCAAGAGGAATTGAATTGTTCTTCTTGAAAATATTCTTTAGCTGTTCCTTTGTCAAGTTGGGCGTAGATTTCCTTTTTTTTTTTTTTTTTTTTGCCTGTGCATCAGTATTGGCTTGGCTGCTAGAGATGATGGAAGTTGTCCCAAAATCCTTGAAGGTCTTTTGAGTGAATGCAGGATCCCAGCCTTGGGAAAGGAGAGAGCAAAACTCTGAAAGTGAAATAAAACGATACAGAAGGGGGCCAAATCCCTGCACTAACTTTGCAGAACGTCTCATTAGATATGTTGTTTTATTGTCCTATTATTTTTCCCTTCCCCCAATATAACAGAATCACAGAGTTGGAAGGGACCTTGGAGGTCATCTAGTCCAACCCCCTGCTCAGGCAGGAATCCCTACACCATTTCAGACAAATGGCTGTCCGGTCTCTTCTTAAAAACCTCCAGTTTTGGAGCATTCACCACTTCTGGAGGCAGGTGGTTCCACTGGTGAATTGTTCAAACTGTCAGGAAGTTTCTCCTTAGTTCTAGGTTGACTCTCTCCTTCATCAGTGAAAAGTGATCTACCACATTATCTCCTATTTTAAACCTAATGGTAAAGGTATCAAATTGTTGCGTTAAACTATTTCTCTTTTTTTTAACTGTACTCTTTTATTATAAGGGCTGGTCAAGGAACGTAATAAAGGTATTTAACTTGATTTGATAAGGAAGCATATCAATCAAGCAGGAAGAGTACTGAGCTACAGGCCGTCTCGGCGATTTTTGAGAGGCACCTAGTTGGGGAAACAGGTAAGTTTTCTACCAAATCCAAGGATGGATGTGATATTAGCTAGAACAGTGGTTCTCAATCTTTTTAATGCCGCGACCCCCAACCGGTCGTAAGTCAAGGACTACTCAACCGGTCGTAAGTCGAGGACTACTCAACTGGTGCAGCACCATTTGCAGAATGGGACTTTTGGCAGGCTCAGCAGGGCAGAGACAGCCTGGACAATTCCTATTGGCTTTTGAAAGCCAATAGAATTAGACTCTATTCAAGAGAGTCTTTCTATTGGCTTTCAAAAGCCAATAGAATAAAAGGGAGTAGCACAGCTAAGGAAAAGGGGGGAAAAAATGGCGGACTGCGTTGTTTGGCGACCCCCGTGAAATGGTCGTTCGACCCCAAATGGAGTCCCGACCCACAGGTTGAGAACCACTGAGCTAGAAGGAATGAGATTTACCTCTTTTAATAATAACAACCATAATATGGAAGAAGAGTGAGCAATCTCAGGATTCCTGACTTTTCAGACCTTCGCTTGATTCCTCTTTAACTAGAAACAAACTCAGCTTGTCTATGTATAATAATCTCTCTTGCAAACAAGAATGAAGAATAAACCCAACAGTTGGCTTGAATCGTGAGATGGGCAGCAAATAAATTTGAAAAATAAATAAAAATAAAGACAGGGTTTTTTTTATCCATTGTTAATGAAAAAGACACGTATGTGCTTATACATCGCTGTTCCTGTCTCACACACTGTAGTTCTTACATTTAGAGATTAGGGAGCACTCATGATCTTGAACTCTTGAATATTTACACCATATTAAGCGAGGCGCGACAGCCTCTCTATCAAGATTGCTATCGCTGTTTGCTTATTACACAATTGAGGACAAAGCAAGCAGAGAATTTTAATACCTTACTAGGGAGGTTTTCTGCCTGAGACTCAGGCAAGTGAGCTGGAAGGGAAAGCCGCTTCTAAAAAGTGAGCTTTCCACCTCCTCAGAGAATGGGGAATAACTGATCAATGACCTTGTTAACCGCAAAGTGTCCAGTGTGTTCCAGAAACTTGACAACCTTCCAAATACACTTGGCAACCCTGTCACTGATGAAATTTACCCCCTGCCTTTATTTCTGGAGGTAATGTGAACGAACAGGCATTGCATACGGTCAAAATGCAATCAAAAGCTGTGAATATAAAATCGGATGTTTCTATTCCCCCCCCCCCCCCGGGCTGCCCATTCATCTATTCAGCAATGGATTAATTGTGGTGTTGCTGTTTGCATTCCTGGAGGGAGGACACAATGCTTTTCTGGTGGGAAGAAAGCAGCATTTCTTCTTTTTGGGTGAAAAGGGGGCAATGAGTTTCTTGATTAGCAGAAAGATGTAGGTGAATGAGTTGCAGAACCTGGGGGGGATGGAGTCAAAAGAGGGTTCAGCCTAGAATCCCTACATAACCACAAGCAAACTTAAGTCCACCTCCCTTGAATTTCATTGATCTTTATTTAATTCCAAGCAGGTGCTAACCGTTAGGTGAGAATGTTCCTGTGCATAAGCATGAATAGCAATAACTCAGTTTAGTTGGACCTTTATGTGTGAACCTGATCTTTCCTACCTGACAAAGAGGACAATAGGGCAGTGAGTCTCTTTCTTGGTGGACAAGGGGCAATGCCATATCAAAGCGTGGCTTAACCCTTGATTTACCACTGAGAAGAATGATTATATCTTTTTTTTTCATGATACCTCCAAAGCTGGATGATCCTTTCCTGATGCTCCATTCCACATGACCAACGGTATGAATCTTTTCCCGTATCAAAAGTGTACTCTGTTTTTTACAGTTCACTGTGTGTTCACTCCAAAGGAACATTCTGTCTCTGCAAAATAAATTGGTCTAACAATCCAATAAAATCTAACAATCCAATCCACACTTATCCAATAAGTGTGGTGGAATGTCCAACTAGACTGGAGGGAGGCGTTAAGAAGGGGACAAGCTTAGAATCCTTGACTGTAGAAAGGGGTACGAGCTTCATCTCTCCCCTTCCCCCTCATATCCCTGCAGTGTTATCTGACCGTTCCCAGGGAAATGCAGTCAGTCTGGCAAGTTTCTTGTAACTTAGGTGACTAACAATAAAGCTTCTGCTCGAGATGATTCACGAATGGTTCCAGTTGCTCGCGCCTGACAGTTTGCATGATTAAAAATGGAGGGATTGTAGCACCAGTATTACTAGACGAAATATCTAGTGATATGTTGTGATAGTCACTAACTCTGGGTTAAAAGGAATGGGAGGTAAAAGGAGGCCAAATAGACTCCAGGTACGTTTTTCTGTAAGTCATTGGTTCTCCAAGATAAGAAGTTAAGAAGGAAATTTGAGCATCTGTAGTGGGCTTTTTTTTTTTTCCAGTTTAATTCAGTGGAAACCATTAGAATAAGGCTGGAAAGAAGAAGGGGGGAAAAAAGGTATGGCTTTTTCACCTGGGAAACCATCAGAATATGTAGTGATAGCCACTAACTTAAATGCTGAACATCAGAATGATAGAGAGTAATGCTCTCTTTTGCTAATACAGCTGCTTTGCAAGTTATATCTCCAGAAGCCCAGGAGAGCAATGATAGAAGAGGATGCTTGCATCCGTTGCTTTTACTCTTAATGCTATATACAAGAAGACGCTAGGTGAATTAATCCAGCAACAGTCCTGCTAGGGTTTTTTTGTTTTTTTGTTTTTTTGTTTTTTTTGATAGCCGTAATAAATATAACCTCCAGGTTGGTTACAGTGTGCCTTGGAACGTTTGGTGACAAGTTAGCAAATTTAAGGTCCTGATAGAACTGCTAGGACTTAATTCAATCCTAAGTGCTAAAAAAAATATTTTTATATAGAGAGATGAGTATTAAAGGGTGGTGCCCTCAAATTTAAAAAGGAAAACAAGGGCTTTTTAGCAGAGAGGAAAGGAGAGAGAGAGAGAGAGGGAGGGAGGGAGGAAGGGAGGGAGGGAGGAAAGAGGAAGGAAGGAAGGAAAAGAAAAAAAGGAAGGAAAGGAAGGAAGGAAAGAAAAGAAAAAGGAAGGAAGGAAGGAAAGAGCAAGGAAGGAAAAGAAGAAGGAAGGAAAGAAAAAGGAAGGAAGAAAAGAAAAAGAAGAAGGAAGGAAAGAAAAAAGAAAGAAAGAAAGAAAGAAAAGAAGGAAGGAAAGGAAGGAAAGAAGAAAGAAAAAGAAAGAAAGAAAGAAAGAAAGAGAAAGAAAGAAAAAGAAAAGAGGAAAAACCAAACACTTCTTTATCCAGGTGCTGACGTTAAGTCAGTAATTACAAATTTTTCTCATTTTCTCCATCTGATTGTCTTTAATTGGGATGGCAACTTAATCAGGTATGTTCCATTTCTTAGAAAAAGGTGGGCAGCGGGCTACTGGCCGTGCTTGATCAATAACTGGAACCCAAACCAACAGGCTCAACATTTCAGGAAAGCTTTTGCCGTAGGCTTTCCAAAACCTGAAGGCAGACCAGTGCATTATTTACCTCCATTCTTGATTTTTTGGCCAGAGGCTATTTATTTTTGCTTGCTATGAGTTTGGTTGCAAGCATCTTTAAAAACTGTGCCTTTATGCGCAGTACCATTTCATGCTCGGGAACAATGTCAGGAAAGCTCTGTTCAGTGTGAAGATTTGCATCAAGTCCCTAGCAGTCACCAGCAAGAAAACCAGATATGCACCGTCTTATCAATCCGATTTATTTTAAAGGGAGGGAGGGCTAAGTTGCAGAACCCTGAACCCTGAATATAGGGGCTTCAGCACAGCATTTATTAGAAACTCTTTGATCTTCCCACATCATCTCCTCTTCACATGGTAGGGAAGTTTCCACGTCTTCCCTGATAGAACATAGATTAATAGGGTTGGAAGGAACCATGGAGATCTTCTAGTCTAGCCTCCTGCCCATGTCAGGAGATCCTATTCCAGACAAATGGCTGTTCAGTCTCTTCTTGAAAATATTAAAATAAACATTATATTAAAAGTACCGTATATGCCGGCGTACAAGGCGACCCGGCGTATAAGACGACCCCCGTCTTTGTCGCCGAGTCGCATTCCTAGAACGTCATCTTACACGCCGGAAACTACCAGTATTTCCGGCGTATAAGACGACTCGGCGTATAAGATGACCCCCGTCTTTGGCGCCGATTTTAACGCTTGCGGAAGTCGCCTTATACGTCGGCATATATGGTAAGTCAGACTTTCAAACTATCGTCCATTTTTCCAGGCTTCCAGGTTGTCTCGGGTGACAGATGGGAAGGGCATCAGGAGAACCTCCTAGCTCAGTGGTGGCGAACCTATGGCACGGGTGCCAGAGGCGGCACTCAGAGCCCTCTCTGTGGGCACACGTGCCGTTGCCCCAGCCTTGCCTCCCCCCACAACCCCCTCCTCTCCAGCAGTCCCCCTGGAGGAGAGTCACCCCCGAGCATGGCCCATGTGAAGCAGTGCAGCCAAGGACATGGCAGCCAGGTAGCGTAGACAAGACTCTGCCCTCACGCCCCATCGCGCACCGTTGATGCTGCAGGGCGCGGGCAGAGGGCGTGGCCGCCATGGCGCTGCTGGGGGATCTGCGGTGGACCCTGGAGGCGGTGAGCGGCCCTGCAGGCAGGCGGGTGAGAGCGCAGCAGGGGTGGGGCAGGGGGTGGAGCGGGGGCATGGCCAGTTTTTGGGCACTCGGTCTCTAAAAGGTTCGCCATCACTGTCCTAGCTGGTTTCTCTCTGCTAGCATTCAGGAGCGTGTTCTTTCTGGATATTTTTCCTTCTATCTTCTGAGCTAGCATGCTGGCTGTGATTTTTCTCCAACCAGATCTGGGTAGTAAATCAGAACCCTTCAAAGCTTGCCCAGCTAAACGCATTTCCTACACAAAGACTTGGCTGAAGAGGACCGCCTTGCTTAGACAAGATTCCTCATTGCCAACAAGAATGCAGCCAAATGAAACAGTTAATTGCCTTCTGCTAGCATGAATGTGCAAATGTGGCTTCTAACCGTAAACGGTAGTTTTTTTTTTCTTCCTGCCATTCCCATGAATTATGGACCTGTTGTTGGTGGCATTTAAGGTGGCCATTGAATAGTGACAAAACTGCCAGCTCTGATCTGTGAACTCTTGGCCAACTTCTGAACCACCTACAGGTGGGGAGAAGAATAGTGACATATCAGCAGTATAGAACTAGGATTCAGCTCCTGGCCATGTCAGTTTTTGTAAATGAAATGACGGAGGACCAATTTGCTTTCAACGCAGGCAGTAAAATGTTTTGGGCTGCATTGCAGGGGAACATGGAAAAGCTATTTGAAATCACTTCTTGGAGAACGTGGAGAGGAGAGTGGGACTCAAAGAATTAGCTGGTTGGTTTAGGGCAGGCGTCCCCAACTCCCGGTGCATGGACCAGCACCGGGCCGCGGCACGCCAGCAACTGGTCCACACAAACAAGCAAAGCCCCATCTGCGGGATGCAGGCAGCACACAAAACCACGCACTGTCCAGTCTGTGGAAAAACCTCTCTCCATGGAACCGGTCCCTGGTGCCCAAAAGGTTGGGGATCTCCGCTCTACAAGCATGGCTATTGTAACTATTGGCTGCATTTGCCCTTAACACTAAGCTAGCAATTTCAGGATGGTTTAACGGCCTGGCATTGCCTAGATCAGGGGTCCCCAAACCCTGGGCTGTGAACCAGCACCATGCTGCAGCATGCCAGCAACCGGTCCGCACAAACAAGCAAAGCCCCATCTATGGGATGCAGGCAGCACCCAAAACCACACACACGCTCCAGTCTGCAGAAAAACCTTTCTCCATGGAACCGGTCCCTGGTGCCCAAAAGGTTGGGAGCCTCTGGTTGAGGGGATGTTGGCCTGCTACTTTTAATTTCCCACTATGCTTCTAAAAAATTCTGCATCGGGACACTGTGGGTGTTTTAAAATAGCAGCAGCTAGCAATAAAGGACCAAAATCAGTTCAAACCTGTTGGAAACGAGAGGGGGAAAAAAAAACAAGGAAAAGATTGTATTTGCGCGCGCGCGCACACACACACACACACACACACACACAAGCTGTGTTTAACTGAATCATGGTTTACCAAACCTAATTTTCTGGGTGTGCATGGCACACTGAACCATCATCTAACGACATATGTTAAATTTTGTGACCTTCTGACACGGTGCATAAGGCTAACGTTAGTTTGTCTGTTTGTGATTTGCTGTGCAGGGCAAACACAGTTCAAAAAAAAAAAGTGCTGCAATTTTTCTGAAGCTTTGAGCCATTCTTCAAGACGATGGTTTTGCTCTGCTTGTCTGACCGTAAATACAACAGATGTCTCAAGGACACCATCATCTCCATCTCCTTCTGTCTTTGCAAGATGAATCAAATCTCGGCTTTACCAACTCTGAAAGTTTGGGCTACTTAGAGAAAGGGAGAAGACTCCCAAAAGATAAGATGTCTTCTCCAAGAATTCCTACCTCTTCTGGCAGGTTAAAAGGGGTGTGTGTGTGTGTGTGTGTGTGTGTGTATAAGACTGATAATTTGCCCCATTCCTCTTGGATGACTGTGCACAAAGATATGAAGCAACCCAAAAAATTTGCAGAGTTTGCCTAAAATTGCTAGCCTGGAGCAGGAGATTCCATCTGCTTGAATACTATCTAGATTTTGTTGTTGTTGTTATTGCAGGAGCTTGGAAGCCATTTTGTAATCCATAAAGTTGTCTGATTTCTGTTCAGCTCTTCTCAGAACTTCCTGAAGAATAAAGATGAGCAGAAAGGACATTTTGGAAGATAGGTCCAGTGGAAACCCTCTTTCCCAACTTGTGATGCTAAATTGACCTCCATAGAGGACTCTTCCATCTCATGATCTAAGGTGCAGTGATTCTAAGTACAGGTAGTCCCCAACTGTTGGTTTAATGACAATTCAAAGTTACAACGTCACTGAGAAGTGACTTATGATTCTTTTTCACACTTAACCACCACGGCAGAATCCCCATGGTCAGTTGGATTCAGACGCTTGGCTACTGGCACGTATTTATGATGGTTACAGTGTTTCCCGCAGTTTCTGAGTAGAAATTGCAGTTTTCCCTGTAAAAGCTGAGGTTGTGTTTTTAAACAAATGGACTTGCCAAGAGGAAGCAACGTTGCAAGCAGTTACATATATGCCTTTGTGGTGGTTGGCCCCCAAAAGGTGGGAGAAAGCAAGAGAGGACCAGACTAACAATGGGATCTAATCTTTGACCCAAAGCTTTTGAGGCGTCTTCTATTTTTATCCCCGGGAATCAAATAAATCAGACAAAATATCTAATTCACTGGGAGTAGCAAAAATGCCTATGGCTGGAGAAAAAAAAAAACAGCATTGGCTCTCTTGCCTCTTGGGAGTTATGTTGAGAATGGTGTAGGCTGAATTAGAACACTTCTGAAAAATGAGCAGGTCTAGGTAGGTCATTTTCTTGAAGTTCACTCAACTCACCAAGATGAGTTTCTAAGTCAACAGAGCTATGGGGAGTCAACTTTGAATCCTTCCTTAGCGTTGCCTTTGACTTCAGTTATTGAGCCTGCTGTGGAGATGTTCTTATTCTTTTCCTTGACTAGCCAAGAAATTGGATTTTTCCATCTGCTGTTGCAGCTGAATCTGTCAGTCTTATTGGGGGTGGGAGAGAGGGAGAAGGAAGAAAATAGATTGCACTTTTGTCTGCCACGTGGATTCGTTGAGAAGAACCTGACCTCTAGAAGCCAACAGACCCGGCCCGTCTCATTTTTCACAAGCTCTTTCTGCAAGAGTGGGAGCGAGAAACCCAAATTGACACCTTGGCTTGCAAAGGTTTCACTGTTATTGGCCTTGTCCTACATTAGCCACGTGTCAGCTTCATTTTGGTCTTTACCAGTCATTTGATCAAGGAAGAAGTTAAGAGATGTGTCTCTTAAGATGTATTAGCCTCAAGAATCACACAGATATCAAAGCAGTTAGAATTTATCACACCGAGGCTACATTTGGCCAGAACATCCATAAATCCAACTGTCTGGCAGAATCCTAGAACTGTCAAGATAGTTGAAGATTCATTCGTTCTGAGGACATCTTGATCAGCTTCTTATTTCTGGACTGGACCTTTAACCTCTCTAGAAGAATGACAAAATTTCTTTCAGCTGCCATCTCTGTACACAGAAAACTTTAATGTTTAGGGACCCACAAATATATAATTCATTTTTTCCCCCTCTTTTAAAAATGCCTTTTAGATGACTTTAGCATTTGATGTTTTACCAGCCACTGAGCCTAATAAGATCTATGTACGTTTACTGATAGGAACATACATATTCACTCCGCAGCTTAGTATTTAGAAGTGAGCGTTTTAATTTTTATCCACCACGTAGTTTTATAATCCTGTCAATGATTTTTAGAGTGAGAGGCCTTTGTATTTTATTATCTACATCCAACGCAGGGCTTTTCAACCAGTGGTACGGGTTCCACCTGTGGTACATTGGCACCTGGCAGGTAGTACGCGGCCATCCTAGAAAAGTGGTAGCAGGGGAGGGGAATGAGCTGAACCGGTGGCAGCACCGCACAAGCCTGAACGGAAGATGGCTGGAGCTGCAGGGCTGTCAGGGCTCAGCGGAAGTGCCAGGATCAGTGCCACTTTCCAGCTGATCAGCGCTTCTTCAAGGCTGTCAGGGCTCAGCAGAAGCACCAGGATCAGCACCAGGCTCCAGCTGGAGCGCGGCATTGATCCTGGTGCTTCTGCTGAGCCCTGAAGAAGCACCAATCAGCTAGAAAGTTGCCACAATTGATATGCAATTGGCAGTTGATTCATATTTATGATGGTCACAGTGTCCCAGGGTCATGTGAAGTGACCAAAACCTGCTGCAACCATCCAGCAGATGGGGGGGGGGGAATAAAAACCAAACATCCCCAACTCCACCCCTGCTGCCAATCCTCAACAGAAAATGCCTCACAATAATGAAAACCTCGGACAGCAGGAAGAGCGCTGCAGGCAGGTGTCTTGCTCGGCTGTGCCTTGGGGGGGGGGCACGTTTTTCAGTGCTGTTGTAACTTCGAACAGTCATTTAGGGAACTGTTGTAAGTCAAGGACTACCTGTACTTTATCACTTTTTTCCTTTTTTTTTTTTTGGTCATCAAGTTTTTGACACCTTGCTAGGTGACTGGTGGTACTCGGATATTGCCATATCCTAAAAGTGGTACAATGGGTGAAAAGGTTGAAAAGCCCTGATCTAAAGGTTTACAGTATATTATTTGGCTTATATCTATGGATTTACAATACATTAATGACATAAAATGCCGATCAGTGACTCCAATAATAACGTATTATTAGGAAATTTTGCAAAGTATCAAAACCAATGACTTAGCTTCTAATCTCACGAGATCAGTGCCACTTGTCTGAGTAAACTATTCTATTAATTCAATTATGCAATTTATGCAATTATGTGTTATAGACAAGTTCAGAAATCATTAAAGCCCATAATTTTAGTTTCTTTTCTTTTTCCTTCTGACATCATTTTTCTTCTTTTTCTTTTTTCTTTAGATTTGTCTTTAAATCATGTAGAATTCTTCATAGATATATGTTTTTTTCTTAAAAAAAACCAATGTTTATTTTAATACTCAGCCTGCACTTAAGCGGAAGACACCTGTCCCCTTGCCAGCACAAGGCAAACAGAATTTTAAATTCCACCAACGGCAGAGCAGATCCCGACCAACCAGTTTGCATTAAGCACAGCTTCCCTACTACATGCTGATTCTGCTGAGGATGTGATAAATGAAATACACACATACACATATGCAAATGTGCCCCTCATTAGGTAATCTTTCCCTAGCTGCCGAGAGTTCATTTCTGTGTTTTGTATATAATGAGAACTCTGAATCATATAATATACACACTTCCTGGAGATAGCATAAGGAGCTTTTTCCACCAGCTTCTTCTCTATATCCTGGGAGGGGAGGGTGTTGTGTGTTTACGAGTGAGCCTGTGTCTTATCAAGACAAATGCAAAATGCATCAAGAACGGCTTAGACCCACCTTGTAGGAAAAGGAGTGGCAGAGCCTGAGGGTGGAGTCAAAAGAGGGATCAGCCTAGACTCCCTACATAGTCACAAGGAACCAAAGTTCAACCTCCCTTGAATTCCATTGACCCTTATCTTACTCCAAGCAGGGACTAACTGTTACTTGAGAACATTCCGGTGTGTAGGCAGGAGTAGCAATAAATCAGTTTAATTGGACCTTCATTGTGTGTACTATAGTCAGGCAGTGGATTGTCCACTCTTGGGACTGGTGTCAAAGCCAACTTTATGGTGGCTAAGCGGACTGACATTTCCCTTTAAAAAAATGTCTAGTCAATTTCAAATAGAGCTCAGCTCCTGCCAGCTGACATGGATTCATCCATGAAAGATTTTTTTTGGGGGGGGAAGTTTGTCAACTTTCTCCTGGGATATTTTTTGCTTCTTTATTGAAATAAAGAAGTTTCATTATTTAGATATAGTTTCATTAAAAAAATAATATGTGGCTTAATAGAAGTCAAAACTGAAAGAAGAGACTGGGCAAAAGAATGATCTAAAGGGATCATTTTTCTAATCTCTCTTTCCCTTCATCTCTCTATATGGAAACCAGAAAAGGTGTCATGGTTCCGACAGATGAAACTCTTCAAAAGAACTTTGAAGCTTGTTTACCTTAAAGGATATTTTATTTGAGTAGCAGAATATCGACACTTACATAATCGAAGCCAAAAACTGAATTCCCCTCCTCCTGAGCACATAGCATCAAAGCACAATTCCCTTCTCCAATTAACAGTCATAAATCACATTCCCCAATTAGCTTGAAGCGCGGGCTTCCTCTCCAGCACTCCAGCCCAATTTTTTATCAGTTCTGGGCTCAATAACCTTGATTCTCACATTACGTTTAGTGTTGTTATGTCTAACTGGACTCTCATTCACATCCCCCCACCTCCCAGCATCATCTAACTCTAAAAGCAAAAGGGAAAAAGACAATTCCATCTATTGTCAATGCAAAAACATCCGATGTTGGCGGCATTGACAAAAGGGAGATAAGCACAGATAAATTCCGCTGCCCAGATTTGAAAACTTAAATGACTATGTCTACGGAGATTCTCAGTCATCCAGGTCATGGTTGCCCTAAAGGTGCTTTTCAAAAGGCAACAGGACATTCTTGTTGTTTTTTTCTTTGAAAATCTTTCGCTTCTCATCCAAGACGCTTCTTCAGTTCTGAAGTGAAGAAGCTTGTTAGATGAGAAGTGAAAGAGAAGGACAAGGGGTGACGTTATAACACTGTTCCAATATCTCAGGGTCTGCCCCAAAGAAGAGGGAGTCAAGCTATTCTCCAAAGCACCTGAAGGCAGGAGAAGAAGCAATGGATGGAAACTGATCAAGGAGAGAAGCAACCTAGAACTAAGGAGAAACTTCCTGACAGTGAGGACAATTAACCAGTGGAACCCCTTGCCTCCAGAAGCTGTGAGTGCTCCAAAACTGGAAGTTTTTAAGAAGAGACTGCACAGCTGTTTGTCTGAAATGGTATAGGGTTTCCTGCCTGAGCAGGGGGTTGGACTAGATGACCTCCAAGGTCCCTTCCAACTTTATTATTGTTGTTGTTGTTGTTGTTATTATTATTATTATTATTATTATTATTATTTTCTAAAGAAAAAAACAAGAAAATCCAGTTACCTTTAAAAAAAAAACACCTTTGGGACAACCATGATCTGGATGACTGAGAATCTCCATAGACTGTTTGACATTGTTACCTGGGCATTAGTTTTTGCTCACCTAAATGGTAGATTTGATCACTCAAATCATAGTCATTCAAGTCCCAAAGGGGCTTTTTTCCAAAAGGCAACTGGATTTTCTTCTTATTGTTGTTTTTCCTTAGAAAATATTTCACTTCTCACCTGTTCTGATTGAAGCTTCTTGAAGTCAGAACTGAAGAAGCTTCTTGAATGAGAAGTGAAATGGCTTCAAGGGGAAAAAAAAGTCCAATTGCCTTTTGGGAAAAAAAAAACATCTTTGGAATTTCAAACTGCGGATCAAGAGATCCTGCTCTCGGAATCTCAAGCTTTCCATGATCCACCTCATTTTTTAATCACCTTTTTAAAAACACATGCCTTTGAAATCACCTAAATATTTTGTTCCCAAATCCGGCAGGGACAAACATTCAGTGTTGCCCTTGAGAGGAGTGGGCGTATAATTCACCCATTATGAGTCAGGGAGCAGAGACTGTCATGCGCCTGGATTCTTGAGTCTATATCAATGAGCCATATTTTTGCTCATTATTTATGAGAGGCAGAGATCATTACGCTTCCACCCCCTGTAGAAAGCAAGAGTTGCATTTCAAAACATTAAAAAATAGTTATTCTAGGAAAGCAAGGAAAAAAAGCATCCCTGATCTCTCTCCCTTGCTCCCAGAAAAGATATGCAGGTCAGCGCAGAAATAAGAGAATAAAACTTGAATTAAAAAAAACACACCACCACCCATCCATCTGATCTCCACATGTAGACAAATTGAATATACATAAAAAGAGTATTAAAATATTCAACGTCCCTTGACTGGCTGGGAATCGCTTCCTTCAATGCCGCACTGAACTGGGGAACGGCAGTGGGATCCCAGCCCTAGCAGTCTCTGGAGAAATAATGAAGAAGTGTGGACATGCTCAGGAAACCTCTGATGTGTGCTCAAGTTTGAACAGTCTTTTGGAAAAGAAAATGAAAAAGACAAACCAGGGAGAGATGGGTCTCTTCTTATAATATGTGAAAAAGACCTTGAGAAGTGAAGAAATGTTGCTTAAGAAGGGTTGGATAAGAGAGTACCTAGCCTGCAGATGCATAATGGGAGGGGGAAAGGGCTCAGAAGAGACCTCCCTACCACAACAGATTAATAGAACAACAGAATTGTAAAGAATCTTGGAGGTATTCTAGTCCAACCCCCTGCTCAATCAGGAGATCATTTCAGACAAATGGCTGTCCAATCTTTTCTTAAAAGCCTCCAGTGAGGGAGCACCCACAACTTCTGGAGGCAAGTCGTTCCACTGGTTAATTGTTCTGTCTGGAAATTTTTCCTTAGTTCTAGGCTACTTCTCTCTTTGATTAGTTTCCATCCCTAACCTTCTCAGGCTGTAAAAGAGAGGGTGGGAGATGTGTACTTTTAGATTTGCAAAATCCCATCAACATTCTAATTAACAAATAAAAGCTACACACAACCAGCAACCATATATAATGTATAGTACAGGCCAGTGCACATATTCTGGAGAGAGAGAGAAGTTCCCTAATGATGATGGGCTTTAGCATGAGCCCAAAAGCTTGTAAGAAAAAAATGTTGGTCTGACCGACTCAGATTGGATACTGCAACATTATCCTGAGATGGATGGATGGATTGATAGATAGATATAGAAATAGAGATGATAGATAGATACTGTAGATAGATAGATAGATAGATAGATAGATAGATAGATAGATAGATAGATAGATAGATAGATAGATATTAGATAAATGATAGATAGATAGATAGATAGATAGATAGATAGATAGATAGATAGATAGATAGATAGATAGATTAGATAGATGATGGATAATAGATGATGGTAGATAGACAGATGAAAGACAGATAGATAGATGGATAGACAGACAGACAGTAGATATCCCAAACTACTTACTTATTGCTGCCAAACAGACTCCATGATTGTGTCACAAAGTCACCCAGCACGAAATTCAAGTGCCAGGAGACTCCTCCTTCATCTTGTTATCCTTTAGTCACCTATTTCATAATTTCCATTTGATAGCAACTTCTGGAGGTCTGGGAGCTGTACCTTAATGACCCCCAGATGGCCCTAAGCAGAGATGATGTCAGAATCCATTGCTGACCTTTTGAGCATCTGAGTGTGGATCTGGGGGGGAGGGGGGCACCGGCTTCTGAGCCTCCCACAGACAAATGCCTTGACCCAGCCAGATCTAACCGTCTTTAGCTAGGAGAGTTTTACGATCTTTGAATGGAGCTACGGCTTCCAACATCCTACAGTGGCGCTTGCCATTTGATGTATTTATTTTTATGATGTTGCATGCTGGTGGGTGGGTGGGTGAGGGGCAGAAAAAGGGGGAAGGCAGGAGATCAAAGTGAGTGAAAGAAGAAGAGGATGGTGAATTTTTCCTGGGTGCAGGGAAGCGGGATAGATCACCTGGTAGCTCTGCGACCCCCCGAGCACAATATTCGAGCTGGTGAACCAGTTCACGTTCAGTTCTGCCAACGCAGGGTTTGATTCTACCCCTTCCAAGGATGGAGCCTGATTAGTTCTCGAAATGCATTTATGTATCACAGATCAAATAAAAACTTCTCTCCTCTCCTTCTCCTTCCCCACTAAAGGAGAGAGAAGGAATAAGAAAAGAAAAGCAAAAGGTTTCTGTGATATTGATTTTACAAAGCCCTATTTAACAGAAGATAATGAGAAGAGACCATGAATAATCTGTAGAGACGAGACCTCTTTGTCATTTTAACCTTCCCGTCTTTTGGCAGCCCGGAATGAGACATCTGAATAATGCAAACAGTATTGATTTTAGGATAATGTTTTTTTGAAAAAGCAAAGGAGGAAAAAATGTAACAGACGACACGGCAAAATGAACTATCTCTCTTTTGTGTACTAGAGGAATTCACCTTTCTGGAGAAATCGCTACCTCCCCGGTCCTGTTTATTTAATTTCGTCATGCAATATTGGCGTGGCGGAAAGAAAGCAGTTTAATAACGTTACTACTCCATCCGCTTCAATTAATGCATCCAAATTCCAACAGAAGAGAATATCTGTAGTGCAGGATTGAATTGCAGACTTCTTGGGGGTCTCTGAGTTTTATTATTTGTTGGCAGACGTTTGAGTAGTGAAATGTCTGCAAGCCAACAATCAAGCTCAGAGCACCGACTCCACATCTAAGTTCATTATTGTAATATTGTTGGTTCTCAATGCCTTTTTTTTTAAAAGTGTTAGTAGGCCAAGAAGATACCAAAGCTTCCCGGTTAGTATGGTGAGTATAAGACTTCTTGGTGCTCTCTGAGCTTGGTGGTTTTCTTGCAGACGTTTCATTACCAAACTAGATGGCCTCTTCAGTGCTAGAAGGGAGTAGGGTTTGCAAAGAGGAGGAAGGAGAGAAAGAGGAGGAGGAGAGAAAGAGGAGGAGGAGAGAAAGAGGAGGAGGAGGAGGAGGAGGAGAGAAAGAGGAGGAGGAGGAGAACTGTGGGGTCCTTGGTGCTCTCTGAGTTTGCTGGTTTTCTTGCAGACGTTTCATTACCAAACTAGATGGCCTCATCCGTGCTAGGAGGGAGTAGGGTTTGCAAAGTGGAAGAAGAAGAGAGAGAGAAAGAGGAGGAGAACTGTGGAGTCCTTGGTGCTCTCTGAACTTGGTGGTTTTCTTGCAGACATTTCATTACCAAACTAGGCGGCATCATCCGTGCTACAAGGGAGGGTGGTTTGGATAAGCATCTTGCTGTTATCTTTTTTTGGGATGTCTAACTGGGACCACTGGGGAATCTCTCATTGTCAGCCAGACCAGGAAACCAAAGCTAATGCTAATACTAGCCTGGCCCTCCAGAAGCAATTCCATCAACAGACACATCGACCTACAACCAGCCTTCACCCTCACGCTATTACTATTTGTAATTGTAAGATTACAGGAGTCTTGCAGGTCTGAATGTGCAAGGCGAGGCAGAAGGAAAGAAGCATTTTCTGTAGATAAGGCTTAGATGAACAAGGTAACTTTCCAAGCTGAGTGGTAGAAAGTTAAGCCGGAGATTTACGATATCAGATCAAAGGAGAGAGTGAGCTAGTGTCAACAAGGTGGGGCTGTAAATAACTAGATTCCAAGGGTCACAATAGACAAGCCAGATGCTGGAGTTGCTTCTAGCAAGAGACCCATTGCTCCCATGGGAACTTAAATACTCCCTCTACTGAGTATGAGCATGACGATATAATGATATTATCCATTCAGTCGAGTCTGACATTTGGAGAGTTTATGGGCCAGGTGTCTCCACGTCTTCCAATCTTGTACGCTTCTTTGAGTTGTCCTATGCCAGTGGTGGTGAACCTATGGCACGTGTGCCATAGAGAGCATTCAGAGCCCTTTCTGTGGGCAAGTGCGTCGTCGCCTTAGCCTCTCCCCGTGGCCCCCTCTCACCAGCAGCCCCCTCGGAGGAGAGTCGCCCATGAATGCAACCCATGCGGAGCAGCATAACCAAGGACATGGCAGCCGGGCAGTGGGGACAAGACTCCACTCTCGCGCCCCGTCGCTTGCAGATGATGCTGCAGGGCGCGGGTGGAGGGCATGGCCGCCATTGCGCTGATGGGCTGCCTGGGCGATCTGCTGTGGTGGGCTGTGAAGGTGGTGAATGGCCCTGTGGGTGGGGGCGAAGGCAGTTTTTGGGCACTCAGTCTCTAAAAGGTTCGCCATCACTGTCCTATGCTGTGGCTGGTGTCAGCTTTGACGGTGTCCCGAAACCGTGTTCTTTGATAGCCTGGTATCCTTTTACTGCTAACTCTTCCAAACATAATCACTTTGTTCAGTGAATTCCCCCACAGGACACGCCCACAGTAAGTGAGATGCAGTTTTGTGATTTTGACTACGAACAACAAGGGTCAAATCTTCTTGTTGCGTTCAGCATAATGTTGCTTGTTCGTGAGTCGCGCCCTTCAGCAAGGTGCAGAGATCCCAGGAGGAATTGCTGAGGGAGGGGGTAGCAAGTGACTTTATTGGGCAATCTGCATTGAGCCAGACCTCCCCCCCCCCCAAGGGCATGGCAGTCCCTTCATCAACTGGACACTTACAGAACCAGGCTCATCACTGGGAGATGTGGCAGCAGACAATTCCAAAGATTGAGATGTATTTTCTTTCCAGCTCAAATGTGATTTGGGACTGGGAGGGGAAAGTCCATCCTGAAGGAAGGAGTGTACCATGAAAGTTTCCATCTTCCCAATCTAAATAGTGGTGCGTGTGTTTGGTTTTTTTTTTTTTTTTCTTGGCACATATTTGTGGATGAGTGTACAATTGGATAAAGATACTGAACTCTCTCTGAACTCTTCTGCTTCAGCAAAGTTTGTCTTCAACCTAATTTAATTACCGCTTTTGTAGACAGCCTCATCCCAGGAGCTTCTCCCAGTGGTTGCCATATTTTTGAAATAAAAGCTTAACAGCCCAGCATTGTTGGATATCATGTGGCATATAATTTAGTTTAATTTAATTTAATTTAAAGGCAGGGTAATAGTATCCTGTACTGATTTCCAGTTGGATAGCAACAATCTCATCTCCCAAAGCAACCATTTTAAACACCTATTTGAAAAGGTCCCAAGGTAAGCATCAACTGGACCTCAACAGGCTAGTCCAAATCAGAAATAACGTCTTTGGCTCTCCTGCACTAATCTCTTGAAGAGAAGGATCTTAAGTTTCCCTTCCCAGGATGTTCAGACAAGGAAGGACAGTTCTGCTTGTAGGAGATGATCCTGTAGGAGGTGACCTTCAGAGAAGCAAGACATAGAGGTCAACTCAGTGGCAACCAAAGACTTATCAGAAACCAGACCAGCAATACCAGTATTCTCTGAGTGACTAGCAAGCAGGTTGTTACAGTTTGTCTCAATTCCAGCTGTTGAATAGTCCTCAAGGCAGCTCCATGCAAAGCAGATCCTAAATCCAGATCAGGCTCAAAGAATCAGGACCATTCATGCAGGTTGCAGCACAAATCACTTATTGAAGCCTATACACAAGAATCTGGTCAACTAAGGTCAGCACTGAACTGGCCTAGATAATGGCCAGTGGAATTCAAGGCAAATATTCTAAACTGATGGCACATTTAACGCCACCCTCCAGCTCTGCCTGCTCGTCTCCTACACAACATTGCCATCCTAACTTTAAGATGATAAGAATGAAAGTTGGGCAAGAATGACAGATCAAAGCATATCATGTCCTCCCTTTCTCCCCAACTTTTGAATGCAGAATAATATTTTTTATATATATATGCACTGACTATAGATTAAAGGTTAATCCCACCTCCAGTGGGATTTTTGCTGTGGCCCAGTTAACTTCTCCTGTAATTTTCGAATAACAGAAGAGTTGGAAGGGACCTTGAAGGTCTTCTAGTCCAACCCCCCTGCTCAAGCAGGCAATCCTATACTACTTCAGACAAATGGCTGTCCAGTTTCTTTTCAAAGACCTCCAGTGATGGAGCACCCACAACTTCTGAAGGCAAGCCGTTCCACTGATCAATTGCTCTCACTGTCATGAAATGTCTCTTTAATCCTAGGTTGCTTCTTTTCCTGATTAGTTTTCATCCCTTATTTCTTTTTCTGCCTTCAGGGGCTTTGGAAAATAGGTTGACCCCCTCTTCTTCCAAGGGATACAAAGTTCCCCGTGCAAAAGATTGGGTCACCAATCTAACTCATGCTAGCCCACGATTGTCGGAATGAAGAAGAATCTGCACCGTGGGATTATCCTCTTATAAATACATTTATGAAGGACTCAGACTCTTCTAAAGTACTTCAAAAAGCCTGGAAAAGGCCCTCCTAGAGCCACAATGCACATCAAGATCAAATGGCAGGGGTGGAAAATTATTTCATGGCTTCTCGGAATTGAACCCTGTACCTTTGCTCTCGCCCCCTTTTGTTTTGTTGTTGCCGTTAACAAAAGCCGGAGTTCATCTGATCGCTCCGCAAAGGCGGTATGTTTTGCAGGATGTGTTGGAAAAATAGAAAGAGGGGGCTTGTCTCCCTCTGCACATTCAATGGGGGAATTAAAATTTGATGCCTGGCTGTTCCTGTGACAGAAAGAAACGGCAACAAAAGAGGTTTTTGCACAATGCGGCAGCAGCTTATGAGAAGAAATTACCGGCTCTTTTGTGAAGGCCTGACCCAGTTGGGCAATTTGGCAGGAGACAGAGTCTCTTTGTACTAATTCGCCAGGAAGAGCCTGCAGAGCTGTTAAAGCAAAGGGCTTCGAAGGTCTTTCGCAGCTGATCACGGGGGCACGTGAAAAGCCGGGCCCCCAAATTCTCTGGAACATCAGGATTCCCCGACGCCTCTTCAGATGTCCTGCAGCAAAGATCTTGGGGTCAGATGAGATGCCAGACTTGTGTGGGTTTCCAAAGTTTCAACATGGATTTTGGGGAAGAGTTTGGGGGAAGCAATTTTGGCATACCTTCGGCTGGGTCTAAATCAGTGGTTCTTAACCTGGGCGATATTGCCCCCCAGGGGGCGATTTCATTTTTCAGGGGGGCGATGGAATGAAAAGGGGCGACGTGGGAGTGAAGGAATGAAAAGGGGGCAATATGGGGGTGATGGAGCGAGAAGTTTTGGGGACACGTTTGAGACGTTTTCGTACAGTGAATCACTGTATATCTGTCATACAAAAACATCAGATCGCTCGCTATTGGTGGATTGAATTGTGCTTTCAAATGTTCCTCCAGCTAGCTTCAGTACGGAACACCGTACATATGTGAATACACATCGCTTATCTTCATGCGCGTTGCACAGCAGCCTCTACCCATACAGTGGCGCGCCATTGGCCAGAATATGGGAGATATGGGAAAAAGACTGGAAATAAATTATTTGCATCGATATGTCCTGGTGACAATTTTAAAGAAAACAAAAAAAGTGTTCGCGTAAATCGAAGAATTATTTCCTATGTTGTGATTGAGAAGTTATGTTGGGGGAGGGGGGCGATGATAACTTCCTCATTGGCTCAAGGGGGCGATTCGTTCAAAAAGGTTAAGAACCACTGGTCTAAATGATCTGATCTGATTCAGGGGCATCCAATCTGTCTTGCGATTCTGGATCAATGTTTGGGCCAGCTTTTCCTGACAGCCCAAGCTGTAACTCCCACACCTCTTTGCAATAAATACAATCTGAAAGGGTATAGGGTCTGCTGCTTGAGCAGGGGGGTGGATTAGAAGACCTCCATGGTCTCTTCCACCTCTATTCTGATTATTGATTGACTTCTTTTTCGTTAGAAGGAGCAAAAGGACTTCACCACCTCCTCCTCCTCCTCCTCCTCCTCATTATTATCATGGTTCATCATACAGTCAGCCAGATGTTTAGACTGGCTTTGGCATTTTTATCCACCTATCGAGTCCGTCCTAAAGACCTGGGGTAGGCAGATGGTGTTTGATGGCATTAAAGGTATCCATAAAGGCAGTATACATCACAAAGGCAGGATGTAAGCTATTCCTAGTAAAGCTGCCTTTTGCAATTGACTGGTGGTGATTTTGTCAGTGCCGATGGTGTTCAAGGGATCCTCCAGATGTTTTGGGGTTGCAGCCAAGGCGCCTATCCCCATTGGTACTATCTTTGCTTTCTTTTGCCGCAGTCATTCCACTTCTATTTGCATGTCTTCGTATGTGTGGTTTTCTCCAGTTCTTTCTCTTCTGTTGTTTTCAGGTATTCCACTATTTAAAGAGTCCAATATAAAAAACAAACAAACCAGGAATTTAAACATTCAGCAAGAAAAGCAACCAAACGAAATAATCTAAATGCAATTCTAGAATCAACCAAACTTAATCACTGCAAGTAGGTTTCCAAAGGCGTAAGAAACAGCTTACTTTTCACAATTTATGGATAGTCCACCCTCAGCCATGGAGGATACCAACGTTGTTATTAAATTTTGTGTTTTAATGTTTTATGACTCTTTGGATGTCCTTATGGTTGCAGCTTACAGGAGTGATGAAGAGAGAGGTAAGTAGATTCATCTGAACTCACCCTTTTCATTAAGGTCAAGTATGTGACCCCTGATTTGAGATATTTCAGGCGGGTGTGATCCTTCCCCCTGAGGGTCAATTCATTCTTCTCAAGCCACCACCAACCATAGAGTGGTCTCCATTCATAGTTGGAAGCGACAAACATAACCCCCACCCTTTAAGAAATACTTCCCCAGCCTTCCATACTTTAAGATAAGGGTGTCCAATTTTGAAACTTCAAAGTCTTGTGGACTTCCAACTTTCAGAATTCCCCAGCCAGCCAGCATGGCTGGCTGAGGAATTCTGGGAGTCGAAGTCCACAAGTTTTCAAGTTGCCAAGGTTGGACACCCCTGCTTTAAGAACTATTTACAACCACCAGTCTCCTTGGAAAAAAAGATAGAAATATTATCTTCCGCAGATCAAAAGCTTGCTTCCTTTGGTGATAATTAGAGTGTCTCTGTGGGTGGTTTGTTTCCTAACTCTACTCAGCAGGAGCTATTTTGTTCCACATAAACAAATGAAGGGAAAATACTGTGTGACCACAGAGGCCTTTGCCACCTCTGATTAGGAGAGGCATCAACATCAGTATTAATCTTGCCTTTTTTTTTAAAAAAATAAATAAAATAAAATTGGCCAGCCGTAGCCAACCCAAGTTCTCCCTCAGTGACTTTGCAGATGGAAATTGGATTGTAACACGGAGTTGGCCAAGCGTTTGTAACTGGAATGCAACTTCTCGGTGTCATCCACATTTTAGTGTTCAATCCAATTCCTACCCTACAGATTTCATTGCAGGGTAGCCCTTGACTTACGACTGCAACTGAGCCCAAAATTTATGTTGCTAAGTGAGACGTTTGTGGAGTTTTGACCCATTTGACAACTTTTCTTGCCATTGCAGTTGTTAAGATAGTAACCGGGTTGTTAAGTGAAACTGGCTCCCCCCCCTTTGACTTTTGCTTGCCAGGACCCTGGGGATACAGCAAGTGGTCATAAATATGAATCAGTTGCCAAGCGTCTGAGTTTTGATCGTGTGACCTCCGGGATACTGCAACAGCCATGTGAAAAAGAGTTATGTCACTTTTTTTGAGTGCTATTGTAACCTTGCATGGTCACTAAACAAATAACTGTAAGTCAAGGACTACCTCTAAACCTGCAGGAATGTGAATGTATGTTGCTTCTGAGGACATCTCATTTTTCCTACGATTATCCAAATTTTAAACACCAACTTTCTTTTTCACGCTTGTCCAACTGATGGGATGGGAACTTTGGTCAGTGGGAGGGAATTTAGAACTATTGTTTCTCCTTCTTTCTGATTCTATCTGCTTACGTTGACCTGCTCTTTTCCCAATCAGCTAGATGGTGTCAGGAGCAATAAATTAGGAAGCAAGGAGGTTCAAATGACTACAGGTTTATTGCATGCTAAAACTTTCCACAAGAATCTGAACTGCTGATGGTCAAAGCAAGTTGGGGGTACCTGGAATTCAAGGTGATTTGCATGAGATTCCTTGTGGGCCCAAAGGGGTTCAAGACTGATGACCACTTTTTTTAGTGCTTTGGATTATAAATGAAGGACGACGTGTTTCAAGTGTCTAACAGTTACTGGGCTCCTAGATAAGGCAAAAGCTTATGGTAAGACGGGCAACCAATAAATTAGATAGACAGATAGATAGACAGATAGATAGACAGATAGATAGATAGATAGATAGATAGATAGATAGATAGATAGAGAGAGAGAGAGATGATGTGGATGATAGACAGATGATAGATGAGATATTGATAGAATAGATAGATAGATAGATACATAGATAGATGTAGATGACAGATGATATGAACGATAGACAGATGATACATGAGATATTGATAGGATAGAGATAGCCAGATAGATAGATAGATAGATGTAGATGACAGATGATATGGATCATAGATATTGATAGGACAGATAGATGATAGATAGATAGATAGATAGATAGATAGATAGATAGATAGATAGATAGATAGATAATTGAGACAGATGATATGGATGACAGATGATATGGATCATAGATGAGATATTGATAGGATAGTAGATAGATAGATAGATAGATAGATAGATAGATAGATGTAGATGACAGATGATATGGATCATAGATGAGATATAGATAGATAGATAGATAGATAGATAGATAGATAGATAGATAGATAGATAGATAGATAGATAATTGAGGAGCAAAACAGAAAGTGCCTTATCTCTAGGATCAGGCAAAGAAAGAGAATACCTCTAGTTTTGTACAAAAAGCAAAGTATTAGCTTGGCAAAGCAAAGTTTTGTGCATTACTCCGAAGTGAATTTATTTCAAGTCCAATGCTTTTGCTCTTCTTCCAGGCTCTTCTCAGTAAAAGGCCCGGCATCCCAGTGGCACCGAAGACATCGTGATATGAAATCACAGCACTTTTCCTTGCATATAGAGCCCTTTGTAATAAGCAGAAAACCTTGAGTTACAGCCCAAAGCAATTTCCTTTCTAATGGAAAGTAATTTTCACCAATTTCCCTTTCCTGCAAATATGTGTGAGGCATGATCATCATATCCTCTGCGCTTAAAAATAACAGGTGCATATGGAAATAGTTTAGTTTTTACTGTTGTAGACATAAAAATGGTCAAGGCAGGAGGTTTTTCACTCGTGTGTTTATTGATTTCCATGGGTCCAACAGATTTAAAGGTCAGCTGCGTGAACAATTGCAGGTCTTATTTTCATCTGGCAATGTATAAATGCTTGTAAAAACAGAATTAATAGATGGAGGGAGGGATGGTGTATGCATGTGTGAGAGAACTCCTTTACCACTTAAGCAGAAACAAACATTTACTCAGTTTTGACACCACCTATATCACACAGCATCACACTTGCCCTTGGCAATATAGCTGTAACAACATTTAATTTTTCACCCAACAAAGACTGTTACAAACTTTAGGAAGTTACAGGTCCTCCATCTGTGCTAGATGGTCCACTCTGACACAGTGTTAGCAAATCAGGATTTAATACTGCTACACTTTGGGTGGACCATAATTATTCACTGTTTTTAGGGGCCAGCAGTTACAAAATCTCCCTCCCATTTTTTCAGTGAACAAACTGGCCAACCAATGGGTGCCATTTTAATCGCAGAATGCAATTGCCGTAATGTCATTCTTCCAGGAAACCACCCACCCACCCACCCACTCACCAATTTAGTTATTCCACCCCATTCTCAATCCATTAAATGTGAATTAGGAAATGACTTCTTCTCAACTGCCACTTATTTAGCCCTTCCTGATCCTGCCTACAGGTATATTTACGGAAGAGGGCAAAGCGTGCTAATCTCCGAGAGGCAAAAGGCACAAAATTGGTACGTGGCATCATTTGAGAAGCCCTAGCTGTGACGGAAGTCTGTAACTCAGCAAAAATCGTGCAGAGAAAATGTGAATTTAATTTGATCTATTATATAAGGGCATAATGATGCCCGCCATCTGCTCTGAAATAGCAGAGATTCCTTTTTTACGGTCCCCATGATATCATAGCCTGTTCCAGCCTTGTTGGTTTGCTAAAGAGACAGAATTATCTTGCTTATCCACAAGGGCCTTTGCATGCAAAAAAAAAAAAAAAAAGAGCTGCTTGTTTTCTAAGAGTGGGACATTCCCCGTATTTTCTTGTCTTGGTTACAAATTCTAGAGGGGTGTCACTATTCAATAATGAAAGTCGAGATCTTTCCATGACTGGGAGAAAGTATTCAGAGTTTGCATATCTGTATTCTTTTCAGCTGTGAGATGTTTCCTTAGCAAATAACAATCAAAGCTATGATTTAAAAAAAACAAAATCACGGAAACAGAAAGAAAAATGCTATTCAGAACCTAGAACTAATTTGGTTTTATCAACGCCATAAACTCTTTTTCGATTTTTGCTTGGTTACTCAGCTCGCTCAGACTGTAATATCGATGGATGATCTTTTCTGCGGTGACCCCCACCATCCGCACACCGTGGCTGTCATCTCCTAGCTGGCATCCGATGGCCGATGAAATGATCATGTCGAGATCTTTGTATGTTCCTCCAGCATTCTTGTGAAGGTGTCCAGAAAATACCGTTTTAATACCTGTTGGAAAACAAACCAAACCAAGCCATTATTTGGGCTCAAGCTGAAAGAATTCCAGAACGGGCATGGTTTCCCAATTTTATTTTATTTTTTAAAAAAAAAATCTTAGATGGTCCAAGATGATGACTTTGAGTCCCACCCAACCTCCCAGGTTGTTTGACAAGGATTTTTTTATTTGAAAGGTTTTTCATTAAAGGAGGGAAAAGGAGTTTTCCATGGCTTGTTCATCATTTAAACTTTTGATGAACTGATTTTTCTGAGGCACACTGGCTGAGGAATTCTGGGAGTTGAAGTCCACAAGTCATAAAAGGGCCAAGTTTGAAGGCCCCTGTCTTAAATCTAACAAACAAAATGGAGGCTGGCTGAGGAATTCTGGGAGTTGAAGTCCACAAGTCATAAAAGGGCCAAGTTTGAAGGCCCCTGGGTTAGGGGGATAGAATGGTCTAGCTCAGTGTTTCTCAACCTTGGCAAGATTAAAATGTGTGGACTTCAATTCCCCAAATTCCCAAACCAGCATTAGCCTTAGCGTCAGCTGGCTGGAGAATTCTGGGAGTTGAAGTCCATCCATCTTAAAGTTGCCAAGGTTGAGAATCATCTAATGGATTAGGAAATGGTTGCCTAATATGGGAGACATATCCATTCCCTCTTAAGAGCCGGGTAGAAAAGGAGAACGGTCTGTGGTTAATCTAACGCTGTAAAATAAACATCCTGATGTTTGAATTGGCAAGCACTTCCTGAAACATTTAATCCAATTTTTTTTTGGGGGGGGGGAGAACAATTGGTCTCAGTTGTTCTAGCTGAAGGTTGCACTCAGATTTCAAAAGGGCAATCACAGCCCCAAAAGTGAGCTTAGCTAGGGCATAAACTACATTTGATTTGATTTCAATGCAAACTGCACTGAATGAAATACTGTTGTGGCAAGTGTCCCCTGGGGCACATCAGAACCCCCTCCCCATAAATACATCCAAATGTAGAACTTCTGGAGAGGTTTGGAGACAAGACCTAAGGCTGAAGTTAGGTCCTTCTGAATTACGCGGGGGCCAGATGTTCTCCTTCCCAAAGACAGAAGATAAGAATTGTCCTTCTTTGATGCTTTTTTTTTTTTTTTTTGTCTTTCTTTCGAGGAAAGGTTTAAGGCAGAGAATCAAAACAAGAGGAAAAGTTCCTTTGGGGAGGTGAGTTTTCTAGCAGCAAGACTGACATGACACCCTATCCTCTGGGGCTTTGCCACCCGCCACCTGTTTTTCTTCTGCAGCTTTCTGCTGGATTTTCAAATTTGTCTCTTCAAGGAAGGTGCTGTGAGTAATTGAAAAGCAACCCACATACACAACAAACACAGGCAAAAAAAAAAAAAAAAAGATCATCCATAAAAACTGACAGCACAACAGTCACTTGGTTTTTCGGCTCTCTGTCACTTACCCAGCCTGGTTTTCAGATCTCCCCGAAGTTCCTTCGCTGAACACGGCTCCATCAAAGTTAATCTGTCCAGGGTAGTCATCGTATCTATAATTCAGTGCCATAAACTTCAAAAAGCTGGTTTTGTGACTCGGGGCTGGGTTTTTCAAGCTGAGTCGGCTTTTTTATTTTGTTGTTTTTAATCAAAATCCTTGGCAGAACTTCCAGAGCATTTTAACATTCTGGTCTGACACACCTCAAAAGAAACTTTTAATGAAGAAAACACAGTGGGGAATAGGCGAGAAGCAGCTATCTGGAACAACCAGTAAGTTGCATTCCCGTCATCTGATTAGCAACGAATCGGTTCTGCGTTATGATCTGTGAAATGTCTTCTGCTCGAGGCATCCTGGAGCCATCACTCACTGTCCCTTGTGAATGAGATAGCCAGTTCTTAGGTTTTGTTTTGGAATGTGTTTTGGAGCCTGTGTGTGTCTGTGTGTGTGGTTGAGAGTTATACTCTTTGTGATGTGCTATGAGTCCCATCACAAAGGTTGCGCTGGAGTTCGGTGTACCTCAACTGTTGGGACTTGTCGATACTCCTGACAGGGGGAAGTTGGAATCCTAAAGGCATTCCAGAGAGGAAAGAGCAGCTAGGCATCTAGGCCGTATCAGATTAAGTCATGATTGCTTTTGTTCATTCAGTTGCTTTCAACCCTTCCTGATCAAGGTTGTCCATCAATAACAGAAGATCAATACAAGAGAATATGTGTAGCGCAGGGTTGAACTGTAGGGTCCTTGGTGCTCTCTGAGCTTGGTGGTTTCCTTGCAGATGTTTCATTAGCAAGGTAACATCAATGCTAGAAGAGAAGGGAATGTGTGTTTGTGGAGGAGGAGGAGGAGGAGGATAACAACTGTGGGGTCCTTGGTGCTCTCTGAGCTTGGTGGTTTCCTTGCAGATGTTTCATTACCAAACTAGGTAACATCAATGCTAGAAGGGAAGGGAATGTGTGTTTGTGGAGGAGGAGGAGGAGGAGGAGGAGGAGGAGGAGGAGGAGGAGGACGAGGACGACAACTGTGGGGTCCTTGGTGCTCTCTGAGCTTGGTGGTTTCCTTGTATATGTTTCATTACCAAACTAGGTAACATCAATGCTAGAAGAGAAGGGAATGTGTGTTTGTGGTGAAGGAGGAGGACGATGACTGGGGGGTCCTTGGTGCTTTCTGAGCTTAGTGGTTTACTTGCAGATGTTTCATTACCAAACTAGGTAACATCATGCTAGTTTGCTAATGAAACCTCTGTAAGAAAATTGGTAACTTTAATGACTCTCTAAAAGAAAGCAAATGAACAGCTCTCCGCAAGGAGCGTAAATCCTTCCATTCCCCACCATCCAGTCAGAGCTGAAGAAGCTTGTTGGAGGAGAAGCGAAATGTCTTCAAAGAAGAACGTCCAGTTGCCTTGTGAAAAAGCACCTTTGGGATAACTATGACCTGGATGACTGAGAATCTCCATAGACAATTTAGATTCTGAATCGGTATGTATTTCAATGTTGTCTTTTTTTTTGTTTTGTTATGTGGGTGCCTTCTTTAGCATTCTGCTTTAATAGTGGATTGGTTTATAGCTTCATCTTCTTTTCCAGAATTTATGTTAGCAGCCTTCTCATGCATTCCAGTGTGGATTGTATCTTGCACACTTGGCAGATTTACTACACAATGGTCTGTTATGGAAATGTCTGCAATAGCAAATGCGATCTTGTTTGTTGGGCAGGATTGACACCACCCAAGAGTGAAAGAATCAACTGGGGAACCGGAGGACTGCTAAGTTGGGGGTCAAGCCAACTCAACCCACTGGTGTTTTGGGTCCTACCTATTAAAAAACTCATGGTCCTGTTATCGTTGACACACTGGCTTGGCTTATATAAAATGGATTGGGGAAAACAAATCGGCTTTCTAACCACCTCTTTGATTGTTCTAATTCAGCTAAATATCTGCTACCTTGAAATACTTCAGGTAGGATTCCTACAAGAACCATCTAATGCAGGGATCTTCTAAACTTGGCCCTTTTATGACTTGTGGACTTCCACTCCCAGAATTCCTCAACCAGCATGGGGGAACCATGGCCCCTTCATGACTTGTGGACTTCAACTCCCAGAATTCCTCAGCCAGCGTGCCTGGCTGAGGAATTCTGGGAGTGGAAGTCCATAAGTCATCAAAGGGCCAAGTTTGAAGACCCCTGATCTAATATTAAGGAAAAAAATGATCTTTTCAAGATCAGATTCTTCGGTCATCTTTTTGTCTCTCCTTAACCACCATGATAGTTTTTTGATAGCGCTCAATCATCTTCATGGCTTAACGGTGAAATTAAAAAGTGCCAGATTTTTCAATTGACAAATATTTATGATAAGGATGCAATTTTATTTTTAATTAGCCCAACTGTTAGGGACACTTGTAAAGTGAGAAAGGAAGCTCTGCATTTCACACCAGATGTAGCTACTGAAGCTCAAGTTTAGCTCTCTGGCGTAAAATGAATGGGCCGTTGAAGAAATCCAATTAAACAACAAACAGACAAACGTTTTTGTTTCATGGGGGACTTCAAACAGAATAAATACAAACAGGTTGTTTTAGGGGAAAAAATGAGAGTACTTCAGTGAAACAGAAGGCTGCTATAAAACAAATAATTATGAATGAAAGAATTTGTAATGACCAGCTTCACATAGGATGAACCATAGTTTACTTAATAATGGTTTAGTGTATAAACCAATACTGGCTAGTGACTGATATATTAATAAACATTCTCAAGAGGTGCATTTTTCCCCATTTCATGCAAAAAGTCTATAAGGGGTTTCCAGTCAGATGTACATTCCCTGACCTTGTGGTTTTGATGATCAGGGGTACAATGGTAATAGTAAAAAGTAAGCTGTTTTTGTAATTATAGAGTAAGAAATAATTTTGTAAGTGTATTCAGATTTGCTGCAGAAGAAATTGGAACTTCCTTTCCTTTCCTTTCCCTACCCTCCCTTCCTTCCTTCCTTCCTTCCTTCCTTCCTTCCTTCCTTCCTTCCTTCCTTCCTTCCTTCCTTCCTTCCTTCCTTCCTTCCTCTCTCTTTTCTATATTAGCTTGTGTTAGTTTTTATTTATTATTTTAACGTTTTCTGTAAAACTTTTTATATAATTTATTTCAGAAACCCTTAGCACTATCTAGAAATATATAAAAACTGAATTCCACGGGCAAAACAATACCTGCTCGGCAGAATTTTTCTAGGAGCTCGTGTCGAACAGCCTTCTCCAAATTGAAGTAGTTGTGGTCTTCTTCAGGTTCGTTGACGAAGAAGGGGATGTGTTGAAAGACGATGGCATGGCGGCATTGTTTTTTTCCCGCCACGGCCAGCTGCTGCTCCAGCCAGGCGTCCTGCACCGCCTTTAGTTCTGAGCACTGAGAAGCATCGAAATATAGCTGGGAATTCAACACGAGAAAGAAGACGCCGCCGACCCAAAAGCTGAAGTAATCATCACCCCACTGCTGGCAATAATCGCTGACCGTCTCCGGCGTGGGCGTATTCCCCAGGTCGTGATTGCCACTGACAAAAACCAGAGGGATGTCGCTTCGAAGGTCCTTCAGGACGTTTCTTAGATCCCGAATTTGGGCCTCCCTCCATTCCGTCCCTGCAAAACGAGAAGAGTGAATTCTTACGAGAGGTTAAGTTGCAGGATGTTGGGAAATGCTCAACCAGACAGGGAGGGAGTCTCAAGCGAGGAATTAGCCTAGAATCGTTGCGTAGCCAAAAGAGATCCAGAACTGACCTGCCCTCAGCTCCATAGAGCCTCATCTCTCTGCTCCCAAGAGAAGGCAAGCAATCTGAGGGGCTGCCAGAAAGAAGAGCGGGGGTCAACCTCTTCTCCAAAGACGGGACAAGAAGTAATGGATTGACGTTAATCAAAGAGAGAACCGCCCTAAAATTAAGGAGGAATTTCCTGACCGTGAGAACCATCAATCAGTGGAATGGCTTGCCTCCGGAAGTTGTGGGTGCTCCATCACTGCAGGTTTTCAAGAACAGATTAAACCACTATTTGTCTGAAATGGTATAGGGTTTCCTGCTTGAGCAGGGGGCTGGACTAGAAGACCTCCAAGTTCTCTTCAAACTCTATTATTCTGACTCTTGGAAAAAGACAGTCCCTCGGGTATGGCCCAGATATTATATAGCAGATATCCTGCAGAAGGTGGTCAGGATCTGTCTTCTCTTGATCACCATGCAGGAGACAGAAGAATGGATTTAAGTAAAAGTCCACCCACAGTTCTTTTTTTCAATTGTGGCAACTTTTAAGCATCCTGGTTGCTTCTCTCCTTGACTAGTTTCCATCCAGTGTTTCTTGTCCTGCCTTCAGGGTGCTTTGGTAAATAAGTTGACCTCCTCTTCTTTGCGGCAGCCCCTCCGATACTGAAATATGGCTATCATGTCCCCCCCTCGTCCTTCTTTTCTCTAGATTGGCCATAGCCAATTCTGGCAATTGCTCTTTATATGTTTTGGTCTCCAGGCCTTTAATCCTCTTAGTTGCTCAAAGTTTCTACGTAGAGGTAGAAATTGACTTATGACCACAATTGAGCTCAAACTTTCTGTTGCCAAGGCAGCAGGTTCCCCCCCTTTATGACCTCCCTTGCCACAGTCATTAAGTGAATCACTGCTGCACGGTTGTTAAGGGAATCTGGTTTCCCCATTGTTTGTCAGAAGATTGGAAAAGGGGATCACATCACCCCGGGATGCTGAAACTGTCCTAAATACGAGTCAAATTGCCAAGCATCTGAATTTTGATTGTTTGACCGTGGGGATGTTGCGACGGTTGTTGTTGTGAAAAACGGTCACAGGTCACTTTTTTTCAGTGCCTCTGTAACTTTGATTGGTCGCTAAATGATGATGTTGCAAGTCAAGGACTAGCTGTATATTTCCCTGCCTCCTATTGTTCACCTTTCTAGCGTGGAAGCATTGTAGACAGCTCTGTCTCTTCTTAAAAAAAACTTGGCCACCTCTTGCAACCGGAGAAATAAAAAGAGATTTCAAAGCAGAGTTACCAACAGGAGAGAATATGCATAACTCAAGAGTTGACCTGGGGGGTCCTTGGTGCTCTCTGAGCTTGGTTGTTTTCTTGCAGATGTTTCATTATCCAATTAGGTAGCATCAACAGGGCTAAAAAGGAGTGAGACTTGCTCCATAAACAACAGCTTAATTAAGGAACTACCAAGAGCATTCCCACCAACCCTGATCCGCTAGTCACTTGTATATAAAGAGAGAGCAGCCCCCCTCCCTTCTAGCACTGATGACGTCACCTAGTTGGGCAATGAAAGACCTGCAAGAAAACAACCAAACTCAGAGAACACCAAAGACCCCACAGTTCTCCTCCTCCTCCTCCTCTTTGCAAGTACCATTCTCTTCTAGTACTGATGATGTTATCTAGTTGGGTGATAAGACATCTGCAAGAAAAGAAACAAGTTCAGAGAGTACCAAGGACCCAGCAGGTCAACTCTCCTCCTCCTCGCAAACCCCACTCCGTTCTACAACTGATGAGGTCACCTAGTTGGGCAATGAAACATCTGCAAGAAAACCACCAAGCTCAGAGAGCACCAAGGACAACTACTTCTCCTCCTCCTCCTCCTCCTCCTCCTCCTCCTCCTCCTCCTCCTCCTCCTTCTTCTTCCTCCTCCTCCTCCTCCTCCCCCCCTCCTCCTCCTCCCAAACCCCACTCCGTTCTAGCACTGAGGAGGTCACCTAGTTGGGCAATGAAACATCTGCAAGAAAACCACCAAGCTTAGAGAGCACCTCCTCCTCCCTGCAAACCCCACTCTCTTCTAGCACCGGTGAGGTCACCTAGTTGGGTCACGAAACATCTTCGAGGAAAGGCCTAAGCTCAGAGAGCACCAAGGACCCCACAAAGCATTGTTCAACTACTGTAATTGAGCACCTATCAATCTGGAGGTCCCCCTTGTGGAAGGGGAGCTTCTTAAGATTTTCAACGAGCACCCCAACACCTGCAGAGCTTTGCCAACGCTTAACAACCAAGCAGTGACGTTGCGCGGCAGTGTTGCAGGCCACAAAGCTGTAACGACACTCCCGATCTGGTCTTGCGATAGCACGCGCTGATTATTCTTGGTATCGTCACACACACATCCATACAATCAAGAGAAAGGGGGGGGGGGAACCCATCCCTGCTGTACTAGTAATGATAATCCAAGCCCCCCCCCATTTAATCACCATTTACATAACCGAAGACACTGACGCTGATTACTTAGTCCCTTTAACGGGTTCGTAAACGGCTCCAAGTGTTTTGCTTGATTGCAGCCCACTTTAGCTGATGATGCTTTTTTTTTTTTTTGCTGCAGTTCTCCCAGGCGTCTTAAAAGCCAAAGACTTTTGTTATATTTACAAGGCTGGTGAGGAGCAGCTGAGCATTGTCCCTCACTCCCAGAGAGGAAGGGACACTAGTCCTCAATTTATGACCCCAAGGGGTGGAGCCCAAAATTTCTGTTGCTAAGTGAGACCATGATTAAGTACATTCCACTCCGTTTTACACCCTTTCTTCCCACAGCTGAATCACTGCAGTTGTGATATTCGTAACCGCAGATGTTAAACAAATCTGGCTTCCCCACGGATTTTACTCTCTTGCTGATGGAATGAGTTTGTGACAAACTTAGCCCTCCCCCCTCCCCCCCCAGCCTACCTTGCAAGGAGAAAACACAGGGGCGATTCCACGCCAGCTTGCGCAGCTTGGAGGAAAGATGAAATGTCAATGTAACCAATTAAAAAATGCGCCAGGATTTTCTTGAGTAAGCCTTCTACTTGAAGGTTGCAGGAATTGAGTATGTCTAGGCGAGGGGGTAGGCAACCTTGGCTCTTTTATGACTCGTGGACTTCAACTCCCAGAATTCCTGAGCCAGCCATGCTGAGGGGAAAGGGAGAGGTTTCCAAGCTGAGCCAGGCTGGCTCAGGAATTCTGGGAGTTGAGGTCCACGAGTCATGAAGGGGCCATAGTTCCCCCATGCCGGCTCAGGAATTCTGGGAGTTGAAGTCCGCAAGTCATGAGGGGCCCATAGTTCCCCCATGCTGGCTCAGGAATTCTGGGAATTGAAGTCTGCAAGTCATGAGGGGCCCATAGTTCCCCCATGCTGGCTCAGGAATTCCAGGAGTTGAAATCCACGAGTCATGAAGGGGCCATAGTTCCCCCATGCTGGCTCAGGAATTCTGGGAGTTGAAGTCTACTAGTCATCAAGGGGCCATATTTCTCTCGTGCTGGCTCAGGAATTCTGGGAGTAGAAGTCCATGAGTCATAAAAGAGCCAAGGTTGCCTACCCCTTGTCTAGTCTACTGAAGAGAAGGACTAGGGGGGCTGCCACAAAGAAGAAAGGGTGGATCTCTTCTCCAAAGCCCCTGAAGGCAGGACAAGAAGCAACGGATGGAAAACTAATCAAGGAGGGAAGCAACCTAGAATTAAGGAGAAATTTCCCGACGGGGAGAACAATCAACCAGTGGAACAACCTGCCTCCAGAAGTTGTGGGTGCTCCATCACTTTTAAGAAGAGACTAGACAGCCACTTGCCTAGAATGGCCTGCTGCCTGAGAAGGGGATGGACTACAAGACCTCCAGGGTCCCTTCCAACTCCATTAGTCTGTACTCCGCTCGAATTCCAGGATCATTCCTACCAGCCACAAATGCCATTTGGATTTTCCAAATTCTCCCCCTTTCCCCTCGCTCTTTCGCTTCAGTAGAAACAGCAACGCCTCATTCTCTCCCTTTCCTTTCAAGCCAGCAGAACCCAACCCAAAATATTTGCCTGTCAGAGAAACGCCGTGCGCCACAGACCGAAACGAAACAAATGGGCCAGGCGAATTCAAAAAGCTGGTTTTATTCTGGCACCCTTCGGGGCCAGCTTGCGATGATTGCATTTGGAAGCGTTCAGGCCTCGGCTACAATAATGGAGAGATGGCTGAACGTGGGGTTTTTTTTGATGATACTAACAAGATTACTCCACGCGGACGTGTTGAGGAAAGCAAAGCGCGCGGCTCACAGTCTGTCTGCTAATCCAGCCTTAACAAAAAGCCGACTCGGGTGTAGACGTTCCATTGCAAAAGGGGTTGGCAAGTGGCCGCCGGCAAGCTGCCTTGGCCCGCTCAAAACTGGTCGGCTAAAATTATGTGAAAAGTAGGTAAATATTTGTAAATCTATGTATGTTTGTTTGTGCATGTGTATGCATACATATATAGGTATACATGCCTGTATGTATGTATGTATGTTCATATATGTGTGTCTGCGTGTTTTTGTACACTTATTTATTTGTGAGAGCCATGGTGGCGCAGTGGTTAGAATGCAGCATTGCAAGCAAACTCTGCCCACTGCCAGGAGTTTGATCCTGACCATTTCAAGGTTGACTCAGCCTTCCATCTTTCCGAGGTAGCTAAAATGAGGAGCCAGATTGTTGGGGGCAAATAGGCTGGCTCTGTAAACCACCTAGAGTGGGCTGTAAAGCACTACGAAGTGGCATAGAAGTCTAAGCGCTATTACTTTTTTCACTAAACAAATGGTTGTAAGTTGAAGAATACGGAGATGCCTCTTCTTAAAAACAAACGAACAAACACAGTGACAAAGCTCCCATCACAACACACTGCTTGCAATGCAGCTTGGGGGAAAAAGGGGTCAAACCGTGATCCTTCCTGATCAAGAGTTTGAACTGCCTTACCAGGCATGCCGTGTATTAAATCTCCGCAGAGGACAAAGAATTTGGGTGGCGGGTTCAGGCGGTTAATGGCTTCCACAGCTTGTCGGGTGAGTTGCAATTCGGCTTCCCATTCGTCCCCACCGCTGCTGCAATCGCCGATGCTGTAGGCCTTCATCAGTCCAAACTGAGGATCCGCCCCTTGAATAAAATAGAAAGGGGCCTTCCATTCCCGTTCTGCTTCTGGAAATAAAATAAAACAGGGAGGGAGGGACATATCTGATTAATCAGAGCAGTGTTTCTTCTCAACCCTGGCAGCTTTAAGATGTGTGGACTTCAAGTCCCAGAATTCCCCAGTCAGCACAATTTGGTCTATAACAGGGGTAGGCCACCTTGGCTCTTTTATGACTCGTGGACTTCAACTCCCAGAATTCCTGAGCCAGCCATGCTGAGGAGAAAGGGAAAGTTTCCAAGCTGAGCCATGCTGGATCAGGAATTCTGGGAGTTGAAGTCCACAAGTCATAAAAGAGCCAAGGTGGCCTACCCCTGCACTAGATCAAACTGTTGGTTGCCTACCCCTCAGGCATCAAGCTATTAACCAGGAGACGGTGAGTTTTAGTTGCACCTTAGGCATGAAAGCTGGCAGAGTGACTTTGCACCCGGAGACGGTGAATTCTAGTCCTGCCTTCTGCATGAAAGCCAGACAGGTGACTTTGGACCAATCACCAAGAGACTTTGAGTTCTAATCCTGCCTTCTGCATGAAAGCCAGCCAGGTGACTTTGGGCTAATTTCTAGGTGATGGTATGTTCTAGTCCTGCCTTACACTTGAAAGCCAGCTGGGTGACTTTGGGCTAATTACCAAGAGACAGTGAGTTCTAGTCCTGCCTTGGGCATGAAAGCCAGCTGGGTGCCTTTAACCACTAGACTAAACTGGCTCTCCTTAGACACACTTATAGCCCTTCCAAAACACAAAGGCCATGACAGAACCAAGTTAGTAGCAAACACAGGTTTCATTCTTGTGCCTATTTGGACATGGAGGGTGGAAGGATCCATGTACTGGATTTACCCACTGCACTTAAAATGCCCAAGAACCTGTTTGATCATGGTTTAGCTTACAGTAGGAATCCACTCCTTGTAGCTTATTAGTAAAATATTGCTTAAGGACTCAGCTTGACATGATCATAGAATTTGACAGGGTGCTTGTTTACCAGGCATGTTCACAAAACTGTGAACCAGGCACTGGAGCCTTCCAAATTTGACACCCAGCATTGTTTTACAGCCATATCCCTTTGTATTCTCAGCACTAGTTAGCAAATGTTGTCCAAAAGCATCATCTCATTAAAATGCGATAAACAAACTTTGGAAAGAGCTGCGGACTGACAATGCATCATGCTGTTTCTTGATTTGCTAATTTAGTAAATTCAGTTAGTCAGACTTTCATGGGAAGCCAGATCAAGAAACAAGACATAGCAGGGATTTTAAGAATGTTTCTCTTTTTTTTTGAAAAAAAAAAAAAATGTAGGGTAAAATAACAGAATCTGGAAAGACTCTCTCTCTTTCTCTCTGACCCATCTTATAGCAAATCTAATCAAAGTGGGGTAATTTTAATTTTCTTTCTTATGCCTTCCACTTATACAGGGTTGTATAAACAGAGGCACAGAATCAAGATCACGCAAAGTATTAGTACCACTTTATAAAACCCTATTAAGACCACACTTGGAATACTGCAGCCAATTTTGGTCACCATATCACAAAAAAGATGTTGAGAGTTTGGAAAAATTTCAGAGAAGAGCAACTAAGAGGATCCAAGGCCTGGAGACTAAAACATATGAAGAACGGCTGCGGAACTTGGGTTTGGCTAATCTAAAGAAAAGAAGAAATAGGGGAGACCTGATAGCAGTGTTCAAGTATTTGAGGGGCTGCCACAAAGAAGAGGGAGTCAAGCTATTCTCCAAAGCACCAGAGGGCAGGACAAGAAACAATGGTTGGAAACTGATCAAGGAGAGAAGCAACCTGGAATTAAGGAGAAACTTCCTGACAGTGAGGACAATCAACCAGTGGAACATCTTGCCTCCAGAAATCATGGGTGCTCCATCACTGGAGGTTTTTAAGAAGAGGCTAGACAGTCACCTGTCTGATATGGTATAGGTTCTCCGGCCTGAGCAGTGGGCTGGACTAGAAGATCTCCAAGGTCCCTTCCAGCTGTATTCTATTCTACTGTCTAGGACTGAAGTACAGATAGCCTTCAACTTACAACTACAACTGAGCCCAAAATTTTCTGCTGCTAAGCGACACAGTTGAGTTTTGCCCCATTTTACGACCTTTCTTGCCACAGGGATTAAGTTCACTTAGTAACATGATCGTTAAGTGAATCTGGCTTCCCCAATGACTTTGCTTGGCAGAAGTTTGCAGAAGGGGATCACGTGACCTCGGGACACTGCGACCGTCATACAGATGAACCAGCGCTCAAATTTTGATCATGTGACCAAGGGGATGCAGCAAGGATCATAAGTGTCGTAAGTCACTTTTTTTCATTAGTGTAATTTATGCAAATCATATTTGGTAAAGAGAAAGGGATGTATTTATTTGTATATGCACGAGTTTAAAAAAGGGGTGGTGGTTTAATTTTGAACATTTTGAAGATTTCAAGAAAAGGAAAAAAAAAACACATTAAGAATGAGGGAGGAATTAAGGAATTCTAGCATTTTCACAATACTAAGACCCAGAGGTGCTAAAGCAAAATTATTTTGCACGCGTGTCTCCTGATAATGAGATTAACTCAGTATTTTTTTAACCTTGGCAACCTTAAGATGTGTGTGCACTTCAATTGCCAGAATTCTCCAGCCAGCCTAGTTGGTGGCATTTTATTGTTTTACATGCCCATTGCCAAGAATCCTAATCTGCCATATGGTAGCATTAAAAAGCGCTATATAAATAAAATACATTTCAAATAATCATAAAAAAAAACCACGGAGGCTTTTCTTAAAAACCTGGATAATTTTAGCACAGATACAGGTACTCCTTGATTTACAATAGTTCGTTTAGTGACCATCTGAATTTACAATGACTTATGACCATTTTTCACACTTACGACCATGGCAGCATTGCCATGGTCACATGATCAAAAGTCAGACCTTGGCAACTGGTTGCCAAGTGTCCTGGGGGCCATGTGATCACCTTTGGCAACCTTTTGAGAAGCAAAATCAACGGGGAAGCCAGATTCACTTAACAACTATGTTACTAACTTAGCAACTGCAGTAATCCACATAATAATTGTGGCATGAAAGGTCGTCAAATGGGGCAAAACTCACTTAACAAATATCTCATCTAGCAACATAAATTTTGGGCTCAGTTGTGGACGTACATCAAGGACTACCTGTATAGTAGCAATTATCAGTTTAGACAATTTTAAAAGGATAGAAAGCAAAGTCATACAGGTAGGCCAGTGATGGTTGCTAGTGAAGATAACTGTACAGCATTGATGGAATTAAGACAGTAGGAGCTAAATATCAGCCCAGTTGAATTTACTTAATTCTTATTTAACCTCACAGTAAAAGAGTCCTTGAACTGAAAAACTATTATCCACTACAAGGTAACACATACTGTTCCCAGGTATAGGCAGAACAGTCCTCACAGGGAACTAATCCAGCCTATTAGTTCCAAAGATCAACAGATTTATTGTGATTAACATCAAGATTTCTGGAAACAAGTGAGCTAAACATAGGTTTTTTGGAAACCCCTAGTTGTGTTACAGCTAATTACATCATTTTAAAGCCAACTCACCCAAAGGTCTAAATATTAAAATTGGCAACTTCCTTAACATTCTCAAATGCACGGTGCTGCTTTCCTTGTATACAACATTTATTTACAAGTTTTGCCACTGCTACAAGTGGTAATTTAATTTCAAAGAATAACAAACAAAAATGAGTTTAGCATTACTGTATTTTAACATCACAAACTAAAGTATATGGGAAAGTGTGATAGCCTCATTATTACTAAGAGCATGAGTGTAATAGTAACACTCAATTTCAACTTAAAAATTTATATACTTTTTATTCCTCGTTCTTCAGAAGCATAAACATACATCATTATGTTTCATTATTTTTACTGTAATATAAACTAATTTGAGCACAACATGCTGTAAAACACACAGACACTAGTTGCTCTCTATAATGTATGCTAAGTATGGGAGTAGAATTTTGAGAGTTTCTTCTGTGAAATGAGTAAATAACAAAATATTGAGGTGTGTAGCAATTTAATATACACGGAAGTGATTTTTTATAGTTGCTGTTCTTGACAGGCACTGCAGCAATTTTATCCATACTTTATCTGAATTCAGTCAGATTAAATTGTCAGGAAATTACACAGTAAGAGGAAAACCAGATGCAATCACATTGATTTCTATTTATTTTTGTAACTGGTGGGTTTGTTACTCACTAGCCAAAAGATTGAGGTAAATATGCTACAATGTTGAGAATGAAAACTGCCTAAGCAGTTTTAACTACACATTTTCCTAAAATCCAAAATCACACTCTTGCATTAGATAACACCTTGATATTTCTTTAAAAATATGTATTTAATCAATCCATTCCTTAGCTGTCTCAACTGCAATAACTGTGTTTTTATATATATAAAATATTGAAAAAAATATTTGGGTTCTATAGCAATAGGATTTAGGGATAGTAAATATGTTAAGTTTCAAAAAAGTTATCACCAGACTCTTCTACTTATCACACCAACTATCTTCCAGGAAAACATTCAACAAGCTGAAGCTTTGCAATTCCCCATGATATAGTTTGCAAACCAATCAACCATGGCAGGTGAGTGCACACCTTTGAAGGTGCTAAGCTGGTTGAGTGTTAACCTTGGTAAAGTTTTGTGTGGCATTAGAACATGGGTTATTTTATGCTTCCAACTGTTCCCTCCACAGAGATTAAGCTGGGCAGGTGCCCACAACCTTTGCTTTCCCCCCTTTTGCTTCTTCTTCCATCCGGGAAGGAACAAGGTGGCATTAATCCTTTCCTGTACAAGCAAGGATACTACTTGTAAGTACCTCAACTTACAGCCATTTGTTTAGTGACCATTCAAAGTGGAAAAAGAGACTTCTGGCCATTTCTCACACTTATGACCATTGCAGCATTCCCGTGATCACATGATCAAAATTTGGATGCTTAGCAACTGGTTCATATTAATGGCTGTTTCAGGATTCCAAGGTCATGGGGTCTGCTTTTGCAACCTTCTGATATTGGGGAAGCCAGATTCGCTTTATGACCATAACTTAACAACTGCAGTGATTCACTTAACAACTATGGCAAGAAAGATTGTAAAACAGGGCAAAACCCACTTAACAAATGTCTCGCTTAGCAACAAAAAAATTGGGTTCAATTGTGGTTGTAAGTCAAGGACTACCTGCACTAATTTCTGGGCAGAGGGAAGGTGTGGAGAAGAAGAGACGAGGCAGGAGTCAGCATCACCCTCTAGCACAGGGGTCTTCAAGCTTGGCCCTTTTATGACTTGTGGACTTCAACTCCCAGAATTCCTCAGTCAGCCATTTTGATGAAACTGCAGGCTTGGATCCAGACCAGGGGTCTTCAAACTTGGCCCTTTTATGACTTGTGGACTTCAACTCCCAGAATTCCTCAGCCTGCTGAGGAATTCTGGGAGTTGAAGTCCACAAGTCATAAAAGGGCCAAGTTTGAAGACCCCTGATCTAGCAAGTCTGAAGAATCAGGAAGGATTATTAAAAACTCATGCCCTCTCCTTTTCCAAAAGAGTTGACCCTTCCACCCCTTCAAACTAGCTGGACTGGCTGAACTACAATGTCCATTATCCCCAACCAACCCAGGGAAACCTGGCTGAGTTGCTACACTGCAACATTTGGCCCCCCTGTACTCTTCGCTCCCATTGTCTCAAATGCACAGGAAAAATCACGCTTCCCACTCCCCGCTTGCTTTCCCTGGACTTCGGTGCAAGCCTATTTCGGTCCCCCAGTGTCCAGCAGTACGACGCGGATAAGCCTCCGGGCCAGCCGCGCTCCGCACGCAAAGGTTCCGCCGCTTTGCCTACGGCAGCGATTGCAAATTTAATCTCAGGAATGCAATGTATAAATCTCTAATATACCTTCGCGGAAGACGCTCAGGGTCCTGTTTCGGGCTTTTAGCAACTCATTTTGTCCTTTCTCAGCCATGAGGAGCGCAAGCAGGCCGATCCCTTCCGGGGAGCAAAAGCAGACCTTAAAAAAAAAACGGACAGGAGGAAAAAGTCAGGAACTTGGCAGGCGAAGGGGCGAAGGCTAATGGGGGAGGCGTGGTCTAGGAAGCTAGGGGCGGGGCTGGGACCGAGCAGGTTGCCCCCACCCCTGGAACACGGGGGGGGGGGGAATTGAACTTTTCGGCCCGGGTAGAATTGCATTTCCTTGCATTGGGAAAATGCATTTCTTGCATTGCATTTCTTTGGAGTTTCCTCGTGTGGCGAGCACAGGTTTGCGACGCTTACAACAAGATTGGTTCCAACTTTGAGGAGTGCCTGGGTTGGGCTTGGGCGGGAGGAGCGCTCTGCTGATGCTCAGAGGCAGCTGCTCCCTTTGCAAAAGACAGTGAGACAGGAAACAGATTGGGGTGGGCTCCTACTCGTGGTTAAAGGCACTGGGCTGAAAGTGGACAAGTGGGAGCGCTGGGCTTGCCTTAGCAGACAACTCCGCTGGGGTCTTGGGGCCAGTTCCCTCCCCCCATCTCTCAATCAGCCCTGGAAAGAAGGCAAGGTTGAATTTTAACCTTGTTCTTAACTGGATTTTACATTGTGCATTTAGTCACGTGTTTATATTTTTAATTATTATTACATCTTGGCTTTATCATTTTTATAGGTAAGTCAAGGCAGCGAACACACCTAATTCTCTTTCCTCCTGTTTTCCCCAAGCCTGTGAGGTAGGTTGGACTGAGAGGGAGGGAGAGAGAATGAAACCTGTATTTGCGACTAATTTGGTTCTGTCATGGCCTTGTGTGTTTTGGAAGGGCTATAAGTGTGTCTAAGGAGAGCCAGTTTGGTCTAGTGGTTAAAGGCACCCAGCTGGCTTTCATGCCCAAGGCAGGACTAGAACTTTCAGTCTCTTGGTCATTGGCTCAGAGTCACCCAGCTGGCTTATCTGCTAAGGTGGGACTAGAACTCACCGTCTCCTGGTGACTGGCCCACAGTCACCCAGCCGGCTTTCCTGTCTAAGGCAGGACAGTCACTTTGTAAGATGAGCTGTGTAGAAATGTCATAATAAATTGCCTTTGAAAATGTGGCCAAGAAAACTAGAGGGATTTATTCTTATTGAGGATGTAGAGGTTGTGCTGGACTGGGAGCAGAAGACTCTGAACTCCATTCTTGCCTTGGGCACGTGGATCCACTCATCTTAAAAGTGGCTAATTTTGAAAAAAAAAAAACCACTTCCACAATTAACCATGGGTAGTTCATCAACAATCAGTTCTTTCGGCTGTAGTACCAGTTTTGTTATGTGATTAATGTTGCAGGTTGAACATGGCAACATCAAAATGTAAAAACAAAAAACAAAATAAAGATACTTGTTTTTCAAAGAATAATAAAGCACAAAGGCAAAAAACACTGGGTGGTAACAATCAAGAAAGATTAAAAAAGACCAACTATCAATATCAATAAAAACATTCTGGAAACACTTTCTAATAATACATTTTCTCTTTCCCTTCCACTGAGTTTGCCAACTGCTGAACACAGCCTAGATATTTATGCTTTATATTAAACATTAAAGAGTGTTACTAATACCTCTTTAAATCTTTTTATCTAATTATTTTTATTGGCCTCACAACTTTCTTCCTAAAAACAATATTCTAAATGTCTACATTTCTCCTGCTGGATAATGTGTCGTATATATGAGAGCCATTCTTGCTTGTGGATATATAATGTCAATTTTGCCAATGTATTTTGCCAGACTATATTTCGATTTTGGCTTCCCAATCTGATATCTCTTTTTTTTCCCAGTGTTGTTCTTAATTTTTTTTTCTTGCAGCTTTCAGCATAAATCTTTGTGATATTTTTCATTTAAATTCTCTGCAATTATGTCTAATACGTGGGGGTTCAGATTTTATTTTTAGGATTTTCTGAAAATGTTGGTGTACTTCTTTCCAGCACTCTTGAAACTCTTGTTGTTGTTTTTAACATGATCACCACATATGAAAAAGTGTTCCTTCTTTGTTATGGAATTTCCAACGTTTATTGTTATATGATTTGACTTGCTCGGTAATTCTTAACCGAGTGGCCTCAAAGATGCTTTTTTCTTCTTCAAAAGGCAACTGCACTGTTTTTTATTTGAGGAAGATCAGTTATCATTATTAACTGAGTTATTTAGATTTTAGCTTTAGATTTTGCTTTTATCCTGCCTTTATAAGTAATTCATATACCTTCTGTGAATCGTTTTATATCAATTTTCCCTTAAATTATAATCTGGGAAAAAATTATTGATTCTTCCATAGATTTTCCCATTGTTGTGCTATGATTGGCTTTTGGAAGTTTTACATTCATTTATCATTCAGTTTTGGATTTGTTCTATTACTGTGTCATATTTCCTTGGCAATTTGTATATCCGTCCTAATAGGTGACCTTGGTATTTTATAAATATTTTAAATTCTGCCAACTTTCTCAAAATCTCTCCTTTCCCGAGGTCATTTTTTATTTTTCCAGCAATACGTGAGTACATCAGCCACAATAAATTCGTACATTCATCAAACATTTGTCTCTTTAGCCTGTTTCCTGAATCTTGATGTAACACACGTATCGGCATAAGCAATTAAATCTTTGTTACTATAGTTATTGCTGAAGTAAAAGACATTTGACTGTGATGCTAATGTTGAAGTTGTCTGTCTTATTCTTGTTTTTAAAAGATTCCATTTTTTTTTTTTTTTTAGTCAAATGTCCTCTGGTGTTTCAAATTCTTTTCTTCTTTGGTTGACTCATACTGTAAGTCCCTATGAAAACAATTGGCTAAGCTAGCTCGATCTGTGATTGATATTCTGCTGTAAGGGGATTTTATTCATTTTATTATCCATGATAGAAAGCCAGCACAGTAGTATCATTTAAGGTTAAAAAAGCCATGGTCATCTCTTTCCTTTCAATCCTGCAAGTTTTAAAATCTTATTCTCATTTTTTCCCCCTCCCATTCCCTATAAATCCGTTTAGTGTTCTTTGCGAATCCTGCAAAGTTTTATCCGAAACTAAAATTGGGGCCATTGGAAATCAAAAGTTCATGCATGGTCATTTTTACAGATAGTTCTTGGCTTATAATGATTACTTCAGCAACTAATTTGCCTTCATTCATGAGTTTAGCAACTATTTGAAGTTACAATGGCATCAGAAACACTGATTTACGACAGATTCTCACACTTTTGACCGTCACAGTATTCTCATAGTCACATGAGCAAAATTCAGGCACTTGGGAACTGGCAGGTATATATGACAGTTGCAACATCCTAGGGTCACGTGATCACCAGTTGCAACTTCCCAGCCAGCTTCAGCAAGCAAAGTGAATAAGGGAAGCCATATTTGCTTAATGGCGGTATGATTCACAGCCGCAGTTATATCCTTTAACAATGGTATAGGGCAGGGGTAGGCAACCTTGGCTCTTTTATGATTCGTGGACTTCAACTCCCAGAATTCCTGAGCCAGCCATGCTGAGGGGAAAGGGAGAGGTTTCCAAGCTGAGCCATGCTGGCGCAGGAATTCTGGGAGTTGAAGTCCACGAGTCATAAAAGGGCTAAGTTTGAAGACCTCTGGTTTAAATATGTAGATATTTTTCCCTCACGGTCACATGATCAAAATTCAGGCATTTGAACAGGGGTAAGCAACCTTGGCTCTTTTATGACTCGTGGACTTCAACTCCCAGAATTCCTAAGCCAGCCATGCTGAGAGGAAAGGGAGAGGTTTCCAAGCTGAGCCATTCTGGCTCAGGAATTCTGGGAGTTGAAGTCCATGAGTCATGAGCCAAGGTTGCCTACCCCTGATATAGGGTTTCCTGCCTGAGCAGGGGGTTGGACTAGAAGACCTCCAATTTCCTTTCCAACTCTATTGTTGTTGTTATTACTGTGGGAACAATCCTGAGAAAAATATTTTGGGGAATATTAAAAAGGCAGAATATATTTCCCCAAAGGAATAATGGAGAAGATCTTTAAAAAGGCAGAAACGTCTCCACACCCACATATACACACACACCAGCCAGACAACTCAGCAGAAACCAGCTTTTAGAAATGCAGATGTAATAATCCATTCAGGAAGTCTGGAGCTCTTCAGCTAGAAGCTGAAGAGATCAGGAAGACCAAGACTCTTAAAATGTACATACCTCACCCAAACTCTTAAGACAGGACATAATAGGATTAACTCACAGATGCCAAAGGGGCACACTCAGACTCAGGTCAAAGTACATGACACAGGAAATACAAAGCCTCCAATAGGAACAGGAAAGTTCCAAGAGGGTATAAAAACCCACTCCCTACATGTGTTCGCTCTCTTTTCTGCCAGAGCCATCTTTCTGTCCGGCTCTCCTCTTCAAGAAACTGCAACCTTCTGTCTAAAGCAGTCGCCATGTAGTTTATTCCCGGCTTGGACTGGATCCTTAACAACCGCCATGCTTAACAGCGGTACAATTGTGTTTGTTAGTCAAGGACTGCTACCTTACATCATTTCTGTCCAGCCAATTCCATCGCCTTGCAAAGATGACGGCCGTCTGCTGCTTTTGGTGAAGCGATTAAAGCCAGCCCTCCTTATCCTTACTTGAGGCTGGCATCTGTGCGACAGCACCCTGGCACCCGTTCAAGCTGCAGTCTTAGCAGAGACCGAACTTTCTTCGGATAATGGGACACCCTAGTGCCGTACAATGATATAAGTGTGAATGAGTCACTCTAACGAGAGGGATGATGCACTTTGCTTCTTCTTTTGCAGTGTCTACAAACACACCGCACAGATGAAATGCGGAAGGACTCTTCAGGGTATTTCAAGGTGCCGCCAATGTTGGCTTTGTGTCCCAAAGACTGGGTGGCTTTTTGTTTGCCAGGCCTCCTCTATCTGTTGTGGTGGTTGCCAGAGTGTAACACCAGGCCGGCATTGATTGTTTCCACCGCTAATCCACGCTAATTGATTTTTATCTGAATCACAGAATGTGGGCAGCCTCCGTTTGCTCAAGAAACCTCACTGCACTCTTTGCCTCACTGTATTCATGAGCAGAGGAAAGAGATGAGGTAATCAAACCAATCAATTTTTACAGTTTCGCCAGTTTGCATATAGAGAGGCTCAATTCCTACATTTTCAGTCTCTTATCAGGAAGAGGACCCCCTTTAGGGGACATTTCTCCCTGTTTAGATCACTGTCCAAACCTGGTTATTTTCTTCTGGGGAAAGGTTTAAACCAGGAATGGATAACCAAGAGGCTCCAGAGGATTAGGGTGCTTGGGAATATAACTAGTCTGTATGGAAATCCCAGGCTAAGTAGATCTGAATCTTTATAGAAAGAGAAGTGGATTTATACCCATAAAGGAGAATGTTTGTAGCTTCTGAACTGTGGAGTCCTTGGTGCTCTCTGAGCTTGGTTCTTTTCTTGCAGATGTTTCATTACCCAACTAGGTAACATCATCAGTGCTAGGAAAGAAGGGTTTGTGGAGGAGGAGGAGGAGAAGAAGAAGAAGAAGAAGAAGAAGAAGAAGAAGAAGAAGAAGAAGAAGAAGAAGAAGAAGAAGAAGAAGAAGAAGAGGAGGAGGAGGAGGAGGAGGAGGAGGAGGAGGAGGAGGAGGAGGAGGAGGAAAAAGAAGAAGAAGAAGAAGAAGAAGAAGAGGAGGAGGAGAAGAAGAAGAGGAGGAGGAGGAGGAAGAGGAAAAAGAAGAAGAAGAAGAAGAAGAAGAAGAAGAAGAAGAAGAAGAAGAAGAAGAATAAGAAGAAGAAGAAGAAGAAGAAGAAGAAGAATAAGAAGAAGAAGAAGAAGAAGAAGAAGAAGAAGAAGAAGAAGAAGAAGAAGAAGAAGAAGAAGAAGGGGTGGAGGAGGAGGAGATCTGATGATGTTACCCAGTTGGGTCATGAAACATCTGCAAGAAAACAACCAAGTTCAGAGAGTACCAAGGACCCCACTGTCGTCGTCCTCCTCCTCCTCCATTCTGCAAACCCCACTCCTTTCTATCACTGATGATGTTACCTAGTTAGGTCATGAAACGTCTGCAAGAAAACCACCAAGCTCAGAGAGCACCAAGGACCACACAGCCCTCCTCCTCCTCCTCCCCCCTTCTCCTCCACTTGAAAACCCCATTCCTTTCTAGCACTGACGATGTTACCTACTTGGATAATGGAATATCTTGCAAGAAAACAGCCAAGCTCAGAGAGCAGCAAGGATTTCTTCCCATTTTGATGCTGAGAATACAAGACAGCCTTCTCTCCTGGGAAATATTCTCTGCTCACTTTGATTCAAGGGGCAGGACCTTTTTAGGAAGGGGGAAAAAAAAGAGGAAGAGAAAAAGAGAAATTTAATTGTCACTGCAAGGCAATCAAAACTAACGAATTAACCGAGTCCCACTTCTCCAGATGGGTTTATAGCATTCAGGGGACATTTTCATTGTTGTCAAATTCTGGCAGGCATATGGACGTTAACAGCCTGCAGACAGAAGCAGCGTGATCTGTTCAGCTGAAAGGGGAGAGAGAGAGGGAGAGAGAGAGAGAGAGGGAGGGAGAGAGAGAGAGAGAGAGGGAGGGAGGGAGGGAGAGAGAGAGAGAGAGAGAGAGAAGCTGATTTTCTTCCTTTTGCCTCTGAGTATCTTGTGTACTATCTCCCAACTCCAGGCTGTGTCTTTGTCTCGTCTGGGTCTGCCTCCAGATTCCAAAACGAACATTCCCTGCGCCATCTCTGAGGCACATAGTATCTTCCTGACATTCTCCTGGCAACCTCTGAGCCAATGCACAAGAGCATGAGTGATGCTGTTGACCATCAATCAACCAACCAACCAACCCATCAATCCCCAGCAAAGCTGTGTGTGTGTGTGTGGGGGGGGAGGTCTGCCCTTAAAAAGAGGAAAGAAGAAGGAACTACCTGGGCTACAGTCACCCAGTTTCTGAGCTGAAAAATGCCTTAGTTCTGTTTGCATCCAATGATAGAAATGGCGGTACAGTTTAATGTAGTGATTAAAGTGCTGGCCTAGAAACCAGGAGAAACCTGGGATTTCTAGTCCTACTTTAGATATGAAAGCTGTCTGGGTGACTTTGGGTCAGTCACCAGGAGATGGTGAGTTTTAGTCCTGCCTTAGGCGCAAAAGCCAGCTGAGTGACTTTGGACTAATCATAATGAGACTCCAAATTCTAGTCCTGAAAGCCAGCTGGGTGACCTTGGGGCAATCCCCAGGAGACAGTGAGTTCTAGTCCCCCCCCCCCTTAGCTATGACAGTTGACTGGGTGACTTTGGGTCATTCTCTGTCTCTCTCTGCCCAGCCCACCTCGTAGAGGAGTATTTTTTTTTGTATATATTTTTTATTTTTAAACCAACAAAACAAAACACACATACATACACAGTATATACTCCTCCCCTTTTTTTAAACAATGATTATGTAACGGTAATCTTCTATTATTTACATTTCTCCCCCTTATTCTTCTTTAGAATACCGTAAATGCCGGCGTATAAGGCGACTTCCGCGAGCGCTGAAATTGGCGCCAGAGACGGGGGTCGTCTTATACGCCGAGTCGTCTTATACGCCGGAAATACTGGTAGTTTCCGGCTTATAAGACGACGTTCTAGGAATGCGGCCCGGCTATAAAGACGGGGGTCGTCTTATACGCCGGGTTGCCTTGTACACCGGCATTTACGGTATTTGTCCTTATTGCCTCGTTTCTTATTTACATTTTTCTTCCTTCATATTCTACTTCTTACTAAGAATAATTCATATTATTATTATTACACATTATTATACACATATTTTCACTTTTGACCTTTCCATATTTATTCTCTATTATTTCTAGTCTCCCACCAGTCATACCACTTGTTCCATGTTAGATAGTACTCTGTGTCTTCCTTTTCTTTTATCTCTTTTGTTAATTTGTCCATCTCAGCACAGTCCAGGATTTTTCTTATCACTTCTTCCTGCAGAGGAATATTATGTATGTTTGCCACCTTCAGTTCCTTATAACATAATAAAGACGGACTATAACTTGAGTACAATAAATAAAATGTGTCTTCTAATAACCATCTCCGGACAGTCAATCCTACCAAGGCTAGTGAGTAGTGATACAAAAAAATGCCTCTGGGGTTTGCAATCATGAACGCAACCGGAGGAGAGCATCGTATCTTAGGAAGCCTGACATTTTGAGAATTATTTTGTTTGTAGAGTTGAGTATCCTTGCTGTTGGAAGACCTCGGATAATACTTATCGTTCCACAGGATTGCATTTAACAGGCTTTCTCTTATTCTGTTCAGTGGCTTATTATTTTTTCAGCTGTCACATTCTAAACTGCATTATGTACGACGGTGTCTTTGCATTGATGTGTGGCAGCTATGGTGCGTGGGGGGGGTGAGTTGTGCCACACTATAAACGAAGCCATTCTGTCTTTGGGTAGACTGTGCTTCAGCATACTTATTGATTTAGGGACTGTCGTTGAATTTTTTTTATATTCTACCTGTCAAAACGTAGTGCTAGAATGTCTTCTTTCTGGACCCGTATCTGAAGAAGTAGCACGGATTGAACTGGAGGCGTTTTGTATGCAAGGCTTGTATTTTATCACGGAGCGACTGTGAACTGGACCTTTGTGCTAAGCCAACATGATATGTGAGCTTGTGATGAAGTGTTTTGAGTGAGCCTGAGCTACATTCTAGCTGGGGGTTGAAGGTGCAGAATATGTTCATAAAACTGCTTCCAAACCTTATGTCATCAATTATTTTGCTAATGAGGGGTCCTTAGCGCTCTCTGCGCTTCATTTTCTTCTTCTAGATGTTTCATTACCCAAATGAATTAGTGCTAGCACGGATGATGTTATATTGTTGGGTAATGAAATGTCTGCAAGAAAACAACCAACCCCGGAAAACACCAAGCTTCCCCTCATTTTAACCCCGAGCTATAAATATTCTACTTTATTGGTACTATTTTGTTATCGTGTCAATGGCAGAAATTGTGACAGTATCCTAATTTTAACCATCAGACTCCGACAGGAAGTAAGAAGAAATTCCTTTACTCTGAATAACTGCGGCCGTTATAAATAGGAGTCAGTTGCCAAGCGTCTGAATTTTGATCACATGATCTTGGGGAGGCTGCAACGGTCGTAAGTGTAAACAGCGATCATAAGTCACTTCAGTGCCGTTGCAATTTTGAACGGTCGCTAAATAAACTGTTGTACGTTGAGGACTACCTTTCTCCTGTTAGACTCCAAAGGTGAATGGAATGCTTCTGTCTTCTGGCCAAGATTTTTGAGGAGTGTTTTGGCCCAGCTGTTTATGACATGTACAGCCTCCCGTTTTCCCATGCGACGATTCTAACAAGGTCCTTGTAGAACCCTGGCCAAGTTCTCCGTCCTCTTGGAGGAAGGAAAATCGTTCTCCAAGAAAGCCGTTAAACTGTCTGTATTCCCACCTTGCGTAATTTATCCTGCTGGACAATTTGCTGGCGTCTTCCTCTGCCAATATTTCATCTCAAAATGCATTTCTAAATTAAACAAGCACTTGCAATCCAATTTTCGGCTTAATTGGATTTCCCTTTGGTGAGGCAAACATTCAATTTCTCTCTCTTATAAGGTCTCTGAGCAGCCAGCCCGTCACCGAGATCTCTGGCGGACACATGTCAGGCTAGGCTCACCCTGAGACGTCGCTCAGGATGACCACCGACTCTCCCAAAGACATCAGGAAGGAGAAAGACCTCGGCTTCCTGTCCCTTTTGTTCTAGATCACTGGAATTTTCCACGCCCAGTTTCTGGTCACAGTACTTCACTGCCAAGGTCAAAGAGAAGAAAAGAGAAACATCGATACTTTAATTGGAATTGTAGATAGCTGGCTGAGTCCCCGGATAACAGCCCTGGTACAAGAAGTCCTCGACTTCATGACCATTCATTTAGTCATTGTTCAAAGCAGCGACAGCACTGAAAAAAGGAACTGGTGGCTGGTCTTCACACATTGCGGCAAGCCGACAGTCATGTGATCAAAATCCAAGCGCTTGGCAACTGGCATGTACTTGCGACGGTTGCATTGTCCCGGGGGTCATGTGATCCCCATTTGTGACCTCCAGTGCCTTCCGATAAGAAAAATCAATGGGGGGGGGGGATGTTGGATTCGCTTTACGACTGCCTAGTAGGCAGTCGGTATAGATTCTCCTGCTTAAGCAGAGGGTTAGACTAGAACAGTGGTTCTCAACCTTTTTAATGCCGCGACCCCCAACTGGTCGTAAGTCGAGGACTAAACCGGTCGTAAGTCAAGGACTACCCAACCGGTCGTAAGTCGAGGACTTTCCCTGCGCGGGAGCACCACACATGCGTGGTGCCGCCCCCTGCGCCGGCCGAGGCATAGCTGGCAAGTGGCAGAGACGGAGCAGGCCGACCACCGGATGGGCCACCAGCTGGCCCAGCCCAAGGGAGGTAAGGCACCCGCTGGAAAAGGGGGAAAAAAATGGCAGACAGCCTTGCTTGGCGAGCCCCGTGAAATGGTCGATCGACCCCAAATGGGGTCGCGACCCATAGGTTGAGAACCACTGGACTAGAAGATCTCCAAGATCCCTTCCAACTTTGGTATTCTCTATCTGCTGCCAGGTTTATAACTCTCTAGGTTGCTCTTGACCATCTCCAATTCTTGTTTTCTCTTGAGAAGACAGACCTCCTTCCAAACGAAGCATTGAATCTTGTCAACCGGACATTCAATCTGCGCATACTACTTTGGGATCTCCAAGGAAGAAAGGTGGACTTTCCAGAAATCCAAATTTCTTTATTTCGAAGTAATTAATATTTTCATATTTTATTTTATTTTGCTTCTCATTGTTTGCCATCTTTGTTATCCTTCCCTCCCGTGTTCCTCACTAGCTTTTCCATGGAGCCTGAGATCACTAGCAGAACTGTGAAGGGGAGGATGGCACGTTAATTCCTTCATTTGAATAATTAAACATTTAAAATATTCCCTCCATACTTTTGACGGTGAGCTGCAGATTCATTATTCATACTCAACCCTCACGGTGTAACAAAATACGGGAATTAGGAACATAATTTTGAGAGAGAAATGTTCCTTGCCACACATCCGTTTTATTTGTCCTTGGATAATATTCTCTTTCTGCTAACCCTTTCTCCGTCTTCAGCAAATTACAGCATCAGAATATATAACTTCCCTCCTTTGGTGAAAACCTTCATTTTTTAAATACATGACTGAACCAAAGAATCATCTCATAATTGAATAAAATCCAGGACATGCACGAACACTTCAGCTGCTGGACAGTCAGAACGTAAACGGCGGTTTCCAAGCCACAATGACTTGAGTTTAAACAACCTGTGCTTCGTTCTTGATATCAAACAGCGGCGATAAAAAGAGATATTTAATAAGAGGCACTATATAAATTTAGATGTAAAAAAAGTGCTGGAAATGTATATCTTTTTAAAAAGCAAAAAACTGTTGGTTTTTTCTCTAAATCTAAACCCAAATCTAAAAATCTAAGTCGCATTCTAAACCTAAGCCTACGTCCAGGTGTGCTGGATGCGGTCACTGGCTTAAGTTATTTGTAAAAATAATAAAGGCATGTTATTAAATAAGTACATCTGAAACCATTTCAAAGGGTAGAAAGAGGGTCCTAATTGGAAGGACTCAAAACAAGATTCTTGGGCCATTTCTCTGAACTCATAAGCCTGCTTTTACCGGGGGTTATTTATTTATTTAGCGCATGATGAGAACATGACACAAGAGAAGTAAACATACATACAATTCGCGTAATTATTTGCAAAACGTCTACAGGGCTACGGCAGTGTCCTCGTAACTGGATGTCCCATTCAGCTATCCCTCTGGGGTGGCTTCGTGCAGAACTTCTGGGGATCCAGAGGATGCACATGGTGGGCAAGCTCGCACAATTTGTTTAACAGCTCGCACATCAGCATCACAATTGCAACAAGGGGAATATTTCCAGTCCCCACTGCTATAGGGCCGAGGCCCTTTCGGTATCATACGTAATTCTGTTCAGTTTTGACCAGCAGAGCAAGGTAGGTGAAAACCAGGTGGTTTGGTAGAGGGATCACTAATGGTCAGGCCACAAGAAGGTAGCCTGGACCATTCCTCTCTCCAGGCATTCTGGGGGTTAAACTGGGTAGGTATTTAATCCAGTTTAGTTTAGTTTTAAGGGATATAACATTTTCTCCTGGCCCTTTGTTTTGGAGTCCAGAGACTGCTTTCTTTCAAGCTCCTCCGGAGGGCAAAGAAAGCAAAACTAATTTATATCCTGAGTTGAAAGACTAGAACATGGATGATTTCCCAAGTGCTGCCATTGTTTTCAGCAGGCTGACACAATTCATGTAAGAGATACCAAAACAATGATGGATATCTCCTTGCACGTGGAAGGTGATCCTGGATTTCACAGGGCGGTGAGAAGAATTGAGTTTCAGAAAGTCAAACTGAAGGTCAGGCAAGATTTGACTTAGATGGTCAGCTGGCAGGCTACCTTTGAAACACAGAACCATTTCATTATATTGTCATGAATAAGGTTGATGATGACGTTATCCTTTCAGTTGAATCCAAATCTTGGCAATTCTATGGGCCAGATCTCTCCGCATCTTCCTGTCTTGTACTACTTGAGTCTTTCTGTGCTCTGGTTGGTGTCAGCTTTGATGGTGCCCAGCCACTATGTTCTTCTTTGATGGCCTGAAAATTGTCACGAAATATTGCCATAAAGACACGTGTGCAGAATGTCTAAGTCCTCCAAGACACTGAAATCATAAGAAATGCCAGAGTAGCCCAATTGAATCCGGTCAAGGACCACCTTAGTCCACCATTTGGTGGCCAACAGTCTTCTCTCCTGCCAGGAGTAGGCTGTCAAAGATGGTGCTTGATGGTTACAGGTAGTCCTTGACTTTTGACCACAATTAAAACCAGGATTTCCGTTGCTAAGCAAGACATTGTGAGTTGTGCCCAATTTTATGACCTTTCCCCCTGCCACAGTTGTTAAGCAAATCACTGGTTGTTAAGAGTATCATTGTTAGGCAAATCCAGACTCCTCCATTGAGTTTGCTTGTTGGAAGCTGGCTGGGATCGGAAATGGTGATAACATGGATAGGAAAGGTTAGAAAAGAGAAGAGAAGAGAAGAGAAAAAAGAGGAGAGAAGAGAGAGAAGAAGAGAAGGGACCTTGGAGGTCTTCTAGTCCAACCCTCTGCTCAGGCAGGAAACCCTATACCATTTCAGACAAGTGCTTGTCCAGTTTCTTCTTAAAAACTTCCAGTTTCTGGAGGCAAGTTGTTCCACCGGTTAATTGTTCTCACTGTCAGGAAATTCCTCCTTAGTTCTAGGTTGCTTCTCTCCTTGATCGGTTTCCATCCGTTGCTTCTTGTCCTGCCTTCAGGCGCTTTGGAGAACAGCTTGACTTCCTCTTCTTTGGGGCAGCCCCTTAGACGTTGGAAGACTGCTATCCTGTCACCCCTCGTCCTTCTCTTCATTATACTAGACATGATCCTTCAACCGGTGATGACATGACACTGCAACTGTCATAACACATGCTGGGTGCCGAGTGGCCAAATTTTGACCAGCTGGGATGCTGAGATGGCTGTAAGCACAAGGATCGTTCAATAAATTACTTCCCTCAGGGTCGTTATCACTTTGAACGGCTGCTAAACGAATGGTTGTAACTCAAGAACTATCTGCACAACCATTGAAAACCAAGTGAAAAACCAAGATCAGACCAATTTTGGCCATTTGTTTGGGCTCACCCCCCTCCCCCATTTTGAAGAAGGTCACCCCCAACTGGCATCCAAATTAAAAGGGTCACTTAGCACAGAGAGAGAGAGAGAGAGAGAGAGAGAGAGAGAGAGAGAGAGAGAGAATGAATGAATGCCTGTTTTTCTTCAGCTGCTTCCTTTTCCCCCCATTTCGGCCTCTGTGCCTTTCCTTCGAGAACCGAGAACCGCTGTTTGCAACTCCAGTTATCACCCTGGAGACCAGCTAAACAAATCTCTCAGAGTTAATTCAACTGATATTCTGAAGATTGACTGGATTCTAAACAAGGGAAGAATGGGGGAAGGGAAGAAAATCTGTTTTTTAGGGGGGATTTTTGTGCATGAGGGCTGAATTCTTCAGGGCTTCTCATGAATCTCTGCTTTTCCTTTTTATTTGCAGGGCTCTAAGAAAATACAGAAAATGCAAGATTATACTCACCGGTAGCTTCATGTGGGGAATTTTGCTTTTTTTTTTTTTTTTGAATCATATTAGAGTTCATTTTATTAACAAAAGGCCTCTGAGACCTCTTTCGTGCTTGGTTCGGGGAAAACAGATATCCTGAAAGAATCAAGAAAGCTCAGAAGTCTTTTATTAACTTGTATTCCCCCCCCCCCTTGGGGAATCGCTACAGCTGTGTTTTTCAACCTTAGCAAATTTAAGATCTGTGGACTTGCAACTCCCAGAATTCCCCAGCCAGGGAATTCTAGGAGTTGAAATTCACACCTCTTAAAGTTGCTGAAGTTGAGAAGCACCGCACTAAAATAGCAATAACAATTAGAATTATATACTGCTTCGTAGTGCTTTACAGCCCTCTCTAAGTGGTTTGTAGCAGGGGTCCCCAACCCCTGGGCCACAGACCAGCACCAGTCCATAGCACACCGGAAACTGGGCTGCACAAATGAGCAAAACCCCATCTGCAAACATACAGGATGTAGGCAACACACAAAATCACACTCTCTCTGGTCTGTGGAAAAACCTGTCTCCACAGAACTGGTCCCTGACGCCCAAATTTTGAGAGCCATTGCTTTACGGAGTTAGCATATGTTTAATATTCTGTTCTGCAGTGATTTGCCTAACAACCATGCCAAAAAAAGTTGTTAAATCAGATGCAACTCATTGAACAACTACCTTGTTTTAGCAATGGAAATTCTAGTCATAAATCTAGGACTATCTTTACACCACAAACTTCACTTCAAAAAATAAAATAAAAATCACAGCGAGGCGATTTGATTCTTTATAACAATTGCCTGGGTAGAAATGATTATTTCTGGATTTGATCCTGAAACAGCCTTTCATTTTCCCCAGGAATGCCCTGAAACCTGGAATGTGAACTCAATCTTGAAATATAGATGTTTTCGTATAGTGATTGCAGTTGGAACGCAGAGCGTCCCTTGAGAACGAATATTCCATCTATAACCCATTACACTTCACTCAGCTTTCAGTTTAGCTCATAATTATTGTGCCTTAATTGATTGCCCTGTTCTTCTTGCTACAACAGAAGGCTGCTGCCTGGGCTGAAATATAGAAGTCATTTATCCCAGTGCCTTTTAAGTTGATTGTAAGAACAGGATAACGCCAAAGAGTTCATGGTGGATGTTTTCACTTCGATCCTTCTTGTAAAATGTCAGATGAGGGACTGGGTCTCAGCGGAGGCTCAATAGAGCCTCTGCTTCCCTCCTGGATGGAAGTGCCAACCCAACCTCAATGAAATGCTGGCACCCCAAGGGGTTATTTTATCAGTCTGTTGCAACAATCTCAGCAAGTCGTTTTGTGCTTAGCCTCTCCAGATCCATTTTTGCAATCTCAAGAGCTGATTGTCCCCAAACCACAACAGGGAAAGTGTGAGCCATTTCTACTCAATCTGAGTCCTGAGGGTTTATATATATATATATATATATAATAGGGGAATAAGGAATAAAGAAAGTTCCAAAGCCTGATCAAAAAGGTTATAATTTAAGAGAGAGGAAGGAAGGGAGAGAGAGAGAGAGGGAGGGAGGGAGGAAGGAAGGAAGGAAGGAAGGAAGGAAGGAAGGAAGGAAGGAAGGAAGGAAGGAAGGAAGAAGGAAAGGAAGGGGGGAGGGAGGAAAGAAAGGGAGGGAGGGAGGGAGGGAGGGAGGGAGGAAGGAAGGAAGGAAGGAAGGAAGGAGCTGAATGCACCTGTTGAGTTTGGCTGTTACACATGGTTTGGTTTGGATGGTAAGAAACAAAATCATTAATAGTTATTATTGCCAGGAAGTGCTTTCTGAGTAAATACACAGTTTGTCAATCACATGAATAATATATTTTCTTCTTCTTTTCTTGTGCGAGTTCAACATGACAACCCAAGGTTAACTTAGCAAGTTAAATCCTGGTTTTCAGAATTAACCCCAATGCCCGGATTCATATACAGTAGCTTATTATCTGAATCACCTTTGCTTAGACAACCTCCAGGGTAGACTTCAGTTGCCCCAAATGTTCAGAGTTCTGGGTGTTGTAGTCGGTACACTAGAAAGTCCACATTTTGGAAAAGTAAACCAAGCCACTACAACCAGGTGTTTTCAACAGACTGTGGGAAGCATGCTGGCTGGCCAATTGTGGGAGTTGAAGTCCGCGTATCTCAACATTGCCAAGATTGAGGAAACCCTGAGAAAGAGGACGATAGGTTGGGAAACACTGTCTTAAATGAATCCATAAGTGCCTACTCATTTCCTTTACATTCTATCTTTACCATGCAGGACTACATACAAGCCCAGTTGCAAAGCGTGCTAGATGGAATGGAATGATTAGCCTATGATTTGGCATCTCCTGGAAACCTGGCCATTGTCTTGGCAGTGAGTGTGAACCAGACCACTAATGAAGTCATTTGGTTGCAAACACAAGAAAGGTGTTGATAAAAGAGAATATTTGCAGCTCAGGGTTGAGCTCACACTGATGACGTTATCTAGTTTGGTAATGAAACGTCTGCCAGAAAACAAGAAAGGTGTTTTTAAAACCTGGCTTTAAAGTGCTGTGTGAAGCTTGATATATTCTTTCCTCTGCCCCTTTTAGTAACGCTCTGAGATTGGACATAAATGCTATTTTCACCCCGGATGCTCAGATCTGTATTCAGAAGGAACCCACTTCTGACTGGGCACAATATACCGATCCATGCACGAAGCAAACAGGAAATATTTATTTGCAATGTCAGGCCAGGAAGAACCCAAGGGAGGTGAACTCGGATCAAATTTTGCTTTGCTTTTTTAATTGGTTTAAGCATGTTGTCTGAATAGTGCCTTTGACTGGTTTTTTTTGGGGGGGGGGTCACTTTGCAACCAAGACCTTTCCTTCCCTGGTCCTAAAGGTCGCTATCCCATTCCTGCTTCTCCTTCCAGTTATTTTTTTTGTTTTTTTAGTCATTGATCCAACAGCCCCACTTCTCCCCCCACCCCACTGCCACCGCTACTCCTTCTACAGGACCTTGGTGGAAGGTTTAAAGGTGCAAGAAAGTCACTCGGAAGCAGACTAGAGGCGCCTGCCCCCCATTACCGCCCCCCCCCCGTCAAAATTGCCTCTGGCTCTTACTCCATTCTCTGCCCGTTTCCTTCTCCATGGGCAGGACGCGGGCGCTCACGTGCGTGCGTGTGTGTGTTTGTGTGTCTTCGTGCGCCTTAGTTGGGGGGGAGGGAAGCAGAAGAAGAGACCCACGCTTCGCTCCCGACTCCCATGCAGGTCTTTTTTAGAGAAGCTGCAGCAGCCCCAGTCTCCGCCCCTCCTCCTTGCAGGGGAGGGGGGCGCGCGTTTCCTAGCAAGACTTTTCCCCGCTGGAGAACTTGGCCAGCGCTCTGGCGGCGGGGGGTGTGTGGCGGCGGCGGCGCCGACGGTGGTGGAGGAGGAGTGGGGACACTGAAGGGAGAAGGGAGAGAGAAGGGACTTGACTCTTTTTTTCTCCTCGCCCCCCCTTCCCCGCGATCCGCTTTCCCTTTGCAAAAAAAAAAACCCCAAAACCAATCCATTCCGTTCTTTCTCCAGCCTCCTTCCCTTCTCCACCTCCTCCCCCTCCACTCTCCGTCTCTGGCGGGTCTTTTGATTCCCCCCCCCCCGGCCTTCCCAACGGCGTGAGTCCTCCCCCCAGTTCCCCCCTCCCCCCGACTCTTGCCGCTCCTGCTCCTCCCCCCTCCTTCTTTTGGCCACTCATTCACTCTCTCTGGGTGTCTCTCCACACTCTACAAGTGCCGCCGCGCTCACACTTCCCTCCCCAGCTTTGGAAGCTGTGAGAAGGTGGGAAGAGGCGAGGAGGGGGGTCTGGCGGGGAGGAGGAGGAGGGGTACCCCGCCCCCCCCAACCCCGCATGCTCGGCAGAGGCGGCCCTGCAAAGCTGCGCGGAGCTGTCCGCGGTCCTGAAACCCCGGAGCTGTCCGCGGTGCTGACAGCCAGCCCTAGCTACGAACTGCGGGGAGAAAAGCGGAAGAGCGTGCCGACGGAGCCTGCCCGAGAGAGACCCCCCTTTATGTACAATCCTTGGCGCAGCGCCGGAGCGTCGGGAGCCTTGAATTGCGGCGGCGGCGGCGGCAGCGGCGACAGCAGCAGGAGAGGCAACCTCAGGTGTCCTGGTGTTGCGCTGCGAAGGATGAAGGGCTTCCTCCGTTTGGTTTTGGGCTACCTGGCAGCAGACCTCCTCCCCCCTCTCCTGTGTCAGGCGCAGGAGAAAGTCGGGCAACACCTGGGCAGCATCGTGATGCTGTTCGACTCCGGCGGGAACCACAGCCGAGCGGGTGAGCCTCCACCCGCCGACGCCTCGGAGCCGCCCCCCAGCCCGGAAGCATGCCGGGGCTACTTTGATGTGATGGGCCAGTGGGACGAGGCTTTCAACTGCAGCGTCCGCGGCTACCCATTTTGCTGTGGCACGTGTGGCTTCCGTTTCTGCTGCCAGGATCAGAAGAGGCGGCTGGACCAGGACGTTTGCACCAACTATATCAAGCCCCCCTGGCTTAACGGGCGCAAGATGACCAACCGCCCCATGGACTCATCCCATGACCCCACCCGTGACAAGACCAATCTCCTTGTCTACATCATCTGTGGGGTGGTTGCTGTGATGGTTTTGGTGGGCATCTTCACCAAACTGGGGCTGGAGAAAGCACACCGGCCCCAGCGGGAACACATGTCCAGGTAAGCTGAGCCCCTTCCCTCCTCCTTCCTTTCAGGGATCCTCCCCTTCCCAACCCACTCCACCTCCCCCCCCGATGCCATATGCCACCTGCTGCAGGCCTGTTCTGCTGTTTTGGCCTTGGGGAGGGAAACCCCTCCCAGCCACGATGGGGTGAACATCTTCTCTTCTTGGAGTGTGTCTGTGGGGATAAGTGCATGTCCTCTCTGTCAAAAGCGAGGGGGAGGTTTTGCAGGGGCAGTCAACACACACGGTCTTGTGCAATTGTGGCTTCAAGAGTGAGGTGGACAGGAAAGAAGTCACATGCACTTGCAGATGTTGGAGAAGCAGCAATGACGAAAACCATTAAGGTTGTTGGGTTAAGGTAGCCAGAACCATAGAAAGATTTTTCCCCATTGCATCTGTTGGAACTCTGATGGATGTGTAGGACCAAATCCTCTGCGGGGGACAAATCAACACCCAGCAGTATGCCCATCCACCAACACACACATACACTCACATGTGTCTGCATGCACACACCCCTTTTATCACTTTGCTACTTGGGCTCAAAAAAATGGGGGCCTTTCCTGTAATTCCCAATCAGTCTCCTTCCAATCCAGAGCTCAACAAAAGCAGAGATATACCCTAACATGGAATCCATCAGATAACTATGCAATTCCAGGTGGTCCAATTCACAAAAACCCACCCTGGAGGTGTAAATTTGCAAAAGCTTGGTCCCTACAGTAAAGATAGGGATGCTCAATAGCATGATAACATCACATGCATATTCTGCTGTCTGATGAGAACAGACACTGGGTGAAAAGCAGTGTGTGGATGTGTTTGTGGTGCACCCATTTATTTCAGAGCTATACCCACTGAGCAATGGCTGGCTTAGTTCAAACCTACACTCACTTCTCTTGCCAAACAATGCTGCTGGGTTCAAGCTGTTTGTAACTCCAACCGCCTCAGGGGGCAAGGACTGGGCTGGTGGAATCTGTTTTTGGCCTGTTGCCTCTTCTTGAAATTCCATCCAGCATCTCCCCACCAAATTTCCCTGCTCTCCCCCACCCTGATGGCAACAGGAGGGACTCAAAGTTGCAATGCATTTGTCAAGTTAGAGGGTCTGTCTGATTCATTATGCTAATCCCCAACACATGAAAGCAAAGCAGATGGGGAGAGACATTTTGTAGATCAAATAAAAACAATTAAAAGCAACCAAAAAAAAGGAGGAGGGGGAGAGAGAAACAGAGCAAATAGCTTCATTGGAGAAGTAAGAAAGCAAGGGTGCTTTGTGGTGCGTGTTCTCCTTGGGTTGGGTAATGGAGGTGAGAACTGTTGTCAACAACCAGGTAGCTTTTCTGTGCCATATCAGATGGATATCTGCTTACGGAAGAAGTTCTCAAGAGGAACAATGGTCTCACCAGAAAATGCTTTTTTATTGGGTGCAGATGAAGTGAGTGATGGCCAGTCAAGGTTCTCCATCTGGGGTCTATCTCCCTTCCCATTCTCTCTCTCTCTCTCTCTCTCTCTCTCTCTCTCTCTCCTCCATCCCCCAACCTTCAGGATGGATTAAATACCTGGAGTACCTTTCCAGCCTGGGATCCTGCAGTTTGCTTTGTGATTAACAGCTCCCCTCTGCATTCAGGCACCCAAAATAGTTCTCAGAATGCATCACCCATTCCTTTCACTAGCAATTATTTGCTATTTATAAACTGGCTGATGGGAGATCATTTTTTTACTACCAAGAAGAAAGCCATAGTACAGGCATTGGTAGGGACCCAAAGCTCCTGTGATCTTCTCTAAGGTTTGTTAGGGGGGGGGGGGGAGAGTGAGACAGAGAGAGCTTGCTCCTGTCCATGGTGAGGCATCTAATCCACTAACTCCAGGCCAAGAAAGTTCAAGGATGCCTTTCTGTCTTCTGCTTTTTGAAAAGATTGGAAAAAGATCCTTCCTTCCCCTTATTCAGATCTCCGTGTTTCTGTAGTCTCTATATTATATCAATACAGGTGTAATGTAAAACACCGAGGTCACCATATCATGTTATTGCGGAAAGAAGAAAGAATGGGAACCGATGTGTTTACACACATCCTGCAGAATCTGAGGTTCGGTGCAGTTAAACAAGGCCCCAGTTTTGATCATTTGCTTCTTGGCTGTCGTCGTCCCTTCTGCTTAATTCTCCTTTCCAGAAGGGAGTTGTCCTCTCTGTGATCAAACCTTTCCTTGAAATCTAAATTCTCCAGGAAGACCTAACTGAACATTCTTCCATTTTTTTCCCCTCCACCGTTGTAAGGTGTTATTTGCCTATATCCACTGCTTGTTGTTTCCAAAAAGCTAACTTTTAGAAAATAATTTCCTTGGGGACTAGTGGGCTGGGTGTGTGTGCTTCCTGCAGGCAATCCTGACTGAGGACTAAAGGAAGGAATGGAAGCTACGATTGCCCAAACAGGACACCTTAAACCAGAGAAAGGCAATGGCAAGGTTCGTTAGAGTCTGTTTTGTGATTGCGACAGTCCTGAGATCAATCAAGTAGAGTACATTATAAGCAACAGTGAACTGGTTCTGAACAGAATGTCTGTAAGACTATACGGAAGTCAGGAATCTCTTCAGATGCTCCAAAATGTATTTTACTCCTAATTTTTTCACAACCAAATTTCTCCTGGTTATTCCAAGCTCACTCCCTTCAGCTGTGTGTGGAGAGGAGATTTGTTGGATTTTGCTGTTCTCTGTTGGGATCCAAGATTCCTGCTGATCTAAGTTGCCAGAGACTTGACAGTAGATCTTGACTGGCCTTTGACCCACCCCGGCCTTAAAACCTCTTCTTATCAGGAGACCGGCCATCTGTAATGGAGACAATCTCACCTCTGACTTCAGGAGTCTAAGGGTACAAAACGGAACTGGTGAATGGGGGCATCTCTTCAACCTGAGCGGCAGAGTCGCGAGTAAGTCTAGGCTGGTGTATCCCACATTCCATCTCAAACAATGTCCAGTTAAAGAGTCCACAGGTCAAGGTGTTGAGAAGATGATATTGAACAAAATAGCATAGGATCTCCTGCCATTTGCAGGGGGTTGGACTGAAAGACCTCCAAGGTTCCTTCCTATTCTACATTCTGTGTTCTAAAATGGACAAAGCAGAACAGGACAGAATGGACAGAACAGAATAAGAGAGACCTCCAACAGATGTCCCTGTTGGAGGTCCCTTCCAACTCTGTTATTCTGTTCTGTGGTTGAAGAAGCAGTTGGGCTCCTTGCTAGGTGCCCAAGGCAGAACTTTATTTAAACCATCCTATGATTCCTTGGCCTCTCTAACAGCCAGGCAACTTTTCATGTTAGTTTCACATTCTTGCAGCATCCAAAACTATTACAATGATGAACGCATCATTCACGTAACTTATTTTACCTGGTAACTGAATTAATCTTTTTTTTGGGTTGGCACTACAGATGTGCAAAACCCATCCTAAGTTCACCAGATAGAACGGATTCACACATTAAGCCTCTTTCTCTTAGTAAATGTGTATGTTTTGTGCATGGATGTTTGCACGTGTGGACGTGTGTCTGTTCCTCTCTACCATCTATCTAGCCTAATCACGATAAACACATACCGAGCTTTCCACAGAGAAGAAGACCCCAAGGTTTTTTCTGACCTGGTTAAGCTAGTGCAGCGAGTGTAGTTGAAAGATAATCATTTCAGGCTGAAAAAGGGCAATTTATACAACTCAATCTTCCTTTTTTTTATTTATTGAGGATACTTAACAGCTTTTGCATTGATCCAAGCTTAAACTCCTTGCTAGCATTAAACACATTATAGCGGAGATGTTGCATGGCATTCACCAGGCATTAATGTGACTATTTATTAATGGCATTAATACATATGGCTGCAAATGGTAAGAAATTAGGTGTTTGAGTCCTCCTTGAGTCCTGCCTCTGTCCAAGTTAGCTTTCTAGATCTGAAGGCCTAGAAAGCTAGAACCATTGGTACTTTGGAAGGGGGTGAAAATTAGATCTTTAAGAGAACATATGGAGATAGAATAGAAGGTTAATTATTCCGTGGACATGTGGCATCATGGAGCAATAGTTGAGATTAATGGCATTTTTTGTCTTCTTCTTTTGTGCTTCTACATTGCTTATTTTCAACTTTAATCACCCCATTGGGGATTTGTGATATATTCTATTTGGTGTTGTAGTGCTTAGGCATTAGGCTAGAACCTGGGAGAAAGTGAATTCTAGTTCACAAACCAATTGGGTAACACTTGGGCCAATCACTCTCAATAAGCCAATAAATCTTCAGTGGTAAAAATAGCGGGATGCCCACCTATTTAGTGCACGAAAGCAAGCAAGGGATTCACTCTCCTTCAATTCTGAAATCTTGTTCTTTTGGCTAAGCTAATTCTCTGTTCCTGGCACCTTCCCTTTGACTCTGTTTTGGGTCTGTTATGGTTGGAGGTTTGAAGGTTGGAAAAAAGAAAGAGGAATGTTCTGGTCTGTTTCCCAGCCCTTCTTGACAGTGAAAAGTCTGGACAAACCTAGACTGATGGAAAGGCAAGCAGCAGCCCAAAAGAGAAGAGGCAGAAAAACTTAGGAAAAGTTTGAACAAAGCATACAACAGAACACTAGTGAAAAAAAAATCTGAAATAAGTCTATAGAATTGTAAGGGAATTGTAGAAAAAATAGGAGAGCCAGCTTGGTGTAATGGCTAAGGTATCAGGCTAGAAACTGGAAGACTGTGAATTCTGGACTTAAATGATAGATAGATGAAAGATGGCAGATTATAGATAGATGATAGACAGACAGACAGATAGATATGAAGATAAAATAGAAAATAGATATGAAGATAAAATAGGTATTAGAGGACAAAATAACCAAAGCTTTTACAAGGAGAAACATCTCTCTATCTATCTATCTATCTATCTATCTATCTATCTATCTATCTATCTATCTATCTATCTATCTAATCCATCCATCCATCCATCCATCCATCCATCATATCTCTGTATCTATTTATCATCTATTCATTTCTCTATCATCTATCTACAGTATCTATCTATCTATCTATCTATCTATCTATCTATCTATCTATCTATCTATCTATCTATCTATCTATCTACAGTATCTATGTATCTATTTATCATCTATTTCTCTATCATCTGTCTACCATATCTATCTATCTATCTATCTATCTATCTATCTATCTATCTATCTATCTATCTATCTATCTATCTATCTCTATCTCTAGCATCTCTATCTCTATCTCTATTTATCTATTTATCTCTATCTTTATCTATCTCTGCCTATGACTAACTCTAGTCTTAAATCAGAACACAACAGAGAGATAGAAAGGAATCTTAATCTCTTATCTTTGGGCCGAATTCATATGACCAATAAAACATAAACTAGCCAACCATTTTTAGCCAGCATCTCAAATCTAGGTAGTTAGCTTACGATTGAGTGCTGTACAAACCCTGGCAATGGGTAGAGACAAGGTCTGATTGACCACCAGCATGTGGGAATGAACCCAGCATAGACGGCCTACTCTGTGGGAAATTGTTGAGCTACCCACGAGTGGAAGCACTGGAGAACATAGGCCCCATCCATAGCCAGGAGAAATCAGATCCATCTAAGAAATCAAAGGGGATAATTTCTCCCAGGCAGAACTCTGCTTGTGGGTAAAGATGTTTAATCGCTTGAAGCCAAGCTGTGGGCAGAGCATTGCAAAATCGGTTCTCAAAGTCCTCTCTGCTGGAAGATGGTTTGATTTCTTCCAGAGATTGCTGGATGCCATGTGTGTGTGAATTCTCAGGCTTTGTTTGGATTTGTGCTTTTGTTAAAGGCTGCAACCACCACTGGCCTTGGCTAAGCCTCCTGCATCTTTCTTCCCTGTTGTGATTCCACGTTCTGTTTCCAAGCAGCCAGCTGGTGCCAACGGTTGGGGTGCACCTGCTCACTCCATAGTTACTACTACATGGAGATGGATTCTAGGGTGTTTTTACTGGGCTCAGATGCTTTTTTTTTCTTTAGGGGTGGGGTGGGGGGAAGAAGATTTTGTCAGTGATCATATACCTTGTGGAGCCCCCCGGTTCTCTGATTCCTGATGCTGCCTTGCTGGAATACGGAGCATGTCAGATGCAAAGTATCAGGACCACACATTAGGTTCCAGTTAGCTAATTTATTGCTCATAAGAATCTAGTTAATTAATGGCCAGCACTAAATATGGGCTAGATAGGAATCAACAGAATTCAAGAGGGATTGGATCTAGACCATTTGTGGGAACATAATTACTCTAGGTTGATTGCTCTCTTGACTCCACCCTCAGGCTCTATCTGTCCTTCTCCTATAAAGAGGGACTTACAATTGTACCCAAACTCACCCAGCTGCCTTTCATGGCTAAGGTGGGACTAGAATGCACAATCTCCTGATGATGGGCCAAAGTCACCCAGCCAACCTTTGTGCCTAGGATGGGACTAGAACTCACAGTCTCCTGATGACTGACCCAAAGTCACCCAGCCAGTTATCGTGACTTAAGTGAGTCTAAAACTCCCATAAGGGAAGATCCCAGCTATTTTCTCCAGAAGAAGAACAAAAGAAGAATAAAAACATAGGTCAAACGTTTGAGCTAGGTTGAAAGTTGAGATATTTTAAAGCCATATAGCATTGACTGAACGTTAGACAGATGTAGATTGAAAAAGAGAGAGGAAAGGGAACAAAGTACTTGTGAAATTGGGTGTTGATGACGTGGAAGGTAGTGAAGATATAGACTTCAAGCTGAAATGGGTGTTGAGGATTTGTCAGGGATGACCGTGATGATCTGCCTTGTAGATCCTTGAAAAGCTAGCTAAACTTGTATGTCATCTGTTTGTTTGTGGCTTCACAAGTTGGAAGGTAAAAGATACAGGAATCCCTGCAAATTTTATTCCGATTGTTGTTTCTGACTGTAGGGGGCAATACTTATCTCTGTTTCAAGGCCATTGATCCAGCACTGTCTGAAGACATTTCCATGTTCATGTGACCAGAATGATGTATGTCATGGAGCACTGTTCCCTTCCCACCGAAGTGATACCTATTTATCTACTCGCATTTGCATGCTTTCAAACTGCAAGGCTGGCAGCAGCTGGGCCTGGAACGGGAGCTCACCCCCACCACATGGTGCTTGGGTTTCGACCATGACTGCTTTCCAACCAACAAGCTGGGTGTCTTAACTGCTGAGCCCAGGTTGGAAGAGCAGCCCATAATAAGGTTTATTTCAATAGGCATCATGTATTGTATAAATGTAACAACTGGTGTAGGGTTGATTGTATGGCGTAAACCAGGCCAATAGGTGAGGAGGCAAGAAGGGGCTATGGTCCACAGTGACATCTCCATGATATGCAACAGTTCAGTAAAAATGTCTTATAACTAAAGACCTAAAAATTGCAAGAATCAAATTTTTTTAAAAAAGCGATGAGCTACGTGGCTGGAGGGAAAACGGCAGAGACGATTGTGGTCTGTTTGTTTGTAAGCTTTGCTCTAGTGCCATTCTCTTGGGCCTAAACTGGCTATCCGCCCAGTGTCATTTTCCTCAACTTTTCTCCCAGACATGGCTATAATCTGCTCCTCAAGATAAGCATTGTTAGGGATTTGAGTCCCAGCTGGAAAATTGGGCTAATGGAGAATAAAGAGCTGGGTGATCTATATTGTTGGGTTCTTGGTGTTTCCTGGACTGGCTTTCCTTCTTGCAGACATCTCATTACCAACCCTGGTGACGAAACATCCGTAAGAACATCTGCAAGAAGATAGAACAAGATTTCCGAGAAGCCAACATCATACTAAACCGAAATAAGGATGGCTTCCTTGTGGCTTAGCTTGGGGTCTGAATCCAGCCCGTGTTGTTTATTCATTAAACCCTGGTCGAATCCACCTTCTCGACTTAGAATCTGAACCTAGCCTAGATCTTACAAGTCTGATGATTGCCCATTTCTGCTTTAAAGCATGATTTAAAATATATGCCAAAGAAAAATGTGATACACTCATAATACTTTGCTGATAGAAGAATTTGGTGTTACTCATTAGCCACGTGGGAATATCTCCACCAACATGGGAGTTCTGCCAAGGAGGATTCAGAAGGGTTTCCCATCCAAAAAGGCAGAGAAAACTGGAGGAGTTCAGCTATAATTCATGCCATGAACACTGCTTGGTGGTTTTTTTTTTTTTTTTTTTTTCATCTATTTAGCTCAGCTTCTCTTTCTGTGTAGCTGCTCATTTTCTTATGATTTGGGAGAGGCACAAGCAGAAATTCCCAATTCTAGGAAATTTCAAATTGCATTTTTCTCTTTCTTTCCTCCTTCCTTCCTTCCTTCCTTCCTTCCTTCCTTCCTTCCTTCCTTCCTTCCTTCCTTCCTTTCTTCCCTCCCTCCTTTCCTTCCTTCCTTCCCTCCCTCCTCCTCCTCCTTCTCCTCCTTCCACTTAATTGTTGCATTTTCAAACACCAATTAAATCTAGAATGCCAAGGATGCTTTTCTTAGAATAAGCACTACCTGTTCAAATTTAATCTCATAATCATAGGGATTAATTTATGTGAATGAAGGCAAATATATGTGTCCCACAATAATGTAGCAGGATCCTTTGGTCCTGGTGACCGACTCAAATTGGATCCCACTAAATTTATGTTTTTAAATCATAATCCAGCCAGAATTTTGACTTACTGTTGCTTGCCTTAATGCTTTTTCTTCACGCTGTTTCTTAATGGAGACGGAAGTTGGGTTTCAAAAAAAGATTGGAGTGGATGTGTTAGGTTGGGATTAGCTGATCTAGTACCTTCCCAAAGTCTAGATCTGCTCAAAAAACATCCCTTGTTTCCCCCCCCCCAAAATCTTCTATGTAAGTTTGCTTTGGAAATTTCTCTCCAAGGGAATGAAAATTTGGAGGGGGAAATTTCAGAGCTGGTTATGAGTTTTATACCTAGACAATTGGATGTGCTTAATGTCACTTACTTGGCTTTTAAATACAGCACAGAGTCAAAGGAAGCTCTGCAGGCCTTTCTGCAAAGATGGTGCCCTTTATTTATTTTGTTCCCATTTGAAAATAAGATTTGGGTCTTTCTTGCACTTCACATTCTCCTACTAAACAGGGTTGCTGTCTCTGGCATTTTAATATATTTATAGCTAGCTTTGCCAACTTACTTACTTTCTTTTTCATCTGTCCAAAAAGCTGGGTTAATTGACTGCTTCTTTGTAGGCAGGTGTTTGTATGTATGCGATTTTTATTTTTCAGGAGTTAGGCTTTGCCCAGAACTGCAGATCACAGTATAATAACATTTCCCTCTTAAGAGCTCAGTTGCTCAGCTCTTTGAAGCTGTGGCCAGTTCTGTGATTTTTCTCTGTTATGTAGGCTAACACTCCAGCTTTCTAAGCTCCTCAACTTATTCTGAGTCTTTCCTTTAAGATTTTCCTTTCTTTTTCCTCCCTCCCTAATTTGCCTTTTTGGATCAGGCAGACTCATCCTTTTCTCGTTTTTCTTAAGGGATCTGAATATTCAGAACCTTTAGAAAAACCCAAGGAACCAATCTAGTATTCTTCCAAAGCAGCCTATTTCATCCCTCTTCTTTTTTCCTAGAACAGGGATGGCGAACCTTTTAGAGACCGAGTGCCCAAACTGCAACCCAAAACCCACTTATGCATCGTGGGGTGCCGGGTGGGCGTGGCCCATTGGGTGGGTGTGGTCCATTGGGTGGGCGTGGCTGCGGTGGTAACGGCAGACTAGGTGGGACTAAAAAGTTCAATCAATCAATTCCAACTTTGCAAGAACTTTTTTTCCCCGTGAGAAGATGAAATTGACTGATTAAACCTTTTTTTTTTTTTTGCACACGGCAACGGAGGCCTAAAGCGAAAAGGTTTTATAAAACTCAGCTGAAGGCCTAGGACTGGGGCGACGGCGTGCGTGCCCACAGAGAGGGCTCTGAGTGCCGCCTCTGGCACCCGTGCCATAGGTTCGCCACCACTGTCCTAGAAGTTCAGTTCTAGAACTCTGGGATTTCAATGCTTTCAGCCCCCAAAGCCCCCCAATTTGCCACGATAGGGAGCTATTTGTTTTAAACAAATGCAGACATCTAGATTCTCTGGCCAGCACTGAGGTGAAAGCTGGGGAGAGAGAAACCTGCTTTTTATTCCATTTCTACTTCTCTTTCATTCTAATATCACAGAATTTGCTTTTGATAGTTCTGTTAAAAGTAAAGGGAACAGCTGAGGGTTTTTCACCGAGTGGAGAATAAGAGCGTTTGTTCGCTTCTTCAGTTACAAGCTTGCTGAGGGTTTTTCATCTCCTTCATGGCACCATCCTCTCTGCGGTGGTTTGATACTCCTCTTTTTTTTTTAAAAAAAAAATATGTTTTATTGATTTTTAACATACACCTTAACATTTGGTAAATGTTGTCGTGGTTAATATTTTAGAAAAACATTCAATAACAATTAATTTCTATAATTCTGTAGTCCATATAATATAGGGCTTTTCAACCAGTGGTACGGGTACCACCTGTGGTACATTGGCACTTGGCAGGTGGTACATAACCATCCTAGAAAATTGGTAGCGGGGGAGGGGAATGAGCTGAACCGGTGGCAGCACTGCACAAGCCTGAGCGGTTGCCACAGTGATGGGAGGGAGAAGATGCATTCTCTTAATTTAGACATTGTTATGTCTACAATTAACTATTTTGGCGGGCTTTCTAACGGAAGCTTCAGCCCACCAAAACTTCGGTAACTTGACCTTGGTTCCCACAGAACAGTTATTGTTATTTCTGTGGGAACCAAGGTCAAGTTATTTAAGTTTTGGCAGGCTGAAGTTTCCATTAGAAAGCCCACCAAAGTAGTTAATTGGGGGTTGTGATTTATGATCTACTGCAGGGATGGGAAGTTCAATGTTTTACTTTGAACCTTGGGAGGGGGAACTTTCAGTCTTGGTTTCACCTTTGTTCATGCAGATAAAATGTAGCCATTAAATGTGTTCTTTGAGGAAAGCAATTGCCTCGGAGTTCTTATTTCTACTGGTCTCATCTATTGGAACCAGGACACAAGAGTTGTGAAGCGCGTGAACTTAATTCTCTTCTCTTTTCACAACCCCTCAGAGCTCTGGCAGATGTGATGCGACCAGAAGGTGCCTGCATGACAGATCACATGGAAACCGATCTCAATATTGTGGTTCACATGCAGCATTACGAGAACATGGAGACGAGAGCACCTGCTAACAACTTACGTAAGTGTGACAGTTTTGGTGTTTCACTTGGTGACCTTGGCATCCCTCCCTAATGCCCATGAGAGACAGGCTTTGTCTTGCCTCGCTAAATCCAGCACTAAGAGTTGGCCAAATTCTGACCTTTGGTTTAGTTGCTGGTGTCTATAGGGATTCTCCAGGTCATGGTTGTCTCAAAGGTGCTTTTTTTCAGGAGGCAACTGGACTTTCTTGTTTTTCTTTGAAGACATTTTTCTTCTCATACAAGAAGCTTCTTCGACTCTGACTGGATGGTGGGGAATGGAAGGCTTTATAGTCCTTGCAGACAGCTGGTCATTTGCCTTTTTCTAGAGAGCCGTTGAGGCCACTTGGAGGTGTATCTGTGTCTTCAGGATCACCTGAATAGGTGTGCAAATAGGTGTGGAGCTTTCTTAGAACTGCTGAAAGGACTGTGTTGTAAACTGGAAATAGATAGATCACCCATTTGCACCACTCAGGTGATCCTGATTCAGCTAGCCAGTTGAAGTCCACAAGTCATAAAAGGGCCAAGTTTGAAGACCCCTGCTCTGGATCATACCTATAAAGTCATCTTATGCACCGGAAACTACCATAATTTCTGGCGTATAAGATGACTCGGCGTATAAGACAACCCCCGACTTCGGTGCCGATTTGCATGCTTTAGAAAGTCGTCTTATACGCCAGAAAATATGATATATATCATATCTATCTATCTATATCTATCTATCTATCTATCTATCTATCTATCTATCTATCTATCTATCTATCCATCCATCCATCCATCCATATCTATCTATCTATCTATCTATCATCTATCTATCTACATCTACATCTAGATAGATAGATAGATAGATAGATAGATAGATAGATAGATAGATAGATAGATTTGTAGCCATCCAGGGTTCCTTCACTGACTGTGAAAACGCAACTCAGCAGAGCAAGATGTTACTGCTGCACGTTTATATTTTCAGGGTAGGTGTCAAAATTGGAACCTCTGCATTGATCTTATGGAAAACAGCTTGTTTGAGCAATTCTTCACCACTCCCTGATGATCTCCTGAAAATGAGTTTTTTTGTGTGTGTTGTCGTTGTTAAGTAGGCATTGTTTCTCAATCATCTTTTTTATCCATGCTACCTGGAGAAGTGTTTTTTTTTTTTTAATGGATTTGTCTCCCTCCTGATGAAGAATTTTGCCGGTCTTTGAAAAGTGGAGTATTTTAAGGCAGCCACTTTTAATTGATGCGTTCATAGTTGTTTTTTGGCTGTTGCTTTCTGGAGGTGTTGAAGAAGAAAATTGGGTGACATGAATGGGTTTCATTTGTGTGAATTGGATGAATCCAACTAGAACTTAAGAAGCCGAAAATAACTGCGTGTTGATTAAAATACGAGTGACAGGAAACGCACGTTGAAGCTGTAAGAACCAACACCAGACTAACGTTGCTGCTGATATTGGTTGGAAAAGGTGCTTAGAGGCTTTTTGTGGAATCTGTTCAAGGTGTTTCTGGAATTAACTCATTTTTGGATGTTCACACAGACCAGGTAGCGCTCGACCTATGACCACAATGGAGCCCAAAATTCATGCTGCTAAGTGAAACATTCGTTGAGTGAGTTTGGCCCCGTTTTACGACTTTTCTTGCCCCTGTTGTTAAGTGATTCCCTGCAGTTGTTAACTTAGCAACACAGTTGTTAAGGGAATCAGGCTTCCCCCATTGACTTGCCTTGTCAGAAGGTCCACAGAAGGAGATCACATGACCTCAGGATGCTGCAACCGTCATAAATATGAACCAGTTGCCAAGCATCTGGATTTCAATCACGTGACCGCAGGGATACTGCCATGGCCATAAGTCCCTTTTTTCGGTCCTGTTGTAACTTTGAGCTGTCACTAAATGTACTGTTGTAAGTCAAGGACTTTCTATATACTGAATCATCCATTAACCAAACACTCTGGTTTGGCATATTGAGCATAATCTCAAAGATACTTCAATAGTAACTGAGCCTGTCATATTGGGTGAATGTCATGGGCTCAGCTGTTCAAAGAGTTTTGACTGGTGGGGTTTAAAAAGGGGGGCTTTTCTACTTTGACCCTTCCCAATTCTTTGGAATATCTCTCTGCCTAGAGTGAGGTCTGCCCCCATCCCTTTGACCCAGTGGTGGGATTCAGTCGGTTCGCACCACTTCGGCAGAACCAGTAGCTAATGATTGGTTGCCCGGGCCCAGAATGGACTTCCGGAAGCGGCATCCACACAGAGAATCAGTTGTTCACATATTTGAATTCCACCACTGAATAGAGATAGATAGATAGATAGATAGATAGATAGATAGATAGATAGATAGATAGATAGATAGATAGATAGATAGAAATAGATACAGCGATGGAATTCAGCCGGTTTGCACCACTTCGGCAGAACCGGTAGCTAATTTTTTTGTTGCCCAGGCCCAGAATGGACTTCCGGAAGCGGCATCCACACAGAAAACCAGTGGTTCACCTATTTGAATCCCACCACTGCTTTGACCTCCTGGAAGAGCATTAAAACCTGGCTTTGCCAGTTAGCATGGGGTCTTGAGGGGGGCGTTCAATATTGGACGTGGCTGGTGAATTAACGGAGAAGATGCTACCGCTGTACCAATCTTGCCTTCGGCTTCTTATCTCTGCCCCTAAGGTATGTATCTATGTATGTATGTGTATGTATGTGTGTGTGTGTGTGTGTGTGTATATATATATATATATATATATATATAGGTCTTTGGTTGTTCGGGTTTTCTTCCACGTAAAATTGGAAGTGTCAAGACACTTCCAATTTTACGTGGGAGAAAACCCGAACAACCAAAGACCTATATACAAATACCCGCGAAAACCTCAGAAAATATATATATATATATATATATATATATATATATATATATATATATATATATATACACATATTAAAAAGAATATTAAAAATAAAAGCATGATTCCTGGGTGTGTATATGGTGAGAATAAAATATGATCACCAGGAAAAGTTAAAACATTAAAAGTTTTAATATAAAACAGAAGTTTTAAATAAAAACATTAAAAGTTTTAAAAAGTTAGCAACCTAGCTTTCATTGGCTCCTGCCAACTTCATCAGGGCGTACACAAATCAATGGGAGTAAACATTATATGTAAGTTAACGCCTGCGCTCGACTATGCTAGGATTGGCCGACATGGACCTATTACACGGTCCAGGAGTCGAGCGCAGGCGTTAACTCAAAATCCGATTGTCTCTCCTCTAGTTGAATAAGACATAAACCCCCAAAGGGCAGGTACATCTTTCCACCTAGTATTTCAACAGGGGCTGATGGCAAAAAAAGGCACATGGATTTTGATGATGACACTTGCTCTTCATGGGTACAAAATGCCTATGGTGTGGACCAAGGGCTGTGGGCCACTTAAACATAAAAGTGTTCTCCCTGGGTCTAAAAACAGAAAGGGATTCGAAATTTGCTTTCTCTTTCTGCCCTTTCCTCTTTGAATGCCAATGATGATGGGTCTAGCAAAGGCCAGTAAGATATTCCATGAACATCTTCATTCAGACAGATGGCATTTTTATGGCCCTGACCTTTCCCTTCGGCTTCTTTCTTAATTGTCTTTTTAAAAAGAGAGAAAGATGCTGTTGAAGTTCTCCCTAGCTGTGCATGGGAAGAGAAAGAGGGAGAAGGAAAAAAAAAAAAGGATCTTCCGAGAATTGTTTTATTTGAATCCAAGAACATTGATGACTTAGTTTTAGCTGTCTTGGCCTCTCGTCCCTGTTCAACTACACCTCGCAATAGTAATTCTATTCTTCTCCTTCTTCTTCCTTCTTCTTCTTCTTCTTCTTCTTCTTCTTCTTCTTCTTCTTCTTCTTCTTCTTCTTCTTCTTCTTCTTCTTCTTCTTCTTCTTCTTCTTCTCCTCCTCCTCCTCCTCCTCCTCCTCCTCCTCCTTCTTCTTCCTCCTCCTCCTCCTCCTTTCAGTGCCATAGTAACTTTGAATGGTCACTAACTGAGCAATTGTAAGACAAGGACTACCTTAGTGTGGAGTTGTGGTGAAGATGCCCAACTAGAAATAGAAGGACTCTACTTTGAGTTGATACTCAATCATCAAAACTCTCTGGGGGAGTTTGGGTAGTCACTTATTCTTAGCCCATTCTACCGTTCAGAGTGATGGTTGGAGATGATGGAAAGAAGAAACATTTATTGCCTGGATTTCCTGATTGAAAGGCCAGATAGAAACCTAGTGAATAAATTGTGCTACAGGCATGTAATTATCTTTGATCCTGACCCACATTTATAGATGTTTATGAACATACATTCAGGATGATGTATTTTTGCCATTCTCATACTCCCTCCACTAACTTTTAAATCTGTTGAAATAAAATTCTTCTTCTTCCCATACCACCTGATCTTCTGTGCAGCTTTTTTCTTAGTCTAAAATAAGCTGATACAGCAAGACTTAATTCTTTCAGATAAGTTTATACATTCATTTCTGAATGTGTCCAGCATCCCTTGCTCTTGCTACAGGTAAAGATAAATCTGGCTTTATCCTGATTTCTTATGTTTATTTTTTTTTTATCTCTGCACCAAGCAAAACAAATCAGGAAACAAACTGAATGGCGTTTGACATTGGTGATATTAAAAGAATGAACATTAATAGGCCTTTTCTTCTGACTGATAAGAATGGGTTCCAATCTGTGAGCTGCATCTCTGAATCACATCTTTGCAATTTATTAAGCCAAGCTGTTTTAAAGTGCCCTTCCTCCATTTTTGAGCATTGCTCCAAATTTAGTTTATGCCCAAAGATACAAGGAAATAAGTAGGGGAACAACATTAAATAGCGGGAAGTGTTTTAGGACTTTTAATGAAATGTATTCCGTCACTCCTGTCTCCCAGGTTTTTGTGACAAGAACAAGCTATTAAAATACATGTGTTGACTGATAGCTTCACGCAGCAGTTTTAATGACTGGGCCCCTCTCTCTTTTTCCATATCCCCAATTGGCAACTCTCCCTTTTTAATCTACTTTGCCTGAAATGGTACTACAGGGTTTCCTGCGTAAACAGGGGGCTGGACTAGAAGATCTCCAAGGTCCCTTCCAACTTCTATTCTATTCTATTCTATTCTATTCTATTCTATTCTATTCTATTCTATTCTATTCCATTCCATTCCATTCCATTCTGTTCTATATTTATTCTATATTTATTCCATTCCATTCTATTCTATTTCATTCCATTCCATTCCATTCTATATTTTTCTATTCTATTCTATTCTATTCTATTCTATTCTATTCTATTCTATTCTATTCTATTCTATTCCATTCCATTCCATTCCATTCCATTCTATTCTATATTTATTCCATTCCATTCTGTTCCATTCTATTCTATATTTATTCTATATTTATTCCATTCCATTCTATTCTATTTCATTCCATTCCATTCTATATTTCTCTATTCTATTCTATTCTATTCTATTCTATTCTATTCTATTCTATTCTATTCTATTCTATTCTATTCTATATTTATTCCATTCCATTCCATTGTGTTCTATTCTATTCTATATTTATTCTATTCTATATTTATTCCATTCCATTCCATTCCATTCCATTCCATTCCATTCTATTCTATTCTATTCTATTCTATTCTATTCTATTCTATTCTATTCTATTCTATTCTATTCTATTCTATTCTATTCCATTCCATTGTGTTCTATTCTATTCTATATTTATTCTATTCTATATTTATTCCATTCCATTCCATTCTATTCTATTTCATTCCATTCCATTCTATATTTCTCTATTCTATTCTATTCTATTCTATTCTATTCTATTCTATTCTATTCTATTCTATTCTATTCTATTCTATTCCATTCCATTCCATTCCATTCCATTCTCTAATTGGTGATTAGCCTACCTTTGTTTTTGGAGTAACTGACGGAGTTCATGTACTGAAAAACTTAAGCCACATTTCCAAGGCCCAGTGGCACAATTTACCCAGCAAGCTGAGCAAAACAAACCAGATGAGGTCTCGGGAATCTATATAAGCTTAGCCTGATGGATAAAAAAAACCTGCATGTTTTTCTTTTCCTGATGTGCTGGATTCTGTGTAGCATCTTTCCTATTCGACCTATCTGAAGCTGGTTGAGATGATCAGCGTTGCTCTCTTTGCTGGTAGAGCAAAGTTAATTGTAGCTTGAAAAATGGCCAAGAACAATGAGGTAAATCCATGAATTCTAGCATGTGGGAAGTTTGACAGGTGGCTTCTGCACAAATGGCATGATTCATAGAACAGGAAAGGACCGCAGGATTATCAAGTCCAATCCTGCCACTGGCAGGAGAACCAATTAAACCACCCATGAAGGGTTCATCTCCAATGTTTTCTTTAAAAAAAAATCTCCAGAGATGGAGAACCCAGAATCTTTTTGATAGATTGTTCTACTGTTGCATAGAGCTGACTGAGAGAATTAGAGAAAGTAATTTTTTTCCCCTTATATGTAATTTAAAAAAGGCAGCTGCACCTTATACCCATTACAGGCAGTCCTTGACTTACAACCACAAAGAAGCCCCCACACTTCTGTTGCTTAGCAAGACAGTTGTTAAGGGAGTTTTGCCCCATTTTATGACCTTTCTTGTCACAGTTTTTAAGTGAACCGCTGCTAGTTGTTAAGTTAGTAAAGTTAAGGCTGACTCAGCCTTCCATCCTTCCGAGGTCAGTAAAATGAGGACTCAGATTGTTGTAGGCAAGAGGCTAACTCTGTAACCTGCTTAGAGAGGGCTGTAAAGCACTGTGGAGCGGTATATAAGTCTAAGTGCTATTGCTATTACCCTTCCTTCCTTCCTTCCTTCCTTCCTTCCTTCCTTCCTTCCTTCCTTCCTTCCTTCCTTCCTTCCTTCCTCCCTCCCCAGTGGTTAGAATGCTGCATTAGAGGCTGGCTCTGCCCACAGTCAGAAGTTTGATCCTGACTGGCTCAAGGTTGACTCAGCCTTCCATCCTTCTGAGGTCAGTAAAATAAGGACCTAGATTGCTGGGGGGGCTGACTCTGACTCTGAGGCTGACTCTGTAACCTGCTTAGAGAGTGCTGTAAAGCACTGTGAAGCGGTATATAAGTCTAAGTGCTACTGCTATGGCTGTTCTGTTCTATTCTACTGCCATGGTGGTGCAGTGGTTAGAATGCCGTATTGCAGTCTGACTCTGCCCACTGCCAGGAGTTCGATCCTGACCGTCTCAAGGTTGACTCAGCTTTCCATTTTTCCGAGGTCAGTAAAATGAGGAGCCAGATTGCTGGGGGCCATAGGCTGACTCTGTAAACCTCGTAGAGAGGGCTGGAAAGCATTGTGAAGTGATGTAAAAGTCTAGATGCTATTGCTATTGCTTAGTAACACAGTTGTTCAGATTTGCTTAAGGCCCATATGAGTCGAAATATTATAAAACAGGACAGGATTCACTTATCAACTGTCCTGCTTAGCAATAGAAATATTGGGCTTAATTTTGGTTGTAAACCAAGGACTATGTATCTAGAATACATCTGTCTCATCCTTCTGCCTGATAACAAGCTTCCAAAGCAGCTGTCGCTAAGGAAAAACAACAACAACCAGACCTGACCTACTACAAAATGTTCTGCATCCTTTCTAATAACGCTGTTCAGGTTGGCTGACGTGCAAGTCCCTTTAAGCAAGACACCTTGTTCATTTCTCTTCCTTGCCCTCACTCTGGTTTCCCATTTCTCTTTTCCACCTGTCTTTCTCCATTAAAGCTGCCTATCTGATCCCCCATGGCTGTAAGTTGCTTCTCAAAGACTTTGCTTTGACCCTAGAAATCTCCAAAAGTTGCCTCCCAATGATAGAACTTGCTAGTCACATGGACTCCTTCATGGATCACTGCCTTATCGTGCTGAAGGAGCTTACGCAGCTCAAAGAAGCCATCAGCTAAGCCCGTGCAGGGCCACCCAAAACAGACAATTGACAGTGGCGATGTCTATGGAGATTCTCCCTCATCGAGGTCACAGGTGTCCCAAAAGGTGCGTTTCAAAAGGGAACAGGACTTTTGGGGGGGGTCCCCCGCCTTGAAAATGAGACCTAATGAGCAATCTTCAGAGTACTAATGACCAGGTGACTGCAAAGTAAACAAATCCTTCCATTCCCCACCATTCAATCAGAACCGAAGAAGCTTCTTGAATGAGGAAAAAAAAGAAAGACAACAACAACCAAGAAAGTCCAGTTGCCTTTTGAAAACCACCCTTTGGGTCACGGTGGAGAGTTCTGACAAAACGGGTCCATTGGAGAAGGAAATGACAACCCACCCCGATATTCTCGCCAAGAAAACCCCATGGCCTGTACCAAAAGACTGGCAAAAGGAGATAGGGATAGCAAAAGATGACACGGCCAGATAGGGTCATGGACGCAATGAACATGAATTTGAGTAAACTCTGGCAGATGGTGGAGGACGGGGGGGGGGGGGGCTGGTGTGCTACGGTCCATGGGATCACAAAGAGTAAAAGACCACTGAACAACACATAGACTATGCAAGAACGTCATCCTGGCTGGATGCCTTTGGAGCAGGATGGAGGTAAGACGGGACTTCTGCACTGGCTGTGATCTCAAAAACTGTCCACAGGAGAAGACTTCCTTAGCTGTTTTATTGCTCTTCTCAGGCTGACAGTTTGCCCCTGAATAAAACTAAATCAATGACATTCAAGAGGGCTTGGACTTTGCCCTTTTCTGCCCACCTAGAGATTCCAGACTAATTCCCCATTTGACTCCTCCTCCCTTGGCTTGGCCAGTCTTTCTCCGATAAGCACCCAGGCTGTTGGAGGACAGCCTGAATCTTCTGCCTTGTGTGCCAGAAATTCATTAGAGGCTATTCAGGTCCAAGCAAAGTGGGAGGGAGTGCAACCCCTCCCTCTAAATTTACTCATGGCTCCTCTGGGGTCGGAGTACCTTTATTTAAGAATTCCTGGACTATGCCTTTAATACCTAGAGTCTGGAACTCTAGAAAGACTCCACAAGCTTTCTCGGAGGATGATTATTTATCTCCTTGATTTCCTTCGTGATTTACTCAGCCTCATTAATCTCCCCATGTTGTTGATTAATTACTCCTGAGTTTGTATTTAACCACTTTCTGCAAGCTCTTTAATGTAAAATATAATTAATTTACATTTCATAAGACGTTGATGCTGGGGATTTTGCTGAGATACGACGAGCTAGGTCTGGCTATTGTTTCTGAGGAATATTACTGTTCCTCTGAACAGCAGGGTGTGTATGGCACTGCGTTGTGGGTGTGCGCCTGTGACAAGATCTCCGTAGCGTTCAGCATATGGGTAGCTGAACAGTACATTTGGTTCAATGACTGCACTTGGAGACAAAGTCCAGATGATTAGCTCGGCTCTGCGCCAGGGTGCTCAACATCTGGTGATCGAAGCGACGTGTTCATGCCTGGCTGGCTAAGGAATTCTGGGAATTGAAGTCCACAAGTCTTAAAGCAGCCAAGTTTGAAGACCCCTGATGTACAGCTTTAGAACTGACTATCAGCCTAAGGATGAGACCGATCAATATATCAAAATAATTCCACCTAGGCAAAGCTTAATTAAAGTTTTATTTATTTTATTTTATTTTTTTAAAAATGAATTGCTTTAACATAATTAATGTTGTGTAGGCGGCTGTATTATGCTTTGGGAGTTATTTTTTTTTTCATTTTTTTATTTTTTTGTATGCTGCATTCTGCGACTTCCATAGTCTCTGTTCTGTTTTGGTTCCTTTGCTGGGAACATGCCAGGCAACTTGTATGGATGTTTTTAATGAAGTCTCCAGAAGTCAAACTGTTGGCTAGGAGCGATGTAAACGATTTTATTCATCCACTTTGTTTTCTTTGTAAGCGTCACTAAAAGAACGTGTTTGGGTGGGATTAAAAGCTTTGTCTTCTTCCAGAGGCCTGATGTCAGACAGATTTGTCACCTATGGTCTTCTGAATCTCGACATTTTATTGGAGGAGCAGAGGGGGCAGTGCTGAAGAACAAGACTCTCTAATGTGGGCAGTGGTGGGATTCAGCCGGTTCGCACCACTTCAACAGAACCGGTAGCTAATTTTTTTGTTGCCCAGACCCAGAATGGACTTCCGGAAGCGGCATCCACGCAGAGAACCGGTCGTTCACGTATTTGAGTCCCACCACTACTCTCCTTCCTTCCTTCCTTCCTTCCTTCCTTCCTTCCTTCCTTCCTTCCTTCCTTCCTTCCTTCCTTCCTTCCTTCCTTCTTTCCTTCTTTCCTTCTTTCCTTCCTTCTTGTGATGGGATTGAGCTGGTTTGCACCACTTTGGCACAACCAGTAGCTAATTTTTTTGTTGCCCAGGCCCAGAATGGACTTCCGGAAGTGGCATCCATGCAGAGAACCGGTCGTTCACGTATTTGAATCCCACCACTGAATGTGGGCAACTTTAAGATTTGTAGACTTTGACTCCCAGAATTCCTCAGCTAGAGTTGAAGTCCTCCAGTCTTAAAGTTGCCAAGGTTGGAAACCCCCTGCTATAGAAAACTTTGTGGGGAGAGGGGGGCAAATGTGCCCCATGGATTCTTCTCCTAATGCAGCTAGTTCTCAACTTACAACCGCTCATTTAACAACCATTCAAAACGACAACGTCCCTAAAAATGGTGACTGACCACCCGTGCCATTTTGGAGAGCAATTCTGCCATTTTGGAGAGCAAGGAGTCAAAAAAAAGTTGTTGAGGCAACATATGGCTAGGAAAAAATTAAAAGCTGACGCAAAGCAGCCATTGATTCTTCGGTGCTCCTTCAGCTGGGACTCAGAAGAATCAGGACGGGTTGCAGAGAGTTAAGAAGAGAAATTAGAAAAGAATGCTATGCAGGTAGCCTTTGATTAATAACTGCAATTGGGACCAGGGTTTTGGTTGCTAAGGAAGGCAGACCTGATTGTATGGCCTTTTTTTTTTTTTGCCATAGCTATTAAGGAAAACACTGCAGTTATTAACTGTCCCCCCCACCCGTCCCCTCCCTTGACTTGAGCTGTTGTAAGCTGGCTGGGAAGGTCACAAACGGTGACCCTGTGACTCTGGGGATGCTGCTATGGTCATAACTGCAATACAACAGGGGTCCCCAATCCCCGGGCTGTGGACCAGTACAGGGCCGGGCATGGCAGCAACTGGTTCGCACAAACAAGCAAAGCCCCATCTGCGGGATGCAGGCAGCACACAAAACCACGCACCCTCCGGTCCGCGGAAAAACCTCTCTCCACAAAACCGGTCCCTGGTGACCAAAAGATTGGGGACCTCTGCAATACAAAGCCAGCTGATTAATCTTGGGCCAGTCCCTCTTTCTTAGCCCTAAGAAGGAGACAATGGCAATCCACTTCTGAATTCTTGCCCAGAAAACCACAGGCAGCCAATCTCCCAAAAGCAAAAAATAAAAAATAAACAAATAAATAAAAATAGTTATCATGGCAAATGTACATATAACAGCAGTAGAGGACAACAAGAAACCCTATAAATAGACGCCCATCTCATGGGCCCGGTGTGAGCTGGGTGACCACGCAAATTCCTAAAAATATAAATGAGCAGAGCTGAATCGGTGCCAAGTTGAAATGGTCAGACTGCAGAAATTTGACTCGTAGCTTTTTGGAATGGTGTTAACTAAATTCTTAAAGCTAAATTTAAAACCCCTTTAGTGATGAATGTCCTCTTTCAGCCTTTTAATCTGTCCACCCCAGATTTACCACCTGCATTCGATTTTAGTGTGCACAAAATAAATGGAAAGGGCTAGCTGCCGAAGACGAGGAGCTTATGAATGCCCAGTTTAGTAACTGTTACACAATTACACATTGTAGTAATTGTGAAATATGAATGCAGTATTTTTTCCCTGCACGTGTCTTTCTATGATGCTTCGGTACCTCTTAATCCTTTTAATCCATGTTTGCTGGTTTATAATAGGATTTGCCCTGAAATGTATCATGCTGCTAGTTCAATTATTATAAAAGAATACCAGGAAGGGGGGTGGAATATATTTAATATTTATGAATTGCTACATTGTTGGTGGGGGATGATGCACAGTATAACAGCCACAAATCTCCAATGATAGCTTGCCAAGTGTTATTAATAATCACAGATTCTCATAATATTGATTTTAATGTTTCGTCAAGTATGTTATTAAAGCTTTTTTTTTTGGTAAAGGCTTCCTTTGGTATAAATGGGTGTTACTTTAATTTTCTTTTCTAATACCTATATGAAAGTAACATTCATAAAAATATTGAAATGGCTGTCACAACAGGTGCTATGGGTGGAAGTGAAAATGTTTCAAATTGGAAAGTCTTTTAAGGTTTTTGAAAGGTCCTACTGGCCACTGGAGCCAGGTTGTTCCACTGGTTAATTGTTCTCACCGTCAGGAAGTTTCTCCTTAGTTCTAGGTTACTTCTCTCCTTGATTGTCCTGCCTTCAGTGGCTTTGGAGAATCGCTTGACTCTCTCTTCTTTGGGACAGCCCCTGAGATACTGGAAGGCTGCTATCCTGTCCCCCCTCGTCCTTCTCTTCGTTAAACTAGACATAGCCAATTCCAGCAGCCATTCTTGATATGGTTTAGCCTCCAGTCCTCTAATCATCTTTGTGGCTCTTCTCTGCACTCTTTCTAGAGTCTCATCTTTTTTACATCGTGGTGACCAAAACTGGATGCAGTATTCCAAGTGTCCTAACTATTCATTGAAGTCTGTACCTGTCCTGTGTGGCTGCTGTGCCAAACCAGACAGTTGTCAAGGTACAAATGACAGACTCAATAATTCCTCGGTAGAATTGCATCAACAGCTCCTTGGGCTTAGTATATGCTTAGGATATTTGAAGCTGGCCCAGCCAGGTGCACAGAATATCCCCTCTTTTGCATATACCTGTGTCTTTTAGTTTGAGCTCGTAAGGAGTCTCTATTTAGATGTGTCTGGTGCGATATATCCCTGCATGCGACATGATTTATTTCCCGTCTCATCTCATGACCCCAAAACATAGTCTTCTTGAACTCGCTGTTTTGCCTGGTCTCACCTGCCCGGTTTCATTTTTAGAAATAGCACAGCTATGACTTTTTTTGTTTTGTTTCCTTGCTGGAATGACATACTGCTGCAGAAATAATCAGAAAGAGCTTTTCTACAAAAAATAATTACATGTACCCAGGGCAAAATGGCAGCAAGAGTTGAAATGTGCTGGAGTTGAATTCATGGCATCTCAGGATAAAGGAATTAATTTTATTTTCTTTTGCCCAAGTACCAAAAAATGGATGTACAAAGAATTGGCGAGGGTGTCTAGAGAAGCCATAACATGCTTTTTCAGCAGTTTATGGTTCAGAATATTGTATAAACCCAGCGTTTTAAAATTATTATGTGCTTGGGAAAATTAGTCCTTTAATAGTGGAGGAATTTTGCTCCGTTTTGGTTTTTTTTGTCCTGCTAAGATTGTCTTTCTCGTGCTTCTGTCTTCTTCTAGTCTTCCTGATTCTGGATTTATCTCAATTTTGAAGGTTGACATTTGACAAATTTAGTTCCCAGTAAACTTCAGTTCTCAGAATTAAAATGCGTGGACTTCAAATCCAGAAGTCCTCCAGAAAGCATGCTGGCTGGGGAATTCTGGAAGTTGAAGTCCACACAACTAAAAGTTGCTAAGGTTGGGAATCAGTGGCTTATGGGATTTTGATTGCTCCATGGTGCCTTTCAGCCTTCACTCCAGTGGTCAGTAGGATCTTCCAAAACCTTAACACGTTTCCAAACTGAACAAAACACTTATATAACTTTTCTTGGTGATTCTTTCTCCTTCTTCCTTTCTCCTTTTCCCTGACCTGGTTTCTTGTCCTAAATTGCTTGCCTGGTGAACTGTTGTTCTTCTACTTTTCTACATTCTGTTAAACATGCTTTTTTTTTTGGTCCCTTACTGAAGGAATTGTCCTTGGATCCTTCTTGGGGCTCACGTTACCAATCTCCGTCTCTGCTTCCTTTGTTATTTAAGTTTTTGATGGAGTTCCAACTTATCATTGAGTCTTCATTTGTCCTCTATTCACCTTCTTGACTGGTATCAATCGGGGCCTCAAGCAGACTGCTCAGCTGAGACATGACTTCTCAAATTTTGAACGACAATCAGATAACTAAGTTCCAGCACCTTACTTCAGTGTTAGATCTGAGAGAAGCATTTGGTTATTAGATATTGTCTAGGTTACAATTTTTGAGCATCAGTAATTGGTTTGATTTTTGTTGTTTCTGCATTGGGTTGCTTGTTTATACAGTTTTGGACAATGGATTTATTTATTTTTGCAACTTTGCAGGATGGATTTCAGTCCTGGGGATTTTTTCCTGAAGCAGGTAACCACCAGGGATCAGACTTGGAGCCTCTTTTGTGTCCCTTTATACTTTTGACTTGGGTGCCCTGATTAATGACCAGGCCTCCTGGTATCATTATTATGCTGATGAGACTCATCTTTTGGTCAACTGATCTTGATGCTTGGTCAACTGATCTTGATGCTTGATTAACTGACCTTGATGCTTGATCAACTGGTCAACTTGATGCATGGTTAACTGTGATGGAATGACTTACTAATATATCCTCACACCGGTTCTCTGCTACCTTTAGTCAAATGCAAGTCAAACCAAGAAAGTCATGTTTTGAGGCTGATCATATACTGCCCATCATCTTCGGAGTTTCTCTCTTCTTTATCTTCAGGGCTCCCAACTTGCCCCAGTTGCATTTGTCTCAACCTTGGGGGTTTTGAAGGAGGAATGGAGGAAACTATAGCTTTTTTACGTGCATGCTTTTGTCAGCTGCACTAAATAGATCAGATCAGGAAATCAACTCCATGTGACGGCTAAGACTATTTTTACTGAGGTTGTCTATAATAGCATCATGCAAGTCTTATTGTGTGAACTGCCTTCTCCTCCTTAGGCTTCTGTGAATTAGGAAGGTGTCTGTGGGAGATTACTAGGCGGAACCTGAAGGTGGGTCAAGTGCCTCATCAGTTTGGAATCATTATGTTCCCACAAGACCTAAGTCCAGCCTCCATGAATTCCGTTGACCCTTATCTAGTGCCAATTTGGCTTGACCATTGGTAGATAAGATTCTTGTGTATAGATAGCATGAAATAAACTTTTAGTGTTTTGAAGTCTAGTTCTATTCCTGGTTTATTGTACCTGACAGTGTTAGTCTGAGCCATTCCCAAGCATATCTTAATGCTCTGGACTTAAAAAAATATTTCAGCCCCCCTTCTCTATAGCAATTGTTCTTACATATCTATCAAGAATACCTTCCTTACTCTCTACAGTACATACACTCAGTCCTACCCTAGGGTATGTTTGTGTAGGAGATGAACAGGCTGAACCCAAGTGAGGGGTCAAATGCATCATAAGTCAAGGGTCCCTGTGAGCTCACAAGAGATCTCCAGCCCACCTTAAATGCCTTCTTAATTCCCGCGCATTTCCTTTGACTGTTAGTATGTCAGATTTTTGTAGAGTGCTTAAACTTGCAATATATCTTTATATTCATCTGAAGTGCCCAAATCTCCTGATTTCCCTGGCACTTGATAGCTTTAATTATATTGCTTATTGGTCATTCTTGTGTTAATATTTGTTTACTGGGTTCTGAGCTAACGTTATTGGACTTATTGGTGGTGTGGTTAGGTTGTGCATCCAATCCTACACAAACCCAGCCTTTGAATCGAAAGACAGTAGTACATTTTTCCAAACCAAGTTTCCCCAGAGCAATGTGAAAGATTTGGAAATCGGGGCTATTTAGTCAGGATCATTACTTCACAGTGGAAATGAGGCTGGATAACAGAGAGCAATGAAATTGTGCTTTTACTCCTTTTAGAATACTGGGAGTATTTGTTGTTGCTTTTCTCCTTTCTTTCCTTTTTCTTTTTATAAAGCTCCACCATCTGCTCAAATGGTATTCCTGAGGATAGGGACATCATCTGACATGGCGTTGTTCCCAGAAATATTTGGGAAAAAGAAAACAGCATGGCTAATAATGCTATATCATATATAGTATTATTACGGTTGCTGCTGCTGCTGTCTCCTCTTTATGTCAGCCCCATTAGGTAGACTGCCCATGAAATCAACTCCACAGGAAGGCTAAACTACTTTTATGGAAATAGACTATAATAACAGATTTTTGCAAGTCTAATCATGCTGTGCCGCCTCCCCCTGCTTCAATGAATGAGGGAGATCTCTGTCCGAGACTCTTCCAAATGTTATCTCGACAGGTTGGACTTTAAAATCTGCTTTAGCCCCTTTCACTTCAGTAATAGCTGTTGCAGTAAACAATGCCTCAGTCAAGAAACTACCAGCTCAGACAAACAATCAAATAAGAAACAAACTGCCAGGCGCAAAAGATTAGGTCCACATGTGAAGGTTCCATTAAGCTGATTTATTTCTAAAAGCCTACACACAGGAAGCTTCTCAACTAATGTTTGGCGCCTGCTTAGAGTTAGATAAGAGACAATGGAATTCAAGGAGAGTTGGAATTTGTTCTCTCGTAGCTATGTAGAGATTCCAGGCTGATCCCTCTTTTGACTCCTTCCCCAGTGTCAACACTGCTAACATCGGATTTTTTGCTTTGACAACATATGAAGTTGCAACCATTTTCCTTCTTGTGTTTTACTCTTAGAATTAGAGATAGAATTAGATGATACTGGGGGGGGGAGGAGGAGGAGGAATGTGCATGGGAGTTTAGTTAGACATAACAATACTGTAACTAGTGTGTGAACCAAGGTTATTGAAATAAGAGATGATAAGAATTGGCGGGCTGGAGAACTGGAGGGAGAGCCTGTATTTCAAACTAATTGGATCATGTGATTTATGACTGTGAATTAGAGGAGGGAATTGTGCTTTGATACTATGTGCTCAGGGGAAGGGAAGTCAGATTTTGGCTTTGACTATATAAGTGCCGAAGTTATGCTACTTGAATAAAGATTCTTTAAGGTAAATAATGCCTCAAAGTTCTTTGAAGAGTTTCATCTGTCAGAACCATGACACCCAGGTTCTGCCATTTCTTCTCCTACATCAACAGCCTAATGAAGGAACTACTAAGAGGAAAACAACGCTCCCACCAACACTGATTAGGGCAAGCAACTAGTATATAAATGAAGCAAAACCCACTTCCTTCTATCACTGAAGGTATTACTTGTTTTACCTACCTTTGTTCACTATGAGCTGGTTTTGCCAAAAAGTGGAAGTAAAAGTCGATTTTTAGGAAAACCATCATACAACATGGTCACATGAACATGAAATGCTGCAAACCGCCCTAAGTGCCGGCCAGGTGCCGAGTGTCTGATATACGGTCACCTGACAATGAAAATGGGTTGTAGGCAACCCAGAAAGCTCCACTGCAAATTTGAACGGTCACATAGCACCTACTCGTAAGTTCAGGACTGTCTGTACTCTTAATATGGTTGAAAAGAGCTTATAGAATGGTGGAGGGCATCATGGGAAATAAAAACATCCCAATCATACTTTTCGCCACCTTCCCAACAATAAAAGCGAACTCTAAAGTAGCTCTAAACATTCTCAAAAGGAAAGATTGCTCCATCACTGGAGGTTTTCAAGAAGAGATGGGACAACCATTTGTCTGAAATGGTACAGGGCAGTGGTGGCGAACCTATGGCACGGGTGCCAGAGGCGGCACTCAGAGCCCTCTCTGTGGGCACGCACGCTGTCGCCCCAGTCCTAGGCCTTCAGCTGGGTTTTAATAAAACCTTTTTGCTTTAGGCCTCCGCCGCCGTGTGCAAAAAAAAAAAAAAAGGTTCAATCAATGAGTTAATTTCAACTTCTTGCAGGAAAAAAAAGATCTTGCAAAGTTGGAATTGATTGATTGAACTTTTTAGTCCCATCCAGTCTGCCGTTACCACCGCAGCCACGCCCACCCAATGGGCCATACCCACCCAATGGGCCACACCTGCCCGGCACCTGACAATGGGTTTGGGGTTGCAGTTTGGGCACTCGTTCTCTAAAAGGATCGCCATCACTGGTATAGGGTTTCCTGCCTGAGCAGGGGATTGGACTAGATGACCTCCAAGGTCCCTTCCAACTCTGTTTTCACAGTGATTCAATCTTTCACAGTGATTCAAAGTTTGGATAATACACGTCAGGTGACTGTTGAATTTTTTCTTGTTGCTGATGGAAGTGCTGGGAGAAGCCACAGTTGGCTCCCCAGGCCCCAATTTGCTTCCCCTCTCCTTTTTGTGTGATTGTCCCAGAGTATTATGGGAGAAAAATGGCTGCTGCCACCAAACAAATAACATTAAAGAAGCCTAAAAAGCTGTCTTTGTCTAAATGCATTTTTAGACTGTTTCTGCTTAGCGTTTTGGAGCTCGATGCCAAAATAACAAAATGAAAGGACATACCTAGAGAAAAAAAAATATTTTTGTCCCAGGCTGAGTGCCGACTCACAACTTTGTGCTTTATAACTCCTACTAGCTGTTCCAGTTAATTTGCCAGATGAATTTCCAAACCAAGAGCTGATTGCGTTAGAATTGACCCAATTTGAGCCAATGAGCCTTTGCTGCCATAGAAATTGAGACAAATCAGGCTGTATTTAGTGAACTAAAGGATGCTACTGAGAATGCCTACAAAAAAAAAACCACAATCATTTACCGCAACTCCGTCAAGTTAACTCTGGGAGCAATCAGCGTTTGTTTTAAATAAGGATGCTGTTAGTATTCGGCATTGATTCCTAGGGCAGGAAAAATTAAATGTTTCTACTGTTCTTTTCAGAGCTGAGCTGAAATTTCTAAGAATGCATCTCCCTACCTTATCTCAAAGTAAGTGTCTAGGATTTTTTCTTTTTGCTAACCTCACCCAAAGAATTTCAAATGAGAGAAAGTTCTCTATTGTTTTGACAATGCGTGTTTTCTTTCCATAATGCCTTAGTAGAGAATTTGATTGGGGGCCCAGGGAGAAGAGAAAATGGGAAATTTGATGACTAGTGCGCTGGCTAGGAGCTCCTTGCTGTTCCCTATAGCCTATAAGTGTTTCTTACCATCTGTGGGAGAAGGACAGGCAGAGCCTGGTGGCGGAGTCAAGAGAGGAATCATCCCAGAGTCATTATGTTCCCACAAATGGTCTAGGACCATTAGTTGACTAGATTTTTATGTAGAGCCATGAGCAATAAATCAGCTGAATTGGAACTTAATGGGTGGTCTTGATTCTTTGCACCTGACAGCATCCTTGTTTCCTTGTCGGGATTTTGGGGGGCAGTTGAGCCCACTTCCAAACCCCACTGGATTGCTTGCAGAGTTAAATATGTGCTCACCATTTCAGCAAATAGTCTCTGTTGCTATCTTAATCAAAATGATCTATTTCGTTTATGTCAGTGGTTCTTAAACAGCCTGACCCAATTATCTGTTTCCTGATCTTGAATAAAATCGTGAATCCCACCAAAGAAAACCCCTGACTCTGTTGTTTTGCACAAGTGTCTTAGCAACGGCAGTCCCAAACTGGATCCTTGATTCACAAACAAGCTATTACAAATTGCTCCTTTACCCCCAGGATATGCCCAAATCATCCCCTTGGGAGTAATTACCCTCGGTTTAAGAATCACCGCCTTATGTGCATTTACTGGCTAGTCTGTCACAACCAATGGGAACATCCGCACTGTCAGAGTTTCAAGGTAGCTCAGTTAAGGAATTCTATGTCGTGTACGTCGGTACTATTTTTATTGTAAAGCCACAGTAGCAGATTCTTATCTGGAATGGTAGAGGATCTCCTGTTTGAGCAGGGGGTTGGACCAGAAGACTGCCAAGGTTCCCTACAACTCTGTTATTTGATGTTCTATCTCAGATGAGGTGCTGTTATTCTGTTAAACTGTTAATAGGGAATAATCCAAATACTTTGGCCACCTAATGGAGAAGAGCCTAATGCTGGGAAAAATGGAGGGCAAGAGAAGACGGGGACGACAGAGAAGGAGGTGGCTGGATGGAGTCCCTGAAGCAGGAGGCGTGAGCTTCAATGGACTCCAGAAGATGGCAGAGGACAGGAAGGCCCGGAGGAACGTTGTCCGCAGGCTCGCGATGGGTTGGACACGACTTCGCAACTAACAACAACAACAACAAGGGAATAATAGGAACCGTCTGAAAACCAGGAGCCTTGAGATGACAAAGGCTGCAGCTAGAGTGTGCCCTACTTTGAAATTTGTTAGTTCTAATTTCATATGAGCTAAGCCCAAGTGGTTAAAAAAAAAAATATTTTAAGGTACTTTAAAACAGCTTCCTCCTCCCTGCTAACCCCCTGGAATGGATTTATGTGGGAAAAAAGCGAAATAGCGAGTTGGGAATAGGTTAGGGTTTTGAATGAGACTCATTAAATATTTATACATGCCGAATAAGCATCCGAGCTAATTAAATTCACATTGTTGTATTTATGCAAGGGAGGTTTGGTTCTGTTGTCTTAGGAAACCTGCTAGGCTGGGGAACAACAGAGAACCATTTTTATCTTCCTTTTCCCCAAGGCAAGGAGAAGAAAGGAAGACCTCTCGTGTTTCCTAAGAGGCTCATCCCAGTAATAAATATTGCTCCTTCAGGGACTCAATTTCCATTCGGATAGAGAGTTGATGAATATCTCTGTTGTCCAATATCCCTCCCTCTAAAAAAAAAAAATTGGGTGTGCAATAGATGTTAGTTGGTCTAATGCAGGGGTAGGCAACCTTGGCTCTTTTATGACTCATGGACTTCAAGTCCCAGAATTCCTGAGCCAGCAATGCTGGCTCAGGAATTTTGGGAGTTGAAGTTCACGAGTCATAAAAGAGCCAAGGTTGCCTACCCCGGGTCTAATGCAAAGCCTTTTCTTCTCCATTGCAATGCCACAACAATTGCCAATTGGAGCACCCAGAACTTCTGAAGGCAAGTCTTCCCACTGATTAATTGTCCTCACTGTCAGGAAGTTTCTCCTTATTTCTTTAGCTCAGCTTAGTTAGATGAGATGTGAGGATACAGGCTACTAAACTAAAAACACTGCAGAAGGGCATTTTTTTTTTTGTTTGATGGGTGTGCATGAAGATGTCTTCTGATCTTTGCTGAATCTTGTGATAGATGACACTTTTCGGTCACCTTTCGCACCTTTGAAGTTTGCAGGAAGAAAGAGACAAACAGCGTTCCCCCCCCCCCCCGGCTTTCAAAAACATTACATGAATCAAAACCAAAATCTTTGGTTATGATCATAGATCTGGAAGCCTTACGTGACTACCTCTACACACATCCAGGAGGAATCTGGTAGGATCTTTTCTGACGACACTATAAAAAGTTAAAAGCGTTTGCGAATCGAAGCTCACTTCATCAAATGCCGTCGTAGGTTAATACAACCCTCTTCCCAAAACTTCTACATAAATAATCTGGTTGGTCACAAAACAACAACAAGAACAACCCCACAATCCAAACCTGTATACAGCTAGTCCCCAAGTTATACCCATTCGTTTGTGTCCGTTCAAAGCTACAAGGGTCCTGAAAAAAGTGACTTACTGTTTTTCACACCTACGACTGTTGCAGCATCCCCTGAGTCAGGTGATCAAAATTTGGACGCTGGGCAACTGGTTCATATTTACGACGGTTGCACCATCCCAGGGTCACGTGATCCCCTTTGGGGGGACCTTCTCACAAGCAAAGTAAATGGGGAAGCCAGATTCACTTCACAACCGCGTTATTAACTTAACAACTGCAATGTTTCACTTAAGAACTGTGGCAGGAAATTGTCTTGCTTAAGAACGGACGTGTTGGACTCAGTTGAGGATTGTCTGTATTGTGAAAAAGCTGTTGCACTGCACTGCTGATAAGTTACGGGCCCTGCTTGTAATAATAATCAAAAGTTTTGCTAGCATCTTGTACTGCCAGAGCATTTATCTTCGGAGCAATTTAAATTTAATCAATCAGGCAAAAAGAGGAGACTAAGCCGGGTTGCTTTAATATTCAGCTATTAATGAGCAAATGCGAAACAGGCTTAATCACAAAAAATAAGTCCTGGAAGGTTCGTCCGCTCATTCCTCAAATTCTGAGGCCGTGTGGCCATCCTTCATTCGGAGGTTGTCTTGACACTTACAGATTGAGCTTTTGTTTCAAAATGGCAGCCAGCATTGTTGTTGAATTATCGGGATGAAAAGAGATAATGTGGAACTAAATGAGATAGGACGAGCGTCAGGTAGAAGATACCCAAGACTCACGCTTGGAGAGGTTGCTTTATCTGTCATCGTTTGTAACTTGTCTCTTTTGTACGGAGGTTGCAAAGAGAACAAGATTGGGCAGCTACTCATAATCTTTCAAAGGGCATCCCTCCCGCTGTCACCAGATAGCAGCCGTTACACCAGGTGGCAACAGAGAATGTTAGCTTGGGGTAAGGACTACTTCTGGTATGCATCTGGAGAGACCAACCCTGTCAGTTGCTTTTCCCAACTGTTTCCTATTGGCTGTTATGAATGAAAATTCTGCTCAATGATAAAACGAATGTTAGAGTTAGCTTTTCTGCTTTCTTTCCCTTTCTCTGCTGCTTTTATGTTTTTGTACTTCAAGTAATTCTGCAGGACACTTTAAACAGTATTCAGTATCTGCTTATCTGCTTATATTTTTGCATTCAATGGCAGGAAGTACCGTAAAACTTTGAGGGAACTATAAACTGCAGAATGATGAGTAACATAGTTAGAATTGGGGTACATCTATGGGCAAGACCAAAGTTGTTGTTGTTATTGTTGTTGTTGTTGTTCTTCTTCTTCTTCTTGTTCTTCTTCTTGTTCTTCTTCTTGTTCTTCTTCTTCTTTCTTCCTTCTTCCTTCTTCCTTCTTCCTTCTTCTTCCTTCTTCTTTGTCCTCCTCCTCCTCCTCCTCCTCCTCCTCCTCCTCCTCCTCCTCCTCCTCCTCCTCCTCCTCCTCCTCCTCATAGTTTGGTACTCTCTTGAATTATTACCAATCTTTACCCCAGCAAGGGTTCCCTTGTGGTTTGGACCAAGGTTATAATTAGCAGCTTTTGAGTTTTATTGTGATCATTAATTGTGGAGCATAGCAAAATACAACTCCAGCTCAACAAGGATAGTCTCCTAGAATTGTACAGCTCAAGGGTAAAATGCTAGCAAGTTTATCCAACCTGTCAGATATCTGCACCCTGACGACATTGCTGTCAAAAATATTGTTATTTTGCTTTAATCAAAAATTGAGCCAGATTCTCCCCTCTCTTGGAAAATAACAGTAAAATAAACTTTTAGGGTATTCCAGAAGCAACAGAGGGCAACACTAGAAATGTCTAAGCAAGACAATCCTTGACAGAGTCACGTATACAGAGGTCATTTTTTGTATCTTATTCTCAGGAGATTTGAGAATTCCCTTAAAATTGCCTTGGCTGATATTGGTTTGTTTTTTTCTTAATCTCAAATGATGTTGTGACATTTTCTGTTATAGCTTAATTGTTTCAATTAAGTAGTTCCTCCAAGGGAAGGTTCAGCAATGTATGGAAAGGAGTAAAAAAGAAAGCTATATTTCCCTTTAGTTTCATTAGAAACTAATTATTATTGCAACTGAAATATTGCATTTGGTAGCACATACTTTTTGGATGCCAAAATTATTGCAAATACACCTGTGTCATCTTCTTAATCAAAATATAGAAGTTTGTGTAGCCATGGATGCTACGGCTAGGGAGAAATGGGGATATTGAAAACAAATTAGAGTAGAAGACAATATTTGTAGCTCAGAGTTGAAATGTGGGGTCCTGTATGCTCTCTGAACTTGGTGGCTTTCTTGCAGACGTTTCATTACCCAACTAGGTAACATCATCATTCCTGGAATGGAATGGAATCGAGAGGAGGAGGAGAAGGAGGAGGAGGAGGAGGACGACAACGACTATGGGATCCTTGGTGCTCTCTGAGCTTGGTGATTTTCTTGCAGACATTTCATTCCCCAAGTAACAATTACACTAATGAGGTTACCTACTTTGTAATGAAATGTCTGCAAGAAAATCACCAAGCTCAGAGAGCACCAAGGACCCCTAGAGCAGAAGACAGATAGTACCCTTGCTCACTTCATGTCTGTAGACATTTCAGCCCTCATGACAACCCCTCTAAATCAGGGCTGCTGCACTTTTTAATGTCCATGAGGACTATAAGTGGCCTTCAAGAGCCATCATAGAAGGTTCACTCAAGTCTCTGGAGGTCCAAGCGTCCTGGGATCAACAAGGGTGTGAATTTTGGCCATAGGACTCCTCCACAGGAAGCACCTTCCATCAACCTCTTGGCCAACAAAGAAGCTGCATTTGTACTGTATGCTATTTTATCTATTTACTTAAACATTAAGTTTTATCTACGTACCTAAAACCACCATCGCTGGAGGTTTTCAGAAATAGACTGGACAACCGTTTGACCAGGATGGCATGAGGTCTCCTGCCTTGAGTAAAGGGTTGGGCTAGAAGACCTCTGAGGTCCCTCCCAATCCCATCTTTTATTTATATACCTGCCCGTCTTACAGTAAACCGTGGGCTGCTCTTAATTGAAACATTGGACGGTGTGATAACTTAATGAAATATTTTTGTGGGGAGAGGGGGGCAGGAAAGTTGATTGTGCTGGGCAAACTTTGGGCTGACTGATTAATGCGCGGTTCAATGCATTTTGCAGAGCCAGAAAAAAAAGTTAATTAAATTGCAGGGTCAAGCATGGTTTTGGACTGCCGTGCCAAAGGATAAGTTTCCGTGGTGGCCTTTTATGGATGGCGTCATTGAGTAAAAAACAAAAACAAAAACCTTGTACCTAAACCTGTACGGTACAACTCACAACAGCACAATTTAAAACTTTTTCCAAGTCAGGGGATTCAGGATCACGTGGGCTGCTGGCTTGTTAGTATTTCACAGTCAAAAACTGCTGTAGGTGTGAGAAATCACAGCAGGAGACCTTGAATTCTCTGTCGGCTTGAGCAATAATGTTGTACTTCTTCTTAAGGATGTACATGTGCAGAGAGGCGGGGGGGGGGGGACACCATAAAACGATACAATCTTAGCCTGGGAAATGGATATTTAGGTAATAAAGTTCCATCTCCTGCTCGGACTTCAATCTTCAGATGTAGAGAATGGCTAGACAGAGATAAGTGATTCAAACTGGCGTGGACTGACACAATGAGCTGCAGATTGCGAAGTTTGTGCTTTTTATTCAAATAGGCTAGTTGGAAAAGATGCTGTCAAACTCCTTTTGCATATCTCCCAAGCGTCCTTTGAACCCGTGGGAGTTTGTCTCTAGCTAATCTTTGATCACCTGATTGACTTTGCTGTTGTCTCCTTGTCGACTTTGGAGATCTTAGGAAAAGGAGAACAGGGCAAAAGAGAAGAACGGCTTCTTATAGTTTTTTTTAGACGGGGAAGGTGTGAAGGGGCTGGGGTCTTTGCATATTGTATGGGGGCCTTATATGCACATTAAGGATGTAAAAGAGAAAAAAAAATCTACGGCTGGTTTCAGACCAGGCAAAGCGACGCAATCTGTAGAATCAAGGACAAAGAGAACAAACGGCTTCCTATAATTTTTTTAGACCTGGAAAGATGTGGTGGGGCTGGGGTCTGTGTATACTTTATGGGGGCCTTTACAGGATGTAAAAGAAAATCTACTACAGGTTTCCTTCCAGGCAAACTGGCACAATCTGTAAAAGAGGTTACAGCTCAGAGGTGTGTAGGATTTGCAGAGTCCGCTTCTTTTTAAGTGAAAGCAATTAACCGATCAGTTATCTGTGCAAAATTGTACACTGAAGATAGCGAAGGGCTTGGAGGCCAAATTCTGCAAGAAAGAGTTAAAGGATCCTAGGATATTGGATGCTGGCTCAGGAATTCTGGGAGTTGAGGTCCATGAGTCATAAAAGAGCCAAGGTTGCCTACCCCTAGTGTAGGTGGTGTTTTGTTTTGTTTTAGTAATTCCTGAAAAGTAGACCAAGAACCAATGGGTGGGAGTTTTACAGAGGAAGACCCAAAGTCAAAATAAGAAAGAATTTTGGTCATAAGCTACGTCAGTCATGAAGTTTGCCCAAATTTTATGAACTTTTTGTGGCAATCATTAAGTAAGTACAGCAGTCATTAAATGAACCCATTGGGATAAGAAAAGTTGTAAAATGGGGCAAAGCTCATTTAACAACTGTCTGGCTTAGCAATGCAAATTTTGGACTGTGATCGTAAGTCGAGGACCACTAGTGTTTGGGTTGCATGGAGACAATGAGTTGTTAAAAAAAAAAAAAACCCTGAAAAAGAATTGCGACTTCAAGGACAGAAAGTTATGGGGATGTACAATGATTTGTGCTAATTTAAATGCGATTTAGCTATATTCCTTTCTTTTACCTTGTGCCTGTAATTTCTCTCTCTCTCTCTCTCTCTCTCTCTCTCTCTCTCTCTCTCTCTCTCTCTCTCTTTTGGCTTACTACTTCTCCCTCCTTACCTGCCCTTTGCACATCATTGCTTATCCCCAAAGGGATCAACCTGACAAGTATGGGTATATTCTGTTTATAAGCTTCATTTCCCCTTTCCTCTTTTTCAGTAAACTGAAATATTGCAGTTATGCCTGTCTGGGCGTCTATTCATGCCATGCTAATTATTTCAGATTAGTTTTGATCAGTCAGTGAGAGTTGAAAGCTTTTGTGTTTCTCGTTCCTTTTTTTAACGTTTGGCATATCTGGAAAAGTCCAGCTGTAGGACGAGTAAGGATTTTGTTCTAGTAAGAACGCTCTCTATACCAGAGGCACCAGGGACCGGTTCCATGGAGAGAGGTTTTTCCGCGGACCGGAGGTTGCGTGGTTTTGTGTGCTGCCTGCATCCCGTGGATGGGGCTTTGCTTGTTTGTGCGGACCGGTTGCTGGCATGCCTTGGCCCAGTTCTGGGGTCTGCACAGCCTATGACCAGTGTATTGTGGAGTCCCTGTCAGTCTCTTGAATGTTATGTACATTGGATCATTTTATGCCATAATTTGGTTAGTTGGAGTACGTTTGTGAACACCTCAGCTGGGTTTCTTCAATTAGTTTTAGGGTTTTGCATGTTGTCTGAATCCAGGCACGCTTTGTGTCCTTCCTCCATCCTGGATAAGAACAGGTTGAGGGTTGAAGGTTTTAGAGCAGTGGTGGCGAACCTATAGCATGGGTGCCAGAGGTGACACTTGGAGCCCTCTCTGTGGGTACACACACCGTCTCCCCAGTCCTGCCTCCTCCCACGGCCCCCTCCTCACCAGCAGCCCCCCTGGAGGAGAGTCACCCCTGGGTGCGGCCCACGTGAAGCAACACAGCCAAGGACATGGTAACCAGGCAGCCGGGAGAAGACTCTGCCCTTGCGACCCGTCGCACGCAGATGATGCTGCGGGGCATGGGCAGGGGGCATGGCCGCCATGACACTGCTGGGCTGCCTGGGTGATCTTTGGTGGGCCGTGGAGGTGGTGAGTGGCCCAGTGGGCAGGGCAGAGCAGGGACGGAGGTGGGTTTTGGGTACTCGGTCTCTAAAAGGTTCGCCATCACTGGTCTAGAGAATTCTTTTAATATAATTACTATTATTTTTTCTGTTGTTTTACAAGTACCAGAGACAAATTCCTTGTTTGTCTAATTACACTTGGCCAAATAAAGCTATTCTGTTCTGTTCTGTTCTGTTCTGTTCTGTTCTATTCTATTCTATTCTATTCTATTCTATTCTATTCTATTCTATTCTATAATCTGTTCTGTTCTATTCTATTCTATTCTATAATCTGTTCTGTTCTATTCTATTCTATAATCTGTTCTATTCTATAATCTGTTCTATTCTGTGCTATTCTATTCTATTCTATTCCATATTCTATTCTATTCTATTTTATTCTATTCTATATTTTATTCTATTCTATTATTTTGCTCCTATCCTATCCTATCCTATCCTATTCCATTCCATTCCATTCCATGGGTCATAGGGCTTAAGATAGGGAGGCATTTGACTCACAACATTCACAAAGCAGCACTTAAAAGGAAAAAGATGCATGCAACAGACAGGGCGGATGTGAAACTTAACAAAACATCTGGGCTATGTGGAAGAACACGGATGGATACTGAAGTGGGTTTCACAGGTTTTGTGCCTACTTGGTCCTGCTTCCTGAAAATGATTTATCATCATTTTTATGAAGTCTGCCTGGCGCAAACCACTTTATGGAACAATTTTGCTGTGTCTTGTTTCCACAATAACTGATCTCAACTAAATAATTATGTACTGAAAAAAAAACCCAGTCCTTAAGGTCCAGTTAAACTTGTTCCTGTAAGAAGATGAAATGAATCTTTTCTGGATCAGATCAAAGGTTAGCATTCTGGCCAATGCCTCTGGGAAATCCATGAAAAGTAGTTAAGGGCTGGTGTCCAAACCTCTATCTTTTTCCAACGGGTGGCAAATATAAACAGCAAACCAGCAGTTCTAGTGTAGCTTGCTGCAGTAAAAAAAAATAACATGTATTTGCCATCTTTTAGACTAGCCTTCCCAAATATAATGGCGGTGCGATTGTTCAGCGCTTCAGATATTTGAGGGGTTGCAGGAACTGGGTAGGTCTAGTCTAATGAAAATAAGGACTAGGGATGACATGATAGCAGTGTTCCAATATCTAAGGGGTTGCCACAAAGAAGAGGGAGTCAAGCTATTTTCCAAAGCGCCTGAAGGCAGGACAAGATGGAAACTAATCAAGGAGAGAAGCAACTTGGAACTAAGGAGAAACTTCCTGGCAGTGAGAACAATTAACCAGTAGAACAACCTGCCTCCAGAAATTGTAGGTGCTCCAACACTGGAAGTTTTTAAGAAGAGACTGGATAGCCATTTGTCTGAAATGGCATAGGGTTTCCTGCCTGATCAGCGGGTTGGACTAGATGACCTCCAAGGTCGCTTCCAACTCTGTTATTTGGTTATTCTGTTAACCTCCCTGAAAGATTAAAATTTCAGCACAGGCATTTCTAACCCAAGGCACGCCATTGCTGGCTGCTTCTGTTCCGCTAGCAAGGATTTCCATTTTCCATTTTCTTTGAAAGCTCTCATTTTGAAAAAAATGAAATTTCCCAAGGAAATGTCACACTAGATATTTTCTATGCATCTGCCTTATAGGATGAAGCTGCGATAGAGTTTCAGCTTGTCTGTTTTGCCCTCGTTAATTCACCTGATTGACTTAACACTCCCACATATAAGCGGATCAGATGAAGTGTCGCAACTGATTGAGTTGAAATTCTCTTGGGTTGAGATTCAAAGTGATAGTTCTTCAGTTGCTTTGAGGACAAGTGCTAGCAACCTGGACGGGATGATCTTACCCAACTTCTTCCAGCAAAGGGGTATATTTAAATTTTGGTCACATTAAAAAGTGTTGGGTCTCTTCTTGTTAAAAAAAGTTGGGCATTTCTCCCACGTTGGAGGATCCGCGTGAAGAATGAAATGGATATAAATCCGGAGCCAGAAGAAAGTTTTCCCATCTGGAAGTCACAGAGATTGCTGTGGAACATGGAAACTGGGCAATCCTAATAGATTTGCCCCCTCTTCTGTGTTTCTTGTGCTGTAAGATTTAGGTGTTGTACAAGGTTCAAATATTCAAGCTATTAAGGTACTGTAGGAGAAGGGCTGGCAGAATCTGGGGGGTGGAGTTAAAAGAGGAATCAGCCTAGAATCTCTACATTTGTTGTTGTTAGTTGCAAAGTCATGTCCGACCCATTGCGACCCCATGGACAACATTCCTCCAGGCCTTCCTGTTCTCTGCCATCTTCTGGAGTCCATTGAAGCTCACGCCTACTGCATCAGTGACTCCATCCAGCCACCTTATTCTCGTCGACCCCTTCTTCTATTGCCCTCAATCTTTCCCAGGATTAGGCCCTTCTCCAGTGAGTCCTTCCTTCTCATTAGGTGGCCAAAGTATTTGAGTTTCAACTTCAGGATCTGTTCTTCTAAAGAGAAGTCAGGGTTGATCTCCTCCAGGACTGACTGGTTTGATCGCCTTGCAGTCCAAGGGATTCGCAGGAGTCTTCTCCAGCACCATAGAATAGAATAGAATAGAATAGAATAGAATAGAATAGAATAGAATAGAATAGAATAGAATAGAATAGAATCTCTACATAGGCACAAGCTAATAAGTCCAACCTCTCTTGAATTCTGTTGACCCATATTTAACTCTTAGCAGATGCTAACCGTTACTTGAGAAAAATTCCTGTGCATAGGCATGAGTAGCAATAAATTGCTAACTGGAACTTCACTTGTGAACCTGATCTTTTGCTCCTGACAGAAACAATTCTGGCCTTGGGAAATGTGGATCATAAGTGCAAAGACTAATTTTAGTTTAATCTGGCATCTGTATACATTATAGGTAGTCCTTGATTTAGAAGCATTTGCTTGGTGACCATTCGAACATATAACAGCCCTTAGCTTTAGTAAAAAGAATTTTCCTACATTGGTGGAAAGAAACTAAGAGTCCAGATATTAAACAGTGGATTCAAGAGATGCTTTTCTTATTGATTTTTGAAGTGTCTTTATATTGTAAATATAAGATAATGGAGACATATATTTCTATATAGTCCAGATTTAATGATGCATTTGACCAAGCAAGTGTTTCTCAACCTTGGCAATCAAGGAGAGAAGCAACTTGGAACTAAGGAGAAACTTCCTGACAGTGAGAACAATTAACCAGTAGAACAACCTGCCTCCAGAAATTGTAGGTGCTCCAACACTGGAAGTTTTTAAGAAGAGACTGGACAGCCATTTGTCTGAAATGGCATAGTGTTTCCTGCCTGAGCAGAGGGTTGGACTAGATGATCTCCAAGATCCCTTCCAACTTTATTGTTGTTGTTGTTACTATTATTATTATTATTATTATTATTAAAGATGGGTGGACTCCCAGAATTCCCGAGCCTGCTTAAAGTTGAGAAAGATTGAGAAATACTGAACTAAGCTATATGATTAAGCTAGTTCGGTGCTAATTTATATGGATATTATTTTCAGTTGCAGTACTTTTCAAATCATGATTCTGTATTTTTTTTATGATTGCGTTTTCGCCGTGGTACTCCTTATTTTGCTTCTTATTGTATTTCATCAATACATTTTTTTTAAATGAAGTCCCACTGAAATTAATGGGATTTAAATTAGTCATGATGACTAATTGTTTCACTGATTTCCATGGTACTTCTTGCAAAGAGCTTTCCTTGAACGATTCCCCCCCCTCCTAAAAAAAAAAGACAGAGAGAAAACAATTTTGAAATGCACCATTTATCCTAACTATGTTTGCTGTATAATGTCAACATTTCAAATACAAGCAGTCCTTGAATTATTAACACTGCTGGGATCAGAACGTCTGTTGCTAAGCAGAGTGTTTGATAAGTGAATCACTCGATTTGACAGTGGGGTTTTTTTTGGCCATGGTTGTTAAATGAATCCGCTTTCCATCGTTGACTTTACTTGTTGAAAGTCAGCTGGGAAGGTCTCAAATGGGGATCAGGAGACCCCCTCGGATTCTGCATGAGGGTGGCCAAGTGTCCAACTTGGATCACATGATCCAGTTGTCATGGTTCCGACATATGAAACTCTTCATAGAACATTGGGTGTTCTTGCTTTGATACCAGTGCTGTGGAAAAGTTCATCAAATCCCAAAGATTTGGAAAAATTATTTTTTGGAATGGTTCTTTTCCGTGGGCTGTTGCTCCATAATGCCAGGAGAGGTCTTCTCCTGAGCCTTGGAATGCATTTTCCCCTTTTCTTCATTTTTAGAAAATTAGTCAACATCCCCCCCTTTTCTCTTTTTTTATCAGGTGTTTAGTTATTATTATTGCCTGTACTGGTTTTAGTGTTTATTTTTTAAATATGTATGCATGTACAAGGAAAACGGCCAAGAGCTATTTTCTGTCGCTTTGGAAACTAGGACCAGAAGCAATGCTATAAGTTGTAGCTACCCAGGTGTCAGGCCTCAAGAACCAAGAGTGACACATGGAGTTACTTAAGAGTAGTAGCCTTTATTGTTCTTCACCTACAGACAGATTACAGACTAAAGCAATTATTGATATACTCTGGGAATAGCTAGGGAGGAGCCATCTGAATCTTCATCCTGCCGACCAAATTTTCCAAGCTCAGTTGCCTCTTTCCCCTATGGAAAGCAGCCCCTCCTTCCCGGGAATCCAGATTACATTCCACTTCACCAGGTTTTTGTTTAAATACACTGTAAGGAAAAATGTCTTCATTGTTAAGATCTACACGACAGTGGAACAATCTAGCTTTGAAAGCTGTGGTTTCCCTTCTCTGGATTTTCTTAAGAAGGGTAAATAGACCTCTCTTGACAATGGATGCATGGATGGATGGATGGATTGTCCTGCATATTGCAGAGAATTGGAAGATTATCTTTATGAGTCCTTCCAAGTCTATAATTCATTCACTCTAGTATTTTAATTACTACCAACTCCTGTTTATGCTCAGTTTCATGGAAGCACCATCTTTCTACCCCTATTCATCAAATAAAAGAAATGAACAAACACTTGTCGGGACCAAAAGCTATGGAATTAGGTGGGGGGGGGGGGAAACCTGGCATGCCGAAGATTAGGAAAGAAATGAAATGCTCCTGGCTATGCAAACCTGGCACATTTCTCATATGATTATTCCAATTCTGTTGCTTTTGGAGGTCTTCCCAAAATCAGTAAGACATTAGAGAAGAATGGAGCATTCTGACAGTAGATCAGTAGAAAGGAAAAGTTGGGTCAGCAGTGCCGGTCAAATTGGTTGGTGGCTCCGTCTAACTATTTTTGAAGTTTGCTACCATTTGTAACAGCTCTTAAAGCAGAGGTGTCCAATGTTGGCAATTTGTGGACTTCAACTCCCAGAATTCCCCAGCCTGCAAGTTTCCCTCCAATTCTTTTATTCTGTAGTGGCAAAGTAAATGTTCCACTATTAATTCTACTGATAAAAAGCTTTTTCTGGAAGCTTCCCTTCTCCTCCTCCTCCTCCTCCTCCTCCTCCTCCTCCTCCTCCTCCTCCTCCTCCTCCTCCTCCCTCTTCCCATTGTGACTGCAAGTGAAATGAGCTGAAGGATTTTTCTGCAGTGTTTTTGTCGCCATCAGTGAAAGAAGCTGCAGTGTCTTGGTTGAAAAATAAAATGTTGGTCTGCCAAAATGAGACAAAATTGCTTGGGATAAAATTCCTGACAAGTAGTCACTGCAGGAAGACTAGAATTCTTTTTACGCCTTGGATGTGCCCCCTTGCTGTGGTTATTTTGTACTTCAGAGAACAGATTTTTTTCCCCTCCCAGTTACGCTGATCAGTTTTTATTGCTTCAGACCAATAATGCTGCAACAAATGAGGTTGTCTAGGAAATAAAATTTTTTGGGTATACCTCTGCAAGATCATCTGAATCTTGAATAGCTCAGCTCTCAAAAATCAACCTTTTCAAGGTTTTTTTTTTCATTTTGGAAAGTGTCAAGATTGGAACCCTTATGCAACACTGTTAAATCCTCCCCCCCCCTCAAAACTGACCCTAATAAAACAGCAAATTGACCCCCTTGTTACTGAACTTCGCCAACAGAATTCTAGGGAGTGGGAGGTAGCAAATTAATTGCCGTGAGTAAACCTTGGTTAAGAAACCACAATTTTGTGTTCATGTAACACACAAGAGCCAAATAAATCAAATGATAGTCCAGTGTGGTGGCCGGATATTGGTTTAGCAGCAAAGTGAGCCAGATTCCTGCATTCAGGAAGAATAATAAAGAGCATGAAGAGGAGGAACCACCCAAGACTGCAGTTCATGCAAAATGAAAGTGAATTGGTCACAAAAGGAAAACAAGCCAGCAATGTGATACAGCAGCAAAAGAAAGGGGTGGGAGGGGGAAAAGCAGATGCAATTCCAGGCTGCATCAAGAGAAGATTCCAAGAAAACATCAACAGTCCAACAGCTGCAGGAATTGGGTATGTCTAGTCTAATAAAGAGAAAAACTAGGTGAGATATGATATCTGTTTTCCAATATTTGAGGGTCTGCCACAAAGAAGAGGGGATCAACCTGTTCTCCAAAGCACCAGAAGGCAGGACAAGAAGCAACGGACGGAAACTAATCAAGGAGAGAAGCAACCTGGAATTAAGGAGAAATTTCCTGACAGGGAGAACAATTAATCAGTGGAACAATTGGCCTCCAGAAGTTGGGAATGCTCCAATGCTGGAAGTTTTTAAGAAGAGATTGGACAAGCATTTGTCTGAAATAATATAAGGCTTTCTGCTTGAGCAGGGGGTTGGACTAGAAGACTCCCAGGTTCCCTTCCAACTGTGTTATTCTGCTCATTCTTTATTATTTTGCATTGGTCAGTCCACACCTTGAATATTGTACCCACTTTGGATCCCCAAGAGCATGGAAAGGATAACCCATGAGGAATGGTTTGAGGTATGATATATATATAGAAGATAGAGGCTGAGCCTGAGGGGAGGGTCAAATGCATCATCAGTTTGGAATCTCTACACTCCTCTAAAAGATCTACATTCAGCCCTCTTGAAGTCCATTGATTCTTATTTGGCACCAATTTGCCTTGACAGTTAGTAGATCAGATTCTTGTGTAGAGGTAGCATGAAACAAACCTGTAGTGCTTTTGGACTCTATCCTGGCCCCATATATCTTGCCCCTGACACTTGGGGTATGAGTGGGCTGGACAGGAGAAAAAAAAAATCTACAGGGAGACATGATATAGTAGCTGTCTTCAATTGTCTGAAAGGCTGTCATTTAGAAGATAAGGCAGAATTCTTTGGAGTTGTTCCAGAGGACTGGACCAAAAACAGTCGGTTAGGTCAAAATTGCAAGGAAGTATTTGCAGGAAAATGCATCCCTGATGGTTAGCGCTGATCAACATTGGAAAAATGCCGTTTGGTTAGTGACCTCTCCTTCACTGGAGATGTTTAAACAGCCATCAGTTGGGATGCTAAGTGCTCAGAGATGGAGGAGATTGAATTAGATCAGTGGTCTCCAACCTCAGAAACTTTTAAGACTTGGTGGCTGAGGAATTCTGGGAGTTGAAGTCCACAAGTCTTAAAGTTGGCAGAGGAAGTCCACAAGTCTTAAAGCTGCCAAATTTGGGGACCCCCTGAATTAGATGGTCTTCACGGTCCTACCAACACCTCCCTTCTGTGGTTCTGTGAAATCAAGTGAGAGAAACTCCCCCCAATCCAAAAATCAGAAGTGAGATTGATGTTTGGAAAATCAATAGCTGGATTTCAGCAGCCACTAATTTTATTATCCCGTTCCACTGATCTGTTTCCTTTCCTTGATTCCCCTCTCAAATTAGAATTCCAAAGTTAGACAGGATCAAAGACTGCTTTAATCACACCTTTGTTTCTTGCATTTGACTAATAATCATGACAAAGAGGCAGAGATTCCTTTGAGGTGCTGTGTTTCCTTTTCAATCCAAGGACGCTGGGCGATTTTCAAAGGATCAAGTAATCCTGCTTTTTGGGGGTTGGGTTTCAAATGTGAGCAGTTATTTCTGGGCGAACCTTGAAAATCAAGTTTCTGTCCTCCTTAGAGAAATACATCAGGGCTTTAGAAGAACACAAACACTTCAGAGAGTCTGTGTGACAGGAGGCGATGGGTGGGGATGACGAGATGGCAGCATAATTCTTGAGAAGGAAAGCGTAAAGCTCATTAAATGAACTTGAATGGATGCAGTACTGGGTTTTAGATGCGGTAAGATTCAGATTTAGGAAATCATAGAATCTTTGGGTTAGAAGAGACCTTGGAGGTCTTCTAGTTCAACCCCTGCCCAAAACAGGAAACCCTAAACCAGAGGTTTTCAAACTTGGCCCTTTTATGACTTGTGGACTTCAACTCCCAAAATTCCTCAGCCAGAATTCTGGGAGTTGAGGTCCACAAGTCATAAAAGGGCCAAGTTTGAAGACCCCTGCCCTAAACCATTCCAGACAAATGGCTATCCAATCTCTTCTTCAAAACCTCCAATGATGGAGGCAAGTCATTCCACTGATTAATTGTTCTCACTGTCAGGAAATTCCTCCTTACTTCTCGGTTGAATCTCTCCATGATAAGTTTCCATCCGTTGCTTCTTGTCCTGCCTTCAGATGCTTTGGAGAATAATTTGTTCCCCTCTTCTTGGTCTTCCTGATCTTGGTCCTTGAAGGACCTCTTGGTCTTTCCCGAGGTGTTGGGAGTCCGCAGTCTGTCTGTTTTTATTGTATCCAGATGTTGCAATTTGTATATGGAGAAGAAGGAAGGTCTATTAAGGTCAAAAGAGCCAATTTAACTTCTTGGTTCAAATATATATTTATGGCAGGTGGGCTTTTTTTTCCCTGCTTTTGTTCCTAAAATAAAGGGGAAAATAACATCCTGTTCTGACTTTTATCTTATTCTGAAGTGCATTAGTTTTCAACACATAATGTTTAAGGCCGGATGACAGGTAAGGAGAAAACTATGTCTAGCAGATAAATTAGGATAATGTAATAAGGGAGGACAAAAGATGTTACGTTTGTTTTTTTGTCAAGAGGCCAAAACCAAGTAAATACATCAGCCTCCTTTCGGGACATTTAGCTGTTGAGCAGTCTGCTTGCTTAAAGCTTTTTCTGTGATAAAGTGGATTTAAGCTTCCAATGCAATAGGCAGTGGCTGTCAAAGATGGCCCTCATTCCATTGAGATAAATGATGCAATATGCCTAATTACTCTTGCTGGATGGAACTATTCAAGATGCTGTAAAGGCTTGGAAAAGGCAAAAGGGAAAAAAATATGCCATTTTTCTCTCGAGAGCCTCCTCGGTGCAAGACAGATGTGTCCTTTCAGCGGACTTGTTATTTTAAAATAGAGGGATAATTCAAATTTAATTGAATCATCCAGGGAATAAGAGAGAGGCAGTCCTATGGGTAGAAGGAAACAGTTCTAGAATAGAAGTCTCAATGTAACTAATGCATTGACGAAATTCACCCATCGTTGGGTTCAAGCTGAACATCCAGGGAATGGATCTGCACAATATACTGGCTTGTGCTGACACTGGCTTGTGGCTTAAGCAGGTCAGCCACGTGAAGACATTGTGGTTGCATGTACATACCATCTTGAATAGGCTAAATCACGGTCCAATATTCGGTGCTCCCACACTGGTGGTTTTTAAGAAGAGATTGGACAACCATTTGTCTCAAATGGTACAAGCTTTCCTGGTTGAGCAGGGGGTTGGACTGGAAGATCTCCAAAGCCCCTTCCAACGTCGTTACTCTATTATTTTTGCAGAGTAGGTGTCTTCGGGTGTTGCGCACACATGGTTTACCTAGTTTGGGGGGTCTAGTGTATTGTTATTTATTTATTAAATTTATATGTTGCCCATCTCACTATCAAAGCGAAAATGTGTTGTTCCACCAAGCTGATTATATATATATATATATATATATATATATATATATATATATATATATATATATATATTTTAGAGAATACAACCATTGGATTACAAGTAACAAACTCCTTATTGACACGTTGTGCCAATCCAACTGTTTTGGGTCAATGTGGTTTTTAATTTTTGTTTTGCCCCACCTTCAATCACACTGCAGAGCTGGGGGCCTTTCTCAGTGTCCCCTATTTAACTCTGGAATTTTGATTCTGTTTTGATTCAGTGTGTTTTGAACAAATTCTCATTGGGGGGTGCTGACTCCAAAGGATGGGAATTAAAGTCTTAGACATTTGGAAAGCAGAGATGTATTAATAAAAAATAAAAGCAGATAGAGCAGAGAAAGGCAAGAAGATACCCTGGTTGGTGGCTTTTTAAAGAATCCAGCATTAATAAATAGAACCCTTCCCTCCAAACAATGTCAACCATCCAAAATAATTACCAACGGAAATTTAAACCCCAGATAAACCCAACAGAAAGCAAAACAATTATGGATATGGGAAGGTAGTGTTTAGTCTACATTAAAAAAAAATAATCAAGATAGGACAAGATCTAGTTCCTTCATAGCAACAAATTAATCTTGGTTAATTTTATCTTGGTTTATTTTATAGGGTTCTTAGCGTATTGATTAGAATCGGCAGATTTGAAGCTTCTTTGATTGTTTTACTAGAATCTCCTGATCCATCCTTGGGAAGAAGGTGCAATGTGCATTCACCCTCCTGAATTTAGAAATGTATTTCATATTGGACTCAAAACCACACTTCCCAACCTGAGGCCCTCCAGGTAAGTTGGCCTACGAATCCCAGTATTCTTATTAACCATGATGATAGTGAATCTGAAGGTCAACCTCCAGTATATCTAGAGTACATAACAAAATAACAGAGCTGGAGGAGACCTTGGAGGTTTTCTAGTCCAATCCCCTGCTCAAGCTATTCCAGACAAATGGTTGTCCAATCGTTTTCCTAAAAAAAACTCCAGTTAAAAAAAAATCAGAAAAAAATCAGAACAAGAAGGCCTGACTTGCTTTTTTTAAAATAATAATAATAATTGGAATGGACCTTGCCAGTTTATTTCTCTCTTCGGCAACAAAATCTCTCCCTGAAAACTACCCAGCGTTTCTCAGCAGCTTTTGGTTCCCTTCGGTTTTCAAAAACCCCACATTGTTTTGCAAAGGAAGATATTTGCTCGCTGCAGACAGAGATTGATAAGTCTTTCACGGAAGCAACATATATTTCGAGAAAACTCCATCCATCAAACTTTGCATCTCCAAGCCTCCAGATGGCAAACTGAACATATGAAACAGGGTTTCACATCCATTATGTAGTGGCATATTGTCAAATTCTGCAAAGGGCATCTGGAACCACCTAGATATTAGATACCTTCTACTGCATTAAACTTCAGAGGAGTGCTGGAGTATCGGCAGATTGTGCGAGCGCTCCTTATGTTTCCATCGCCTGGTCTTTGAAATTGCAAGGTGCCTTTTTAAGACCTACAGGAGGGTTTCATTTCCCTCCCCCCATTTCCCCCCCCTCAAAAAGATGTAATTTATATTGACCATCTGTTCAAAGTTTCTGTCTGACAGACTTTCAGAAACTTGCAATATTGGTGAGTCGTTTCTTTTCCCCTGACTTTAAAGAGCTTTGCAAAGTTCATGTCTCCTCCCCATCCCTTCGGGTGGTGATGGCTAGAAAACCCAAGGGCTGTGAAGAGATGATGGGTGGGTAGGAGGAGACTAAATGAAGCAAACTGTGGGTACTTGGACCCATGTCCTTCCTTTGCCATGCCTTCATTTGAAGGATTGATGAAAGAGAATATATGTAGCTGACGGTTGAGCTTTGCGGTATTTGGTGCTCTCTGAGCTTGGTGGTTTTCTTGCAGACATTTCATGACCCAACTAGGGAATGTCATCAGTGCTAGAAGGTAGTGAGCTTTGTAGAGAGGAGGAGGAGGAGGATGACGACTGATGGGTCCTTGGTGTTCTCTGAACTTGGTGGTTTTCTTGTAGATGATTCATTACCCAACTAGGTAACATCATCAATGCTGGAAGGGAATGGGGCTTGCTCTTACGATTTGCTCCTAATTGGATAATGAAACCTCTGCAAGAAAACTACCAATTTCAGCAATCACCAAGGACCCTACAATTTTAAGGATCTTCCGTCGTTTCTTTGGTGAGGACCAGTGGATGTCTCCCCCTGAGATATACAGCTATCCTACTTGGCCAAGTCAGTGTCCTGCCCATGGATGTGCAAGTGACAGAGTACATGCTGAGAAGTTGTAATTAAGGACACCCAACATCCTTTCAGAGGAGAGCAAATAGTAAGGATACCTTAATGGTGTTCCAGGGATCAAAAAGCAGAAATCTAGAATATTTCTTATAAATCTAGAATATTTCTTATAAATCAGGAAGGTAATAACCTGACCATGGGGTCAGGAGAGGTACAACCATTGTAACTTGAAAAAATGGATCATAGGTAGCCCTGGGGAGAACTGTTGTAGCTTCAAACAGTTGTTAAGCAACTGGTTGTAAATTGAGAACTATCTGTATCTCTTGGCCACATAAGTATCTACAATAATATTACTGTATGTCCTCTCTATGCAAATACAAGGAGACTTTTATCAAGCTTGGTTTGGATGCTTTTTGTCCAAAGCCACTGAAAACTCAGCCCAAATTCAGCCCACAATAGAGAACAGTTTTCCCAAGAGAAAGTCCTGATTCCCAAACAAACAGTAATTCTAAGGAACCTAGCTTGGTAGCCTTGTCATTCTGCCCTGTTCTCTTTCTTGCTGTGTTACACAGTGTCAGCGGTCACCTTAGGCTTGCTGTACTTCGCTGCTATGCCATGACAGAGCGCCATGAACTGTGGGGAGGGGAGAATGCTTGGGAAATTGAAAGTAGGTGCTATAGCTCCTTGAGACGCTGCCTCAAGGTCACCCAGTTGGAAGAAGGATGGAGCCACTGACTCAACTGCGTTTGAGCTGACTATTAGGGAAACATCTTGCCTGAACCAGATTGGTTACACTGAGAGGAGCAATGAGAGATGGTGAAAGGAAGGACAAGTAGAACTTAGGGATTTTGGCGCACGATTCTCAGTTCTGACTTTGCAGTACTGCAATATACTTGATCTCTAATAAAACTATACCGTTCTCAACAAATGGAGCCATGGATCATTTCTATTTAGAGGTTCCGGTTGTTGGCGGTCTGACACACAGTAGCAACACCATTCTTGGGATACCGGTTTTGAGCCCTCCACAACCTTTAGGTCTTCCCCATACAACTCTCCCTGCCTCTCTTCTTCAGCTGAAATATTTGTCCATGGGAGTCACGAGAGAAAGCACAATCCTCGGGGGGGGGGGGTGTCACAGCAATGTCAACTTCCTTGCTAGTTCCAATGTTTATATGAGAGCGAAGTCGGTCGCCAGGAGCAAAGTCAATTAAGCAGGCTGGAGTTCAGAAAACCACATTTCAGTAATACAAAACCAACAAAGTCAAAGAGCCAGGTCAGTCCCCTGATCCAAAGGCAAGGAAGCAAAAAAGCTGAGATGATTGCAAAGCACAATAACATGGTTCTAAGCAATTTTGCAACCCAAAGGACAAGGCTGCGGCCAGTAATGGATGCAGAGAGCCTTTGGAAATTCTCCTCCAACTGTTGGCCAGACAAATTGGCTGGATAATTTCTCTACATTTATCCTGCGGGGAGTTCTTCAACTATTTGTCAAGGGCACCATTCTACCTAACAGCAGCAGGAACAGCACTATTGAAAAAAAAGAAAGATAAGATAAGATGATAGGATAGGATAGGAGAAAAGAAGAGAAAGTGAAAGGGAAGAGAAAGGGGGAAGGAGAAGGAAGAAGGAGAGGAGAGAAGAGGAGAGAAGGAAGGAAGGAAGGAAGGAAGGAAGGAAGGAAGGAAGGAAGGAAGGAAGGAAGGAAGGAAGGAAGGAAGGAAGGAAGGAAGGAAGATATAAAGTCAGTTGGATGACTTAGGACCAGTGCCTCTGGGAGTTTTCAATTAAGCCTTCTGCAAATTTAATGCTCTTTGGAAAGGTAGGCATGACAAGTTCCAGCATTCAATTGGCTGTGTGAGGTGGGAATTATAGGATGTGTACTTCCAATGTATCTTAGGGGACCTCAGGTTGGGACAATGTCCAAGCTGTGAAGCTGAATCTCTGAAACAAGGCTTCTGCCTGTGGTTGCTTTTCCAAGTAACAATCTCATTAGAAACACTACATTAATCTTGAGAAGAGCCTTGTATTTATTTAGAACATCTTTAATGATCTCCTCACCTCTTTTTATTTCCCCCCCCTCTCCCTCCAAGCATATAGTATATAATCACATCCTTCCTTTTAATCTTGTTTGCAGCATTCATCACTGAATATTTCCTGAATTAAATGGAGGGGAAACGAATAGGACCATTTAGGGTCTGTCTGATGAAGAAAATCTTTATCCTCTGAGTTAGCACCTGACGGAGAAATTTATAGTCCAGGGAGGTGAGTGTAAAAGAAAGAATGACTTTCCTTTCCTTCTTCGATTCTTGGCTCTGGGGCTCCAATCCTTCTTAATTTGGTTTAATTCAGAAAGCTTCACAGAAGCATGGAGCTATGTTAAGTTTCCTTTACATAATAAACAGTGCCTCTTGGATCAGAATCTATAGGAGAAGAACTGGTAGAGCGGAGGGGGCAGTGTTAAGCAAGTCATCAGCCTAGAGTCATTACATTGCCACAAATGTCTAAGACCAACCTTGCAGTTGACCCTTATCTAACCCTAAGCAAGTACTAACCATTAGTTGAGAAGATTCCTATGCGCAGGCAGTTTAGCAATAAATCAGTTTAATTGCATTGGGTCTTTTGTGTCTGACACTGTGTGATTGATCAAATGTGATTTATAGATTATCGTGGTAGGCGTAAATGCAACTGTGATCGTTTCTTCAGCAAACTCAAATCTCGGCTAAAACCAATCATGGCTATCTTGCACGGATGAAACAAGAATAAGTCCATACAAGAGCTTAAAAAAACAACAACCCAGGTTATTTTTCTAACGGATCCAGGATAGAATAATCTGCCGTGCTTGTCTGTGCTACTCGAGCAAAAAGAGTTGGGTTTGTTTTTTTTTTCAGCTGATAAGGCCTACCGCTTCCTTGGTGCTAACCGACTCTTTTCAAGCTGCTTGATAAGGTAAATTGTCAAGTAGAATGTTCTGAATTCCATAACCCGTCCACCTTCCTCCTAACACTGAGGTTCATTTGCTGGGCCTCATCTGTCGCCTTGTGAATTGTGCCTTTCAGCGCTGCCAAGGCTTGGAGAGGGCATGAAATTTTCATACGTTTACAGTTTGTGACGGTCATGAATTATTGAGGATGTGCTCTAGGAGAGACCAAGAGGACACAAGAGGAAGCCAAAGAGAAGGCTAGGCATTCTTCCGTCAACAGTTCTCCGATGATCAGGAGGACAAACCGTGGGAGCCCTACCTTGGATTCTTCCCACAAGTTTTCCTTCCCAAAGCTAAATACTATAGAGAGGTCCTTGAATTATGACTCTAATGCAGGGCTTTTCAACCTTTCCACCCATTGTACCACTTTTAGGATATGGCAACATCCGAGTACCACCAGTCGCCCAGCAAGGTGTCAAAAACTTGATGACCAAAAAAAAAAAAAAAGGAAAAAAGTGATAAAGTACAGGTAGTCCTTGACTTACAACAGTTTGCTTAGTGACTGTTCGAAGTTACAATGGCACTGAAAAAAGTGCCCCCCAAAGCCACAGCCGAGCAAGACACCTGCCTGCCCACCTGGCGGCGCTCTTCCTCCTGTCCGAGGTTTTCATTGTTGTGAGCATTTCTGTTGAGGATTGGCAGCGGGGGGGTAGGGTGGGGGCGTGTTTGGTTTTTATTCTCCCTGTTTGCTGGGTGGTTGCAGCAGGTTTTGGTCACTTCACATGACCCTGGGACACTGTGACCGTCATAAATATGAATCAGTTGCCAAGATCTGAATGTAAATCACGAGACCCTGGAGATGCTGCAACATTCCAGATGATCGGCGCTTCTTTGGGGCTCAGCAGAAGCGCCAGGATCAGTGCCGAGCTCTAGCTGGAGCCTGGCACTGATCCTGGTGCTTCCGCTGAGCCCTGACAGCCCTGCAGCTCCAGCCATCTCTCGTTCAGGCTTGTGCGGTGCTGCCACCAGTTCAGCTCATTCCCCTCCCCCGCTATCACTTTTCTAGGATGGTCACGTACCCCCTGCCAGGTGCCAATGTACCACAGGTGGTACCCATACCACTGGTTGAAAAGCCCTGCTCTAATGGATCCTGCCCATTATGGTCATAGCGCACAACAGATGTCAAACTGACCTGATTCGTTAAGCGAATCAACGTGATCATTTTTATAAAGTTTTTATTAATATTTTCATACCATTCAGGAGCACTTATTTAACAAACATGTTGTCTGAGTTTATCGTTCACTAGTACACATTTAATTCCTAACCCATTATTCTTTTTCCAGCCATTGATAAAATAAGTCCCAAGTTTGAAAGTATTCTGTTTCTTCTTTTTCTTTCAAACTCAAAGTGAGTCTGTCCATTTTGGCACATTCCAGTATTTTTTTTAATTTTTTCTTCCTCTGGTGGTGTTTCTTCATTTTCCAGTGTTGTGCAAACATGATTCTTGACGCTGTTATCCCATGTAAAATCAAGTATGCGCTTTGTTTATCAATCTTTCCTGGCATTATACCTAATAAACAAGTTCAGGTTTAAAATCTACATCTTTTCCAAACATCTTTTCTAGCCAAGTATGTATTTTTGTCCAATACCTCTTTGCTTTAACACATGTTCACCATACATGATAATAAGAACTTGACTTGTGTTTGCATTTCCAACATCTGTCTGACATATTTTTAAACATTTTTGCTAAAGTGATCATTAAGGGAACCAATGTTTTTCTGTGGGCGTGATTTTGCCCATAGGGATGCTGTAAACAGCCATCAAGGTGGTCCCAAATGCAGTCATTTAAGTACCCCCAGATAGGTCCATCACAACTTTGAATTACTAAACAAATAGTTGTAAATAGAGGATTTTCTGCATTTGAGCAATATCTGTGACATTTCATCGGTGAAATACGCTATTATTAGCAACATCAAGCATTAAGATTAGTATTTTTATTTAAAAGAAGGAATGAATATTACAATTGAGCTTTCTCGTAATAACTTGCTTTCTTGGGAATTTCAGCCAAAAGAAAGATACCACATTTTAATTTTATTTTACATTTTAAAAAAACAAAATTCTGAAGCCCCCATCTCTACTGTAAACAGTTGAGGTGCGACTGACTTATTTCAGCGATGGTATATAAGATGATTTTATAGAAACAGTTACCCCTTTTTCGAAATTAATTTTTTTAAGTGGCATTTTGAGACAATGGCATTCAGTTAGGAAAATGAAAGTTTGGGGTTTTTTTTTAATCGGAATGGGTTTCATTATGGAATTAAAAACAGTTCATTCAGAAATCCCAAACTTTGGCAGTTAGTTCAGTTGAGATGAGTTTGGGAAGCAGATCAAGTGTTTGGTTTTGTTTTTTTTTCAAACCTGAGAATTGAAAATTAATAGCACCTGAGTCATCATGAGTCACACCTAGCATCTTTGTTTGTAGATATTATATTATGTTGTTTCAATTGCTTTAGTTAAGAAATCAACCATTTTCTTCCTCCTGTTTCCAATAAGTCAGCTTAATGCTCTTTAATGAGTTTGCTATTCCAGAAGCATACAAATGATCAAATTTTAGTTAAACAAACCTGAAGGCATTGTAAAAATGGAAAGAATTAATTTCTTCGGTACGGTTTCAAACCTGCCTTAACTTTCATTTCCAGGTTTCAGTGATAAGATTGTTTTCGAGTGATTAAAATCGCTATTGTTCTTGCATGAAGCCTGCGGTATAATCTGATTCAGGATAAAAGCTTCGAAAGCTCCCAGAAGGTCCCTAAATTCATTGATTATCTATTTATTGTGGATTAATAACCTGCAAAATCTTTTAGTTGTTGTCATTCAAACTGCGGATCATCAAATAGTCACATATTAAAATACCATCTTAAGCCAACTTGAGTTTTGCAAAAACCCTAGTGGAGATCCCTCCAGGCTTTGTGTGTGGGCCTGTGTTTATCGCTGTCTGTTTCGTTCTCATACCTAAGAAGACAGTAATCATCTTATTGATAAACCTTGGCTTCATTTTGGTTGATTCCAATAATTAATACCGCTCAGTTATTCTATTCAGTTCTCTAAAGGGATGCCCAAAGAACCTCTTACTACTATTTACTTTCTAATTTTAAATGAACAAAACTTGAACAACAAGCTTTAAACAACAACAAGACATGTAGAGGTAAACTGCATTTAGACATCATTCAAAAAAGAGAATTTAAAAAGCCAGGAAGAAAGCAAAGGGACTAGACCAGACATGTCAAACACAAACCCCGGGGGCCGGATGCGGCCCGCAAAGTGGTTTCATGTGGCCCGCGAAGCCATCCTGGAAACAGTGAGGGAACGGCCCCCGCTGCCTTGGCCCTGGCCCAGGCCGGCCGGAAGCCAATGTACAATTTTGTGGTGGCCATCTATGCTGAAACGCATTCAGTCCTAGCTCCACAAGGCCGTCTGGAAACAGCGAGGAATCAGCCCCTGCCGCGTCACCACATTACAAAAAAGATGTTGAGGCTTTGGGGAAAAGTGTGAAGAAGTCAAGGAGATAATATATTTTTATTGCTACCCCATTTCTTGGGAAGACTAACATGGCAGCTCCCTATTTAACATATCAGAAGGCTGTCAAAGAATTACTTGGTGGAGCCTTTGATATGTAAAAGTTGCCCTCATGAATTATGGATGCCTGAACTGAATTTGTTTTCATTGTATTGTTCTACGGTTTTTATGCATCATTTTATGTGTATTGTAAACTACCAGCAGTTTTTGAGCTGAAATAAGCCGTATAGAAAAACTGCAAATAGATTGATAGACAGACAGACAGGTAAGCTTGCAAAGTGTTGATTCTGCCTTGTGTTGTCTGGCTCCATATAGTTTGCACACTCGGCCCTTTTGATTCATTTATAGTTTAGGGTATGAGGGAAAAAAGATGGAAAGTGGGTCACTGTAATAAATATGGGAAGGGTTTTGTGTACACATAGCTACTGACTTATATTGGAAGCCGCGTTTTCAGGAGACGTTTGACAAACCGCAGTGTATCCAAAACATGATATCAAAATCGGTGGTCCACTGAAAAATATTAATGAATACTATTATTAGGACCTTAAGGGGAGATGTGACAGTGGTGTTCAAATACCCAAGGACTGATCACAGAGCCCCATTTGATCTAGAGGTTAAGGCATCAAGTGAAAAACCAGGAGGTGGTGAGTCCTGTGGGGTCCTTGGTGCTCTCTGAACTTGATTGTTTTCTTGCAGACGTTCCATTACTCAACTAGGGAACATCAGCAGTGCTAGAAGGGGGTGGGATTTACAAAAAGGAGGAGGAAGAGGACAAATAATAAAGGCAAGATTAAAAAAAAACAGTCTAAAGTAAGAAAAACTAAATGATCCCTTGTTGCTCTTCAAATTAAGGTGGTGAAGACTCGTTTGCTCATTTCTTCTGGTGACGAACGCATTAGATTGCTCAGTCTTCATTTCTGAAGCTCATTTGTTTTCCTCTTCATGCTCTTTCCCCTAAAACACGCAGTTCAGCAAGCAATATTTTGCTAATATGAATGCTCTTTATGTACCGCTTGTACCGAAATGCATTTCTGACTAACTTTTTCCTAATGGATTTAGTTTTGTGCCTTTTAAATAATAATAATAATAATTATAAAATAGGAGAACCACCGTGCTAAATTTTGAGAAGTGTGAATTTTGAAGGATACATATGTTTTGACTCACAGGTTCACCTGAAAGTGAGAAAATGGATAATTTTATATCTCTGATTTGAGAGAGAGAGAGAGAGAGAGAGAGAGAGACTGTGAGAAAGCCCTTCGTTTACCTGTTGATTGAAAAAACAAGACCTTTTAGCTCTCTTTCGGCTATTGTTGCTTTTCCTATCAAAAAGAGGAACAAATTTATGGAAGAGCTGGAAAACAACAGGAGGTGAGTTGTAGGAAGAAATAATGAAAGACTCATGGAAGGGTAAAAATAACTGGAGTTCTCTTTTTTTGGTGATTTTTTTTTTTTAAGCAAGGGATATTCCTCATTCACTCTCTTCTCCATTTACTGGAAATAAGGAAAGTCTTTGTTTAAACAAGTTGGAGGCGTATATAGGTAGGCAAAAATATTTTTCTTCTTGGGAAGACTTTGGAAAGTGCTGAAATAAATGTTTCTGTTGCTGTGTTTAACGGAGATGGTATTCACAGCTATCAGAAACCCCCCCCCCCAAATGATTGGTACCGGTACAGGTCCTTTAGCAACCATTCAAAGTTACCATGGCATTGAAAAATGTGACTGATGATCCTTTTTCACTCATACGACCGTTGCAACATCCTCAGGGTCACGGGATTAAAATTCACTTGGCAACTGACTCACATTTATGACAGTTGCAGTGTCCCAGAATCGTGTGGTCCTCTTTTGTGACCGTCTGACAAGCACAGTCAATTGGGGAAGCCAGATTCACTTAACAACCACTCAATCAGAATAGAGCTGGAAGGGCTCTTGGAGGTCTACTAGTCCACCCCCCCTGCTCAAGCAGGAGACCCAATACCATTCCAGACAAATGGCTGTCCATCTCTTCTTAAAAGCCTCCAGCCATGAAGCAGCCACACAGCTTCTGAAGGCAAGCTGTTCCACTGGTTACTAATTCAATAATTGCAGTGATTCACTTAACAAATGCAACAAGAAAGGTCGTAAAATGGGGGCAAAACTCACTTAGCAACTGCCTCGCTTAACAACAGAAATGTTGGGCTCAGCTGTGGTCGTAAGTCAAGTCTTATCTGTCATGGTGTCCTGCCCAGCATTCTGATGGCATGGTAAATTACAAATTATGGAATGCATTAAAATAAAATGAGAACATATAAATAACAACAACAACAACAACAGGCACGATAGAAACTCATACTAAAAAGTAATTTAATTAAAAAGAAGCAGCGATGTGATGGTCACAGCGTCCCCAAGGTCAAGTGAACAAAATCCATGGACTTGGCAACTGGCATGAATTTACAATGATTGTAGTCATGGGATCGCCATTCCTTCCTAACTAGCTTCCAACAAGCAAGGTGTCATAGTTCCGACAGATGAAACTCTTCGAAAGAACTTCGAGGCATTGTTTACCTTAAAGAATCTTTTATTCAAGTAGCATAATATCGGCACTACATAATTGAAGCAAAAAACTGAATTCCTCTCCCCTGGGCACATAGTATCAAAGCACAATTCCCTCCTCCAATTAACAGTCATAAATCACATTTCCCAATTAGCTTGAAGCACGGGCTTCCTCTTCAGTTCTCCAGCCCGCCAATTCTTTATCAGCTCTGGGTTCAATAACCTTGATTCTCATGCTAAGTTTAGTGTTATGTCTAGCTAGATTCTCATTCACATCCCCCCTGCCTCCAACTGTAAAAGCGAAAGGGAAAGAGATGGCTACATTTCCATCTGTTGTCAATGCAAAACATCCGATGTTAGCAGCGTGGACACAAAGTCAATGGGATGAATCTGGATTCATTTAACAACAGCATGATTCACTTAACTGTGTCCGTTATTTGCTTAACAACCATAGGGAAAAGCTTGTAAAATCATTCTGGTTTCAATTTTGGCCGTAATTTGAGAACTACCCGTAGTGTTGTTTTATCAATAGGTCATATCTGGTTTCCTGGTAAATCTGATCAGTTTAGCCTACCTTTGCAAATCATTGCTATTATTGGGTGGGTTCAGATTTAACCCCACAGGTTTAATCATTGCGACCTGTGTGAGTTTAATCATGGGTCTAGTCTGAACAATCTGGACTCAATATCAACGTCATCACGATTATTGTTGTTATTGTTATTTTCAGGCTGTTTTTTTCCCCCTTCTTTCTCTTTTTTTCTTTCTCTTACTATAAATAAGATTAGCTGAACAATGTTGCCATGGTGAGATTTGATAATATTTTTAAAGGTACCAATTGCAGTTAAAAAGCAACATGTAAATTGTGAATTTCAAGGGTAGTTGGGATAGTGGTGGAACAGCCTAGGAGTGGAAAATGAGAATCGGAAATAACATTGGTCACGTTCATTGCTGGGTTTTATTCCGTTTACCATTTCTTTTTCTTGATCTAACCGCTCCATGCATCTGAAGAGAGTAGCCGTAGCTCACCAAAGCTTATTAATTTTTCATAAAATGTGCCAGCTGGAAAGAGACTCATTGGGAGCTGGATAGGTCTTCTCCAACAGTTGCAACCCTCTAAATCAGTGGTTCTCAACCTTTTTAATGCCGCGACCCCCAACCGGTTGTAAGTCGAGGACTACTCAACCAGTTGTAAGTTGAGGACTACTCAACTGGTGCAGCACCGTCTGCAGAATGAGACTTTTGGCGGGCTCAGCAGGGTAGAGACAGCCTGGACAATTCCTATTGGCTTTTGAAAGCCAATAGAATTAGACTCTGTTCAAGAGAGTCTATTCTATTGGCTTTCAAAAGCCAATAGAATAAAAGGGAGTAGCACATCTAAGGACAAGGGGGGAAAAATGGCGGACTGCGTTGTTTGGCGACCCACGTAAAATGGTCGTTCGACCCCAAATGAAGTCCCGACCCACAGGTTGAGAACCACTGCTCTAAATGAACAGGTGAAATCCATAGCTTCTGCCCAGGGCACTCCAAACGAGGCATCTTGTGGACTTCAACTCCCAGAATTCCTCAGTCAGCATTCCCCAGGCTAGCTGGGGAATTCTGGGAGTCGAAGTCCACAAGTCTTTTAAAGTTGCCAAATTCGGTAAAACCCTGCTTTTGCCTAAGAATTGGACAGACTAAGCTCTGCTAATTAAAGCCTGGCTGGAATATATAGAGGAAGAAACCAAGAGAATTTGGCTCCAGTTGTGGGCAATTAAAAAGGACAATGGGATGTGCCTACTCTGAATTTTACAAGGGGTGCGTTTAATTTCTGAGCCTGCCCTTCTTCGCCATAATGGTGCTCTTCAGGGTTTGGTTCAAGATTCTCTGCTTTCTAACTTGGCTGCAGGTTTATTTAAGACCTGAGCAAATAGGTGCTCTGAACCGTTGCTTCCCTACTTAATCCACCACTCGCATTATATTTTGATACAGTCTAGATTGTGTGTGTTTCTCCACTGGCCCATCACACTGTAATTATCCCTTCGCCTACCGTTAAGCTGAACAAGGTGTCTGTGTTATGAATTGCCACAATATATATATATTTAAAAAGCTATATTGGTATCAGAGGGGAAAGATAATCAAAAACCAAGCCACGTAGAAAATAAAAGGTTGTGAGTTTGGTCTTTGTGTCGAGGTGTTTATCCGATTAACCGAGCCCACTGGTACCATTTGTTTACTACTGTGGGCCTGCGATCTGTGTTGTGATTGTGAGCTCCTTATAAATACAGGTAGTCCTCAGCTTACGAGCATAACTGAGCCCACCATTGTGGTTGTAAGTCATTAAGTGAGTCATCATGGGACCAGTTTTATGACCTTTTCTGCCACAATTGTTAAGCGAACACCACGGTCATTAAACAAACCCATTGTTTGCCCTGGGCGTTTATTATAATAACAATAATAAAGTTGGAAGGGACCTTGGAGGTCATCTAGTCCAACCCCCTGCTCAGGCAGGAAATCCTATTCCATTTCAGACAAATGGCTGTCCAGTCTCTTCTTAAAAACTGCCAGTGTTGGAGCATTCACAGCTTCTGGAGGCAGGCTGTTCCACTGGTTAATTGTTATCACTGTCAGGAAGTTTCTCCTTAGTTCTAGGTTGCTTCTCTCCTTGGTTAGTTTCCATCTGTTGCTTCTTTTCCTGCCTTCAGGTGTTTGGAGAATAGCTTGACTCCCTCTTCTTTGGGGCAGTCCCTGAGATAGTGGAATACTGCTATCATGTCCCCCCTCGTCCTTCTCTTCATTAAACTAGACATACTCAATTCCAGCAACCGTTCCTTGTATGTTTTACCCTCCAGACCCCTAATCATCTTTGTTGCTCTTCTCTGTACTCTTTCTAGAGTCTCAACATCTTTTTTTACATTGTGGTGACCAAAACTGGATGCAGTATTCCAAGTGTGGCTTTACCAAGGCATCATAAAGTGGTATTAACCCTTCACGTGATCTTGATTCTGTCCCTCTGTTAATGCAGCCTGGCAGTGTGTTGGCTTTTTTGGCAGCTGCAGCACACGGCTGGCTCATATTTCCAATTTGTTGTTGGAAACTGTAAGTAAATGTCAAAATCATTATAAATGGCCATTACCCTGATGGCGGAGTGCTGCCAAATGGCTGTAGATGTGGGCCAGTTGCTAAGCACCCAAAATATCAACATCCCCAGGGTCACATGATCAAAATTCAAGCACTTGGCAACTAGGATGTATTTATGACAGTTGCAGCGTCCCAGGGTCATGTGAGCGCCATTTGAGACCTTTCCCAGCTTCTGACAAGTTAAGTCAATGTGGGAAGCCAGATTTGCAGCGATTCATTTAAAAAACGTGGTAAAAATGGTTGTAAAATCGGGCAAGACCCACTGCCTTGCTTGTGGTTGTCATTCAAGGAGTATCTGTATCTGGTTTCGGATTTTGCACACTGCAGGATCCCTGCCGTATGCTCGCTCTGGCCAGCTCTTTTGCTTTTCGTTCTGCAAGAGAAGCAGCTTGTTGTGATGTGAACGCCGAGCACACATTTAACCAAACTGAGAAGTCACAGCTACTTTTTTTCTTTTTTCCAAAAGAGAAATTCTTGTAGTTTATAGTTGCTTTGGAATTTGATGTGCTTCCCTTCTCTACCCAGGCTAGCGATCTTCTGCTCAGCTTGTCCTCAGATGCTCTCAAGGTTATGTATTTAGATATTTTAAGATCTCTCTTCATATTATGTAACAAATTTCAGTTGGAGCTATCCAACACACATACACACACACCTCTCCAAAGTAATCTTTCATTTGCCAGTTTGTCAATTGGTTCTGTTGACTTGCCAACCTTTTGCTGTCAGATCAAAAATGTCAAATTCTTGTTTTCTATACAAGGAGCCAGTTTCTACTTTCTTCAAATTACTGACCTAGTTGCCGCCTGCAAAGGGTGTCATCCTGGTGCTTGATGGGGCCCCAAAGTGCATTGTGGGAAAACTACCCACAGTACGTTTTGGGACCCTACCTAGCACCAAAAATGGCACCTGTTCTAGGTGGTAACTAGAACAATAATTCAAGAAAAGTAGAAACTGGCTCCTGCGTAGAAATCTCTCAGCCGCAGGCTATTATACTGTTCCTTATAGAAGAACTCTAGGGAGATCCTTTATAGGAGAAGGAATGGCAGAACCTGGAGGTGGCAGAAAAAGAGGAATCAGCCTAGAATCCCTACGTAGCCACAACAGAACTAAGTCAAACTCTCCTTGAGTGCCATTAGCCCGTATGTAATTCTAAGCAATTAGCTGAGAAGATTCCTGCGCACAGGCTTTCAGCAAATCATTAGTTTACCGTATTTTCCGGCGTATAAGATGACTTTTTAAAGCGTTGAAATCGGCGCTGAAGTCGAGGGTCATCTTATGCGCCGAGTCGTCTTATATGCCGGAAATTACGGTAGTTTCCGGCATATAAGATGACTTTCTATGCATGTAACTCGGCGCTGAAGTCGGGGTCGTCTTGTACGCCGGGTCGCCTTATACGCCGGAAAATACGGTAATTGTACTTTCAGATATGGAACTGGTCTTTTGTGCCTGACACCCTTACACATACCGTCTTGAAGAAATTTCCAGGTAGGAAATGTGATTTCTGTTTAAGACCATTATTCTCAGATAAGGATATGACAATAGCTTCTCGAGTCACCCAGTTCTGTGCTTCCATTTGTATGATAACGCCACACCATTAGTTAGGATTGGGATGTCTTATAGATAGTATTTTATTTGGATTTATTTTCGTAGCTATGTTCTTCATTATTTTTGGACACAGTTGTACTTACCGTTTTTCTCTTATACACACGTAGATATTTATACCTATAGACGGGGGTAATCCTTCTTTTACTTAATATTTTGTTTGCATCTGGCCTTAAAGACTGTCATAAATTTGAATTCCTGTGGGAATACAGCAGAGGGCTATGTGGATTTTAGGCAAAGATGTCTGAAAGGCACCATGCTGGATTAGACAGATGAATAAAACATGATCGTGGCCAGAAGCCAGGAAGGCGGACAAATGTAAAGAGGAATATAAATACAAGCAAGGTTTATATGGGTGGAACATGATCATTAGGAAGAGTCTCCTGTCAGAGTCTTAAAGCTAAGTGGCAAAATTTAGGGATGTTATAGATAGGTAATGATCATAATAATCATAATAATCACAATAACCATAATAATCATAAAGTTGGAAGGGACCTTGGAGATCATCTAGTCCAACCCCCAGCTCAGGCAGGAAACCCTATACCATTTCAGACAAATGGCTGTCCAGTCTCTTCTTAAAAACTTCCAGTGTTGGAGCATCCACAACTTCTAGAGCAGGTTGTTCCACTGGTTAATTGTTCTAACTGTCAGAAAATTCCTCCTTAGTTCTAGGTTGCTTCTCTCCTTGATTAGTTTTCACCCAGAAACTAACCACTTCCAGGTGATCTGGAAATATTGCCAATTAGTTGGAAAGCTACCTATTAGCCATTTGCCCTGGAATAGTTAACAGGAATTCAGATAAACTTTGAAATAATAGAAAATACTTGTATCTCAGCTTTTACATTTTGGCGGTGGTTTGCTCTCCAAGCTTGTTTCAATAGAATAAGCTAGAATAGAGCTGGAAGGGACCTTGGAGGTCTTCTAGTCCCGCCCCCCACTCAAACAGGAGGACTTACACCATCTCAGACAGGTGATTGTCCAGTCTCTTTTTAAAAACGTCAGAATTCATGTGTGTGGCGGCATGCCCAATGATTTTTGTTCCTTCCCAAGAACTGGTGGTGTTCATTGTCAATGTGGCTTAAAATCAGAGATGTTTGGTCTTGCTGTTTAACCTGGTATTCTATCCCGAATTAAAATTGGATAAGGGTCAACAACAATCAAGATGGGTTAGATTTAGTTCATTTGCAGCTGTGTACGGATTCTAGGCTAGTTCCTTTTTTCACCCCTCCCTCCGATTCTGCCATTCTACCTCCTACAGTAATACCTCTTTCAATATCTTGTTTCTATTTGGCCTCAGGGCTCTAATAAATACATTTAGATTTGATCTTGGCCAACTGACAAAAAGAAAATGGAATGTTCCTTCACTCCAGTGCTGGCTTCTATTAACCACCTGTTGTTCAAAGTTTTGAAAGGTTGCTCAGCCAAAGGATTCAGAGGAGCCTCTATCCAAGCCTTATGGCCTTCTCCAGAGCTTCTCCAGAACTTCCAATAGATGTAAGAGGCATCTCTAGATTCCCAAAAGCTTCAGCTGCAAATTTTAATTTGGATGGAGCTTCAAGCTGACCCCAAGGATGTTGTTCTCTAAAATCTCTCTTCTAAGGCATAGCTAACCTACCTAGAGTTTCACCACTATCAATTTCTTTCAAAAGTGTGTGTGTGTGTGTGTGTGTGTGTGTGTGTCCGAATCTGCCTGCTTGTGTAAAACCCTGCAAGCTTTTCTCCCATATTTTTCAAACTCAGTGCATCGCCGTGAAGTTCTCATAGATACCGTATGTACTGGTTACCTAGGAAACAGCCATCAAAGAGGATGGGACTGGCTGCCTTTTCAAACTGGAAAATGAGGACCAGCATTTGTTGATCCCCGAGACAGATGTGCTGAGGTGATGGAGGTGTTTTTTGAAGCCGGGAGAGGTGGGGCGAGGAGAAGGATAGCAATTAGGTTTCAGGGAATTTCCACCAGAAATTTAGTGGAAACATCTCTCTTTTTGAGTCTGGCAGGCTTCCTTCTGTGGCTGGGCTGATGAAGCAGCAACCCAATCAGCAACCCACTCCACATCAGCTTCAGCGAGCTGGGTTCTTTTCTTCTGCCACTCCACACGGCCACCCACGCAGGTGATTTTTGTGTGTGTGTATGTGCGCCACTCTCTAGAATGACTGGAAATTAGGACAAGTGTCAAATCTCTATCTCTGGATACTGTAATGGGGACAGAGGAGATGAAACTCACTTTGTTTCTTTATGTGCTGGAAGAGAGTTGCTTTTTTTCCCCACCAGTAGCTCCTGGACAACCATCCTGCAGAATTGGTCCATTTCCCTGGTTCTGTTTGGTGCTTTTACTCAAAATCTCACATCCCTCACATCCCTTGGCATCAGGCATGATCCAAGCATGGAGCTGAGATATTAAACTTAGTCAAAGGGAAAAATGTTTCTCCTTCCTCCATATCTGGAGAGCTGGTTTGGTCTAGTGCAGGGGTCTTCAAACTTGGCCCTTTTATGACTTGTGGACGTCAACTCCCACAATTCCTCAGCCAGCATGCCTGGCTGAGGAATTCTGGGAGTTGACGTCCACAAGTGATAAAAGGGCCAGGTTTGAAGACCATTGGTCTAGTGCAGTGGTGGCGAACCTATGGCACGGGTGCCAGAGACGGCACTCAGAGCCCTCTCTGTGGGCACGTCGCCCCAGTCCTAGGTCTTCAGCTGGGTTTTATAAAACCTTTTTGCTCTAGGCCTCCGCCGCTGTGTGCAAAAAAAAAAAGAGGTTCAATCAGTCAATTTCAACTTCTCGTAGGAAAAAAAAGATCTTGCAAAGTTGGAATTGATTGATTGAACTTTTTAGTCCCACCCAGTCTGCCGTTACCACTGCAGCCATGCCCAGCCAATTGGCCACGCCCAGCCAATTGGCCACACCCAACCAATGGGCCACACCCACCCGGCACTCAACGATGCATAAGTGGGTTTTGGGTTGCAGTTTGGGTACTCAGTCTCTAAAAGGTTCGCCATCACTGATCTAGTGGTTAAGACACCAGGCTAGAAAATGGGAGGCCATGAGTTCAAGTTCTACCACATCCCGCCTTAGCCATGAAAGCTAGCTGGATGGTTTCGGGCCAATCATAAGGAGACGGTGAATTTTAGTCCTGCTTTTGCCATACAAACCAACTGGATGACTTTGGGCCAATCACCAAGATATGATGACTTCTAGCCCTGCCTTAGGCACAAAAGCCAGTTGAGTGGCTTTGGGCCAATCACCAGGAGACTGGGAGTTCTAGTCCTGCCTTAGCCATGAAAGCCAGCTGGGTGACCTTGGGTCTGACCCTCTGTCTCAGCCCAATTCGCCTCACAGGGTTGATGTTGATGGAAAATAGGAGGAAGAGAAAAGTCTGTTGGATATGTTTGTTGCCTCGAGTTATTTGTAAAAATAATAAAGGCAGGATACAAATCAATAAATAAAGAAGAGACTGGACAGCTATTTGTCTGAAATGGTATAGGGTCCCCTGCCAAGGTCCCTTCCCATTCTGTTATTTTGTTATCCAATTAAAAATCAAGATTGCTTGCTTGCTCGGAAGAATTTAGATCCTGTTCTCCAGCGAGAGCCCTCAAGAAGTGGCCTCAAGATTAATAATAAAACAAAACAAAACCAAGAGATTTCCTGCTCGTAAGCTTACAATCGAAAAAGCAATGACACAGAAAAGAAAACAGATGGGGATGGGAAATCTTTGCAAGATTGTCATCCAAGTTTAATTACAGCTGAATCTCACTTAGCTGAGCATCTTTGGGCAAAGCTCGCTGCATTTTACTTGAACTCAGGAGTTTAAAAGCATCCATCACTGAATCTGGTGGACCTTATTCCCAGATTAATATGTGTAGCATTATTACCTGGTTGATTGGCTCAAAATATGCATGGAAGAAAAATGTCATACCGTGTGATAACTTTGCAGAATATAAATAAATAGGCAATCAGAATCTGCCACGTACAGAGAACACAACTATACATCATGTTCACTCCGTGCATTCTGAAATGTGTGACTTTGTCACTGGGAGAGAAAAACAGGTAGTCCTTGACTTTCGACCGCAACGGAGTCCAAAATTTCTGCTGCTAAGCAAGGCAGTTGTTAAGTGAATTTTTGCCCCATTTTACGACCTTTCTTGCTAGAGTGGTTAAGTTGGTGACCTGATTGTTAAGTGAATCTGGTTTCCCAACTGACTTTGCTTGTCATGAGGTTGCAAAAGGGGATCACATGACCTTGGGATGCTGCAGCCGTCATAAATAGGAGTCAATTTTGATCACGTGACCCTGGGGAGGCTGCAGCAGCCGTACAGGTGAAAAACAGTCCAAAGTCACTTTTTTATAGTGCCGTTGTAACTTTGAACGGTCGCTAAATAAACCGTTGTTAAGTCAAGAATGATTTGTACAGAGAACACATCTTTACATTGCGTTCACTTAGTGCATTTTAAAACATATGACTTTGTCAATGAAGGAGAAGACGCGCGCCTTGGCACCGGGATCTAGCTCTTTTGGTGTTGCTTCCAAACACTTATAAACCTAGACGCAGCTTAAATTCAGCCACAATATAGAAATGCATAACTGGCTGTGTTGTGTAACACACGTAAAGCAAGACGGCAACATGCTCCATTTGGCTGCTGAATTAATTTTTATTTCTGGCTTTGCACAACATATTGAATTAAAAACTAACCGAGTAAGCTGGATTTCCACCCCAGATGAAGCTACAAGAAAGCTGAATTGAGGTTAACACTCAAGCAAGCATCACATGTTGGCTAATCACAGCCACTAGATCCATAATTGAGCTGATTAAATGCTAATCAGGAGCCCTGAGTTAGTCATCTCACTCGAGTAGCGTCTTGCCTTGCCTATGTGGAGAACTGTGCTTCAAGGTTTCTCTTCTAGAGGAAAGATGAAAAAGGATTTCATTGCACTAATGATTATATAGAATAATAATGAAATGTTTTGGATGCAATTATTCTCCAGTTAAATGTTCCAATGTGTCAGTGTTCCAATATTTGGGGGGGGGGCGGTCAAACTATTTTCCAAAGCATCAAAAGGCAAGACAAGAAACAATGGCTGGAAACTGACGAGGGAGAGAAGCAACCTAGAATGAAGGAGAAATGTCCTAATGGTGAGAGCAATCAACCAGTGGAACAGCTTGCCTTCAAAAGTTGTGGGTGCTCCATCACTGGAAGCTTTCAAAAAAAGACTGGACAACCATTTGTCTGGAATGGTATAGGGTCTCCTGCTCAAGCAGTGGGTTTGTGAAACGAAGCATCCAAAGTTTGTATGAGCCGTGAAATCTTGGACTGGTAGATCAAGTTTAGCTAGACGTTAGTTTTTCAGACTGGACCAGTGAAAGTAGAGACGAATCAATAGCAAACTTTGGATGTAACTATTTTATTTATTTAAACGTGTGACCTTTTGGCTAAGATCAGGCGTAGCATCTGGAACCCCTTGGAAATGGATAGATGGTTTTTGTGCAAAGCTTTGAATCTTCCAATGGGCTGGAATGAAGGCATTGTTTGTTCGGAAAAGAACATCAGACAGAGATTGGGGTGGGGTGTCTTCCACTGAGTGTTAAATAAATGAAATTGTCGCTCCATTGACACTACATCTCAGCAGGCATATGGGCTTGTCTACATCCAGAAACAGAGTGAGGTCTGTATTTTTTTTTATTTTTGTCTCCCTCTCTTCCTTCCCCTGCCTTTTCAACCATCCAGCTCTGGTCATTGTTCAGCTGCCAAACCAGGCAACTATAAGAAACCAAGACATTTAAGAAAAGAACAGAACAGAATAATAGAATTGGAAAAGATCTTGGAGATGTTTTAGTCCAACCCCCTGCTCAGGCAGGAAACCCTACACCATTTCAGACAAATGGCTGTTCAGTCTCTTCTTAAAAACTTCCAGTATTGGAGCACTCACAACTTCTGGAGGCAAGTTGATTAATTCACTGATTATTTGTTCTTACTGTCAGGAAATTTCTCCTTAGTTCCAGGTTGCTTCTCTCCTTGATGAGTTTCCATCCGTTGCTTCTTGTCCTGCCTTCAGATGCTTTGGAGAATAGCTTGACACCCTCTTCTTTGTGGCAGCCCCTGAGATATTGGAACACTGCTATCCTGTCACCCACAATCCTTCTCTTCATTAAACTAGACATACCCAATTCCAGTAACCGTTCCTTGTATATTTTAGCCTCCAGTCCCCTAATCATCTTTGTTGCTCTTCTCTGTACTCTTTCTAGAGTCTCAACATCTTTTGTTGAGATAAGAGAGGGAGGAGTCCCCAGTGGCTTAACCGTCACAGGAAGAAAGTTAGAAAAGACGCCGCTCTAATCGATCAGGCAGTTAAAAATAACCGTGGGAAGTTTGCACTTTCAAATTTGCAAGGTTCTGCTAATGTAGCCTTCCAATAAAGTCGATTTAGCTCAACCACTCATGTTTCCTGTCTGGTTTACCCTGGAGGGCTGACAACTTAAAATAATAATAATAATAATAACAACAACAACAACAATAACCATAATAATAACCATAATAATAGCCATAATAATAACCATAATAATAACCATAATAATCATAAAGTTGGAAGGGACCTTGGAGGTCATCTAGTCCAACCCCCTGCTAAGGCAAGAAACCCTATACCATTTCAGACAAATGGCTGTCCAGTCTCTTCTTAAAAACTTCCAGTGTTGAAGCATTCACCACTTCTGGAGGCAGGTTGTTCCACTGGTTAATTGTTCTCCTTAGTTCTAGGTTGCTTCTCTCCTTGATTAGGCAATTTTACATCCATTCCCCCCTGGTAAGTATTACATTATTACATGGATGGGATTTCGTACAAGAAAATGAGACAGACAGAGACTGGAAATGATGTCTGCCTCAAAAGCCTTAATGGGGCCTGGGCAATGTTTTTGGTGGCCAGGGGAAATGATTAACATTTTAAAATGTTTTTTGGAGAAAGGATGGCTACGACTGGAAGGCAGATGATGCAAAGTAGATGAAGACAAAGCTAAGCTTTTTGGGGGGAGAATTGGCGGGTCCAATGCGGACTGCTGGCTATATTTAAAAATTTACATTTAAAAATAAAAGTTTCCTTTTTAAAAAAGCATTAGAATTGATCTTTGGGGCCTTTTTCTTTTCTTTCTTTTTTTCCATACAAAAATCTAGTCCTGGTTTTCCTATCCATTTTTTGAGCATTTTGATTTTGGGGGAGGGGGGATTGTGTAGGAGAGAGAATAATAGTTAGGTGAGCTAAATAACAAGCATTCTAACTGGGTGTTATTACTGTTATTGTTAATAGCAATTCTTATAACAATATAAAGCTATTATAATGTTAGTGAAGTGAAGTAGTTAATGTTGAGTGAAGGGTATAGAGTTGAAAGGGCAGAGAAGCTTGATTAAATGTAAGTTAACTTAGGTTTAAATTAGGTTTGCGGAGTTGAGGAGGAAGAGGAGGAGGACTGTGGGGTCCTTGGTGCTCTCTGAGCTTGCTTGTTTTCTTGCAGACGTTTCATTGCCCAAACTAGGTAACATCTTCAGTTCAAGCAGGACAAAACACACTGCCTTCTAGCACTGATGATGTTACTTAGTTGGGTCATGAAACGTCTGCAAGAAAACATCCAAGCATCAGAGTAGCCTGATAGCTTTTATTTGCACTATCCATTAAATAATCAGGATAAATTTATTTCTCTAAAAGTAGCGAAATTTTGTTACATTATGTGTATGTTTGCCCACAAATGATTGCCAATAGTTCTTATTGTTAGGGGATAGCTTTGTGTTATTCATTTTATTGATTGTATTTTTTTTTTGTCAATGACCATATTAAAGTTCTGTCTGTCTGTCTGTCTGGGCAAAATTGATAACACAGGTAATTTGATAATGGATTTTCCTCTCTTCTTTTGCATAAGACTCACATGTTGGCATAGGACCTCCAAGCCGTGGGTCTAGGAGCCATGAGGCTGCATGAGACAAAGGCATTGACAAACTGTAAAGAGCTCAGTAACTCCTCCCACATACCTGTTAACATGGAATTGCTGACTAGCTAAACTACATTACCCATAAGCCATCTCTTAAGGAGACAGCACTTAATGCAATAAATGCTAAACATTCTAACATACAGATCTACATGCTCTAGTCAGGGTTACACGATCCAGAACAAATATTCTCAGCTTCAAGTATGTGTGTCTATGCATCTATGTCTATATCTATATTTATATCTGCAATTATTCTAAAAATTAGGTATAGCCATTTAAAAAGACTACTAAAAGACTGCTGATCTCTGGGACGAAAAAACTTTATTCAATACTAAGCTTTCGTCAACAGTTATTGACATTGTCAAAGTGTGAGCTAGGCTTTGGGAATGTTCATCCTTATAGCCCTTTGGATGTTAACAACCTGGCCATTGAGCGTATCGTCAATCCACCTGCCCCACGCCTTCCCATAATTGGTTGTGTTGATCTTGATTCAGCTGTGCTAGCCGACATCCATAGGGGGTGGGTGGACCGAGAGCCTAGCTCACACTTTGACAACGTCAACAGCTGTTGACGAAAGCTTAGTATTGAATAATTTTTTTTCGTTCCGGAGACCAGCATTTTAGCAGTCTTTTAGTAGTTTTTTTAAAATACACACACACACACAAACATACACACACACACACCTCCATACGCTCATACATATGCATACATGACAATATGTATTCTACAATTCTGGCTGTCTGTAATGGCAACAAAAATAGAAATTTACCATTTTATGATGGCCTGCAAAGTATGGAAAACATTAATTGAGCATAATCACAATATGTTAGCAGCACATGTTGCATTACTCTAATGTGATATTTTGAGATTTCCAAAGGGAAAGTACTTCTTCTCCATCCTTTATTCCTTACATTGTGCATCACAGATGTTGCGTTATCCATTTCCATGACTATTTATAGCCACAAGGCCTCCCTTCCCCCTTTTATGTCTATAAATTGACATTGGGATGCTTATTAGAAGGAGATGAGTCTTCTCCAGCTGTCATTGGGATGAAGCACCACAATCCACGTTGGCACGGGCAATGGCGTACGAGAATTACAGTGCAAAAACATCTGAGAAGCCACAGATTTTTAATTTTTTTTTAAATCTGTTTTAGGGAAATTGAGTTGATCCACCTGGTTCCTGGTTATCCTCTTTGACTCTTTCCTTCCACTCTTTCCAGCGTTAGCTCCTTCTCAAGGGAGCTGGATTTTCACAAAAATGTCTCTCAAATACGATAGTTTAAGTCTGGTCATTTATGTCTTCAATGTTCTCCTAAAGTAGCAGAATAACAGGGTGGGAAGGGATCTTGGAGATCATCTAGTCCAACCCCCTGCTCATGCAGGAGACCCTTCAACTCCCAGAATTCCTGAGCCAGCATGGCTCAGCTTGGAAACCTCTCTCTTTCCCCTCAGCATGGCTGGCTCAGGAATTCTGGGAGTTGAAGTCCACGAGTCATAAAAGAGCCAAGGTTGCCTACCCCTGCCCCATACCATTCCAGACAAATGGCTGTCCAGTTTCTTCTTAAAAACCTCCAGTGTTGGAGCACCCACAGCTTCTGGAGGCAGGCTGTTCCACTGGCTAATTGTTCTCACTATCAGGAAACGGTATATGGTCCCTGAATTTCAGTGATGGGTTATTTGAAGTGCTGGGGGTGGCTGTGTGTGTCTGTTGGGTTTTGCTGATAGGTCATATCTTAACCACCCCAGACGCAGCAGATGCATTCACATAATAAGCTAATATAGGTTATTTTACTATTTTAAGTGGGAAGGATTATAGCAAACATGCTGTCAGAAGACTGCCTGGTTGGTTACAATACCAAGTAGAGCAGGATAGAAAACTAACCAACAATCCAGCTCAAACTTTTAAACTCAGAGTGTAGACGTAGGAACAGCCATGGAAAGAGATCTAAGGGACCGATAGCTTTGTCAGGCAGTGGCTAAGAAGCCCCAAATGAAAGTGTGTGCGTGTGTGTGTGGGGGGGGGGGAAATGTGGAGCCCAGCCAAGTATGATTTATTCAAACTGCAACTAAGGTGAACTAGGTCACTATTCTCTTCCCTTCCTTATTAATTTTTCAGAAAATACTAAAGATGGAGTTGTTGTTTCAAAGAGTGTTCTCCTGGTTTCAACGTGTCCTCTCTAACTTCTGTTTTATAAGTTGCATTCTTTTTGTTTGGTTGATGGTTGCTGTTGTATTAAAAGTAACACTTTTATGGGAGGGTTCTATAGTCTGTGGAAGCTACTAAGAGTCTCTTTGATTGCGGAGAGGGAGGAAGGAAGGAAGGAAGGAAGGAAGGAAGGAAGGAAATTTAGCTATAGATATTCAAAGAAGGGAGGGAAGGAAGGAAGGAAGGAAGGAAGGAAGGAAGGAAGGAAGGAAGGAAGGAAGGAAATTTAGCTATAGATATTCAAAGAAGGGAGGGAAGGAAGGAAGGAAGGGAAAGAAAGAAAGAAAGAAAGAAAGAAAGAGGAGGGAGGAAGGAAGGAAGGAAGGAAGGAAGGAAGGAAGGAAGGAAGGAAGGAAGGAAATTTAGCTATAGATATTCAAAGAAGGGAGGGAAGGAAGGAAGAGAAAGAAAGAAAGAAAGAAAGGGAGGGAGGAAGGAAGGAAATTTAGCTATAGATATTCAAAGAAGGGAGGGAGGGAGGGAGAGAGGGAGGAAGGAAAGAAAAAGAAAGAAAGAAGAAGGGAGAGAGGAAGGGAGAGAGGAGCTGAGCTTGGCATATTATGCTTTTCTTTGTTTCTTTGCACTGTACATTTAGTTGAGAAAACAGAGAACAGGAGCACCATCATAACTGGGAGGAGACACCATGTTGGGGAAATCTGTTCTAGAAAAATCAAAGCAATGCAAGAAAATTAGATCAAAACTTTGAGAAGATTGCTAGCACTATCAAAAAGGGAACACAGCTAAATCATCTCCAGCTTCAGAACCAGCTGTCTTTCTGAAGTCTGATAGTGATTAGTGATTAGTGAGAGGGGGAGAATGTAGATCTTGCATATTCAACATACAACGTGGGAGGGGAGAAGAAGAATCACACTAAACCAATTGCTCCCTGATGCACACTACTTAAACTAGTCATTAGTCATTGCATCACTGCCTGTGGACTTAACTCAAATGACTCCCATCAAAACAACAGTATCACTTCATACTGCAGTTTGACAGTTCTGGTCAACGAGATACAAAAAAAGATGTTGAGACCTTAGAAACGGTGCAGAGAAGAAGAATAAAGATGATAAGGGGTCTGGAGGCTAAACCATACCATGAACGATTGAGGGAACTCAAGTATGTCCAGTTTAATGAAGAGAAGGACTAGAGGTGACATGACAGCAGTTTTCCAATACTTGAGGAGCTGTCACAGGGAAGAGGGAACCCATTCTCCAAAGCATCTGAGGGCAGGACAAGAAGTAATGGCTGGAGGACTATCACAGAGATAGTCCAAATTAAGGAGAAATTTACTGTGACTGAGAACAATTAACCAGTGGAACGGCTTGCCTCCAAAAGTTGTGGGTGCTCCGTCACTGGAAGTTTTCAAAAAGAGAATGGACAGCCCTGTCCGGAATGGTATAAGATCTCCTGATTGAGAAGGGGGTTGGACTACAAGACTTATTATTTTATGTTCTATATAAATAAATAAAAAATATATTGGTGACTGGTTAGCTGTAGTCGGTTGAAATCATTTTCATCCCCCCTAAAGCCAAAGTCAGTGCTACAGCAGAGAAAAAGTCCTTCCAAAAGCTTTAATTTTTACTTGAGATAATTTGAGATTCTTTATTTTCTTTCCTCCTCTTCCTTATAACTAAATAAAAAAGAACCGATAGCAGAATTGTCTCAGAATATGCTCTGGGACCCTGAGTTGCCCGGTTTGAGTTCCTTGTGAGACAAACACCAATGGTTTGTTAGAGAAAGTTGTTGTTAAGAGGATAAAAGTGGATGGGTTCACACAAATGTCACCTTTCGTGCATCCTTTAAGCCTGAAGACAAATATAATTTTTAATCTCTTCAAGGGGGTCCAACTAGGAACGGGAATCTGACCTCACCTTTAACAAAGACAAGACATTTCACTAACGTCAAAGAGAAAGCCTGCCCTCATTTTTTATATATATATAAAAGTTTGGTACCCTCTGATGTCGCAAGCAATTATTTTCACAGCCTCGGAAGGATGTGTTCTGTAAAGCTTTGTTCTTTTATCTTTTAGATGTGAGATAGCTTAGCAAGTTGGGAAATGCTAAATGTGAACAGAGGGCAGAGGGAGGGAAAGAAGAAAGTAAAATATACAACAAGGACTTTCGAGATGGAAATAATGAAAAATACGCCAGGGTAAATAATTAAAAAATAGAACTCATTGACTTTCTGAAGCAAATTGGAAAGCTGATTTGAATGGCCTCTGTATTGAATTTAAACAACCTCAAAGGCTTGGCACAGAAATGGCATTTTCAGAACTGATTCAAATATCCCAAGTGGAACTGCCAAATTTATTTAGTTTCATTTGGTTGTTTCTATCCCCCTTTATTATTTGTGTAAATAACTCAAGGCAACAAACATAATTAATATTCCTTCCTCCTCTTATTTACATTACATGAAAAAAAACCTGTGAGGCGGGTTGGGCAGTGACTGGTCCAAGATCATCCAACTGGCTTTCATGCCTAAGGCAGGACTAGAACTCACAGTCTCCTGATGATTAGCCCAAAGTCACCCAGCAGCTTTCATGCCTAAGATGAAACTAGCACTCACTGACTCCTAGTTTCTAGTCTTGTGTCTTACTCATTAGACCAAAATGGCTAGGTGTTAAATTGGTAGTTGTATTTTGGGGGGCAAATTTGGCAGATCATTTACCCAAGTGTATGAGTCTCTTTCAGCCTCAGTAACAAGATGTCACTTGCCTTGCCTCAATAACTGGTGAGTTAAGAGCAACACAACTTTACAGACAACATAGGGATGTTACAAAGCTCACCACTGCTGGAAATATCCAGGATGATGATCCAGGCCTACCTTTGTTGTTTGCATTTGGAACTTCTTGACAATCAGACTCTAGGTAGATCATCCTGGAATGGTTCATCTGAAGATTTGTAGACTCTGACCTAAACAGACAACTACATATTAGAACTGTCTTGTCTCTTCATTTCTCAAAGATTTTCAGACTTGTTGCGGAAGGTTCCGGGTTACACATACAACTGTTTAAAATGATAATAAGCCAATAAATGCCCTTTCCTGGATCAACAAGCCCTGCTCATGGTCATCCACACTCTAATCATTTTGCACCTTGACTACTGTGAGGCATTCTACATGGGGCTGTCCTTGAAAAGTATTCGGAAGCTTCCATTGGCTCAAAATGCAGCAGCCCCCATGGTTGAGTGCTAGTCTAGATTTTCACAGGTGTGATTTCGCTTGCAGGAGGTGCATTGGTTGCCAGTTTGCTTCTGGGTTCAATTCAGAGTGTTGCTTCTCACCTTTAAATCCTTCATGGCTTGGGGTTATTTGAAGGGCTGTCTTTTCCCCATGTTGACCCATGCCACCCACATCAGGGAGGCAGGGGATATTATGGGTCCCCTCTCTTAAGGAGGCCTATCTAGTTAGACCAAGAAGAAGGGCCTTCTCCGTGGTGGCTCCCTCCCTGTGGAACATCATCCCTTTGGAGATAAGATTGACTCTCACCATGATACACTTTCAAAGGCCCTGAAAACTGATTTGACCAGCAGACTTGGGGACCCCAAGATGATACGGAGCCCATCAAGAGATTGGTTTGAATGTTGTCAATGGTGTGTGTGTGTGTGTGTGTGTGTGTGTGTGAAGGTTTATTGGGTTTTGTATTTGGGGTTTTACTGCTATAAGTCGCCAGGAGTCACCGTGAGTGAGTTGGGTGACCATATGCATTTTCTCAATAAATAAATAAAATAAATAAGACATCCAGCAAAGCACTGAAATAATATCTCACTGTTTCCTTCTCCCTTCTCCACAGTGAATACTGACAATGTTTCTGAGGCTTAATTACAGGTGACAGAACTGGTTGTTTATCATTACTAAATGCATCCATCTCAGTTTCCCCCCCCCCATAAGGAACAGGAAACTGAAATGTAGTTAATGACATTGTTGCTTCGAAGGTGCTAGGATGATTTATTGGAGGCTGCTGCTTGATGGAGAGAACTGTGGATGAATTATGACCTCGCTTTGACCAGAGAACATCTTAAGTATTTGTTTTAAAAATGTATATTTACAGTTGACAGGTCTGAGCAGGGATGGAAACAAGAGGTAGGAACAGATAACCTTTATCTCATCAGCTGATTGAATCTGGATTGGTTTGGAACAAGTCCTGGTTCTGTTCTGAGATTTTGGATTGTTTTTTTGTTAAAAAAAAATAGCCCAAAAGTTGGAAGCCTGGCGCCATCAGGAAGATAAAATGAAGATAGTTCAAAAGTCATTCGTTATGATATATTGGAGTTAAAGTATTTAAAATTTTGTTTTTTGAATGTATTTAATTGTTTGATGTTTATTTAAGTTGTAAGGTTTTTTTTTTTTTAGTTTTTATTAACCCTGTATTCAGCTCTGGGAAGGAGGGAGGAGGGTATGGGGGGAAGGGGGGGAGAGGGGGATTATTTTATTGTAAAATTGTAAAAATTTTCAATTAAAAAAAAGTCATTCGTTATGAAGGGCCTCTAAATGTAAATGTGGGAACACAAAACTCTTTTGTTGTTTCTTATAGACTAAAAGGACCATTAGTTACACATTTGCACTAGGTTAGGGAGTACGTAGCAGAGGTAGTCCTTATTGATCTGGCGTATAGTGTCGAGATGGTATATTTGAAAATCAGCGTTAGTCAGGGATTGGGTCACACTTCATGTTTATTTTATTTTATTTTATTTTTAAAATTTATAAGCCGCCCCACTCCCGGAGGACTCTGGGCGGCTAACAATAAAAACACATAAAACATAACAAGACAAACAGTTAAACCACAACTTACTTTAACCGTGATTTACCGATTGGATAAAAATGTTAGATTCATAAAAGACATTAAGGCATAAACAAGTGTTTAAGCCACCTGAATATAAACAGAGAGCAATCTCCATTCCTTTGTAACACTGATGATGTTATCTAATTGGGTAATGAAACGTCTGCAAAAAATCAAATCAAGCTCAGAGAGCACCAAGGACTTGACAGTTGTCCTCCTCCTCCTCCTCCTCCCTCCCTCCCTCCCTCCTTCCCTCCCAGCACTGATGATGTTACTTAGTTTAGGTAATGAAAAGTCTGTAAGAGAACAGAGAGCACTAAGGGCCCCACAGTCCTCTTCCTCTCCTCAAACTCCACTCCTTTCTAGCACTGATAATGTTACCTAGTTGGGTAATGAAACATCTGCAAAAAAAATAATAATCACCAAGCACCTCCCAATTCTTTGTAAAGCTTAGATTTCAGGAGCCTTCATTGTCTGGTGCTGCTCGTGGAATCAATGGATCAGAATCATGTTGATCAGGATCATGCTGTGGTCAACAATGAGATCCACTGGATTCTCAGTGGCCCCAATCCATTGCACCATGCTTCTATCATGGGGAAACTTCTGCTTTCATTTCCATGTTTTAGCAAAGGTTTGGGGAGGGCTGATCAGACATTCCAGCTGTACCAACGCAGTGTGTGTGTTTGTGTGTGTGTGAGTGTGTGTGTCCTGAGGGGCATCTTTCAGGTGCCTTTGTGATCCTAAAAGGTACCCAATTCTTGCTGAAATATAGTTAAGCGCTGTAGTTCGTTCTCTTACAAAAGAGCTTAATGTAGTGAAATATTTGCATACTTAACCACATCAAAGGGGCTTTCCAAAACTTCAAAGGATAGCTTCCAAAGGCTTTTTTTTCCCCAGGATTTATGCTCTGCAGACCCGTTTCAGAAAGTACACATCCTCAAGCACGCATGCACACACACACACACACACACACACACACACACACACACACACACGTCCGACACCATGCTTTGCTGAAGTATTGATGCTTTAATGAGTCCCCTGCCCCCACATCCGCAGTTCTTTAATGGGACGTGACTACAACATTTCACACGGATAAACCTGGATAGACTATAATTATAAAACTTCTGTAGCGCAGAAGAACCCTCCCCTTCCTCTTTGCCTTAATAACGTAGCAACCAAGTTGTGGCAATTAAGGAACCCAGCAGAGAAGAATGGAGAATGAGGGCCCTTCTAAGGTCTACCATTCATTTTTTTTCTCTCCACGTCCCCCACTCCACTCCTTCCCATATTTAGCAGTTGGCTCCTTCATGGATTAAAACCAATTCATTCAAACTAAAAACACACACACACACATATATACATATACATATATACATACATACATACATACATACATACATATTTGTTTTCTGAGGTTTTCGCAGGTGTTTGTATGTAGGTCTTTGGTTGTTCGGGTTTTCTCCCGCGTAAAATTGCTCCTTGAAGCACGAAGCTGAAAACACCAGCCTGAAGATGACGAATGGGACTTCGTCGAAACGTCACCAAGACACTTCCAATTTTACACGGGAGAAAACCCGAACAACCAAATACCTACATATATATGTGTGTGTGTGTGTGTGTGTGTGTATGTGTGTGTTTTCTGAGGTTTTCGCGGGTGTTTATATGTAGGTTTTGGTTATTCGGGTTTTCTCCCGCGTCAAATTGGAAGTGTCTTGGCGACGTTTCGATGAAGTCTCATTCGTCATCTTCAGGCTGGTGTTTTCGGCTTTGTGCTCCTAGAAGCACGAAGCCGAAAACACCAGCCTGAAGATGACGAATGAGTATATATATATATGGAATTCATCATCGGTCTCTACTGTACTTATTGGGCAGGGTTTTCCGTGGCTATAGCACCTTTTAATGTGCATACAAGTAGACCTTGAATTATGACTGCAAACTGAGCCCAACATTTCTGTTGCTCAGTGAGAAAGTTGTTAAGTGAGTTTTGCCATATTAACCGTCTGAATTTTGATTAGGTGACTGTGGGGGATAAGTGTGAAAATGGGTCATGTCACTTTTTCCAGTGCTGTTGTAACTTCAAGCGGTTACTAAATGAATGGTTGTTTGGTGTAGGGATTAAGGCACCAGGCTATAAACCAGGAGTTCTAGTTCCATAAACCTAGTGTGTTCTACTTCTGTCCTAGACAGAATGTACAAGCCAGCTGGGTGACTTTGGGCCAGTCCCCCTTCTCTTAAGTTTGCCCTAGGAAAAAGGCACAGGCAAAAAACTTCCAAAATCTTGCCAAAATAAGTGCACAGTGTGCAGTTGCCAGAAATGACACTGACAAAGATTCACACAGTAATTAATGGTTATCCGACCCAGATTTCAGAAGGAGCTAACTGCTCTTCTTCCAAGACAAAATGATCTTTTCATGCACATTTAAAAATATTTCCAATTTCTGCCCGGATGAAACCACTGCGCTTTTGGAGAGATTCACGGCTGACGATGGAACAAGAACGAGATTGGAAAGAGATCTATAACCTTGTAAGCTCCAGGTTTTCAGATCTGAGACTGTTTGGGTTGGGACATTGCTCGCTTCTCTTCTTCACCCCCTCCTCCCCTGTTCTTCCCCCTCTTTCTTGCCAGCTGACTTTGAAAGAGCCTATTTCTGGGGAAACGGCAAAGTGCTAAGCCTTACCCTCTGAAAAAGGGTTTCTAAGAAAAGCAGTTATTTACAAGAACACAGTGCCACCCTAGGCCACAGCTGCGGCAGATGTACCGACTAACAGCTTGGCATAAACTAATGGGAGTTCAGCTGGCGGTTCGGTTGCTAGAAACAAGTCCAAGAGGGAAATTTGCACAAGGGCATCTTGGCATAGGAGGCACAGATGCAGAGAGGAAGTCAAAGCAGAGGTGAACCTAAGAAGCCCATCCAGGACCATGTTTTTGAAAATCACAGTCTTAGGACGAAGCAGTGGGTGGAAATAGTAAGAGGAGGCAAGGATTTAGTCTGAAGATTAATTTGGAATGCCACCCGTTTGAATCTCTGGACTGAGTCAGTCACTTAGTCAAGCAGAATCCGATATACTTTGGGCAGGGATCCAAGTCTTTTTCTCAACAGAATAAGAAAACCAAATCACATGTAAGGTCAGGTGCAAAGAAGCAGCCCCATACATTAAGCTCCAGTTAAACTGATTTATTTCTTTATAGCAGCAGGCTTATATACCGCTTCATAGTGCTTTACAGCCCTCTCTAAGCAGCCTACTGCCCTCAACAATCTGGGTCCCCATTTTACCCACCTCGGAAGGATGGAAGGCTGAGTCACGTACTCAACACACATTTAAACATACGACCTTACATATACTGTAAGTAAAAGTAAATATTAATCACTGTCCATCTTGAATACATAACGGAAAGAGGAAGCTTTAGAGTTCACAAGGTTAATACTGTATGGCACAAAACTGTGACTGAATCTGGATGTTCTGCTTCAGATACCACGGAGCCCCCTCCTCCCAGAAGGGAACAAGGAAAACAGGTTGTGAAGAGGATGTGTCGTGTCCCAGACAATCTTATGGACCCTAAGCAACGCTTCTGTGCTACGTCCTGGATGGAAGGGAGGGAACTGCCAATCCTCACCACTCTCTGCACCATCTTCCTGTCTGAAGCGGTGATGCTTCCAAACCAGACTGTGATGCTGTAGGACAGGATGCTCTCAATCGTCCCTCTGTAGAAAGTGGTCAGGACAGGGGAAGGAAGATGTGCTTTTCCAATGTGACACAGAAAATGCAGGGGCTGCTGTGCCCACTTTGTGCTAGATAAATTTGTGCTAGATAAGAGTCGACGGAATTCAAGACGAATTGTAGGAACTCTAGGCTGATTCCTCTCTTGACTCTTCCCTCAGGCTCTGCCTGTCTTTCTCCTACATCTACCATTTGAGTTGGATCACATCGGATCCCTTCACACCTCCGAATTCTCCCTTCTAAAGTCCTTAGTTCACTACAGGTAGTCCTTAGCTTACAACCATTGCTTTAGCGACTGTTTGAAGTTAAAACGGTACTGAAAAAGCTATTTATGACCAATCCTCACAATTATGACTGTCACACCATCGCCCTGGTCACATGACCAAAATTCATGCACTTGGTAACCAGAATGTATTTTGACAGCTGCAGCATCCCGGGGTCCTGTGATCACCATTTGTGATCTTTCCAACCGGCTTTCAATAAAGAAATCCAATGAGGGAAGTTGGGTTCAGTTAATGACTACATGATTCATTAAGAGCCACAGTGACTCACTTAACGACCATGGAAAAAAGGTCATAAACTGTTCTCCTTAGTAATGGAAATTCTAGTCCCAACTTGTGGTTGTAAGTGGCAGATTACTTACACTTGCTTCTTGCAAAATGATAAAAGATTGAGAAGCAAAACGGGGAGAGAAGAGAGTTGGTATCTATGCCAAAATGACTCTGGAGAGAGAGATTATAGTTTTCTTTGATAAAAAATTCAACTCGGGAGGCCTGCTTTAATTGTTTGCCAAATAAAAATAGCTAAATGTTAGGATAAATCAGTGTTGCGTCTCTTGAGGTTCCTCAAGCAATGTGTGGTTGGGATAAGATTTGGAGGCAGACTGTCCCCACAGAGGTTTCCAAACAATGCTACCAAACTGACATGTTTTAAAGGAGAAATGATTCAATAATTGCCGGGAGATCAGCCCCATCAAGGGTATTTCCTGTCTGTTTAAAGATAAAAGAAGCATAACCAAATTTAGTTGTCCTTCTCGGCAGTCTCTTCTTTTAGAAGTACAGGTCACCGCACACAACTCAAAGATCAAGTTGTCTGGGAGTTTAGAAAAAGTTGTACATTCTGATTTTACGGAATATGTATGACAGCGTTTGAGCGAGGAAAGAACTTCCCTTCCTAAAAGTCGGAAACTGGGACCATCTTAGATCACGCTAAGACCGAAAACCCTGGAGAACTCCTGGAAGCCTGGCACTCTGACAAATTGGTCATCAGTAGACACATAGACATAAACCACATCTATGTGCTGTGCAAAAGAGACAATCAACAATATCAAAAAGGCAACACAAAGACCAAAACACCTCTCCACCAGCAATCAATGCCCCAGATCAGCATAGATTAACTCCAAGGTTAACATCAGGCCAACAATCGAGTAAGTGACACCCCAATCAGGAAACTGCCAAACAAGCCAACAGCAAACCACCCAATCAAAGAATCTCTAAGACCACCCCCACCAACACTGACAGGGCAAGCCACTAGATTATAAATTGAAGGCAAACCCCATTCCTTACTAGCACTGATAATGTTACCTAGCTGGGTAATGAAACGTCTGCAAGAAAACAAGCAAGCTCAGGGAGCACCAAGGACCCCACAATTCAATCCTAAGCTACAAATATTCTCCTTTATCAGTCTCTTAAATATCCCCAAGGAAGGGAAAAGATGGGGAAACATCTGAATCCATTCTATCACAATCTTCAATTACTGCTGAAATGGAGTTCTTTAGGACCTTAAAATTGAGGGTAATGGAGCATCTGTCATTTTAAAAGCAGCTGTTTCTTAGAAATTTAGATGGTCCTAAAGAAACAGTGATCATGCTTAAATACAACAAATCATCTCTTTGGAGAAAAAAGTATAGGCAGAAATTTTGTTTGTGTGGATTCTTGATTCCTAGCAACTGCCTGGATGAGTCCCTGCAGTTATCTCGGCAATGTTTTTGGACGTGGCATTGTCGTTGGCTTCCTTCCTAAGTCTCAGAGGGAGTAAACTGATCTTAAGTCACTCAGTCCCCTTCAGGGCTAAAGTAGGACTATGAGGGGCTGTCACAGAGAAGAGGGACTGACTTCTCCAAAGGACCAGAAGAAGGCAGGACAAGAAGTAATTGGTGGGAGCTTGTTAAATGAGATCCAGCCTAGAAGTACGGAGAAGTTTTCTGACAGTGAGAACAATTAATCAATGGAACAGCTCGCTTCCTGGATATCCCATCGCTGGAAGTTTTCAGAAATGGACCAGACAATCATTTGACTGGGATGGTGCAAGATTCTTCCTTGAACAAGAGTTTGGCTAGAAGACCTCCAAGGTTCCTTCCAGTCATATGATCCTAAGTTCTCATCATAGTCTCTTAATTTCTAGCTTGGTACCTTTAACCACAATACCGAGCTGGTTCTCCTAAGAAGAGACACATATTATAAAAAGTGGGAAGTAATTTATGTTTTGTTTTGTTAGTTAAAATCAAGCCGAAAAATTGATTGAATTTTATTGAACATATAGCATGTTACTGAACATAAAAAAGGCAGAATAAAAAAAAAGAAAAAATGAGCATCATAAGATTAAGTAAAATACACCTTTTCAGAATAACATTAAGTTTCGTGTAGCTGAATACATCATTAAACCACAGATCATTATTAAAATCAAGTTAATATGAGTATCGGTGACAGTAATCAGCAGAAATATAGGTTAAAGTGGAAAACAACTGTCTTATTTAGTCAATAGGAAATTTACCCTTTTTAAAAAAATGTTAAATGACTTAAATGTTAGAGCTCTATATTAAGAGAAATCCAGATGGAAGAGAAGGGAAGGAAAGAGAAAGGAGATGTCCAATGCTTCCAGCCAAATTACCACAAGGAAATTCAATGGGGAAGCCAGCAGGAAATCAGAAGTTGCTCCTGCTTCCACTGTTTATGGTTATTCTGTTTCACTGTTTAGGTAAGGAAATATCTCTGAAACAATGACCCAAAGGGGGCATGGATTGCCTAATTCTACTTTAAAAATGGTTGGACTTTACAACAATTTACAAAAATAAGAATGGTTTAACCTGAATGTTACATTTCCATCAAGTTTCAGAAAACGAGTTATCAATTTTAGCAACCAGTGCTGTAGTTATACATTTTTGGTAAAATGTCTAATTGTCAGTTTTCTTTAAGCTTGATATTCGTTGCAAATTTAATATTTTTCTTCCATTGAAATTAACATTGTTGAATGATAATTGTCCTCTTGCAAATTTTGCAATCCACTTAATCGTAACATCTTTCGCTTGTTTGGTTTCAAGGAGCAGATAAATTTCATGGAACTGGCCCTCCCCCCCAAAAAAAAGCATTATTGTAAACTTGCTCATTTTGAATGTCAAGATATGTATTTTTATGTGCAGCACTTTGATATCCTGTTTCAGCAACAATAATAGCCAAAATAATACACTGAAATAGTCTATACTGAGTTTTATGCAGAGATGCTTATACACTTTTTTCATTCCTTTTAATCTACTAATCTCACCAAACAAGATAAGTAGGCATCATTAATTGATTATGTCAAGGAAAATATTAAATGATTAGAAAACATAACGTTGCTGTTAAATGAACTGCTATTCTTGGTGTTTTCTGAGATTGTTTCCATGCAAATGTTGTATCACTGGAGTAGGTAACATCGTGGCGAATGCAATTTTCTGGCTGTTTATATACAAATTGCTCTATTTGGGGTGTAGCTTCTTCCTTGATAGTTCCTTGACTAGGATGTTGTTTTTTTCCGTGATTGTTTAGCTTATCTGACTGTTGGCTGCTGCAGGACAAGTCTCCAGACTGTTTGTTCTTCCTTGTTTTTTGTTGTTTATTTTAAAAAATGCTTTGTAGATGACGTTTATCTCTATGGACATAGTTTGTCTGAATGGCAAGTTTCCAGAACTTCTGTAGCATTTTTGGATTCTGACTTGGTCTAGAATGTAAAGAGTCTACTTGATGTATTCTTTACCATTGGATTGTTGGTCTGCAACAACAGTAAATCTCTCTCTCTCTCTCTCTCTCTCTCTCTCTCTCATCTATCTATCATCCATCTTTCTATCATCTATTTCTCTCTGCATCTTTCTACCTTTTCATCTATCTATCTATCATTTATCATCTATCTATCTAGCTATTTATCATCTATCTTTCTACCATCTTTTTCTATCTTTCTACCTTTCTATCATCTATCTTTCCATCTGTCTGTCCATCCACCCATCCATCCATTCCACACAACTGTAGTCAATACACTTGGTAAGCTCAGATTGTTCTCACAAAGGGCATGTTTATAAAACTGGGGTTAGCTGATCTTTGGAACACCACCACTACTAATGCAGAAGATCCATTAATGGATTACTTTTCTGCTATTATCTCCCAGGATTGGACACAAGTGTAAGCTGCTGACCAAAGGGGAGAAGGCATTACAACAAAGGCAAGACATTCATAGATCTGCTTGGCTACTTCATCACTATATAAATGCAAGAAGGCATCTCTCAATCATAGACATTTTTCTAGAATCCTTGTCAACGAGTTACTTAGGTACGGGGACCAGACCCATGTACACGTAGTCCTTGACTTACAACTGTTCATTTAGTGACTGTTACTAAAGTTACAACAGCACTGAAAAAAGTGACTCGCTTAAACAAATGTCTTGCTTAGCAACAAAATGTTGAGGTAATTGTGGTCATGTTGAGGACAACCTGTATTTCCTACTAGAAATGGTGGTAGAAAGTCACTTAAAGGTCTCTAAATAGTTTCATCCTCTTTTGAAAAAGGAAAGCTGTACCGAATGCTGCAATCATTTCTTGATAATGCTGGTGAAAGACAAGAATGCACATTAACAAGTTCCATTCTCCCTTTTAGAAGGATGGACTTTTTTTTTCTGTGGGTCCTGGGCCAAGATATAAAGATCTTCTGCTCTCTTCATTTTAATCTCCCCTCCCAAACATTCTTTCCATGTTCTATCTGAGCTGGGTCTTCCAAAGATGCCTTGAAGTTTGGCTTGGGACAAAATTCAGAGGTCGATCTCCGTTGCAAGCATCAATCACGAGGATGGCATGTCCTTCTGCGAAAGAAATTGTTGGCTGTATCATTGATTTCTCCATGAGATGCTCCTTTCTCTTGAGCTTACAAACAGGAATCCACAAGAATTGCCCTCTAGGCTGCTATATGCACCATTTCCTTTGGGCCTCTGAGGGAATGGTTCAACGCCTTTGCCAAATTACCTGCTGGGTAAATCAGATTTTTCAAATGAAAAGCCCACTGCATGCTGGTATGGTTCTAATATCAATGACAGAGGAGAATCCAAAGACACCCAGCGTGGGTCTTGTATTAAGGACTAAGCAACTTCAAGGCTGGTCAGTTATGTTATATGAAAAAGAAGACCCACAAGGTCTCAAAGGTGCTTTTTCAAAAGGCAACTGGACTTTTCTTGTTTTTTGTTTTCACTTCTCCTCGCTTCTAACTCTGTTATTCCGGGAAGAAAGGGAGGAAGGAAGGAAGGAAGGAAGGAAGGAAGGAAGGAAGGAAGGAAGGAAGGAAGGAAGGAAGGAAGGAAGGAAGGAAAGAAATGTCATGACAGTGGAATAAAAAAGTGGAAATAACAGTGGGAAAATATGAAATTTTCTAACAGTGAGAACAATTAACCAGTGGAATGCCTTCCCTCCAGAAATTGTGGGTGCTCCATCACTTCTTCTTTCAAGAAGAAATTGGACAGCCATTTGTCTGGAATGGTATAAGGTCTCTTGCTTGAGCAGAGGGTTGGACTAAATGACCTCCAAGGTACCTTCTAGCTCTGCTATTCTGGGAAGAAGCTTCATTAGTTCTTTAGCCCAGAACTGAAGAAGCTTCTTGAATGAGAAGTGAAATGTTTTCAAGGGGGGAAAAAACCCCAAGAAAAGTCCAATTGCCTTTTGAAAAAGCACCTTTGGGACAACTGTGATCTGGATGACTGAAATCCCCATAGGCACAAAGACCCACAATATCTTTTGGGGGGGGAAAGTGGAAGAGATGCAGAGAGAGGGATACAATTTTTATGGTATTTTGTAAAAGGCAATAGTACTAATTTCCATTCCTTGTGATCAGTTCGGCTCGTTTAATGGAGTGGGGATAGTAGTAGTAGTAGTAGTAGTAGTAATAATAATAATAATAATGTTGGAAGGGACCTTGGAGGTCATCTAGTCCAACCCCCTGCTCAGGCAGGTAACCCTATACGATTTTGGACAAATGGCTGTCCAGTTTCTTCTTTAAAACTTCCAGTGTTGGAGCATTCACCGCTTCTGGAGGCAGGTTGTTCCACTGGTTAATTGTTCTAATCAAATGCTTTGGAGAACAGCTTGACTCCCTCTTCTTTGGGGCAGCCCCTGAAATATTGGAACTCTGCTATCATGTCCCCCCTCGTCCTTCTCTTCATTAAATGGGATGGGATGCAAAACATGGCGTGTTTTATGGGCAGTTGATTATGCTTTATTTAATAAAACGCGGCTATCAATCCATGGCTTGGCAGGGCAGTATGGGTAATTAAAGTAGAACACAGCTTGTCATTATTTGCTCTGGATTACATCTGTGTTGTCAGCAAATAACCCCCCTCCCCTCTGTGTTTATGCCAATGCAAGATTGAAAGGTTTCTGCTCAGGGCAGAAACAGTGGTAAGAAGTCCACAGCCCTGTTTTGCTCGAGGCCGTAAAAACCTCCGGTGAAAAAGAAACAGTTTGTAAAGAAGCGTATACAAATTTTAGAATGGGGCGGTTTCGCCATTGGAAGGAGAGGCAAATTGGGGGGAAATCAAGCTTGGTCGGGTGATCTTTAAAACGCCCGTGATTATAGCTATTATGTACTTAAATTAGGCATGCTGTACATGTGTATGAGCTCTTAATTCAATGAATTAAATTCTCTGGCCATCCGGGAAGTCGGTCAAGGTGGATTATTCTGAGCAATTTGCTTTGAAAAGATGGAGGCTGACCCAATCCACCAGACCAACCGGATTCCTTTGTGTTCTTAAAAGTTACAGTTTAGCCTCAGATCTTGGCAGGAAGATTTTGTTTGCTGTATCTTTTCAGGCTTTCATCGGCATGCTTTTAGACATGCAAGATTGATGTCAGCCTCCCAAATAGATCAGACGGCCAGATGAGCTATTTCTATTTTGTTACAAGGCTACATTACCAGAACCTTGCAAATCTGAAAGTGCAAATCTTTTTTCTACCACCTATCGTGTTTCCCCCAAAATAAGACTGAGTCTTATATTAATTTTTGCTTCAAAAGACGCATTAGGGATTATTTTCCGGTTAGGTCTTATTTTCAGGGAAATACGGGACTAAATGCATCCATCTGGCTGACAATCTTCACTGGGGCTTATTCGTGGGGTGGGGCTTATATCATTGTTGTTGTTAGTTACAAAGTCGTGTCCGACCCATCGCAACCCCATGCCTTCCTGCCCTCTACCATCTTCTGGAGTCCATTGAAGCTCATGCCTACTGCTTCAGGGACTCCATCCAGCCACCTCGTTCTCTGTCGTCCCCTTCTTCTCTTGCCCTCCATCTTTCCCAGCATTAGGCCCTTCTCCAGTGAGTCCTTCCTTCTCATTAGGTGGCCAAAGTACTTGAGTTTCAACTTCAGGATCTGGCCTTCTAAAGAGCGGTCAGGGTTGATCTCCTCCAGGACTGACCGGTTGGATCGCCTTGCAGTCCAGGGGACTCGCAGGAGTCTTCTCCAGCACCAGAGTTCAAAGGCCTCAATTCTTTGATGCTTGGCGGGGGGGATTATATTACAGGGCTTATTTTCCAGTTGGGTCTTATTTGGGGGGAAACACAGTAGTTTGGGTGGATCCTTCCTAAGCTTCTTTCTCTATGTTACTCTGTTGAGGGCTCCTTACCTTTTTATCTGATCCTTCCCCATGCAGCCTCTCTTCCCCAGTCTCATCTTCCAAGTTCATCCTCTCATTCCATTACAGACTCTCTCTTGGGGCTATTTCATGTAGTAGGTGGCAGGCATGTCGAGCTTCCAGGAATGTTTTATTGTTGTAAGGTAGAATAACTGAATCTTGGAAGCTTGTTTAGGCTTCTCTTTGTCCCACCTTATGCCAAATAGAATCGAGCAGGTCTTAGAGTTTCTTTCTCACCCTTTCTTCTTTCCTAGTACCATGTCATTTCTTTTGCTGGTCCCCACAAATCCTTTCATGGTTTACATGCCTTCCACATTCCTAAAACCGGGTCTATATTTTATAAAGTCCAGAGATGTGTGAGAAATGCTGGTTAAAGAGAGTAATTTTGGCAGCAAATGTGTCCCCACAAAAATTTTCCACATTCAGTGGGGTAAACTTTGTGGTGGGGCAAAATGGATGGGAACCGGGGGTATCTAGGGGAAGATCAAATCAAGCTGGTTGCCAGGAAATTCCGTCCTTTTTTTATGAGTATTGTATATATAAGAGGAGCAGGGCTTCAGTTCTGTGAGGGTGGCCACCATCTTGACTTCTTCTGTCTCTGTGGTGGACAATAAATAAACAAACACTGAGTCAAAAAAAAAAAAAACTTTGGAAAGTCTCACCGGTATATAGTTTAGTAAGTCTCTTGAGTTACCTTTCTGCTATGTTTCCAAATATTATTTGCTGCCACCTAAATATCATTGCTTTTGGAACTCATCCAGGGAAAGAGAGAAGAAGAGAAAGAATGAAACCTTGAAAAGCTGCACAGCAAGAAGTTTGCACAGGCAATTCAATTGCTCCAAGCTTTCATTTAATTTTTTTTTCAAAACTCTTTTCAAAACACACCTGATTCCCCAATAATCTTGGGCAATAATGGGAAGCCAAGCTGTGGATATTTGATGCAGAGTATTTCTCCACAGCATATTCAGAGTCGGGCACTAATTCTGCTTTTAATATTCATCTTCTGCATCTCGGTCCTGGAAGACGTTCTCCACTGAATGATAACTCATCCCTTCATTATCAGAACAAGGAAAAGAAGGTGGCCAGGAAGGAAAGAAAGGGTTCGTCAAGAAGGAACAGATCCTTGCACTCCTTTTGGTTTTGATGTCACCTATTGCTTGATTTTGCTTGGCTGCCTTTGCACTCCCAAGAGATAATAGCAATAGCAGAATAGCAGAATAACAGAGCTGGAAGGGACCTTGGAGGTCTTCTAGTCCAACCCCCTACTCAGGCAGGAAGCCCTATACCATTTCAGAAATAGCAATAACACTTACACTTATATACCACTCCATAGTGCTTCACAGCACTCTCTGGGTGGTTTACAAAGGTCACCACATTGTCCCCCAGCAATCTGGCTCCTGATTTTACTGACCTTGGAAGGATGGAAGGCTGAACATGACAAGATCGAACTCATGGCAGTGGGCAGAGTTAGCCTGCAATACTGCATTCTCACCACTGCTCCACCACAGCGAATGGAGCACTTGACACAGTAAGCATGTGTGTCTTCAAATTAAATCATCCAAAATCTTTAACATCAACCTAATGTCAGAAACCATGAGAGTTGGGATCAGGTCAGTAATAAGGCAGGGTCAAATCCAGGGGTCTTGAAACTTGGCCCTTTTATGACTTATGGACTTCAACTCCCAGAATTCCTCAGCCAGGCACGCTGGTTGAGGAATTCTGGGAGTTGAAGTCCACAAGTCATAAAAAGGCCAAGTTTGAAGACCCCTGGTCAAATTCAAAAGAATTCTGCAGGTGGACAATGCTATGGAGGAAGACCACCCCATCGAATTTTCCTTTTCAACGACTTGGTGTGCGTTTTCTGCACACCACACTCTGATTTCTTCCTTTGCCCTTAGCAGCCTCATTTAATTCTGCTCTTGTAAGAATGCTCTACCTGGTGGGATTGATTATCTTGAAGGATTGCTCCCAAGCTGGTAGACGCAAAGTCTTGCTGAGCACAACGAGATTTATTTATTTTCTGAGTGGGCCTTCTAGGATTGTGCGATGAATGTGCTTTGTGTAAATGGGTCAAATATGATTTAGTAAGAAGGGGACCAGAAAATGCAGGCTTGTTGTTTATGGGTTGAATCCAAATTTATGGCTCCTGAACTGACAAACTCCTCTGAAGTTTGCCAAAAGGTTATTTTGGGCAGGGGGGTTGTCTTCATAAGCATTTCAAAGAGATGGAGAGAGAAACAAACAGACAGAGAGGAGAGAGAGGGAGAGAAAGATGGGGAGATGGAGGGATGGAGGGATAGGTAGGTAGGTAGGTGGGTGGGTGGGTGGGTGAATGGGTGGGTGCAAGAGAGCGAGAGAGAGAATTTTGTGGGATGTAATTTTAATTGTTTTGTTGTTCAAAAAATAATTTTTAAAAGGTAATAGGAACTACAGGTAGTCCTTGACTTACAACAGTTCACTTAGCAACTGTTCAAAGTTACAACAGCACTGAAAAAAGTGACTTACAACTGTTTTTCCCACTTATTAAGCATTGCAGCATCCCATGTTGTATGGATGTAGCATTATTATTAGTAGTAGTACTAGTAATAGTAGTATTATTGTTGTTATTATTCTTATTATTATTCTATTCTATTCTATTCTATTCTATTCTATTCTATTCTATTCTATTCTATTCTATATTCTTCCATCCTATCCTACCCTACTCTATTTCATTCCGTTCCATTCCATTCCGTTCCATTCCAATCTCTATACATTAGGGAAAGTTGCGAACTAAAATGACTAAAAACTTTTGACAGATGTTGTTTACATCTGTGCTATAACTGCTGCTTTTGGCATCTCCTAGGCAACAGAGCTTAAGGTGGTAAGGACTTCTTTAGTGGAGCTACTTCAGTTATTCCCAATCTTTTCTGGAATCTGGAATCCACTTATTGGAATCCTGTGGTAGATTCCTCAGATTCTTTGAGATGGACATAGGCTTCATTGGTGCTAATCTTATGAAAGAAAAATCAGGAATCTCCTGTTTTTCCTTTTTGAAGTTACTTGATTGTTTAAGAACCATGATGAATCTCTACCTGAAGTGATGATCAAAATTATTTATCCATTATTAAACATAAGGATAAGACATTGAAGATATATACATGCTTGTTTATCTGTATGCACTATTTATATCAGTATTTTTCAAACTTGGCAACTTTAAGATGTGTGGACTTCAACTCCCAAAATTCTACAGTCAGCATACATGCTGGAGAATTCTAAGAGTTGAAGTCCACACAGCTTAAAGTTTGGAAACACTGATTTATACTATTATACTATTATGAAATAGCCCTGAAGAGCTCAACGCTGAACAGAAAAAGTTTCCAGTATAGAAATTATAAAAGCATTTTTCAAGACTGATTCTTTCAGGGCAGCTATCCCTTAATGCTCCAATGAGCCAGATTTAATTACTGTAATAATATCTAATTGTGGCTGAAGTATAAGCAACTGAAAGGCATTTGGATTGAAAATTTGTTTTCCCAGTACATGACTCAGCAAAAGGAGTTTTTTTCAACAAAAGTTCTGTGACGAAGAGAAAATATGAGCCCTGTAGAATTAAAAGTTGATTATTTAGAATGAACAGAAAGTGGATCTATATTAAAAACAGCATGGAAGCTACTAGAACAGGAATTCTATGACAGAGCAGGACAGAAAATTTTGTCCTGGTGGAATAGTGAAGCTGTGGATGTAAAAAAAATGTGCGCAAGAGAATAACAGAGTTGGAAGGGACCTTGGAGGTCTTCTAGTCCAGCCCCCTGCTCAGGCAGGAAACCTTATACCATTTCAGACAAATGGCTGTCCAGTCTCTTCTTAAAAACTTCCAGTGTTGGAGCATTCACCGCTTCTGGAGGCAGGTTGTTCCACTGGTTAATTGTTCTAACTGTCAGGAAGTTTCTCCTTAGTTCTAGGTTGCTTCTCTCCTTGATCAGTTTCATCCATCGTTTCTTGTCCTGCCTTCAGGTGCTTTGGAAAATAGGTTGACCTCCCTCTTGACCCCATCATAAGAGATAGATAATGATAGGCAGAAATATAATGATAGTAAATAGATTGATTGATAAATAGACAAATAGATAGATAGATAGATAGATAGATAGATAGATAGATAGATAGATAGATAGATAGATAGATATAATAGACAGACAGATGGATAGATTGATCAGAAAATAGATTGATTGAGATACATAGAAATAGACGGATAATTGATTAATATAATAGATATATTGATAGATAATGACTGATACATGATAGATAGATAGATAATAGATTGATAGATATAATGATCAATAGAAAATGATTGATTGATGATAGATGATAGATACATATAAAAATAGATAGATAGAGAGATAATAGATTGATTGATAGTAGATAGATATAATGATCAATAGATAATGATTGATTGACAGATGATTGATAGATGATAGATATAGATAATGATGATAATGATAGATAGATAGATAGATAGACAGACAGACAGACAGACAGACAGGTAGTTAGATATAGATAGATAGATAGATAGATAGATAGATAGATAGATAGATAGATAGATAGATAGATTTAATAGACTGTTGGAAAAAAATCTGTAATCTCTGGAGCATCTGAGCAGCCTTTTGTGTCTCTCTGCAACACCCCCCCCCCATGATCTGCACCTTTCTCCTGCGAAGGGAAGACCCTCGTGCAAGCTGTACCATGAGGGAGAGCATTATCTTCCAGAGTGTGCATTTCTCAGCACTTTCGTGCTTCGCATCTGCCTAGGTAACCCCTTGAAATCGCCGAGATGTCTTTCTGAAAGGCTTTTTGTTCTGCACATCCATCTATCTCAAGAGTTGTGCACCAAGCATCACCATAGTAACAGCGAAAGCTCTCCTTGCCCTATTTATGAGGGGTGTTACTTGGTGTGTGCGTTTGTGTGTGTCTGGATCCTCTCTCACACACATGCACCAAACAGATGTGAAAATGATGCCAACCCTTGTTGAAAAGAAAGAGATTTGCAAATACACTTGTTTCTAGGACAGTGGTTCTCAACCTGTGGGTCGAGACCCCATTTGGGGTCGAACGACCATTTCACGGGGGTCGCCAAACAACGCAATCTGCCATTTTTTTCCCCCTTTTCCTTAGCTGTGCTACTCCCTTTTATTCTATTGGCTTTTGAAAGCCAATAGAATAGACTCTCTTGAATAGAGTCTAATTCTATTGGCTTTCAAAAGCCAATAGGAATTGTCCAGGCTGTCTCTGCCTGCTGAGCCCACCAAAAGTCCCATTCTGCAAACGGTGCTGCACCAGTTGAGTCGTCCTCGACTTACGACCGGTTGAGTAGTCCTCAACTTACGACCGGTTGGGGGTCGCAGCATTAAAAAGATTGAGAACCACTGCTCTAGTGGTTCTCAATCTTTTCCGGCCTGGGAGATCTCTTCTGCTCTTTCCATTCTGGGCCAAAGGAAACCCACAGTTTGTTCAAACTCCTTGTAAAATCCTTCTAGCATGCCACAGTGGGGTCTGCCCATCACAGAAAGATAGTTTTTTCTATAAATTGGCTAGGCTGCTCTAACTCCTGAAATCATGGTTTGCAAATGATAATGGCGGCACTCACATCCAATCTGAAGTCAAAGCCAAACAATTTACATTTTGGCATAACGTGAAACGGGAACCAACTGAAACGTACACGTGGTGAAAATGGAGACTCGCCAAAATGTCTGATTTGTTAGATTTTGTTAAACACGCACCATATACCCCCATCTCTTAGCATTTTTTTTCCAGCCCTGAAATTGCCTTATCACAAACATTGTGGCACAAATGGATCATCCTTGCTTTGAAAGTGGTCCAGAATAGATCGATGTTCTAACTTCCTGCTGTCCCAAAATACATCTCCCTATGATAGCAGCCCATCAGATGCACACCCATGCTTTAGACATAGAGTATGAGCAACATCATGCAGTGGTAACACAATACACACAGGGTTGTTTTAATCCTTCTGCCCATCACTGCAGTTGTTGTTTCGATGCATCGGTTCTTGAAGACCACATACGTTCCCTGAAAAATAAGAAAGTTGCATCAGCCCTCAAAGAAACACCCCCTTTGCCCCCCCCAGCCCCCCCCAAATGACAGCATTTCAAATCCTGCCCGCCATCTTATTAACATGAGCCTCTGGAATGTGTGTGTTGTAGTCATTCCCATTTGCACACAAGGGTGTCTTCAAAAGAGATGCTAAGAATAATGCTCAGATTTTCTGTTTTGTAAATTAAATGAGACACTTTGGAAAGAAAATAAACTCAGGGGGAAGAAAAGATCTCCCCTTTTTAATGACATTAGGAACACTTAGAAATCATACAGTGTGGCAACTGAAAAACTGTTTGTAGGCTGCATACAGAGGCATGAAATTGATTGGCATGCCTGCTGTGGGTTAATGCATCTGAGTCCTGTTGGCATGACATGCTTAACTGGGTCATGTTGCATTGGTGAGTGCGCCCTGTGAACTCCCAAACTCAGCAGATTGATCCAGCCACTTCATCCAGAAGGGGTTGCACATCAGCGCTTCCCAATCTGAGCAACCTGCAGCTGTGTGGACTGCAAATCCCAGAATTCCTAGCCAGCCTGGTCCTTCCAGTTGTCCACCTGGGGAATCACTGGGTTGAACGGAACTTCAACAGACCTCATCTCATCTTGGTCTAAATTAATTTCCTTCTTTTGTTCTCCTTGGTGAAATGCAAATTATTTCTTCTCAGTATGAACCTTAGAGACAATGTGGACTCCTGCAACTACATAGACAGAACACAGAAGGTAAAATAAGAGAGTTGGAAGGGACCTTGGCGGTCTTCTAATTCAACTCCTTGCTCAAGCAGGAGACTCATTCTGGACAAATGGCTGTCGAGTCTTTTCTTGAAAGCCTCCAGTGATGGATCATCCACAACTTCTGAAGGCAAACCGTTCCACTGATTAGTTGTTCTCAAGGAAACAACTTGTATAAATGTCTTCTTTTTCTAAACTGCAAGAAAATGGCATTGTATCTAAAGATCTTCATGACCAACTGACAGCATTTTGCCTATAACCTTCTTTGCCTTATCTACTGGTCCTTGCTGAGCTTGTCCAAGGATTCAATTTCCTCATTTTTAAAAGATTTTATTACAAATAATCCATTTATTTACAACAGGTAGATTTAAATGAAAAATCTAAAGAGTTGGTGAAGTGTCTTTCAGAGCTCACGTTGAAAAAACACATACGGTTTTTCAGTAACTTTGTCTTATTGTGTACAGATTTACATTTCAAAAAGAGAAAGTAATGCCTAAGAAGGACTGCAGGTGGAATTCATATAGAAGCAAAATGTTCCTCAATGGGGATCATCAGAGGATCCAGATCGGGTCACAGTCAGTTTTGTGCCATACAGTATTAACCTTGTGAACTCTAAAGCTTCCTCCTTCCGTTATGTATTCAAGATGGACAGTGATTAATATTTATATGTTACTTATATGTAAGAGTGTAGATCTATACATATGTTGTATATAGTATATTTAAATGTCTGTTATGTATGTTTACACTTTGAGAGCAAGCAACTAAATTTCATTTTAATGTGTGCCATTGTGCCCACAGTAAAAAATGACAATAAAGGTCATCTATCTATCTATCTATCTATCTATCTATCTATCTATCTATCTATCTATCTATCTATCTATCTATCTATCTATCTATCTATCTATCTATCATCCATCTATCTATTTATCTATCTAAATATCTATCTATTTCTATCATCCACCCACCCACCTACCTACCTACCTACCTACCTAGCTACCTATCTATCTATTATATCAATCTATTATCTGTCTATTTCTATGTATCTCAATCAATCTATTATCTATCGATCAATCTATCTGTCTGTCTGTCTATCCGTCTGTCTGTCCGTCTATCTATCTATCTATCTATCTATCTATCTATCTATCTATCTATCTATCTTCTATTTGTCTATCAATCAATCATCATTATCTTTCTATCTGTCTATCATTATCTATCCCTTGATCAATCTATTATCTATCATTATCTATCTATCTATCTATCTATCTATCTATCTATCTATCTATCTATCTATCTATCAAGATTCAGTGTTACTTCTGCATTGGGGAAGGCAAACTTCCATATATTAGTTGAGGGGGAACAATATTGTCTCTCTGATCATAGCAGCATGCCAGATTGTCCTCTGTGAGAAATTAAGATGGGTATTAGCCAAACTCAGCACAACTAACAACTAACTAATTGGTAGGTACTTTGGAGGTCTTCTGGTCTAACGCCCTACTCAAGCATTTCAGACAAGTATTTGTCCAATCTCTTCTTACAAACTTCCAGGGTTAGAGCACCCACAACTTCTGAACACGACTCATTCCACTGATGGATTGTTCTCACTGTTGGGAAATTTCTCCTTATTTTTAGATTGGTTCTCTCCTTGGTTAGTTTCCATCCATGGTTTCTTGTCCTGTCTTTAGGTGCTTTGGAGAATAACTTGACCAGTCCCCTCTTCTTTGTGGCAGCCCTTTAGATACTGGAACTTTGCTATCACATTAACCCTAGTCTTTCTTTTCATTTAACTAGACTGTTCTTAACCACCTTCATAAAGAGACTGGAGGCTGAATCATATGAAGAACAGTTGAGGGAGTTATGTATGCGTAGCCTATCAAAGAGAAGGATTAGGGGAGACAAGTTAACTGTCTTCCAGTACTTTGTCACAGAGAAAAGGGGATTGATTGATTGATTCTCCAAGCACCAGAGGGCAAGGCAAGAAGCAATGGTGGAAACTTGTCAAAGAGAGGTCCAACCTAGTATTAAGTAGAATTTTTTTTGACAGTGAGAACAATTAATCAGTGGAACAACTTGCCTCTGGAGTTGTGGGTGCTCTATTCAAAAATAGTGTGGACAACCATTTGACCAAGATGGTAAAAGATCTCCTGCCTTAAGCAGGAGATTGGAGTAGACCTCTGCAGTCTTCTACTCCAACTGCCTTCCAGCCCTGTGAGTCTATGTTCTATCTTCAAGCAAAAGCAAAACAGGGTCCAACCTAGTATTAAGTAGAAATTTTTTGGACAGTGAGAACAATTAATCAGTGGAACAACTTGCCTCCGGAGTTGTGGGTGCTCTATTCAAAAATAGTGTGGACAACCATTTGACCAAGATGGTAAAAGATCTCCTGCCTTAAGCAGGAGATTGGAGTAGACCTCTGCAGTCTTCTACTCCAACCGCCTTCCAGCCCTGTGATTCTATGTTCTATCTTCAAGCAAAAGCAAAACAGTTAAGATATTGAAAGATTGGTACTATCTCCCCAACTAAGATGGTAAGGACAATCTCCCAATACCAAAACAGATTCTGTGTCTTTCACCAGGTGTAGCAAACTGTAGGGAGCCACCAGGTGAAAACCTGGAACCACATATTTAGTGTTGGCCATCAGAGAGGGATGCTTGTAGGGAGAATTCATCCCAGGAAGCAAGGGTAATGCTAAGCAGATAAATTTCCCTTTTTTTCTCTCCCCGAAGTTCATCTTCAATTTGGATGAAAGGGGAGTTGTTTTTGAAATTGCTCTCCAAGGAAAAGAAAATTTCACCGTGGGTGAAATTCTCCTAAGGGAATGTGATCTTTTGCATCGATTTAATAATAAAGGAACTGAAGTAGATATGATTATCCAATCTTTTGTATACAATCTCTCTCTCTCTTTCTTTTTCTTTCTTTCTTTCTCTCTTTCTCTCTCTTTCTCTCTCTCTCTCTCTGTCTCTCTCTGTCTCTCCTCCAGCCTCCTTAACTTCCCACGCCTCCTTTGAGAGGGGAATTCCTTTTGTAGAGGTTTTTTTTTTCCAAAACTGTGTTTGTTAGGAGAAAGTGTATGCAAATATATTGGGTTCAGGAAAAAGAAAATACAGTAGAAGCTCTCACTATTAAAATACAGCTAATTTCTCATTAGGCTAAATCACATTTCTGTGTTGAAGCCAAGGCGAGTTACATTGCTGATTTCATGCAAATCAGTGGCACATCCAGTGTTGAGGGCTATCTGTATTTATTTATTTGCTTGGTTTATTAAGGCAGTAAGCTATTTCATCAGCTGTTGCTCAAGGAAGGGGCTTTTGAAATAGTAATTCGAAGCAGAGACAATGACTTCAAAACCAAAGGGAACGCATGAGCTGCAGAAGCTGCAGCTTCAGGATATAAAATAAATATATCGTGGATTGATAATGTATAAAGTTGTGTCTGCTGAAGTAGATTCAGCAACAGCCCACAGTGGCAGTAATAAATCCAGAGTAATCTGCTGAGTTTGTTTCTGCTTAGTAACGTTTGCAAAAATCAGTGTATACTGATGTATGAAAAAATCCGTGTCTCCTTTGGGATTTATATAGTTTGATTGTAGTACTGGTAGTCCTCAACATACAGACATAATAGAGCCTGAAGTTTAATGACCACTTTGCAGTGGTCATTAAACAAATACCAGAGTTTTAAGCAAACCCGTTGCTTTCGCTATGACATACTTTTGCCAAAAACCCAGAAGTAACCTTTGGTTTCCCCATCTAATTTCAATACAGAAAACGTTCAGTTTTTAAACATATAGGTTTTCATGAAAATAAATGACCAAGAAACTGTGTCTATTCCATTTGGAATTCATGCTGCTCTTAGAAATATTTGGGAACAGAGTAAAGGATTAATAGAACTGTCCTTGAAAAGAGGGTCTTTTTTGCAAACATTCATTTAGCATGCTGATGGCTCTTTTTGAGTATCAAAGAAATTTACAGGGTGCTTCCTCCCCCAAATCCACATGAAATCCAATAAAAATACATAATGTGCAACTGCTGAGCGCATCGAAAGGCAAACAATAAAAATCAATAGTCAAACTTTCAAGCAAGGGCTCAATCGGTTCTGTGACTGGTCAAGACCCAAACACCCTCTTGCAACTCTTTTGTGAGTGCCCCTCCCCACCGGTTCTCAACAATCCTAGTGTGTCTCAAGCCTGCAAAGGTTGCTTGCGTATGGATTACACTCTTATAATTTTTATAAACCTTTATAAACCTCCAAATGCCAAACTTCAGAAGCCAGAACAAGCTCAAAAGACAGGAATTAATGAATTTCTTTCTTTCTTTCTTTAAAATCCTCGGAAGTGTTTGATCAGATCCTGGGTGGAAAAAGGAACAGTCCTGGAAATGGGTAGAACATGTTCTATCCAGCCAAACCGATTTTTAAAATAATGTTGCATTAGTAGGTTGGTTGTCCAATCGAGGGGATTTATTTTTCCCTATCTCTTTAATTCCTACAGTCTGGACTGATGCACAAAATCCCTTTTATTCATGCAGTATACAGGACATATATACTGCACGAACCAGAAAGAGGGCTGAGAAAATATCTACAGACTCCTCACATCCTGGACATAAACTGTTTCAACTTCTCCCCTCAGGATGCCACTACAGAGCATTGCATGCCAAGACAATTAGACACAAAGATAAGGTTTTTCCCCCCCATGCCATCGCTCTGCTAAACACCTAACTCCCACAGCACTGTCTTATGCCTCAAGATATTTAACCATATAGTAGGGCTGTATTGCTATTATCCTTTTCATCTTCTCATCTTTCCTACTACCTTCTCCTATTGGTATCTTATGATTATCACTTGTTTGTATCTTATGATTATGATTGTATGTTATGATTTATGATCTATGACTTACTATTTTGTATGTACACTGAGAGCTTATGCACCGGAGACAAATTCCTTGTATGTCCAATCACACTTGGCCAATAAAGAATTCTACTCTACTCTACTCTATTCTATTCTCCATTCTCCATTCTCCATTCTCCATTCCATTTGTGGGTGTCTACATGGATACATATGATTGATAGTCCACTTAAACTGTCAGATTTTGGAAGCAACTCCAAAACCAGCAAACAAAAATCCAATAAAATGTAATGTTCTTCACGAGTTAACGGTGGATTGGATTTTTGTCAGCAATTTTCTGTGTTTCTTAAGGCTTCAGACTTGTTCTTGACCTAGTTTGATTTTTTGAAAAGTCAGTCTCGCTGAGTTGTCCCGTCTAAAAGATGGACAATCCACGGGTGATCCGCTTGAGCTCATTTGCATCCTTAATTTGCTTATTGCCATCTTCTCTTGAACCAGAGTGGCCTCTCATGGACTTGACGGCAATGTATTCTTGTATCCCACGGCCCAGGTTTAGGCTTTTGGCCAAACATTGTTGGATTATGCAATTACGAGAACTAATGAAGCAGTGTGATTTCTCAGCCTGATTCTAGAAGTGCTGTTGTTGCGGCAGTTTGTGAGAACTGTGCAGTGTTTGGGGATGAATAAGCTTCCCGTGGCAGTGTTTCACTGGCTGTGTTATCTGTATCAATGTTATGACATTTCAAAAGCCATCACTTTGGCATCTGATATCATAGCCCTAGGCACCTTCCAAAGAGCGTCTTCAGCATTCTGATGCCAGTGTGTTGCTTTCATGGAGAAATCAAAGAAGGCTGCTTCTGAAGACTGCCAGGATTGGCTTTGCAAATCCTCTGTCTGCAAAGGCAGTCTCGGTTTTATTCCCATATTCTCAGAGTGCATGAGGATTTCTTTCAAATTTCTCTTGGTGGTTTCAGAACGGTTACCCGAATCGGGTATGAGTAGTCTAATGAAAAGAAGGACTAGGAGAGACAGTGTTCCAATATTTGAGGGGCTCCTATAAAGATGTGGGAGTCAAACTATTGTCCAAAGCAACAAAAGGCAAGATGAGAAATAATGGATGGAAACTAAACTAGGACAGAAGCAACCCAGAACTAAGGAGAAATTTCCTAATGGTGAGAGCAATCAACCAATGGAATAGCTTGCCTTCAGAAGCTGTAGATGTTCCGCAGTCAGTCTTGCTCTCTGGTGGCTACATAAAGATTCAAAGCTAATTCCCCACTTGATAACCCCTCATTGCCTGGTTGGTAATTTTTCCTTTGCTGAAAACATTGAACGTGAATTCACTGTCATTAAAAGATAAGGGGAAAATGCAGGAGAACGTTTTAATATGATAGTTGTCAAGATGTCTTAATGCAACAAGGATTGTTTCTCCACCACACTGAATTAATGGCATGTGGTTTGGATCAGGTACGACTGAAGGGTATGGTAGATCTTCTTCTGTGGATAGGAACTGTCATTTGATTTTAAATGAATTAAAATTGGGTCCTGTGATGTCACCCGTTTGAAGTAGACCAGACTAGGAAACCAACGTTATGAAAACTAAAAATACTAAAACTACTTTTCTTATAAGATTAGGGTAACAGAATCTGAATTTGCCCCCCTCTCCTTCTCCATATCTTCAGGAGACCTGGGGAAGGTCTAGTCTGAGACATTTTCTCAAGTTCCTTCTCTGGTCTGGATGCTTTTCTTTTTTTCCTCTGACTGTCTTGGAAGTTGGAAGACTGTCCTGCTCTGTCCCCATTAACCAAGTCTCTAAGGGTCATTATGGGTCATTAATTCAGTTTAGGCTACTGTGTTGATTCAGTTTGGTCTGAAAATATGATTTGATTTGGAAAATCAAGTCAATCTGAGTCAGTGAATGAAAGGGTCCTGACACCTAGGCAGAAGACCTTCTGAATCACCACACTGAGTCAACTCAGTTCAAAGATCTGACCGTATCACCTGCTAATATCATTTCTGAACTGAAAATTCCCACCACTTTGCAACTGGCTAACATCTCACCTAAGGTGGAGAACCCTGTCCATATTGAAAGATGACTCATCTGCCAGTCTCAGTGTCTATGCCTATGGGTTGGGATGGGTGTCGTCACAATAATTGAAGGAGGCTGTTTGACACACACACAAACACACACACACACACACAAACACACACTCCACTGCATCTGGGCAGCTTGAGGAACGTGGCAAGACATCTTCTTCTTCTTTCCGGATGCAATAAAAGAAGTGCTGAGCTTCAATAAGTCATAGTTAAGCTTCTTCCTCTTGATGCTATTCCTATAATTAGATAACTAAATTTAGAGGATAATTGTGGCACATTGCATGAGTGCTTCGTCACACAACTGCTCAGACCGGAGAGTGTAATTTGTGCCCTAGAATTAATGGCTTCTGATGTGCCTCCTGACAAGACCTTAGCACCTGATTATCAAGGTTCTTCCTTAGCAACAACCTGCAACCTGACCCTTGATGGATCAGCCAAGTTCACTACCACAACCTTTTGCGGGTTTCAACAAACAGCAGCCTCTACCTCCCTAGAGATGCTTATCCTATTAAGAGAATCATTTTCCTAATTTATTCTTGGTTACTGGATTCTTAATTGCATAATTAGTATACAATTAAGAAATGTATATCTGCATGTATATCTCTGTATAGGGGAAAACTACAGGCTAATAAAAAGAGTTCTATTTGGCTCTTTTTAAAGAAGACTTTTGGTTGTAGTTAAGGGTTTTTCCCACAGGAGTTGGCGAATAATCCATGTGACCTCATGAGTATCATGACATCCTCACACAAATGGTACGGATTATTTCATTTGCACAATGATGACATGATGGAGGAGCCTTCATCATGGATTGTACTGGATGCCTTTGAATAGAGTGAGAGATCCCAGTTCTCGCTGGGATCTCTCAGAAATGAAAGCCATATAAATTGATCATATGTACAGAAATGAACTAACTAAATGTACTAACTAAAGAAGCTCTACTAAACCCACCAGGGTTTTCCTCCAAAGAAGTACGTATCAGTTACAAGACATCTTCAGAGAACAATTTATAACGACGGTTCGGCTAGAATTGCAAGATCCCTTCAGCTTCAGATAATTCAGCCCTCTCATAACAATTCTCTAGCAATGGAAACTAGATACATCATAGATCTCTGTAAGATACTCCTATTGGTATCTTATGACTATCACTTGTTGGTTGTATCTTATGATTTATGGTTGTATCTTATGATTTATGATTTATCACTTTGTTGCTAACAGCTTAGGCACCAGAGACAAATTCCTCAGGCATCCAATCACAGTCGACTGATAAAAGAATATTCGGTTTCTATTTCTATTCTGTTTTATTTCCTATTCTATTCTATTCTATTCTATTCTATTCTATTCTATTCTATTCTATGCTATGCTATGCTATGCTATGCTATGCTATGCTATGCTATGCTATGCTATTCTATTCCCCATTCTCTATTCTATTCTATTCTATTCCCCATTCTCTATTCTATTCCCCATTTTCTATTCTATTCTATTCTATTCTATTCTATTCTATTCTATTCTATTCTATTCTATTCTATTCTATTCCCTATTCTATTCTATTCTATTCTATACCCCATTCCCTAGTCTATTCTATTCTATTCTATTCTATTCTATTCTATTCTATTCTATTCTATTCTATTCTATTCTATTCTATTCTTCTAGTCTAGTCTAATCTAGTTTATTCTTCTATTCTATTCTATTCTTCTAGTCTAGTCTAGTCTAGTCTAGTCTCAAAAGCGTTCTCTCCACTGATGCTCTTGATATAACCTATTTAACTTGGGTTAAAGTTCAAAACCTTAGCAAGCTTAAAATCTCTTGACTTCGGCTCTGAGAATTCCATGGCTGGCTAGAGAAGTCTGGAGTTGAGGTCCGCACAACTTAAAGTTGCTGAAGTCAAGGAACATTGATCTAGGTATTCCAAATCAAAAGATCCCTCCAGTCATTAAATTTGAGGGTTTGAATTGGGTATGTCTGGTTTAATGAGCTAGATCAGTCCGCCAGAAGATGGTCTCCCAAGGCCTTTAAATAGCCCCAACTCACAAAACTAGCGTCCATAGCTGAGAAGCTGTGTCACTCTCGGCTTCCTCCTCCTCTTTCTATCCTTGCAGCTTCCTCTCCTTCATTTGACCGCCGCGCTTTAGCTCAAATGGCTGAAAAACAAGCTTTTGCTATCAGAACTCTCTCTTTTATCTAGATCACAAATGAGAATGACGAGCGCTCTATTTTTGTTTTTCTGGGTTTTTTGTTTTAACTTTCCGCCCTCACCCCACCCCTGAGAGTCTAGAATATGAGGGATTTGGGGAGGTGTCTTCTGGGAACGAATTATTTCTCATCAAGCATCGAGGTAGAAAGAAAAGCACGCCCGCCAAACAGCCCTGTGGACACATTTTGCGTGCCGAGTTGTCAGTCTTCATTTTCATCTTTTCAAACATGCATGGGGAGATGCCCCCTTTGGAGAGACAAATGTACCCACCACGCCAAGGTGCAGCGAGGATTTCTGTGCCTCAAAGGATTTTTTTTATTATTATTTTTCCTTTTTTGGCGTTCCTCTTTGAAAATTTAATATTGCTCCTCCGCCATCCTGCCATGGCACAGCTTCGGTTTCTTCAAAGGAAAAAAGGGGATATCCTAACTTCTCCTCCAATTCTGCTTGGAGGGACCCTTGTCTTCTGAAGGTTGGATTTCATATTTAATACCCTGTGCCTAGCCAGAACTAATTTCATATCTAGGCTTGCATTTAAATATATATAAGTCTCATTCGTCATCTTCAGGCTGGTGTCTTCGGCTTCGTGCTTCTTCGTGCTTCGTCGAAACGTCGCCAAGACACTTCCAATTTGACACGGGAGAAAACCCAAATAACTAAAGATCTACATACATACAGAGAGAGAGAGAGAGAGAGAGAGAGAGAACATTTGCAGGTAATTTGAAAAAGTAATACAGAGCAGTCATGTAGGAAGCCAAGTCTTAAAGCAGAGGTACAGAAATGGAGAGTGCCAACATCACTTTTCTGCTCTTTCCCCAGAGCTCCCCAGAAATGGAGAAGCCCACATTTCCTCCCACCCCACCCCAATGCTTTTGGAAGGGGGCATTTTGAAAAGGGGGGGATTTTTCAGAGTCTAAATGGGACTTGAATAGGCTTCAGCTGCACATTAGACTACCTCTATTGAGAAGACCGTGGGATGCTTCTGGTGGGGAACAGATTCTGGGGGGAAGACTTCGTGCACCCCAACCCCTTAGCCGAAATCTGCATACTTTTGGAAATATGAAGCCCTTTCGCTTTCTCCCTTTGTGACAAAGGCTTGAATCAGGTTGATTTGATTGTCTACAAAGCGTTCTCTTTTGATTCACCCAGGCAATTTGAGCCATCCATTTCAATCAAGAAAATTTAGATTAGATCAAAGCTTTGCACCATGGCAATGCAGCTTCTCTGTTGTGGAAGGGACTTGCCTGGATGTTCTCAAAAAAAACAAAAAAACAAAAAAACTCTCTTCCCTGTATAATCCTACTTTTCTCAGTTCTAGGTGCACTTTCTTCTCCCACGGTACCCTCGGTGCTAATAACCTAAAGGGAAGATGAATAGCTTTCAGATGCCGGTGCAATTAGTAACCAAGCTAAATGTCCTCACATTATGTAAATACAGAAAACAGCAACATTTCTAGGTGGCATAAGAGCGGCAGGTGACAGATTACGTTTTTTGCATCTTTTCATCTATCAAGTCAGGCTGTTTCCGTAGTTAACATATTTTACCATAACATTAAAAACAGTTTAGCATGAAGAAACCATTACTTTTGGGTGGAAAGGCGGGGAGGTGGAAAATCCCAGTGGTGTTAATTAGGGAAGTTTTGCTTTACGATCATCAAGCTTTTATGTTTTCCTGACTAAGGGGTCATTTTCATAAATAATTTGGAATGTTTGCTGTTTGGATTGCAAAGCACAAGAATGTTAAAGGCCTGGTGGGAGAGAAAAGGAGATGAACAGTGACGAGTAAATCGCCCATTTTGGTCTCGAGGCTGTGGTGCCCCAAATGAGGCCACTGTTTAATAACAAAAGTTATAGACATGAATACGGGAAATTTCCATATATTAGTTCAAGCAACATTGGTCTGGTTATCCCAGGATTTTGTAATCTTAGCGTCAATCACAACACAGTAAAACGTGTGCAATGGCATAGTCTCCATCCAAACAGAATAACAGAATAACAACAGAATAACAGAATGACAACAGAATAACAGAATAACAACAGAATAACAGAATGACAGAATGACAACAGAATAACAGAATAATAACAGAATAATAGAATGACAGAATGACAACAGAATAACAGAATAACAACAGAATAACAGAATACCAACCAAGTAACAGAATAACAACTTTGTTATTATGAGCTTTGTTGGAATCCCTCAACTCCCAGCTACTCAGTTCACCAGCCAACCAGAAATCTCAGTTCCTGCCATCTACTAGCAAAGGAGCACATTTGGGCAATCTCATAATCTCTCCTTTCTCCAGGGAGATTTTGCAAACCAGGATCCACCCTCCGGTGCCAATCTCCACTGTAATGCCATCTTTCAAGGAAGTCTAGCTCACCATGACCTCAACAGAAGTTCCCCTGGTGACATGCTGGGCATTTTCAATTTTTAATTTTTGGCCATTAGGCTTTTGTTTTAATTCAGATTGCAGAGCTGGGAAGTTGCATGCCATTCAAAGCCAATTCATTCTCAAGTCTCATAAATAAAGAAATAAAAAGAGACAAATTCTTGGTCTCTGACTTCAAATCATAACAACTTAATCTTCAGAATATTTAAAGTGTTTTGGTGAGTCTACCCCCTTCCCCCCCCACCACCCATGTTTGTGATATAATTACTTCTCCGGAGCTTAATAATGCATCTCCTAATCTCTCGTTGGGTCATTTGTTATTCTACCAGCAAATATTCTTGAATATCATTATCGGAGGCCTGCAATTGAGAGCTCTCTGCAGTAATACAGAAACAAAAACATAAGGACTAATGAAGTTTAATGCTTCAGAAATGACTTTTTAAAAACTAGAAGCAGCTCTTTCACCTTGCCAGCTGAGCAGTTTTTTCCCCCACACTAAATGATCCCTGCAAGGAATTGAGAAAGAAGCAGAGAAGAATATTAAAATAAGGCAGAAGTTGGGATGTGATATTTGGGCATTGCACTAGGTGATGGCCTAGCCTAATATCCTGACTGAAACAAATTGATCCACGCTGTCCATTCTGAACATCCTAGGACAGGGGTCCCCAACCCCTGGGCTGTGACTCTGTTTTGGACCATGGTCTGTTCAGAATTTGGCCAGGCGAGTGGCTGGCCAGCACATGACTGTGCACAGTTTGATTCGCACAAGCAGTGGGCTGGTTTCCCTTCCCCCCCCCCCGGGCCGCCAAGCCATAAAGGTTGGGGACCACTATCCTAGCATGTTTCAGCTCTGTTAAAATACAATTAAAAGGATGCATTCTAAGAAAAAACCCAGGTAGAATGGAAACAATGCATTTAAAGATACCTCTTTAAATTAGGGACTGAGATTCTGCTTTGTCCATCAAATATTATATGTCGGTCAAGCGCCGGGGAAACCAGGAGATTCAGGCAGTTCAAATGAGTATAAAAATTTATTGCAAGCTTAAGGTCTCTGCAAGAATCTGACCTACTAACGGTCAAGGGAAATGTGCGGGAATTAAGAAGGCATTTAAGGTGGGCTGGACTTAGATCTCTTGTGGGCATGCAGGGACTCATGACTTATGACAAATTTGACCCTTCCCTCTGGCTCAACCTGTTCATCTCCTACATTGTTAGTTTTTTAAAAATGGGAATTAACTAGATCAAAAATAATAGGAATCTCTCTCTCTCTCTCTCTCTCTCTCATTTGCAGAGAAACATCACCCAAATCCTTCAATGGGAATGTGTTTTGTGTGAGTTTTACTTCTCACACTGACACAATGCAACAGCTAGATAGTCAAACTAGCAGTTGCAAAAACTTCTGTCGTAAAAAAAAACAACTTCCAGCCTCTTTTATCCTAAAAGCGTAAGAAAATGGCTTTGCTTCCATACATCAGTTATACCTTTCTATTAATAATACAGGTAGTCCTCAACTTATGACCACAACTGAGCCCAGAATTTCTATTGTTAAGCGAGACATTTGTTAAGTGACTTTCCCCCCATTTTACCACCTTCCTTGCCCTAGTTGTTAAGTGAATCACTGCGGTGGATAAGTTAGCAACCTGGTTGTTAAGTGAATCTAGCTTCCCCCATTGACTTTGCTTGTCAGAAGGTCGCAAAAGGGGACACACTGCAACCTTCATAAGTACGAGTCAGTTGCCAAGCATCTGAATTTTTGATCACGTGACCCTGGGGATGCTGCAAAGGTTGTAACTGTGAACAATGGTAATAAATCACTTTTTTCAGTGCCGTTGTAACTATGAACGGTCACTAAATGAACCAAATGAGGTAAGCCGAGGACTACCTCTTATTATCATATTAATTACACTTTGCTACATGTCTAAGCATCTTAGGTCCTTGCTGGAATTCTGCTCTTGCGTTCTTCTCTTAATAAATATTCCTCGTCCGAACTCTCAGTGATTTATCCAGTGGATTCACTGCCTCTAATCCAGGCTGATCATCAGGAAGTGTATAGCATGGTGCTCTCCCTGCAGAACGTAGCTTTATGGATCTTTGGCTATTTTTGTACAGCCTTTGCCTTTAGCCATCAATACCTGTCCACGCGCAAGAAGATGGGATGTCAATTCTCAGTCATATAATGTGCATGATCAAAAAGGGAGGCGCACTCAGTCTCAGCTTGAATTATGTTGCTACAGAAGATTGTAGTAACAATCAAGGCAAGAATGACAAACCGGGCTAATTTTGTGTGGGGCGTGTTTTCATATTTTAAAATCCTAATATTTGCATACTTCCTAATGCAGAAACGGCACAGATGGACTCATGGTTTATACAGTATACGTGACAGATACACTTCTTTTTGTTTAATCCTAATTAAGATGATACCAGATTTGAATTTGCAACGTTCAGATTCCCATCTTCAAGAATTACAGCTAATCAAACAAACTGATTCCTTTGAATGATCTCTCAACCCCTTAAAGAGCGGTTGCCACTTGGGCTCGTGTGAAAAGCTAAGATTTTCTTCTATGTTGCATTCTCCTCTCACACTTGTATTTCTCCATATCTAGGACCCATAGCAGCTGGGGAAATGATTATTTATTAATTATTATTTAGATGGGGGACATAGAGCTGGAGATTTGGTAGACCCATTCACCAAAAGTGTGTAATTAATTTGGCAAGAATTTGGGGATGTAGACTCAAGGCTACCATTGAATGAATGAATGAATTAATTAATTAATTAAAAATAGAGACTTTTCTGCTACTGTTACAGAGAGAGAGAGAGATGCAAAGATGGGTATAAATGAGTCTCTTGGTATCACTTTCTGGGTGTTAGTACATATTTCTTGGCTTTATCTTCAATGTCTGGAATCCATCAGAATCTCAAGAACTGTGAATTTTGCAGGCACAAGGGTGGGCTAAGGAACGATCCGGCCACATGGGAAGGAGAACCATCATCTAATTTGCAGCAATAGATTGTTGACATGTGTTGACTGTCAGCACTTGAATTCATTTTTGTTTTCTTTTTTGACAAGAGCACCAAGAAAACTGCCAAGCAATTTAGTCATTTTTTTTGTTCTGTACATAACAATTTTTCTTCCCCTGTTCCCCTCTTTTTTCTACCTTCATTAGAACTATTGAAGCTATATTATTCATTAACACAGCTGTATGCACATATCCTTCCTTGCCAATTAGTTCAGCACAATAAAGTCACATTAAAGAAGGGTATTAATGTGTACAACTGCAAGCTGCTGTTGCTAACGTGGCAGGAATGCTGGCGGTGGCCAGGTAGGAAAACCCAGGTCCTGCTAGATGGCACTATTTAATAAGTGGGATCCAGAGCATGCACAATAATAGAGTTGGAAGGGACCTTGGAGATCTTCCAGTCCAACCTCCTACTCAAGCAGGAAACCCTATGTCATTACAAGACAAATGGCTGTCCAGTCTCTTCTTAAAAACCTCCAGTTATGGAGCACTTTTGGAGGCAAGTCGTTCCACTGGTTCATTGTTCTCACTGTCAGGAAGTTCTCCTTACTTCTAGGTTGCTTCTCTCCTTGATTAGTTTGCATCCGTTGCTTCTTGTCCTGCTCCCAGGTGCTTTTGGAGAATAGGTTGCCCCCCCCCCTTCTTTGTGGCAGCCCCTCAAATATTGGAAGACAGCTATCATGCCACTCCTAATCCTTCTCTTCATTAAATTAGACATACCCAATTCCAGCAACCGTTCTTTATATGTTTTAGCCTCCAGTCCCCTAATCATCTTTGTTGTTCTAGATCTGGCGAGATGGCAAAAAAAAAAAAAAAAAAAAAACAATTGGAGAAAGACAGCTCACAGATAACATGTTCCCCTGCCTTCAAACATTTTATAGATGGTGATCAAACATCTCCTGTGCATGCAGAAACACACAATTTGGGGTGGGAGATTTAATCAGCAGGAGTGCTCTTTAGCGGGCTGTCTTCATCTTTTTTACATAACATGGGAAGGGTAAGAGAGCTGATTTGGTGGAGCTGGTTTAATTCTATGAAAGATTTAGTCTTCTTTGGATTCAGTCTAGTTCCCTTAGACCAGGGGTCTTCAAACTTGACCCTTTTATGACTTGTGGACTTCAGCTCCCAGAATTCCTCAGCCAGCCACGCGTGCCTGGCTGAGGAATTCTGGGAGTTGAAGTCCACAAGTCATAAAAGGGCCAAGTTTGAAGACCCCTGCCTTAGACCCTTTTTGGACATGCCAACAGTACATGAATCAACGCTGCTTGATTAAACGTATCCGGGGAAGACTACCAAACAGTGAATTTCAAAAGACCATAGATTAATGGTCCACCATAAGTTTTCATTTCTGCTCCTCCAGTCCTTTATGTTAGGCTGGTCTACAAAGAATAGGCAGTCTTCGACTTCCAACCACAGCTGAAGCCAAAATTCCCATTGTTAAGCAAGACAGTTGTTGAATGAGTTGCACTCCATTTTACCACCTTTTGGGCATGGTTATTAAGCAAATCACTGCCACTAAGTGAATCATGCAGTTGTTAAGCAAATCTAGTTTCCCCAATGAACCTGGCTTGTCTGAATCCAGCTGGGAAGGCTGCAAACGGTGATCACAGGAGACCAGGACAGTGTCATCTGTCATAAATGCACGCTAGTTGCCAAGCACCTGAATTTTGATTCCTTGGACAGGAGGATGCTACCATAGGCATAAGTGTGAAAAATAGTCGCAAGTCACTTCTTTTCAGTGTCACTAAACGAATGGTTGTAAGTTGAGAGCTAACCGTAAATGCAAAATTGCATTTATTAAATCTACTTTTGATTACTACATCATGTTGTCCTTCTGCCTATGGACTCCATTTTTTTTCTTGCCCTTTCTCTCTCTCTCTCTCTGATGTATTATAGCTTGTTTTAAATCTCTGGATATAGAAAGGAAGAAAAAGATGATCTCAGATATCTTGTGTAGCTGCTTCTCTCTCTTTTTTTCTTCCTGGTATACAACGACCTGAGCAGCATTTGAACATGACAAATAATTAGAGGCTGTATGGGCGAGTGCCTTTTTCACATTGTGAATTCTAACGCGATCCCAGAGGACAGGCTGTTGATGATGATGGACAAGAGGATTCCTTTCCTAATAGAGAATAGGAACAGCAAAACAAGACTGTGTTAGACCTTCTCTTCGGTTGACAATACTTGTAAATATTTGCTATTCTTAAAGGCTGGGCCTTCTGCAACTCAAAATGTAGATGCCGATACTTAAAGGACTCACGCGTCTTATCCAGAATGAGCAAAAGAGCACAAGAAGAACCTAAAGAGATCCCATCTAATTCTTCTAGGTCTCACAGTGGCCAACCAAAGGGATCAATGAACCTCACAAGCATGGGCAAAAGAGCTGACATCATTTCCCACGATGACTCTCTAGCCACTGATATCTATGCTATACAGCAGGGGTCTTCAAATTTGGCCCTTTTATGACTTGTGGACTTCAACTCCCAGAATTCCTCAGCCAGGCACGCTGGCTGAGGAATTCTGGGAGTTGAAGTCCACAAGTCATAAAAAAGCCAAGTTTGAAGACCCTTGCTATACAGTCTGTGATGTAGATTGCCTACAGCCTTGAGGATCACAGTGGATGGAATGGCGCTGCAAAGTGGGCAGGACCACGTCATACACCTAGATGGATCAAAACTCTTTTGAGTGATCAGAATTTGGGGAGGAGGCCTTTAAAAATAAACCTTTGGACGACGTAATGGTATAACTGTCACGTCTCCTCTCTGTTTGCTCCATTGGCTGATTTCATAGACATGTCCACGTCATTTCTTGGCAGGGAGATGAAAATGGTTTTCTATTGTCATCCACTGGGAGGCTTTTATTGATTAATTGTCATTAGCAAGATGGGAAAGCAGAATGAGATGCTCTGATTGATGGGGAGCCAGACCTCAGAGACCGTTGTCAACACATGGGCAGGACTGCAGTATGTCCAGACATTATAATGCAATCTGGGGATGGGCAAGGATGGCAGAAGAATGATAAAATTGGTACGGCAGCATCACCTTGCAAGCTCAGGCTTTTCTGTACAGGTCGCCCTTGAGTTGCAACCATTCCTTTAGTAGCTGTTCAAAGTTACAACAGTGAAAAAAATGATTTATGACCATTTTTCACACTTATGACCTTTGCAGCATCCCAGTGGTCATGTGATTAAAATTCAGATGCTCAGCAACGGGCTCATATTTATGATGGTTGCCATGTCCTGGGATCATGTGATCATCCTTTATGACCTTCTGACAAACAAGGTCAGGGGGGAAGCCACTTAACAACCATGTTACTAACTTAACAACTGCAGTGATGTTGGGCTCAGCTGTGGTCATAAGTCAAGGACTATGTGTACTTCTGTTGCTTCCTTCTGACAAAGGCAGCAAACTCCTGCAGACGGCACCATCTTTTCGTATCAAGGGTTGACACTGTGGCCTCTAATGTGCTGTAGTATTTAAAACCCCTTCCGATTAATTTCAAAGATCCGTCAAGGTTTGACATTTGAATGAAACTTTTCTGCCATTTTTCAAACGATCCTCACCCCATTTTTAATTACATCCTCCAGAATGTGTATCTAGCCATTCAAGAATATATATATATATATTCCCCCTTGCAAGCCAGTTCTACTTTGTAATATCCTTCTGATGCGGACCCCACAAAAATTAGGTGACGATCTCTTCTCTTCCTCCATCTCTCTTTAAAGATTACGGGGTGAAATTGCAGAGCTGACTTCAAGGATACAAGAGAAGGAGGGGAAAAAAATATATTTAACTTTCTTTCTCCACCCTCTCCTAACTCCCCGACTTGTTTTCTTCCGTTTCTTGTCTCCTTTCATTTTCTACTCTCTTTGCAACTGCTTATTTAGTAATAGATTCTGTTTCCTGATTCTTTTCTCTGTCTCGCCTTACTCGGCACAGGCACACCCGGCTCTCTGCTTCTCTTGTTGACAATTCCTCCTTTGGGGGGCATAAGCACTTGAGGCTCCATTGAGAGAGAGAGAAAAACACAGCCAAACTCAGGCACGCCCCGAGCAATCATTTCATTTTTATTTATTTTTGGGGCTGTTTTCCTCGTGGGCTTCTGGGAAGAGGGTTTGAACGCAAGAAAGGGAGAATGGTAGAGTAGTTAGAGGTATGGCCAAGCTTTGTTCACAGTCATCTTGTAACCCAGGGACATCTTCTGGCTTGTAATCAGAGGTAATAATAATAATGATAAAGTTGGAAGGGGCCTTGGAGGTCATCTAGTCCAACCCACTGCTCAGGCAGGAAACCCTATACCATTTCGGACAAATGGCTGTCTAGTCTCTTCTTAAAAACTTCCAGTGTTGGAGCATTCACCGCTTCTGGAGGCAGGTTGTTCCATTGGTTAATTGTTCTAACTGTCAGGAAGTTTCTCCTTAGTTCCAGGTTGCTTCTCTCCTTGGTTAGTTTCCATCCATTGCTTCTTGTCCTGCCTTCAGGCGCTTTGGAGAATAGCTTGACTCCTTCTTCTTTGGGGCAGCCCCTGAGATACTGGAACACTGCTATCCTGTCCCCCCTCGTCCTTCTCTTCGTTAAACTAGACCTACCCAATTCCAGCAGCTGTTCCTTGTATGCTTTAGCCTCCAGTCCCCTAATCATCTTTGATGGTAATATGACCCATTACTTACTACCGTGCAAATTTTGCTAGGAACCTAGAGCTAAATTCATTACGCCCTTGTTAATCCAATGGAATCAGTCTAGCTTAGAAGAAGAAGAAAAAACATCTATTTTTTTCCATTGTTGTTGTCTGATGAAGAGAAGCATGTGATAAAACGAATTGCATTGTTGGCAATGACTGCAAAGAAAGTACGAAGGCATCTTCTGGCAAATAGTGCTGTTAATGTTAAAGCAGATGCATTGAACTGATATGATTGCTGTACGCAACTTGCTAATAGCTGTGGTTGCAAACAAATGTTTAAATACGATACAAAGAAGAGAACAAGCCCCGTTCCTTTCTAGCATTGATGATATTACCTAGTTAGGTAATGAAATGTCTGTAAGCAGATAACCAAGTTTAGAGAGCGCCAATAATTCCATAGTCCTCCATCTCCTCTTCTCCAGACACCCCACGTTCCCTCCTAGCACTGATGATGTTACCTAGTTAGATATTGAAACGTCTGCAAGTAAACAACCAAGTTCAGAGAGCACCAAGGACCTCACAGTCCAATCCTGAGCTATAAGCATTATCTTCTAGTGATACTATGCAATATAATAAAGAAAGGAAAAATGGCATAGTGATTGGAGGAGTGCTCAAGTTCCTTTCACACAGGGCTTGAAACACAGGGACACCTTCTGGCTTATAATAATAATAATGAACAGGTTGGAGTCAGTTAAAGGACTGGGTTGTTTGGTGTTTATATCTCACCCATTAAACAGTTAGACATGGAAAAATACGAATGACTATTTGGTATGGCCAAGCTAATAAGCTGGCCTGCAGTGTTAATCATAATTGGTTTTTTTTGGGGGGGGGGGTACGTGCTTGGATTCTGGTTGAACTCCTATTTGTTTTCAGAAAGGTGACTTCTTCTATTTATTTTTTTTCCACAGACGCAACCCAGATGAATAATGTTATGCCGACATCACCTCTACTTCCACAACTGGCTCACCCACATTCTTTCCCAAGCATGGGGCAGATTACAAATCCATATGAACAGCAGCCTCCAGGAAAGGAGCTGAATAAGTATGCATCCCTGAAAGCAGTAGGTAAGCACTGTAAAATGCCATTTTCTCTTGACTTTGTGTGTCCCATCAGCAGTTTCAAAATATCTCATTGGTTTTTAATATTCCAGAAGAAATCTCTAGATAGATCAATTTTGCAGGTTCAACGTTCATGGGAGTGATGGATTACAGGGCATCCTCTTTTACTGACCAACAATCGGGAAGAGCAACTTGGCCATTAAGCAAAGCAATCACTAATTGCTTCCAAAGGTACTTTTCAAAAAGCAACTGGATTTTCTTGGTTTCTCTTTGAATATGTTTGACTTCTGATCCAAGAGGTTTCTTCAGTTCACTTCAGAACTGAAGAGACTTCTTGGATAAGAAGTGAAATAATTTCACGAGGGAAAAAAAACACACAAGAAAGTCTAGTTGCCTGTTGAAAAGCACTTTTGGGACAACCAGGACCTGGATGATGGAGAATCTCCATAGACACAACTGTGCTTACAATCTGGTTTTAGCTTTCCTTTGCTTTACAGACCTGAGAAGATCATAAATACAGTACAGGGATCGGTTGTAAAGTGATGATGTTACTTGGTTTAGATAATGAAACATCTGTAAGAAAACAGCCAAGCTCAGAGAGCAATGAGGACCCTTCATTTCAACCCTGAGCTGCAAATATTCTCTTTTAAAGTCACTTTTTCCATGACTGTTGGAACTTCAAACTAGCAAAATGATTAAATGAGTGGTTGCTTTGTGCAGTTGACCAGAAACTTCAGGACCTTTGACAGCGCTAATGGGGGTAAATTGATCTTGGTGTTTGTTCTCGCTAGCAGAGATGCTGCTTCAGCAAAAGTCTGGAAAAGAGAGATATTAAGACTATTTGCCCAATGTGCTTGACTCAAACATAAGGTTGCATGTGTTTTGTAAACTCCAAAACCCAATTAATTCTTCCAGTCTCTCTCCAGTGAAGTAGTTCTTGCTGTCTGGTGCCATACGAAGGTGACAAAGTGGCAGAAATGGACATGGGTGCTTAAGGCAATCCTCGGTAGTGTTTGCAACTCTAACTGAAGTAGGATTTTTAAACGATTTCCCCCCATTTTTGGAAAGAAAAGAAGTGGGCAGTGAAGCCCTATATTCCCCAGAATACCAGCAGCGGTGAGTACTAAAAATACAGTTATTGGCCAAACCTTCCCAGTTATCCTGGAATATCTCTTGCGAGTATAGGAAGATGTTTTGACTAGGAGAGCCAGGAGCTGGCTGTGTAATGCAAACGGGCCCTAAGAAAACTGGAAAAATCTAATATTCTAATCATTTTACCCCTTCTACAGGTGGACATAGCCCAGGATATCATTGTCCAGAATATATAAGCAGAGTCATTATTCCAGCAATGATTTTAAAACAAATAAAGCATTAAGAGTAACAATTTGGAGTAATGGTCAAGGTGCTGGCCTAGAAGCCAGGAGAACATGAGTTCTAGACCTTCCTTAGGCATGGAAGCCAGCTAGGTTTCTCTCAGCTCTGTCTAGAGTTGTTGTTGTGGGAAAAACAGGAAGCAGGGATGCTAGGTATGTTCAGATTCATGAGTGGGGTTTGTGTGTGTGGATGATAGATAATAGGTAATAGATAGATAAGATAGATAGATAGATAGATAGATAGATAGATAGATAGATAGATAGATAGTAGATAGATAGTAGATAGATAGATAGATGTATATGTAGAGATAGATAGATAGATAGATAGATAGATAGATAGATAGATAGATGATAGATAGATAGATAGATAGATAGAAGATGGAGATATATATATCGATAGATAGATAAAGAGAGAGAGAGAGAGAGAGAGTACCATCCTAAGTGTGTGTAGATGGTAGATGATAGATAGATAGATAGATAGATAGATAGATAGATAGATAGATAGATAGATAGTAGATAGATAGATGTATATGTAGAGATAGATAGATAGATAGATAGATAGATAGATAGATAGATAGATAGATAGATAGATGGATAGATAGATAGATAGAAGATGGAGATATATATCGATAGATAGAGAGAGAGAGAGAGAGAGAGAGAGAGAGAGAGAGAGAGAGAGAGATAGTGATAGAGAGTACCATCCTAAGTATGTGTAGATGATAGATGGTAGATGATAGATAGATAGATAGATGAAGAGAGAGAGAGAAGTCTCTTAAATGTTTGTGTGTGTAGATAATAATGAAGATAGAAAGAAAGAAAGAGAGAGAGAGAAGAGAGAGATGCTGATATATAAGCTGATAGATAAGCTGACAGGGCTTGCTATTCATATAACTCCTGCCTTTTGATGTTTTGGTTCTTAAAGAGTTATGTTAACTTCTATAATCCAAGACGCCAGCAAATCTGTGCAGCAGGACAAGCTATGGGAAAACAATCCTGAAAGCAAGTCCAAAACTGAAGACCGGATTATGTATTCAGGCTATGAAAATGCTGAGCTGAGTAGAATACTCGGCTCAAACCATTAGGGTGCCCTGAATTCCGTTTTAGGCCCACCTCCAGTTTGATCCCGATAGGTGCGCATATTTCCAACTTGGAAGACAAGTTGACTTCTACTTTCCATTCTTTTCTCTTCCCTTGCTTTTTCACCCATTGTAGGGTGAAAAAGCAAGGGAAGAGAAAAGAATGGAAAGTAGAAGTCAACTTGTCTTCCAGTCACATCTGGAGGATCAAGTGTCTCTACCTGATGTTTACAATTTGCTTGTCCAGCAAAATTTGGAAAGTGGGGGGGGGAGGGAATCCTTAACCTTTAAGCAAATTAACCACCTCCATTCCTCAGGACTGGCACCGCCAGGCATCTAGGAGTATGCAAAGAGAAAGTATTGTGCTCAGAGAACCTCAGAGGAGTTATCAAAGGGGGAGAGAGTGTTGTTAATTAATGAGGAGGCTAAAAGCGGAGAGAGCACCTGTTTCAGCTCCCAGAGGGCGGTCAGAGCTGAAAAGGCTATTATGTGTCTCAGATTTAAATACCACGAGATTTTATATGGATACATTTCAAAGAACAAAAGCAGACCTCTTTCCCTCCCCAGGCCTGTAATTTCACCTTGTAATTAGCTGTAGCTCTAAGAATTCGTGCAAAATAACCCAAGGTCTTCCAGAAAGGCTAAGCCACTTTTTTTTTTCCCCCAAGGGAGACATGAAGGTTCACTCTGCCTAACAGAACCTCGGCTTCACAACTTTTCATTTGCTTAAAACAAAGCAAGGGTGAGGTGAAGGGAGGACGCTGTGAAGACAGAGACATGGTCTTGAAGACTGGAGCATGCATAAAGGCCTTGTCTACAGTGAAGCCTAGGACGTGTCTTATTGCGGGGGTCCTTGGTGCTCTCTGAGCTTGGTTGTTTTGTTGCAGATGTTTCATTACGCAATGTTTCATTAGGCAATGATGATTAGATAAATCATCAATGTTAGAAGGGAGAGGGTTTGCTCTCTGTTTATATACAAGCGACTTGCCCTGTCAGTGTTGGTTGGAATGTTCTTGGTGGATCCTGGATTAGAAGATTGTTTGATTGGTGATTCCTTGATTGAGGCTTTGTTGAGCTGTTGCTTGTGACTTGGTTGCATATAAACAGACAGCAAACCTCATTCCCTTCTAGCACTGATGATGTTACCTAGTTGGGTCATGAAACATCTGCAAGAAAGCCAAGCTCAGAGAGCACCAAGGACCCCATAGTTGTTCTCCTCCTCCTCCTCCTCTCTGGAAACCCCACTCCCTTCTAGCACTGATGATGTTATCTAGTTGGGTCATGAAACATCTGCAAGAAAGCCAAGCTCAGAGAGCACCAAGGACCCCATAGACCTCCTCCTCCTCCTTGCAAACCCCATTCCCTTCTAGCACTGATGATGTTACCTAGCTGGATAATAAAATGTCTGCAAGCTCAGAAAGCACCAATGACCTGACAGTCCTCCTCCTCCTCCTCCCTCCTCCTCCTCCTCCTCCCTCCTCCTCCCCCCCCCACAAACCTCACTCTCCTCTACCACTGATGATGTTACCTGGTTGAGCAATGAAACATCTGCAACAAAACAACAAGGTTCAGAGAGCACTAAGATCCTCACAGTTCATCCCTGAGCTACAAAGATTCTCTTCTATAAGAACTTTATTTCCCACGGTTGAATCCGTTCAACTGAGAAGTGAAGAACTAGTGTCGAAGGGGTACCGTCTGGGGATTTCATTGTCTATTACTAAGAGAAGTTATTGTTCGTAGGAGTTGCTGACCTTTAGTTTAGTGGACCCATCATCCAAAGAAGCAGTACACTATAATCCCACCCGCCAAACAGATTGCTCACAACTTCCTGTCCTCCCCATTTCAGGATGTGCTCCACAAATGCCTTCCAAAGATCATGCTACTTCCTGTCGGTTGTGTGGATATGAGTGAAGTCGGATAAGTGTGTGTTTGCAAATGCTCTCGCGAACAATACAAATACTTGTGGCGGTTATGAAGATGCTGCCTTCCCAAAATTATGCTACCGTATTTTCTGGCGTATAAGATGACTTTCTAAAGCATGCAAATCGGCTCTGAAGTCGGGGGTCGTCTTATACGCCGAGTCGTCTTAAACGCCGGAAATTACGGTAGTTTCCGGCATATAAGACGACTTTCTAAGCATGCAAATCGGCTCCAAAGTCGGGGGTCGTCTTATACGCCGAGTCATCTAATACGCCGGAAAATACGGTACTTCCTGTCAGTTGTGGATATGAGTGAAGTCAGATAAGTGTGTGTTTGCAAATGCTCTCGTGAACAATGCGAATACTTGTGGCTGTTATGAAGATGCCACCGAGGATGATGGGCCCATTAATTAGGGGAAATCTATTTGCTATCCAAGAGCAGCCTATTTAAACGCAGGATATGTTTTTCTCTTAGCACAAGGAAATTGCATGTCTTGCAACCCCTTGACTTCTCCAGCACCGAAGGAAGACGAATAACTAATTGCACTACTCACTTCTCCCAGTGAGATTGTTAAAAGAAAATAATAAGTCAAAAGCCTGCTTTTCAGGCTTCTCTTCGTGCTAGGGTTTTGGTGGTCTCTTGGGGGTTTCTGTAGCACTTTATTATTCATGTGGAAAAACTGCTGAATGTGGAAAGATTCTTTTTTTTTTCCCTCTGATTAATCAAACTTGGGGCAGTTGGGGTTTTTTTTACTCTCGTATTTAAATGGTCACTGCTCATTCACATGCCCGGGATGTGAGCAGAACAAAGCTGAATTCATTCATCACATTTGGCTGGAGAAAGGAGTTCATTGTTGATCATTCTGAGGTCCAGGGCTGCATAACTATTTCCAACCTGGCTTGCTTTTGGTCACTCAGATAATTCTGAGGTGGGTGGCGGAGGGGGCTTCTTTCCCAAAGTCAGGATCAAACTTCTGACTGTGGGCAGAGTCAGCCTATAACGCTGCATTCTAACCACTGGGAGGGAGGGAGGGAGGGAAGGAAGGAAGGAAGGAAGGAAGGAAGGAAGGAAGGAAGGAAGGAAGGAAGGAAGGAAGGAAGGAAGGGCAATAGCACTTAGATGTATATGCCACTTCACAGTGCTTTACAGCCCTCTCTAAGCGGTTTACAGAGTCAGCCTGTTGCCCCCAACAATCTGAGCCCTCATTTTACTGACCTCAGAAGGATGGAAGGCTGAGTCAAGCTTAAGCCAGTCAGGATCGAACTTCTGACTGTGGGCAGAGTCAGCCTATAACGCTGCATTCTAACAACTGGGAGGGAGGGAGGGAGGGAGGGAAGGAAGGAAGGAAGGAAGGAAGGAAGGAAGGAAGGAAGGAAGGGCAATAGCACTTAGACTTATATACCACATCATAGTGCTTTACAGCTCTCTCTAAGTGGTTTACAGAGTCAGCCTGTTGCCCCCAGCCATCTGGCTCCTCATTTTACTGACCTCAGGAGAATAGAAGGCTTGAGCTGATGAGGATCGAACTCATGGCAGTCGGCAGAGTTAACCTGCAATACTACATTCTAACCACTATGCCATCACAGCTCAAGATGCTTATCCCTTGCAAATATATTCTCTCTAATTTGAGGGATTGCAAGAATGGGATGAAAATTTTCCCCATTGAAGAGGACAGGGAACATTGCTTCCAGAGATGCAATTTTGTGATGCCTCCATATCAATAAATCTGAGAAGCTATATGAGATTTACTTCTGGAAGATGGAATAAGTACGTGGTCCTTCCAATCAGCACTTGAAACTTCCTAACAGTGGGGAAAATTAACCAGTGGAACGGCTTGCCTTCGGAAGTTGTGGGTGCTCCATCACTGGAGGCTTTTAAGAAGAGACGGGACAGTCACTTGTCTGAAAGGGTATAAGGTCTCCTGCTTGAGAAAGGGGCTGGACTAAAAGACCTCCAAGGTCCCTTCCAATTTTGTTATTCTTTGCTACATTGTGGGTGGATATAAAGCAAATCTTAGGAATAGAAGAATGGAAGATGTTTTGCCCTCTAAGAAACTGCACAGCTTTCTTATAAAGTCAATAAAAGGGGAAACCCAAACATGGCTGCAGGGCAAAATCTGTTTTGATGCTGTTTGGAAAAGGGGGAATTGAGGCTGTGCATTCTAACACATCCCCCTTTGTTAACCTCTGTGATGCTAGACTTGTAAAAATGTGATCTCCGTCAGGCTCTGCAGACTAAGTAGCAGATCATCGGTTTCCTCTTTGCCTATGCTGCAATTTCTTGAATTTGCAGCTTCTAGAAGTACCTAGAGGAAATAAATTTAATCAAATCAGTGTGAGCCATGGCTCCTCATATTTCTATCTTGTATGACCAGATCAATCTGCAACAATGCTAGTGAACTTCGGTGTATTCTCACCATTTGAAGCAGGCAGGACACCCAAGCTGAGTTTGACCTGATCTTCCAGTTCAGGGAATTCAGACAACCTGACAAGCTTCTGAGCATGGAGAGATGTGTTTAAAAGACCAGGTTGAAAAAATGAGGGTCATAAATGAAAGTACTTTCTCCAGGGGAAGAAATTGAGAGCATTTTTTTCTGATTGTATCATCACTATTTTCCTCTGGTGTTCTGAGTGAATTGCTTGAGCAGAAGACCAAAGGGAGATCAAAATCTTTGGTAGATCAAGGTGGAAAGCGCTGGCAATTGGTAGCTCCCGGGGGGTGGGGCACATTTTCCTCAGCCTTATTTCAAAAGTCTACTGCAAGCTATCAGTTTAAATCATTCAGAAGAAGTTCCAACTCTTCTTCCTACAGTGTGGAGAAACAGAAATGTAGAAGGGGAAAAGAGGAAAATAGAAGGTAGGAAAAAGTATGTCAAAAAGAGGAAACATGGGACCCTCCCCCCAGCACCTTCATTTTCCAGACTCAGCTATCATTGGGCACTAAATATTTCCATACGTCTAACTCGATTGATTGTCAGGGGCAACAACTAGATCTACATATGTAGAGTTTAAACCTGCTACTTTATTCTCTATGCCTGTTCCACAGGAACCTCCCCAAACTGAAAGCTTTCATCTGGGGAAGACCAGATAAGGTTCAAAGACATTCAGGGCAGAGCAGACCTAGCTCTTTTGTGTTTGTGTAGTTTGAGCCTTCCTCTTAATGGGGACAGTTGCTCTCCAACATCAGTTGTGTGTCATCAAGTTGGTGTCAACACTTAGCGAATACACAGAATGGTTTTCTCCATGATGATCAGTCCCTAACTTGGTCTTCAGGTCTTCCAACCCATCATTGCTCTAATTTGAATCCATCCACCTTGCTTTTGGTCATCCTCTTCTCTGTCCTTCCACCTTTCCCACCACCGTGGCCTTCATAAGGGAGATGAGCTTTTCCATTGTTCAATTCATTATGTTCCATCAACGTATTATAGATTCCTACCATCATGTAGATACGGTTTCTCTAGGGCAGGGGTAGGCAACCTTGGCTCTTTTATGACTCGTGGACTTCAACTCCCAGAATTCCTGAACCAGCTGTGCTGGCTCAGGAATTCTGGGAGTTGAAGTCCACGAGTCATAAAAGAGCCAAGGTTGCCTACCCCTGCTTTAGGAGGAGATGTCCCTAATCTTTAGGTCTTCCATTGGTGCAACCATCATAGCTGTAACAGTCCATCCACCATCTGTTGATTATTATCTTTTTCTCTTCGCTTCCATCCTTCCCAGCATTAGATCTCCTCTCTTGCATAAAGTGTCCAAATCACAACTCCTAACTAGGGAATTACAATACTCATGCTTTGCAAAAAAAAAAAAAAATCAGTCTTAATGACAACAGATTAGAGCGATTTTCAAAATTACCGTACAAAATTGGTTTGGCCAGATGTGATGCAAAGGTGATATTAGTAAGCATCTTCATTTCGAGTTTTTGCCCTCACTAAAGCAGACTTCACAGCAAATTACAGCATCTAATGTGGTTCCTTCTAGCTGAGAGTGTTATGAAGGAAGTCCATTGGGTAGTTTGTGGTTTGCTGTATTGTGTGAAGCCAGACAATGGCTTAATTCAGTAGCCAGCTTGACATTTTTTTTAATGAATGCAGCCACAGGCTCCACTTAAGAAGAGATACATTGGGGACGAACCAAAATTAAATCGGAAGAAAGAGGCGAAGCTGTTTTTATGATCTCGTCAGGATGTAATAAGAGCCATTTGTCTACAATGCACAATTTTAAAGTCCAGGAAGGTGTGTAGATCTGTGCTCTTTTGTTCTTCACATGATAGGAAACCATTCAAAAACCCAAAGATGCTTTTAATAGTTCCCCAGATTTTGACATGTGGAGAGATGTAGACGTCAGATATGCGTGCTTTATAACGGGCATGGAATAATTAAGCAAATAATCATTGCAACCTTCCTTTCTCTCTTATAAATAGCAAGAGCTGAGCGTCTGCTATTTCATTTGAATAAAGTTCTCCACTGTTTTAGTACAGCCAAATGTTCATCAGGAGGGGGGGAAAGTTGCACAGGTACCGGAGATTTAAAGGATTCCATTTCAAATATTATATTTGCTATGCTGATGATCAAAGTAAAATGATGCAAAAAAAAAAGAAAGAAACCTTGAGAACCAGTTTGGTCTGGTGATGAAAGTAATCAGACTAGAATCAGGAGATTGTGAGTTCTAGTTCCATCATAGATGTGAAAGTAGCTTGGGGATTTTGGGTCAATCTCCAGAGGTTATGGTCAGTTCTAGTCCTGCCTTAAGCATGAAAGCCAATTGGGTGACTTTGGGCCAATCACCAGGAGACGGTGAGTTCTAGTCCCGCCTTAGGCATGAAAGCCAGCTGGGTGACTTTGGGCCAATCACCAGGAGATGGTGAGTTCTAGTCCTGCCTTAGGCATGAAAGCCAGCTGGGTGACTTTGGGCCAATCACCAGGAGATGGTGAGTTCTAGTCCCGCCTTAGGCATGAAAGCCAGCTGGGTGACTTTGGGCCAATCACCAGGAGATGCTGAGTTCTAGTCCTGCCTTAGGTAAGAAAGCTAGCTGGGTGACTTTGGGCCAATCACCAGGAGACGGTGAGTTCTAGTCCCGCTTTAGGCATGAAAGCCAGCTGGGTGACTTTGGGCCAATCACCAGGAGACGGTGAGTTCTAGTCCCGCTTTAGGCATGAAAGCCAGCTGGGTGACTTTGGGCCAATCACCAGGAGAGGGTGAGTTCTAGTCCTGCCTTAGGTATGAAAGCTAGCTGGGTGACTTGGGGCCAATCACCAGGAGATGCTGAGTTCTAGTCCCGCCTTAGGCATGAAAGCCAACTGGGTGACTTGGGGCCAGTCCCTTTCTCTCAGCCCAATCCATCTCATGGGGTTATTGTTGTGGGGAAAAGAGTATTAAGTATGTTTGTCTCCTTGAGCTATTTATAAAAATAATAAAAGGCCAGATAAAGATAAATCAATCAGTTATAGACAGTTCTGCCTGATACATATAGGCATCACCAATTCTCTCAAAATTTAGCACAAGTGTACACACATGCAGGCACACCGTATATGCCATCTTTCCAAGCTCCCTTAAAGATATGTGGACTTCAACGCCCAGAATTCTCCAGCTAGCATGCTGGTTAGGGGATTCTGAGAGCTGAAGTCTACACAAATTTTTCAAGTTGCCAAATATGAAAAACACAGTCAGAATGCTCTGTTCTTATCTAGATTTCCTCTCTTCGGTGTCCAGATTCAGCCTACTGATTCAACCACAGTAGTGCCACGACGAAAAAAAAACACGCAGCAACGAATTGTGTCTGTGTGACAGCTAATAATGAAGAGTTGAGTATAAACCCAGAGGAAGTTTTAAACAGGATAGAGAATAATCAGAGGTGCATCAACTGGATAAAGCAAGCTCAAATTATTTAGATGAGCAAAGAAATAATACAAACAAATCTGAAAAGGGCTCCGGGAGGATGGAAATCTGGTTAAATCAAGTGTCAAGATAAACCAAAGATTAGCTGACAGTTTTAAACCAGAAGAAAGGTTAAAGGTAATCTGCTTCTCAGTTATATAGCTTACAAATCTGACAGCTCCTTTATTTATATGATGGAAATATTTTAGTCGGATTGACACTGTTCTCAAGAGAATTGTCTCTGCCCTTGATATTTTATTATTTTATTTTTCAGCTCAACACACAAAGAGTGAATTATCTTGTTGATGTCTTTGCTTGTTGAGATATTTTTTAAAATGATTTTAAATCATTAAATCCTTGTTGAATTGTTCTGCAGTGAGTAGCCGCCTGGCAAGTTGGCTGCAGTGAATTGGCTATTGCAAGAGGGGACTGGGGTGAGTTGTCCCTTTCCGTTTCAAATGAAGCACTTGGATTTTTCAATTATTATTTTTTTTCCTTGGGTCCAATAATACGTATGTTGAGGTTCCGGCTAATGAAACGTTCCAAAGAACTTCCAGGCATTGATTTTCCTAAAAGACTTTTATTGTTACAAAATGTCAGCACATGAATAACGAAAGGATGCTAGGATCTAAGTTCTCTTCCTCTGAGCAGTTAAATTATCAGCATGTTCCCTCCCTAAATTAGCCGTCATATCTCATACTATCCAATTAGTGTAAAGGTCAAATGTTTTCTTCCTCTTTCTTTCCCGGGCTTTACCCCCAACGCCCCTTCTGCTCTTTATTAACCCCATATTTACCAGACAACTCTGCATATTGTCAAAAGCAAGAATATACAATATTTGCAGCGTTGATAACGTACATAAAATCCATTCCCAGTTATATTTTCTGTTTTGACCAATGCAGCTCCCAGTTCAAAACTTGCCTACATGAGTAAGTGCATCAGGAAAAGTTGCACAACAAAACCTGTCTATTAGGGCGAATTGTCCTCAGAACTATGTAGCTAATGGGGACAAAATATCACATCACAGATGTGTTATAGAGGCAGGTCATACAGAAGAAAATGTGGCCTTTTGCGCTTAAAAAAAAATGCCTGAAACAAGTCTAGATATCTATTTGGATTCAGATGTAAAGATACAGAGCAGAAATGAGGGAACCATGTCCAGTAGGAGGGGAAATGATTTTGAAATAATGTTGAAAAGTCTTAGTCAGAAGGATCGCCTCAATTTCTGGAGCATCCTTCCATCTTTCTGGTTGCATCTATGCATCTTTCTTCTTAAATCCTCAACAGATTTCTCCCTGTTCCTCTACCTTTTTCTTTTACAAAAAAAGGAAAAGAGCAAAGTAAACCTGCTTTGATTGTCAACATCTGAGATGAATATTAATAAGGATAGGCAAATCCTTGAAAACTGAAGTACGTGTAGAATTTCAAAGTACGTAGTGGGCAAAATTGTACTTTTGAAGGACACAGCCAACTGTGATGCACTTGTTTACCAGGAAAGAACTGATTCTACCTGTTGGAATATTGCAATCAGTTTTGATCCCCATGAGAGAAAAAAAGATGTTGAGACTCTACGAAGAGTGCAGAGAAGAGCAACAAAGATGATTAGAGGGCTGGAGGCTATAAAGTATAGGAAGAACAGTTGCAGGAATTGAATATATCTAGTCTAACAAAGAGAAGGTCTAGGGGTGATACAATAGCAGCCTTCCAACATTTGAAGAGGTCACAGAGAAGAGGAGGTCAACCTATTTCTCCAAAGCATCTGAAGGCAGGACCAGAAATAACAGATGGATAAAATCAGAGGGGCCATTCTGGGCCTCAAATTGTTAGGAACTGCTAGGAACAAAGCTTCAAGTGCTTGGCTTCCAATTCACTTGTCTTTTAATTAAAAGAATTTTAAAAGTGAATAGGTCAAGAAGATTGAGAATTTCAGAGGCCACATTAAAGGCAGTCAGGCATTGTTTTCCCTAACTCTGGTTTAAAATATGGAGTCCCCTATACAAAGGGAGTGGAGAAAGGAAGAGCTGGATTTGACAGCAATAAATGGATGCTCTCTGTTCAGACTAAAGTGTGCCTAACTGATTTTCCAGCAGGCGTCCTTTGGGAAGAATTGGGGATAGGGGTGAGAAATTCAACAGTTTCACACTGGACATTTACACTTCAGAGCATCCTTGTCTGAAATGTGGTGTGAAAATAGCTCTGGGAACCATTAGATCAAAGGAAACCATTCCGGGTAGACTTAAAGAACTCGTTTCAAGGACGAGGACAATCAGACCAAAACACTCAAGGGATCCATCATTTCACGCAAGATGTTTCAAGGATATCAAGAATTAGAAGAGGTGGCAAAGGAGCCAATCTGTCTCAGGGATGTGGGATAGGGCTGTATGTTTGCCCAGCAATTGTTGTCACCGTCTTCTTGGGGTACCAGATGAATGAAGCCAGGGAGAAAAACCTTCAACCAATAGATCATCGTAAGATGGAGAAGAAGGAAGGTTAAAAAAGAATCTGCTAAAGATGGGCAGCTCCTTCTATCTTTACTCCTTTTCTTCTCTGTTTTGATGGAAATTCATCAGTTGATAGAGCTTTTGAGACTAATTTATTTATTTGATAAATTTATGTAGCCCCCCCCATCTCCTAGATGAAACACTGGAGAGCATACAGATAGTCCTCGACTTACAATAGTTCATTTAGTGACCATTTGAAGTTACAACGGCACTGGAAAAGTGACTTATGACCGTTTTTCACACTTACGACCATTGCAGCAGCCCCATGGTCACGTGATCAAAATTCATAAAGTTAAAACTGCATAAAGTTACAACAAACGACAAAGAAACAGCAGCCAAAAGGTTTTAAAACCATTTAAAACAATAAAACCATTTTAAAAAATGAGTTTTGCTGACAATACAACCATCTGTTGGGGTGCTGTCTGAACTTGCTGGTTTTCTTGCAGATATTTCCTTACCAAACTATATAACATCATCAGGGCTAAGGGTAATAAAATATCTGCAAGAGAACCACCAAGCTCAAAGAGCACTAAGGGCCCCACAGTTCAACCCTGAGCTACAAAAATTTGCTTCTAACAGTGACACAATCATTTTACAGGCTCCATACCATATTGCCCAAATTAGATGACAGATCCCGATCTTCAAGTCTTTCCAGAAGGCAACAATATTTGGGTCATTAGTATTTGTCTTTCATGACACCACTGCTGCATATAATAATTCAAATGCAGAGCTGTTTTGGAAAACGTGTTCCCAGACCAGCCATATTGCTTATCCATAATTCCTCGCATATTGATTGCTTCATCTCTACAAACTGGCTTGACCAATCTATCAAGGAGATGAATTCCAAACTGGGATTTGAATTCAGAGAGGGGGGCAGGCAAAGAAAGCCATAGAGCTCACATTTTATTTATGTGGAGATGTTTCTTACAATGTTTATATACCACCATCTCCTTAGGGACTCTTAGCTGTTTACAACCATCCATAAAACCATGAAGACTGTATTGCTGGAACTGGACATGAATGTTTGATAGTTGGGAAGGTTTTATGATGGCTTGTAAACATTGTAAGGAGCGTGGGTAATAAATAACCTAGTTAGCAAATTAACATCTTTTCTAATAATAATAACCTCTTGAATACCATCAGCATTGTATGTCATTTTCAAGACTGTATGCCTGTTGGGCTGGAACTGAATTCAGCATTCATTTCATCCATTGGTATTTTGAGTTTTGGTCTGGAGGAACCATCAAGAATTTGGAAACCGTTTCTAAATTTTATGCCTCAGATAGCAGGGGGAAAAGAAACTCTGAATTTGGGATATGCTGCTTAAATAAATTTGTTGTTGTAGAAATGGCTAATATATATTAAGTACACAAAAATAAAAAGTTGAGGTTGTAATGTTATTACTTTTATTCCCCTGAGCTGAAAAGAATTGAAATTCTTTTTTTCCCTTCACCCTACACTTCTCTCTCCCCAAATCCGTTCCTTTCCTTCCAACTATCTTTATATTTACTTGTATTTTGTACTTTGATAAGTTTCGTGATAATAATAATAATTTTTAAAAATTGGAAGCGATTTGGACAAGAGGCAGGTCTACCATTTCATTCTGAATTAAGCCTATTGTAGGAGATGACCGGGCTGAGCCTGCGGGAGGGGTCAAACATGTCATTAATCTCGAGTACCTTTGCACCCACAAAAGATTTAAATCCAGCCCACCTTGCATTCCATTGGCTCTTATCTACTGCCAATTTGCTTTGATCGTTAGTAGTTCAGATTCTTAACAATAAACCGTTATATTTGTCTGAACTTTCTGGATTTCCTGAATTTCCTGTACTTGACTCCTATGTTGGTGGTGATCTTGGTCTCCATTATTTTTCTTGTGGAAAAACTCAAGGTATTTTTCACTAGCTAGGTTTTGAAATGACTATCCAGTTATGTGTATATATGGGGGGAAGGGTGGGGAGTCCAACAGGCCCAATAGTTTCAGTGCACCATTGTCTGCAGAAAAGAAACATGGAGTCACCCTCCAAGCACTTAGTGAGATGTTCTTGCTGATGTGACAAAACTGCACATTAAAAAGTTGTCTTTCTGTTACTAAGATCCATTAAGAAGACATTCTGGCTGTCAGGGAGACAACAGGCATTTCAGTCCCCGGGAGCTGCATATCCCACTTTTTTTCCACTTTGACTGAATCAGAAAGAACATTTTAGTCATGAAAAGAAATTGTTTAGCACGATATGGAGAACATTGTGCTGGCAGAAGACGAGTGTTTAGGAAGTCTTGAATGGAAACTCTTTGAATTGCTTTAAACTAGCGGGGTTTTCCCTTCCGATATTTTATCTAAGAAATATCTGTCTGAAATATCCAGAGATGAATTAGTTCTAACAGCCCATCCCATGATATCTCTCAGCGTTTCTGAGCAGTTTTCCAATAGTGGGGAAAAAGTCAGCCATCAAGGTTGATGGAAACGATTGTTACTCTCAGGTGCTCCTTGGAGATGGTACCTGTTTTTAATGGGAGGAAATGTAAAAAATAAAATCCTATGAAGATTGAAATGTTCTTCCAAATCTTCCCCAAAGAAAAACAGTCTCAGCATTAAACAGAATGAAGGAATGGAACTGAACTGGAATGATGAGAATGTTTAAATTTAGCTGAGAAAAAGAGGGGCATGAAATGTCATATCCAAATGGGTTTAATCCGGCCATCTTCAAACTTGGCCCTTTTATGACTTGTGGACTTCAGCTCTCAGAATTCCTCAGCCAAACATGCTGGCTGAGGAATTCTGGGAGTTGAAGTCCACAGGTCATAAAAGGGCCAAGTTTGAAGACCCTTGGTTTAATCCATACAATCTCCATCCTGGTCAAAGACCATGATAAGATTTACCCCATACAATCTTGGATAAGTAAGTTGATCAGCCAGCTACTAACAGTCCCCAAAAGGAAGCTACTGTTTCCCTATCTAAGTCCTGTATTTGTCATTCATTTTCCCTTCCCAATGATTAAAAAAATAATGGTTTGGCACAATAGGAACCTACCACTCATTTCTGCCTCTCTTTTTTTTTTTCAATTGTCTGTGGTTGCAAAATATGAAATCCCTAAAAGCTATAGAGAGAAGACTGCCCAGAGAGGTCTACTGTATGGGGGCCCTCTAGGACTTTTCACTTGATGACCGCTGTCAAGACAGACCCCTACCTTTAAATCAGGGGTGCCTAACCTTGGTAACTTTAAGACTTGGGGACTTCAGCTCCCACAATTCCCCTGCCAGGCATGCTAGGAATTGAAGTCCCCAGGCCTTAAAGTTGCCAAGGTTGGACACCGCTGCTGAGCATTAGTTGACAGAGGGAGAAGTTAATTCAGTTCCCAACAAGTTCACCTCTGTTTGGGGCCAAAACTAAACTCCTTAGGATTAATGGAACAATATGTTTTTTTTTTCCCCCTCTGGAAATAATATGTTAAGGTGACCAACCGTCCCCCTTTAGGGAGGACAGTCCTCCTTTTGTAAGTTCTGTCCTCCCTCAAAAAGTGTCCTCCTTCATGTCCTCCTTTTCGATATTTGAAGACTAATCTGCAGGGCTTTTTTTTTTCCTCATAAAACGCTCAGAATGGCGTTCCGGCACCTTTTTTTGATGGGTTTTTTTTTTTAACTTTTGTATGAGCTGTGCTTCTCCCCCTATTGGCTTTCGAAAGCCAATAGGAATTGCTGCTGAGCGTGCCAAAACACCCGGCTGGCAAACTTTGCACATGCAAGTTGTCTCTATTATTGTTGCAATGAATAAAATGTTTCTTTTATTTACAATTTTTTTTCTTCAATGTATTTGTAGTCCTCCTTTTTATTGTAAAAAAGTTGGTCACCTTAAATATGTGTAATATCCATATAAGCCAAATGAAGGCAGCCAATATTTCATTTGCAGTTTTAGGTCAACTGCTGATAGAGGCATACAGTAATCAGTTCATGATCCTGGAATACCGCGAGGATATCCATTGATGATAAGAAACGGTGTCTCCCAAAGTATGCAGTCAAATGAAGCAAACAAAGAGGAAATCACCAAGCTAACATTGTTAACAATAATGCATGAGGGCATCAAATGCCTTTCAAAGAATTTAAGAAACCCCCCCCCCCAGATTCATTATAATTAAGCTTTTCTTTAAGCCACCAATCTAGGCACTTTTTTTGGCTCTCGTGAGAAACCTGATGGTGAGGTAGGTTGCCTTCAACTCAGTCAGGATCTGGTGTCATCTTTATTAACTTTTCTAGAATACTTGTCTGTCAAGCCATTGGGGATTTCTCACCTAGTAGAAAATGTGTTACAAAATGATAAAATCGAGGTCTGAGTGCTGTCACTTAGCACTGCCTTTTCAGCAAAATTCAGGATATATTGCTGCCGTTTGAACGGATGCTGCGTCCTTTGTCAGGGGATATGCAGTCTAGCCAAGGTAGCTTCTCCTGTTGCCAGGTTTTCCATTTGCACGTGGCATGACTGTAAATAAGGACGACACCCCCCATGGCATCCTAGTTGCAAACATGGCACAACAGAATGAGATTAGCCCACACAACATGCCTGGTTAATCAGTTCCTGATCTCTCTAAGAGGAGGCATTGAAGAATGCTCTCTCTTCTGATCTCAGATCCTATTCTGAAATGGGAACGAGCCATTAGCTGCATTCCATGTTTTAATTAAAACATGCACCTGCATGTTATATAAAAGCACTAAGATGCCAATTAACCAGGAGACAGATGGAGGCAGGTAAAGCATGTAGAGTATAATTTGACAACATGGGCTTTTTCAGAAGCAATTTAAATTCATCTGGAAGAGGAGGAGGAGGAAGAAGCAAAAAGAAAAGAAGCATCCCTCTGAAGAAGACATGCATTATGGTACCCAAAAGAAACTCCCATGTAGGAGGCTGTTAAACAGCTACATGCCCTCGTTCCTTGCCAATAAAGGCTAAGATGCCAGAGCTGCAGATGAAGTTTACACTGAGCCCAGGGCCCATCTGTTGGATCTGGAACTCATTAACTCCTTCCAGGGTTCCATCTGAGGAGACTTTGAGCATCCAGAGAGCATTCTCAAGATTAAAACTATTATTTTAATATTATTAGAACAGAATAACAGAATTAGTGGGAAGGGACCTTGGAGATCTTCTAGTCCAATGCCCAGCCCAGGCAGGAAACCCTATACCATTTCGGACAAAGGATATCTTCTTTAAAATGTCCAGTGTTGGAGCATCCAAAACTTCTGAAGGCAAGCCATTCCACTGAATAATTGTTCTAATTGTCAAGAAATTTCTCGTTAGTTTCTTGGTTGGTTCTCTCCTTAGCTTCCATCCATTGCCCCTTAGATATTGGAACAATGCTATCATGTCAGCTGTCAGAGTGTGCACAGTCTTATTGTGTGAGGAGTAAACACAGGAGTAAACACAGTAAACAGTAGTATATATTAAATTGTGATTTATCTTACACTATCTACAATATCATACACCAGGAACAATATACATATATGTGCTAATACAGCAGGAGCCAACAAACCACAGTTACAGCAGGAAACGGAAGAGGAAGAACGCATCAGCAAAGCCTTCCATTTATACAAAAGCTCTTAAAGAGACACAGACCCTGCTGAGTCACTCCCATCATTACATCTTAAATCTTACATTACGTAAGCTGTTAGCTGTTAAATCAATACCTTGACATCACCCCTAGCCCTTCTTTTCATTAAACTAGACATACCCAATTCCAGCAACCGTTCTTTATATGTTTTAGCCTCCAGTCCCCAGTCTATATATCTAAAATTGAATACAATTTAATAAATTAGGATTTACAGTCTTTTTCTAGATAACTGGAAGCATTGAAACATTTTAGCATATTTTGTGCTTCACAAAATTCCAAGTTACATCTCATCCCATCTCCAGTTTAGTTCAATTATTAAAAAGTGAGTTCTCCATTGGTTGCAAGATCCTTCAGTAAACACTGCTGGGCAGGAAACTACCATATGAAAAATAGGTTTGGTTCCAAATTTGATCCTGGACACAGCATATATGTCCTAAGTCCATTTATCTATAGGAAGAACCTTTGATTACCCAGACATTTTCAGTTTTAAAACTATTTTATGAAGAAGGGGTGACAGGGTAGCAGTGTTCCAGTATTTGAGGGACTGCCACAAAGAAGAGGGGTCAACCTATTTTCAAAAGCACCAGAAGGCAAGACAAGAAACAATGGATGGAAACTAATCAGGGAGAGAAACAACTTAGAAGCAAAGATAAATTTCCTGACAGTGAGGACAATTAATCAGTGGAACGATTTGCCTTCAAAAGTTGTGGGTGCTCCATCAGTGTAGGCTTTTAAGAAGAGGCTGGACAGCTATTTGTCTGAAATGATATGGGGTCTCCTGGTTGAGCAGGGCGTTGGATTAGAAGACCACCAAGGTCCCTTCCAACTCTGTTATTCTGTTATTTATTCTGATTTACAGTCCCTTTCCAGATAACTAGAAGCATTGAAACACTCTAGCATCTTTTATGCTTCACAAAGATTCAAGTAACATCTCAACTCCACTTAAATTCAAGAATTAGAAAGTGGTTCCCCATTGACTGCAAGACTCTTCAGTAGACATTTTTGGGCAAGAAACTGCATATGACAAAAAGTCAGGTTTAGTTCCAAGCTTGATCCTGGATACAGGATGGAGGCCTTGGGTGCCGAATCCTCTAGTGACCTATTTTGTTCATCTGTGACTTGTTTGCTGCAGATGTTGCCTGCAGTGAAGTGCAAGGCAACTGGGTCTTTGCTTTTATTTTTAATTTCCCACCATATGGTGAAGGAGCCTTTCTCCTCCACCTTCCTGAGAAATATTAAGAATGTCTAGAACTATCTTGGTGCTGGACTTCTTCAAAAGGGAAGCTCCAGAGATAGGGATCCACCCAGCAGAAGTGTGCTGTGGTTGAATTAGTCTTTCATTTGCACAGATAAATGAGAGAGCAAAGCCATTGAAAACAATTTCTCTCTCTCTCTCTCTCTCTCTCTCTCTCTCTCTCTCTCTCTCTCTCTCTCTCTCTCTCTCTCTCTCTCATTTGTTTTCTCTTGTGTGTGTGTGTGCGTGCACACGCACACACATGTGTGTGTAAGATAAGCCTCCAATAACTATATGAATTCTTGACTAGCTGCCAGGAGTTTACAATGCTCTCTGCTGCTAAGATTCCGCTGGTCCCTACAAGGAAAGAGGCTTGTAATTTCTTACAAATCCTATTTATGATCCGGCTGTTATCTCCATCTGGAAGGAGATCTTAATTTTAGCCCACCCCACTGTCTATTTATACCTTGCAGTCTGGCAATGGTATGTTTTATTTTAAAACCTCGTTTTCCTACCTCAGGGCTAACCCTCCCTTTCTTTTCTCCTTCTTTCAAAACTAGCAGACAAAGGTAGCGACGATTTCTACTCCAAACGGCGTCATCTGGCCGAGCTGGCTGCGAAAGGGAGCTTACCTCTGCACCCGGTTCACGTGGAAGAGGACCGGCCCTACATTTTGGAAGGGGGCACCATGAAACAAAATGGACAGAAGTCCAAAGCCGCCAGGCCACATATGCACCCCTTGGCTTACAAGACCTGGGATCCTAGCGACCAGTCCCTTCGGAGGCAAGCCTACGCCACCAAAGGGAGGAATCTCATGGGCGATCCCACCGCCAGAGACCCACTGACCACACGGAGTCAGCACTATTTACCCACACAGCCATATTTCATCACTAACAGCAAGACAGAAGTGACTGTTTGAGAACAAATTCCCTCTGGGCTCCTTTTTTAAAAAATTAAAAATAAAACAAAGATCTGTCAGAGGACCACCATGGAACAACTACAACAACAACAACCCAGGTTTAACTTGAAGGGAGGCAAGTCCAACGTCCCTGGTTGAAGACAGGTGGGGGCATCTCTTCAAGGAAAGCACTTGTCAAAGACTGGGTCAGCGCTATATAGCAATATTCCGAAGTTTGCTGAAACTTTTCTATTTCACCTGGGAAACTGACCCCCTTCCAACTGAATTTCTCTTCCTTCTCCAAACTGAGATCCATGATGAGAAAGTAGCACAATTTAGAGACACCATCCATTGGCTTGAGAAATCTTTCCGCCTTCCAGGAGGGGAGGGGAAGACTTTGATACAGTCAGGATTATTCCTGTTATTACGAGGATTATTATTATTTTGTTTTGCTACAACTTTTCAGAATGTTCTCTAGTCACTCAATCTATGAACAACAGAAGGCTGAAACTGAGAGCAAAGACCGACAGGGCATAATCCTGATGAGTGTCCGGTTGTTTTTGGTACCACCGCTTAACAAAGCAAGCAAGCAAGCAAAAAAAAAAACGTGGAGATCACACATCTCGCGTTACGAAAGAGCAGAGACTCTTGTGCAAACTTTACAAGACTGTTACCATTCAAGGAATTACTAAGACTTTCTCATCAATTGAAAAGCTTTGTGTTTTTCAGTCTTATGTCATCCGTTTTTCCAGATTCGTACAGGCCAAGAGTGACATGGTCAGGAACCCCTTATCCTGCCCTAAACCCTTCATCCCACAGCTGTGCACTCAAGTTAGTTTCTCTCCAGCCTGCTTGGCATTTTTTTTTCTTAACCTAGTTAATTATTCCAAGTTTTCAATTACTTTGGGACTGACAATAACTAAGCGTGGGTGGTGCCTTTACTGTATTATTAATGTTTGATGACTGTCTTGTTTTTAAGTGAAATCTGTACCGATTTCAGATGCTTCCCTCACCTCTAAGGCTTCTATTCCCAAATGTCCTTCTTTCTTTTCCTTTTTTTAAAGCTGAGAACGTCACATTTTACAATGGATTTTGTGTTGTTTTGTTTGCAAAGCCTGGAATTGTCATTCCTTCATGGTCTTTTCTCCTGTTGAAAACTGACTTCCTCTGCCCTCTGATTTTCGGAGTATTTTGTTGTTGCTGTTTATGTTCCCTTAAAACTTGTTTAAGTCTGTTTTGAATATTTCTCTCTTCCTTCCTTCTTCCTTCCTTCCTTCCTTCCTTCCTTCCTTCCTTCCTTCCTTCCTTCCTTCCTTCCTCCCTTCCCTTCTCTCTCTCTCTCTCTCTCTCTCTCTCTCTCTCTCTCTCTCTCGCTCTCTCTCTCTCTCTCTCTGCTGATTGTTATTTGCAGGTCTCTGAGGGAAGAAAGGCACACGCGGGTTGGAGAATGTGGCCTGTGATCACTTCCCCTTAAAAGAAGGCTGTATGTAAAAAAAAAAATTGTTTAAAAATATAGTTATTTCAATGTGTTTGTTCATGTAAATAAACCCACAGAAACAGCTGGGGATGTTAAGGGACTGCTTGGATGGGTGACACCAAAGTTGAACAAAGGGTGTCTCCTGGACCCCTGATTTTGGTGGTCTCAAAATTTCCACAATCACTGTGCATTTACAATATCTTGACCAGCAAGTCTTTCTGTTCTCTAGTTCTCTAGGCCTGATCTAGTATTATCAGATCCAAGTTGCAGAAAGTCCTTATGACCCCTGCGTGACACCTACAGAGAGTCCTCGACTTACAGCCATTTGCTTGGTGGCCATTCAGAGTTCCAACAGCACTGGGAAAAAGTGGTTCACATCCAGTCCTGACACTTATGACCACTGAACATCCACGCGCGTCACATGATCAAAATTCACAGGATCAAAATAAATACACTGGGCGTGAATTTGTGATGGCTACAGAGCCCCAGGATCGTGTGAGTGTCGTTTGTGATCTTCCCAGCCGGGTTTCGGTGAGGGAAGCCAGATGTGCTTAAAGACCACATGGATCACTTACTAATGGAAGGGATTCACTTAACAACCGCAGGCAAAAAAATGGTTGTTAAAATCGGGCGTGACTCACTTATCTGGAAATTCTGATCCCAATTGTGATCGTAAGTCGAGGACTTCCTGTATCTGTTTTGGCCAAATAAGGATCATCTGGATTTCTTCACCCCAGAACTGGTCTGCCCAAGAGTGGGTGACTTGGTTTTCCCTCTTCCCTAATGGATAGTGCTTGCTACTAGGACTGGAGCCGTTGCCACCAATGGAAAACTCGTAAGCTTTTTTAAGTAGGGCTACTCACTGTTTCTGCCATACTTCCCGTCTGACTCTTAATCCATCTTCCTGCCCTTTTCCAGTAGACAAACCAGGGGAGATAGAAGTATTTATGGATTGGTTGCCAAAGAATTGTACTTGCTGACATTAAACCGATGCTCGTTGCTAGTCATTTCGATCCACTGTTTTACACCCTTACGAAGATGGGCTGGGGAGGGAGAGAATTAGAGATAAATTTATTCCCATTTCATCCGTTTTTGGCACATGGGCTCCTTGAAAAAACCAGGACAGAAGTGGAAGGGCAGCAGGATGGTTATAAGAGCAAAGGGCTGGTGAAGAACCTGGACTGAGGACCACATTCAGAAGATTGAGGGGGAGGTGACAATGGTTGAGAATCAGCCGATCTACGTCTGTAACAAAGATTAATCTCATTTGATGACCGAGCTTCATCCTAGTTAGGGAAGAATGTGGGCACTTTCTAAGCTTAATCCTGGTCTGAAGCTTTGTGGAGTTAATTTCTGAGCTTCGTTCATTCAAGAGAGTTTTGTGAAAAACAGCACCCCAATTTTTAAGCTTGCATCTTAAGCAGCAAAGCCCGTATGAAAGAGGCACCCTGCCGACCTATCGTAAAAATGTGATCCCTCAAAGGGTCGTGGTTGGAGAGAGCTTGTACTAGATCAGGCACTCCATGGCAGTCCTCTCTTAAATCTGGGAAATAGCTTTTTCTATGCTGTTTCTGCCCCTTTTATAGATTTCTGATGGGTTTCTGTTGGCTTCTACCAGCCAGTCAAAGGCTTCCCCACCTCTACTGAATGTAATGGCTAACCTTTTGCTTGAAATAAGTGCTTCACTCTCTCATTATGTCGTTGATCTTGCAAAAACTTCCTGGTAGGTCAGTGGTGTTTGTAACCCTGCCTTGTGGGAAAGAGTAGAAGAAGGAAGATCAACTGATCAGGCCTCAAGCGAATGGGAAGTTCAAAGAAAGAATATAGAAATTCGCCTGGCACCAGATTGGTTGGTCCCTACATCTCATTCCTAACAGGCTGCTTCGCCCTTGCCCAAACTGGTGCCTCTCTCTGAAGCTTCGGACTACCACATCCGTTAGCTCTAGTTGTTGTGGCTAAAAGGACGGAAACCAAGATCTAAAGAGCATTTGCTGGTGGTGACTTTCTATGTCAAGAGAAGGGTACTGCCCATCCCTTACTTCCTGCTTGCTTTGGAAGTAGATGTTCAGGGCTTTCATTGGGGAGCTTCTGCACCCATTTTCTCCTGCTGAGCTACAGTCCTTCTCTTCAGGTGAAGACCAAACAGAAATCAGGGACTTTCTAATTCATTTCTCAATGTCTTTAACAGTGTGGTTTTATACATATCTGTTCCAAAGTAAGCCCTGCTGATCTCATTGGTGCTGTCACACACACACATCCTCAAAAAAAACCCTGCAGAGTTGCAACTCTATCCACAGCACCTTCCTAGCTCCTTAGTCTGAGGTCCCTCTTTCGTCTTCTCGTAAGATTGGTTTACACCAGTGTTTCTCAACCTTGACAATTTTAAGGCATGTGGACTTCAACTCCCAGAATTGAAGTCCACATGCCTTAAAATTGTCAAGGTTGAGAAACACTGGTTTACATGGCTTTAACCTCCAGTCAAGGAAACAAACGTCGTTTCTCAAACAATGTGTAGAAAATCTGTTTGATTTTGGAATTTCTTTCCCCCTCACCAGCAATCAGGCCTTCAGAACATGCCTGGCTTAAGAGCCATTTCAGCGGGCTAAAATCAGTTGGAGCCCGGCATACCACAACACCTCCGGTGAAGTTTGGAAAGCTGCTGGCTGAAAGCAATTTGGAAACGGGGTAACTTCCAGAAGCTTTTGCAATTAATTTCTCGGTTAATTGCTTCAGAAAGTCTAGAAACACAAGCACCGTTTTCCTCCAAAAAAGGAAGAACACAGCATAAGGAAGCAACCCAAAAGAAAAACGATGACAAAACAGCTTGCAGCCAGCAGAGACTAGTCTGTTGTATGGGTGGAATAAAAAGGACTCCAGAGTTTCTGTCCCAAAGGAGCTTTTTTCAACAGGCAACTGGACTCCTTTGGTTTTTAATTTTAAAATGTTTTGTTTCTCGTCCAAGAAGCTTCTTCAGTTCTAATTGAAGAACTGAAGAAGCTTCTATAGAATAGAATAGAATAGAATAGAATAGAATAGAATAGAATAGAATAGAATAGAATAGAATAGAATAGAAGGGACCTTGGAGGTCTTCTAGTCCAGCCCCCTGCTCAAGCAGGAGAACCTATACAGTCTCAGACAGGTGAATGTCCAGTCTCTTCTTAAAAATTTTCAGTGATGGAGCGCCCACGATTTCTGGGAGTAAGCTGTTCCACTGGTTGATTGTCCTCACTGTCAGGAAGTTTCTCCTTAATTCCAGGTTGCTTCTCTCTTTGATCAGTTTCCAATCATTGTTTCTTGTCCTGTCCTCTGATGCTTTGGTAAACAACCTGGCCCCCTCTGCCTTGTGGCAGCCCCTCAGATACTGGAATACTGCTATCATGTCTCCTTCTTTTTTTTTAGACTAGCCTTAGCCCAAAACTCAGCCAAGAAATGAAAAGGACCTGAATAAAATCCATTTGTTTCTATGTATGTATTGTACACACAGGTAATTCTCAACTTACAACCACTCAACTAGGGATCGAAGGTATAACCGCACTGAAAAAAGTGTCTTATGATCATTTTTCACATTTACGACCACTGCAGCATCCTCATGGTCACGTGACAGTTGGCGACTGGTTCATATTTATGACGGTTGCCATGTCCCAGGGTCACGTGATCCTCTTTTGTGACCTTCTGACAAGCAAAGTCAATGGGGAAGCCAGATTCACTTAACAACTGTGTTACTGACTTAACAACTGCAGTGATTCAATAAACAACGGTGGTAAGAAAGCTCGTAAAAGGGGGCCAAACTCACTTAACAACTGTCTCACTTAGCAACATAAATGTTGGGCTCATGTGTGGTTGTATGTCGAGGAGTATCTGCGTACAATATCATATACTTCCGTCACATAAAAAGGGGTGGAAATATCTCTAGGGGAGCCCGAAGCAGTCCAGCACAGTCCTGGTTAGATCATCTTGCCACAGATCCACCCTCCTACTTTTCTGATCCTTTCACCCTTTCCTTTTAAACCAGGACTGTCAAACATGCAACGTCACGTGACGTGTTGTGACCTATCGTGACTTTCCCCCCATTGCCGGCAATGGGGCGGGCACGGTTTCGGCGTGACGCATCCAGCCCACAGGCCGGCAGTTTGACACCCCTGTTTTAAACCATTTCCAACTCAACTGCTTTTGTCAATTTTAGGGCCTGCCTCCCGGTTCGTTCCAACTGAATGCTAAAAGAGCAACGTGATCAAAGGCAAAAATGATCCCATTTTCAACCGTCCTATTTTCCTACCTTCTCTATTTCTGGTTACTATTCAAAAGGAAATCGGGGACTTCGTCATATGGAAACATAGATCTGAACCAAAGTATTTCAGAATGCGTTTTTAGATGTTCTGATTTCTGTCCTTCACCATCTTCCAAGGATATTTTATATGCTGGCTGAGGAATTCTGGGAGTTGAAATCCATACATCTTAAGGTGGCCAAGTTTGAATAACGCTGCTTTACATGATTTTTATAAATATCCTCTGCCGTTATTTATTGAACTTTCTGGTGTCCTTTCCACAATTTAGAATTATGATAAATTTAAAGTAGAGGGTCAGTTTGCAAAATGGTAAAATATTGATGCTTCTGTCTCTTCTATTTGTAACACCTTTCCCCTAAAATATCATTATTACTCTAAAACTGTTGGGAACCTGTCCACCTTTTGTTCTGAAGGGGAATTTCTCCTCATTTAAAAAATAAATGGATACCCCACCCTAGAGATAGTCTTGAGAATGTCTCCAAATTTTCCCCTCTGCCTTCAGAGATTATTGCTGGATTGCCTTTTATCCCAGAAATTTGCTGGAGAAACTGTTAAATAATATTGGGATTTTTTTTGAAGAACAATTCTTAGAGAATTATTTTACTCCTAGAAAAAGTGCTGGGAAAATTGTTGGAGAATTATCTTCTTCAGCAGAAATATAGTCCAGGAAGAGTAAAGAGTTGCTCTGGGACTTGTCAACATAGAAGACTCCAGTCAGTCCTTCAATTTTTTTTTCAACACATCTAGAATGACCACCAGATGGCAGCTACACTTCATCTCTTTACTGCCCTCAAGTGGTCATTCACATATGGAGTCCATGGTGTTCTCCGAGCTTGGTTTTTTACTTGCAGATGTTTCATTATCTGACTAGCTAACATCATCAGTGCTACTGGGTATGGGATGGGCTCCCTGTTTGTATACAGTAGCTTCCATTGCCAATACTTATGGGGGTATGGTTTTATCCTTGTTAGTTTCTTGCTTTAAGAATTGTTTTCTGCTGGATTGTTTGTCTGGTGTTAATCCCTGCTTATCTGGGGAGGATGCATTCTGGTCTTTTTGTAGCACTGGTGAATTTATCTAGTTGGGTCATAAAACATCTGCAAGCAAATAGCCAATTCCAGAGAGCACTAAGGACTCCACTGTTCAACTCTGAGCTAAATACATTCTCTCCAGATACTATACATCCATAACACCCCAATGATATGGATGGGGGTTCCACCAGAGAGCTTTGCCTTGGGACTCAAAGAGTTCTACTCAACCTCCCAATCTTCCTCCTGTGTAATTCTTGGAGAAATTGTCAGTGCAATGACTGTCTTCCAACTTCTCCAGCTGCAAAGGAAACAGAGAAATGTGAAAGGCTATTTGCACACAGCCCCTGGCCGAAGCGCACAGCTTGTGCATTTCTCAGCTGCCATTTCCTTGCGATGTGAAACCAGACTCTACCTTTGACCACCCCCCCCAAGTGGAATGTCGCCGTTTCCTTCACGTGCTTAAGGAACACACTGCAACTGCACTCAAACAACCCCCTCAAGGTTTTCTTTGTGTAAATTTGGGCATCTTTTTATGTGGACGCAACTTTAGTAAATGTATGTTCTGTAAGTACACGTGTTAATAATTGTTAACGAAAACAGAGTTTGAGATCACTTCCTACCCTTAAAAAAATATGTTTGTTTTTTTAAATTTGTTTATTTGTAAACATATGTATTCACTATATTAATATGAATTTCTTACTGGGCAATAAAAACCGATTCTATGTGAGTGTAAATGGTGAGGTCCATCTGTAAATGCCAACCTGAGCCACTAGTGACTCCATTGTGGCTATGGCAATTTTCTGGGATTTTTCCTCTTCACAGCTACATTATCTCCAGGGCAATATCTGCCACAGGGTATTTACACAAATACACAGCTATTTTAGATGCATACACACCTTCTAACATTCTTCCCAAGGATGGGCACACAAATGCCACTGTTCTCCAGAAATCAAGCGATCACAAAAAGAGATTGGCCAAAAAAAGCCCACCCCAACAATGATTCAAGATGACAGCCATGATCACATAGTACAAGGCCCTTTTTTATAAGAATGTGATGCATAGAATTAGAGGATATGGCTTTAGCCACATGGTCAAAGACACCTATCAGCTAGAATGTTGCAGCATCTCCAGGGTCTTGTGATTTACATTCAGATGCTTGGCAATTGTTTCATATTTATGACGGTCACAGTGTCCCAGGGTCATGTGAAGTGACCAAAACCTGCTGCAACTACCCAGCAGACGGGTGGGGGGGGGAATAAAACCAAACACCCCCCACCCCACCCCACTGCCAATCCTCAACAGAAATGCTCACAACGATGAAAACCTCGGACAGGAGGAAGAGCGCCGCCGGGCACTGTGTTGCTCGGCTGTGACTTGGGGGGCACTTTTTTCAGTGCCATTGTAACTTCAAAAAGTCACTAAGTGAACTGTTGTAAGTCGAGGACTACCTGTACTTTATCACTTTTTTCCTTTTTTTTCTTTTTTTGGTTATCAAGTTTTTGACACCTTGCTAGGCGACTGGTGGTCTTCGGATGTTGCCATATCCTAAAAGTGGTACAATGGGTGAAAAGGTTGAAAAGCCCTGGACTAGACGACCTCCAAGGTCCCTTCCAGCCTTATATTCTATTAAAATGTTCTCCTACGTCACCTCCTTGAAATTTTTTTGCGTTTCGCTCTTTTCTTTCTGACACACAGCTCACACCTTCACAGCAACTGCAGAGCCTTTTCAACGGATGCCTAGATTTTCCAGTCAGTTAAAGGCCAAAAGTAAAATAAAATAAAATCGGAGCAAACAAAGATCTGAAACCCCAGCAGAATGGGATTTCCCGTCCCAATGCAAAGGTAGAGATTGAGAAGGTTTTTGTGCCCTGAAATGAAGGTTCATAAAAAAGTGAGTTTCTTCTGAGGCTCTCCGACAAACTCAGAGCTCTGGATAATCTCTTTAATGGGGTTTTATTAACTTCTGCCAAGGTGATTAATTACATCCATTTGAACTTTCTGCTTCCACTCCTGGTGAAACCCTCCCTTTCCCCTCCAGCCCCTCACTTCCATTGTCATCTTAACACTTTGCACTTTTCAAAGCAGCTTTTCTGAATTAAGCCCTCCTGCATTCCTGCCCTTTTCTCACTGTCTGTTTCTGGCACCGCATTTTAATTTTCTTTTCTTTTTACTTTAAAAAATGTTCTTTGCTTGCTATTGCTCCAGATAGAGATTTGACTTACATCTGGAATGAGGGAGCAATATTAAACCATCATATAATGGTGCTTTTGGTGAACTTCTGCAGAATAAAGCTGGTAGCACCCTACTGAGATTTGCTGGGCCATCAAGCAGAACTAAAAGGATGTGGGTAAATTTTGCATACAGTTCCATGCCTCTCCATGTCCGTTTCTCTAGGTCCTGTTTCCTGGTTAGCTAGGATAATGGTCTAAAAGGAATATTTCATTTAAGAAAGCGATGTTATTTTAATAGCAGACTAAACAGCAGTGGGTGTCAATCAATACAAAACAGGAATTGGAAAGAATAAGCCAGGAGATGATAGATAGATAGATAGATAGATAGATAGATAGATAGATAGATAGATAGATAGATAGATAGATAGATGGATGATAGGATAAAATAGTAGAGAGATATATAGATGAATGAGATGATAGATAGATAGATAGATAGATAGATAGATAGATAGATAGATAGATAGATAGATAGATAGATTGAATAAAATAGTAGAGAGATATAGATAGAGAGATAGAGTAGATAGATGAATGAGATGATTGATAGATAGATAGTTAGATAGGTAGGTAGGTAGGTAGGTAGGTAGGTAGATAGATAGATAGATAGATAGATAGATAGATAGATAGATAGATAGATAGATAGATAGATATAGAGGATAAAATAGTAGAGAGATAGAGATAGAGAGATAGATAGATGAATGAGATGATAGATAGATAGATAGATAGATAGATAGATAGATAGATAGATAGATAGATAGATAGATAGATAGATTTTCAAGAATTATGAAAATCTGGTACTGTGTTGCAATATTTACACATAGTTTCAGGGAACCATCTTCTTACTGAAACATCAATAGTGTTTTCAAAAGAAGGAGCTTTTTAAAAACCAGAAATGGCTCAGAAGAACTTATATTTCTACATCCCACAGTTGCCATGGGTATGGGCTTTAAGTCTGTCCGATGGCAACAGAGCATTCTCAGATTCCAATTGGTTCTTAATCGGTCCCCCTGATTGGTTCATTGGCTTTCAAGATATTCTAGATTTGGAACAGGGTGGCTATTAATAGGCTGCCTTTGCTGCAGAATATCTCCTGTTCTTCTGTTCCTCTTCCCTAGCTTTGGTTCCGTGCATTGCTTGAAAAAAAAAATACTTTAGAAATGGGCTCTTCAGCTCCTGGCCTGAATTTCCTTCAAGTATGGATTGGATCAACATTATCTGGAGGATCTGAAAGCATCCAATCAATGGGGTGGGGGAGGAAGATTCATGGGTTTTTTTCTACCAAGTTTTGTCTATCTCGAAAGATGTTTTTTGTCGGTTAGCAACTCACCCTGCATTAATCGTCTCTGAATTTCTTTTTTTAAAATGTGTGTCACTGAAACGACTCAGTGGGAATTTTCATTGGGTACCATTTTTAGGGAAGGAAAGTGAAAAGAGCATCTTATTTGCGAAACCACCACGACGCAACACTCTGGGTTGCCTGAAACAACTGTAAGGCACAAAATATGCAGCTGAACAACTGAACATAAGCAATTACGACTAGTTCGTTTGGATGGGCCATTTCTCTGAATTCCTCCAGAGGAGGATAAATGATAACAATGTTCCAATATCTCAGGGGCTGCCACAAAGAAGAGGGAGTCAAGCTATTTTCCAAAGCCCCTGAAGGCAGGACAGGAAACAAATAGATGGAAACTAATCAAGGAGAGAAGCAACCTGGAACTAAAGAGGAATTTTCTGACAGTTAAAACAATTAACCAGTGGAACGACCTGCCTCCAGAAGCGGTGAATGCTCCAACACTGGAAGTTTTTAAGAAGAGACTGGACAGCCATTTGTCTGAAATAGTATAGGGTTTCCTGCCTGAGCAGGGGGTTGGACTAGATGACCTGCAAGATCCCTTCAACTTTATTATTATTATTATTATTACTATTACTATTACTACTACTACTATTATTATTTATAAATTCTCCAGCAGTTTCCCAAAGGCAGAATTTACCCGTGCCCACCTGCTCATTGCCATTCAGGGTTTCCTACTTGAGCTGTCACAAAGAATAGGGGGTCAACCTGTTCCCCAAAGCACCTGAAGGCAGGACAAGAAGCAACGGGCGGAAAATAATCAAGGAAAGAAGCAATCCAGAACTAAGGAGAAATTTCCTGACAATGAGAACAATTAATCACTGGAACAGCTTGCCTTCAGAAGTCATGGTTGCTCAGACATTGGAAGTTCTTAAAAAGACACTGGACAACCACTTGTCTGAAATAGTACAGAGTTTCCTACTTGAGCAGGGGTTGGACTAGATGACCTCCAATGTACCTTTCAACTCTGTTATTCTGTTATTCTATTTAAAGCCGCTGGATGTCAGTTTGATAGGGATGGCCATGCCTTACAAAGTACCAATTTATTAGAGAGAGAAAAAAACATAGGCCCATACCGTTTTTCTACTTGTAGAAGTGATATCTCGAGAGATGTATCTTGCAGCTCAAAATATCCTGGGTGTCCGAAAGTGGGTTTCTACAATGAAAGGGAAAAAAAACAACTGAAGCCAAACAAAATATAACTTTCACACGTCGGGGGAAAAAAATGTGTTGCTATCTCTAGTTACTATTTACATTTTTCTCCTAGCAAAGTGCTGCGATAGAATACATGCCCTTGGGCAAGTGTGGAAGGTGTCAACTTCGTTGACCTAAAATGCAAAGTATCGCTTGGACCAGCCTTAGCACCCTTTCAAAAGCAGAACTGTATCGCTTGACATTCTTGATGGGGAAACCATCATCAGCAACTATCCCTCCATTGACTTCACCCTTGAGGTTTTGGAGAAGATGGGTCATCAACTCCAATAATTCGTAGAAGGCAAATTATCTAGACGACAAAATTATTGACAAGAGGACTGGAGTGCACCTCAGTTTTTTAATAATAATAATAATAGCACCTGCAACATAACACCCTGGACTTAACAATTGTTGATAAGAAAGACAAAAAAGTCTGGATAGTGGACAAAATACAAAAACCTACAAATAGAAATAGAAAGACTGTGGCAAAAGCAAGCAAGGGTAGTACCAATAGTAATAGGTGCCTTGGGTGCAATCCCAAAACAACTGGAGCACAACTTGAACACAATCCTCGGCATTGACAAATTTGCCACTAGTCAATTGCGCAAGGCGGCCTTACTAGGAACTGCTTCCATCCTCCGACAATACCTGTAATGCCATCAAACATCCACATCTGCCTATCCCAGGTCCTGGGTAAGGACTCGATAGGTAGACAAAATGCCAAATCCAGTCTGAACATCTGGCTGACTGTGCGATGATCCATAATAATAAAGTTGGAAGGGACCTTGGAGGTCATCGAGTCCAACCCCCTGCTCAGGCAGGAAACCCTACACCATTTCGGACAGATGGCTGTCCAGTCTCTTTTAAAAACTTAGGCAGTTTTGTCAAGATTCACACAAGGGTTTTTAGAGCTCCGAACAATATATTTTTTTTTTCATTTGATTGGGTGTCCTGGTATTTCCTCAAGGACTCTTGAAGTGGTTAATTTTGCTTCTGGGCCAAATTACAAGGAGAAGATCTCACAGTAGTGCTACAATCAACTTCTAGATTACAAGGACAAATGTCTTCCAGAAGATTTGGCCAATAACACCAGCGGTCCATTTTCATTTTGTTTTCTTCTGCTTTCACCAAACGCTTCAAAAATTTCAGTTGATAACAACTCAAGAGTTCTTCATTCTGGCCTGTTTTGTTTCCCAGAATTATCTAAAAATCTCTCTGTTTAGCAAAATTGGTTGTTTCTTACTCCTTCCAATTTGAACTGGGAGCTTTCCAGAATCCCAAGCCTGCTCAATTTTTTTCTACATAAGCTTGTTATATGGTTGTGATAGGGAACAGTCCAACTGTTGCTGTGGTGGTGTTGGCTGCTTTGAGTTGTGCTTGGCTTTTCATGTTGTCTGTTCACCATTCCGTTGTTTGCAATCTATCTCACAAAATGGGTAGCTCGAGGCTCTCCCCCCCCCCTCCATATCAATTCACTCCTCCTCAAAAATATGATCTACTGCATAGGGCAAAGGATCTATAGGTGACACCTAGACAGATGAGTGGATGGACAGACAAATGGACAAGCAAACAGATGGGTGAACAAATGAACAGATGGACGGACAGGCAGACAGAGAGTCAGATGGGTGGATGGACAGAAGGACAGAGCGACATACAGACTGACACACAGATGAACAGATGATTGATGGACAGACAGGCAGGCAGACAGATGGCTCGACAACTGACAGTATTGAAAGCTTCTGTGAGGTCAATAAAGATTGTGCAGAATTTACAAGTGCTCCCGACATTTCTCATGAAATTGAAGCATGCTAATAGACCCACAACCTCTGTAGGAGCCACACTGTGGCTTTGGCAGCAAGCCCAGCTCCAGACAGGTGGCCAAATGATTTAGCATGACTCTTGCAAGGATTCTTCCTGTGATGGAGAACACAGCAAGATTCCACAGTGGTTGTCACATACTTGCTGATTGCCCTTTTTCTTGTAGGGATATAGAGTAGAAGCATCTTGAAGTTCTTGAGGAACGGATCCTTTCTTCCCCCAAAAAATAATAATAATGGAAAAATGGAAAAAAAACTCAGTGAGTTTCTCTATAAATCAATTCTCCACAATATGTCTTCACTTGCTGACATAGGGTCTTTCAAGACCCATCAGCTACCTTCACCTGTCAAAGCCATTGCCCAGAAGGCTGTTATTGTTGCTGTTATCTTTATTTGCAAAGGTTTTTCCTATGGGGTGACATGACAGCACTTTTCCATATCTATCTAAGGGGCTGCCACAAAGAAGAGTGGGTCAAGCTATTCTCCAAAGCACCTGAAGGCAGGACAAGAAGCAACAGATGGAAACTAATCAAAGAGAGAAGCAACCTGGAACTAAGGAGAAATTTCCTGACAGTTATAACAATTAATCACTGAAACGGCTTGCCTTCAGAAGTCATGGGTGCTCCAACATTGGAAGTTCTTAAGAAGAGACTGGACAGCCATTTATCAGGAATGGTATAGGAGCTCCTGCTTGAGCAGGGGGTTGGACTAGATGACCTTCAAGGTCCCTTCCAACTCTGTTATTCTGTTATCTTGCCATGGGCTATTCTAGGCTACTCTACTCATATTGCTGCATGAAAACAGCTGCAGGGAGCCACAGATGAGAGCTGAGTCCTAGGTGGGACCAAAGGACAAGTTCTCCCATCCTTAACACCCCATACCCCCTATGATTGTTCATATCTCCCCCTATCAGTCCTCCTTCCCCCCCCCTCTCCAATTTCAGAGTGTGCAATGATAGACATCTGAGCTTAGCTGGATCAGGAATAAACAGGGATGACTCACTGCCCTGCTACCAGCTAATTAATAGGTCTTCTTTTCTTTTCCTGAATATTGCAAGGTGTTTCAACTTCCCAAAATGTCAATAGAAATGGGAGGGAAAAAACTAGGAGAGAAGTGTTTGCAGGAGATGCTTTGAAAACATCTTCCTGGCTGTACACACCAACAGAAGAACAGTGCCAAGTCAAAACACAGTGGGAGCCTCCCTCATAACTAAAACAATCCCAAATTGAAATATATATTTTTCCCTCTTTCTGTGGATTCCGTCGAACTAGGCTAAAACAATACCCAAACATCCCTGAACCCTAATTATGTTCAGCATGGTGATAAATATTTAAGTTAAAATCATAAGGTCTGTGATTTGAAAGAATACTTTGCCTGACAGTAAGCAGAGAATATGCTGGGACTTGAAAGTAAAAGAAAATTTAACTTCACATTGTTTCACATGAAGTAGAGAGAAAGGTAGATCTATTGAGAAAAGGTTCCAAAAAGGAAGTTCAGAAAAAACTACCAGTGGCAAATCAGTAGAAAGTCAGCATTGCAAAGTTCTGGATGGTCTCAGAGTTTCATTGTTTGCTTGGTTCTTTATCTGCAGATGTTTTATTACCCAACTAGGTGACATCATCAGCATCAGTGCTCTTAATGTTGATGCCTCAGAGCACCAAGAACTGCATACAGTCATTTCCTCCCATTGAAAGTCATCATTAACTACATGGCTTGACAGCAATAGCAACAGCACTTAGACTTACATACTGCTCCACGGTGCTTTACTGCCCTCTCTAAGCGGTTTACAGAGTCAGCCTGTTGCCCCCAACAATCTGGGTCCTCATTTTACCAACCTTGGAAGGATGGAAGGCTGAGTCAACTTTGAGCCAGTCAGGATCAGAAGGAAGGAAGGAAGGAAGGAAGGAAGGAAGGAAGGAAGGAAGGAAGGAAGGAAGGAAGGAAGGAAGGGAGGAAGGAAGGAAGGGCAATAGCACTTAAACTTATATACTGCTTCACAGTGCCTTACAGCCCTCTCTAAGTGGTTTACAGAGTCAGCATCTTGCCACCAACAATCTGGGTCCTCATTATATCGACCTTGGAAGGATGGAAGGCTGAGTCAACCTTGAACCAGTTGGGATTGAACTGCAGAACTGCTGTCAGCCAGCAGTCAGCATGATTAGCCTGCAATACTGCATTCTAACCCCTGCACCACCAGGGCTCCAGAACCCATCCATGGTACTTATCCAGGAAAAAGCCTTTCGTAGTGCACAAGCTGAGGAAGGGGAGGGATAAAGACATGAAACACTGCTTTCTTTTCATGGAAAGCAGGTAGGTGTCTGATACAAATGGCCTGATGAAAAAATAATGAAAGATGTATAACAAGGTGCCAACATAAAACACGATGGTTTTTTCAGACCTGCGTCCTCATATCAGATGCTTCATAGTTTGCTTTGTGACACTGGAATACATGTTCCATCATTTTGACATCCCTCTCACCTGCCTGTAATTGCTATACACCAGAGGACCCCAACCTTTTGGGCACCAGGGACCAGTTATGTGGAGTGAGGTTCTTCCGAGGACCAGAGGGTGTGTGGTTTTGTGTGCTGCCTACCTCCCGCGGATGGGGCTTTGCTTGTTTGTGTGGACCGGTTGCTGGCATGCTGCGGCCCAGTACCGGTCCACAGACCGGGGGTTGGAGACCCTTGCCACAAACATTATCATAAAGAGTTTCTGACATAGTCCAAAATGTCCTAGAATATTTCCTATGCTGATGTTTGACTTGCTATATAGTTCAACGTGCTATGTTTTCAAGGCTGATCCATCTCTGAACATATTCCCAACTTTTCCAGGGAATGCTGTAGGTTAGAAGCTCCGTCATTGTTGAAAGGACTGAGGAGTCTGGTGAAGAAATACTTCTGAAAGGATGACCCAATGGGTCATGGGTAGTCTGGTGACTATTAGCCCAATATTTTAGCCCAGAGGACCCCAACCTTTTGGGCACCAGGGATCAGTTAAGTGGAGAGAGGTTTTTCTGAGGACCAGAGGGGGTGTGGTTTTGTGTGCTGCCTGCATCCCGCGGTTGGGGCTTCGCTTGTTTGTGCAGCCCGGTTGCTGGCATGCTGTGGCCCAGTACCGGTCCATGGCCCAGGGGTTGGGGACCCCTGCTATACATGACCAAGAGTGCCCTAAATTTCATCACTCAAAGCTCAATACTTAGGCTTCTGCCAGCTCAGAAGTCCCTTATTGCTCCCTCCCTTGGCTTACATTGAATATTCTGCTCAGTCAGTTGACTCACCTCCATTCACCAGCACTGCACAAGTCGGAGCGACTGAATTATTGATGTGCTGCTGGTTTTTTTTTTTTTTTACACTCGTTTCTGCAACACAGATCGCTAGAGGATGTTACTAGCGCTCCAAAGAAGACAGCTAAAGTATTTATTGGTGATTCAGTCTAATTCCAGCAAGTTAATTGGGTGAGCCAATTAACAGTCTTCTGTTTGCTGCCACACGGGCGTTCCCTCACCCTTGATCTGAATCAATCAAAACTGTCAGGTGGCTGTTTTCCATGGCAAAGCCAGAATGTTTCCAGAAAAATGTTGCTTCTGTTAACCCAGGGATCTTCAAAGGTGGCCCTTTTATGACTTGTGGACTTCAACTCCCAGAATTCCTCAGCCAGGTGTGGGTTAACTGATCTCCCTTTTGGTTTTATAACGAAAGCTTGGAGGACTTGCAAAATGAAGAAAATGTTTACCAACTAGAACAGGGGTAGGCAACCTTGGCTCTTTTATGACTCATGGACTTCAACTCCCAGAATTCCTGAGCCAGCCATGCTGAGGGAAAAGGGAGAGGTTTCCAAGCTGAGCCATGCTGGCTCAGGAATTCTGGGAGTCGAAGTCCACGCGTCATAAAAGAGCCAAGGTTGCCTACCCCTGAAATAGAAGCAAGCACAGATCTCTTAGCGACCACTCAAGGTTACAACGGACCAACCTTCCAAAAGTCCCTTCTTCATACATTTTTTTTCTTCCTTTTTTCCCCTCCTATCTGCACTGCCTTTTCTGCCTCTTCTATTTTATCTTTCTTTCTTAATTACAGTCTCTAGACAATTCCATGTTTATCTTTTGCTTCTGTGAAAATCCTTCATAAAAACGTATGCATATATAAAGAAAAAGAATCCCCTTTTCTTAAAAACAAACGGAGCAAAAGAGTTGCTACACTCTTTTTCACATTTCAGTGTGAAAAATATTGCTGGCATCTTTTGAGGAACGTTTCATTTCTCACGGCGTATATCCTGTGTAGCATGCCCACAATTCGAGCGATGCTGCAGCCTTGCCTGCAAATACTAGCAACATGCAGAAAAACCCTGGAGAAATCTATATAGGAATCGATTAATCAAAAGAGATGACCTCCAGTCTAAAAAACACTGTAGGGAGTGCTTGACCATACACGCACACACAGTAGAAGAGGCTCCACAACAGACCACTCTGATAATTGATTGCCTGCAAACCCAACTTAATACTCTTAGCAGGAATCCCTCCTAAGAAGTAATTAACTTCTTAACAAATACAGCTTTGGTCTAAACAATCAGCAGGTGATCGGTTCAATTTGCCCATAAATTAAATGGATCAATATCCTCCTCTTAGAAATAAATCTGTCTCCTTAAAACCAAGTATGGAAATGCCTATCCATCCCAGCTTAGGAATAAGGGGAAAAAAAAAAAAAAGAATGGTACTAATTAGACATAAAATCCATTCTAATGTCACTGCTCATTCTTGTAGGATGCAGGAATCTGCTCTGAAAATAAGACAAAGGGAAGATTTCTCAGGATGAGAAATCCAGAGATTTCTCCAGCGAGGACTTCATTTGTTTGGACCAGGGATCTTCAAACTTGGCCCTTTGATGACTCGTGGACTTCAACTCCCAGAATTCCTCAGCCAGGCACGCTGACTGAGGAATTCTGGGAGTTGAAGTCCACCAGTCATCAAAGGGCCGAGTTTGAAGACCCCTCATTTGGACTCTCTCAGAAGGCCTACAGCTCAACAGAGCACCATCGGTTTTCAATCCTCAACATTAAAGTCAAGATCTCATTAGCTACAGCGTCCTTTTCTTCTTCTAGGCTTCTTAGCCAGAGAGTGGTTAGTTGATTCAAGCTTTGATCCTGCTCAAAGGTTCATGAATGTGGAGTACTTGGTGCTCTCCAAGTTTGGTGGTTGACTTGCAGGCATTTCATTACCCAACTAAGTAACATCAGCCATAGGAGGAGTTCAGAGCTGCTTTGGGACTTGTCAGCACCGAAGACCCCAGTCAGTCCTTTGATTTTTGAAAAAAAAACCCCAACCATGTTGTGATCTTCTGCATGGCTGGTGTGTGGTCAAATAGGAATCTAGTCATTTATCTAGGGTAGGGGTCTTGAAACTTGGCCCTTTTATGACTCGTGGACTTCAACTCCCAGAATTCCTCAGCCAGGCGCACTGCCTGAGGAATTCTGGGAGTTGAAGTCCATGAGTCATAAAAGGGCTGAGTTTGAAGACCCCTGATCTAGGGCATACCAATAGGGGCACAGAGGAGAAGACACCCGCAGTTTATACTTACTAGGGCAGGGATAGGCAACCTTGGCTCTTTTATGACTCGTGGACTTCAACTCCCAGAATTCCTGAGCCAGCCACGCTGAGGGGAAAGGGAGAGGTTTCCAAGCTGAGCCATGCTGGCTCAGGAATTCTGGGAGTTGAAGTCCACGAGTCATAAAAGAGCCAAGGTTGCCTACCCCTGTACTAGGGTGACCAGCAGGTGGCAGCTACCTTTCATCTCTTTGCTGCCATCTAGTGTTCATCCACATGTGGAGTGCCTGGTGCTCTCTGAGTTTGGTTGTTTGCTTGCAGACATTTCATTACCTGACTAGGTAACATCATCAGGGATAGCGAGCATGGGGTTTGCCCGGTTTATATAGAGTAGCCTATCAGTGTGAATTTGGCTTTAACCTTGGAAGTTCCTTATTAGGCTGTTGTTTACTGCTTGGTTTATTGGTCTCTTTCCAACATATCCGTAGTTCAGGGCTGCACTATGGAGTCCTTGGTGCTCTCTGAGCTTGGATGTTTCCTTGCAGACATTTCATTACCCCAGTAATGATGGCTGAGGAATTCTGAGACTTGAAATCCACACATCTTCAACCTGCTGAGGTTGAGAAACACTGCAGTGGAACTTTACAGGGATTCAAGGCTTTTTATATTTGTAGTGAATTGCACAGACATTTAAAAAAAAAAAAACCACCCATGAGCAATCTGCAATGTTTATCTTGCTGCGGTAGTTTCCCCTTATCTCTCTTGTTGTTTCCAAGGGCCTCTTGAAAATGCTTTGTGCTAGTAACAGAGCTGATTTTTCTGCAGCCAAGATTTCCTTTGGGCTGGTGAGTGATTGCAGGTGGCAGAATGGGAAAGCCTGTTTCCTGCTTGAGCCGGGCTCTCTTTTTCAGAGGCGTGATGTCCGGATGGGGAGTAACAATTCATCGTTCAAGCATCGCTGTTGTCTTCTATTCTTCTTGTTTTATGTGCTCAAATCTCCAGCTGAGCCAAAAGTTCACCGATAAAGAGCTGGACTTGAATGCGAAGGCAAAAGAGAGGCCGAGCCTAACTCACACACCCAAATTGGGTTTCCTCTATTTTATTTATTTTGGGTCACAGGATGGGATTTTGTATACATTTTAGAGAAAAGTTGGAAAGATCCATATATATGTGAACCCAACTCAAGAGTGTCAGGCCTGTTCCAGCCTGGGCATTTAGGAAAGATAGACCCTCCTCCTTTCATAGTCAAAGGTACACTTTTACTAAAGCCAAGTGCTTACAGTGTAAGCAAAGCCAGATCTGAATATTCCTGTGTAAATCCAATGGTTTTCCCTTCTCCTGCCGGGCCCTTCTCCCCTTGGTCATTTTGTTAACGTCCAATGATATTGAAACTAAGTGTTCTGGTAACAGTTCTGAAGTGTGTTGCTTCTTTGCTGGGCATTTGCATTCCATTTTCATGGATCTTTCAACTGTTGGCTCCTGTCTCAGGACCGCACCTCTTGTTCCTGTCATCCCCCTTCCCTATATTCTCCTACTCTCCCTCTTCCCTCTTTTTATGGAAGGATGCCATCAAAGCAAAGCAAGGCTGAAGCAACATGGTGGCAAATCTGACACAGAGGATTGAAGACCTGCTGTGACTCGTATCATAGGAATAAGCTGATGTAGGTATTGTTTGTGGATGGATGTTATATGTTTGTTTGTGTATATTTCTGTGCACCTGTCCTGATTCCTGGCAACTGCCTGGATAGGTCCATGCATGAACTTCAGGAGGGGGTCACTCCTTGCTGCCTTCCTCCCAGGGAAGACTGACCAAAGGTCACCCAGCTGGTTTCATACCTAAGGCGGGACTAGAACTTACAGCCTCCTAGTTTTAGCTCAGTGTTCTAGCCACTATACCAGACTGATTCTCATTATCATATTGCGTTGTAAGCTTTATTTCTGGTCCCTGCTCCTTTGATCGTGTTTCCTAGTAATGGGACCTTGAACAATCTATCTCTCCATGTTCCTACAGAGTGGACTTAAAAGTCTGAAAGTTTTCTACAGCTTGAAATGAACATTGTGACTCCAAGTGTCACTTTGACACTGCGTAATTACTCTACCAATTATACTGTTTATTTATGACATGCTTCTTTCTTCCTCCCCGTCCTCAGCTTTAGATTTTCTGAAGGTGAATAATTAGTAGAATAAATGTCAAGACGTAATGCGTACTTCAAGTGTACTTCAGATTTGATGACCTAGAGCTGCAAAGTGTGGAACAAGAAATAATAAGTGGTGAAACTTTGAATAACACAGTATGTGATGGAAAGGTGAGGACTAACGATCTCATTCGGAGGCTAAACTCATAAACTCTGGTTTATGACTCAATGACTGGACTGGTATTTTTCAACCTTGACAACTTGAAGATGTGTGGACTTCAACTCCCAGAATTCTCCAGCTAGCACACAATCTCCTAAAACATAATACCGATCCAAAATTAACACTAACTACATTAAGGATGTTGGGTGCTGGTATCTGTTAGGTCAGTGATGGCGAACATATGGCACAGGTGCCAGAGGCAGCACTTAGAGCCATCTCTGTGGGCACGCACGCCATCACCCCAGTCCTAGGCCTTCAGCTGGGTTTTATAAAACCTTTTCGTTTTAGGCTTCCGCCGTGTGCAAAAAAAAAAGAAGGTTCAATCAATCAGTCAATTTCAACTTCTTGTGGGAAAAAAAAGTTCTTGCAAAGTTGGAATTGATTGGTTGAACTTTTTAGTCCCACCCAGTCTGCTGTTACCACCGCAGCCATGCCCACCCAATTGGTCATGCCCACCCAATGGGCCACACCCAGCAATGGGCCACACCCACCCGGCACCCGATGATGCATAAGTGGGTTTTGGGTTGCAGTTTGGGCACTCGGTCTCTAAAAGGTTCGCCATCACTGCACTAGGTTTTTAACTTGGTCAAACAGGTAACATGCTAATGTCTCTTCAGACTTTTTGATTCAGGACTAGAGTTGAGAACTTTAAAGAGAAGAGCAGGCCCTGTCACAAACTTGAACATTCTAAACCTACTCACAAAATGGCTGCTGTGGGAGCTATCTCCAGTCACAATATCTACTCCAAATAAGTCATAAAACCTAGTAGAGTTGGAAGGGACCCTGGAGGTTTTCTAGTCCAGCCCCCTGCTCAAACATGAGACTTTGTACTAGTCTAGACATGGTATAAGAACGGTTGCAGGAATTGGGTATGTCTAGTTTAGTGAAAAGAAGGACGAGGGGGGACAGGATGGCAGTCTTCCAATATCTCAGGGGTTGCCCCAAAGAAGAGGGAGTCAAGCTATTCTCCAAAGCACCTGAAGGCAGGACAAGAAGCAAGGGATGGAAACTAACCAAGGAGAGAACCAACCTAGAACAGTTAGTTGGAATTTTGTAGCTCAAGGTTGAAATTAGAGGTCCTTCGTGTTCTCTAAACGTGGTTGTTTTCTTGCGGATATTTCATTACCTAAACTAGGTAATATCATCAGTACGTTGATGACTAGCAGTGGTTATTGCACCGACTGCTATCAGTGATGATATCAGACTATCAGTGATGATGTTACTTAGTTTGGGTAATGAAACATCTGCAAGAAAGCAAGCAAGCTCAAAGAGCACCAAGGACCCCTCAGTAAGAACAATTAACCTGTGGAACAACCTACCTCTAGAAGGGGTGAATGCTCCAACACTGGAGGTTTTCAAGAAGAGACTGGGCAGCCATTTGTCTGGAATGGTAGAGGGTTTCCTGCCTAAGCAGGGTGTTGGACTAGAAGACCTCCAAAATGCCCTCCAACACTGTTGTTTTGTTACCCTTTCCACTCTATGTTCAATAAGCTGGGTAAGCAGGTCCCGTTTCTTCAATGCCGACATGGCCATTTAGATATAATATGCGGAACAGGACTTCAACACAACCACCATGACTTCCTAAAATCTACTGCCTGCTTTATTTTCTGCTAGTGCCAAGGCTGGTCCAGATGGTTGGTATTTATGGGTCCTGGAATGACAGCTGATTATGTAGGGGGAGAGAAATAAAACTGAGAGGAGGGGGGAAATTAGGAAAGAAGGCAAGGTGGGCTGGTTGGAATATTTAGCCGCCAGAAGCATTAACAGTCCTACATGTTCTTTCCACAACTTCTCGTTCAGAGCTTCACTTAGCAATGGGGAGAACGGCGATTTGGGACTAACTGCTTGAAGAAAGCTGCCTGTTAAAATGTGCCTTTTGGCAAAGCTGGAAGCAAAGGATAATGGGTACGTTATATCACAGGAGAGTGAATCTAAGAGGCTTTGTGAGTCAGGCAAACATCTCAGTCAATTCACTCCCAGGAGTAATGGGCCGTAACTAGCAATTTACTTGGTAGTCTGTGACCTACTTTCCCTCAAGGTCATAACCTAATGTTTGGATCCCACCACTATAGATCAAAGAGTTGCTGAATGTGATTATTATTTGGCCAGAGTTGAGAATCTCCTTTGCTGACTATTAGCACTTAGCAATAGCACTTAGAGTTATATACCGCTTCACAGTGCTTTACAGCCCTCTCTAAGCAGTTTACAGAGTCAGCCTTTTGCCCCCAACAATCCGGGTCCTCATTTTACTGACCTCAGAAGGCTGGAAGGCTGAGCCAGTCAGGATCGAACTTCTGACTGTGGGCAGAATCAGCCTATAACGCTGCATTCTAACTACTAGGAGGAAAGGAAGGAAGGAAGGAAGGAAGGAAGGAAGGAAGGAAGGAAGGAAGGAAGGAAGGAAGGAAGGAAGGAAGGAAGGAAGGAAGGCACTAGCAATATCCCTTAGACTTATGTACCACTTCACAATGCTTTACAGCCCTCTCTTAAGCAGTTAACAAAGTCAGCCTATTTGCCCCTCCCAACCATCTGGGTCCTCATTTTACCAACCTTGGAAGGATGGGAGGCTCAGTCAACCTTGAGCCGGTCAGGATCAAACTCCTGGCAGTGGGCATAATTTGTCTGCAATACTGCATTCTTACCATAGCTCTTGTAAATCCTATGGGTCAAATGAACTTAAGTTAACATTCCTGTATTTTTTTGTCATTAAAACAATTGATTGCGTTCTATTTTTTCTTTTCCATCCATGTGTCTGGCATGATGTTTGCAGACCTATCATGCTGCATTTGTTCAGCAGTTCTTGCTGAGATCCTTAATTCTCCATGGAGATACAGACGGTTTGCCACAAAGGAGTCAGCAATGGAGTGATACTTGTTGTGTCTCTCAAATTATACATTCCCGTGGAACCAACAGATTAAAAAATGTAGGTCAGAAACCATAAACTATTGAGGAAACTAGGTAGGTCTAGTCTAACAAAGAGAAGGACTAGAGGTGATTTGATAGCAGTCTTCTAGTAGTTGAGAAGCTCTCACAGAGAAGAGGGGGTGGACTATCCTCCAAAGCACTTGAGGTCAGGACAAGAAGCAATGGATGGAAGCTTATCAAAGAGAAATCCAACTTGGAACTAAGAAAAAAGAACAATGAATCATTGGAACGGCTTGCCTCCAGAAGCTGTGGATGTTCCATCACTGGAGGTTTTTAAGAAGAGATTGGACAGCCATTTGATTGGCATGGTATAGGGATGTTGGACTAGACTAGAGGACCTCCAAGTTCCCCTCCAGCCCTATGGTTCTATGTTCTATGCTAGTTGATCCTTCAATTGAAGAAATTAAGGGACTTTCTACGCACAGCGCAGCTACTGTTCGCCAAGCTTTTCTAGACCTTCCTCAACAGAAACAGACAATGCAGCCATGCATCTCTTGATCTAATTTGAAAATCTCTGGGTAAATAATCAGATCGGTGTCAAGATGTTTGCGTCATGTCCTGGAGCAAACAAGAGGAAGAGAAGGTGGTATCAGCAAGAGATTTGAGGTGGTGTCTTCAAATTTAGCTGTAGCTCCACCCACCCATCTGTGACTTGCCAGTGGCCTCATGAGGGAAAGCAGCACCCAGCAGATGAAAAATCCCTCACCTGGTTAAAACAAAGAAAACTCCAGCTTTTTGACAGCTCCTCAGGATGACAAGACAGCAGGCACTGCTGCAGTTCTCATGTTTAATTTAGTTGCCTACATCTTCCTTCCCTTCATGGGCTGCTGGAATAAAACAGAAAGGATGGAGAATGGATGTGACATGTGATCTTAAAACCATTCGCAATTCTTTGCATCCAAGGGGCATCCGATCAGTCTTGGCTGCCAGCACAAAGATTATTTAGTGTATGTTTTTCTCCTTCCTCTCTCTGGTCTCCCGTTCCAGGCCGAGCTGTAACCGGAAAGGCAGAAAAGCAGTGTGTGGGGGGCTCCTTCTTCCCTCCCCCCTGATTGCTGGGTCCTGTTGGCCATCTCCAGCCGGGCTATGTCAGCTACCATTTATCTAGGTCTCAACTTCCAGGGTGATTCATTTGAATTCATTACAAGGCACTGCCAGCAAGATAAATGCACCGTAATTAGACAGCATGAAGACAAGATACCACTTTGATGTCAGCCTGGATCTGTTGATTAACCATCACTTCCCTTTCCCACCCACTCTTTTTCCTTCCAAGTCAAATCAAGCTTGCCTTTCCATCATGTTCTGGTTAAAGGAGAGCAGTCCAACTCCCGTCGTGCCCAGATGTGATACAGATGCTGTCATAGTTCCGATAGATGAGGCCATTTAAAAGAACTTCAAGGCAAGAAATTCTTCCTTAAATAACTTTTTTGTTTGGTTACAACATAATGGCATGTACAAAGGTGAACCCAAGACTAAATTCCCCTCCCCTAGGTTACAAAGTTGCAAGTTGCAATTCCCATCACAATTTGTTGTCATAAATCACATTCACCAATTGTTACAAAACTCTGGCACTCCTTCCAGCTCTCCAGCCTGCCAAAATGTTATCAGTGATGACCTTGATTCCCATGCATATGAATTGTTTTGGCTAACTGAGAACTGCAGCCCCCCATTCCTTCTTCTAACTAAATACGTGGCAACAAAGACAAAATGGAAATGGATTCAGTTCGGTTTGTCACAGCAGTGACAGGTGTCACTTCCCATCTCAGGAACCCCAATTTCCCCTCTATTCTCCATTTTCCAGAGTTCAGTTTTCCAATTTCTGAAAATTATTTTGTAGGGTTTTTTTTCTCTTCTGTATTCAAAAAAAGCACACACTGAGGTACAAATCGATCTTCATTTGAGATACGTGTCTTCTCCCACAGATTTTGCTTTGCAGCTGGGCAGCTTTCAAAGCAAACTCTCCAATGGGATGGAAGCTTCTACAAAGATACTTTTATTCTACAGACGTTTCCTTAAGACGTGTATTCTTTCTTTTTTTAATTGGCATTATTGCATGAAGCATCCAGAAATGTTTGGGTTTTGAAGGATGGCTAGGTTTTCCATGATGTTCTGGTTTCAAATGTGTATGGAGATGCTCAGTCATCCAGGTCATGGTTGACCCAAAGGTGTTTTTTCTCAAGAGGGAACTGGACTTTCTTGTTTTTCTTTGAAGACATTTCACTTCTCATCCAAGAAGCTTCTTCAGCTCTGACTGGATGATGGGGAATGGCAGGATTTATACTCCTTGCAGACAACTGGTCCTTCCTTCCATTCCCCACCATCCAGTCAGAGCTGAAGAAGTATGAAATACTCTTAAATTGATGCTTCTGAAATTTGGTCTTGGAGAAGACTTCTGAGGAGAACAATTATGAACAAATGGATTGTTCAACAATCCAACCATGAATTCTTACTCAAGGGACAAAGGACCAGGCTGAAGTTATCCTTCTTCAAGCAAGTTGTGTAAAGACCTAAGCATGCAAAACAGTCATAAGTCACTGTTTACAGTGGCGTTGTAACTTTGAACAGGCACCAAATGAAGTCGCGGATTACCTGTACTTGAAGAATGAGATTAAAGTGGAAGAACGAGAAGCTATGATGGTCGCATCTTCTATGACAAAGGCTCAACTCTCCCTCCCTCCGGTAGTCTCTTTTGGTGGGTTGATTAAGAGCTAAGAGGAAGGATCATCTTGTCTTACTCTCAAACTTTTAAAACAAACAAACAAAAAAATCAATCTGGCCATTTTTATTCAGAATAAGAGTAGCATTATTGAGTGTCCTAAGGATCAAATTGTTCACAAATTTTTCACTAGTTGAACTTTCTGATTTGGGAGCTATGATCAGCTTGAAACGCTGTCCAGAATTCTAAATAGAGTTGAAGGAAGGAAAAGAGGAGGAAAACTGCAGACCCAACTGCTGTTCGTTTCAGAAACTTTGGCACCCGAGAGCCACTGTGATTTATTTCCTATTTCAGCCTCAAAGTCCTGAGGAGGATTAAAGTATAAGGCATGTTTAGTAAGGAGACTCGTGGAGGAGAAAGGATCATCCCAGCTGCAGTCTGATTTGGAAAAGAAAGAAAAAACAAACAAACTTCAGGAACCATATTAAAATGCTAAACTGAGTGAGTTTAGACCCACTTCGGTCTAGTGGTTAAAGCAGCAAGTTAGAAACCAGAAGATGGTGAGTCCTAGTTCCACCTTAGGCACGAAGTTAGCTGAATGACTTTGGGCCAGTCCCTCTCTCTCAGCCCTAGGAAAGAGGCAATGGCAAACCACTTCTGAAATCTTGCCAAGTAAATTTCAAGGATGGGAGCCAACAATGACTTGAAGGCATACACACAATTGGGCCTAGTGGCACCAAGCGAAAAACCAGGAGTCTGTGAGTTCTAGTCCTGTCTTAGGTATGAAATCCAGCTGGGGGGGGGCCAATCATCAGGAGACGGTGAGTTCTAGTCCTGCCTAGGAATGAAATCTGACTGGGTGACCTTAGGCCAGTATTGTCTCTAAGACAACTCACCTCACAGGTTCGTTATTCGAAGGAAAATAGGAGGAGGAAGGAGTGTTGTGGGGATTCACGGCCTTGAGTAATTTATAAAAATAGTCTCTTCTGAAAAGCCTCCAGTGTTGGAGCACCCACAACTTCTGGAGGCAAGTTGTTCCACTGGTCAATTGTTCTCACGGTCAGGAAATGTCTCCTTAGTTCTAAGTTGCTTCTCTCCTCTACTTTCCACCCTTTGCTTCTTGTCCTGATTTCAGGTGCTTTGGAGAATAGTAAACTGGAGCACATCAGCTTGGGTGCATGAGTCAACCAGAGATCAGTAGACACACCCATAAGAACCATGGGATCCATGCAGGACACCAGTCTAAGAGTTCCAGCCCTCCCATTTCCCCTATTTGAATAAAACTGCAGAGCCTCTGGAAGGCCACAACAGTTTTGGCCACTGTGATACTGGAAGAAACGTGACAGACTCTGACATTTCCCAACTGATGAAAACAAAGCACAAGCTGAAAGCCGAGGGAAGACGGTGGGCACCAAAAATGTACCCACAGCACATATGGCAGGCAAGCAAGCAAGGGAATTCTTGACAACCTTGAGTCTGGAGCCCACATGCCAGGAAGTAGGCTTTCGCAAGAGCCAGCTGGTGTGTGTTCCATCCACCACGAATGGAGCTGAGCTAGATGTTCTTCAGTGATTGAGGACAACAGTGATGTCACAAGGAGTGGGAGTTTGCTCCCAAGGATGCTATTTTAGGCATGGATTGGCATTGTTATGCACCCTTGCTGGTTGACCATCGCTGGTTGGTAAAGGGAGGCTGATAATATTGGCCCAGAATCATCAGATGATGGGAAATATTGGATAGGAAATTTTAAAAAATGGAAACTGCCATTTTTATATTTGTACGATTTCTCCAAGTTTTCAATGAGGGAAGAAGTAGTAGCTATGTGTATATAGGCAGTCCTTGACTTACAACCACAACTGAGCCCAAAATTTCTGTTGCTAAGTGAGAACAATTGTTAAGAGCGTTTTGCTCCATTTGATGGCCTTTCTGGTCACAGTTGCTAACAGAATCACTTTGGTTGTCAAGTTAGTAACATGGATGCTAAGTGAATCCAGCTTCCCCATTGATTTTGTCAAAAGGGGATCACATGACCCCGGGACACTGCAACCCATCATAAATATGAGTCAATTGCCAAGTATCTGAGTTTTGATCACCTGACTATGAGGATGCTACAACGGTTGTAAATGTGAAAAACAGTCATAAGTAAATTTTTTCAAGTTTCTCTAGAGATGGTGCATGATGTTCTAGATGGTAGCCTATGGAGCCTAGAGGAGAAAACACAAGATCAAGTGGACCCTGTCATTTTCAGATTAAAATATGTAAGCGTTCTTCTCAGTTTCTTCTTACTCTGTTTCTTCGGTTTTGAATAAAGAATTGACTTTAAGTTTTGCTTTCAGAAAAGAAGAAACTTTGAGTAAACTTCTCCTGGGTGGATTGGGAGACTCTGGAACGTATGGAATAATGAGGCGTCAAGGGATACTGTATGTGTGAATGTTTTTTGTCTCTCTAATGGCTTACCAATCATTTGGCTTCCCATACTACTGGTAAATCCTTAAAAATGACAATATAGGACAGTGATGGCGAACCTTTTAGAGACCAAGTGCCCAAACTGCAACCCAAAACCCACTTATTTATCGCCAGGTGCCAGGTGGGTGGGGCCCACTGAGTGGGCATGGCTGTGGTCATGGCAGACTGGCTGGGTGTGGCCAAGCTAGGTGTGGTCACCTCAATGTTGCTTGTGGGGAGGGATGCCAGTGGGGGCCGGACAGGGTTGGGAGAGATCCAGGGGGTCTCTGACAGGTGGGGCGGTGGGCAGGAGGCTTGTCCTGCAGGGTGAGGTAAGGCGAGGCAGGGCAGGGGTGCCATTGTCGCAGGGCAAGGCGAGGCAGGGGCCGGGGCAGCTGCTGCCTGACACCATCGGCCCCCGCACACAGAGGCCAGCGAGCACATGGGGGCTGACAGTGTCCGTCAGCAGCCACAGCCTACTGGCCCCTTGACTGGCACACTCTGGGGCTCCGCAGCCCGCCGCCAGCAGTTCAGAGAAGCTGCCTCTGAGCTGGATGGCCGCCCGACAGCTGAGGAGGCGATGCAGTGGGTTGTGCCCAGGAAAAGAGAGCATGCGAGGCCAGGAGGGATGGGAGGGGGGGAGGGAAACCAGCCATGCTGGGATGCATCCAGCCACATGGGACCTCAGCGAGTTAGGCAGCTGATTGAAGGGGGACGATTGCCATCTCTAGGGCATGGTGTGCCTGCCCACAGACAGGGCTCTGAGAGCTGCGTGCCATAGGTTCGCCACCGCTGATATAGGAGAAATCCCTCTAAGAGGCTTATTCACATTGTAGGAAATGTAAGCAGCCAGAAAATTTTGGAAAGGTGTCCAACAGACAATAACACTTATTATCATCTTGATTATTTATTGTTTATTATATTAGTATCGTATTGATGAATTCACGTTTTCTTTTCTATTGTTTATTTTATTGTTCTATTGTTTTTCTTTATTTTACTTCTGTTTTGTTTATACTCTGTTTCTTCCTTTTTTTTATTGTTGTAAGCTTCCTGAAGTTGCCCCATGGTGAGATAGGAGGCAACTAAATTTAACACATAAATAAAAAAATAGCAAAAGGCTTCAGCACTAACATCTCCCAACACCTGCAACAACAACAAAAGTTATATTAAAAAGGCCAAGAGAACTCAAAAATAAATTCTGATAAAACCAGGAAAGTAGAACAGGCGATGCCTCTTTTGCAGGGGAAAAAATCTGGAAAATGTAAAGGTAAGGTAGATTTTACCACACTATACATTTCAGATTTGGAAGGGACCTTGGAGATCCGCTAGTACAACCTATCTCCTTGAGCAGGAGACCCTATAAAATCCTGGACAAATGACTGACCAGTCTCTTCTTAAAAGCCTCCAGTGTTGGAGCACCCACAACTTCTGGAGTCAAGCTGTTCTACTGGTTGATGGTTCTCAGTATCAGGAAATTCCTCCTTAGTTCCAGGTTGCTTCTCTCCTTGATTAGTTTCCATCCGTTGCTTCTTGTTCTGCCTTCAGGGGCTTTGGAGAATAGATAGATCTCTTCCTCTTTGTGGCAGTCTCTTAGATATTGGACCGTCCACTAGGACTCTGAAATCCCTCTCACAGTTACTGCTATTGAACTAAGTTTCATATGGCGGAGATAACTGTGTAGGAAACAGAACGAAACCTAATTTCACAACTGCAGAGTCCTTAAGCCAACAGGGATCCTTCTGAAGCAGTGAATGCCACAATTAGGTGCCATGGGAAATTCCAGTCTCAATTTTCTGATTGTTACAGTTTTTTTAAGACCTTTTGGTGCAAAACATTTTTTTTTAAAGAAATAGGCTTGATGAAGGAATATAGAAGAACATGGGTGGGGGTGTGGAGGGGGAAACAACATAAAAATAAATTCACCTTCACTGCTAATTCAGAATGCATTTGGCTGACACAAATGTGATGGGAGCAAATTAGACTCAATAAAATTATTGAGCATTAGGCTTTTGTATAATTAATTTGCTACTTGCTGACATTAATTGCACCTTGCCTGTCAAAAACCTTTGAGTTGCAAATGTTTCCCAACCTGCTTCGACCTTTGTGAGAAGGAAAAATTGTAAACCCTTTAGGGTTTTTGACTCTTTGAACCCTCCTCGCAAACAGCTCTATTACTTCAAAACACACAGCTTTATCTCGACTATTTTAAGATATATATATTTGCATATTATTTCAAAGATGATTTGGGGGCTTAGGCAACATAATAAGCATTTTTTTTTCTTTTCCCGGCTTAATTTATATCCACCTGATTTCAGTTTCATGAGAAGCCTTGGAAATGATGTTGGAGTTTTATGAGATGGTATGCCGTTTTATTGTTTTAACTGACTGTAAACCACAGAACTTCAAACTTGGCCCTTTTATGACTTGTGGACTTCAATTCCCAGCGTGCCCGGCTGAGGAATTCTGGGAGTTGAAGTCCACAAGTCATCAAAGGGACAAGTTTGAAGACCCCTGCTGTAAACTGTCCTGCTGTCAGAGACTGAGGGCAGTCTATGCATATTGTAATAAATAATATAAATAATACTTCTATAATAATATAAATACGACTTCTCTACCAAGTACCTATCTGTTCATTTCAGTTCCTCTTTTGCTCCTTCCCTTTCTTAAGTTTTATTCCATTGCTTTGGAACTTTAGAAGACCTGACCCCCCCCCCCAATGTATTAGGATTCTAAATACTTTGAAATACAAATTGGCCTAAAGATATTGATTTTAACAATAACTCCCTTCTGACACTGATGATATTACCTAGTTGGGTCATGAAACATCTGCAAGAAAACACCCAAGCTCAGAGAGCACAAGGACTCCACAATCCTTTTCTCCTCCTCCTCCTCCTCCTCCTCCTCCTCCTCCTCCTCCTCCTCCTCCTTTCTGCAAACCCCTCTCCCTTTGTTGCTGCCCTTTGGTGATCTCCTAATGTGTTTTTGAAATAGCCACCTCAATTGTGCCATTGCTCCCCAACAGTTTGCAGAGTATCTGTGAACTGGGGAAAATCTTTGTGTGCAGTTGGATATGAAGTCAGCAAATCCATTCTTTTTTTTTTTAAGATCGATATGAAATGGCTTGCAATTATCCTCTGAAATTCATGTTTGTCCAAAGTTTTCAGTGCTCTTCTTGGAAGGAGAAAAAAATAAAATCTCATTCAACTGGAGCTGAACGGAATTCATGGCGGTTGGGAGGGGCTCAACTTGGGCCTCTTGTGAGAGCATAGTGACTCCAAGCTAATGACGCATTTGACCCCGCCTTCAGGCTCTGCTTGGTCATCTCCTACATCATGTTTTCAGATCAGTTTTGGACCGTTTTACTCGCGCATCCCCCCAAACTCCTAACAATGGTCCTCTACTTCCATGAAATGAGAAGGATGGATGCCCACAGGGATTGTTTTTCTACTGGAACACCTGGAATTTGGAACAGTGTCCTACTCCAAGTTTAATAGGCCCCACCACCATTGTTTGCTTTTCTACAAATACTAAAAACAATTCTTTCAAAGGGCTCTTCTCCAGTGTTAAACCAGCTGAGTAGAAAGAACTAACATGATGACACGTGTGTGAAATTCATCTCTCCCCCCCCCAGTATTCTCCCCAAGTCCTCCATTATGCTGGCTTCCTTGGGTTCAAAGAAGGGTGAAGCATCTGTTGAGTTTTGCTCCACCTACCAATGTTACATCTCCTCGCCGTAAACGAAATCAAACTGAGGACTTCCGTCAAGCCATCCCACAAAATAATTCAAACATGTGTCATCTCTTGCTGTTGTTCAAAAGGATAAATATAGCCAGAGTCAGATTAATATTTCCAAGATTACTCATTTTTCTTTCATAAGAGAAGCAAAGATCATGAGCAAGATGACAGAAACCCATCTGGGATTGTAAAAGTCACCATATGGATGTCTTTAAGCTAATTATAGCGTGTTTTTTTTAAACAGGGGTTAAAAAAAAGAAGGATCCATCCATTAAAAAAAATACTATTCCTTTCCCCATCACCACCACTGTGTTCTAAATTCTCAGGATGCTAACAGATGGACCACGAGAATGCATCTTGATGTATGTTTGTTCACCTCTGATTCACAGTTCCTTCGTTTCACGTAAAGAAGGATTTCCTACTTGTATTCTGGGAGACGTGCACTGGCTTTAGGTTTTTCTTGCTTTTCAGACTCCGTGATATAATCTCGGCTCAAGGTATTCAGTGCCAAAACACGGAAGAAGGAGCAAGAAATCAAATTCTCCATGTTGACAAGCTTTGCGATGTAATGGACCTAGTAAAGGAGCTGTATTTAAAATCCCACTTTGTAATAAATCCTCATCTCAGGCCAAAGATAAACTGGCAAAAGAGATCTGTAAACGGTCGCCCTGCAGAATGGAGCAAAATTTCCGTCATGGTATGGTGGAGTTTTTATTTGGGGTCCATCTGCACAATATGTAACGATGGCTAAGGTCATGTCTATTTGGAAAGGCTGAAGAGAACTATAACCAAATCTGCATAATCTGGACACAAATCTGGATTAAACATAATCCACCATACCTTAGGACAGAGACAAGAAGAAGCTCGTGGCCTACCAAACTTTCCAGATCAACATGAGGAGCCTATTAAACTTGGAGTGGGACACTGTTCCAAATTCCAGGTGTTCCAATAGAAAAACAATCCCTGTGGGCATCCATCCTTCTCATTTCATGGAAGTAAAGGACCATTATTAGGAGTTTGGGGGATGCACGAGTAAAGCGGGCCAAAACTGATCTGAAAACATGATGTAGGAGATGATCAAGCTGAGCCTGAGGGCGGGGCCAAATGTGTCATTAGCTTGGAGTGTCCCTATCCAAGAAAAGCTTAAGATGAACCAAAAGGGACAGGTTGATCAGTCCTACTGGTTCTGGAACAATATATCCTGACAGACAATGTTATGGGCATGTGCCATATGCTAGAAACTCCAAAGGGAATGCTGTATCATTAAAATTCCCCAGGAGGGCATAAGGTAAGCTTATGCATCACAGGATAATATTGAACCTATTGGAATATTATTATGCATGCTTCTTTTCCTGTATCTCCTTTCGTTGCTTAATTTTCATTGCTTTGATAGAGAGGCATTTGTTACTCTTGACAAGGAGACAAGGGACAAGACAGTGCTGGAAGATCATGGAAAAATAAAAGAAGACATTGTCATCTAGGTTCAAAGGACAGCCGAATGCCAGCTGAGCCACTTCCAGCTAGCTTGACCATTCCTATAAAAAAAGACTGCACATAGGTCTCCACAAGAGGAGTCAAAGGACAACGTGTGACTTCAGGACACATGTTACTCTTTGGACATCTTCATGGTTTGTCACCAGCCACCTACTAGGTCCAAAATTTAATTGTTGATGCTCTACCACTGAAGAGTTCAAAGAAGAGACTGGACAGCCATTTGCCTGAAATGGTATAGGGCAGGGATAGGCAACCTTGGCTCTTTTATGACTGGTGGACTTCAACTCCCAGAATTCCTGAGCCAGCCATGCTGAGGGAAAAGAGAGAGGTTTCCAAGCTGAGCCATGCTGGCTCAGGAATTCTGGGAGTTGAAGTCGACGAGTCATAAAAGAGCCAAGGTTGCCTGCCCCTGAAGTAGAAGCAAGCACAGGTTTCTTAGCAACTACTCAAGGTTACAAAGGACCAACCTTCCAGCTCTATTCTGATTGACTGATGACTACCTGCATTTGTTTCCTACAATGGTCTGAAACTGCTCTTCACTCTGCACCTTGAGCTCCTGAAATTAAAGCTAACTTTTAATGTTACAGTCGCAACCAAAATTGGCACACCTTGTCCAGATCAGCTTCTGACACTTTCTTCCTTTCTCTCCCCACCCCCACTGCCCCCCCCCCGATACCCATGTGTGGAAGTACACATAGAAGCCAGGGCAGCTTTTCCATCCAATCTTGATGCATTCTGCCATATAATTGCATCAGGAATTCTCTTCCATCAATGCACAGCAAATGCTTCTGTGCCCTCACTAAATGTTGCCCTTATGAATCTTGATGTGATTATATGAAAGATCACCTCAAGCATGCTTTTTTTCTTTTTCAATCATATGTTGAGGAAATTGAGAAACAGAGAAACCTCCGACCCAGGGAGAGAGTAGCTCTTTTATGCAGCCTATTTAACCTGGTTAAAGAATTAACCCATTTCTAGATCGGTGTGCAAGATACTGGGGCTTCAGAATCCAAGGAATATTTGCTAAATGGCACAAACGAAGCTTTACCCAATTTAGAACAAGTTTAAAACTTAACCTGAAGGTTGTAACTGAGTTGCTTGTTTTGTGAAGTTCACAGCTACACAAGAATAAGGAGAGGGAGGAGTTAATAAGCTTAACTGATTTTCCAGATTCCATTTTAGAGTTTAAAAAAAAAAAAACCCCACCTCTACAGACCAAATCTCAGCTTCTTTTACTAAGCGTATTCAATAATCAATCAATATTCAATCTTTAAATAATGAAAATAACAGGAAAGAAAGTTTTTGCAGATAACGCCTCTCCACAGTTGCTTAATAAGCCAATATTAATTTAGCATTGTTTTGCGTTTATAATAAATAGTACTATCTGTGGAACTGGATGCTATCTAGCAAAAATTAAGGGAGAGGGAAATGAAATCTATTGTTCTGTGTTATTTATAAGCAGTGTCCGCAAAATGTATCTTACGGTTACAATGAAAATGAATCCCTATGAATTAGCAGAAAGAAATGCTTCAGCTCATGAAATCTTATTGTTTCGTTAACAATTTAGCTGGATACCCAGAGTATTATGAGACATAAATATTCACGTTCTAATAGAGCTATTTCCAGATATCAAAACAGTTTATTTTCTTTAACATCATACATATCCCATATTTTTCTTTATATGTCTTTGACTCGCTTTTTGAACTTAGGGTTATTAAATATTATCAGGAGCTTAAATAGAAGGAAAAAAAGATGCTTTATTTTTTTTACTGAATTCTTTAATTTTAATTCATGGTCGAAGTTAACAAGCCCTAGAATACGCAATATAATTATTATGCTTATAGGAGTACAGTATCACTCATAACCTTAAAGTTGGTTGTGGATACATGGATATAATCATTGCATTTACACCCCCCTTATCACAATCTTTGTTCTTGACAATTAAGGGGGTTAATTGTCAAAGGGTTAATTGTTAATTGGACTAGAAGGCCTCCAAGGTCCGTTCCAACTCTGTTATTCTGCTAACATTTAATGAAAACACTCCAAGCAATTTCACTTCAGATGACGGACAATCCAACATTAGTTTTCCAGATATTATATTATTCATATAATCCTTTGGATTATTATATTATAAAAGATTTTTCTTTCATTTACAACTATTGATCAGAGAACTTACGAATCTGCGATGTATAAATCACCAGATAATGTGGGCTACATTATTTGTGTAGAGTGTTGGCTCAAATAATCACTTTACATTTATTCTTCATAGAATCACTGACTAGAAAGAGGCTACACTAAGACACAGCCACTGTTCCATAAAAGAATCCAATTCAAATTAAAGTATCATCAATACCTAACTCCCTTAAACCCATTCAGGTCCCCAGTAAGAAGCATTGTGGGGCATTATTTACACAGGGAAATACGTGGTCAGGCGCAAGCAGTCTGTTCCATTCATGCAAGGTTGAAACTAGCTCCTTTATTGCAATCTACCTATATTACAAGAATCTTCCCAGTCTGCTTACTTTCTATTGGGAATAAATAGATCAGGATTCATGGGACATGGGGAGGAGGGATCAGGCCTATGTCTTTTGTTGCTGTGCAAAGACTCAAGCTAGTTCCCCACTTGACCCCTCCCTCCCTGCCTGGCTGGTAGTTTCCCAACATGTAGGGGAGTCAAAGAAGCTTGATAGCAATGGGAAACCATGGGACAAAAATTACAGACTGTTTCAAACCAAATAAAAAGAAGAAGAATAAATGTTTGGTTGCCTTGACTCAACTTCCAGACAAGTCCACCTGGGTGACTGAGAATCTTCATTGGTGCATTACAGAACAGAAAACAACAGCAAACGACTTGCTACACATCCCAACCTCAACGTGAGCTCCAAAGCAAGAGAACTTCTCAAGAAGAAAGTCTTTAAGCTCCTGCAAGCCATCAAGAAGAACAGGCCCCACTTTCAGATGGGGAGAGGACATGAGAAGCCACCGAGCAGATATCACCACAGACTTCATTCTGGATCTGAAGGGCTTTTCATGTAACACCATCCGGTAGTTCTCTCTGACAGTTCTGGCCCTTTTTCCTAGACTCAGCTGGCCAAAACAGCAAGCATCTATGAGCTGTCATTTTAAATGACCCACTGTGCCCATAACACGTCTTTGCTCCAGGGCCTTGTGAGAATTCAGCCTGGTAACAGAATGGCCACATAAACTTCCCACGAAGCTACAGAATAACGTCGGAGCAGAGCACTGCAAGGAATGTGAAGCAACAGCTCGGAAACCTAGCCAAATAGATTGTGGTTTCTAAAAGACACAATACGGCAGTTCCCGGGGTGCTACAGAATTCATCGCCTTTCTCCAGCATTCAGAGTAGAACTACTCATATTACGGTTCGTCCTCAACTTACGAGGGGTTGCTTAGCAACAGCTCAAAGTTACAATGGACCCAAAAAAGATCTCGATTCAAAGTTCTGACAGCCGGCACTCCTCCTGTCCCATGTTATTCTACAGTAGTCCGGCCTCGGGTGTGAAAGCCAACTAGGTGGTTTTGGGCCAGTAACCCTCAGCCCAACCTACCTCAGAAGGTCATTGATGTGGGAAAATAAGAGGAGGAAGTTGAGTTGGATATTTTTACCACCTTATTTGTAAATATAATAAAGACAGGTTGCCAATTAAATCAATAAATAAACATCTGCGAACGGAGGGATCGAAACAACAACTACCCTAATGTAATGTTGTATTTAGGGGAGAGGTTGCTGAGGTTTTCCCCATCATTAAATAAGAGCATTGCAGAGTTTGGGAGAGCTCCCAGCAAACTCTAGTTCTAAATCTGAAGCCTCTTGAGTGTTGTGCACGGTACACCGATCTACGCATTTCCCATGCAATTTTAATTCACGTCTCGGGTGCTTGGGAAACAAAAAAGAGAGAGACGGTGCTTAACAAGCCCTTGCGCCACAACCAACATGTACGGCAACATCAGAAATTGTTTGTAACTGTGTCCCACATCCCACCGGTACATGCAATTTTTCTTCTTGCAGGAAAGGAGCAGGGGAAGAAAAGCCGCTTTGATGTTTCGTGGCAGCTGGAGAAGACGGAAGGAAGAGGCGCATCTAAATTCTCCTAGGCATCTTGGAGCAATTCAACGAGTCTTATTCAGAAACGTTCCCTCCTGGGTTCCCAATGCAGCCTAGCAAACTTTACAATAGCAGGAATGGAATTTTTTTCTTTCTTTCTTTCTTTCTTTCCTTCCATTTATTTATTTTGCAAACAAGCAATCCGTGAAGATAGCAAAATAAATAACAGAGGGAAGCAGAATTCAGGAGAGCCTGCTTTGAAACCATCAAGAATATATACATTGGAAAGTGGCATTTCTCAGAAGCTGCTAAAGCATTTGTTTGCTCATTTTTGTTTTTGTTTTGTTTTTTTGTTTTATTTTATTGAGGATTGGCATGGAATCAATCATGTAATAACTTTCATGTTTCTTTTCTTTTATTTTTTTTTCCTTATGACTGGCTCGGGCTTTCAAAGTGCCCTTCAATAGCCTTCCTGAAATAGGAATCTGGAGCGATTCATTATAACAGGAGCCTACTTTTACAGGAAAGAAAGCTAAAAACTGTTTTATACTGGGCAGCATTGTTTCTTTAATCTGTATAGCATTTAAAGGCGCTTTAAAAGCTCCTATCACCATGACATCTAATCTTTTCCAATAACAGGCATTTAATGCAGCTTTTAAGTGGCATATTTGAAAGCATTCATGGAAAGCCCAAATAGGCTCCAATTTTTATTTATGGGAGCTGCTTTAATTCTATTCTATTTCTCTCTTTGCCCCCCCCCCTCTCTTTTTCTCTCTTTTTCGCTCTCTCTCTTTATCTCTGTTTCTCTCTCTGTGTGTGTTTCTCTCTGTTTCTCTCTCTCTCTCTCTCTCTCTCTCTCTCTCTCTCTCTCTCTCTCTCTCTCTCTCTCTCCCTCTTCTGCAGCTTAGTCGTCTCATCAATTGAGGCCACCCTTCATTCTGTTGAGTTTTGCCTTCATGTTGGCTTCCGTTTTGATTCTTCCCTCCTCCCCGTTTCCAATTCCTGTTCTTAGAATGTCCGTAGAAGGCATTTTCACCTTACAGAGCTAATGTAATTGTCCCCATCAAAACTAAGTGACAATACAATACCACTTAACAAAGGTTTTTTTCTTTTTGATTCAAAGCCTCTGCCCGCAATTCTAGGAGCCAGAAAAATCTTCAAGTGTTGCCTAGAAGCTATCAAAGAGGTGGTTACAGATGCAGGAAAGCCTCTTAAAACTGTTGAAACAATTGCAAGAGGCCTGCGAAAAGAAAGCCGGGTAGCCCTTTTGCTTTTAGAAGTGTGTGAGTATATTACTTTATAGAGCAGCTTCAAAAGAGGGCTTCATGTAAGCCATCAAAGCAAAGCAGCCTTTTGAAGATCTGTACAACTCTTAATAGTTAAGGCAGCATGGACATGCCTTGTGTTCCCCCCCCACACACACACACCCTTTGGAGTTATTCAGAGGGAAAATGTAATGCAATTGAGTGCCAGGTTAAGTGACATCTAGCTCTTCCTTTCTAGTTGTGTGTGTGTGTGTGTGTGTGTGTGTGTGTGTGTGTGTCTGGACAATATCACAGTCACCAGGAGCCTTCCTTGCAATCCATCGTTCTCAACTTTTCAAAGGTTACTGCTATTCCTATCGCTAGGAAATGGAGCTTTTATTTTTTCCTTGAATATTTTCTAGAGCAGGATTGGGCAAAACAGTCTCTGTTTTGTTTTTCCAGCACCCTCACCAAAATTTAATAGCAAAATTTGGAGTAATACCAGCATGCTTTCTTACCTATCTTTAGGAGGAAATGACATTAGGCGGATTAAGTGTCTAGAAGCCTTAAAAGCCTTATATTAAAAAGTTATGAAAAAAAAAAAGGATAAGGTGGCCTAGATTTCAACCTATGCCCCTGTTGGGAAGTTATCCTCCCGTTTAAAATGTAAAGCTAAAAATGTGGTCTTCGCAACGAAAGGGTAGAGGCTTTGGAAACAGAGTAGACAGCGTAATGATCCCTGCTGAATCAGTTTAGATCTGGACTCTGTATAGTTAGGGTGTCTACGGTGCTAATGTTGAATATTCTTGCTTTGACAAAATATGTAGAACTGTCTGGTATTTTTAGAGTTCATTCAGATGACAGAGAAAAGGGAGGGGAAATAACAAAAGCCCGGGAAAAGGAAGGGAAGTGAATCTCTGCCCTCTGGGCTAATTGGAAGATGTGACTTGTGACTGCAAGATAAGGGAGGGGCTTAGCAAGAAAAGTTAGATGCCAGCAAGAGGAATTCAGATTCTGGCATAAACCTCCATGATGTGCCGTCAATTTGTAACACTGATAATAAAGGCTTTGGGATAGACATGCCTGGAAGTTCTTTCATTAGTCGGAACCATGAGTTACATAGGGCTGCCAGAATCCAGGAAGCCACTAGATCAGGAGTCTCCAAAGTTGGCAACTTGAAGACTTGTGGACTTCAACACCCAGAATTCCCCAGCCAGCAAGACTGACTGAGGAATTCTAGGAGTTCAAGACCACAAATCTTAAAGTTGCTAAGTTCAGAGACCTCTGCACTAGATTGTAGCAAAGGTTTCTTTGCTGCAATCTAGGAGTCATCCAGATGTTTGTAGCCCAAATATGGTCATCTACCTATATTTCTAGATAGTGCCTTCAGGTCTGTCTGGACTCTTCAGGATTCCCACTGTAGTTTTCTTGGTGGCATTTTCTGGAAATAGGTGTCCTTTTATGAAAAAGAAGGACCAAGATCACCCCATCTGGCTTTGCATCTAAGGTAGAAGTAGAGTTCACAATCTCCTGATTTCTGGACAGATATTTCCATCCCTACATCCAATGGGCTTTCCCTATGTTTGTTACCTCTGTGCTAATTAGAATTGTCCGGGTCATCTGCATGCTGCAAAGTTAATGCAACATATAGGTTGACCCAAAGAGCATTTCTTCACAAGGTCAGGAGGAAGTCTCCTGGGCCATATGGACCACAAGCTGTTCTAATTTCAACCAAGTCCTGCGAAGGAGGAGAATAGATAATCTACAAATAGGCACTTGCATGAGGGTGAAGAATAATGTGATTCCAGATAATTGACGATTTGCCTCAGCAGTTCTGAAGAGAAATTCATTATCTACATCCTGAGGAAAGCCCAGTTAAGGAAAATTAACTCACAAAATAAAGGATATCACAGAACAGGAGCATTCTTTCAGAAGGCTACATGAGGGGCTATTATAAATTCTTTCTGCATTTCCCAAGGAGACCTGAAAAACATCTCAATCATGCTTTAAATGGGACACCACAGTAGCCTCTGTGTGATAAATCTCTACCCCATTTGAAGCATCAGGAAAGCATGCACTTCAAAGCAAGAAATTGGTCAAAATTGCTACTGTTGCCTGTGGTTTCAGTTCTATCCCAGTCTGCCTTGCTGGGTTAATCCAAATTTTACACAGAATTTGCCTATAAAGTAGAAATACTTATTTAAATTCGTAGAGGGGCTGTCCAGCAGCTAAGCATTAAAAAAAAAACTAGTTAGTGTTTCTCTGCTCCTTCTCCTTGTTGGCTTTAGATTATGGCCATGATCTAGAACAGGGGTATCAAACTGCTGGCCCGTGGGCCGGATGTGTCACACCAAAATTGCGCCCACCCCATTGCCGGCAATGGGGGGAAAGTCGCGATACGTCGTGACACGTCAGGTGATGTTGCAAGTTTGACATCCCTGATCTAGAACTTGATTCTTGCTTGCAAGTAGGATTGTGGGGAAATTCAGTGTACAACTACCACTTTACTGACACTGTCCAGTTCTGTTTCCAGTTTTCCGCTATCCTTTCAAATCCATTTCTCTGAAAGGGCCCCTAGATTTCACCAGACTTTCCACGGGGTCCACAGCCCCCCCCCAAATTAAGAATCCCTGCTTTAACTAGGAGACCATTTCAGGAAAGCTATTAATTTCTCTGATGCCAAGATTACTTCTTAATCTTGGTCGCTTCAAGATGTGTGGACTTCAACTCCCAGAATTTTTGGCTGAGGAATTCTGGGAGTTGAAGTCCACACATCTTAAAACTGCCAAAGTTGAGAGTTGCTGAGCTACAGAGAGATAAAAATACTCCTCATCTCTGATTATTTCCCAGTTCTGGGGGATTTGCTATTAGAAAAATAGTCCTGGGACATAATTATTTACCAGTTCTCCATTTCCACTCAGAATTCACAAGTTCCTTCTCCATCTTGGAGAAAGTCAACAAAAATAAAACATGTTTGCAGGTTGAGCTATTTGGGAGTGTGGGACCTGAGCCACAGGTGACCAGGGAGCATGCCTCTAATCCTAGCTAAGACTAGGCCCAAACCATTTTCAGAGGATGTTGGCAAAACTGGGCGGGTAATTCACAAATTGGTCAAGTGGCATTTGTCTTTATTACACCATTTGTTAAAAGGACAAAACACTGTGATTGGCACGGTTTCAGCTCATATTTTTAAACGTTTGGCAGGCTAGTGTTCAGAATATCAGTCTGAGGCAACATAATGTGATCCAAGCCATAGTTTGCAAAGAAATAAAAATGGCCCTCACCACCTGCTGATATCCAAGCTATGTTCACACAAGACCCTGAACACAAGCCAAGCAACCAAATTTTACTGGATTAAGCAAAGCTTCCAATGTGGTTGTAGTTGATTACTCATTGTGTAACAGAATATAACAGAGTTGGAAGGGGCCTTGGACGTCTTCTAGTCCACCCCCCTCCTCAAGTGGGAGACTCTATACTGTTTCAGACAAATGGTTGTCCACAATTAATGAAGGCAAGTTATTCCAGTGAGTAACTGTCAGAAAATTTCTCCTTGTGTCTAGGTTAGTTCTTGTTTTAATTTTGTTTCCATCTGTTGTGTCTTGTCCTGCCTTCATGTGCTTTGGAGAATAGATTGATTACCTCTTCTTTGTGGCAACTTCTTAGCTATTGGAACACGATGTCATGTTTCCACTAGTCCTTCTTCTCATTAAACTAGACACATCCAATTCCAGCAACCGTTCCTTATATGTTTTAGTCTCCAGTCCCCCAAACATCTTCATTGCTCTTCTCTGCACTCTTTCTAGAGTCTCAACATCTTTTTTATATCATGATGACAAAACTGGATGTAATATTCTTACCGAGGCACTATGCTTGTTGCCCAAGCCCAGAATGGACTTCCGGAAGCAGCATCCACATAGAGAACCGGTTGTTCACACATTTGAATCCCACCACTGGTCCTAAGACACATTTTTCAGCACCACTGTAACTTCAAACGGTTGTAAGTCGAGAACTATCTGTAATTTTTCAAAAGAGAGAGAGAAAGCTTGACCAGATAAGTGCTTCACACTAATACATCATTCCTCCCCTTGAAAACATCTCGGCAAGTATACGCCATGCAGCCCTCATTCTTCATCTAAGACAAAACTCTTTCAAAGATGAAATTCCAACCAAAAACAGGTTAGCATTGATTTGCGCCCATTAAGAAGGCTGATGTCTCATCACACTGGTCCTGAGACAAGCGTTGCAGACAGTTTGACAAAAGAGGCCCATTCTTTAATGTTGGAAAAAATGGAAATCAGAGCATCTGTTCTTCTAAGCATCTCGTGCCTTGCCTCATTTTAGTTTTAGGGTTTTTCCCTATTGTTAAAAGAAAACAAAGCAAAGGCAGAACAAAATGTGAGTTTTGCAATGAGTTTAGTCGTTCATTCATAGATCCGTATCAGCCATGCAGAAATGCAGATTAGTTTTCAGGGGGCACCATCTCTTTCAGACAGAGGTCCCCAACCTTTTGGACAGCACTAGGGACCGGTTCCGTGGAGAAAGATTTTTCCATAGACCAGAGAGTGCATGGTTTTGTGTGCTGCCTGCATCCCACGGATAGAGCTTTGCTTGTTTATGTGGACCAGTTGCTGGCATGCCATGGCCCAGTGCCAGTCCATGGACCAGGGGTTGGGGACCCCTGCTTTAACGGACAGCTGTAGCTATAGGGTGCTGTTTTCAGAAACATAAAAAAAAAATCCAGAACAAAGAGAAAATAAATAAAACAACTGCAAAAGGAAACGGAAGCAATGAAAGGAACAAGAGCAGTAAAATTATACACAGGTAGTCCTCAACTGGGTCCAGAATTTCAGCTGCTGTTGCTAAATGAGTCAAACCTGATTTTACAATTTCTTGCCATGATTAAGTAAATCACTGCCACTTTAAAGAGAATCACCTGGTTATTAAATGAATTTCCCCTCCCCTCTCGAGTTTGCTTGGGGAAGGTCGCAAATAGTGACCACATGACCCTGGAATCATGCAATCGTAATCAATACAGGTAGGGTCGCCAAGCGTCTGAATTTTGATCACATGTCACAGAGGATGCTGCGGTGGTTGTAAATGTGAGGACCGCTTGTAAGTCACTTTGGTCAGTGCCACTGTAACTTTTAATGGTTGTTAAACCAAAGTTTGTGAGTAGAGGGCTACCTATATATGGAAGGAGGGACAAATAGATTCATGCATATGTAGATGACCTTTATATAACACATTAATAAATGATCCTATTTGTTTAAAATCATCCATATAAATGTGAAAGAGAAGGGTCTGGGCCAACCTATCTAACTTCTATCAAAATTTGGGGGACAGCCCCCAAAAGCTATTCAAAGTCCCCAGTTGTTGTCAAACAGGTTGTTTTCTTAAATGCACCCTTTTTAGCTTCTGTGCTCGGTTTAAAAAAAGAAGAATTACTTCAGCAAGAATTTCCCAGAAGCAGCCCAAACCTAACCAACCAATCTTCTAAATTCCTAGGGCCTTTTTTGCTTGTACATCTACAATATGTCATTCGCCAGTTGGCTGCAGATAACAAGATCCTCTGGGCAGAATGGACCAGTGTTTTCCAAAACCTCTATTTTGTTTTATTTCTCCCTTTTTAATCATTGCACCTTAGCCATGAGCCCAAAGCTCTGAATTTCTCACAGATGACACAATACGGTCCCAGTGGCTAGCTAATTTTTCCTCTCCATAAAAACAAGAATGATGTGGAAACTAATGGGATAAAGATAAGGATGTTTTGCATGCTAAAAGCTTCTTTAGTTGTTACATGGATGTTGGGAATATGTACAACTCCCAGGAGACTTTTTTGTTGTTGTTGTTATTCCTAGAATTGGACACAGATGTTCCATTTTGTCAATCCAAAACCCTTTGGAACTCAAGGCCTAGCTTCACTTCAGCCTGGCCAAATCTGCCATCAGTGATGAGCCTCTGTTGACTATCACATCTCATTAAGTTCCTGATACCACATGAAATACAGGTTGTCCTCAATTTATGACTGCAGTGGAGTCCATATTTCTGTGGCTAAGTGAGACAGTTGTTAACTGAGCTTTGTCCCGTTTTACGAGCTTTCCTGCCATAGTTGTTAAGTGAATCACTACAATTGACAGTGAGAACAATTAATCAGTGGAACAGCTTGCCTCCAGAAGCAGTAAATGCTCCAACACTGGAAGTTTTTAAGAAGAGACTGGACAGCCATTTGTCCGAAATGGTGTAGGGTTTCCTGCCCGAGCAGGGGGTTGGACTAGATGACCTCCAAAGTCCCTTCCAACTTTACTATTATTATTATTATTAATTGTTAAGTTAGTAACACAATTGTTAAGTGCAACTGGTTTCTCTGTTGTCTTTGCTTGTGAGAAGGTCACAAAAAGGGATCACATGATCCCGGGACACGGCGGCCGTCATAAATACGAGTCAAGCCTCTGGATTCTGATCACGTGGCCCCTGGGGATGCTGCAATGGCTGTAAGGGTGAAAAACGGTCATTTTTTCAGTGCCGTTGCAACTTTGAACGCCCACTAAATGAACTTTGTAAATGAACTGGACTTACAACCCTACTGTCTATCTCTCATAGCTTGTCTACCCTAGCTCAAAGTGGCAAAAGCAAGATAACCACTTGGAGGCATCTTTTGAAGCCTGTGTCCAGGGGCTTCTCCTTTCCAATTCTTTGGAGGAAGAAGTTTCCAGCCTCCTTTAATTGTATCTCAGCTGGTAAATCCGATAAGATTCTTTGGCAGAGGGAAATCCCATAATGTCATTTGCAGTTCTTCACCTCTCCGTGATCACTTCATAATAGCTTTGGGCCAAGGTTGAGTAAATCAATAGAGCTACATCAATCCATGCCTGGCTATTAATAGATTTATAGCAGCCCTGTTTATTTCTTCTTCCCATTGTTATTGCTGGCGTGCCAACTGCAATAACAGGAGGGGGTCAGGTGACTAGATCCCGAACTTTTCCCACACACCGGGAGCAGCTGATTGCTCAATACAGGTTTAGGACAATTTTATGCAACGTTGGCGACATGATCCTTACAAACGCAAGAGTGAGGCAGCTACAAAAAAAAAACTGCTTCCTTGCATGCTCCGAAGGTTTGTAAGCTTCTTTGCCCAAATCTGACGCCACTCCCTGAGAATTAATTTAGGCTGATTTACAAGATGAAACATATGCATTTATAGCTCTTGTGTTGTTATTCTGAGCCCCGCATTGCAAGTGGAGCCTTAATTGCCTTCCTTGTTATCCAAGGACTTTTCTGAGATATTCTATAATGAAAGGACTATTCAGATCATATCTTGAGTAGCATTAATGGTCTGAGATAGTTGGATGTGTAAAGAAAAGGATGTGGGAAGTTAAAAAAAAAACACTCAAGGGGATAGAATTGTTTCAGAGTGTAAGTTGTTCAAGAACGTCAAAGCGCCACAAATGAATGCTGATTTTCTGCACTGCAGCGTTCAGAAAGCATGTGTTCACTCTCTCTTTTTCTCTTGACCCCATACAAGTGGATGATGATTTATATCAACAGAAGTGTTTAAAATAATGTTAATTCAAATAGCAAAATACATAGACTCAGTTACAGCAATGATGGGTGTACTGTCTGTCTGGAGGACCATGTTGGGCCCAGGTCAATATGGAGAAGATCTATCTACAGTATGTGGTCATCAAGAGGTGACATTGACTTGATGGCATATGATCAACCAATCAATCAATCAGTAAGATGTTTACTCGTAGCTTCTTGATTTGGACTCAAGCTCCTCATTGCTTTGTTAACAGATCTATTTGTCTTGACTTTCTACAGCCCTACGTTGGCTCTTGGGTTGAGAGAAAGACTAGCACAGAATTCCCCAGGGACCTTTTCTGGATGAGCGTCTCCTCACTCCTAGACTAACATCTTCACCCCACTGTTACATCTGCCATGAAATGATACCATCTCTTACAGGAACATGGTACCATCTTGGCTACATAAAGTTCAGTATAGGAGATGACCAAGGTGAGCCTGAGGGAGGGGTCAAACGCGTCATCAATCATGAATCTCTGCGCACCCACAAAAGGCCTAAGCCCAGCCCATCTTGAATTCCTTCCTTATTCCCGATCATTTCCCTTGACGGTTAATAGTTCAGATTTTTGTAGAGAGCTTAAGCTTATAATAAATCTTTATACTAATTTGAATGGCCCGAATCTCCTGATTTTCCCAGCGCTTGACAATCAGTATTACAACATCGAGCAGTGGTGGCAAACCTATGAGCCCTTTCTGTGGGCACGCGCGCCGTCGCCCCAGTCCTAGGCCTTCAGCTGGGTTTTATACAACCTTTTCGCTTTAGTCCTCCACCACCGTGTACAAAAAAAGGTTCAATCAATCAGTCAATTTCAACTTCTCGCTGGGGAAAAAAAAAGATCTTGCAAAGTTGGAATTGATCGATTGAACTTTTTAGTCCCACCCAGTTTGATATTACCACCAAAGCTACGCCCATCCAATGAGCCACGCCCACCCGGCACCCGATGATACATGAGTGGTTTTGGGTTGCAGTTTGGGCACTCAGTCTCTAAAAGGTTCGCCACCACTGACATAGAGCATAAAGTACAGATAGTCTTTGACTTACAACAATTCATTTAGTAACCATTCAAAGCTACAAGGCACTGAAAAAAGTGACTTATGACCATTTTTCACATTTATGACCGTTTCAGCATCCCCATGGTCATGTGATTTACATTCAGATGCTTGACAACTAGTTCATATTTATGACAGTTGCAGTGTCCCGGGGGTATGTGACCATCTTTTGCAACTTTCTGACAAGTCAGTAGGGAAGCTGGATTCAGTTAACAACCATGTTACGAACTGAATAACTGCAGTGATTCACTTAACAAATGTGGCAAGAAAAGTCATAAGATTGGGCAAAACCCGCTTAACAAATTTCTCACTTAACAACATAAATTTTGGGCTCAGTTGAGGACTACCTGTATATCTTTTAGTGATTATGTAGGCGTTGTCCTACTAAAAATGAGGTTATTGCTTTCAATTTTACAAACTGTTTAGTGGTTGGAATACCACAAGATTAATTAGGGCAATATTTATAATCCTGGGTTTCCAAACACCGCAAAGCTGAAGAATTCAGGATATGGATCAACACACATAAGACCTGGAGTTGGAAAGGTGGGAAAGAGAAGAAATATGGAAACAATAATGGAGAATAGGTTTAAGTCAACAAATGAATCCAAAGCGGGCTTTTACGGTGGGGCTGCCACAAGGCAGAGGGGGCCAGGTTGTTCACCAAAGCACCAAAGGGAAGGATGAGAAACAATGGTTGGTAACTGATCAAAGAGAGAAGCAACCTGGAATTAAGGAGAAATTTCCTGACAGTGAGGACAATCAACCAGTGGAACAGCTTGTCTCCAGAAATCGTGGGCGCTCCATCACTGGAGATTTTTAAGAAGAGACTGGACATCCACCTGTCTGAGTTGGTATAGGTTTTCCTGCTCGAGCAGGGGGCTGGACTAGAAGCCCTCTAAGGTCCCTTCCAGCTCTATTATATTCTATTCATTTCACAGATTAGGATACCATAATAGTGAGACTGGGAGAACTTATTTTCAATTGGACGATTTTAGAACTAGCTGGGTTCTAAAATGAGGGATGATGCCTTTTCTCCCCCTTAGAGGTAGACCAGGCTATAAAGGCATGAAGTGAAGTGAAATGAAATGAAATATGGACAATCACCATAAATCATGGCCAAGCAAATTCCAGAGGAATGGGTTCACCGTGGGGAAAAAAATCTCTGCTGTTTCGCCTAGAAAACCTAATCGATCTATATTAAGCACCGGGCCTCTTTCCTTGAAATGCAATTCCAATGGGTAAGGCAGTTTTATTTTATTAAACAATGCCACTCCAAATGAACAATTTTTAATAAATAAATAAATAAATAAATAAAACCTGCCGGCATTCATTGTGTACATATCCACGCATTGGTCCGTATTACAGGTGGCCCTCAGCTTTCCACCGTTTGTTTAGTCAACTTTTGAAGTTACAACGGCACCAAAAGAAGGGACTTATAACCAGTCCTCGCACTTACGACCGTCACAGCATTCCCCACCGTCATGGGATCAGAACTCAGGTACTTGGCAACTGGGGTGAAGCAATTGCCATTTGCAACTTTCCCAGCCAGCTCCTGAAAAGCAAAATCAGTGGGGAAAGCCAGATAGAATATAGAATAGAATATAGAAATAGAATAGAATAGAATAGAATAGAATAGAATAGAATAGAATAGAATAGAATGGAATGGAATGGAATGGAATGGAATGGAACGGAACGGAACAGAACAGAACGAAATAGAAATAGAATAGAAAACAAAAAACAGAAAACAATAGAATAGAATAGAATAGAATAGAATAGAATAGAATAGAATAGAATAGAATAGAATAGAATAGAATAGAATAGAAAATAGAAAACAGAAAACAGAAAACAGAAAATAGAATAGAATAGAATGAAATAGAAATAGAATAGAAAATAGAAAACAGAATAGAATAGAATGAAATAGAAATAGAATAGAAAATAGAAAACAGAAAACAGAAAATAGAAAATAGAAAATAGAAAATAGAATAGAATAGAATAGAATGAAATAGAAATAGAATAGAAAATAGAAAACAGAATAGAATAGAATAGAATGAAATAGAAATAGAATAGAAAATAGAAAACAGAAAACAGAAAATACAAAACAGAATAGAAGAGAAGAGAATATAGAAATAGAATAGAATAGAATATAGAAATAATAGAATAGAATAGAATAGAAAACAGAAAACAGAGAATAGGATAGAATAGAATAGAATAGAATAGAATAGAATAGAATAGAATAGAATAGAATAGAAAATAGAAAATAGAAAACAGAAAAAAGAATAGAATAGAATAGAATGAAATAGAATAGAAAATAGAAAATAGAATAGAAAATAGAATAGAATAGAATAGAATAGAATAGAATAGAATAGAATAGAATAGAATAGAATAGAATAGAAGCTGGAAGGGACCTTGGAGGTCTTCTAGTCCAGCTCTCTGCTCAAGCAGGAGCACCTACACCATCTCAGACAAGTGATTGTTTAGGCTCTTCTTAAAAACCTCCAGTGATGGAGCGCCCACAATTTCTGGTGGCAAGCTGTTCCACTGGTTGATTGTCCTCACTGTCAGGAAGTTTCTCCTTAATTCTAGGTTGCTTCACTCTTTGGTCAGCTTCCCACCATTGTTTCTCATCCTTCCTTCTGGTGTTAGTAACCTGATGGTTAAGTGAATCTGGCTTCCCCCGTTGACTTTGCTTTGTCAGAAGGTCGCAGAAGGGGATCGCATGATCCTGGGACACAGGAACGGTCATAAGTATGAACCAGTTGCCAAGCCTCTGAATTTTGATCACGTGACCCTGGGGATGCTGCAAAGGTCATAAGTCCCTTTTTTCAGTGCCTTTGTGACTTTGAACGGTCACTAAATGGACTGTTGTAAGTTGAGGACTACCTGTATGTTTTGCTAGAAATTAGAAACTATTATATATTTCCTGATTGCCATCTGACATATTCAGAAAACCCAACCTATAGAACGGCGTCGCCAAAGCCCTAGAAGCAAAAGAGCCGATTATGACTTCTCTAAATATAAATATATGTATTTTTGTGTATGCGTGAGATATTTTCGGTTATAATGGCCCCAGAAAAGCCAGCCTTATCAAATAACCATTTCTGAATTAGAAACTGAAGTGAGGAGCATCCAAAAGAGCCCTACAGTAAATAATTCTGAATTTGCATACCTTTTAAGTAAATTAACCTGCTCATATGCATAATTGCTTCTTTCTGGGCCAGTGCAGATAGATATAATTATGGTGAGGGAAGGAAAAAGGGGGGAAAAAATTCTAGCCAAGAGGCAGGATTAATTTTTTTTTGTGCAACGGTTTTCCTATTCTTTAATATTTTGAAGGTTACTCCACCAGCCTTTTAGCTTTTAATTAAAGGTAAGCTATCATGATGGAATGTATCCACCATGCTGAATTGCTGCCAAAGCTCTTTATTTTTGTAAAAAATGAGAGAGAGAGAGAGAGAGAGAGAGAGAGAGAGAGAGAGAGAGAGAGAGAGAGAGAGAGAGAGAGAGAGAGAGAGAGAGAGAGAGAGAGAGGGAACTCCATTATCTTGTATCCAGTTCAGAATCCCTGCAATTATTTCAGAATAAAATATGCAACCTGGCACTATAATGAAAGAGTTTGAATGAGATTTAGATAAGTAGTGTCAAGTGTACAGCCTACCTTAATGTGTAAATTTCAGCCTCTTCACATTTCCTCAAACTCCATGACATGACTGGTAGTTAAACCCAATATGAGATCAGTAGATCACAGAAGAGATACTATGGGTGCTTTCTCTAAGTTTTGAAGGTTTGTTATTCATTGACAAGTTTCAAGGAGCCACCATGGATAATTTTAACCCCACCTGAAGGTTGAGGTTTCTGTAAGGCTGACAGGGATTCCCACAAATCACTACAAGGAAGAGAAGAGAATATATGAACCGTCAAGCAATAAACAACAGCCTGATCAAGGAATCACAAAGAATCCTTGACAGGGCAAGCCACTTGTATAGAAACAGACAGCAAACCCCATCCTTGAAGACTAACGGTGTTATCTAGTTGGATAACGAAATGTCTGCAAGAAAAGAACCAAGGTCAAAGAGCACCAAGGACCCCACAGTCATTGTTCACCTCTTCCTTTTCCTCCAGATCCTCTTCTCCTCCTCCTCCTCCTCTCTGCAAAATCCCATTCCCTTCTAGCACTGATAATGTTATCTAGTTGGGTAATGAAACATCTGCAAGAAAACCACCAAGCGCTGAGAGCACCAAGGACTTCACAGCCATTACAATCAATTGGTCAATCAATCAATCTTGTCTTTCTCTTAGGAACCATTAGACCTAGTAAGGCAAAGTCTTCTGGCTCAGAAGATTCCACAGGGAGAGATTGAAGGTGATAGCTTCTCGTTCCTTTCTTCTAAACTTGGTGGGGCAGCCCAGGAACATTCAGATTGAGATGTGTTTGAATATTAGTATATTAGTTGGTTTGATCTCTGAGCTTGGCGATGTCCCCCCAAACGGAGATGAAACGTTTGCATCCAAAGTGCCAAGCTCAGAGGTCAAACCGACAGCCCAACATTCAGATTGTTGGGGAGCTCCGGAGACAAAGGGTCATCATTTGATTCCAGAGGTTTGTCTTAGCTTAAGGGACACACTTAAAAAAACAACAACTAGACCCCTCTCTCTTTAAATGGAAAGATCTCATGCAGTCCTTTCTTCCCCACCTCTGGCATGCATGTATGTGTGTGAAATTAGTTTTGCATCCCTCATTTCTCCTGGGGGGGGGGAAATCCCATCAGCTTAGAGCAGATTTATATGGCAGACAATTGCCCGGTTGATTAATACCTAGAGAGTCCCTGGCTTTCAGGATATCATCTTCAGGCTGACAAACAATTTATGATCAAGCCCCTAATTGCTTGTAATCGGATCTATCCTTGTAACAAGGCAAGCGATGATCAGCTTGGATGACTTTGGCTGTCGTTCCGTTAAGGTGATTTGTTTTTAATATCTACCATCTCCAGTCAAATGTTGTTCAGATACCTGAGGATTACAGCTTTCTCTTCTGCCCGCTGGTACAGCTAAGAGCAAAACTGAAAGGTGGGTACGGTCAGACGCCTTGTTTTAGCAATGTTTTTCCCCTACCTGTCCTTGTCTCAACCATTATTAGATAGATGTGCTATGTCGCTGTAAGAGATCAGCAGAACTGACCTTCTACATCAGTGATGGCGAACCTTTTAGAGACTGAGTGCCCAAACTGCAACCCAAAACCCACTTATGCATCATCGAGTGCCGGGTGGGTGTGGCCCATTGGGTAGATATGGCCCATTGGGTGGGCGTGGCCAATTGGGTGGGCATGGCTGCGGTTGTAATGGCAGACTGGGTGGGACTAAAAAGTTCAATCAATCAATTCCAACTTTGCAAGATCTTTTTTTTTCTGCAAGAAGTTGAAATTGACTGATTGATTGAAACTTTTTTTTTATTTTTGCACATGGCGGCGGAGGCCTAAAGCGAAAAGGTTTTATAAAACCCAGCTGAAGGCCTAGGACTGGGGCGACGGCACACGTGCCCACAGAGAGGGCTCTGAGTGCCACTTCTGGCACCCGTGCCATAGATTCGCCACCACTGTTCTACATTATGCTTTATAACAGCGTTTTTCAAACTTGGCTATATTAAGATGAGTAGACTTCAGTTTCCAGAATTCCCCAGCCAGTTATGCTGACCGTGCACCTTAATTCCATGCACCTTAACGTCGCTAAGTTTGGAAAACACCGCTTTATACTTTATTACTTAGCTGTGTTCCCTGTCAATCAGAAACTCTGAAACTGTTCTTCACTTCAGGCTTATAGCCTGCTTGTCAAATGCCCAGGCATCTTCCATGTAAAATGTATCATATTTAGGTAATAAATAAATCACTGTTCCATGTTCTATTTTTAATTTTGAAAGATGTTGAAGTCTTAAAAAAAAACAGAAAACAAGAATGCAATTTCTTTATTGCCCCAGGTTGGTCTTCTTTGGCATTTCATCAAAGTACATCTTTCCTTATTGTCATTTTTTTCTTTCCTCTCCAAAAGATGGGAGGCACATTTGGTTTCAACCCACTTAGGAAGGTTTTTAAACCTCTATAAGGAAAGGGAGGGGGGTGAGAGATTCGTATTTTCAGTCTTTTAATTGCATTTCTTTTTCTTTTAAGGAAGGGCACCTTTTCAATAATTGAATTCCAGTATGAGAGCTGCCCTCCAGAAGATATATGCTGGTAAGGAGAAACTTGAAATGATTTTTTTTTTAAAAAAAATATTATTCTGTTCAAATGTTCAGCCCATTCCCATATGCCCTGGGCTCAGTTTGATTGCATTAACAGTCTGAAATTTGCATTAACCCTTTTTCTACAAGACTATTAGACTGTGACTACCCCAGATTGAATTTGATAGAGAAGAAATCATATGGCTTAGCAAGGGGGACAAAAGTCCCAGGTCAAAGAACTGGGGACCTTTAGGGACACAACAATCAAAGAACACCAAGGTCTCCACACAATAGTCAGAGAAAGTGAAAGAACACAGACCATAGATAATAATAATAGGATAGGAAGAGACCTTGGAGGTTTTCTAGTCCAACCCCCTTCTCAAATAGAAAACCCTATACCATTTCAGACAAATGTCTGTCCAGTCTCTTCTTGAACGCCTCCAGTGATGGAGCACCAACATCTTCTGAAGGCAAGCTGTTCCACTGATTAATTGTTCTCACTGTCAGGAAATTTCTTCTTAGTTCTAGGTTGCATCTCTCTTTCATGATCTTCTACCCATTACTTCTTGTCCTGCCCTCAAGTGCTTTGGAGAATGGGTCGATCCCCTGTTCTCTGTTGCAGCCCCTCAAATATTGGAAGACTGCTATCATGTCACCAATAGTCACCAGTTCCCTCAATTGTTCATTGTATGCTTTAGCCTCCAGATGCCTTGCCATCTTTGTTGCTCTTCTCCGCACTCTTTCGAGGGTCTCAACATCTTTCTTTTTGTATTGTGATGGCCAGAACTGGGTTTAGTTTTCAAATGAATCCCACCAGTGCAATCTAAAGCAGTACTACCACTTCACTTCAACAGATCTTGAAACTAGCCCTCTGTTGATGCAGCCTAATTGCTTCTTTGGACTGCACCCCTCCTCCTTTGGATCTTCCTCCTTACTACATTCCATCACAATAAGCTTCGCTAACCTCTATAAACAATTGTTTACCTGTTACAGCAAGCCATGATTTGCTTCAATGCATGAATGGATCAAGCCATAGTCACAGCTTGGCTTCATATGTGATGTTAAGTCAAAGAAACGGCAATATAGCTAAAAGCAGTGTATACGTCCAGCTAATCACTTCATTGCTACAGGCACTTCATCATGGTTTGTTGCAGCTGTAATTGGTGGAAGATATAAAGATGTGTTTCACCCATAATGCTAAGCTATTGTGGATGAATTCACCCATCATAGTAGGCTGAAATTAGTAAAAATAACTGTGAGGTTTCATGCAGGTTGTAAAGTATTTTCTACCATTTGATTTCTCGATCCAGGTCAATTTTCCAAAAACAGAATACCGAAGGATTCTCAAGTGAAATTTATCGACTGTGTTTGTCACACAGGAAACTTAAAGGGTAGGCGAGAGAGAGAGAGAGAGAGAAATGTGCATTAGGTTATAATTGTGGCATCCATCTTTCGCATGAACTTATTTAAATACCAAAGCAATAGAAGATTCCGGTGTTGTCACAAAGCATATCTAAATACAGTAATTTCATCAAATTATAAGTAATTTTCCCTTGAAAAGAATGTCTTCTGCTGTTTGGGAAAAATAGAAAGGGAAAACAAGTACAGTTATTAGCACCCATTTTAGGAGTATAATCCCACACAGACTTAGAGCTCAAGTGTTGTCATTAAGAAGAAATGATTTAATCACAGATATGTCTGCTTCTAAAGTCACAGTCCTAGAGTCTTCAGCCTGCTTATTTTTTTCTTTTTCCAAAATTTATATTTGTTGCTACTTCACATCTCCGTGGGGACTGATCAGAGAATTAAGGATCTTTTCCATGTAGGTGTATTTCATAAACGTCTCACCAAAGCACTTATATGTCTTTCTTCAACTGAGGGCATTAGAATGAGAGAAGGAAGGGCATTTGATTAGAACTTGGAAAAGAACCAGCCTCTGGACTAGAAGGAGTTTATTACGTGCGTATGTGGAAACAAAAGAGAATGTCCTACGTTTAGCTTTAAATGACTATCATGCTTGCTTTTATGTGATCAGAATAACAGAATAACAGAGTTGGCAGGGACCATAAAGGTCTTCCAATCCAACCTCCTGCTATCTATCTATCTATCTATCTATCTATCTATCTATCTATCTATCTATCTATCTATCTATCTATCATCTCAGGGGTAGGCAACCTTGGCTCTTTTATGACTCGTGGATTTCAACTCCCAGAATTTTGGAGTTGAAGTCCATGAGTCATAAAAAAGCCAAGGTTGTCTACCCCTGATCTATCTATCTATCTATCTATCTATCTATCTATCTATCTATCTATCTATCTATCTATCTACCTACCTACCTACCTACCTACCTACCTATCTACCTACCTATCGCCATCTGAAGATGTGTTGGCTTCAACATCCAGTTGACTTCATTAAACTAGACATCCCCAATTCCAGCCGCCGCTCTTTATGTTTTAGCCTCCAATCCCCTGACCATCTTTGTTGCTCTTCTCTGCACTCTTTCTAGAGTCTCAACATCTTTTTTACATTGGTCACCACCATTGAAGATATTATCTGCTTGGCTAATGAATTGCCTGCCAGCCAACAATCAAGGTCAGAGAGCACCAAGGATCCCCCAGTGCAGCCTTGAGCTACAAATATTCTCTATTATTATGGGGAATATTTATCATTGGGGTCCACTCTGAGCTTGGTGGTTTTCTTGCAGACATTTCATTTACCAACCATGTAACACCATCCGGCACAAACTAAGTTTCTTGACATCCTAGTCTAGCCGCTATTCGGCCCTGGGCTTTATTCGTCTGAGTGCAGATCCCACAAAACTAAGTTGGAATTTATTTCGGGGGCTACCCATATGAGATTTTCCTGTCACTGGCCTATCTTTTACATTAGAAGATTACCCTGTCAACAGAGTGAACAGCTAACAGCCTTTATTAAAATAAGAGGTGCTTTTCAGGCAGCATTAATGGAAGCTGCCATTTGAAAAATGATGAATATGTGTTCAAAACAGAAATCATTAAAAGAGCAGTGTTCCTTTGAGCAGGATTCTGCCAGTCACCTTCATTTTTTTCCAGCTGCTCCATATCACTGTTAACCTCTCTGGAAGCCTGTCTCCCTCAAATAGATCATTTTCTGAGCAATCCCAAATTTCTACCTCTTCCATAGTACAGGTAATCCTCAACTTACGACAGTTCTTTTAGTGACTGTCCAAAGTAACAATGGCACTGGAAAAAAAGTGACTTATGACCATTTTTCAGACTTTTGCAAAATCCCTGGGGTCATATGATCAAAATTTGGACACTTGGCAGCTGACTCATATTTATGACCGTTGCGTTGTCTTGGCGTCACCTTTCGTGATCTTCGGATGAGCAAAGTCAGTGGGACAGCCGGATTCACTTAACAACCATGTTACTAACTTAATTACTGCAGGGATTGACTTAACAGCTATGGCAGGGAAGGTCGTAAAATGGGGCAAAACTCACTGAACAAGTGTCCTGCTTAGCAACACAGATTTAGTGCTCAATTCTTGTACATCAGGGATCTTCAAACTTGGCCCTTTGATGACTTGCGGACTTCAACTCCCAGAATTTCTCAGCCGGCATGCCTGGCTGAGGAATTCTGGAAGTTGAAGTCCACAAGCAGGGGTCTTCAAACTTGGCCCTTTGATGACTTATGGACTTCAACTCCCAGAATTCCTCAGCCAGGCACATGTGCCAGGCTGAGGAATTCTGGGAGTTGAAGCCCACAAGTCATCAAAGGGCCGAGTTTGAAGACCCTTGTTGTAAGTTGAGGACTACCTGTATTTATCTGCACGGGATATTTCTTTGGTAATTGTGTATTAAGAGGCCATATCTTATCATTCAATCTTCACCTCTGAAGCAATTTAAAAGAGGCCATATCCACTTGATCATAAAACAATGAGATGGCAAGTCAGTGTTTAACATTGTGTTAAGTACATTTCTTGCGGAATATCTTTGTTGTTGGCATCAGCAAATGGCTCAAGAGCTGAAGAACATGAGAAGAGAATAAATTTGCTTTCTACTTTCCAATGCTTCTAGAAAACACACACACAGAGACACACACACACACACACACACTTTTAATATTTCAAAAGCAGAACTCGAGGCTAATTGCAATGTCTTGCATCCCTCTGACCTGATTCAATTAATATGTCTGATTTTCTGCTTTGATTTAGAACCTTTCAAACATTATCCCACTACAGGGAAGGAAAGCTTAGAGCATTATTCTTTTTCAAAGAAAAGGAGAAGCAATTAAATCATTTTTAAGCAGAGCATACATTTCTGAACCCTCTGTTGAAGACACAGGAGGTGCTCTACCTTGAATCACACTGGTTCTCTGCTTTGTGTCCCAGTCAGTAATTACATCCAATTTTTTTTTTTTAGAGAGAGAAGATGCTTTACCTTGAATTTCTAAAGCCAAGTGAAGTACATTGTTCACACATTAAAGGACTAGCACAAATGATTCCTTAAAATAATTAAATGGCAAAGACTCGGTGTGGAGTTGATAGTGCTGAGCTGGCCTATTCCCACAATCTAAGGGGCTTTCAATGTCTCTTCCCAGTCTAAATCATCTTTATTCCCTATGTCTTTGTCAAGGATGAAACTTTGGCAATTACATGCTTCTGTGTTTCAACTTGCCTTTAGAGTAAGGAGGGGGAGATGTTACTTTCAAGTGGGTTAGATGGAGCAACAAAACTTCTATGATTCCCCCTGAAGACTGTGGGAGCCTGAAACCTTTTCAAGGACATCATAACAGGGGTGGATTTGAAGCAGACGGTTCCCATAACAAAGTGAACTTGTTTATATGGACTACCTAAGACTTTGGGGGGTTGGCTAGGAAAATTATTGTTTTCCATTTATTTTCTGTGAGGGACATCAATTTTGAAATCCTTCACCCAGGTTGAAGGCAGACAACTTAAATAAAAGATTCCTTCAGATTTCTCCCAAAGAAGAGAAGAGTTAGCCTACAAGTTCTCAAAGAGGTTCTTCCTGTTGATGTGAGCTGAAGGACATTTAACTGTATATTTTATTGGTGATACCATTCATAATCTATTTTTGTTAGATTTCCGAATCTACCAAAATGAACACCTTCTTGAATTGCAGGCGACACTTGTCAGAGTTCACAACCACTTATTGTTCCAATAAAAGAGAATCTCTGTAGCTTCAGGGCTGAACTGTGGAGTCCTTGGTGCTCTCTGGGCTTGGTGGTTTTCTTGCAGATATTTCATTACCCAACTAGATAATAACTTCAGCACTAGATTAAAATAGTTAGATGAGCACTACGTGGTCTAGCGCTGAAGATGTTACTTAGTTGGGTAATGAAATACCTGTAAGAAAAAAAACAAGCTTAGAGACCCCATAATTTAATAATCTCTCTGTCTGGAATTTCACAAGCTCCCTGGCTGGTGAAATAATATATTCATTTGCAATCAGAAAAAGAGGGGCTTGTTTGCTTTCACAGAAATATTTATTTGTGGGAAGCCGAGAGGAAAATGCATATAATGCCTCTTGCAAATAACGTCCACCATGCCTGCAAATAAATCACACACACCTTTCCCCCACAAAAAAAGCATTCCAAATCAAATTTCTAATAAACTCTGACAGAGAAACATTAAAAGAAACATTCTTGATTAATACATGAATCTCTGTGTCAGTTCCCACTTCAAATGCCCTTTCTGTCCGCTCTTTTGCAGTTGGAAAATAAATGCTGGGCCAGCTGCTCTCAAACAAACAACAACAAAAAATCTGGCTGAAAATAAAAATGTGCAGGCAAGGTGGGGAGGAAGAAGGAAAAAGCTGAAAGTTTACAGCAGCTATTCAATAATACCCAAGGTATCAATATTTCAAAAGTCAAAAAGAGATGGCTACCATCCAGCTAATGATACAGTTCTGCTCACGCAGAATCCAAATGATTACCTTTTACCGTTGTCTAGACAAAAATATAGTTTTGGAAGATGTTTGGTTTTTTAAAAAACTGAAACAACTCTCATGATCACAATAAAAAAGCTCATTCACTTCTTCAAACTTTGCCCAAAGAAAATTTATTGGCTTATTGTGTATTTCTTAGAGCATTTTAGTCTTTGAAAAGCTCGGCCATGTCTCACTCAGAAATAAAAGGTGTTTTACTCAAGGAGTAGACGCAACTTCCTTCAGTGTTTCTCACGAGAAAAGCCTTGTGAAGTAGGCCGGTCTGAGTAAAAGGCACTGACCCAGGTCATCCAGCATCCGTAGATGTCAACAGAGCTCTTCCTGCTTCTGTTCCAGCACCTTCACCACCATATCATATTGATTTTCCAAAGTAATTATTCTTTCAATTATATTTATATAGATGTGTGCATATAGCTCCTTCTACAAGTTTTCGTTACAATAGCTCTGAGATGTAGGCTGGGTTCAGAGAGGAATGGATAACTTAGGCAACCAGAATCCAAGAACTTCAGAACAGTGAGATTTATTGAGGAAAGTAAGAAGTCAAAACTAAGGAATTTCAAGAAAGACCATGAGTCAAGGACAAGCCCTAAGAGAGAGAGAGAGAGAGAGAGAGAGACAGAAATACAAAGCTTAAAAACATGAGTGTTGTTTTCGTTTCTTGCAAGTCATGAACCTCTTGGTGGTGTACCTCCATCTTGCCTTAGTTTTTACAATCATCAGATTATTTATCCTGTGGTTTCTCACAGGAATTAGCCATCACATCCTTTTGAAGTCCCCCACTTGTGGTTGGATCCCAGAAATCAAGAAATTTACAATGAAAAGTGAGATATCGCAACCTGGCAAAATTGGCTGTGTGACCTTTGTGGGAGCAAACGTGTCCAACGTCTTTGAGTGTTATCAGCACAGAGCATCACCAAACACGGTTCTTTCAACAGTTTGTGGGGGGAAACCCATCCATTTGAGTAGATCATGGAAACTGTTGACATTCAAGCTATCCTGTGAGATATAAATTCAACCCAATTGCTCCAATTTGAAGCATCTTCTATCTACAACTTCATTGCCTTCCGCCAAAACCCCACCATATAGCTTCAAGAATTAGCAAATAAGCAACACGGCTCCTCAACTAGAGAGCTAAAAATAGAGCCCTAAAGATTTAATTTTACATTTCCCAAGTTTAAATAAAACACCTATTCTCACGATACATTATATTGTTGTTGCTGTTATTGGTGGCGGCGGTGTTATTTCCCATTCCCAACATTAGCATGCAACTTTCCACACATGGTAAATAATATTTCTCAAAGCAGTGTCCTAAAATAAATGTTGCCTGGTAATGAGCTGTGCTTTGCATTCAAACAATGGAATTCAGTAAGGGGAGGAGTGGGGGAGCACATTTATAATAGATTGCAACAGAATAAATACGCAGGGAGATTTATTTATTTTTTTTAGGGAAAAAACATCAAATGCATTGTCAGGATATGTAATATTAACGAAGACAAGAGTAAGCTTTCCAACGCAGCAAATGCTGTGTAATATTATCCACTGACACAAGGTTTGCAATGCACTCAAAGCTATGTAATAATTTTAATGAAGCTAGGACCATGCTTTTTAGCACCAAATGCTACCTGATTTTAAATGCAAAAACAAAACAAGCACCACTGCAGGAGTTGAGGACAGTTAAGAAGACAGATATTGGGGGGGGGGGAATCCTGTTCTATCTTTTTTTCTCCCAAGGGTTTTTGAATGTATATCAAAAAAGAATCTCTCTCTCTCTCTCTCTCTCTCTCTCTCTCTCCATATTTATCTACATCTATCTATCTACATCTCTCTCCTATCTATCTATCTATCTATCTATCTATCTATCTATCTATCTATCCATCTATCTATCTATCTCTATCATCTCTATCTCTATCATCTCCATCTCTATCTGTCTGTCTGTCTGTCTATCTGTCTATCTATCTATCTATCTATCTATCTATCTATCTATCTATCTATCTACACATACACACACACATGCATACGTATGTGTAGTCCTTGACTTACAACCTCAATTGGAATGCCCAACAGAGGTACCACATGGTAGAACCACAACTGCACAACAGAAATACCATACCATATGGCAGAACTGCAACTGCACAACCAGAGGTCCCATATGGCAGAAGCACAACTGCACAACAGAGGGATCATGGGGCAGACCTGGGCACACGTGCCATTATATTCCATATGTAGTAAGTTGTCAAGTAAGGATTTGCATTTGTGCAATTCCCATTCCTTTGTAAGCAACTGTTAATGACATTTAAAAAAGAAAAAAAAAACTTCCTTGAGCTTTTTCCAGCAATAGCACCAAACATCTCCATATGTTCCAAAAGTCATCCAATTGCTTTAAGATGAAGCATCACGGGAAACCACAGTTGTCATAGAGATGGTAAAACACCCCACAGCACATGGTTGAAAAAGCATAGCAGCACACTAAGAGTATCAGAGTATTAAAGCAAAGGCATGAAAACTTTAAGAAAGAGAAAATGGTACTTACCCCCTGAAGTTAATAGTTGTTGGAAAAAAGGGTTTCTGAAATCCGTTGTTCTGTTCCATCATATATATGTTTGGGAAAAGCCTTCCTTCCTTCCTTCCTTCCTTCCTTCCTTCCTTCCTTCCTTCCTTCCTTCCTTCCTTCCTTCTCCTTAAAAAGTGGGAATAAAGCAGAAAAAGTCTTAATTCAACTCTCTTGTATGATTCATACCATCTCAATGCAATGTAATAAATCTCTAAGTTAAAGTACAGGTAGCCCAAGCCTTGACTTACAATTAGTCACTTAACTGGTCAAAGTTTCAACAGACATTCCCAGAGCTACATATCAACCATTTTTTGGCTCATGATGTCTGTACATACATAATCACAGTTTGGGTACTTAGCAACCTGCTCACCTATGCAGCTATTTGCAGCATTTCCTGATCACAAGACCACAATTTATGACTTTTGTTTGTTTGGTTGGTTGACCTGTATGCAAAATACCAACGGGTGGGCCCAAATATTTTGCATTGCAAATACTTTTGGCCACCTAGTTCATTGGTGATTTGTGGCTGGTGGTCCACCCTGCCAAGAGAGGCCCACCTGTCACAAAACATGGCATAAAAACAAGGCATTTAAATAAGAGAGACAGTTCTGGAGTGACAGGTTAACAATTTCACTCAGCTGGCAGCTGAAAGGAACCATTTTTAACGATCGCGTCTTCTGTTGCTGTTCCTTCCCAGCTGGTGGAACTAATGCTGATCTGCGTATGCAGCTAATTACAGATCAGGATAAATACACAAACGCACGCCCAGCTTTCCCTGCAGGTACTGTCCCATCATCCCCAACTAGCAGCACAGATGGAGAATAACAATTGAGGGAACTAGGTGTGTCTAGTAGTCCAATGAAGAGAAGGAGTAGGAATGATATGATAGCAGTCTTCCAATATTTGAGGGGCTATCACAGAGAGGTGGAGGGGATCAACTTGTTCTCCAAAGTACAATATAAAAAAAATGTTGTAACTCTAGAAAGAGTGCAGAGAAGAGCAGCAAAGTTGATTGGGGAACTGGAGGCTAAAACATATAAAGAATGATTGCTAGAATTGGGTTTGTCTAGTTTAGTGAAAAGACAGATCGGGAGGACATTGATAGCAATCTTCCAGTAGGGACTGCCACAGAGAAGACAGAGTCAACCTCCAAAGCGCCTGAAAGCAGGACAAGAAGCAACAGATGGAAACTAATCAAGGAGAGAAGCAACCTGGAACTAAGGAGAAACTTCTTGACAGTTAGAACAATTAATCAGCAGAACAACCTGCCTCCAGAAGCAGTGAATGCTCCAACACTGGAAGTTTTTAAGAAGAGACTGGACAGCCATTTGTCCAAGGTCAGACCGTATTATTCTATGTGTTCTATGTGTTGTTGTCTAAAATATTTAGAAGACCATCTGTTTATCAAAGGGTGGGCAACCTACAGCCTACCCCCAGCATCTTAATTTGTTATTACACTTCCATCAATTTCTCCCCATAGATTACAGCATCAAATCATTGTAATGAGATGTTTTATTTTGGTTTGTTCCTCTTTTTTTCTCTTTTTTTGTAAACAGAAATGAAACAGACACTTTAAGTCTACAGCATGGCAAGGTTAATGCACTTATTTTAGGGGTCAGAACATACTCCAAAAAGTTAAGAAAGAAGGACAATCACAGCCTGGAGCTGCTCCGGTGATATCACTGCCATGTACCTCCAATGTCAGAAAATAAAACTGTAGCCCAAAATGGGGAGGGGGGTGAAAATTTGCCTGGCCTCAGTTTATCAAGTTCATCCAGCATGAAGTCAACATAATTTGCACAAGTTTAGCTGTCAATTGCACAATCTGTCACTGGTGCAAATAATGTATACCAAGAATCTCCTGCTTTGCAGATGGAAATGTGTTTTATTTCAGACTCAGCAAAGCTCAGTCCATGGCAGAGGGCCCTGGAAATCTGTATCCAGACCTACTTTGGAGGTACCACTGATCTACTCATCTCTATGGAACAATATGGTTGAATGGGTAAGATGTCCATACTCACTTCCTCCCCCCCCACACACACACAAACACACACACCCCTAAGGGCTGGGCTCACCCTTTGTATGAAATGGTGGAGTGCTCTCTGAGCTTGCTTGCTTTCCTGCAGACATTTCATTACCCAACTAGAGAACATCATCAGTGTTAGAAGGGAGGGGATTTGTGGTGGGGAGGAGGAGGAGGAGGACCATGGGATCCTGGGTCCTTTCTGAACTTGCTTGTTTTCTTGCGGACGTTTCATGTTCCATGTCCGCAGGAAATCAACCAGGCCCTACAGAGGTAATGTTGTGGAATAACTGTTTATCTGTTAATGTTTTTTATCTGCTATGTTTTTTTTAACGGCGTAAGATTTTAATGTTTTTCAGTGTTTCTAGGTTGCAAGCCACCCAGATGAGATGAGATGGGCAGCAAATAAATTTTATAAATAAATAAATAAATAAATAAATAAATAAATAAATAGGAGGTTCTTGGTTGCCAAAAGCAAAGAAGCAGAGAAGCCCGGATACTTAAGTAGGTAGATAGGTAGATAGGTAGATAGATGGATAGATGGATAGATGGATAGATAGATAGATAGATGGATGGATGGATGGATGGATGGATGGATGGATAGATAGATAGATAGATAGATAGATAGATAGATAGATAGATAGATAGATAGATAGATAGGCAGGCAGGCAGGCAGGCAGGGCAGGGCAGGGCAGGGCAGGGCAGGGCAGGGCAGGGCAGGGCAGGGCAGGGCAGACAGATAGTAGATGGACAGACGGACGGGCGGGTACGCAGGCAGGCAGACAGACAGGCAAACAGACAGACACACAGACAGACACTGAAAGAAGGAAACTTTCAGTTCTGAAATAATGCCAGGACATATAGTTTAACAAATACATAAATTAGGAGATTATTAATAAGATCTAAATTCTTCAGGAAGCGTTCTATAGAAACAGAAAACTTATTAAAATGATTATATGGGGAGGGCGGGGGTATCCTCAGCTTTACAGATCCAGTGACTGAATTTGCATTTTTTTCTGATTAGGCGATAATTGTGTTTGAATACTAAGTGTGCAGCTGCACAAAAGGTAATTTGATGCTTATGGTTTCTAATGTAGTTTTTTTTAAACGCTTAAACATAGAGATACTTCCAAGGAAGATACACGTTTGGATTGAGTCCAAAGACTGTGCTGAAGCATTAATCATCTAAAAGCAGTCGCTGTGATTTTAAAACCATTATTCGTGGCTTATTGTGATGTGGGAATGCAGACAATGATGGTTTATTCAAAAAGCCATGGCTAAGGAAGCAGAAAAGTAGTGCAATGTGTGAACCAGACCGCTATAATCATGTCTGGGCATCACGTTGACAATCTTAATTGAAGTCTGTTAAACAAACCCACAACTGGATGACTCACAGAGGACATTAAGGCACAAAGACAAGGTTGACAGACCACAATGGCTTCTCATAAGCTGAAATTTTCAGGCATTCATAGATACATGGTCTCTATCAATACATTATACCTGTATAAGTGAAAATTAAGAATACAGAAATGTGTCCACTTCATAAGAGCCCTGGTGGCACAGTGGTTAGAATGCAGTATTGCAGGCTAATTTTGCTGACTGCTGCCTGCCAGCAGTTCAGCAGTTCGATCCTCACCAGTTCAAGGTTAACTCAGCCTTCCATCCTTCTGAGGTTGGCAAAATGAGGACCCAGATTGTTGGGGCAATAGGCTGACCCTGTAAACCACTTAGAGAGGGCTATAAGGCACTATGAAGCGGTATATAAGTCTAAGTGCTATTGCTATTGCCCTTCCTTCCTTCCTTCCTTCCTTCCTTCCTTCCTTCCTTCCTTCCTTCCTTCCTTCCTTCCTTCTTTCTGATCCTGACTGGCTCAAGGTTGACTCAGCCTTCCATCCTTCCGAGGTTGGCAAAATGAGACCCAGATTGTTGGAGGCAATACACTGTCTCTGTAAACCACTTAGAGAGGGCTGTGAAGCACTATGAAGCGGTATAAAAATCTAAGTGCTATTGCTATTGCTACTTTTTAAATTCTTTCCAGGTAAGGAACCTATCTTTCATGTAAAAACAGGGCTAAAGTTTGCCTATTCTTGTTTTGTTTTTGCTGGCTTTTTGATTAAGCACAGGTCCTTCCTGACCTGTCATTATTAATGGTTCCTGTCCCACTCTAGTTTGCTGTACTCTATCATTATTCCGTTCTGCTTATATTTTGGTTTTCAAACAATTGTCACGAAACCTCTTGGGACACTCACTGAAGCTGAAAATAAGATGAATATATCTCAACGAAGACTTAACTAATTTGCTGACAGGGATACAGTTGCGCAGGCAATTCAACAGAGTCAAAAGCGAGACATAGGTATGAGATTGCCAATATTCCAGTCAAATCATCAATGAACAGAGATTTACTGTATGTCATTATTTTGATTTATTACACTTCTTTCTCCCAGCCAGGGCTTCCCAAAGCTTTCTCTTTATTGCCAAAAAGGGGCTTATCAGAAAGACTTATGGAACTTCAAGGGTTGGTTCTAAGCTTCTTCTTTCATCCTCATTGTAACTTCAAACAGTTGCAGAACAAATGTTTGTAACTCGTAACTTGATTGAATGATCTTTATGTCATTTCAACAAGTTGCCATTGGTAACTACATCAATGTTTGTCTTGAGAGGTTGTCAACTATATTTGAGTGACGATGATGTTATCCATTGTGTCTGACATTTGGCAATTCTATGGACCGGGTCTCTCCACATCTTCCGATCTTGCACTAGTTATATTTTAGCATACATGGCAATCTTTAAGCCAATTTAAGTGTCCCTGTTGTGATAGGCAATGGGTTTGTGTGTTGTTAACCAAAGAAAATCCATTCCACTCAGTTATGGATAATTTACTCATTTACTCATTCAGCCTCACAACAATCCATAAACTTGTCGCTGAGTTTTGTGAATAAGTGGTCAAGTTTTGTGAACCTGGTCTTCCTTAGTCCAACCCAACCTCTTGTTGTTGTTAGTTGCAAAGTCATGTCCGACCCATTGCAACCCCATGGACAACGTTCCTCCAGGCCTTCCTGTCCTCTCTACCATCTTCTGGAGTCCATTTAACTCACGCCTACTGCTTCAGTGACTCCATCCAGCCACCTCATTCTCTGTCATCCCCTTCTTCTCTTGCCCTCCATCTTTCCCAGCATTAGGCTCTTCTCCAGTGAGTCCTTCCTTCTCATTAGGTGGCCAAAGTACTTGAGTTTCAACTTCAGGATCTGGCCTTCTAAAGAGCAGTCGGGGTTGATCTCTTCTAGGACTGACCCAACCTCTATATCTACATTTTTCAAACTTGACAACATTAAGAAGTGTGAACATTCAGCTGGGGAATTCTGAGCACTGAAGTCCACCCATCTTAAGGTTGCCAAAATTGAGAAACACTGGTTTAGGATATGATTGGTTCCCCATATAACAGTATGTGTGACACAACTATTTGCATATTATTCTGTGGTAGTTCACAACAATTATAAAATCAAAACCCTAAACCCATCGAGAATGTCTAAGAGAAAATGGATCCAAAATTCAGCAAGCATCAATCATATCATCAAGGGAACTGTCAGCAGATCAAGAAAGAGATGGAAAGCTAAAACCTACTTTAATTGAGAACATACTTTTTCAAGTCTGATTGTGCTTCCTCTCCTTCCTCTTTACAAGTTCCTCTTTTTTTCGTATCATAGTTGAGCTGAATCCAGTCAAACCACAGATATTAAAAAGTGACTGTTTCAAAAATGGAATCAAATATTTCCCATCCTTGTCCTCATTTTTATTTAGACTCTGGAGAACCCCAAGAGATCATTTGCACAAAGCTCTACAGAATATGCTTTCCTGGTAGCCAGGAATGTAGGATCCCTGGTTGTCCAATGCTCAGTTCTTCTGTATGGAAATCAGCTACTTAATCTTTTAGATACTTTCACAGTCGGAAAGTCCTAGTGTGCATTCAGCCAGGGAAGAGATGAGAAACCCCTTTTAAAAAACAAAACAGGACAGGACATCCACTATTGTAATTTCAACATAAAGAAATGAAGACATCAAGACACGTGCATAAGCTCATCAAAATGCCTGCAGCTGGAGCATTATTTAAATAACTTCCTTTTCTGTTCGATATGGATTACAACCACTTAGGAGTCTGATTATAATTTCTTTCTAGGGTCTGATTTTGTAACTAAGGCCAATTTTATTTATTATCTCTCTGTTAGCATTGGGGGATTCAAAAATTGTCTCTCATTCTTATCTCACTTCCAGGGAAGGGAAGGGAAGGGAAGGGAAGGGAAGGGAAGGGAAGGGAAGGGAAGGGAAGGAAGAAGGGGAAAGGAGGAAGGGGGAAGGGAAATCTCCTTCAAGTCAAAGATGATTTCATAGACCCATCCATATGGTTTGCCGCCATCTTTTACCAAGTTCTTTTTTTTTCAACCTCTTAATCTAATCTACAACCCTAGTATTCTCTGAAGCAGTGTTTCTCAACCTTGGCAACTTGATGATGGGTAGACTTCAACTCCCAGAATTCCCCAGCCAAGTGGCTCCCAATTCTCTCCAACCAGCCCCAACTGGTTCCCAGTTCTGGGAGTTGAAGTCCACCCATCTTCAAGTTGTCAAGATTGAGAAGTCCTACTCTGATGAGATCCCATCAGAGTCCTACCAAGCCCCAGCCCAGCCTAGTCCCAGCCCTACCAAGTTTTCAATCCCAGATAGAACCATCTAAGTACTACCACTTAAAAAGATAACTAAATTTAGCTACACCTCTCACCAACATGACTGCTTCCAACAGAGTGCTCAAGCTACAGTTGACTTCATTTCTTCATTTTCTTAGCAAGTTGAAAATCAATGGTTTCTTATCAGCTGTTTTCCCATTCCTAAATCTGCTTGTGTTTCTCCAAACCCTGAATTGTCGAATCTCAGTCTGTTTTCTTGCTAGCTGTCCCAGAAATGAAAGATGTAATCAGACAGAGATGTAATATCCTGTAATTCAGTGAACAGAGCTGCTTCTATGGTAATTTCTTGGGTAATTACATGTGCAAATGATGCTTTTCTGTAATTGAAATTGAACAGCCGATGGTAATCCATAATTTATTAAGCTACTTTCCATCATGCACTGGTGACTCTTAGCAAGGGCTCTTTTGGTGTCCTACATTTAGAATATGTAGTCATCTACAGCCACTGGAGCATGTTGAGAAGGAATCACAACTTAGGAGCAAAGGGTGTGTTTGACTTGCCAGAGTCGTAGAATCACAAAATTGGAAAGTACCTTAGAGTCATCTAGCCTAACCCCTGGTCAGTACATGACCCACTAGAGAATTCTGGGCAGATGACCATCCAGCCTCCATTTGAAGATCTCTAGTAAAAAAAAGGGAGCCACCACTTCATGTGGCAGATTGTTCCCGTGGCTAACAGTTCATAAAGGCATTCCCTGAAACAAATCACAAGGATTTCAATAAACAATCCCAAATTTGAACATTAAAGTAAGAAAAACACTTCCCTTATCATGATTTTCAACCTATGTGTGATTTTATACTTTCTATCATATTTCTTTTTTCCTCTCTTTGCTCCAATATCCAAGTCCCAATGTATTCTAGAGAGTTGCAGGAAATGGGTATGTCTACTTTAATGAAAAGAAGGATTAGGGGTGACATAACGGCAGTGTTCCAATATCTGAGGGGCTGTCACAAAGAAGAGCAAAGCCCTTCAAAGCAGGACAAGAAGCAACAGATGGAAACTAATCAAGGAGAGAACCAACATAGAACTAAAGATAAACTTCCTGACAGTGAGAACAATTAACCAGTGGAACAACCTGCCTCGAGAAGTTGTGGGTGCTCCAACATTGGAGGCTTTTAAGAAGAGACTGGACAACCATTTGTCTGAAATGTTATAGGGTTTCCTGGGTTGGACTAGAAGACCTCCAAGATCCCTTCCAACTTTGTTATTCTGTTATTCAGGAGCTAGTTCCCCAACTCCATCTTAAAGCCACACATGCTGAAGTTCCATATTTAATCTTATTATTGTGGTGAATGTAGTCTGGATTCCCAGGAGGGAGGGGCTGCATTCTAGAGGCAGCGAATGTTTGGTTGGGAGGAAGAGGGTTAAGCCTGATCTTCCCTTGTGATTCCCAGAATATATCTATAGTAATGCAAACAGATGCTTTATTTTGGCAAGATTTCTATCTATAGGTTAGGAACAATAATGGAAACTACTCAGAAGTAATTATGTGTGTCTCTCTCTTAGTTCTCGGAGGTCCTGACAGTTATAGAACAATAGAAAGAAAAAGTGGGAAGAGATCATAAAACTCTTGGAAGGAATAATGTAGCCCAACCCTTTGCAAAATGTGGAAAAATCCATTAAACTAACCCCATAGCTGTCCTTATATTTAGTTCAACCCACTTCCCTGTGCAGGAATTCTTTCTCTACCTAAAATTCCAGACATCTATTGTTATAAGTCCAAGGAAACCTACTCATTGGAGTTAATGGGCCAATTTACCGAGCTGATATAAATCAGCTTCCATTGTACAGGGTGTTCTATCTTAATGGAAAGTTGGTTCGGTTGCCGGACATTGGAAGAATGTCACATTAGTTCATTTTAATAGAGCTGCCGTCTCTCAGCTCAATCTATTTCACGGTGTCATTTCCAGATAATAGAGCTAGGGGGGGGGGTTGGGAGAAGAAGAAAGAGCCACAGAGAACAGCTTGAGCTCCTGGAGCAAAGGTATGGTATTTTTCAAGGAGAGGGATATATTTAGCCATGTGGTGCTGAGCAATAGAGGCCAACAATATGACTTAGTGAAACGACTTTCAACTTTCCAAAGGCTCAATCAAGAGACTTGTCCATGGTGCTGAACACGCAACTACTGTATGATATTCACCTTCTGGATTGCGTTCACTCATCCGTTATTCATTCATTCATATATATCCTGCCTTTATTAATTTTATAAATAACTCAAGGCAGCAAATGTATCCAACATGCTTTCCTCCTCCTATTTTCCCCACCACAACAACAGCAACAATAAGAGGAGGAGGAGGAAAGTGTGTTGCATATGTTCACCATCTTGAGTTATTTGCAAAAATAATAACCACGGGATACAATATATAAATAAATAACAGACACGTTCTATTTTAAATAAATAACAGACAAGATCTGATGCAGCTTCAGCTTTTTCTCTCGAGACTGAATCCAGCTTTGAATAGTTTCTAGAAGCTTCCCTTCCCAAATCAAGGAGAAAAAAAAATCCTTAAGAATGTGGAATTCTGTTTCTATCCATGACAATTAGGATCAATCACCATTCCTCAACACAGCATCTATTTGACCACATTCAGATTATGGACATTTGGAGCCTACCTGAAGAAATTAACTAGGTTATCATCAAGCTATCGCTTTTTTCATTTCTTGGCAAGAATCCATCTATTTTCCATCCGTTTTTCTGTTTTTGAAGTAGTTGGGAATAAAACAGATCTACATCAGCCAACCCTGACCGCAAATTCTGAGCCTTTTCTTTCAAGATAGAAAAGATCACTCTCCTAGGAAATTAGAAGCATTATTTTTCGCATTCCTTACATACGTTTTAAGATATTACATTTATCACCCCTTGTGGACAGTCTCATTTGGTTAAGACGATGTATCAAAGTGAGCAAGTAGCAGTTTTCAATACTCATTAGACGATCTCATTAAAGCTTGACTGTTATTCCTCTCTGAATAATCCCAAAACAAATTGTGACGTTATGCTTTGGTTACCTTCAATTAAGATATTTACAAGAGAACACATTTACCAGCTCCACAACGCCACCAATGTAGTCAATCAGCATATACGAGCTATATAGATTTTACAACTGAATCCAGTCTTGATTAGCCTAATCTCTTTAAGAGAGAAATGAAATGAACCAGTGCAGTAATACAGAGAGAGAGAGAGAGAGAGAGAGAGAGAGAGAGAGAGAGAGAGAGAGAGAGAGAGAGAGAGAGAGAGAGAGAGACTTTTCCTTCTCCATCTTCTCCATCTCTTCCCTTCCCCATCACTTAGCAATTCATGCAAGAAAGAGGAAAAAATAGCATCAACAAGTTTTAAAGGATCTGTACATTCCTCATTCGGCAATGAAACTCTGCAGGCTACCAGTGTGTTATTTTAAGCAGGCAAAGCAATTCAAAAATACATTTTTCCAAACAGCAAGGCTGCCAGTCAAAAGGAAGAAAGGGATATGGAGAAGAAAGGATATCTTTTTTCCCCTCCCCTCTGTCTTGATTTTTCCTGTCTTTGATCTATTTCTATCCCGTTCTTCAAATGAAATCCCACCCCACCCCTTCCAGAAAACAAGAACAAATTATGAGCAGTGAATCTTCCAAGACAATAAATACTTCTTAACAGGGAAAGCTGTCTGTATCGTAACCTTTCCTGGGCTGAGGGCCATATTTCATTTCTGAGTGACATAACTAGACTTTGTTTTCAAAAATAGCGAGCGGGGTCAGGACAAAAATCTAATTTTGCTTGAGTCCCATTTAAATTTCAATTAAAACTCAGTAGAGTTGATATCATCAATCCTTTGATTTGCATCCTATAAAGACAAATGCTACTGGAAGGGAGTAGATTGTGCCAATCACAAAACTGTCCTGGGGGCGTCTAGTGGTTAAGGCAAGCAACTCTTGAGTTCTAGTCCTGTATTAGCCATGAAAGCCAGGTGGTGACTTTGGGCCAATCACCAGGAGATTGGGAGTTCTAGTCCTGTTTTAGCCATGAAAGCCAGGTGGTGACTTTGGGCCAATCACCAGGAGATTGGGAGTTCTAGTCCTGTTTTAGCCATGAAAGCCAGCTGGGTGACTTTGAGCCAGTCCTCCTTTCTCATCCCAACCTGAATAGATAGGTAAATAAATGATGGATGATAGATGGGTGGATAGGAGGAGGAAGATGCATTGGATATGTTCACCACTTTGACTTCTTTGTAAAAAAAATAATATAGACGGAATACAAACAAATAAATAAATCTATTCATCTATCCACCCATCTATCACCAGTCATTTATTTAGCTATCTATTCATCTATCCACGTGTGTCCTGTTCTGCTCCAAAAACTGAAGTTACTATCAGGTACTTTTAAAACATCTGACAATAAAATAACAACGCAGCATTTGAAAATAAAATAACAACGCAGCATTTGAAAATAACCCATACTTATGGGTTTAAAATTAAATCCCACACATAGTTCTTAGCCTGTCTTAAAGAAGCAGATCATAGACATTTAGTAAAATGACCAGAGTTGGGAGTTCTCCTCCAAGGGTAATACATGAAAGAAGGGTGGGGGCCATGATAGCAAAGCCCTGCTTGGGGGATCAATACTCTGTAACTGCCAAGGGGAGGCAGTTTTATCCTCTTTGGATAAATTCTCTCTCTTTCTTGACTAAGTGGTCCTGTAAGTTACCAAGACCTACACCATAAAGTTAATTGTTACACAAGCACAATTTACAGGGGAGGGGCATGGTCATCTTTGGGTACAAAAAGCCAAAGTTCATTTTAGGGCAGTGGAGTGTTCAGTCTGTAGAATATATGTGAATGGAACGTTGACCTTGAGATCAAGGTAAGCAGAGGCAGGTCACGAAAAACACCAAAACAATGATAAAACAAGAAACTTGGCTGTGCGTCTATCCGTATGTGTGTGTCTGTGTGTCTCTATGTCCACGTGTCTGTGCATGTCTATGTCTGTGTATCTGTGTCTGCGTGTTTGCACGTCTGTCTCTTTATCCAGTCCCTCTATTGCAGTGCGGGCTGCTTCTGCAATTCCATGTGGTTCTTAATGAATTTTGGCAAGCTTTGATGCTTCTCAAGAATCCCCATGTGACTCGGTTTTCTAAGCTATTTATCTTTTGGGGTGATGTTTTAGGAAAGGGGAATTCAGCATTTAGAAATGGAAATATCCTATGTTCTTCCTTTGCCAACAGAGCTCTGGAGAGACGAAGCAAAGAGCAGAGGATCGTTTGAAAGCCCGTCTTGTGGCATTCGTGCCAGCTTTCACTTCCCGTGGCACCTCCATGAATAAATGAACAGGGTTCACACAAATGTGCATGTACCACTCACCAGGAGTAATGGAATGCCTGTGCATCGGATGGGGAGATGGAAATTTATTATATACTAGACCAGGGGTAGGCAACCTTGGCTCTTTTATGACTCGTGGACTTCAATTCCCAGAATTCTGGTTCAGGAATTGAAATCCACGAGTCATAAAAGAGCCAAGGTTGCCTACCCCTGCACTAGATCAGGGATCTCCAGACTTGGCAACCTGTGGACTTCAAGTCCCAGAATTCCCTAGCCAGCATTCTTCTCTGCAGAAAGATGATACAGGGTCTGGAGGCTAAATCTGATGAAGAATGTTTATCGCTCTCCTTTCCTATTGTACTAAAGGCTAAAACATACAAAGAAGGGTTCCAGGAATTGGGTATGTCTAGTCTAATGAAAAGAAAGACCAGGGGAGACATGATAGCAGTGTTCCAATATTTGAGGGTCTGCCACAAAGAAGAGGTGATCAACCTGTTCTCCAAAGCAGCAGAAGGCAGGACAAGAAGCAACGGATGGAATCTAATCAAGGAGAGAACCAACCTAGAATTAAGGAGAAATTTCCTGACAGTGAGAACAATTAATTAGTGGAACAACTTGCCTCCAGAAGTTGTGGGTGCTCCATCACTGGAGCTTTTTAAGAAGAGACTGGACAACCATTTGTCCAGAATGGTATAGTGTCTCCTGCTGGAACAGGGGGCTGGACTAGAAGACCTCCATGGCCCCTTCCCATTCTATTGTTCTGTTCTGTTATTCTGTACTGATGGATCTCTTCTTGTTGTTTTCAAAAAAGAGTTCCTAGAAGCCTGACAACTGCCTACTCACACTATGTAAACAAGTGCCCTGGAATGCCTCCTTTACTGTCAAACTAGGAAGGTGAAGCCATCAGTAATCCCATCAAAAAGAAAGGCTGTTATTGCCCTCAGAGGGTATATCCCAGCCCCAATTTGGAATAAAATCAAAAGCTACAATTCACAGCCTGGACCAGTGCTGGCTGTTGGGTACTTAGCACTCAAAATGAATATGACTAATCGGTCTTACAATGCAATTTGGGGGGGGGGATCAAAGCTATATAATTTGCCTTCATGTCATAACCCCGCTACATTTTATTGGCTACAGCTACTCTGCAATTAACGCTGATCACAGATACATTGGACTCGGAATTAAGCCGGCTTTTCAAGAATGCCAGCCAAGGAATCATTTATGGCTAATAAGAGTTTTAGAATCGACTCTAAAATAACTGGGTGGTGGTAGCTATATCTCTCTCCTGCTTTATTTTTTGAGCCACGGGAGACCTTCCACAGGAATGGAACTCAAAGGTGTCTGCAGAACTCAAAATAAGTCAACATAGCGGCCTAGGGCAGGATTTCTATGGCATGCTCACTGTGGCTTTTATTACATGGACACATATATCTTGTGGATGCCTCTGATCAAGCTGATGTTTTGTTAATTGCTTCTGGTCTGATCAGACAGCAGGAACAGATTTTATTTTTAGACCAAGATGGTGGGCTACAGGTAAGCTTATGTAATCATTAATTATGAAATAAACCACTGTGGTCAGCTTCATTTTGTGTGTGTGTGTGTGTGTGTGTGTGTGTGTGTGTGTAGGAGAAGAGCAGGCAGAGCTGGGGGGAGGAGTGAAGGGTGTCATTAGCTTAGAGTCATTACATTGCCACATCTTGAAATCCATTGACCTTCTTCATCTGGCACCAATTCAGATTTGAATTTAATTACTTAAATTCTTGTGTATAGGCAATAAATCTCTCTGAACTGCAACTTACTGAATGGTCCTCATCCTTCGCACCTGACGTTAATCTAGTCAACTAAAGTTCAAATCTGGATCAGTACCAAATAAGGGTCAACAGAATTCAAGAGGGTGAGGCCAAACCTGGATCGCTTGTGGCAACATAATGAGTCAAAGCTGATTACCTGCTTAACTCAGCCCCCCCCCCCAGCCCTGCCTGCTCTTCTACACTATCAGAGACAGAAGTAGAATGACAAGATCAGGCCAATGGAAGCCGTGGGGTCTCTGAAACTTTCAACACCTGTCATGGCCTTCTGCACAAGATCCCACCAGATGCCTGGCAAATGTTCCAAGGAAAACGGTGCCAAGCTTGCCCAAAACACAGGGTTGGGTAGGGTTGGTGGAAAGCTGCCCACATGCAGAATGTGAGATCAGTAGATGCTTGGAATGATTTGCTCCAAGTTGGCCACCAGGTTCGACACAGCATTTAATAGAGCGTGGTGGGACCCAACAAGGCCTGATTACAGTCCTATGTCTAAGATTGAAGCTCTCTCATTATGAAGGTGGCACAAAAGCCACCTAATGGGGAGAATGATTACAAGTGTTTAGACTGACCCATATCAAAGGGAAGCCAGCCTACACACAATCTCCAAAGGGAAGGCAATCTAAAGACGTGTGAAAAGAATGGTGATGAGGGGTGGTCTTTGAAGGGCTGGAATCTTGCCCTAAATCAGGGCTGTCCAATCTCGGCAACTTTAAAACTTGTGGGCTTCAATTCCCAGATGAAGCATGGCTGGCTGGGGAATCCTGGGAGTTGAAGTCCATGGGTCTTAAAGTTTGCCAAGATTGGACACCCCTGCCCTAAATCTCACCCTTTCACAAAGGACCTTGTAGTCATACAACTTTACCAATAACACCAACCCATACCTAAGTCATTCTTCTCATGACGACGCTAGTGATGGTTTGCTTGGGAGAAGCCATGGCTTCCCGTTTCATCCCAACAAACCTGAATCTATTCTGAGCTGCAATGGTCCAACATTCAACGCTGAGCTTGCAATTCCAGCTCAGTTGTCTGCTACCCAAAAAGACGGGGTGTGAAGAGAAAGAACAAAAAAGAGATTGAGAAGTCTGCCTCTCCATTGTGTACAATGGCTAACACAGACCACAAGAGAAAGTGGGTGGCCCTCGGTTAAAAAACATATTTGCTGTGTCTTTGAAATCATGTCTAAACCCAAGCAAGATCCATAGGAGATGCAAGAAAAGAGAACTAAGTTCTCCGCTTTGCTTTACTGACTCACAAGATTCAGTAGCTCTTCTTCTTTACAAACATACACTATCATGTACAGTAGACACTGTCATCTGGGTCTAAGCAAGTTCCCCAACAGATATACTAAATTAAAAGCTATTTTAGCCAAAGAAACATCTACTTTTGAAGATAAGGGAGGTATGAATTTAGAATGCCACTGTATCAGGCCCACAAACAGACTCTCTCATTTGTTGAATTTAAAATACATTTGCACTGATATTTCTTGCTCTCTGTTCCTTATCAATTGTGCCAAGCTGTTGACTGGAAACACTCCATTCTTTGCATTGCGAGAGTCATTTCCAACTGATGCTTGCTTCTGCATGCTTTTGGAAAGGAAAAAAAGAGCAGCTTGCCAATCAATGTTTGAAAGGGGTGGGGGGAAACCCGACAACCAACCAACCTCCAGGCAAAATCCATGCAAGATAGACTCCTCTCCTTAATCAAAAAAGAATTTCAAAGGAAATCTGGCTATCTTCAATTGGATTTCTCCCATGGAAGTTTTAGCTCCAGCTGATAGCCCTCTGAGCCTGTAGCAGAAGAACAGGAATGGAAAGGCCCCAAGGCAGGATGGCCAGCCTTGTTCCTTCTTCTCAACCAAAAGTTCCAGCTGTGCTGTAATCTTCAAACTCCATTGCTCAGCTCTTCTGAGTCTCTAGATGTTTCTCCTCACAATCAATCAAAATCTACCTTCTTGTAACTTAAGGCCAGAGGTCCATTAACCCTGCCTTTGGGGAAAGCCAAGAACAAATCCTTGTGTTATCCGCTACAGCCAATTTCATCTCTACATCTCATATTCCTTGTTTGACAGATCCAGTATGAATCTGTTGGAGATGTCTATTTTGCTCGCCGAGTTCATGGAGAGCTAACCCTAAGTGAATTTTGCCCCCAATGGGATTTTCCCATGTATTCTACTGGGAGACCTAGATAAAAAGTCAGAACCCTCCAAAGCATATTGATCTGCTACAAATCCTTCGGCTCTCCGAATTCATGGAGAGCTACAGTGTCCGTAACCCTAAGTGAGTTTATCCCCAATGGGATTTTCCCATGTATTTTATCCAGTGGTAGGATTCAAATATGTGAATAACCGGTTCTCTGTGTGGATGCCACTTCCAGAAGTCCATTCTGGGCCTGGGCAACAAAGAATTAGCTACCGGTTCTGCCAAAGTGGTGCAAACTGGCTGAATCCCACCACTGATTTTATCCTCTTGAATTCTGTTAATTCCTCTCTAGCACCAACTCAGTGCTGACAGTCAGTTGATTAGATTCTTCTGCATAGGCATAAGCAATAAATCAGCTTAGCTGGAACTTAAGGGACATAAGCCTAGTTAATGGCTGTTCAGTTGCCAGAAGTGGCACAAGCAAGAAAAATTGCAAAAAGCCGCATGATCCAACGTTCCTTCCCAGCTGGTTTCTGTCAAGAAAGTCAACAAGGCAAGCTGGATTCATTTAACAACCATGTCATTCATTTAACCACCATGGCACCAAAGTTCATAAAATCCTCCCTTAACAAAATTCTGTTTCCAATCGTGGTCATAAGCTGAGGACTCCCTGTATAAGAGAAGCACTGTGTTATAAATTAATTACGTTGATTAATTTGCCATCTCTCCAACCTAATTAAAAATTGCTTCCTTTAAAATCGAAGCCAAGTTCCTAACATTTACTCATTTTTGTCTTCAGGGGAGCAACTGTTCGTCCTAAGCACTTTTTTGGGATTAAACAAAACTCAGGCGGAGATCAAGAGCTGTAGATGAAATATAGATTTTGTTTGCATTGCTTTGCCCTAATCTAACATGTTTATTTAAAATTTATCCAGTCATAAACTAAGCACGGAGCAGTGAGTGTACAGAAACAGAAAGGAAGAGGAAATCCATTCCATTTTTATTTTTAATTCCAACGCTTCCAAAATCTACAGTTTTCTAACCAAACTGCACCTTTTCCTTTCAGTGTTCATTTTTTTGCCAGTGCCATTTTATTAGAGAGAAAGAGATCAAAATGTGAGCCCTACAGAAACACAGACAGTGGGGGGGAAGAGGGAAAGAGGGAGAGGGAGAGGGAGGGAGGGAGAGGGAGAGGGAGAGAGAGAGGGAGGGGGAGAGAGAGAGGGAGAGAGAGAGAGAGAGGGAGGGAGGGAGAGAGGAGGGAGAGAGAGAGAGAGGGAGGGAGAGAGCGAGAGAGGGAGGGAGAGAGAGGGAGGGAGAGAGAGGGAGGGAGATAGAGAGGGAGGGGGAGAGGAGAGAGGGAGAGAGAGAGGAGAGAGAGAGGGAGGGAGAGAGAGAGGGAGAGGAAGAGAGAGAGGGAGGGAGAGAGAGGGGGAGAGAGAGAGGGAGGGAGAGAGAGGGAGGGAGGGAGAGAGAGAAAGGGAGAGGGAGAGAGAGAGGGAGGGAGAGAGAGAGGGAGAGAGAGAGGGAGGGAGAGAGAAAGGGAGAGAGAGAGAGAGGGAGGGAGAGAGAGAGAGAGAGGTGTATGCAACATTTAAAAATAGATGAAATGGTTTGCAAAATTTAGGATGGAAGCAAATAAATGAAAAAAAGGAAACACGTAAAACCCACCCTTAAAAAGGCACTGCCCGATGAATGCAGGGTGGACTAGGAATGCCTCTTCTGGAGTTCCCCCCCCCATAGATTGCCAGAGGTATTTTTAATGCCAAACAGACCTTCAAAGGCTTTTGAGGGCCAGTGGCTGCTACTTATGATCTGTCAGCAACATGTCACCTCATATAAAGGCAGAAGTCTGAAGTTCCAAAGGTATGTTGTGTGTCTTCTACAATCTCTATCCTGTCTTCCCCTAGGGACTCAGGCTAATGGACCTCAGGAGGAGGAGGAGAAGGAGGAAGAGGAGGAGGAGGAGGAGGAGGAAGAGGATGGAGATGATGCCTACTATCAAAACTCCATTCTTCTGCATCCCTTTGGAGCAGGCGTGTTAAACTGCCGGCCCGCAGGCCGGATGCATCCTAGCAAAACCGGCAATGGCAAAAAAGTCACAATATGTCACGACACATCATGTGAGGTTGCAAGTTTGACAGCCCTGCTTCGGAGAGAAGCTGTTGGTCCATCTCTTCAAGCCTACAAAATCCTTCCCTACACTCACACTGCAGGAAGTACATTGGCCTCACCCATCAGCCTTCCTTCCCACCTCTCAGTGCCTCCCTCTCCTCCCTGCACTGATTTTAATAGCACCCCTGCGTACCACAATCAGCGCATCCCGCCCAGAAAGGGCTGTGTTTAACCACTCGTCAGGAGTGCCACGTGCCATAAAATGATCTCACTTTGATTCCGTCTAGCAGAACATCTCCAAGGTCAATGAGAATTAATGCCAGATAGAAGTCAACGCAATTTATTTATTTATTTATTTATTTATTTATTTATGAGACTTATATACCGCTTTAAGTGCAAGCACTCTCTAAGCGGTGTACACCAATAAGCAATGTATATATATATTTTACATTGCCCCCAACAATCTGGGTCCTCATTTTACCTACCCCGGAAGGATGGAAGGCTGAGTCAACCTTGAGCTGGTGAGATTTGAACCGCTGACCTGCTAAACACAGTCAGCTAAAGTGGCCTGCAGTACTGCACTCTAACTGCTGCGCCACCTCGGCTCACTTCAACTGGGGGGGGGGCTGAATTTAGGTCTCTTAAGGAAGGGGTCCCTAACCCCCAGTTCCGTGGACCGGTACAGGCCGCGGCATGCCAGCAACCGGTCCGCACAAACAAACAAAGCTCCATCTGCGAGATGCAGGCAGCACACAAAACCACGCACCCTCCGGTCCACAGAAAAACCTCTCTCCACGGAACCGGTCCCTGGTGCCCAAAAGGTTGGGGACCTCTGTCTTAAGGGACATGGAGACCCCAAATTGATGAGGCATTTGGCCCCACCCTCAGGCTCAGCCTGGCTATCTCCTACACTACAATAGCCAACCAAGAGCATTTGGGAAGCCCACAAACCAGGGATGTCCATGGGGTGTGGTTGGGATATGCCTGATTTGTATGTGCTGACCTTCAATATGGCTGCCATCATTGGCTTTTCCTTTATTTTATTTATTTATTTTTTATTAATTTTTTTTCATCAACATATGTTACTTTTTCCAATCAACAAAGTTGTCTGGAGTTTGGTAAGCTAATACACGTTCAATTCCTAATCCTTCATTTTTTTCTCTAACCAAGAATAAAATAAATTCCCAATTTGATAGTAGTCTGTATCTTCTTTGTCTTTCAACCTCATAGTTAATCTGTCCATCTCTGGACATTCCAGTATTTTCCTGATTATTTCTTCCTCTGATGGCAATCCTTCATTCTTCCGGTATTGTGCAAAATTTATTCTTGCTGCTGTGGTGATGTGTAAAATTAAATATAATTTCTGCTTATTAGTCTTTTCAGGGATAATGCCTAGTAGAAAAAGTTCAGGTTTAAAATCCACTTGTTCGCCCAATATTTTTTCTAACCACATAGGTATATTTTTCCAATAAACATTGGCTTTTCCTGTGGACGCTCCTGACCCACAAACACATCGCGTTGCGAAATGGGTGGAACCCACCGCAATGTTCAAGGTTATCGGTGTGTTGATGGACAAGTCAAGCATCCTACTTATTTTTGCACGGAGGCTAAGCTTTGTCGGCAGGAGTCGGCTTCCCTATTCAAGTTCTCTGCGAGCGTTTTTGAGTGCAACAGCTTTTGGCAGCCGATGGATGTTGTTTTTCTTGGCAATTTGCTCAGCTTCATCTCAGGGCCTGGAAAACCCTGGGAGTCTGCTTTCAATAATCAAAGACTAAGGTAATGTTTGCTACAGAGAGGAGGAAAACGCTCCAGAAAGATTTCAAGGTCCTACTTCCATGCAACCTGGGCTTGTTTGTACATAATATATATTACTGCTTGCATATGTTAAAATCTAGGGTCTTCTCCCGCATTAGAGAGGAAAAAGCTCCAGGAAAATATACAGGATGAACTCATTAGCTGGACATAATTGCAACTACCAACCAGAAACGGCTGGTTCTGGGCCAGCTTTTCGGGTAGATGAGTCAGCCTTTGTGTAATTGGGGCTAAAGACTTACACACGACCATACTTTCTTCTTTGTCCCCCACAACAACAAACCTGTGAGGTTGGTTGGGCTGAGAAAGAGCGATTGGCCCAAACTCACCAGGCTAGCTTTTATGGCTAAGGCAGGATTAGAATTCACCATCTCCTGGCAATTGGCCTAAAGTCACCCAGCTGGCTTTCATGGCTAAGGAAGGACTAGAACTCACCATCACCTGGTGATTGGCCCAAAGTCACTCAGCAGCTTTCATGCCCAAGGTGGGACTAGAACTCACCGTCTTCTTGTTTCTAGGCCAGCACCTTCACTACTACAGCAAACTGGTTCTTACTGAATTTATATGCTGCCCATCTCACTATCCAGAGATCCGAGGAAAGCAGATAGATAGTAGATATTTTATGGAATGATTAGTCTTGCCATCATATCAATAAAATAAAACAAAACAAAAACAAATGCAAGAGCTATGTGATTCCCAGAGGTCTTCTAGCAAATAAAATAGATTTAAAAAATAACAGTCGTAAAATATACATGTGATAAATAAAGAGAATTAACCATTAGATAAGCACGTCACCTTCATAGCACACTCCGATCTGTTCAATATGAGGGGTTCTTAGCGCAACCGCCTTAAGTATAAACTCAGCAGTTCTTTTCACAATGTATACGTAGATTAGAGTCCAGGAAGAAATAGGACAGTCCTTGGTTCAGATCCCAGTGTAACGTCCTTTCAGGAAGACATCACAAGGGCAGCCAATGCCAATGTGAGCATCGTGTCATCGTGTTAAGGGCACATCTCAGGTACTTGGGTTAAACATCCTAACACAATTACATAATGCCCTGTTGTCCCTTTCAGCTGCCATGTCAGCAGCGTTTGTCCATAATGCAATGATAACCTCCCTCCCTCTCCCTCTCCCTCTCCCTCTCCCTCTCCCTCTCCCTCTCCCTCTCCCTTCCTTTCTCTCTCTCCTTCTCCCTTCCTCCCTCTTTCTCTCTCTCCCTTCCTCTCTCTCTCTCTCCTTCTCCCTCCCTCCCTTCCTCCCTCTCTCTCTCTCTCCCTTCCTCTCTCTCCTTCTCCCTTCCTCTCTCTCTCTCTCTCCCTTCCTCCCTCCCTCTCTCCCTTCCTCTCTCTCCTTCTCCCTTCCTCTCTCTCTCTCTCCCTTCCTCCCTCCCTCTCTCCCTCTCCCTCGCTCCCTCTCTCTCTCCCTCTCTTAATCAGCCTTAATCAATCACAACTTTTGAGACCGTCAAGTTGGCAGAGCAAAAGAAGCAGATTTGAAATCAGCAAAAACGTGTTCTTTCCGTATCGTTTAAAAAGTGTTGCTCATTCTTTGAAAGATTCTGTAAACATTAGCTGCAGGGGCGTTAGCTCAATACTTAACTTTCCATTACAAATTAACGCTCAGCCGAATTCAGGATGACACACTCACTTTTGCTGAGTGCCTATTGTTTATACACATTATACAAGTTTTAAGTTCCAGGGTGCGGAGGGAGATGGACAAGTAGGATGAAGTTCTAGGGTGCAACAGATACGTTATGCCAGCCTGACTCACAATGGATTGCTGTCAAAAACCTAGATGAACTCTTCCAATTTCTTGGAGCACGCTCAGCTAGTAAAGTTTGTGTGTTTGTGTGTGTGTACGCACATAGATATGGATGTAGAACATGGAAGCATAGGAGCCCTGGGGGCACAGTGGTTAGAATGCAGTATTGCAGGCTGACTCTGCCCACAGTCTGGTGTTTGATCCTGGCAGGGTTTAAGGTTGACAGCCTTCCATCTGAGTCAACCTTAAGGTTGATAAAATGAGGACCCAGCTTGTTGGGGGCAACAGGCTGACTCTGTAAACCGCTTAGAGAGGGCTGTAAAGCACTGTGAAGCGGCATATAAGTCTAAGTGCTATTGCCCTTCCTTCCTTCCTTCCTTCCTCCCTTCCTCCCTCCCTCCCTCCCAGTGGTTAGAATGCAGCGTTATAGGCTGACTCTGCCCACAGTCAGAAGTTTGATCCTGACTGGCTCAAGGTTGACTCAGCCTTCCATCCTTCTGAGGTCAGTAAAATGAGGACCCAGCTTGTTGGGGGCAACAGGCTGACTCTGTAAACCGCTTAGAGAGGGTTGTAAAAGCACTGTGAACAAAAGCACTAAGTGCTGTTGTCATTGCTACTGCTAGAACATAGAACCTAAACTCATAGGGCTGGCAGGGATCTCAAAGGTCTTCTAGTCCAACCCCCTACTCAAGGCAGGAGACACTATACCATCCTAGTCAAATAGCTGTCCAGTCTACTTTTGAAAACCTCCAGGGATGGAGCACCCACAACCCCAGGAGGCAAGCTATTCCTTAATTAATCATTCTCACTGTCAGGAAATTTCTCCTTATTTCTAGACTGGATCTGTCCTTAACAAGCTTCCACCTTCTGATGTTTTGAAGAATAAGTCAATCCCCTATATTCTATTCTATTCTATTCTATTCTATTCTATTCTATTCTATTCTATTCTATTCTATTCTATTCTATTCTCTGTCCTACTCTACTCTACTCTATTCTCTGTCCTATTCTACTCTATTCTATTCTGTCTATTCTGTCATATTCCTCTACTCTGTTCTATTCTATTCTATTCTATTCTATTCTATTCTATTCTATTCTATTCTATTCTATGTCCTATTGTACTCTACTCTACTCTATTCTATTCTATTCTACTCTACTCTATTCTCTGTCCTATTCTATTCTATTCTATTCTATTCTATTCTATTCTATTCTATTCTATTCTATTCTATTCTATTCTATGTCCTATTGTACTCTACTCTATTCTATTCTATTCTATTCTATTCTATTCTATTCTATTCTATTCTATTCTATTCTATTCTATTCCACATCTTCCACTAGTATTCATCTATTGTTTGCCTTATGCCACCTGGTCAGAAGGCTCAATTTTCTATAGAATGTGAAACCATGGCAAGCTAATATCCCAAATACAATTAAACTGCTGATTTGGTTACCATCTGCCTTCTCCGAAGTCTTATGCAATAGATAATTAAAGCCGTGTCAAATTAGCAGATGACAAGATTTCTCCCCCCCACATACACATACACACACCTTCATTCTATAATCTTTTTGACTCATTCTGGATTTCATACAAACTAGGATAACATTAAATTCTTTCAAGCACAATGAGAAGTGTTAACAGTAACAGTATGCGCCCTGAAAAAGGAAACCTCATTATAACCCTCCCTCTACTTTTATAGGGTGTCTTACTATGAAATGAACATCAGAATAATCAAAGAAACTTCAGTGCAAGAGATAAATCCTTCTCAACAGGGAAAACTCCAAGTTGCCACTATCTGCCACATGATTATAACAAGGAGAATCTGGTCAATGAAATACAATTACTACTGTAACACCATGTGGATGATTCAATAGATTCAGACAGGTGGGACCTTGATGTTATTCTGAACCTGGGTGTTTACTTACAGATGTTTCATTACCCAACTAGGTAACATCATTGATTTGCAGGTCACCCCCTTCTAGCACTGATAATGTGATCTAGTTGGATAATGAAACAAACAAACAAGGAAACAAACAAACAGCAAGTCTAGTCTTCAAGAAAGAGTCTGGAAAAAATTCAGAGAAGAGCCACTAAGATGATCAAAGGCCTGGAGGCCAAAACATATGAAGAACGGCTGCAGGACTTGGGTTTGGCCAGTCTAAAGAAAAGAAGAAATAAAGGAGACATGATAGCAGTGTTTCAGTATCTTGAGGGGCTGCCATAAAGAAGAGGGGGCCAGGTTGTTCACCGAAGCACCAGAGGGAACGACGAGAAACTGATCAAAGAGAGAAGCAACCTGGAATTAAGGAGAAACTTCCTGACAGTGAGGACAATCAACCAGTGGAACAGCTTGCCTCCAGAAATCGTGGGCGCTCCATCACTGGAGGTTTTTAAGAAGAGACTGAACATTCACCTGTCTGAGATGGTATGGGTTCTCCTGCTTGAGCAGGGGCCTGGACTAGAAGACCTCCAAGGTCCCTTCCAGCTCTATTCTCTATTTTCTCTAGTCTTCCTCCAAGTGATTTTGGAGGAAGTTTATGTTTTTGTGGTTTTGTGCAGTGATTCCAGGCTAGCTCTGCACTTCATCCCTCCTCCCTGCCAGGCTGGGTGCTTGAAATGATGAGCACTCCTTCGGAGTTTATCTCTGGTTTTCTAAAAAGCAGAAACCATTCAACATCTGCCTGAGATGAAACCACTTGAATGTCCTGAGTGAATGAGAAGGGAGGAAGGAAGGAAGGAAGGAAGGAAGGAAGGAAGGAAGGAAGGAAGGAAGGAAGGAAGGAAGGAAGAAAGGAAGGAAGGAAGGAAGGAAGGAAATTTTATTTTCTGCTTCTTGAAAAGCCTAAGAAATAATGTCCTTAAAATATGTTATATTTATTTTACACCTTCCAAAAATCCCAAGGAAAACATAAATTAAAATTCAAACTATTAATTTGACAGGAGGTTTCAGCCATACGTTAGTGATGACAAGGAAGTTGTCCTTAGGGTTAGCCCCTCCGACAGTGAACCAATTATGAGAACCTCAAAGCTATGATTAAGTTACCAGAAGTCAAGCAAATTATCTTCCTTTTATTCTTTTGCTGCAGGATAGAGAAATGGGAAAAAAGAAAAAGAAATGAACTTCAATCAGTTCTTGTTTTTACACAAGCTTCGTTTCATTTGAGGAAACTTTGAAATTGGCAATTTCTGGTTTTTATCAATTTGGCCTTCTATTTGCTTCCTTTTTTTAATAACTTAGGGCCCTTAAACTATAGAAGATTCAATTTGCAATCTCTCCATTCCTTCCCCAGAGTCAACAAAACAAACCTCATTTCAAAAATAAGCAAATAAATACTGAGCAGGTATTAAACTGTGATATAAATGGTGACATACAGGCAGTTCCCAACAATTGAGCCCAACATTTTAGGTTGTTAAGTGAGATATTTGTTAAGTGAGTTTTCCTCTTTGCGATCTTTCTTGCCACAGTTATTAAGAGAATCACTGCAGTTGTTAAGCTAGTGACACGGCCATTAAGTGGATGTGGTTTCTCCATTGACTTTGCTTGTCAGAAGGTCACAAAAGTGGATGCTGCAACTGTCATAAATACGAGCCAGTTGCCAAGCATCTGAATTTGGATTACATGACCATGGAGATGCTGCAATGGTGATAAGTATGAAAAATAGCCATAAATCACTTTTTTCAGTGCTGTTCTGACTTAGAACGGTCACTAAATGAACTGTCATAATTCAAGGACTACCTGTATTACAAAAACCTGACTGCTTCCTTGAAAATATAGGAGTAAACTACTAAATCAGGGGTCTTCAAACTTGGCCCTTTTATGACTGGCTGAGGAATTCTGGGAGTTTAAGTCTACAAGTCATAAAAGGGCCAAGTTTGAAGACCCTGTACTAACTCAATGTAGGGTGGGGAATGTCTTCACTATCAAAGTAGGCAGACCGTAGTTATGGGAAGGAAGGAGGGAAGCATAAATTAAGCTTTTTAACTCCTTGCCTTAATTCATCACATCACACTTTTTTTTTCTCCGATAAAAAAGAGCCAGTATGACTTTATGTAATAATAATAATAATAATACAGCAGATAAGGATGAAAAAGATGGGGAGAGCTGATTATAGTGTAGGATCGGCAGAAGATGAGGAAGTTAAGAGCAAGAACAAAAGAGCCATGACATGCTATTAGCATGCACACCAAAGATAGTATTTTGCTCAATAGGTTAATCCCCAAGTGGTTTCTCTTTAAAATTAATGCCAGAACACCCGCAGAAGGGACACTTGAAATAAAATTATGACTCAGGATGTGAAACTCTGTAAAGCTTTCATAAGAAAAAGGAACATTTGAAAGTGGAGCTGGGGGTGGGAGTTGAACACGGCGAGACTTAGCCTCTAGCAGGAGGGGTGAGAACTTCTCAAGATGTTCCACATGGAGGTCATCCTCAGCTTACGAACCACAATTGAGTCCAACATTTATGTTGCCAAGAGAGACAGTTGTTAAGTGGGTTTTGCCCCCATTTTGCAATCTACAGTCATTAAGTGGATCACTGCAGTTGTTAAGTTAGCAACACGGACCTGTTTCTTGGAGGTGTTCATCTTAATCAGTTGGATTCTAACCAGCAAAAGATCAGCAAAAACAATAGTGGTTGAACTTGCGCAAGTTAACTCTAATTGTGGTAGTGTGGTTTGTAGTTCAGGATGTCAGGGGAAGACAAGATATCTGTTTTTGCATGCTCTCTGACCCCAGGCATCATATTAAGCCATTAGATATGACGGGACATTACAAGTTATAAGAGTCATTGGAAGATCTGAAACATCAGGTTAGGGATAGATTGTCATAGAAAAAATAGAAGTGGTTGATAAAGGTCAACAGCCACTTGATGGCACATAATCTATCAATCAATCAATCAATCAATCCTTATATGAACACAGAGGTTATTTTGTTAGAATTTAACATGGTGGGATCCCAGCCCTTCCCATAACGCTCAATGTAAGAAAAGAATAAAAGCATTAAATTCTTGGCAAAATGCCACAGTCATTGCAATTATCTTAAATTAAATTTTTGCCCTATTTTCACTGCTTGCTACTTTAAACCACAGGCAGTCCTTAGCTTCCAAAATATTTTATTTTCCATCTTTTTTACCAGATCTTTTCCTGGTACCCCATCAGAAGAAAGTTCTGAATTTGGAATTGCAGTGGCTTCCTCAAACACCCTTAGATAAAGAGGCCCTTTTTATGGGGATGTCCATAAAGAGATCAGAGTCAAGTTCTACTACATGGAGATTTTAAAGAAGTGGACTATTGACATAATTGACTGTTGGTGATAACCATTACCATATTTTCTGCTCCTTTCTATCCTGAACATCTGCCGTATTTGACTCTCTTAATTAATGCACTCTCTAGTATTTCTAAGATGTTCTTACCAGCAGCTGCGGTTTGACTCAAACAATAGTCACACTATTGGAGAAGGGGAAAAATATAATTCTGTGTTGGCAGAAGAGCTGGAAAAGGTCTGACTGATGGTGGCTATTAAACAGCTGAGCAAGCCTGCCCAAAGTCTGTTCCACACACATTAAATCGTTGAAAAACCGAGTTGCCAGGCTGAAGGGTGAATTCTGGATAGCTTTTAATCTTTTTTATACACAGCAAGTCTGCAGAATAGGTAGGGGAGGATGGTCTTTAGAAGCCCAAAATCAATTGATTGCTTGGGAAAGTCTCACAGATGGAGCAGATAAGCAATGTGGGGTTAGTGTGATTGATTAGCCATGCTCCTTTGAACTAGGTTAATGTTACTGGGCAGAGAGGAGGGAAGGGAAGGGAAAGGAAAGGAAAGGAAAGGAAGGGAAGGGAAGGGAAGGAAAGGGAAGGGAAGGGAAGGGAAGGGAAGGAAAGGAAAGGAAAGGAAAGGAAAGGAAAGGAAAGGAAAGGAAAGGAAAGGAAAGGAAAGGAAAGGAAAGGAAGGGAAGGGAAGGGAAGGGAAAGGAAAGGAAAGGCTTGAAAAAGTAGAGTGCAGAAGAAGTTAAGGTTTTCCTTCAGACTCACTGCAGATCTGTTATCATTTGGACTCTGAGATATTGGAAGAATGCTATCATGTCCCCCCTCGTCCTTCTCTTTATTAAACTAGACATGCCCAATTCCAGTAACCGTTCCTTATATGTTTTAGCCTCCAGTCCCCTGATCCTCTTTGTTGCTCTTCTCTTCTAGAACTTCATCAACCATCATGTCAAAGTTGTGTTGGCCAAAAGGTTGTCAGTTGTGTGGTGTGCTTATCTTTTGGAGGCTGTGCTCCAGGAGCAATCTGTTCCCAGTTTCCTGTCAATGATAAATGAGTCTCCTCTGTGTCTTTAAGTTACTTTGAGCAGGGGAGGTGTGGGGAGGGAAGCTGCTTCACAGCGTGCTTCTGAAAATCTCTCCATAATTGCAAGAGAAAGCTATCTTAATGAAACTTCCCTTGCTGAGATTTTGCATTTTCAAGTATGCTTATTATTACCACGGCAATCCCAAACTCTTGAGAACACAGTCTATTATCCATCTGTATTTAGGTTAACAGTTTGCATGTGACATGTAAATAAATGGAGGGGAAACTTGGGGTGTGTGTTTGTGTGTCTATATATGTATAGATAGATAGATAGATAGATAGATAGATAGATAGATAGATAGATAGATAGATAGATAGATAGATAGATAGATAGATAAGATAGAGATAGAGATATATTGATAGAATGCAACCATCTCAACAGTACAATTGATTGACTTCAAGTGTCTCCACTATCCGCTGCAGATCAATAAAAGCTGCGTGAATCCAACAAAAAATCATTACAAATAAATAAATCGGAGTTTAGGATGCTGGGCAAACCCAACTAAACTCTTTAAAGTAAATACATGCTTTGCAAAATGGGACAGGCTATTTGAAGGACCGCCTCGCCCTTATTACATCCAAACAAGACAGGAAGGCAGGGTGTGCTACATGTCCCATCAGTTGGGCATGTACATCTGGTGGGACTATGAAAAAGGGACTTTTGGGTTGTGGCTCCTTCTTTATGGAACAACGTTCCCCCCACCAAGGTATGGCTGGCCCCCGCCCTGCTGCTTTTCCAAAAGGTTCTGAAGATGTGATTTTGTCAGTGGCCTTGGGAACCACGAATGGAGATGGAGCTGTGGTTGATTTGATTGTGTTGCTGCTTCCACAGATTGTGTTCTGGAAGGGGTGGGGTTGTTATGATGTTTAACATTGGAACCTGCCTGGAATCACCTATTTGTGAGTTGGGCGGCCATATAAATTTATTAAATGAACAAACAAACAAATTAAAGTTGCAGTACAGGAGAGGAAGCCTAGCCCTGCCAAAAGCAAAATGCAAAAAAAATTGCTTGTCGTGTGGATGTATCCTTGTTGTGTTCTTTTCCCTTGTTTATTTTATTGTTCTATTATTTTGCATCGGAGGGATCCTTGGTGCTCTCTGAGCTGGGTCATTTTCTTGCAGATGTTTCATGACCCAAACAGCGCTAGTGATGATGCATTGATGATGTTATCTAGTTGGGTCATGAAACGTCTGTAAGAAAACCACCAAGTTCAAAGAGCACCAAGGACCCCACAGTTTGACCCTGTTCTCCTTTACTGTATTTTACTTCTGTTCTGTTTACACGTCTTTCATTTTCTTCCTGATTATTTATCGTAAACTGCTTAGAGTAGCCCCAAATACATTGAATAAATAAACAAACAATAAATACTGTAAACTCTAACCACTCAAAGAATGATAACTCCCTTAAAAAAAACTTGGGGGGGTTCCTCTTCCCTCCCTCCACGTTCACCCCAAATTTTGTTAATCCAGATCCCTGTTGAGGTCTCCCAAGGGACGAAGAGCAATTGCTGGTGATGTAGAAGCAATTCAACCAAGAGGAAAACTACCCCCCCTCCAGTCCTAATAAATCCAAGAGTACTGAATATTTCAGAAGCATTCCTTTGGGGAATTTTTCCCTGAAATAAGAATTGCACTTATGATTCATCTGACATTAATATTAAAGTATTAGTCTCTGGGGCCTTATCCAAACCTTTGTGGTTGTTCTCTGGGGGGGGGGGAAGCTGCAATTGGCTATCTACATCTGTGATTCATTTAAACTTCTCTCGCTTATGCCCTCCGTATTACGGTAACACTTAGCACTCACACTGTACCTTCCGCACATATTAACTCATTCATCTTTAGTCCATGGGAGAGAGATGAGAGAAAAGAAAACCAAGAACGCTAGAGGGGGGGAAAATAAAATAAAATAACCATTAGCATCTAGGTGAGGTTATGCAAGACACTTGCCTAATCGTTGCCAAGGGAAACGGAACTCAACGGAAAAGCCTTTTATTGGGATTCTGTGGCCAGATAGGCAGGCCCAGTTATTCCTTTCCCCTTCCTTTGCTTCATCTATAAATACATCTTTGGCTACTATGTCCCTGGAATTGCAAATCTCGCTCAAACTGTGTTTAATTGGAAAATCGTAGCTCCAGAAATGGAGCTTCACAAGAGTTACATCTGGAAGAACGTAGCTTCATTTGCATCTTGTTTAGGGTTTTGTTTTGTTTTGTTTTTTAAAGAAAACACTGATTGATAGGCAGACACTCTGTGGATAAGAAGATGAAGTTACAAGAGATCAAGGAAGGACACTTGGACAAAGTTCTCAGCATCCAGTTCGTTTCTCTCTAACTTCTTTATAAAGATTAGCAGCCAACTTTATTCTGGGGAAGTAGCAAGCTTAATTACGTTCTGCATTTGCGCAAGCCACCCGGCAGCCCTAGCCGTTGAATAATCACAGCTTCCACACGCGTAAAAATTACTGCCTTCAACATACATGCATTTCTTTTTAATTATACACAGGGAATCAGTCTAATTAAGGAGCTCGAGCAAGAGCAGAAAAACAAAAAATCTTTCCACGCAAATCAGAACAGGCCCCAAATTACTCTAAAGTGTTTTATACTTCCAAGGCCCTGGTGTCAGGGTCTTAAGTATACTTGAGACACAGCTTATGTTATGAGATGATCAGTGAGTCCATTTTTTAATGAGTTTGGTTTGACTATCTAGTCATGTTCAGCTCTACTCATGAACATAGGGACATAAAGATACCCAGGAAGGAAGGAAGGAAGGAAGGAAGGAAGGAAGGAAGGAAGGAAGGAAGGAAGGAAGGAAGGAAGGAAGGAAGGAAGGAAGGAAGGGAAAAGGCTTCAGAAAGGAGGTCAAGCTAAGAGGCAGCACAGCCCAGAGCTGGATAGGAGACATAGGAAGAATAAGAGAGTTGGAAGGTACCTTGGAGGTCATCTAGTCCAACCCCCTGCTCAGGCAGGAAACCCTATACCATTTCAGACAATGGCTGTCCAGTCTCTTCTTAAAAACCTCCAGTGTTGGAGCATTCACCGCTTCTGGAGGCAGGTTGTTCCACTGGTTAATTGTTCTTAATTTCAGGAAGTTTCTCCTTAGTTCTAGGTTGCTTCTCTCCTTGATTAATTTCTATCTGTTGCTTTTTGTCCTGCCTTCAGGCGCTTTGGAGAATAGGTTGACCCCTCCCTCTTCTTTGTGGCAGCCCCTGAGATATTGGAACACTGCTATCATATTCACCCCTCGTCCTTCTCTTCATGAAAGAAATAGCACTTAGACTTATATACCACTTCATAGTGCTTTACAGCACTCTCTGAGTGGTTTACAATGGCAGCCTATTGCCCAACAATTTTCTAAATTCAGAAAGATGGAAGGCTGCATCAACCTTGAGCCGGTCAGGATCAAACTCCTGGCTGTGAGCACAATTAGCTTGCAGTACTGCATTCTAACCACTGTACCACCAGGCCTAATGAGAAGGAAGGACTCACTGGAGAAGAGCCTGATGCTGGGAAAGATTGAGGGCAATAGAAGAAGGGGAGGACAGAGAACGAGGTGGCTGGATGGAGTCACTGAAGCAGGAGGCGTGAGCTTCAATGGACTCCAGAAGATAGTAGAGGACAGGAAGGCCTGGAGGAACGTGGTCCATGGGGTCGCGATGGGTCGGACACGACTTTGCAACAACCACCCAATTCCTGAAACTGTTTTTCATATGTTTTAGCTTCCAGTCCCCTCATCATCTTTGCTGCTCTTCTCTGAGAGTCAGGATAGCCACTCCCTAGAATCTCCCAGGGTGTATCCATCAGGGTGAGAATATAAGGGTTGAGTATGGCAAGATTCTGTCTATTGTCTGTCAGCCATGGACAGAACTCAACCCGAACTGTTCCACTTCATTCCTGGGCTTAGCTTGACATAGAGGAAAAGACAGAGAGTTTTTTATGATCTAGGATTAATTTTCACTAAATCCAGAGGCCAAGGCTAAGGTTTTATCCAGGGAGCATCCTAAGTCCGTAACAAATGCTTGCTCTGCTGGGAACTCCTAGCAAATTCCTTTCTCACATATTAGGGCATTTTCCTTTCTAAAGTTTTGCTTTTATGTTATTTCCCCTTGCTTTACTACTATCTCTGCCTTGAAGAACAGCAAATTCCTACAAAGGGAGAAAGCAAAAAATCAAACGGCGAGAAGCCGTATTAATCATAGGCTTGCAGTATTATCATTTAGTTCCTGATCATTTTCAAACGCTGTAATTATAAACTCCCCAGTCGCTACACAAAACTCCGAGCATCAAATCAATATTATAAAATCGTGTCCTAATTTGAAATTTCTCATCTCTGAAGCTCTTTGCAGAAATGTGTCCATTGTCTGGCGATCAAATTAACTCCGTTCATAAGCTGGATATTTCTGACCCACGGAAAGAAGACTTAATGACTTTGTTAATAATGGATTAAATGCATTGGGTTGATTAATACAAATAGTCCTTGACTTACAACCATTCGTTTAGTGACCGAGGTTACTGTCAGAAGTGACTTTACGACTGGTCCTCACACATACAATCCCTTGGTCATGTAATTTTGGCCACCGATGTCTCTACAATGCTTGAAGCGTCCAGAGATCGTGTGATTTTCATTTGTGACTTTCCCAGTCAACTTCCAACAAGCAAAGTTAATGGGGAAAGCTGGATATGCTTAACTACCAGATGTTTAACTGTTGCAAAAAAGAAAAAAAAATCAGGCATGACGATCATCTTGCTTAGCAACAGAAATTCTGGTCTAGTCATAAGTCGGGGACTACCTGTATGTCTCCGTCAGTTTTCCATTTCCTTGCTTGATTTTTTTTATCTTTCCCGTGCTGTAAAATAGCTTTAGAGTTAGCAAACAGCTGTTATCTTACCATTTGTTGAATTAGAATTCCATTCCAAAATTAACCTTACTTACTTACTTAACTTTATTGGGGTCATTAAGCCACACAAGATAATTGCTATTCAAACATTGAAAACATCCAAACATCCAAACATCCACATTGACATCGCCAGGATAAGCACATGCAGGCAAAAAAAAAAAAAAAATGGCTAAAAGACAAATATCAAATCAAAAATGCTAAAAGACTTGCTCAGGCTACAACCTATACGAGAAGAAATTAAAATTAGCCATCTGGATAGCATAAACTTGGAATAGCCATATAAAAAAAAACAAAGATTATAGGAAGACACGTGGCTGCAGACAAACACAGAGACGCAGGTGGACCTTATAACCACAGTTGGGATGAAGAATTTCTGTTGCTAAGCCAGGCGGTCATAAAATGAATCATGCTCAATTTTACAACCCTTTTGGCTGCAGCCATTAAGTGAACCATGCAGTTGTTAAGTGAATCTAGCTTTCCCCATTGATTGCTTGTCAGCTGGGAAGGTCTCAAACGAAAATCATGTGAACCCAAGATACTGTAAACCATGGGTCTTCAAACTTGGCCCTTTGATGACTTGTGGACTTCAACTTCCAGAATTCCTCAGCCAGGCATGCCAGCTGAGGAATTCTGGGAGTTGAAGTCCACAAGTCATCAAAGGGCCAAGTTTGAAGACCCCTGTTGTAAACCATTGTAAACACATGCCAGTTACCAAGTGTCCAAATTTTGATGTGACCATGGGGTTTGCTTCAATGGCTGTAAAGTGCAAGGACCAGTCATAACTCACTTTTTTACATAAATGGCTATAAGTCAAGAACCATCTGTATAAATATATACATGCATATTCATCAATAAAAAAATAAAATTAACCGAAAGGATTTATTCCCTTACAGAACTCTGTCAAACCTGAGAAAAATGTAATATCAATCTCTATCAATAGCTGAGCTATCAGCTATCAATATCTGGCATGGCATATACATCCCAAAGGCAATTAATAATACCAATTTTTGGACAAGTTCAAAAACCATGCAGTAGCTCTGCTCTGAAACCAGAATTCTGCCTGCTGTTTATAAAGCTAATAAAATTAGTTAGTTTATTTTTAAACATCCAAAAACATTCTTCCTTCTTTATTTAACCGCACCCCCACACACCTTTTTTATATGTTTTCTTCCATTTTTATATGTATTCTTCCATTCCATTTTAGTATTATTTAGTATTTAGCTGGGGTCTGAATATAATACATTCATTTTACGTAATTTATGTTTAGACAATTTGTTCTCCAAACTCAGTTGTGGGTGTTTTTTTCACATAGATGTCTGTACTTAATCCGAAGCATATGACAAGGTCAGAAATATTAAAATATGGGGAGAAAGCATCTTTCCATAAATATTGTGAATTCATTATAACACATTACACAATTCTTAATCATCGGTGTTTAGAGCGCTTGAGAGATCATTTTGGTACGTCAAAAAAGCTCAATGACTAGGCTTGAATGACTGTAGATGTTGTAAATGTGTACATTTGTCACATAACAACATTACTGAGGATAATACTGAGGACATTAAAAAATAAAATTCCTGCAGACATTTAAAAGTGCTTTCCAAGGCTATTGATATACTTTATATGGAATAGTAGAGCTTGTGGATGCAACTGAAATAAATCCACTGATCTTCTACCAAGTTTTTTGCGGTTTGCCCAGCTACAATGAATTCATCTGAATTACACCGTTTAATTAAGGAAGATAATTTTGCAGCAAATGGGTATTACAAAATCAAAGTGCTTGTAGGAAAAGTACAGCAGAGCCTGGGGTCAGAGTCAAGAGAGAAATCAGCCTGACATCGTTATGTTCCCACAAGCATTCCAAGTCCAATCCCTCTTGAATTTGGTTGACTCTTGTTGTTGTTGTTAGTTGCAAAGTCGTGTCCGACCCATTGCGACCCATGGACAACATTAATCCAGGCCTTCCTGTCCTCTACCATATTCTGGAGTCCATTTAAGCTCACGCCTACTGCTTCAGGGACTCCATCCAGCCACCTCGTTCTCTGTCGTCCCCTTCTTCTCTTGCCCTCCATCTTTCCCAGCATTAGGCTCTTCTCCAGCGAGTCCTTCCTTCTCATTAGGTGGCCAAAGTACTTGAGTTTCGACTTCAGGATCTGGCCTTCTAAAGAGCAGTCAGGGTGGATCTCCTCTAGGACTGACCGGTTTGATCGCCTTGCAGTCCAGGGGACTCGCAGGAGTCTTCTCCAGCACTGTAGTTCAAAGGCCTCCATTCTTTTGCACTCAGCCTTTCTTATGGTTGACTCTTAACTGGCGCCAATTTAGTGATGACCATTCGTTGACTAGATCGGGGTCCCCAACCCCCGGTTTGTGGACCTCACCTCCTAGCAGAAGAACCCATCAGGTATATGGACAATCCCTTTCCAAAGGCCTGTGGGGTAAAAGTTTTTCAGTAATTTGGCTGAACTTTGACAGTTACACCAGCCTGGAAGGGAGACAACATTTGTTTCCTTCACATTTGTTGCTTTCTAAGACCGGAGTGACCTGCCTTTGATTATTGGGGTAGCAATGGAAAGCAACCGCAAAATATCCAAGGAAATCAAAGATGGTAAAAACATATCCATTTGGCTTGCAAAGTGGTTGGCAAGAAAATTGCTTCAGTTGACATGCCTGACGACGAGAGAAACCCGATCCTTTGAAAAAGGAGATTTAATTCACATGATATGACAACCACCAGCAGCCCTCTCCACCTTTAGAGACAGCTGCAGGAAATTAAGACTCACCACAGCCTTGTATCTGATAGTGTGACAGTGTTGCTTCTCCCTCAAAAGCATCTCTTGATTGAAATCCTCGATATATTTTAAAGGGGCCTTGACCATGCTTCAAAGGATGCCACTGGCAACATTTCCGCATGAAGGACTTGGGAGACGTAATTATATGGACTTCAAGAGCTATCCACAGATTCTGGTGCTCCGTCGGCTGTGTCCTAACTGTATGGAAAGATCTCTTGTTCATCCAGATGTTCAAGCTTTGACGTTCCACATGTTTAGATCCAAAAAGTTGGACCGTCAAGAATATCTGCAATTGAAAGGAATGCAACCTGTATTATTTATTTGTATCCTGCCTTTATTATTTTTACGAATAACTCCAGGCCGTGAACAGATCCAACACACCTTCTCTCTCCTATTTTCCCTACAATGACCCTATTAGGTGAATTGGTCTGAGAGAGAATAACTGGCCCAAGGTCACCCAGTTGGCTTTCATGGATAAGGCAGGACTAGAATTCACGGACTCTTGGTTTCTAACTTCGTATTTTAACCACTGGACCAAATTGATTCTCTTATTCTGTTCACAGGGATTCCAGAGCAATTTATTTTTTTAACACTCTGATATACACCCTCAGAGATGAATTTCTAAAGATACTATGAACAAACCTATTGGCTTTGACTAGGGGTAGGCAACCTTGGCTCTTTTATGACTGGTGGACTTCAACTCCCAGAATTCCGGAGCCAGCCATGCTGAGGGGAAAGGGAGAGGTTTCCAAGCTGAGCCATGCTGGCTTAGGAATTCTGGGAGTTGAAGTCCACGAGTCATAAAAGAGCCAAGGTTGCCTACCCCTGGCTTTGACCAACTCCAGATGTGTTGGTTAGCTCTTCTTCTAGCAGTTCAACAAACAAAGTTGGCCTGTATGCCCAGACATTTGTGCAAAGGCTTGCCTCAGTTATATAAGAACCTTAAATAGCTACGGTCCCCTTTCACATGGAAATGCTCTGCAGTCATGCAACTGAGGTCACTTCAGTTGGTTGAGAAAAGCTGCCCCCCCCCTTTTTTTTTTTTTTACTAATTGTCACCTCTTCGCATCAATCTCTTGTAACCCATCTTTCACCATTGGAGTCTTAGCAACTGGATCCAGTGTTGCCTCATTCTAATTTACACCCAGTTGCCACTGCTGACTTTGAGTGGCATAATAACAGGCAACATGGTGTGTCTGTTTTCATTTGTTGAATTTTTCGGGGTGTGTAATTATACAAGGATATAACTTTTCTATCCATCTGAGAAAACCCACCCCTTTTCTATTTTATTATTGCTTATTAAAGCCTACCGCTGGTTGATTGAAGTGTGTGGGTTGCACTATACTTACAATACCTTGAAATACATATATAGTGTTTTTGCTTTTACATCTGTTAGGTTGTTTAACTTGGCTGCCCAGCAAACCCTCTTCGTTAAATGTAGCAAAATTATTTATTTCCTGTTGCAGAAATTAGACCGATGCCTTGAACAGTTTAGCTATTTCTAATTTTCGTTTTAGGGCTTAAAATGAAAGTGGCTAAAGCAGTTCTCTAGATTCATCTGCTTTTTTTTTTAATGGATATCTGTATCTTTCTGTAAAATGAACACGCTATACAAGTAGTCCTCAACTTACAGCCCTAAGGGAGCCTGCCCATTAGTCATAAGTCGTGATGGTTGTTATTTTACGATCTTTGGAGCAAGATCGTCTCTTCTTCCTCTCCATAAAGCTGGTAGGTTCATATCCCCATTGTAAAAATACTCTAATAGTAGAGCTCAGCCAAATCAACCTAGTAGAGTTTCAAAAGCATATAGAACAGGGGTCTTCCAACTCGGCCCTTTGATGACTCGTGGACTTCAACTTCCAGAATTCCTCAGCCAACGTGCCTGGCTGAGGAATTCTGGGAGTTGAAGTCCATGAGTCATCAAAGGGCCGAGTTGGAAGACCCCTGATATAGAACATCGCTAAAACAAAGAGTTATGTATCCACCCCCTACTCAACCAAGTTTGAATAGAGAACTCATTAGAGATATGCACATTTTTATTTCTCTCCCTCTCTTTTTCTCCTTTTGTAACATAGGAAACGAGAAATGCTAAGTCTTTTGTACTTGTAAGAGACTATTGTGAAGCGTTGACATGAAAGCCGGTCGTAATTGTGAACTTCTTATTTACAACGCAGCCCTTAATCCCAGGTGAGTGTACATCTGCAAGTTTGAGCAGCTTTCTCTTTCCTCTGGCTCTCTCTTCTGGTTGCCTTGGGTTTCTCAACAACAACAAAAAGCTAGGATAAAAACCTTAAGCACAAGTGTGTGCTGCAGTGAATAGTTACTACTATGAAAAATGGGAAGAGGCAGCAATGAAAGCCTGGGAGTCAGAAGGCTGAATCCAGATGCAGAAATCTGACAGTGCCATCTTGTGGACCTTCTGTTGTTCTAGAAATGATCAAACGCATTTTGCAGAAGTAGAGAAAAATCTTACTGGCCACTGAAGAACTAAACCAATACTTTTAAAAAATCTTTTCCCCAATCAATTAAATTTCTGTTCCTTTCACAAATAAAAAAAAAGGAAAGGCCATCCAAATCTGGGTTTCCCCCCCCCCCAATGGATTTTGGGGCTGAGAATGCTGTGAGCTGTTTCCTGCTGCAATCTAAAGCTTTAATCATGTAGACTTCATAGGCACACACAAGGATTTGCCATCCAAAGGTCCAAGATTGAGATGGAAAAGGATTTTAATTCTGTCATGAAATTTCTGGAACCAAAAGCTTCTGAAAGAGTCAAGTGAAAAAAATTTGAATTCTCCAATTGGGGAGCCTGCTGCAGAAGCAACATTTGAATCAGGCAAGAAATGATCTGCATGGATCCTTTATGGCAAGGCTTTTCAACCTTTTCACCCATTGTACCACTTTTAGGATATGGCAACATCCGAGTACCACCAGTCGCTAGCAAGGTGTCAAAAACTTGATGACCCCCCCAAAAAAGTGATAAAGTACAGGTAGTCCTTGACTTACAACAGTTCGCTTAATGACTGTTCGAAGTTACAATGGCACTGAAAAAAGTGCCCCCCAAGGCACAGCCAAGCAAGAAACCTGCCTGCCCACCCGGCGATGCTCTTCCTCCTGTCCGAGGTTTTCATTGTTGTGAATATTTCTGTTGAAGATTGGCAGCAGGGGTGGAGTGAGGGGTGTTTGGTTTTTATTCCACCCGTCTACTGGGTGGTTGCAGCAGGTTTTGGTCATTTCACATGACCCTGGGACACTGTGACCGTCATAAATATGAATCAGTTGCCAAGCATCTGAATGTAAATCACAAGACCCTGGAGAGGCTGCAACATTCCAGCTGATTGGCGCTTCTTCTGGGCTCAGCGGAAGCGCCAGGATCAGCGCCGAGCTCCAGCTGGAGCTTAGCACTGATCCTGGTGCTTCCACTGAGCCCTGACAGCCCGAAGAAGCGCTGATCAGCTGGAAAGTGGCCCTGATCCTGGTGTTTCCGCTAAGCCCTGACAGCCCTGCAGCTCCAGCCATCTCTCGCTCAGGCTTGTGCAATGCTGCCATCGGTTCAGCTCATTCCCCTCCCCTGCTACCACTTTTCTAGGATGGTCGTGTACCACCTGCCAGGTGCCAATGTACCACAGGTGGTACCCATACCACTGGTTGAAAAGCCCTGCTCTATGGTAGGGATCCCCAGCCCCTGGTCCATGGACCGGTACTGGGCATGCCAGCAACCGGTCTGCACAAACAAGCAAAGCTCCATCTGTGGGATGCAGGTAGCATACAAAACCACGCACTCTCCGGTCTGTGGAAAACTTCTCTCCATGGAACCGGTCCATGATATCCAAAAGGTTGGGGGCCTTTGCTCCATGGAGCTGTCCAATGTACTGAACAGACAATCACTACAAACAGTCCCTGAATCAGTTCAGAAGGGCCCTTCTTGGGTCTTCTGTGGAGCTGTCCAAGATGCTGAAGAGGCAGAATCCCAGACAACTCCATGGAAGACACAAACAACACCATTTGTAAATTAACTGAAATGTTGCTTCAGCAACAGACTGTCCTTAAAACTTTTTACCACCCTATAATCTCTTTGATTGAATGGACTCGGGGCGACTGAATGGAGCTGAGTATTTACTGGCTGGATGCCCTTCCTGACGCCTACATGGAGTTCACAGCAGATATTTTTCTCTTTGCACCCTGATAAATACCTGTCGCTGCCTAGGATTGAACTCACAACCTGCCAACCGTGAGGTGAGCATCTTCGCCTCTAGGCCACCACACCGCTAAAATTTAGAGCAGAAATACTGCTAAAACAAAATTTTCAGCTTCCTCCTCTGGTGCCATTCTAGCCAGGGATGATGGGAACTATATTTCAATCCCCATAGTGCACCAACTGTTCTCCACTTGTAACTTAATGCTAGAGGAGAGTAAAGTTGTAACAGCCTGTTTTAATAGAAAGTCCAAAGAACTCTGTGGGAAGAGAGAAAATAAGGCTTCATTTCATGCATCAAACATCCTGTCTGACTGAGAAAAACAACCCATTTGTTTGCCTTGCGAAGATAATGAGAATATTCCTTGTGCATGCAAAATTTGACAGGACTTCGTTTGTTTCCCTCACCTCCCACTCCCCACCGCCACACGCATAAACAAAAATTAAAAATAAATAAATGCCAAAACAGAGGTACGTTAGTGGGTATCACAAGTCAGCCTATATGTTAAAGATTTTTTTTCTTGAGAGTCAAATGTATTTTTTTGCTTCTTTAGGCAGGAAAAAACATACTCCTACAGTGCGCCGAGCTTTTTTCAGGAGAAAAACAGAAAAACTTGGTTTGGGGAATTTAATTCTCCAGTGATCTTTCAGAAAATCTAATGCAATTACAATTTTTAGCATGTTATCAAAGTTCGTTCTGTTCATGTAAGAGAAGAGCAAGCAGAACTAGGGGTGGAGTCAAGAGAGGAATCAACCTGGACTCGTTACATTCCTACAAGCGGTCTAAGTTCAACCTCTCTTGAATTCTGTTGATTCTTATCCACCACCAATCTAGTTCTGACTGTTGGTTGACTAGATTCTTGTGTATCGGCATGAAAAATAATTAATCTTAAATGGAACTTAATGTGTAGCCCTGGTTCTTTATGCCTGACAGTTCAACATTCAACTGAATGAAAACAAATACTGCCATCCAAGGAACCTTTTTTTAAAAAACAAGTTTTATTAATTTTCCAGTTTTACATCCACATATTTAGGAATCAGCGTGGTGATTGGGTAATCAATAGTCCAGTTAATTGATTTAATATTTAGGACTTAGATTTATAAGAGAAATGAAAATTAGCCATTAGAATATAGTTTTTGAATTATAATATGGAAATTGGATTGAGACCATAAACGATACTTTATTAGTAAGTAATGATGTACTAGGATGAGAAATAGAATATATTTGTGAAATAAAGTAAGAATGTATTTAAGTAAACAATTTTTAGATATGACAATTATTTTGTAATGAAATAAGGGAAATTTGGGATACCTGAAATCTAAATATTATGGATATTAAAGGCTAAATTGGAATACTGTAATTGAAAATGGGTAAAATTTAAAAACAGGACACAGATATGTATAAGTTAAAATATATTGATAAATGCCTTAATTGATTGAGTTATAATTAGAAATGCATTCATTTGAATGTGGTATAATCATCAAGGGAAATAGGGAAATTTCGATGATGTAATCTGAGACATGTACGAAAGATCTTGTTACTGGCACCTTTTTATTTTTGTTTTTAAACTTTAAAGTGGTGTTCTTCTATGTTTACAAAAAATGCAGAGCAAGTCATTAGAAAATAATTTGATATGGGGAATAGCTTTTGGGTAAGTGGGTAAGACTTTTGCCATAAGCTCAAATACATCCAATGTGTGGAAACATGTTCCTGATAGATTTGATTTTAGGAAGAACGGGACATTTATTATTTCTATGGCAAGGACATAATAGTAAGTTCACCAACCTTATATCACAAAACATTCATCAAAGATATATAAACTCAGGAAACAATGAAACTAAGCTTTTCATTGCAAAGAGATTGGTTTTCTCCAAAAATAATATGTTATTGCAAGATATTCTCCTGGTTTGTATTTCCTGTACAGGTTCCTTCTACAGGTAGAAACTTACAGCCACAATTACCTCCAAACTTTGTGTTTTAGTCTGATTTGAAAGCGCACAGAAATGCATATAAAATAAACGTCCAGACGATGTGAATACATGAAATGCAAAATCAATATCATCTAAAATAAATAGTTGGCCTAGCACAAATAGAAAGTATGCAAATTTTGTAGAATACAATTTTAAATACCACAGATGCAGAAATGCAAGTAAATATATGTAAAGTATTTTAAAAAGAAAAAAGAAAACATTCCTTTTTTGGGGAGGGGACTGTGCATCAGACCTAGAATCTCTTTCTGGGACCGAACTAACAAGAAACCAGCTTTTGCTTACCCATAGATTTATTTAAAATTTTGAAACAGGAATCTTTGGAAGAGTTTACTTGTCAATTAAGAAAAGGCAGAGTCATTATCGTAAGTCAAGAGGCAGTTAACTCAGATGAACAATAGAGTTTTAATGAAACAAAGTCCTGATATATTGGGGGGGGAAGGATTTTTTTTTAATTCCTAGGGAGACAGGACCTGTGCTTGTTCTTTGAATAATTTGTGTGTCACACGGCAGTCAGCGGTCTCCACAATAATTGCCTGGCCCACCATGATGTCTTTAAGCAGGAGCTCTCTCCTAATAACACCATCCTTTCCCACGTCTTCCTTCCTTCTTGTTAGCTTCTTTCCAGCTTCACAACTTCCTTCTAAGCTCATTACCTCCATCTCAAGACTGTCAAGATAGCTCCTGGTCTCTTGGAAAATGCTGACTTCCCAATTGGGGGGAAAAAAATCCATTTTTCTACTGCAGAACCCAAAAGCACCAGTAAATTTAAAATACTGGCTCATGTTCCACCACTTCAATTAACTCTGATAGCCCATTCAGGTAGTAAGTGACAATAGACATGGATGGGATAGTCACGTTGGGTTGGAAATAGACTGATGAGCTGACAGGTCAAAGACAAAGGCGCAAAATTGCTCTAACCACAGGAAACAGAGGCCAACTTACTTCACAAAGCGATCATAGTGACCGTAATAAGTCCTTGACTTACAACCGTTGGCTCAGTGATTGTTCAAAGTTACAACGGCATTGAAAAAAGTGACTTACGACCATTTTTCATGCTTACGACCGTTGCAGCATCCCCAGGGTCACGTGATCAAAATTCAGACGCTTGGCAACCGACTCATATTTATGACGGTCGCTGTGTCCCAGGGCTCATGTGATCCTTTTTTGCGACCTTCAGACGGGGAAGCCAGATTCACTTCACAACCGTGTTGCTAACTTAACAATTGCAGTGATTCGCTTAGCCACTGTGGTAACAAAGGTGATAAAATGGGGCAAAACTCACTTAACGTCTCGCTTAGCAACAGTTGTTGTCATAAGTTGATGGCTACCTTTATATCAATCGATCAATAATTTTAAAAAATCCCACCTCAAAGTGTCAAACTTAGCAGAAATGGCTGAGATTTCTGCTTATTTGAAGGATCATTCACAAGAAAGATACATTTTGGTTTGGAGAAGATGGATAGATTATATTCAGAATAAATATGGGATTAAAAAGTTCCACTTAGTTTATGAGTAAATTTTAGAATATTATTATTATTAATAGCTTATTATAGTGGAATTTTAGTTTTAATTATATATTATTAGTATTAGTATTGTTTAACAATTTGGATATTGTATTGTTTAATAACTAGTTTAATAATTAGGATATTATGTTTGTTTATGTTTTTATTAGTATTATGTTTACTTTTAATTTGTTTATATTTATGCTAAAGGGGAGTTAAAGCGCATTATGGACTTGGTTATTTATATAATTGGTTAATGTTAGTTAGATTATGATTATTATAATTGTAACCCTGTACTCAGCTCTGGGAAGTGGGGGAGAGGGGGGGGGGTTAGGGTGGGTTGGTTTTGGGGTTTATATTGTAACTTTTATAAAACTCTTCAGGAAATTGAAGAAACAGTTGAACTTTTGGATTATAAATTTCAAGATATGGAGAAAAAAGTGGAGACTTCACAAGATGATATTCTTATGTTCCAGTATAGACAGATGGAATATGCTTTGAGAATAAGGGGTCTGAAAGAAGATAAAACTCAAGATTTGATGGAAATGGTGATTAATGACTTGGCTGTTATTTTGAATATTGATAAAGAAGAGTTACGTGGGGATGTGGAAAGAATTTATAGAGTTAATTCTTGGATTGCAAAACAGAGGAATTTGCCTAGAGATGTGGTGATATATTTTGCTAAGAAGTCTTTGCGAAATCAGATTCTACAAACTTTTTATAATAAAAGATTTCAGATTGCTGCCCAAGATATTATTATTTTAAAGGAAATTCCACCTAAAATTTTAAGAAGCAGAAAAGATTTTGCTTTTTTAGTAAATGAACTTAAAGCAAGACAAATGCCATTTAGATGGGAGATTCCGATGGGCATTGTTTTGAGCCATGCGGGGACACGTTATAGACTTAATACAGTTGCTAAAGCTAAGGAATTTTATAAAACGGTCCTGGGAGCAGGCTCTCCTTTGCCCATGATGCATAAAGTCTTGAGTGACAAAGAGATGGAACAGAAATCTGAAGGTACAGGGATGATGACTGCTGGACAGGTGGTATGGATGTCTCAACCAGAGGTTAAAGAACAGAGAATGACCCGTGCAGCACATAAACTTAAAGAAAAAGAACAACAGAAAAAAGAAAAAGAAAAAGAAATTGAAGAATCTACTCAGCAAATTGCTTCAGTGCCGGTGGGAGGAGCAAGACCCAAAAGCTCTGCTACATATTCATCAGCAGCAGAATTTGATCGGATCTTCTCCAGGCTGAAGGCCAAGGGAGATGGCAAAGCTCCTGTCCTTGAATGTTAATGGATTAAACATTCCTCAAAAGAGAAAAAAAATTTACCACTATTTGAAACAACACAACAATGATATTATTTGCTTGCAAGAAACTCATATTACAGCTAAAGATCACAAATATTTAAATAATCCTCGCTTGGGATCTCATTTTGTATCTCCCGCCCCTGGGAAGAAAGGGGGTGTGGTAATCTATGTTAAACAGAATTTATTTGCTACCTTGTTAGAATCAGATCCTTATGGAAGATATGTTATGCTTGAACTTGGTTTATATGGCAAGAAAATTCTTATTGTGGGGTTGTATGCACCAAACCAGCAACAGGAGCAATTTTATAGGTTACGACATCAGAAAATAACTTTGTTGGACTATAGATCCGTGATTTTAATGGGAGACTGGAATGGTGTCTTAGATATACAAATGGACAAAAAAGGCTCTTCTACTTTTTTTAAACAGGCTAAATTACCTAAAGCCTTTTTTGATATGAAAGAAGATTGGGAATTGAGAGACTATTGGCGTGAACGTAATCAAGAAGAAAAGGATTTTACGTTTTTCTCAGATAGACACCAATCTTTCTCAAGAATTGATTTCTTTTTGATCACAACAGATTTATACAACAGGGTGAAGAATGTAAAAAATTTTCCTAGGACATTGTCCGATCATAGTCCAGTTTGGATGGAACTGTTTGTAGAGAAGGAAGATAGGAGATCCTGGAGGGTGAATGAGAATTTATTTAAACAAGAAAAAAATGTTCATAAATTAAAGGAATGTTTAAAGGAATATTTTATTTTAAATATGAACAAGGGAACATCAATGTCAATGGTCTGGGATGCAAGTAAAGCTTTTATGCGTGGTATTTTGATAAAAATGAATAATTTGCATAGACAGAAACAGATTCAGAAACGGAAAGACTTGGAAGAGGAGATTAAATTAAAAGAGAAACTTTTAATTTCAAATCCCTTAGATGAAAAGATTAAAGGAGCTTTAAAATTGTTAAAAACACAATTTAACATGCTGATGGCTGATCAAGCTGCAACTAATTTGCTATTTATGAAACAAAATACATTTTGTAATGCTAATAAACCAGGGAGATGGTTGGCTTATCAGTTAAGAAAAAAACAGAAACAGAGGAATATAGATAAAATAAATTATAATGGTAAATTGGTTTATCAGAAAGAATTGATTAAGAAATCTTTTTTAGAATACTATCAAAAATTATATAAGGGTACCAATATTCAAATTACAGATATAAATAATTATTTAGGCAAAGTCAACTTTCCTAAATTAACAGAAGATCAGGAAAAAAAGATTAACGGTTTAATTACTAAGGAAGAAATTGTTACAGCTATTAAACAATTGAAATTGGGCAAAGCGCCGGGTACGGATGGGTTGACATCTATTTATTATAAAGCTTTAGTAGAAGAGATGATCCAACCGTTGTGTGAACTGTTTAATAATTTATTACAGGGGTTAGAGATCCCTCCATCCTGGCGTAATGCATTTATATCATTGATTCCAAAAGATAGTCAAGATCTTACTTTGCCTAAAAATTATAGGCCTATATCTCTTTTAAATGTGGATTATAAAATTTTTGCAAAAATTTTAGCTAACAGGCTTATGGGGATCTTGCAGCAGTTTATACATAGGGATCAATCGGGTTTTATAACTGGAAGGTATATGAAGAATAACGTTAGACAAATTATTAATTTATTAGAGTATTTAGAAAAGAATAACCAAGTCTCTGCAGGCTTGATATTTTTGGATGCTGAAAAAGCCTTTGATCAAGTGAATTGGCAGTTTATGCTGTGTTTAATCAAGGAGATGAATTTTGGACAAAATATATTACAAGTATTATCCAATATATATCAAAAACAGACTGCTCAAATTATTGTAAATGGGGGTTTGTCAGAGGCTTTTGTAATAGAAAAAGGAACAAGACAGGGATGCCCGTTGTCTCCGTTATTGTTTGTTTTAACACTGGAAATTTTGTTGATTAAAATTCGGGAGTCTCAAGAAATAAAAGGAATAGAAATTAATAAAAAAGAATATAAATTAAGAGCCTTTGCAGATGACTTGGTTGTTACTTTGTCTCAACCTGTTTCTTCGGTGGTGAAATTATTACAATTGATTCAACAATATGGACGTGTTTCTGGCTTTAAAATTAATAATAATAAGACCAAAATATTAGCTAAAAACATGACTACTGGTGATAAACAGGCTCTAGTTAACTTAACAGACTTTGAAATTGTTGATAAGGTAAAATATTTGGGGGTTACATTATCTGCTTCTAATGTAAAATTGTATAAAAATAATTATGAAAAGCTGTGGATGGAGGTACAGAAGGATTTAAAAAACTGGAATAATTTACAGTTATCCCTTATGGGCAGAATTGCAGTTATTAAAATGAATGTCCTGCCAAAGTTTATTTTTTTGTTCCAAATGTTACCTATCTTAAAGAACGAACGTAATTTAGATGAATGGCAAAAAGGTATTAATAAATTTGTTTGGGCAGGGAAAAAACCAAGGGTGAAACTTAAAATAATGCAAGATTTTCGTGAGAGAGGTGGACTCAAGGTACCAAATATGAAATTGTATTATGATGCTGTAGTATTGACATTGATTAGCGACTGGGTGAATTTAACAAATACAGAAATACTTCATTTGGAAGGCTGGGACCTATTTTTTGGATGGCATGCCTATTTAATATTTAATAAAAAAGTGGATTGGGTTTTTAAGTCTCATATTATAAGAAACTCTTTGCTAAGAGTGTGGAGAAAGTATTATAAAAGTGACTTCAAAATACCATTATGGGCTATACCTCGGCATGCCATAGAAGGTATAAGGAAAGGGGTAAATATGGACAAGGTCTCTTACGTACAGTTACTAAGATGGGATGGCCAAGACTGGCAGTTAAAATCTTTGGAAGAATTAACACATGAAAACTTAACTTATTCATGGTTCCAATATAGACAAATAGTGGATAGATGGAAGATGGATTGTAAAATGGGCTGGCTTAGAGAAGATGGAATTTTTTTAAAACAAGTAAGAGATCAAAGGCCAACCCATATTAAGAGAGTTTATGGGGTTTTAGTGGAATTAGATTCAGAACTTGAACTAGTTAAAGATTGTATGATTAAATGGGCACAGAATATTGGTGAAACGATTTCAATGGATACTTGGGAACTTATTTGGATAAGAAATGTTAAATTCACACAAGCGCAAAATTTAAGAGAGAATTTTTATAAGATGTTTTATAGATGGCACCTTGACCCAAAGAAAATGTCCATTATGTACCCTAATCTACAGCCGAAATGCTGGAGATGTGGATATTTGGATGCTACCTATTACCATATTTGGTGGACGTGTAAGCATATAAAAGCTTTTTGGATTAAGATATGGTGGAATATTCAAAGAATTTTTAAAAGGAGGGTAAAATTTACTCCGCAATTATTTTTACTAGGTATTGTTATTGACTGTGATGCTAAGGAGGTTATATTGATGTTAAATTTGATTACAGCCGCTAGGTTGTTAATAGGACAATATTGGAAGAAGGAATCTTTGCCTACTTTACAAGAATGGTTTCATAAAGTTTCGTATTTGGCAGAAATGGCAAAGATTTCGGCTTTCTTAAAGGAGCAATCTCAAGAAAAATTTTTTGCGGTATGGGAAAAATGGATAAATTTTATACAACATAATTTGGATATGGAAAAATATTATTTAGCCTTTTTATAATTTGTAATGATTGTTTTTTCTTTCTTTCTTTCTTCTTTTTCTTTTTTATATATATACATTTTTAATGTATTATTATTCATATATTTTTTTTTTTTTATATATATATATATGCTTTATTTTTCGTCTACTTTCTTCTTTTTTCTTTCTCTCTCTCTCTTCTCTTTTTATTTTTTATTTTTTTTCTTTTTTAGTATATACTATTCATTTTAAAGTTTATGTTATGTATATTATTTCTATATATATTATTACTGTGATTTTTATTATTATTATTAATTATTTTATAAATTGCAAATGTTATTTTTAAAATATTTGTTAAATAATCCTATATTCAGTTCTGGGAAGTCGGGGGGGGGGTGGGGTGGTTTGGGAGGGGGGGGTGGATTTTTATTTGTAAAACTTTTGAAAAATTTCAATAAAAAAAAAAAAAAAAAAAAAATTAAAAATAAATAAATGCCAAAACAGAGGTACGTTAGTGGGTATCACAAGTCAGCCTATATGTTAAAGATTTTTTTTCTTGAGAGTCAAATGTATTTTTTTGCTTCTTTAGGCAGGAAAAAACATACTCCTACAGTGCGCCGAGCTTTTTTCAGGAGAAAAACAGAAAAACTTGGTTTGGGGAATTTAATTCTCCAGTGATCTTTCAGAAAATCTAATGCAATTACAATTTTTAGCATGTTATCAAAGTTCGTTCTGTTCATGTAAGAGAAGAGCAAGCAGAACTAGGGGTGGAGTCAAGAGAGGAATCAACCTGGACTCGTTACATTCCTACAAGCGGTCTAAGTTCAACCTCTCTTGAATTCTGTTGATTCTTATCCACCACCAATCTAGTTCTGACTGTTGGTTGACTAGATTCTTGTGTATCGGCATGAAAAATAATTAATCTTAAATGGAACTTAATGTGTAGCCCTGGTTCTTTATGCCTGACAGTTCAACATTCAACTGAATGAAAACAAATACTGCCATCCAAGGAACCTTTTTTTAAAAAACAAGTTTTATTAATTTTCCAGTTTTACATCCACATATTTAGGAATCAGCGTGGTGATTGGGTAATCAATAGTCCAGTTAATTGATTTAATATTTAGGACTTAGATTTATAAGAGAAATGAAAATTAGCCATTAGAATATAGTTTTTGAATTATAATATGGAAATTGGATTGAGACCATAAACGATACTTTATTAGTAAGTAATGATGTACTAGGATGAGAAATAGAATATATTTGTGAAATAAAGTAAGAATGTATTTAAGTAAACAATTTTTAGATATGACAATTATTTTGTAATGAAATAAGGGAAATTTGGGATACCTGAAATCTAAATATTATGGATATTAAAGGCTAAATTGGAATACTGTAATTGAAAATGGGTAAAATTTAAAAACAGGACACAGATATGTATAAGTTAAAATATATTGATAAATGCCTTAATTGATTGAGTTATAATTAGAAATGCATTCATTTGAATGTGGTATAATCATCAAGGGAAATAGGGAAATTTCGATGATGTAATCTGAGACATGTACGAAAGATCTTGTTACTGGCACCTTTTTATTTTTGTTTTTAAACTTTAAAGTGGTGTTCTTCTATGTTTACAAAAAATGCAGAGCAAGTCATTAGAAAATAATTTGATATGGGGAATAGCTTTTGGGTAAGTGGGTAAGACTTTTGCCATAAGCTCAAATACATCCAATGTGTGGAAACATGTTCCTGATAGATTTGATTTTAGGAAGAACGGGACATTTATTATTTCTATGGCAAGGACATAATAGTAAGTTCACCAACCTTATATCACAAAACATTCATCAAAGATATATAAACTCAGGAAACAATGAAACTAAGCTTTTCATTGCAAAGAGATTGGTTTTCTCCAAAAATAATATGTTATTGCAAGATATTCTCCTGGTTTGTATTTCCTGTACAGGTTCCTTCTACAGGTAGAAACTTACAGCCACAATTACCTCCAAACTTTCTGTTTTAGTCTGATTTGAAAGCGCACAGAAATGCATATAAAATAAACGTCCAGACGATGTGAATACATGAAATGCAAAATCAATATCATCTAAAATAAATAGTTGGCCTAGCACAAATAGAAAGTATGCAAATTTTGTAGAATACAATTTTAAATACCACAGATGCAGAAATGCAAGTAAATATATGTAAAGTATTTTAAAAAGAAAAAAGAAAACATTCCTTTTTTGGGGAGGGGACTGTGCATCAGACCTAGAATCTCTTTCTGGGACCGAACTAACAAGAAACCAGCTTTTGCTTACCCATAGATTTATTTAAAATTTTGAAACAGGAATCTTTGGAAGAGTTTACTTGTCAATTAAGAAAAGGCAGAGTCATTATCGTAAGTCAAGAGGCAGTTAACTCAGATGAACAATAGAGTTTTAATGAAACAAAGTCCTGATATATTGGGGGGGGGAAGGATTTTTTTTTAATTCCTAGGGAGACAGGACCTGTGCTTGTTCTTTGAATAATTTGTGTGTCACACGGCAGTCAGCGGTCTCCACAATAATTGCCTGGCCCACCATGATGTCTTTAAGCAGGAGCTCTCTCCTAATAACACCATCCTTTCCCACGTCTTCCTTCCTTCTTGTTAGCTTCTTTCCAGCTTCACAACTTCCTTCTAAGCTCATTACCTCCATCTCAAGACTGTCAAGATAGCTCCTGGTCTCTTGGAAAATGCTGACTTCCCAATTGGGGGGAAAAAAATCCATTTTTCTACTGCAGAACCCAAAAGCACCAGTAAATTTAAAATACTGGCTCATGTTCCACCACTTCAATTAACTCTGATAGCCCATTCAGGTAGTAAGTGACAATAGACATGGATGGGATAGTCACGTTGGGTTGGAAATAGACTGATGAGCTGACAGGTCAAAGACAAAGGCGCAAAATTGCTCTAACCACAGGAAACAGAGGCCAACTTACTTCACAAAGCGATCATAGTGACCGTAATAAGTCCTTGACTTACAACCGTTGGCTCAGTGATTGTTCAAAGTTACAACGGCATTGAAAAAAGTGACTTACGACCATTTTTCATGCTTACGACCGTTGCAGCATCCCCAGGGTCACGTGATCAAAATTCAGACGCTTGGCAACCGACTCATATTTATGACGGTCGCTGTGTCCCAGGGCTCATGTGATCCTTTTTTGCGACCTTCAGACGGGGAAGCCAGATTCACTTCACAACCGTGTTGCTAACTTAACAATTGCAGTGATTCGCTTAGCCACTGTGGTAACAAAGGTGATAAAATGGGGCAAAACTCACTTAACGTCTCGCTTAGCAACAGTTGTTGTCATAAGTTGATGGCTACCTTTATATCAATCGATCAATAATTTTAAAAAATCCCACCTCAAAGTGTCAAACTTAGCAGAAATGGCTGAGATTTCTGCTTATTTGAAGGATCATTCACAAGAAAGATACATTTTGGTTTGGAGAAGATGGATAGATTATATTCAGAATAAATATGGGATTAAAAAGTTCCACTTAGTTTATGAGTAAATTTTAGAATATTATTATTATTAATAGCTTATTATAGTGGAATTTTAGTTTTAATTATATATTATTAGTATTAGTATTGTTTAACAATTTGGATATTGTATTGTTTAATAACTAGTTTAATAATTAGGATATTATGTTTGTTTATGTTTTTATTAGTATTATGTTTACTTTTAATTTGTTTATATTTATGCTAAAGGGGAGTTAAAGCGCATTATGGACTTGATTATTTATATAATTGGTTAATGTTAGTTAGATTATGATTATTATAATTGTAACCCTGTACTCAGCTCTGGGAAGTGGGGGAGAGGGGGGGGGGTTAGGGTGGGTTGGTTTTGGGGTTTATATTGTAACTTTTATAAAACTCTTCAATAAAAAAAAAACTACCATCCCACAGCATCTCAGGGACAAAGGAATTTCTTAACACCTCATCCTGCCTTGACGGAGATTTTTTTTTTTAAAAAATGGAACCAGCGAAGAGAAAGCAGAAGTCCGAAATTGCTTTAATGGCCAGATATTAATAGAGGTTAGGTGTGATCCAGAGTCTTTGCACTGAGCAGTTAATTAACAATTAATTGTGCTCACTTTGGCAGCACACAAACTAGCAATTAGTTAATAGGGGTGACAAATAGCCTTTATCTATGTTTAATCCATGAGAAAGAGCATTGAACCTGCGAAGGAAATGAAGCTCCCTCATTTTCGGTGATCTAATTGGACTGTGTAATTTGTTTTCTCAAGAATTGCCACCTTGAGGTCATCGGAGCTCGTGCAGGCTTAATGGGAAAGGAAAGGATGGTGGAGGAGAGAATTGCATATTTTCAAGTTTGCAGAGAGAATATATGGATGGGGCACCCCCAGTTTCACACCCAGGAGCCATTTTGTTTTTTTATAGAAATTGGAGAGAAGAAATTAAAATGTGGTGGAATTTAAAGGGGAGGTGGACCTCCAGGTGGGAGCAACCCACAGGAATAAGGGGCAACTCTGTCTGGATGTTAAGTGTGAGAGAAAGAGGGCAAAGAAAGCGTCTCCCTAATAGTTCACAGACTACAGCTCATCTTACACTTACAACTACAACAGAGCCCGACATTTCCGTTGCTAAGTGAGACTGTTCTTAAGTGAGTTCTGCCCCATTTTACAATCTTTCTGGCCGCAGTTGTTATGTGAATCCTTGCAGTTGTTAAATAAGTAACACGGTTGTTAAATGAACCTGGATTCCCCAATGACTATGCCACAAAAGAGGGCCACATGACCCTGGGACACTGCAACCGTCATAACTACGAGTCAAGCATCTGAGGTTTGATCTGGTGACCCTGGGGATGCTGCAACGGTCGTAAGTGTGAAAAAATGGTCATAAGTCACTTTTTTTCAGTGCTGCTGTAACTTCGAACAGTCCCTAGATGAACTGTCACAAGTCGAGGATGACCTGTATATTGTAGATGCAGAGAGTAGAGTGCTCAGTCTGGCAAGATTTTGACCGCAGGTGTGAAAACAATAGCCAGCTTGGAAGAACTGCCTCATGTTGTTCTTGGTTTAGGGCAGGGGTCTTCAAACCTGGCCCTTTGATGACTTGTGGACTTCAACTCCCAGAATTCCTCAGCCAGGCACGCATGCCTGGCTGAGGAATTCTGGGAGTTGAAGTCCACTAGTGATCAAAGGGCCAAGTTTGAAGACCTCTGGTTTACAGCCTGACAGAAATACCCACTTGTGGGGCAGGCTGACTAGCAAACTGAATCAAAGCACGCCTTCCCCATGAGAAAATACTGTAATATTTCATTGCAGATTGTATTAATTCCCTCTAAGGATCAACTTCAATCAGGGCTGTCCAACCTTGGTGACTTTCAGACCTGTGGACTTCGACTTCCAGAATTCCCCAGTCAGCCCTTTAGTTTAGAACAGGGGTGTCCAACCTTGATGACTTTCAGACCTGTGGACTTCGACTCCTAGAATTCTGGGAGTTGAAGTCCACAAGTCTTAAAGTCACCAAGGTTGGACAGCCCTGACTTATACAACCCAACATTGGTCGGTCTCCAAACTACACAACTGAAGGAAGCAATGTATGTATCTAAGTGTCAGGCACATTCTCCAGAGACATTGAAGTACAAACACCTAACAAGTCCAGAGAAATTTCATCGCACAGTAATGAAACAGCCCCTTTGTGTATTTACTACTGGCAATAGAACAAAGAATATACTTTACTACATTGGGGGGGGGGGATGTAGGCTTTAGAGAAAAATATTTGAACTGTGACAAGCAAAACTTTCCAATGCATCTCTATGCCCTAAAAAAAAAACAAAATGGTGGGCTAGACAGATCAAGAACCCTACAGTAAATGTTTTTCCCTCGTCCCCATTATGTTTGTTTGTTTGTTTTAATCACTCCCAGTTAAATACTACAAAGGTAATCCATAAATTACTTACCAGGAGAGTTGTTTGCCTTCCCTGGAGAGGTGGAAGTTGCTTCAAGGTTTTCTCAAAAGGATTTCTCAGTGTTGGGTTTGACCATTACACAATTCCTCACAAGGGGAATTGCCGACAGACGCTTCTGGATTGCCACTGCAGGTGCTTGTCAATAATGCAAATTGCAAACACCTGTGTGAGGTAGATTTTTTTTTTTCCTTTTGCCCAGAATTAATTCTCTAAGTTTTGGTTTTCAGTAGACTTTTTATGTGGTTATCAAAGTAAGGTGCATTTTTAAAGCTAATACATCACTGTCATTATAACCTCATTTTGCTTCTTTTTTATCATCTGTTTTATGAGTTTTAAGATTTGTTTTTCTATACGAGCACAGATGGCCAAGGAAGTGAGTTTATTCAAACAAGAGTATCTTTTTTTTTTCCCCAGCATGTACTGGTAGTCCTTGACCATTCAAAGTTACAATGGCACTGAAAAAAGTGACTTATGACCATTTTTCACACTTATGACCGTTGCAGCCTCCCCATGATCACGTGATCAAAATGCAGACGTTTGGCAACCGACTCATATTTATGACGGTCGCAGTGTCCTGGGATCTTGTGATTCCCTTTTGCGACTTTCTGAGGAGCCAAGTCAGTGAGGAAGCCAGATCCACTTAACCACCATGTTACTAACTTAACAACTGCAGTGATTCACTTAATAACTGTGGTAAGAAAGGTCGTAAAATGGAGCAAATTTCACTTAAAATGTTTTACTTAGCAACACAAATTTTGGGGTCAATTGTGGTTGTAAATCAAGGACTACCTGTGTATAATGTTACAAGATTGTTCTTGTTTCTAATGGACTTGTTGGTCTTTTTCCTAGTTTTTGGGTTGTAGGCTGTACCGTTGGGTCCTAGATAACCTACGCCCATTGAAAATGTGATTTCCTTGGTTTTCATAGAATCATAAACTGGAAAGGGATCTCAGAGGTCATGTAGCAGTCCAATCTCTTGCTCAGTGCAGGATCTGTAAAGTATTTAGAGAAATGGCCTGTTCTGTTGACAACTAATGAAGGGGAACACGCCATCCAACGAAGCAATCTATTCCGCTGGTTGACAGGTGTCATCACCTGGAAATTTCTCCCCCGTCTCTAATCTGAATTTATTTCTCTATGGTTTCATCTTGGTATGTTGTCTGAATGAGACACTGTGGTTTGTGAACTGGTTTCTGGCTCAAATGCAATCAATGGTGACTTGCTGAAAAGCTATTAAGTAGCAAATTATGGTTTGGGATATCTTATAAACATAGCCCAAATATGCTGCTTGGCCTAGCTTGCTAGGTTAAGCCAGCCAATCATGGTTTGTTAAATAATCTATTCATTAGCTCTCATTGGGTTAATCTGATCAATTATTAATTCAATCAATCAATCAATCAGAGCCGGAAGGGACCTTGGAGGTCTTCTAGTCCAACCCCCTGCTCAAGCAGGACCCTATACCATTTCAGACAAGTGACGGTCCAGTCTCTTCTTTAAAACCTGCATGACGACATATAATAGGAATTGCATAATATTGTTATCGATATTCAGCATTCATCACCAAATATCAAGGGCTGTGTACTATGTTGCAGCTGTCACATCTAGGCTGCAAGAAAACAGGAAGCCACTAGATGGCAGTGGAGGGTTCAGGTCTTCAGAATCTCTTTGCTGCCATCTAACAGTTGCTATGATATGTGCGGGTATAAATTCAAGTCTCTCTCGTTCAAATTTCCTTTGTTAAATCAATAAAAAAATGTTTGGTTCATTGCCCATAGGGAAGTTGTGCTATTAACGCCGCTGTGTAAAATTTCACTCCATTTCTACAGCATATCGATGCCCTCCAATCGGTGGGGGAAGACAGCCTTGCCAGTTTAATATATTTCAAGATGTGCTGATAAGGATAAGGATTACTATTATTTCCATCTAAAACAAAATCTCTTCTTTGGGGAATTTTTTTTTCTTTCTTGGCAGTGTTTGTCGTCCTCTGAGTACCAGGGGAATTGAAAGAAGGGGAAGGTGCAGCAGGATTGAAAAGCTTGGCATCAAAAGCAGACAAACTGCAGAGTTCTTGCATATTCAACGCAGCACTCTGCCAGCCCTAAAGAGCCTGTAAGGAGTTGTAATTTGCAGAGCACTTGACACGACATTAATTCATTAACCCTCCAGACAGGCTTCACAAAGGAATTAAAGTATTTTGTTCGCTTTTGATAAGCAGCTGAAGGAAGGGGAAGGGGGGAAAGAAAGAAAGAAAAAAGGTTTGCCAAAAATCAAAGAATGGCCAGTTACAAATGTGTTTAATTATGATACCAGCAAAGAAAGAGGCTTTAACACTCACACACACACACACACAAAGTCCATAGGGAAACAGAATATTCCTCCTTACGCCTGTACAAGGAATCCTCAACTTACGACAACTGAGACCACGATTTTCCTTGCTAAACACGATTGTTACGTTGAGTCATGTTCAGTTTTATGACCTACATTTGCTACTGTAGAGTTAAATGAATCACTGCAGTTGTTAAGCGAATCTTGGGGTTGTTCAGCAAATCTGGCTTCTCCCATTGACTTTGCTGATCAGAAGCCGGCTGGGATGGTCGCAAACGGTGATCACATGATCCTGGGACGCTGCAACAGTCGTTAAGTACAGACTGTGGGGATGCTGTGATGGTCGTAAGTATGAGAAACAGTTGGAAGTCACTTTTTTCAGTGCCGTTGTAACTTTACACTTTACAATGGCTTGGTAAGGCCACCCTTGGAATACTGCATCCAGTTTTGCTCACCGCGATGTAAAAAAAGATGTTGAGACTCTAAAAAGAGTGCAGAGAAGAGCCACAAAGATGATCAGGGGACTGGAGGCTAAAGGAAAGGCTGCTGGAATTGGGTATGTCTAGTTTCATGAAGAGAAGGACGAGGGGGAACATGATAGCAGTGTTCCAATATCCAAGGGGCTGCCACAAAGAAGAGGGAGTCAAGCTATTTTCCAAGGCGCCTGAAGGCAGGACAAGAAAGAATGGATGGAAACTAAGCAAGGAGAGAAGCAACCTAGAACTAAGGAGAAACTTCCTGACAGTTAGAACAATTAACCAGTGGAACAACCTGCCTCCTGAAGCGGTGAATGCTCCAACACTGGAAGTTTTTAAGAAGAGACTGGATAGCCATTTGTCTGAAATGGTATAGGGTTTCCTGCCTGAGCAGGGGGTTGGACTAGATGACCTCCAAGGTCCCTTCCAACATTATTATTATTATTATATTTGAATGGGCACTAAAAAAAGAAATGGTTGCAAATTGAGGACGACCTGATTATAATTTTTCCAAAGCTCAGTTGGATCCAAAAAACTTGCTTGCCCGAAGATTTCTCCATTTTAAACAGTGTTGTACTCAGGATCCAGTCTGGGTCGGTCACCGGGACCAGAGATGGAATCTTACGAGCTTTCGGATTGTGTTGTACTCAGTTAACCCAATTTTCTTGGTGTACGTGTCACACCACCTTTTTAAATTTCAAACCAAGCCAGTTTTGCAACGGGGTGAATAACGGCAAAGAGTAATTCCCATTGTTGTCTTTCATTGTGTAAAATGATTGTGGTGGCGCGCCTCGGCTCTAATAGGATATAAACAAGCAGGGCGATTAGCAAAGTCAATCACACCGCCTAAAATTCCAGTCGCAGGTTTCAAATTAATACAAAAATGTTTTTTTTTAATTGTCAGGCTGCCGAGTTTTCGTACCAAATTACTTTCTCATTGGAGAAAATTAAACCTCCTAACAGGGGAGACGGTTGACAGAATGTTAAAGAGGCTTGATAGAATGTGTGCATTGTACTAAGCGGCAAAGCAGCATTATATTTAACACTGATACGCAGATTCAAAATACGGTGTCATTTTTCACACTCCTTCTGCTGCTTTCAAGCCTAAATCTTAAACCACTCATACTTAATCCAGATGAAAAGCTTCAGAGGATATTGAGGGGGGACTAAGGAACCAGAGGCTCTCCAAAGCTTAGATTTCAGCACCCATCATCCTTGGACATAATGGCAGGAGCTACTGGCCACTAAAATCCAATTATCTCCAGGCCACAGAATCTAAAAGACTGGTCTATATTCCCGGGAGGTTCAGGAAGGAAGTTTATTTCTATATTTATTTAAGAAAATTGGAATGGCCACCTGCTCAAGCTCTGGGCAGCTTAAAAAAAAACCCCCAATGTACAGATAATCTCCGACTTACGACAGTTCATTTAGTGGCTGTTCAAAATTACAACGGCACTGGAAAAAGTGACTTATGAGGGCTTTTCACACTGATGACCACTGCAGCATCCCTAATGGTCACATGAAGAAAATTCGAACCCTTGGCAACTGGCTCATATTTATGACATGTCCTGGGGTCATGTGATCACCTTCTAAGTCAATGGGGAAGCTACGTTATTTAACAACCGTGTTATTAACGTGCCTATGGCAGGGATTCATTTAACAACGGTGGCAAAACGGTTGTAAAATGAAGCAAAACTCACTTAACTGCCTTGCTCAGCAACAGAAATTTTGGGCTTCGTTATGATCGTAAGTTGAGGATTTTGCACTTCAAAATTGTTTATTTTATCAGCCACAAAAAAAAAAGAAAAAGAAAAAATGAACAATCTGTCCTGGTTTCTAAGATGAAAAAGCTCTTCAAAGCTTCTGGTTGGTTCAGGATCTGTTTTCTCCCAGAAGAATCAACTCTTCCGCAATTCAGTAATGGAAAGTTAATTGTATAAAATTAGAAAAAAAGAATTGGATACAGCTGAATAGATAACATCAAGGTTATCGTCAAAAACAACAACAACCAAAAGCACAAGACATTATTGGCTTTTCAGGGGAACCCCTGTTATTATGCAGATGAGGGGTCCATCAACGTCAACCCCTCCCCTCTTTGCTGATTGTTTTGCCCTTAAAATGAAATTAAATTGCACATTAAAAAGAAAACCAAAGACGGTCAGTTATTAATTTTGGAAAAGAAGTTTCATCAACATTTCCAGTGGGTGCCACTGTAAGAGCTAGCAAGAGTCCCATGGCTTTCTATTTGATTACTTTCTAAGGGGCGGTGATCTTACTGTTATGTGCTCTGGGGTAAAGAGCGGAGGCATTTAGAAACACTAATACATACATGAAACACACATGTAAAAAACTTAGTGATGCTGCAGTGCAATGTTGGCCAAGGAAATCCTCCCATTCAGGAGTGACACCGTTTCTCCACCAATCCAGTTCATAGTGTGCGTCTGTTTCAGAGGACAGCGATTTTAACATTTTTTTATTCATTTGTATCCTACTTTTATTATTTTTACAAATAACTCAAGGCAGCAAACATACCTAATACTCCTTTGTCCTCTTCTTTTCCCCATAACAACCCCGTTTCATTTCACCAATACATTTGAAAATGCAGGAAAAAACAATGCCACATCATAAAGAAGAGAGTGAGGCTGTTGTTGTTGTTGTTTTTTTAAATGGCATTCAGTAACACAACAGCACATTTTAAGGTTGTGACTGGATTCAGGAGAGGAAGATGGTGCCGTGCTAGGACAGAGATTGATCTCCGTTCCAATCCGTTATTTTAATTAGGACTCTCTTTAATTTATATTGCCTCATTATTAAAACAAATAGATTGATGCCCTGTGCTCTCCTCGGACCTGATCAGGTAGCCACAAGAAACACAGGAATGGGAAATAAAAACAAATCTAAAAAACAAGACAGGATAATTGGGGAAATGTCAATGGAAGATTTCAGTAGCAAAATTATCTTATAATTTTACTGGTGGGGTTTTTTTTTTCCCCAGCCTCAGTGACAGGATCGTATTTCCCAAAAACACCTCAGTGCAAGGCAGAATAAGAAAGTTGAGCTGTGTGATCACACCTGAGAAGGTAACAAACCAAGTGCCATTTCGAAGTCCTCAAGTCTTCAGACCGGGGTCCCTTCAGCTTGGTTTCCGGGGGACGCGTTTAGGAGGTGAACAGCTGGCTCTAAGTCAAGCAATGGTTCTTCCGTTGATTTACCTTCTTTCTGCCTCTGCGCAAGGATCATGGCCCGCAGCAGCGGGGGATAGAGGACATAGCGGATTTTTTCTTCTTCCACGGGAGGGGTAAATTTCTTAAAGGCTTCCTCCTCATGTTTGGGTACCATGCGCCAGTCGTGGTACATTACTTTGTCTATTTCTTTCTCTTCGTTTTCGGGCTTGCCTAAGAAGCAATTGAGAAGAGGAAGAGAGAGGTCCTGATAAATGCAGGCAAGTCTTGCCAGGATGGAACACGCGGTGAAAAGACAGATCTGAAAGCATAGACTGCATGCGGTTGGTTTTACTTGGATTATGTTTCTGAAATTATGTTTCTTTACATAATGCACAATGCCACACGATTTGACTGTACATTTTTATATATAAATGCATAAAGAATTCTTTTTTGTTCAGAGTTGGGGGGGAGTTGATACATCAGGAGAATCAAATTAGGCATTTCTTAATTTTTGATCCCCCGAGCCCAAAAGATTTGCTCTCTCTCTCTCTCTCTCTCATGAAACCTCGTCCTTGCTAAAGGCTTCATCATGAAATCTTCATCCATAAAAGCAAATCTTCCCTTACCTCTAAATGTCAAATATCCCCAGGCCTTCCCATGTTCCATTTTCTGTAAGAAAGAACATCAAATGATTATAGTCCATTCAAGATGAAGGGAAGAGGGAGTGTCTGAATTTAAACCAAAACTAAAAGTCGATTTTCAAGAAATTCCAACCCAATTAAGGTTGTTAAATGAGGATTGTGCCTGCCCTTTGAAACATCTTGAAGCTCCAAACCTCCTTGCCTTTTGTAAGAGCTTAAAAGAACTGGCTCTGCCTGTTGGCCTGGGGTTCCAACTAAGGATTTTCACATTGGATGCGGTCGACAGATTTACAACAGATCCCACCCCCTCCTCTTCTCATCCTACTCCCTTACTCCCCATCTTGTTAGCGAGGTTGATTTTATTTATATCATCAGGTTGTGTACAGTTTCATCTTTTAATATTGTAAGCCGACCCGAGTTATCTTATTATAAGATGGGCAGCTAATGAATTTTACAAATAAAAATAAAGTGAATGAATAAACAACTTGTTTACAGGTAGTTCTCGATATACATCCATAACTGAGCCCAAAATTTATGTTGCTAAATGAGACATTTGTTAAGTGAGTTTTGCCCCATTTTAAGGTTTTTTTTTGCCATCTTCGTTAAGTGAATCTGGCTTCACCCTTGACTTTGCTTGTCAGAAGGTCCCAAAAGATTGATCACATGATCCCGGGACACTGCGACCCCGTCATAAATATGAACCAGTTGCCAAGCATCTGAATTTTGATCACATAACCATGGGGGAGGGATGCTGTGATGGTCGCAAGTGTGAAAAACAGTCATAAATCACTTTATTCAGTGCTGTTGTAACTTTGAACAGTCACCAAACTAATTGCTGTAAGTCGAGGACTCCCTGTTCTAGGATGCCTGAATTTTCCCCTTTCTCCAGCCAGTGGAAACACTCACCTCAGCTGTATAATCCAGTTTTACTTTAGTAATGACCCAATAGCAAGGCTCATCGTATTCCCATATCCAGGATTTGCGTGTGACCATCCTGCCGATACCGAAGAGGTGCAAGCGGGAGAGCAGCATAAAAAGCCGGTTCTCATTCCTCACATCTTCCCAGGCCAGCACAGGGAGGCGCTTGCCTGTGAAGGCCCGGGTCATCTTTTCGTAGTCCACCTCATAACGCTGGGAGTCACGAGGTCGATTTTTTAAAGCCCAGTATTCGCGGATTTTCTTGGCCTTGGCTGCAATCGGGCGATATCCCTTGTAACGACCCATCGCTGCCTATGGAATGATAACACAGGATTGTTAAGCCATTCTAATGCTACAAACGAATTTTGATTTAAAATCAGCCCTGGGCAGGTGCCTGCAGTTCTGTTAGCATTTACCAGTTTTAGACAAATCCCGGCATTATTCTATTAACACACCCAATGTCGCCAAAGCATTGCCTTCGTTTCCTTCCAGAAGTTTAAATTAGAACACAGAATAATAACAGGGCTGGAAGGGACCATGGAGATCTTCTAGTCCAACCCCCTGCTCAAGCAGGGGACCCTATAAATGGGCAAATGGTTGTCCAGGGAAAGCTTGAGTCTCTCTCCCCCTCCCCCTCCCTCCATCCCTCCCTTTCTTCCTCCCTCTCTCCATCCCTCCCTCTCTCCCTTCCTCCTTCTCCCCATCCGTCTCTCTTCCTCCCTCCCTCTCTCCATCCCTCCCTCTCTCCCTTCCTCCTTCTCTCCATCCGTCTCTCTTCCTCCCTCCCTCTCTCTCTCCATCCCTCCCTCTCTCTCCCCGTCCCTCCGTCTCTCTCTCTCTCTCTCTCTCTCTCTCTCCCTAAGCCTACCTCGCAGGGTTATTGTTGGGTAGACCAAAGAAGTCCTGCACCTTAACAAACCCGGCTCCTTTTAGCAGCCCTGGGCTTCCTTCTCTCGCTCCTGATTCCCCGGCGACTCAAAGGCACCGCTCCGACCAAGGGCGGCCCCGCTCCCTAAATCCTCCCCCGAGCCACACTTCCGCCCCTCTTCGGCCTTTGCTTGAATCCCAAACCTTCGCAGAAGCTCCGGCAGGGATGGTGCAACCTCATATGACGCCCGGCGAAGAACACTTCCGCCCCGGCATTTTTTTTTTTTTTTGAATAGTCTCAAATTCAGCCGAGGCTGGTCCGTCCCTATAAATCATCCGGCCGCCCACGAATAGTCGCTCTTGTTGCTTCCGGCCTTAGGTTGTTAGACGCTCAGGAAAGAAGGGAGGTCCGTCGCTATAAACGATCCGGCAGGCAACACTTCCGCTGCTTTCCTAAAGGGATTTTCATTTTATTTATTTTTTTTCAAAAGACGATCCCGATGACTCCTCCGAGCTGCTTTGCTTCTTCTCTTCGCTTTCCTCCTCCTCGTGTTTGGCGGCTGTTTTTCCTCTTCGGCGAAATGGTCCTTTTGTCACGCTCCGAGTAGCAAAAGGTTGCTTGAAAAGCCTTTTCTCAATCATTGAGACCAGGATAGATGGAGGGATACGTGTGCCTAGAAACTGCCTTTGCTAGTGAAATGCATCGTCTTATTTCACTTCCAGGGTTGGAAATGCTGTAGCGGGTACGCCCGAGGGGCACTCTGGACGTGTGGCTTCCTTGCTGCCTTTTATCTCCCCCACCCCGCCCCTTCCCCGAGCGATGACCTACAATATTTTCTACCTTGGTCCTGCTCAAGCGACCCAGATAAAACACTTGATCAACTGTTGCTGCATTGATGGAAATGCCTAGTGGTGGGGAAAAACTTTGCTCAACTGGAGGGCATAAGCAAAAATTTCCAAGTGTAGAGACTTCAGATTCTATAAATAAGCTGGCTTCTATTTACAGTATTTGTATCCACAGGATCCAAATTGTGTGAGAGAGAGAGCTCTTTGAGTAGGACTTGGTTTGAAAAAAAAACTTTCTGTTAATGAAAGGAAATCAGGTGAGCCTGTCTTTCTGATCAAATTGAGTGTGTTGACTGGTAGCCAACATTTAATTAGGGTACTTGAAGAGTGGCTTGGCAATGACCATAGCCTGTTTATATTGAGGAGAACGTAGATTCTTATCTTGATTACACATGGGAGCTTTCCTGCAAGTTTCCTTAAATGCCCAGCTTTTGATAGTTTTACATAGCTGCGATTCTGTGACTGCTGCTGATTTCCTTAACATTTTCAGTTGAAAATATAGACTAGCAAGAGGGTAAACTTAAACCATGGAGGGAAAAAAGAGTGTTGCTCTTGATGAAAACTGCCAGTTTGTTAAAAGAGCGATCACATGGGAAATCTCTGATTCTGAGGAAGGCAGTGATGTTGAACCAGAATCCTCAACTGTTTTTGCTAATTATTCAGATGTTGACAAGGAGGGCTGCTCAGACAAACAAAAATTAGAGCCCTGCCCAGTGGCACTGATGGAGGCAAAAGCAGTACCTTTGCTTACACCGTTGACACAAATAGTATCCTGTAATTCAACGCCAGAGAGAAAGAAGAAAAAGCAGTCGCTGGAAAAAAGCAAGATGGCCCAGATAAAAACAGAAGAAAAACAGAAGAGCTTGCACAAAAAAGAAGAGAAAATGAGGATAAAACAGCAGATTGCAGCTGAGAAACAGAGACAAAAGGAAGCAGCATCTGCCTTAAAATTCCTTCGGCCTGATCAGTGCATGAAGCAAATGATTGTCTGTGTGGATTCAGGTAGTTTGTTTACATTGCATGATTATTCATTTCCACTTTTGGTTTGGTATTATTAGTGCCTTTACATCAGTCCCTGCAGTTTTCTTGGCAAGATTTCAGAAGAAAACCCAGCTAGAGTCCTAAGGCAGGACTAAACTTAAAACGCTTTCATTTCTAGCCCAGTACCTTTAACCACTACACCCAAATGGCACTTTTCTTGACAAGAGTTTTGGGAGCAATTAGCCATTGCCTCCTTACTAGGGTGAAGAAAATGACCAGGCCCAAATCATTCATCTGGCTTTGTGCCTAAGGTGGGACCAGAACTCAGTCTTCAATGCCTTAAAGCAGGGCTCCCCAACCCCCGGTCTGTGGACCAGTACTGGGCCACGGCATGTCAGCAACCGGTCCACACAAACAAAGCCCCATCCGTGGGATGCAGGCAGCTCACAAAACCACGCACCCTCCAGTCCACAGAAAAACCTTTCCACGGAACCGGTCCCTGGTTCCCAAAGGTTTGGCGACCTCTGCCTTAAAGACGACACCAACCTATCCATTTTGTGCCTGTATTTTACCGAGAGGGAATTAGGGGGAAAGATTTTGGCATAGTACTATGCTGTAGATTTTACATGGCATCAAAAGATCATTTGTTATCCTTCCTCTTCAGGTCTTCTAGAGCACCTTGGTTCTGATAACTTGCTGGAAGTTTTGGACTCTTTGGACTGTAAATACTATATTGAAAGTCAGAGAATTCCACATAGCATAACCTGGAAGAGAAAAATATTCAGCAGGACGCCTAATTCAGTAAGCATCTGAATCAAAACTCCATTGATAGCCAAAGAAACAACATCGTGTGTGTCTCTGTGTGTGTTACAACTGATTCCTTACTCTGCTCATCTGCTTTTCAGTCCTTCAAGGTTTGCATTCATTTAGGGTTGCTTCTGCATCACATCAAAGGGAGTTGGCCCAGCTCCAATAAACACATTATTGTTGATGCGCTTTGAAGGAAAATCCAGCAACATATTTCATATAGAATGGATTTCTCTATTGGAAGTGGAGGACAGCCATGTGCAAAGTGCTTCTCTGTGGCCTATATGGATTACTGCTGATTCATTAACCTGTTTTGCCATAGCTGCTAAATTCCAGCTCAGAGATTAATAGAAGAAACCGACACAAAGCAGTCAAGGAAGATAGTAGTAGCTACAACGAGAGTCCAGACTCAGTCTCTGTTGGGCTTGGCTCACTTACGCCATATTTGTTCCCTAATGGATGTGTCAGCTATGAAACTCATTGATTTTGATAGTTCTGTGGCTGTTCAATTAATAAATCAGTCTGACTTGCCAAACTTCCTAGTATTTAAAGCCCATATATTTAAAACCTAGGTTTACCTACTACAGGTTATGATTTGCGGGAGGCAAGGGCAGTCAACTTTTATCAGAACCTTTTTTTATCATTGATTCCGTTATTGCTATAAATGGGCGACATCTTTAGACTCTTGCACTAAAAACTGGGATGTGAGCTAGTCTATGACCGTGAATTTTAAAACAATTTGAAATCCACGAGAGTAGATAAGAGAATACAAGCATGAGGTGAATGAAGACTAAACTAAGAGCACTTTCAGGATCTCTTCTGTTTCAGTAAACCACCGTTGGGAGCGGATGCTGGGTGTAGTAAGTTCTTAGTTTGAGCTAGCAAAACTATTCTTTTTTTCTCTTCTGGCAAAAGATTAACTTTATTTCTGCAGGATGGTTGTCAAGAAGAGACTGCAGTGGAAAAGGAGGTCCTGTTAGTGATGCAGCCTTCATATTTCCTCAGACAACTGTCATCATCGGTGCAGGTGCTGTACAATACCCTTAATTTGTGAATATGAATCTAAATGGCGTAAGCTTTCCTTCCCAGTTGCTTAACTGTCCTCTTTTGCTCCATTTTTACTGGCCCCCTTTGCCCCGATTCTCTGCTTGTTATGCCTTACATGACAAGAAGGATGAGGAGAGAAGATGATGGTGTGTTTCAGAGTTTTATCTTATTTCCAAACACCCAGGGAGATGAAGCTTAATAATTGAGAGGAAATGCAATAGAAAGCTAGATTGACAGCAGGCAGAATCCAAGAGGACAGTACTGGAATCACTAAGCAAAAAAAAAGGTGAGCAGGGAAAAAAGGTGAGCCAAGACATATGATGGAAAAAAGTATGGTAATTTTATTTCTCACATTTAAAAAAAAATGTACACTGCATAGACTCAGCCAGGAGAGTAAAAGGGTTCCCCTGCTCTGCCTCAGTTTACTGTTCAAATTTGTAAGTGAGATATAATAGGTACTGGCGTACTATAGTTGCACCTGGAAATAGAACACAAGTATATTCAACTGACTGATGAAAGATAGCCAAGTGGTGGGTATTAATACAAAGGAAGATGGTTCAAATTACAAACAATTATGACAGTATTTATGCTGAGAGGAACCAATTTTGAAAAGAATCCATCACAATAATCCAACCTCAAAAGGCACACCAGGGGAGGTTCATGCCATTGATAACCATTGGTAAAATGACTCTAATGCACTTACCTGGGAGTTTAATGTTGTCTTTTCCACCTAAGAAAACTAATGCAAACCCATTTGAGGTTGGAACTCCTTCACCGGTGGAATACAAAATAGTTTTTAAATTCATATGTAAAAGTGGATGATTTTTTTATTCTAAAATCTTGTTCTAATTTTAGAATGCAAATCCTGATAGCCAGCAGAGTGCTCCAGATCTTACTCATCTGTGTCCCTTTCACAATTTGGAAGATCCTTCTATAGTATCTTACAGCGTGGTTGTCATCGGACTAGACACCTACCAATGGTACATGGGATTGGAAGGGCTGTCTTGAGTTGTGGGTCCCAAAGAGCAACACGTTCTCACGGTGTTCTTGACATACAGAATTGCAGGTCTTCGTTGTTGACCCTTACATTTGTTTCATGACAATCTTGGGTTTTTTATACTGCAGATTTCCAACAAATAATGGAAACAGATAGTATAAACATGCTATCCCCCCACTTAACTGGGGAAAATTAATTCAAAAGGTATTGTGTAAACACAGTCTTGCTTGTGCTTTTTCACTTAAGGCTATTTGAGGCAGGGAAGTAGTTAAGTCTAGCTCTGGGCTTCGGATTCTGCGATTTCAGCCATATAGCCGGCTTTCTGGTTAAAGGATAAACTGGTACTAAATACAGAACAAACTCAAATACTGACAGGAAGACTCAAGTGCACCACGTCTCCCGATTCTGTTACCTTCTTCCGGATGTTAATTTAGCTTTCCAGTCTTTTTTATAATGCTGGGATTTCCTGGCTGCATCCTTTCCAAGTATTAACCAATCTAATCCTGCTTAGCATTTTCAAGCTCATGTAAGATTCTTAGGAAGCAGCAGCAACACTTCTAACAACGAAAGGCAGTAAGACAAGTTCATTCTTTACTATCAACTGCCTCGGTGGTTTTTAAATTAACATACTTTCCTTGCATGCAAGTTTCCAAGCTACAGTAGCTCGACAAAAATAATTTTAGGTCTTCGACTCAGTCTTGACTCTTGGTGATTGAACAAGTCCTTGCTCTTTTCTTAGTAAGAATTTTGGAAGTGGTTTCATGCTGCCTTCTTCCCAGGATGGAAAAAGAGACTGGGCTAAAATTAGCCAGCTGGCTTTGTGCCTAAGACAGAACTAGTCTTCTGGGTTCTAGCTTGGTACCTTTAACCATTGTACCAAAATATTAATTCTCGAATTGTGGTTCTCCTCTGAACTGCCTAGGTATAACCAGAATCGTCAGCTTCCGCAAGAACTGATCACTGGACTGGAGAATGCAACATTGCAACTTGGTCCAGAACAGTCCATGACACGGCATCAAATTGAGGAGGTAAACATAACGATGACTTTATCAACCACAACAAAGGGGTCCATTCCCTCGGGGGCATCCGGGTTATCACTCTCATTCCTTGCCTGATTTAATTTACACCCCTACACCACATCAAGGATAATACAGCAAAAACACTAAAATAGGAATTACCAGTTCATCATTGCTGAACCTTAGCCGAGATGGATGGGAAGAGTGTTGAACCCCAGAACTTCACCCGGTATGCAGAAAGCCAAATATATTTTTTTTTCTTCTTGTTTGAGTCTCTACAACTTTCTCCTGCAGGCTCTGGTGGTGTTGCAACTCCGGGGTAACATACACGTCTTATTCCTGGAAACATGGCAGGAATTGGCCCAGCATGTTTCTGCAGTGACCAGAGCTGTAGCACAGCGTCCCTATAAGTGAGTGTCAGTTGTCGTGTTGCCTTGGCAAAGCTTTGGAGCCGTGAAGTAGGAACCAAAAGACTATCCCACAATCCTTTCATTAAAAAAAAAACATTAACCTGTAAATAAGGTTTTTGTGTGACTTTGTCTTTGCAGGACCAAAGATAATACAATGAGATTCTTTAAAAAACATTTAGCGTTATACTGGTACAGCTGCTTGATTTACGTTGTACTGTATTCAGAACAAGTCACAAAGTATGCTTTTGCATGTTTTGTTCCGCTTCGCTTGCAACAGTTAGTCTTGCGTGGTCCGTGGATAGTATTTACTTCGCGTTAAACAGTATTTTGGCAGGGAACATTCTGAGCCCCAAATGGTCCCAGCCCAATCTTAGGAATGGGACGTTCTGACCAGCACGGAAACAGTCAAGACTCAAGACAACCCTCGGAACAGGTTACTATGAGGTCAGTTCAGGCATTTTAAGCCAAAATGGTAACCTGTGTATAACCTGTACGTAACGGTTTCTTCGACAGGAAACATCAGGAAAAGCAGCTTTTCTCCTTCTGCGCCAAAGGCAAGTGGGCTAGTGGTGTGCATATTAGCAAGGGCGGGAAAGGGCTCCAGGAGACCTGGCTGAAACAGATCCAGCAGTTCAATCGAGTCAGTCCAGCCATGGCAGCAGCCATTGCCCAAGCCTTCCCTTCGCCAAGTCTGCTGCTACAGGTCAGTTCGTTCCACCAGTCGCTTTGTCTTGGCGGTAGAGAGGGGAAATCAAGGGAGGCGATTCTCAAGAATAGGGGCCAGGTTTCTGTTGTCTCAGCGTAGGGTTAAGTAGACTGCAAGCAAAAGGCACGGAGACATCAGCGAAGAGGAAAATCATACTGGTGGGACGTTTACTCAGATGTTGCAGTCGAGAATTACTATGGAGGCTGGATAAGGGACTCCTAATAACCTTCATTCCATTCTCCCTCCATATTTCTCTGATTATTCCAAGCCTGTTGAGTTCTCCTGGGTGAAGAAGCATTTCTGGGCTAGGGTTTTTTTTTCCCCCCTGCCTCTAAATCAGTGGTTCTCAACCTTTTTAATGCCACGACCCCCAACCGGTCATAAGTCGAGGACTACACAACCGGTCGTAAGTCGAGGACTACACAACCGGTTGTAAGTCGAGGACTTTCCCTGCCGGTGCCGCCCCCTGCGCCGGCCGAAGCGTAGCTGGCAAGCGGCAGAGATGGCGCAGGCCGACCACCAGCTGGGCCACCAGCTGGCCCAGCCCAAGGGAGGTAAGGCACCCGCCGGGCCCCACGCGCACCAACCCTCCCTGTGCCCGCCGGCCTCCCACCTCCCACCCCTGGCCCTCTTTTACTTACATTTTTAGTAGTTGCTCAGCAGGGTGGGGTGGAAACTTCCAGACAGCTCACCTTCGCTGCAGACAACTTGCAGCACCGTTTGCAGAATGGGACTTTTGGCGGGTTCAGCAGGGCAAAGACAGCCTGGACAATTCCTATTGGCTTTCAAAAGCCAATAGAATAAAAGGGAGTAGCACAGCTAAGGAAAAGGGGAAAAAAATGACGGACTGCGTTGTTTGACGACCCCCGTGAAATGGTTGTTCGACCCCAAATGGGGTCCCGGCCCACAGGTTGAGAACCACTGCTGTAAATACTGTTTCCCTGGCTTTGCTTCCTGTTAGCTATGGGGGTTCTGTTTACCTAAGGATCCTCCTTAAGGAAACAAACTGTAGATTAGATCTCTAATAAGAGAAGCTGTAATTGAACTGATTGGTTCCACTGGACTCTGCCTAATCTTTTAACCCAAAGCCAAAGGCTTGTTAGCGATGCCCCAGATCTGTTCTTCTAGTAGCAAACCAGGCTAGCTGTCCCATCATTTTTGCTATCAAGCACTAGACAATGGTTTTAAAACGAAGCTAGGGAGAAAGGGGGTTAACACTGAAATAACTCAAGCAGGCAGAAACTAGATTACCAGATATACATGGCGATTGGGTATCCTTCCTTTTTTTTCCAGGCCTACCAAGAATGCAATACAGATGCAGACAGACAACTTCTCCTAAGCAACCTCCAGATCAGGACCGAGGACAATAAAACAGAGAGACGGATTGGCCCAGACCTATCTCGCCGGGTCTACCTTTTCATGGTATCTACAAACCCAGAGCTTGTCCTAGATTTAAGCTGTTGAAGCACCTTATGCTGTTCTAACCACCGGGTCATGGCTCCTTAGCCTTATAGCTTCCTGCCAAAGCTGTAGGATTTATTGCAGAAATTGAGTTTGGCAAAATCAATAAATGTCTTTGTGCACAAATGCGATCAAATGAGATTCTCTTGACTGTTTTTTTTAAAAGTCTCCATTCTTCTGCTGAATAATTTATTTTACGCTATTATTACATATCATGTTTGAATTTGTAAAGACATCCTTGGCATATTTTTGGGGGTTCATATATTAAACCATAATGTAGCATGGTGGCAATATTTCTGAGAGAACCTAGCTTGTGTGTAAAAGGGCTAATGGTTATTTTAGCTGCAGAAAACATTATATATAAAAAAGGAACACCTAATCCCTTATTATAGTGCAACCCTAATCTCAGTTAAATAATCAATTCCACTGAAACTAAAGCTCAGTGCTGCTTTCATTTAATCAGACGATAACAAGGGAGTTGGGAGTCTGTTATACTGCCAAATCACACAATGGTTAAATTCGGAAATTAATAATGGTTTATTACAAAATGATGCAGCTTTGTTCCCTTCATACACCTCCTTTCACAATGAACCACACTTCGTCATGCGCAGGAGAAACCGAAGGGAACGTAATTGCCCTTGTGCTTATCCATACATTAAAAATATCAAAGAGAGCCTTTTCTGGCTCCCCTCAGAGCTGTTAAGTAAAACAGGGAAAAACCATAACCAATACTGGCTTTGAAACTGCAAAATGCCCCGCCAGTACACATCGTTGCAGTTCCTTTTTATGACAAAAATCGAAGAACGAATTGGAATATTTAAATACACATGGGATGGGAATACCTCTAAAGAAGTAGATTATGGCTAGCTGTGGAAGGAAATGCAGGATTCAAGATCCAAAAGAAAGGGTGGCGGGGGGGGGACATCCACCGCTGAAGTTCATTCACATAATTCCAACTACTAGCCTGGCATTGTCTGACTCCCAATAATGAAGAATTAGGGAACCTGATTAGAATTACCTTAGATGAGAGGGACAGTTAGGTTGATGGACTAGCCTATCATCACGGGAACAAAGTCTGTATATATTTTAATTCGTCTGGGTATAGTTCAATACAAGAGAAGTAATAGACATGCAAAGCAAGTGGAAGAGGTACAGGGCTCACGATACCCCTTACGCTGTCAATGTTCTTCTCTTCTGGATGTTCATCAAGGGCCGAAGCACTGACGATCGAGGAGAACCATTTGGCTTTGGATAGCCTGCTCCGCTCCAAAACACGGGCGCCATCTACTGCAATTCACCTAGCACACGTGGTAGCTTCTTAGGTTTCCTTTCGCTTCAGGAAGGATATCTGATCGGTACACTGGGCTGCCGAACAACCTGTCCCAGAAATCTTGGCAAAGCAGAGTTGATGACCCGCTGGCTAGGTGGTAGAATAACGTCGTGGAAATTGCTTGTCTCTTAATGGTAGGTTGAAATGGGCTTTAGTGTTCAAACAGGGAACAATCAGGAAGGTAAACGTCACTCGGTAACACGGGGGGGGGGAGACAGCTCATCCTTCACGACGACAACACCGTCTTTTGAAATTGGGGGGGGGGGAATTAAGTCCTCCACCTGCATCTCTTCCGATGACGCGCCTCAGCGTCTGAGCCGCAAGAGCTGTCTGAATCGCTCCCTGAGGAGGTAGAGGAAGAGGGGGAGGGGGAGGAGGAGGACTGGAGGGAGCCACAGTTCATGCTCAACACCCAGCCCAACCTGTTATGCAAAATCTGCTTGAGTCCTGGAGGGAGGGGGAGAACCTTTAGCGTGTCCACGTAGTCGGGAAGCAGCTGGCGGAGACGGTAACAGCAGAGGTACTGCAGAGAGGTGGGGGTGGCACAGGAGCGGATGATCTTCATGCTACTTTTGGCTGCCGTTGAACACACCATGGGGTACACTCTCTTGTTCTGGAGCTTGGTGGCAGCCACACCTGAGTCGAAAGATCAGCAAGGAGGTCCCAGGTTAACACGCAGGTGTGGGATGGGGGAAAAAGAGACAACACAGAGACTATCTGGGGGTAAAGTTTGCACCACCTTTCTTCCTTAGCGTTTCTACGATGGGATCTTTCACTTTAGGCCACAAATACATTACAGACTGCTCTTTAGAAGGCCAGATCCTGAAGCTGAAACTCAAGTACTTTGGCCACCTAAGGAGAAGGAAGGACTCACTGGAGAAGAGCCTGATGCTGGGAAAGATGGGGGGCAATAGAAGAAGGGGACGACAGAGAAGGAGGTGGCTGGATGGAGTCACTGAAGCAGGAGGCGTGAGCTTCAAGGGACTCCAGAAGATGGCAGAGGACAGGAAGGCCTGGAGGAACATCGTCCATGGGGTCACGATGGATGGGACATGACTTTGCAACTAACAACAACATTACAGCTGCTTGGTTCTGTTGTCCTTTTCTCTGGACCCAATAATGAAAAGTGACCAGGCACAGTTTTTTTAGTCTTCTGAGGAAATTGTACAAGTGCGGTATCTGAGCAGCTGACATAAATTATTTTACATAGGTACAAAATCTTATTTGCTTCATCTCCAGCAGAGACACCTTCCCTCAACCAATCAATTAAACTGATTTATTGTAGGATTATACTCTTCTATTTTACTCTACATTATGCTGTGCCAGGATAGTTTTCAACAGGTAGATAGATGGTCCTTTCCAGATAGATGTACCTCAAGATGCCATCTTTCCCCTATTAAAATAAACAAGTCTATGACTCTGGAATGGGAACCAATCAACTGCCTTTTAAAAATCTTCCCATAAATTTTATCTATATATTTCCCACATTTCATCTGGCCTCTTCCACCTTACCTATACATTTCCTGTTTTTGAAAAAGGTTAAAGTTCCATGCCATGTGTCCAGATGCACCCCAATGATGGAGCCCTGTCCAAACCTTGTCGAAAAATTGTTCCGTTCCCCCTTGTGCTGGAGGAGTCCTACAGAGAAAGGGACATTTGCAATTATAACCTTGTAGGTTTCTAATTTCTGCAAAGGTAAAAAGGACCTTATAGAGTTCATCTAACTCTGTTTAAGATAGTTTGTAATGCAAGAGGCAAAACAATATTCTCACCAGATATTATCTGCTTACCTAAAGTCTTAGCAAAGTCTAAGATCTTCTAAAACAATCCATTTCCTTTCAACATTATTAATGTTTCACCAAAATAGTTTCCCCCAAAATGTTTAGCCATTGATCTCTGTACATGTCAGAAAATGCTCTCTAACATTAACTAAAGAATATTTCCAAATCAACTATTACAAAGGGACAGTTAGATCCACACAAAACTTCAGGAAAAAAACAGTTCTTATATTCAGGCATACCTGCAAAAATTCACATGTAAGTTACAAATCTAGATATAAATAAATAAAACCTTTGCTGCTATTACCCGTATAGGAAAGACCCCAGCTGTCTTCATCTTTTCCCAACAGACTACAGAATGTGTGACGGAATTTATCCAGGTTCACATCTGATGTTCCAATTCCCACCATCTAGAGGGCGTGGGATGGAAGGAAGAAACACAAAAGTGATCATTAACCAGAGTCAAATATAAGTAGTCCTTATTTAATAACCATGCATTCAGTGACCGCTGAAAGTTAAGGCAGCACTAAATCAGGAGTTAGAAGCATGGCACATCCTTATAGTCACATGATCGTAATTGGGGTGTTTGGCACTTGGACACAATTACAATAGTCACAGGAGCCCAAGGTCCTGTGATCACTATTTCTATCTTTCACAGCCGATTTCCAAGCAGCAATGTCAGTGGGAAAGCCAGAAGGAAGTCACAAGTCAAAGTCACGTGATATCATAATGAATAACCCACGGTGATTCACCTAATGAGTGCACCTGCAACTGACAAACTGTTATTGTAAGTTGGGCACTGTCATGTATTATTTCGCATGCTATACAAGCCCAATTTCTGGAGGTTTAAAAATCACGATCTATGGCTACGTGCCTTATAGGAAGCAGGTTTATTTAGTGATTTAATCCAGTACTATTGTGTTCTAAGACATATTTATCCTCTGTTTTTTTTAGCTAGAAATGCCAAATCTTCCATATACTAAAAAGGCTCCATTCAATTATTCTCTTCCCACAACAGTGTCACATCCAGAAAGCAAAGACACTATATGGAAAAACTGTGAGGACTCTAGTTGAGACTGTCACAAGGACAACAGCCTGAATGTTACTGTATACTGTGTACACAGTCCGTGTGTATATAAGCGGTTTCTTCACAGAAACTTTCAGTTCACACAAATGTAGCATAATTACCTCCTACCAGTAAAATCCAGTCCCTGCCCTTCTCCTATACTGGCACCATTTCAATGCTATCTGGTGCTTATGCCAGCAAGACAGTGGCCTTGTTGATACTTGACCATCCTCTGTGAAATCTGACTGCATTTTTTTTTTAAAAGAAAAAAGAAAAATTGGATACAAACTTTTGGGAGCTGGAGGAGCAAAATAGATCTTAAAAAAAAATAATAAAGACAACAATTAGTGCTACTACTACTAGCCATAATGTACTGGATGTAAATGTTGCCCAACTCCCAGTGACAGAAAGCATTGAAATGTAATTACTGACGAATCTTATTGGATTTTTTAAAAAATATTTTATTTTTTATTTTCAGGTATTATCCAACATACCATGTCAGTGCCATAGACAGGTGAGGTCATCTTGATTTCCCAGAAGTGCTGGCCCTCTGCTAGCTCCTTGTTCCCCCGGATGGCAGCGGTCCCACAACTGTAATCCATGTGGAAATTTACCTTACGATTGTCACAGGTCAAAAGAGTATTTGCTGATTTGTTCAATTCATCCCATACCCAGTCAAAATCTTTGAAGAGAAAGACAGGGAGATAAAAGTGATGTGAATGGGGAACACTTCAAATCATTTCACCTCAAGTTGTGTCAATTTTCCCTTAGCTGAAGAATACAATAGTTCAGTGTTTTTCAAATGCAGCCACTTTAAAGAGGTGTGGACTTCAACCCCCAGAATTCTCCCATACATCTTAAAGTGGCCAAGTTTGAAAAACAGTGATTTAGTGGCTAAAATTATAACTATATTCCTGGATATTCCACAGTACATATTATAGCAAAAACGGGAGATTTCTATTCCCCCAAAATGTTCTCCTGTGCATGTGTGTCTCTTTCAGAATATATACTCATACGCCTATAGCTAAGCTGAGACTGAAATGATCAACAAGAGAAGGAATACAGGATCTTTCTCACAATCATCTTCCTCTCCACACTGGCAATCTTTCATCCGATGAGCCATGTGGAAGCTAGAGCAATATGGAGTTTCGTTCTGGTTCTCGCAGTTGCAGTAAGATTCTCCTGTCACAGGTATGGCTGTGGGTATGGAAGGCAACTGAGAAGGAAATTCTGACTCTGAATCAGAGTCGCTGTGCTGCTGGAGAAAGAAAAAAGAATGGTTACCTTTTCCTCTCATTCTAAGAAAACATTTAGCAACAACAGGTGTCCCTGAGAAACGTTTAAGGTCCATGTGGTCTGGATGTCACGTAGCCCTATGCTTATGTCCTAAAGTCCATATGTCTTTAATTTTTAAACAATCTTTCTGACTAGGATCAAACTAAATCCTGCCAAACTCAAGGTAATTGGCCTTAATGAACTCCAGGATTAAGCATGGAGTTAATTGCAACATAAATATTTGATTCTATGCAGATTGGGCTAAAGAAGTGTTAAACACACAAAGATCGATGTTTGATAACCAAGCATATAAAACAGTCATAGCACTGGGTCTTGCTTATAATAGTTTTTAAAAATAGGGTTTAATCATTGTTACCTTTTCTAAATTAAAGAAAAAAGTAGAAGATATACTTCTCACGTTATTTTTTCCAGGACAACTGTTAGAGCACCAGACAAATATTTCACTCAAGCTGCCTTTGTACTAGTTACATTAAGGCATAATTCTAAAAAAAGTTGACTTTGTGCCTGATCATTTACTCTATCAGCAAGAGCAACTTGTTTCCTTCCATGGCTTGTATAAATTTAAAGCTTTTTCCATTTAAAAAAAAAAACTCTCATTGTTTATTCAAAAGGAAGAAGCCATGAATCCCAATGAGGATGGTTTTGTTAATAAGCCATAAAAGGACCTTCCTGTTCTAGTTAGCTGCTTCCATTGTTTAAAAAAAGGTAAAAAGTAACCAAAGAGGAGGGGGGGGGAAGAGCAACAAAACCAGCAATTTAGTATCTCAGGTAAGAAGTAGGTGCAGTATAAAACATTAAAACTTTTTTAGGTTTGATTCAATTCCAACCTAGTTATCAACTAAGGGTACGCAGAGATCCATATTCAAAAGAAAACGTGATTTAAGGCAAAAGAAGTTGCATATTTTTCCAGGCTCACATAGGTGAAGCATGAGTCCAAAACCTGTGTGTTGAAGTTAACGTATCCCTGGCAGGCATTACGTGTGCATTGACATGCCTTCTAAGCACTGCGTATGGTCTCTGAATTCAGTTCACTGGATCAACGTCCACTATGTCACAATTTACAACCATTTATCGATGCAGAGAAGACCACCTGACAATGCATGCTGGAAAATCTTGAGTTATATCATGAGAATCTCACAAAAGTGCCTCAAGTGTCCGAGGGGATATTACATCTGAGGCAGTCCTGCAAGAAAACAAATGGTACTTCACCTGCCCATCAGTGTCAGATGACCAGCCAGGCGTCCCAGAAGCCGTTGTTAAAGTCCGTGAATCCGATTCTCGGCGTACCCCACTCAGAACGTATCGCCAAGCTCTGCTATTGCGCATGCGTCGCGCCATGGCCTCTTTGGAGAGGTAATCTGGAAAGCATAGCAAAATCTTACTCACAATGCCCTCTTCAAATTAATTAGTTCAACATACATTTTTTTTCCTTCATACAAACATTACATATTAAGGTATATTTTGTGCCGAGAGAGAAGATATAGTAAACTATATACATAGGAAATCTCCACTTATCAGCTAGTGCCAATTTTATTACCGTAGACCAGTGGTGGTGAACCTATGGCACGCCGTGCCAGAAGCGGCACTCAGAGCCCTCTCTGTGGGCACGCACACCATTGCCCCAGCCCCGCCTCCCCCTGTGGCCCTTCCTCACCAGGGCCTTCCTCTCCTGGAGGAAAGTCACCCCCTGGCGCGGCCCGCATGGAGCAGCACAGCCACGGACATGGTAGCTGGGCAATGGGGACAAGACTCTGCCCTCACACCCTGTTGCGCACAGATGATGCTGCACGGCACAGGTGGAGGGCATGGCTGCTATGGCGCTGCAGGGCCACTTGGGCAATCTGAGGCGGGCCATGGAGGTGGTGGGTGGCCCTGCGGGCAGGTGAGGTGGAGGCGTTTTTTGGGCACTCAGTCTCTAAAAGGTTTGCCATCACTGCCCTAGACTTTGAGAAACTTGCATTCCATCACAAAAAAGGATAGGAAATATGACAGTAAATAATCTTTGGCCAAGACAAATGAGATCAAAACCAACCAGAACAGAACAAAGGCTAGAATACTGATTTTGTTTCCAAACAGGTTTGAAATAACCCACAATGTTTAAAGTCAATTCTCAGATTTTTTTTTTCTTCCAACAAAATTCTCCTTCAGTAGAAGACAAGCAATCAGTTATACAAAAGCAGGAAATGAGACAGCTGCTCTTAAATAAGACTGAAGTACTTATTAAGGACATTGGATCAATCACTGAGTTCAATCACTGTTTAGTAAGCAGGGAAATGACCATGTGTACTTCCTGCATATGGATAATATCCAGCTTATTACAATATTCTCCCATTTATTTCAGAGCTCAATCAATCCAACTCAAAAAATTTCAAAGCAATTTATGAATCTTTTTTCTAATCTCAGTCCATAGTAGTAGGGATATGGATCAGCAGATAACAGCTACCCTAACCATTCCCGGAGTGTGTCAAAATGCTCCCATAACTTACCAATTTTCACATGTTTTCTAGGACTCCTCACTTCCAGCCATTTCACAATGATTAGCAGAGAGAGACTTAAACATTACTTGAGCTAATGAGTACTCAATACTTAATGCTCCCAGATCTGCCTAACTCAAGCATCATATAATGAACAGCAAACTATAATGTAATTAAAGTGACTCAAATCAGTGATCCAATAAATTCTGCTAGACAACTCAACAACTGAGCTGGCCTGAGAGAAGATTACTGCAAACAATATAGTGTATGTAAAAGCAGTAGTTAAAAACTAGGGCGGGATAAAGTGACCAAACAGAAAATGAGCTAAACACAAACAACTAATCGCAATCTAAGTATACTAAAGCACATTCAAAGCATCAATTGTTTAATATTTGAATCAGCTAGTTCCAAAGCTGCCTTTCACTGTAAGAAAACTTATATTATCAAAAGGAAAAAAGCTTGAATATGAATGGAGAAAGAAAAAGATATAAGAATAATTCTGATAATTCTAAAATTGATATTTCAGGCTATCTAGATTTATAATCTAGTCTAGCTGGCATGTCTTCACAATGTCAAAAAATAGTGATCAACCTTAGTGAAGACAGCAAAAGGTCTCCGTCCTACACAATGTTTAGCATCACAGAACAAACAAAATCTATTACAGATATGGATAGTTTCCCTCTTAAGTATTTCAAAACAGAAAAAAATGCCTTAGTATCTTTTTTTTAATATCTCACCCTCAAGAAGAGTGCATACCACTCCTTCCTCCAATTTTTTCCCATAACAATGTTGGGTGATAAGCTGGGTGAGAGTCTTTCAGAGCTTCTGTGTTTTGGAGCTGAACAGATGTACAGCATATTTCCTTTGATAAGCACATTTGCATTTCTGGAACCATGAACAATGACTTCCATATGCAAACAAATGCAAAAGAATAGATATCAGCCAGGCTTCAATATATTTGCTGCAAAAAACATAGTCACCACCAACTGTAAACAAAATTTCTGTTTGCAAAATATGGGCTTTTTGTTTATTTTAGTCCTCACTTGAAAGGCATTTTTTTTTCAATTTGTTTCAAACCCAGGGATAGATAGCATCCTTGTAAACTGAAAGCAGAATATGAAATAGCTTTAACTGTGAAAATATGAAAACAAGAATCAAGCATATATCTAACCCTGGAAGTTCTTAAGAAGGGATTGGACAACCATTTGTCTGAAATGGTATGAGGTTTCCTGCTTGAGCACGGGGTTGGACTAGAAGACCTCCAAGGTCCCTTCCAACTCTTTTATTCTGTTATTCTATTTCCAAAGAAAATTATCAACTCAAACTACCAAAGAAAATTATCATGCTCCATACCATCTCCAATCCCACGTTTTCCAAAATCTTGGAAAGGAACATTGAGATTCAGAATCCTAACAGCCTTTTCCTCCCTCATTCCTTGCCAAGTCCAAATTATCCATGAAAAAAAATCATTTCCAAGGGGGGACTTTGGGCTTCTGTGCCCAACTTTTTATTAAAATCCACATGTTCTGTTGAAGCAGACTAATAAAGACCATCGCGTAAATAATAATAATGATAATAACAGCTGATTGATATCACTGTACCAGGAGATGCCAAAGTCAAAAAAAAAGAACTGGAAAAAATTATGAAATATCGCAACCTGGCCATCAAAACTGCGCGATTATGGATGAAACGTGTAACCCATTATCAGGGCACTGAGAACTATGTCTAAAAACTTTGCAAAATACATCAAGAAACTGCAGCTTCCTGTCATAACTCCAGCAATATTATAAAAAACTGTGCTACTGGGAACATCTTATATTTTAAGGAGGTACCTGGTTGACACCTAGGATGCTGGTAGCAACCCTGTCAACTATCAGCGCCAACCAATTTGAATGTTCAGTTGACTGAGGTTCATGTCTAATGAATAAAAGATGATGATAATAATAATAATGATGATGTTGAAAGGGACCTTGGAGGTCATCTAGTCCAACCCTCTGCTCAGGCAGGAAAAGAGTACAGAGAAGAGCAACAAAGGTGATCGGGGACTGGAGACTAAAACACATAAAGAACGGTTGCTGGAATTGGGTATATCTAGTTTAACGGAGAAAAGGACAAGGGGGGACATGATAGCAGGGTTCCAATCTCTCAAGGTCTGCCCCAAAGAAGAGGGAGTCAAGCTATTTTCCAAGGCGCCTGAAGGCAGGACAAGAAGCAACGGATGGAAACTAATCAAGGAGAGAAGTAACCTGGAACTAAGGAGAAACTGCCTGACAGTTAGAACAATTAACCAGTGGATGCTCTAACACTGGAGGTTTTTAAGAAGAGACCGGACAGCCATTTGTCTTAAAAACCTTAAAATAACTTTAGGTTAGCATTTCAATGCACTTTTCCAAGGCGGGGAGGGTGCAGCTGCCCCTTTCGTGTTATACAGCTAATCTAAGCAGGTAGGGGACGACTTAAGACTTAGACTAACTTTATTGTCCCTTTAAATACACACTAACCGCCATACAGCAAAATGACATTTCGTTGCACGCAGCTGGCAAAGGGTCTCCCCCCCCCTCCAATATACAGGACCCAAAACAACCTGCATATACCCACATATATTCTGTGACACAGAGAAGCCACACCGCCTAGTCAGGATGGAAGAGCCGCCTCCGATAAATAAAACTGCGGCGACTGTCCGAGAGAACGAGGCGTGGTAACACCCCAAGGAGGAAGAAGGCAGGCGGGGAAGCGTTAAGCAGAGAGAGGAGGAAACGAGGCCAATGCAGGTCACAGAGGATTAGGCGGCTTCAGGAAGGGCGTCCTCCCGCCCGACGGCAACGGGTTTCAATTACGGGGAGAGGCGCGGGCCCTCCGGGGCTGCCCGAGAAGGCAACGCGCAGGCCGCCCTTCCTTCCTTCCTTCCCCCTTTACGGGGGCAGAAGACGCCCCATCGGCGGGGGAGGAGGGAAGAGCTCGGGGTACTGGACTCCGGGGGGGGGGGAATTCTCTACCCAGCATCCCTTGCGGGAATTCCCAGCAAGCTTTGCGAAAGGCGCTAGAAACGCTTTACTGTTAATCGGAAGATCGGTAGGCCGCAGGCCCCGTTTACCTCACGGGGGCGCGCCCGCCGGCCTCGTTTCTCCGAGGACGACTCTTCCCGCCGGCGTTCCCTGATTCCCCGGGACCTCCGCCCGGGCTCCCGCCTTGCCTTTCCTTCCCGCCGGCGCGTCACCCCCAAATCCAGGCGACGCGGCCTCTCCACTCCCTCCGCCTCCACACCGCCTACCTGCGTCATCGCGCTGCTTTCGCCCCGCCCCTTCTCGCGCGAGGAAGGGGCGGAGCCGCCCTCTCGCTCTCCTCCCATTGGGCACGTCCCTCGCGAGAGGCTCCCACGTCCCGCTTCCATGTGGGGAGGGGCGTCGTTGCTCAGTCTCGCTCCTCCCCTCCCCCGGCCGCAAGAGGAAGGCTCGCGCGCGCGCGAGAGAGAGACGCTCGCCTCTCGGGTTCTCATTGGCTTTCCCAGCGGTGTGTGGGCGGCTGCTTCAGTGACGTCACCACCACCACACCACACCCCCCTCAGCTGCCGAAAGTAAAGGAGGACAAGCGGCTTCCTCGTGTAATTAAATAAAAGCTGACTGGCTGAGAAAAGAGGGGGGGACTCGGTCCCGCCCACAGTATCTCCCTCCTTCCAATCGCCTTTTGAGCCAATTCACGAAGGCGGGAGACGTTGTCCGCGCTTGCCTTCCTATTGGCCTGAAAAAGGGGGTGGTCATTCAGGAGAGACGCCTGATTGGACAACAGTGGTATCACTCCTCCCCCAAGAGGGCAGCGCGAGGGAAGGCGAACGGAAGCAACATGGAGGAGGAGGAGGAGGGTGAGTACGTGAGGGAAGGCCCCGCGATGGGGGGGGGCTTCCCTGAGCGAAGCTCAACAGGTGAAGCTCTGCCCCCTCAGGGAGAAACGCTTTCCCCGACGAACACCGGCCTGTGGCGGTCCTGCTGCCCCTTTCGCTCCTCTGTCATCCTCCGATCTCGAGGTCCTCGTGTGGGGAAACCTTCCGAGGATCCCCTTTCTGACCCACGCCCTGCCCTGCCCTGGCCCGGCCCCTGGGATCCGGGCGATGGGGGGACGGGATCGCCCCACGTTCGGGAAGGGAGGTCTCCCTATTCACACGACCAGCCCTGGGTCGGCCTCCTGAAGCCAACACGCGTGTCAGGACTCAATGGGGGAGGTTGGTTCGGGGTGGACTGCGAACCGGACTGGGGTGGGCGGCGATTGAGTGAACCAGGGGGTCGCGTGAGGATAAAGATGCTGTCCTGTATCTATCTACCTACCTACCTACCTACCTATCAACTATTTATCTACCTACCTACCTATTTATCTACCTACCTACCTTTTATCTACCTACCTACCTACCTTCCTATCAACTATTTACCTACCTACCTACCTATCAACTATTTATCTATCTATCTACCTGCCTATCAACTATTTATCTATCTATCTATCTATCTATCTATCTATCTATCTATCTATCTATCTATCTATCTATCTATCTATCCGTTTAATGGATCTGTCATCTTTGTGTTATTTTTTTTTGCCCCTGATTGTGATCGTGTTTAATATGGTTATAATTATTCGGAGTTTAATGCTTTTCTTTATGTGGACCACTTAAAGCAGGGGTCTTCAAACTTGGCCCTTTGATGACTTGTGGACTTCAACTCCCAGAATTCCTCAGCCAGGCACATGTGCTTCTGGGAGTTGAAGTCCACAAGTCATCAAAGGGCCAAGTTTGAAGACCCCTGCCTTAAATTAAAGGCTTTAGAGCAGAGTAAATTACTACAGATTGCAAAAGAGAATAAGTAAATACAGTGAGTGCAAAATGTTTTTCAATCTTGGAAGTGCTAAGTAAGATGTGAAAGAGTTGGAAGTCCATGGCATTTTAAAGTTGCCAAAGTTAAAAAGATTTAAAGATTTTTTAAAAAAAAAAACTTGGAAGTTTAAAAACACAGAGTTGCCAAGGTTAAAAATATATTAAGACATTCAAAATTATTGATACATTTAAAACATTGGTAGTATTTTTTTGGTGGGGGGATGTAGCACATTACTTCAACTCAGCCCTTGCATTTTGTTGAGTGTTACATACATGAACTCAGCTCAGTCCTTTTGTCTTTGTTCCAGATTTAGACCTTTTTCTTCCTTTTTGGGGTTGCTGTGGTACACTTATACAATCACTGCAATCAACCTATCTGCCCTTCCTTGCCTATTAACATTGTGCTCTGTCACAATATCAAATTGTATGAGATTACAACCAACCACATGGCTATCCAGTTGCACAGAGGTGACTGGCAGAAAATGGAATTGAAGTGGGAAGTTCACTTATATTTTTTAAGTGGCTAGAACCTGTTCTGAACCCATTTGTAATACCTGTGGCATCTGCTTAAACTAAACATGAGATTTCTGGGATGTAAATCTGGTTAACCCAATATTTATTCTATCAGTGGGGTTAATTAATAATATGTCTTGGTTTTATCCATAGTGGGAGTATACAAATAAAAGCCTTTTTTTTATAAGAATAACAGATGAAAATATTTTGCAGTTGCATCCCAAAAAGTACCATTAGAAAACAGTAAATTCTTAGGACAAGCGTCAGCAGAAATTATTGATGTTTCTATTTCCTAAAGTTTTGCCTTAATGCAGGGATGCTTAACTTCTGACAGACTGCAAACTAATGGTCCCCCAGTTTTCTAGAGGAGAGTACAGGAAATTATTCATTGACAAGGTGATGTCACCAATAGGTGAATTAAAGATGAGAATGAGGCCTCTAGGAGGCAAACCAACACCATTCTTACTTTGAAACCAAAAAATACTCATAACTCATTTTTTTAGCAGAGTTATTTTCAATAAGTGTCAAGCCAAGTTTCTCTGATCAGGTAACTTGCCTGACATATTGGAATCTCTGGTCAGTGCTGCTAATGGCCAAGCGAAAAATTATATCTGGTCTCACAACTCAAACTAAATACTGTCATCACTTAAATCCATTATGTCTAACAATGACAGAGCAAATGTGAGTATATTTAATTAAATTGAAATCCATGTGATTAATTGGAGGGGAAGTGGGAGAATCAGGAGAGAGACCAGATGGCATAAGCATTTAAAGCACAGATGCCATGCATTTATTTCTGGATTTTAGTTTATAGCCTTAAGTTAATCAGCTGTTCCTGCAATAATTTGTTATCTATTTGAGATTTTCCTTATAGGACTGTATGGGAAATAGAATTCATTAAGGCATAAAATAAACACAATTAAAATGCATGCTCTTATTTATAATTATTCATTAGGCTCTGCAGTTATATTTCACAGTTCAACCCCGAGTTACAAATATTCTCTATTGGTATTCAGTATAACATTTCATGTCTAATGTTTTGCCTAAGTGTACACATTGTTTAGATCGTTTATTTACCCATCAGTCTGGATGTGGTCCATCTGGATCTCCAGATTGTGCTAGTGATATTTGGCAACAAATATCCAAATTTCAGCAATGGGATAATGGAGCATTTTTCTCGATGGTAATGCCACCAAGAAATTTATAATAAAAGAAGTCTGAAAAAAAAATTCTCCACTTCCCCTTTGGTGATTCCACCACCCCGTTCTGTAAAGGTTGCCCAGTCTTTGAATAGTGTATACATTGACTAAATCTTTGAACACGGATCAAAATGATAGGTCAGTGTGCTGTTCATATAGTAACACAGTACTTCTTATGACCACAATAGGGACTGAAAAACGTGTGGTCATTAAGCGAGGTGTCATGTGATTGCTTCAATTTTATATCCTTTTGCCACAGTCGTTAAGCGAAACATCACATGACTATGACTTGCAACCTCCTATCAGCTTCCTCATTATCTTTGCTTATCAGAAGCCATTTGGGACGGTCATAAATGGTGATCATATGAGGATGGGGAAGCTATGACGGTTGTAAGTCCGGGGATCAGTCCTAACTTTTTTCAGCACCATTGTAACTTTGAATGTTCACTAAACCAACGATCGTAAGCCGAGAACTATCAGAGATGTCCTCCTAGTTGGCCTTTGCTGTTGAATATTATATTTCCAGTCCCGACTTCTTGTTTCCCTACTTGATAACAAATTCCAATCAAGGCATTCTCTTCGGACGACATCCATTTTAAAAGAGAATGGCAGCTGAACCTTTGTCCCAATGAATTTAGTAGCCGAGAAAGAGAGGCAGTTACCCCCCAACATTACCTTCTGTGGATTTTCTGATGAGTTCCGCCAATGTCATGGAAGGCTCCATTTCCAGGAAATTGTCCAGCCTTCCCACTGAATAGCTTTGTCCCCCACCAGGGTTTCAGGAGTCCTGTTTGCTAGTTTTCATTTTCTTCATACATTTTGGGGTGTTCAAAATTCTCTGTCCGGGAGACGGTTTCTTCCTCTTATAATGCAGCTGAGTAACTCATTATGATGTTCTTCAGCCTAGCTGGGTTAAATTGCAGGAAATTCCTGGGTGACTCAGCATCTACATACTTATTCACCTTTTCCTTCTCCGAGTCTCTGATCACATACTAGACGTGTTTACATCTTGGATGTCTTCATTATAAGACCCAATGACTGAGAAGCCATGGAATTCTAATCATCGGGTTGTTTGGAATTTGGCTTCCACCAGATATAGGAAGTGTTGGAAATGTTAGTACCAATTACAGCTGTTAAATGAGAGCATTGTGAATATGGACAGCAGAGGAGCTAGGCATGCTTGTTCTATATTGTAATTTATGAATCTTGAGTTTTAAACATGCCAGTGAAGGCAGACATAATGAAATTACTTTCATTGAACACTGAAATGTTAATTCAGAAATTAATTCTAATGTACATATTCCAAACCAATAATGGCGGTCTGAATCAAAATTAAATTATGTGAACTTGGTTCCTCCTGAAATCAGTGGAGTAAGTTGCTTGTGACTTAATGGCAAACAAAATCTAGATAGTTGAATTTGGATCCGAACAAACAGCTGGGCTTATTCTTGCTTAACCAGATCAGGCCTTGAGGCAGCATTCAACGAAATGGTTTTAGCCTTGACTAGTCTTGTATAATTTCATACATTCTGCAAAGCCAATTTTTCTGGTGAATTTATGATCCAGTCCATTATACAGACTCTGAAAATGGGTTAACTCAATAACCCAGTTAAGCTTGTTGGCTATCCACTTGTGCTTAGAATTATGAGGTTTTACCTTTTTGCTTTTTTTCTCTACCTAATCTGTTTATTATTTTTAATGTTTTTCTGCTAATCTTGCTTATAATTTAAATATATAGAAGCACGAAATATAGGGCAGGAATCATTTTAAGACAGTTGCTCTGTTCTCTGATCATATTCTCAGGACTTGATTTCATTTGTCCTTGGATGATATAGACAAAACATGAAAGTTTTGGTGAAAATGTAGCCCGCACAGAGAGCTTTTGGGTGATAAATCAGAGAAATAAATGTTTTCGGTTAGTTGTGCAATCTCTCTAATCTAAAAATTTACACTGTTTGATTGTTTTCCCAGTTTGATGCAATCCAGATGCGCAGCTCTCTGAATTTCCTAGCCAACAAGGTCATGTGAATAGGAAATTCTGGGAACTGCACACCCAAATCTTCAGGTTGCCATGTAGGGTAAGGTTGTATATCAACCTAATTGCTGGCTGACCTTTCTGTTATTAGCCAACAATAAGGCTTGAGTTTCTATTCAGAAGTATTCATTAGGCTATGCAAAGAGGAATGCATATACTTAATATGACACCAGGAGGTACAGAGAATGTCAGAAAAAAGGGCATTCAATTTTTTTGCAGCATGCCCTCACGTATTAGACCAGCTTCCCAGTTTGGTAGTCGGCTGATGTATGACAACTTTTATTTTTCATGCTGGAATGACAGGAATTGTAGTCCACAGTGCACGTTTGATTCAGTTTCAGGAAGCTTGTTGTATAGTTGCATTCATGCCTCAGATTAAATCATAACTTGTCTTATTTGGCTTTGACTTAGTGCAGTGTGTGATCCTGGCCAATTGTGGTTTGGTCCAACCACGGTTAACCACATAGGTTAGTGTGGGATATGAATCCATTCTTGACTTCCTGTCACTTCTACAGCCACCTGTTTACAGTGGCGCTTTGTAATCCAGAGTCTTGCTTCTATACCAGTTAAAAAAAAAAAAAGTTTCCGGCTTTTTTGGGAAATATAAAATATAAAATCTACTGTATTTCCGGCTGGTAAATATTGCCCTGCTGGACTTCTGGGAAAAGGGAAGGAATTGCTTCCTGAATTATGGAAGTTTGTGTTTTAGGCATCATCATCATCAACATCATCAGTATCCTAATGGCCCCAGCAGTGCAGTTATAAAGAATATTCTCCAGCCCTTTCCACCCTGGAAACTTTTATTAGCTTTTGATAGCTAAATCAAACAAGGGTCTTGTGCACCTATAGGGATAAATAGATTTGTTCTTGATATATTTCAAATGTTCTTCTGGGTACACCAGACTCTTGACTGTATTCTGCTTGAGCACAGTCCTGCTTCTTTTTTAATTTGGCCCAGACACTACCTGATTTGGATTTTAAGTTTATTTTGGCCCAGACACTAGCTGATCACCTTGAATCGGGGCGTATTTTGCCCTGATTTGCCCTGATTTTGTAAGTTATAGGAATGTACAGAATGCCATTCTAGTCACCATCAGCATTGGAAAGAAGGCTTGGGTTGTCGTTGATCCTCCTCAGCTTATTTTTCCTTTTCCCATTTCTGTCAGACATTGCTTGAATTGTCTCTGCTTATTTTCTCTTGTTCCTGGCAGAAAGAGGCAATTTGGCTGGAGTCCAGCACATAATCCTGGTGCTGTCAGGGAAAGGAGGTGTTGGAAAGAGCACCATCTCCACTGAACTGGCTTTGGCTTTCAAGCACGCTGGGAAAAAGGTATGTGCCATTCCAAGACAGTGCGGTACAAACGTTAGAGCAGCCCTACTGCCTCCATACACAAACTTTGGAGCTTCCAGATTTAGCCACACTGCCTGAGAAATTCAGCCTTTAGGATTTCCTACTTTGACGAGTGTTTCTTTATTACAGCGATGATCATAATTCCACTGCCAGTCAGTGTTTTCCACTGAATTTCCATTGATTTCAGAGAAGCTTTTGGGGGGGGGTCACAAAAAAGAGAAATAAGGGCTGCAGGTTGTCCACACCCAGCCCTTTGTGGTAGGCCAGCACTCTCCAAACTTGGCAATTTTTAACACTTGTAGACTACAGCTCTTAGACTTCCCCAGGCAGCATGCCTGGCTAGGAATTCTGGGAGTTGAAGTCCACAGGTCTTAAAATTGCCAAGATTGGACATCCCGATATAGGTTAGAGATTTCTGGCTGAAACTTGGAAATCTACAGATTTGATAGTGCTGCACGTATTAGACCAACAATGTGATTTGATACCAGTTTGTTTCCGTATATTCTGCTAGGATTACCACAGCTGGTTGGACTGGGAAACAGAAGGCTTCCAACATTCAACTTAGGAAGCTTTAGACTGAAGGCAGCTTAAGGAAGCGGATGGCATGAGTCATTTACCTGTGGTAGAGTCATCTCCCTCTAAGGCAGTGGTTCTCAACCTTTTTAATGCTGCGACCCCCAACCGGTCGTAAGTCGAGGACTACTCAACCGGTCGTAAGTCGAGGACTACTCAACTGGTGCAGCACCGTTTGCAGAATGGGACTTTTGGCGGGCTCAGCAGGGCAGAGACAGCCTGGACAATTCCTATTGGCTTTTGAAAGCCAATAGAATTAGACTCTATTCAAGAGAGTCTATTCTATTGGCTTTCAAAAGCCAATAGAATAAAAGGGAGCAGCACAGCTAAGGAAAAGGGGAAAAAATGGCGGACTGTGTTGTTTGGCAACCCCCGTGAAATGGTCATTCGATCCCAAATGGGTTCCCAACCCGCAGGTGGAGAACCACTGCTCTAAGGCATGGTGGATAGAGTGAGGCATTAAAGCTGCACTTGGTTCTTGTTTCTCCCCCCCCCTCCATTTTTAGAGACATCTTGCTGATTCAATTGGCCAAAATGAGTGGCATGGTTTCCTGCTGTTCTGAAATGGAAAACATACAAAGCCTCTGTGATAGGTTTTAAAGGAAGCCTGCCATCATTTAGAAAAATGAACTGAACACTCCAGATCCCCGTTAAAGAAAAATGCCTGCCCTGCCCATTGCAGTTGTTAGCTGCTCAGTAAGTACAGCCTCAGAAAGTTAGATGATCCACATCCAATGCAAGTCAAAGCACGGAGCAGAGGGATGTAGGGTTTCTTGCTGTTGGCTGTACTTGTTGGGATTGATGGCAGCTGGTCTAATATTGGAAGTTGTATAGGTTTGCCAGCTTATTGTATAAGGGGGGGGAGGTAAACATTGTGTCAGGAGATCTGTGAAATGCAAGAGGTATCCGTGATAAGATTATTTGCTCTACCTTTTGAGCTTTGCATAGACAGTGTGTACCTTTTGACCCAACTGTTTCACAGCTCCCACACTAGCCGTCTAATTACTCTAGCCTGATAATTTCATTCTTTAGTCTTCGGCCTTGCCTGCTCCTATGCACATTTCCCAAACGAAGACAACTCTAGATGCCCAGATTTCCTTTGCAGTTGGTCGGTCGATTTGGTTTCGGGAGTTTTAGAAGTCCGTTCCTTATTTTCTATTCATTTCCTAGGAAAATAAAGGGAAGTCGAGATCGTGTAAACTGTATAGTGTTCACAGGGAACTACAGTTTACCTGATCTCAACTTCCGTCGTATCTGTGGAATTGCAGAATTTCATGTAAATGGGCAATGTCTGGCAAGAGTGCCAACTTTTGGACAGATTCCGTAGTTCCCTGTACTATTGTTAAACCTCGCAGACCACCAGCAGTGTCTGAACTGTGGATTGGAGGACATTACTCCAGGCAAAAGCCTCCTGAGATCTTTCTTTAAAAAAAAAAAAAAACCGACTGCTTGTTTTTCTAGGTCGGGATCCTGGATGTGGACCTTTGTGGCCCCAGCATCCCTCGCATGCTGAATGCGCAGGACCGAGATGTCCACCAGTGTGACAGTGGCTGGGTGCCGGTCTTCGTTGACCAGGACAAAAGCATTGCTCTGATGTCTATAGGCTTCCTTCTGGAGAAGCCAGATGACGCCGTGGTGTGGAGAGGACCAAAGAAAAACGGTACGGAATGATGTTTCCGCTGCCCCCCCCCCGCAAAGCAAGTACCACTTTGGTGACGAAATGTGGGAACGTGTCTCTCGTATTCCGGTCAGTGGTCCTCATTTGCATATTGTGCCTTCACAGCTTTAATAAAGCAATTCGTCGCCGACGTTACCTGGGGAGAACTTGACTTCTTGATTGTGGACACGCCGCCTGGGACTTCCGACGAGCACATTTCCACAGTCGAATCCCTCCGGCCTTTTAAACCTCTTGGGGCAGTTTTGGTGACCACACCCCAGGTACAGGCACTGCCGGCTTCGGACATTCCGCTGACTCACATCACCAGGATCCAGAAAAAATGGGACCCTTTATCTGAGCATCCCCATGTTCGCGCCCCAAATCTTGACATTCTGCATTTTGTACCTGTCTCACTAAGAACAAGAGATGATTCCCCCTCCAGTATTTTTCCAGTGCAACTGCTGGAGCAGCATCTGGGTTTCAAGGCAGGGTCTGAAGTTTCTGAAATCAGCAGACGCCTTGTTGGCGGGGTTAGCCTTTCGTGCTAAACTCTGAACAAAGTAATTAACCGTGATTAGTGAGGTTTAATCAGCTGGCCCGAATCAAGTCCAAATAAAATAAACTGAAATGCAGGGTGAGAAGCCAGCAGTTATCTGGGAGATCTTGAGGAACATGATACCGAGTGCTACATCCCTCACTTGTCCATGATACGCAGGGATGGCTGGATGTAATCTTTCTGCCATTCCATGGTGCTACATGAAGATCTGGCAAAGTTCACCGTCTGGATAGCTCTCCCTTCCAAGATGATCTTTTAGTAGATACGTTCCAGTGTACCTACAATGGATGGATGGCGAATGATAAGTTTCTAGCCAAAGCAGTTTATGCTTTGAACCGTTTCCCCCTTAACTGAGTTTCTTTCCTTCCTGTAGGAAGTGGCGGTGGGAGACGTAAGGCGAGAACTGACATTCTGCAAGAAAACCGGCCTGCGGGTCCTCGGGATTGTGGAGAACATGAGCGGCTTCATCTGTCCCCATTGCTCGGTGAGGATTGGGTGCCAAGCCTTGTTTGGATGGTGGATCTGATACTGAAGCTAGTGGCAGCTTAAGGGTTTCTAAACCTGGGGCCAAAAGGAAAGATAGAATTACTTCCAATGGTGCTTGGGTATAGTTAATTGCTCTCCTGCACCTTAACCAGACTGAATTACATGTAGGGGAAGCTTCTTTTAATCTTGGGCCCTTTTTGCCTAGAGAGGTGAAGATCTGAAAAAATAATCTGAAAAAAATCCGAAAATCTGAGCTTCCACCCAACAGGTCTTTGTGGTTTTCTTGGCAAGGTTTTGGAAGTGACTTGCCTTTGCCTCCTCTTTCCAAAGTCAGAGAAAGAGTGACTGGCTCAATATTACCCAACTGGTTCTATGCTTAAGGGGGATTAGAACTCACATCTCCTGGTTTCTAGCTTGATGCCTTAACCACACCAGACTCTCTCTCCAAAAGCAGCACGAGCTGAAAAGTTAAATCCTCACTTTTAGAGACGTGCAGTTGTATTTTGATGGCCAGACTCTGTAAATGATGGGTATCCGTGGCTTAAACTTAAGCTGTACTAGAGCAGAGCAACTTCTCAGTTACAACTGCTGGGAAACTTTGAGGAAGCATCTGCTGGGTGCTTCTGTGGCATACAGAGATGGATCCAGCTGCCCATTGCAGCAGCAGCTCTCTTCTTGCATTTAGGAAAAAGCGGCCATAACTGTATGGATGTGTGTAAAATGAATTTGTGTGTAAAAAGAATTTTTAACATTCTTCTTACAAATACAGCCTTTGTCGTCACCTGCCTTTATAACAAAAGTTTTGTATCCTTCCAGGAATGCACAAATGTTTTTTCCAAAGGAGGTGGGCAGGAACTGGCCAAACATGCAGGCGTCCCATTCCTGGGTGAGTATTTTCTCAGTGAATATTAACCTGTAATTAGCTAGTAACTAGCCAACACAACTGTGCAAACTCCACTATTCAAGGGTGTCTCGGTGGAGAACAATCATTTTCAACATCATATTGTCCAATTGCCAAATTTCTCCTAGAATTACAGCTGGGAGAATAGAGATTTCAAGAGGCAATTTCTGTATTTGCATGTAACTTGCACACTAATATAATAATACGGTGTGTTTGGTTTTATCTTAGCAAGTTGCATGGACATAATCTTTGTGGCTTATTACTTAGCGTTCTTTGCAAACCCTGCCGGTTGTGACTTCTTCTAGAAACCATACTTAAAGCCAACTCTAACTTAGCATAATATCTAAACCTGGTCAGTGATAAAACAGGAGATGTAGAAGGACAACCAGGGCATCAGAAATGGAAAAGTGACGTATTTTTCCTTTGGGGAGTGGAAGGAAGAAAAGCATTGTTCGCTTCTCCTCATGCTGGCTTTTTGGCATTCTCCTTTCAACAGGCTGTGTACCTCTGGATCCACAACTTACACAAAGTTTGGAAGAAGGCAGAGACTTTCTTCAGGAATTCCCCAAGAGTTTAGCCTTCTCGGCATTAACAGATATTGCCCAGCATCTTTTGGCTGAGGCCTCCACCCCATAGCTCCAGAGCAACGAAGAGTGGAGTTCCTAACGGCTAACGTCTCCTTGTTGCTCAAGCAGAAGTGAATGAATCTGATCGGGAAATGGGAGACCGTCTCTTGCAGAAGGAGACTTCAGTGGAGCAAATTATGATCCCTCAAATGGATATTGGTGCATTCTTCCCCTGGCAGACGAAGTGACCCACTTTGTGCTTTGGAGTGATCTATCCTGTAGTTAATTTTGTCGGTCCTTAAATTATTTCAATTTCACCCATGAAGAACCTGTTTTACATCTGAGAATATGGCCTTATTTAGATACATGTTTCTGAGACAGACAGAGATGGAAAAAACTGTGGGTGCTTACATTCTGGATCTCATCCTGTATCACCGTGCATTGAGGCCTTTTAAATCAGTGCATGTCAATCAGTGAAACTCAAAGTCAGCATTCTCTATTGCTGTGCCTAATTGATCATGAATCAGGATTTTTTTTTTTTTTAGTAACTGAATTATCTATTAAATTGTTTCCAACTGCAATCAAGGCTTGTGCCTGTGTATTCTACTTTATTTTTCATATGCAAGTAACCTGTATTGGTGCTGTCTAAGATTATACACACGCGCCCGCACACACACAGACACACATGCACAGAGTAGTAAGTTCAGATTGTGTAACAGTAGGGCTTCCCTTAGGTGATAATTTAGAAAACCACAACAGCCTGATTTCCTTGTACAGGAATTATCAAGAAATGCAGTTTATGGATTCCTTAAAAGGTTTACTTACCTTTCGTCTCTATTTTAAGCATCTCACGTGGCTGCAGTGGTAACGGCAGACTAGGTGGGACTAAAAAGTTCAATCAATCAATTCCAACTTTGCAAGATCTTTTTTTTTCCCACGAGAAGTTGAAATTGACTGATGCCATAGGTTCGCCACCACTGACAGGCAAATGCATATATCAAAATTAGTTGAATTCCTTTTTTTCCCCCTGTTATGGAGCCTATCAAGTTATTGCAGAACCTGGTTTGGAAAAAAAAAAACTTGTTTCCAAGTGATAAGTGGGCATTATGAGAAAACGGCAGCACCCATATTCCCCACCCATCTCCAGGGGCAGTAGAAAATCCAAAAAAAAAAAAAAAAACTTTATAAAGGGGAGGAGGAGGAAAAGGAAATATTAACCAACTTGCTGGGATATTTGAGTCCTAAAGGCTTAAATATATCTAAGGAAGTTGCAAATGATACCACTCTGTGATTCAGAACATTACTTGATATTAATTATTTTCCTTAATTAATTTTCCTAAATGTTAAGGTCATTCTCCGTTAAATCAAACCTGAGTAGGTGATTGAATGAAGTCTGCGCAGATTTTGTGGAAGCAGTATGCAAAGTTTGTCACCTGAATTGTTTTAACTTCCCAGTCTGATCTACAACTCTAGAAAGGCCTGCTGGACTCTAAAAACATCTGGTCTGATAGTGTTTTTGAGACCAGCCAAGGACACTTGCAATAGACCTTTGTGATGACTTGAATACGCTTGAATATACACATTCAAGTTGTGCTTGGTTCCTGATGGCTTCGCAAGTCCAAACCCGTAGAAGATTGAGTTGGTACTGTTCCCTAGAAAGGAGAACGTTTCTTGAAAGAAAGCAAGAAGGCGACAAAACACTTAACAATCCGCAAAATGATCTTCTTGAATATCTCGTAGATCAAGTCCTACCACTTCCGCTGGGCTAAGGCAAGTGATGTTGTTGTAGGTATATTCAGGTGCTTCTTCTGTGATGGATTGTGTGTACCGCAGGACCACACTGGGTTGCTGCAGAGCGAAGTCTCGGAGATCCTTGAGCGAGCAATTGCACTCCCATTTGTTCCCTTCTAGCCACAGCTGAACCAGTGTAGGTGACGGGCCGAGCCAATCCACCGAGAAGGTTTTCAGAGAGTTGTTCCTGATGTTCAGATAGGTCAGTTTTGAGAAAGACGCCAAGGTGCCACCGTCCAAGGTCTCCAGGAAGTTGTTGGAGAGATCAAGCCAGGAGAGACGCGACAACGGGACGAAGGCCTCAGGAGAGAGATCTACCAGCTGGTTGAAGGACAGGAGGAGATATTCGAGATTCCTTAGGCCTGCAAACTGATTTGGGGAGAGACTTCTCAGCCGGTTGTGCTTGAGATCCAAGTCAAGCAGCTCGTGTAAATCGTTCAAGCTGTGATCTTCAATGACGGAGATGGGGTTGAATCGCAAAAAGAGCCTTCGCAGACTGGAGAGATCAGAAAACATTTGCGGTCTGATCCTGGTGAGGCAGCAGTTTTCCAGATGGAGGCTGTGGAGATGGCTGAGACCCCTGAAAGTGAAATCAGGGAAAGTGGTAAGGCAATTCCCCGATAGGTTCATCACAGCCACGTTGGAGAGTCCGAGAAACGCCCCAGGCCTGATCTCCTGAATCTGGTTGTCGTTTAGAGTAAGAACCTCCAGTTGAGCCAATTTATCAAAGCTCTTTTCCATCAAGGTGCGAATCTTGTTGTTTCCTAGCTGCAGTTCTTCCAGGAACTGCAGGTCTTTAAAAGTCCGGGGACTCAAGCTAGTGATGGAATTGCTGGAGAGACGCAAGACGTGAAGGCTCGAAAGACCCAGGAACGTGTCTTCAAAAAGGGTAGCAAGACGGTTGTGGGAGAGATCTAACCATCTCAAAGATTTCATGCCCCAAAAGGCCCTCGGAGCGATGGCGTTGATTTGGTTCTGGTTCAGGTAAAGTTTCAGCAGCTTTTGAAGCTTTGTGAAGATGTTACCTTTGATGCCCTTGAGGGAATTCCAACTCAGATCCAGTTCCCGCAACTCGCTGAGACTGTAGAACAATTGGTGTTGGAGATAGTGCAGCTTGTTTCCAGCCAGGACCATCTCCCTTAAATTGGGTAGGTCATGGAACACTTTGTCTGGCAGGACCACCAAGGAATTCCACCCTAGGTTTAAATACCAGAGGTTGGAAAGTCCAGCAAACACACCTTCTTCGATCTTGCTGAACTGGTTGTTGTTGAGGCGTAAGGAAGCCAAATTCTGAAGGTGGAGGAAGATATTGGGTGCCAGTGACTTCAGCCGATTCCGTTCCAGGAGCAAAGAGTACAGTTCTTCCAAACCATGGAAGGCATGTTGTTCAATCCCTGATAACTGACTGCCCTGAAAGTTAAGAAATTCCAGGTTGGAGAGGTTCCTAAAAGCAAGAGCGGGCAAGGTTGTGAAATTGTTCCCATCCAGCCACAGCATCCTTGTACTTCTGGGCACGTCTTCGGGCAAGGTGGTAAGGTTCCGTGCACTGCAGTAGACACTCAGATCATCGTTGCAGTCGTCAAAGCTACAAGCGCATAGGGTGGGGCATTTCTGACCTTCAGGACTGGTGCATTCTTTCAGCATTCTTGCTTCAGGATGCAGAAGCGTTGTCACCAACGCCCAAACAAGGGTCCACGTGGAGGCTGCTCCTGCTGGATGGATAATTAAAAGAGAGGGAAAAAAAATAAGAAAGCTATCAAACTTGGGACAAGCAAGCAAGCAGATGTAGAACAGTGTGAAGAATTTTGAGCACATCTCAAGAACGGGGTTGTTGTTGGGAGGCAAATATCAGATCAATATCGTGAGGGCCACATCTCAAAAAGAGTCCATGGCTTCTTGGGAGGCATCTCGAGCCTGGGCCTTCCCTGCCGCTGTGCTTGCCATCTCCAACTTCACAAGCAATACTCAGGAAAAAGAGAAGAAAGCACAACCTCTTTGGTCTGTCCTCTCTTGTGGTGAACAGGGGAGCTAAGGAGAAGATAATGGAAACGAGGAAGCACACAAAAATCATAGCAACTCAGCTCTTCCTTAATAGTATTCAATCGGTAGTGCTCAATACTCACTCTGTCCTAGTGAATCTAGCACAGTGGTTCTCAACCTGTGGGTCGGGACCCCATTTGGGGTCGAACGACCATTTCACCAGGGGTCGCCAAACAACGCAGTCCGCCATTTTTTCCCCCTTTTCCTTAGCTGTGCTACTCCCTTTTATTCTATTGGCTTTTGAAAGCCAATAGAATAGACTCTCTTGAATAGAGTCTAATTCTATTGGCTTTCAAAAGCCAATAGGAATTGTCCAGGCTGTCTCTGCCCTGCTGAGCCCGCCAAAAGTCCCATTCTGCAAACGGTGCTGCACCAGTTGAGTAGTCCTCGACTTACGACCGGTTGAGTAGTCCTCGACTTACGACCGGTTGGGGGTCGCGGCATTAAAAAGGTTGAGAACCACTGATCTAGCAGAATGGTATGTATAGCCCATCTTCCCTTCAGATCTCAGAACAAATATAGATAGATGTTCCATTATGTGATAGCCTCATGAAGAAGGTCTTACATGATGTTCATACCCTCATCCTCTTTACACACAGGATACACACAGGGTATATCCTATGTTCAATTCTCAGTAGAGCACTTGAGCCCCATGGAATTACACCTGACCCACGTCTAACTTCATCTCAAAGACGATGAAGTTAACGACTTGATGTCTCCTGGTGCTCAGTGTAACAGGAAACAACACAGGAGACTCACAACAGCAACATATTTTTGGGGGAATACTATTGTGTACAGGGAAGCTGTCCTCTTAGAAGGGAGCAGTGAGATTTCGCACATGCACACGATTATTTAAAATGTACAGTCGATAAGAAATATTGAGGGTCACCACCCATTCCTCCAAAGTGATCTAGTGAAAGAATCCTAAATAAAATGTCACTTGGCATTTCCTGCTACCGCTACTTTTTTTTTTAAATAAATGTGTTACATAAAAAAAAAATAATCCGTTAAACGACAGAAGCTTGGAAACTCAAAATAATCTCTGAACTATTTTTTTTTTTTAAAACGGGACGCAATTTGAGAAAGGATGAGGTAGAAGGAAATTCTAAATTTTGAACGAAAAGGCAGCGTTAACAGAGAGAAAGAATGCCGGCAACTTCTATATGAGGTATCATTATGAAACCGCTGGGATTAAATCCCTCCTCGCTCATCCGCACACGCAAGGGTGTTCAGGTGATGAGTATGTTACTACACCCTTGTGATTTATCTGAAAGTTATCAGTGCGACAGGGCGAAGAGAGACTTTTAACCCGAATGCATAAGGATAGTTTAAGGATAGTTTAAGGATAGTTTTAAGGTCAAGGTAGATTTGTGCACAGAAGATTGCAGTGAGTTGATGGTCCTCCTATACTACTGAACGCACTTAGGAAACACCACAGCATATATATATTTTTACGGAGAACCAGTTTTGTGTAGTGGTTAAGGCACTTAAGGTGGGAGACCATAAGTCCTAGTCCTTCCTTAGGCACAATGTCAGCTGGGTAAACTTGGGCCAGACCAGCGTGCCTGGCTGAGGAATTCTGGGAGTTGAAGTCCACAAGACATAAAAGGGCCAAGTTTGAAGACCCCCCTGAGCTAGACCCTCTTTCTATGCCCTGGGAAGAAAGAGGCGAGGGCAAACCACTGCTGGAAAAAAAAAATGCCAAAAAAATTGGAAGGACTCATCAAGAGTGAAATAATGGATGCAATCTAATGCATTTAAAACCGAGTTAAAATCCACAAATAAATAATTTTTCAGACAGTATTTAATAGAAGTTACATTTTTATCAGCCAGTAAAGAAGCTGGTTCAGTTTTATTTATTTATTTGACTTAGATGTTGCCTGAATCCAATTCAGCTCTGGGTGGCTTAGAGGATAAAAATAAAATAACAAATATACAGTAATTAAAAAAAGATTAAACAGTTGTTTAATGTGTGCCATGTAACATGCTCAGGTGATAATAATTCAGACCAAGCGTGCTACTGCCACACTTCGCTATGTCACTGCCAACATAGATAGCACCATTCAAATCTGAAATGACCACCATTTGGGGTTTACAGAAACTGAAATCTGAAACCAAGGCTTGTAGCTATAGATTCCAGTATCCATAAATCCAAAATATAAACCTCTGTGGACATGAACCTTATGGAGATAAGCACCAACAGCCATTCATTTCCAAGCTATGGAAGTGCATATAAGGTGGCAAAATGCATACTTATCGTGCTTATGATATAATGGCAATTGGCAGAAACGTTCAGAAGGCTACAAATATTGAAATTGTGTGAAAGAGAATGGGGGAAATGGATTAAAAATTACCTACCCTCATCTTCCATTCAAAAAAGCCTCTACTAGACCAAAAAGAAATAAGTAGTGGATGCAATCTGGGGCATTTCAAGTTTTTAAAGTGGAGTTTTTCAGACTTAATAAAATATCACATATTTAATTCAGGCACCCTGCAACACATCCTCCAAACATGGCCAACACTAAGAAATGTACATTTTGAGAAATAATAATCATCGCTTCAAGCTTGTAGGGTTTTCCCCCTCCTCTTATATGCATAAGGAACAGAAGTGCTATGGAGCCCCTGGCAATTATTTTCCATACATCATTGCAAGAGCAAGGTTAGGCAAAACCAGTGGCCAGGTTTTTTTATGTGCCCCATAGTACCCCAAGAATTAAGGAAATCATTCTGGCGGCTGTGAAGGTTTCATATACATTCTGAGAATGTAACTGGTATTTTAATACCATGCAGGTCAATATGGCAATGAGGACATAAGAAGCACATGGTTGGGTTTGAGTTGTGTTGCTTGCCTTCCCTTTTTTCTTTTGGTCCCGTTCTTTTTCCCTCGTGAAATTGAGCCAAACCGAACAGCTTCATCTGCCTGCATCATATTTCTGCTCAATTCTGCTCTAATATATGTTTAATGAAGAGAAGGACGAGGGGGGACATGATAGCAGTGCTCCAATATCTCAGGGGTTGCCCTAAAGAAGAGGTAGTCAAGCTATTCTCCAAAGCACCTGAAGGCAGGACAAGAAGCAACGGATGGAAACTCATCAAGGAGAGAAGCAACCTGGAACTAAGGAGAAACTGCCTGACAGTTAGAACAATTAACCAGAAGGACAACCTGCCTCCAGAAGCGGTGAATGCTCCAACACTGGAAGGTTTTAAGAAGAGACTGGACAGCCATTTGTCTGAAATGGTATAAGGTTTCCTGACTGAGCAGGTGGTTGGACTAGATGACCTCCAAGGTCCCTTCCAACTTTATTATTATTATTATTATTATATTCCTCTTCAATTTCTTCTTTTCCGACCTGATGCTCCTGCCCATTTGCTACAAAACGTTTAAGCAGTTTGCAGTCTTTTAAAACAACCATAGGGCAAAGGGGACACATTGGCACGATCTCCCCAGGGTGTGCCCTTTTTCCTACAACGCTGATCTTTGTAACTGGCAACACACAGCGGGGTAAAGCTAGGACCCTTTGCAAACGAATCCCACTCCAAAAAGAGCTGCACAAATTCTGTGCTGCAGTCCAAACCGTGGAATGCTTCACCTTAGACCCCCCCCGTAGGGAGAAAAATTAAAACTGTAGGAACAAACAGGCAAAGCCTGCAAAATCTTTTCCTTTTTCTGCCCAGGCCGAAGTAAAACCAAAACACTGGATCGCATTTTTAGGGGGGGGGGCGGGAATGTTCCTACCTTCACGCATTCTGGTACTCTCTGGCCGAAGTGTGAAAAGTCAACGGTCTTGCAAGCAACCTCAGGTAATGCTGTCCTCTGTGTTTCCACCCCTGATACAAATAGAGCAGTTCAGCCTCTAGCACCCTGTGCCTTGTCCGGCTGTCTGCTTTTAACCCATCATTTACTGGCACGGAGCACTGAATGCCTTCCAGAGAGGAACCTGGACAGTGTTCACCTCCTGGGAAGGGACGATGCTTGAAGAATAAGTCTCTCTGGAGTTGCCTTGGCAAGGGGGTCTTCCCAAGCCATCTGGTTGGCCACTGCAAAAATATTTTTTTAAAAAATGTAGACCTTTGAATTAATCCTGCTTCATCAAAGTTCTGGCCTGCTGGAGCAGCGAAGTGGAATCTCCAGGTTGATCTTTTGAATACGAGGTCAAAGGGGATGGAGAGCGGGGTGCTGGAGGAGAGGAAGCCTAGAAAGACGTTAGAGGTGGCTTCTGGATTTCTCAAGAGGCATGCGAATGGGGCACTAGGTGGGGGCCAAATGCTGGTACGCCTGTTGGCTGGGTTCTTATGACTGTGAGTCCTGGGTGTAGCAGTCTCCAAGAATCAACCCTAGGGCAAGGGCCATGTATTAATTCTCCTGGGGATGAAGGTGTGAACAGATCGAAGATATGGGTCCTCCTTAAAAGTTTCTTGGAGGGGAAAGGGCCGTAACTCTGCCCTTTGGTTTAACCCCCACCTTTCCAGATAGGTTTGCAAAAGACATGAAAGCCCAGGGAGCTGCCATTGGTCAATGTGGCAACTTTAGGAAAGCCAGATTTGAATGCATGAATAACACAATAAACTGGTGAACAGATGCTGGGGCATATTGTACTGCTGAGTTACTTTTGCTAAAATAAAATATTTTTTTTAAAAAAACCCTTTTTACTTTTGGAGGAGCTCTTTACAGCCTTTGCTGCCTCTTCGCCATCTTGGCTCCTACTGCTTAGTTATCCCCTACTTACCCTGCTAGCTGGAGTGACTATGACATGGATGGGAAGGTTAAAAGCGGACTGCAGTTCCCATCACCCCTTGCTATTGGATATGCTGGTTAGGACTTCAACCATGTCTTCTGGTGAAATGAATCACTCCATGTAAACAGGTCCACATCCCAGCTTAAACTTTTGGGGAAGGAACAGACTGAATTGCCAATTCCTACAGGACTAACACAGTCCTTAACTGAACTTTTTGTAGCGCTTTTGTTAACACACAGATTCCCACATTCTTTCCCCTACTAATAGGGCACAGGTTGCGGGTTTCCATTTCTAGTGCTAGCCAGAAATCAAATATCAACGCCATAGCCATTTAAAGAAAAGGCAAATTCTCTTGGCCTCCTTCTTATAGCACAGATCCGATTCCATCCTGCTTCTTAAGGTTACAGTGGTCCCATTAGGATGACGATGATAAAGTGGATATTTCTTCCCTGGGTAGACACATTGGGTGTCCTGCTCAGCTGCATACACAATCAACAACTATCAAGGTGTTGTTCAAATTCTAGGTGCCCATCCAGCTGCTAAAACAAAGCACAGAGCAGGTTCCTGCAGTTTGTCTGACCATGGAAGAGTCAAGCAGAATGATCTACTTGCCTGAGGACCCCAGAACGTAACCCACAATTCTTATGTGGCTTACTGTGATATGCAGACATGGATTGTGATCTAACTTGATACAAGACAACTTCTTTGAGAAGGAAAGATCTAACAAGAAACTATTAATCCAGATATTAGTACTGATCAAAAGGAATATTCAAGAACTTGAAGCTCCATGGAGATGCCTATCTCTGGCTTGGCTTCCCTTGGCTATACTTAATATCACAGAGGCAGGAATGCAGCCTGGGGGTGTCTGAGTGTTCAAAGTATGTATGGCTGCTTAAGAAAGGAACACGGTCTGGTTGAAAGGGTGCAGGATCCCACCTCGTTAATGAAATACCACCTATTCCTGTATTTGCTTTGACAAAAGTTTTCAAACATTGAAAAGCTCTTTAGGGAAGGTGGCATGCACGGATCTGCAAGAGCATGAAGTTTTAGAAGGAAAGGAAGACAGAGAGAAAAGGAGAATGGAGATACATGCCTTCCACAGTTTGTCCTTCCTGTCATTCCACATTTCTTCTCTATTTAATTTACATTTCCCCCCCCCACTTCTCTTGTCTATTTTAACATTCTATTCTTGGAAATTATAGACCAAAAGGGCAAAATGAGAGAGACACACACATACAATCTCATAGACGCTAAGTACATATTGACACAGTGCTCAGAAACAAAGAGAGAGAGAGACAGACAGACAGACAAGAGAGACAGAGAGAGGAGAGAAAAAAAAAAACCTGAGTCAGCAGGGACCTTGGAGCCAAGAAAGATAACATCTGAAATTTCATTAGGCACTTCATTTCTATAGACAGTTATAGGATTATCCAGGGTTATTGGTTTTTTTTTGTTTTTTGTTTTAAAAATGATGTGCAAAACAGCACCTTTTATAATTAATAAACAGCTTTCTCCATGCACTCGATTTATTTATTTTTAAAAATTTATATGCTACCCATCTCACTCTGAAAAACAACTCTGGGCAATGGAAGTAGCTCCGGGTTGCCTTTTGATTTTAGCTGTCAACAAAATCGCCGTGTTCGGCAGGAGAAAAGACAGAGGCCCTACAGACAAAAGAAATAAACTAAGGGACAAAGTCAGGGAAGGGAGTGATAAGGAAAGCCAGGTTGCATTCAACTGGTTTGCAGAAACTGTTAAGATGGTTATACTTTCCTGGCATGGGATTGCAGCATCTGAACTACTGATTTGCAATGACAATTCCCGAAGTTTCACAAAGCCTTGAAAAAGGCATGTTCTTGAGATTACCTTCTCCAGGTAAAAATCTACCCGCCTCCTATGTTGTAGGCATAGAGAATGCAGACATGCTGTGAGTTCCCATCCTCATCCACACCCATCTGGACACACCTGGATGTAAAACAGGTAAGGGACTAGAATCCAGCTTTTTTTATGGAAAGCTAGGGGTCTGTTCTCCCAGAATAGCTTAGCTTGTCGAGACCACCACAAAGGGCCCCATCCGTGATAATATCCAGGAAAACAATTCAAACATTACAGAGGATGGAAGCGTTTCCTGATTTACAGTGATCTTTTCCCCCATACGTGCTGAATTAGGAATGTTATTAGGTTATTTACTGGTGTATTGATTTAGTTAGGTTGTATTTTTTTGTTGGTCTTCGATTATGCAAGCGGATCAGAGCAGTATGAAGGAGGTAGCATATAAGATCTAATAATAAGACAGAGGAACCGTTATTTGTGCTTTTAATTTAAGCTCTGTATCGTGGACATCGGTGGGATGGATTTATGGGAGAGCAAGTAACGTCAAGCATTGTGATGTCATCCCACAAAGACACGGATTGCAGACTGAATGCATTTGCATTGTGATTTTTGTGATGCCCTTGGGGTGTCTTGCATGTATGATGTTCCTAGCTGGTCAGTTTGAGTTTCCTTCTGTGACTTTTCTGATTGGTTTCAGATTTTATTGCCTTGTATTTGAGGGCATTATTTTTGCATGTCCTACACAGAGGGCTGCCTTTGGAGTGATATAAGCGGGTAGTAAATGTAATTAGGAGCAATTAGACAACCCAAGACAATCTGAAAGGAAATGGAAGAATTGTGCAATCACTACCACTTGAATCTGTAGGAGGTGGTGACCAGGAGATGAGAATAGGAAAAGGACTTATTAAAGGAGCCAGATTCCAGAAAAGGACTTATTAAAGCAGCCAGATGTGTTAGGCATCAGTTCGAATAACCCTTAGACAGCATGAGCAATGGCTATGCTTATGGAGAATTGAAATCCAAGTTGGATTAAAGTTCCTTAATAGCTGACCCTCAAGTTCAACAATTATTCCTGTTATTAAAAAAAAAAAAGTAAGGTAGTCCTTAATGATCCCAACTGGGACCTGCAACTTTACTACTAGGTCGGAAATCACATGGCCGTAAACTGTGCTTTCCAGCTAGAAAGAGACTATTCAGTTTCCCACCTTCAGTTTCTTTTTGTCTCCTAGCCACTTCCTTACCCTTTGAAATGCGTGAGTGCCTGCTTACTGTTTTGTATACATCAAAAGCATTGTGATGCATTGGCAGCCGGAGGCTGGGAGCTAGAATGGAATGCTATGCAAACAGCTTGCTCTCTTGAAATCCCTTTCTCTCCAATCTCTCTGCTCTGCAGGAGAGGGGGAGAGAAAAGGCAAGTAATTTCTATAGGCAAATCTCTCATTTGACTGACCCGTCTCCCACACACATACCCAGAAAGCAGAGAGATTGGAGAGAAAGAGATTTCAAGAGAATATCATAAGCTGTGTAGCATGCTATTCTTTTCAGCACCACTGAAACTATCTCTGAACATGTGGTTAGTAAGTGAGGGATACTTGTATGCTGTTTACAATGGAAACAATCTGGAAATATCTTTAGGAAGCTATACGGGCAAAGCTGATTTTTACATAGATCCTTAATTCATCCACCTTATAGGAAACAAGTACATACCATTTCACATTCCACATGTGTGTGTGTTTGTCTGTAAAATAACTGATTTTTTCTTTAAAAAAAATATAGAGAGACAATTTTTACCATGAAATCTCTCTCTAAGAATCTAATGTGGAGCAATCACAATAGTTTTGTAGAAGCTCTGTTATTTTTCTGCAATTTGTAAAGGAACCCAGGTGTTATATAAATGTTTGAACCTCAACTGTCTTGTCCTCCCAAGGGTGGTTCACTGATGCTGAAACTCTTCACCATTCAGAAGGAAGCAGGCAGTCAAAATCAAATCAATCTGAGTTAACCCAAAGATGATATATGGAACTGTCCTAAATAATGTTTCATAGCAATACGTAAGTTGATTTCTAGTGTCATGTTCTCAAAATGTGCCACCCTAGTTTTTCAATTGCAGTCACTTCCAATTCATTCAAATGTTCTGCTCCAGGGAATATCTTTTCAAATATTAAACTAAGATATGGAACAAATACAGTTTTGGTTCCTGGCACTTCTAGGAATGGCTCAAAAAGATTTCTGCCTTAAACTCTGGAGAACCTCTGCTAGCCAATATCAATAATACAGAACTTGATGTACTAACCAGGTGAGTCAAACTAGAAACATCTTCCTAATTTGCTAACCAGCCGGATTTCAAACGCAAGAGGAACAATATAATTAAGCACAATGAATTCCACTCCTGATTATAATGTCTTGAATCTTCTGCATGATTAGAAGGAAGGCTACCAAAAATGACTAGTGGAAGGGGAAAACATCCTACACTTGTTGGTAAGTTGTTATTAATTTTCATTTTAATACACCATTAGCATAAATTATCCCTGTTTCCACAGGATCTGTAAAAGAAGAAAAACAAAACAGTGGCACATAAGTAGCAATAGAATAAAATATTCTATATCGTAAGGAGTGTCAACAGTAGGAGTATTAGCTGAAATAATATTAATAGGAGGACTGAAACTCTGCATTACTTACAAATGGAGGCATCAATGGGAAGAGACATTCAAGAGCTTCAAGTGGGCAATTTAACCGCCACCTGGAATTTTGCCCTTAAACTAGTTTTCAAGGGCCACACTGAACCATGAATGGCAGCTTTCTCTAAAAGCGACACAGAGTTAGCAAGTCCTGGCCAGTAATAGTAATAGTAGTAAAGTTGGAAGGGACCTTGGAGGTCATCTAGTCCAACCCCTTGCTCGGGCAGGAAACCCTACACCATTTCGGACAAGTGGCTGTCCAGTCTCTTCTTAAAGACTTCCAGTGCTGGAGCATTCACTGCTTCTGGAGGCAGGCTGTTCCACTGATTAATTGTTCTCACTGTCAGGAAGTTTCTCCTTAGTTCTAGGTTGCTTCTCTCTTTGATGAGTTTCCACCCGTTGCTTCTTGTCCTGCCTTCAGGCGCTTTGGAGAATAGCTTGATTCCCTCTTCTTTATGGCAGCCCCTGAGATATTGGAATACTGCTATCACGTCCCCCCTTGTCTTTCTCTTCGTTAAACTAGACATACCCAATTCCAGCAACCGTTCCTTATACATTTTAGCCTCCAGTCCCCTGATCATCTTTGTGGCTCTTCTCTGTACTCTTTCTAGAGTCTCATCTTCAGACTTCAAGTGTAGGATTTCAGGCCCTCCACAATAACGTTAGGTCAGGCGATTGACATTTTAAAGAGCAGGTCGTTGAAATTCGCCATGGCTGTCAGGTTAAGTTCATAAAGTAGGACGAAACAGGGTTTGTGAGGGGCACTAACCTCAAGCCCGATGCTAGCCAAAATACTGGGGAGTAAATAGGTAGGGAGAGCCGGTTTGGGGTGGTGGTTAAGGCACCAGGCTGGAAAGGAGACTGAGAGTTCTAGTCCTGCCTTAGGCGCACAAGGTCTGTTGGGTACAGTTGCTCTCTCTTAGCCCTAGGAAAGCAGCAGTGAGAAACCACTTCTGAAGTCTTGCTAAGAAAACTGCAGGCAGCTGACAGGAGTCACTTGGGCACAACCTGCCTCCAGAAGCGGTGAATGCTCCAACACTGGAGGTTTTTAAGGAGAGACTGGACAGCCATTTGTCCGAAATGATGTAGGGTTTCCTGCCTGAGCAGGGGGTTGGAGTAGATGACCTCTAAGGTGCCTTCCAACTTTATTATTATTATTATTACATATAGAAGAAAAGTGTGTGGGGGGGGAGATCTGCAATCCTAAAGTTGTTGCTGAATTACAACTGCCAGCAGGAATGGCTCATTTCCCTATTTGATTAGGCCATCTTTATTCTCTATTTTAATTGCTTGTTGTAGGTTTCGCTTAGGTTGCTTTGTTATTTTTTAATAATCTTGATTACCACAGATATTCTTTTCCCCCGTCGTCTTTGTAATCTGCTTAGAATCTTTGGATTGTGATGGGGTTGGAAACATAGCAAAATAAAATAAAATAAAATAATAAAGTAAAATAATAAAATAAAGGGAGGAATTCTGAGAATTATAATTCAGCAGCATTTTGAGAGTCGTGGGTTTGCCTCCCCCCCCCTTCTCTCTCCTCTTCAACACTTCCAACAAATCCTTTGGTTTTCCAGGGAACTGAAAGCCAATCATTTTTAACTCGACAGTTTTGGAACGTAAAGTTGCGATGTGCGTCAAACACCCATCTATTTATTCTAGAACAATCATCCATCCAACTGGTACAGTGCCAAATGGCTGTCCAGTCTCTTCTTAAAGACTTCCAGTGTTGGAGCATTCACTGCTTCTGGAGGCAGGTTGTTCCACTGATTAATTGTTCTAACTGTCAGGAAGTTTCTCCTTAGTTCTAGGTTGCTTCACTCCTTGGTTAGCTTCCATCCGTTGCTTCTTGTGCTGCCTGTTCAGGGGCTTTGGAGAATAGCTTGACTCCCTCTTCTTTGGGGCAGCCCCTGAGATATTGGAACACGGCTATCATGTCACCCCTTGTCCTTCTCTTCATTAGACTAGCCATTCCCAATTCCCAAATGACATTCAGGGGTAGAGAGTGCTTCTTTCGTTCGCTTTTGTCTTACTGGAAAGTTGGGGTCACACACCACTCATTTCATTATATCAAAGGAGGGTGACTATAGAAGGTGAATCTCAAACCACAATAGTGGGGCAAGAGATGGTTAGTGGTCATCTTAAACAGCCGTGAGATTCTTCTCCACTTGGCTGTGCCTTGCAAACTCTTTGGCGCAACTCATCAAAGTAGGGGCAATTTCATGACTGTCCCCAATCAGTCACCGGAAGGAAAAAAAGGATGGTCATGAAGATCCGAAAAGGCAAGTCTCTCCATTATTGAACTCACGCTCAAAATGTATCATAACAGATCACAAAAAACACCTTCCAAACATTACTTAATCACACCTCCTATTGCCTACTGAGCCAACGAGGATGCAACGATGCTTGCCGTTACTCGCCTGAGATACAAGGTTTCGTAAGAGACCAGACAAGACTCAAAGAAGTGAATTATCTGTTTTCCAGGTCCCTGGAGTTGTTAAGTGTCATTGCCAGAACCACTAACGAGGTTCTACAACTAGGTTAGTAGCTGACTTCCGTGTTTCGTTCAAGTGGTAGTTTAAGAAAAACCAAAGGTTACAAAACTAGGACTATGTTCATGTAGTAGGGCATTAAGCAAGCAGCATTTCTATCTGGCTCCTCCTTGGTGCCAGCCCCGTTGGCGAGACTGGATGAATAGACTTGCGGAAATGCCTCCTGCTGTTTGCTGATCATGACCCCTGACACTAGACTACTCCTCCCCTTAAGTCCCAGAAACTATAGTTTGCTATTAGCTTCTCATTCCTGGTTTGTTTGAAAAAGACTCTTGATTTGGATGTGATGGTCTTAACCATAGAAGGAGCTTTGGTAGTTTGCGTTGTCACTCCCAGTGGAAAGAGGAGCCAAGAGCCAAGCCAAGACATTGGCCAACGGACTGCAAGACACAACTTGATTACAATTAGGACAGCATTCTTAGCATCCTGAGGGGTCCTTGGTGCTCTCTGAACGGTGGTTTTCTTGCTGACGTTTCGTTATCCAAACTAGGTAACATCATCAGTGCTAGAAGGGAGAGCGGTTTGCGGAGAGGAGGAAGGCGAGAAGGAGAAGGAAGTGGAGGAGCACTGTGGGATCCGTGGTGCTCTCTGAGCTTGGTGGTTTTCTTGCTGACGTTTCCTTACCCAAACTTAATAACATCAGCAGCACTGGTGATGTTACCAAGTTTGGGTCACGAAACGTCCGCAAGAAAACCACCAAGTTCAGAGAGCACTGAAGACCCCTCATTTCAACCCCAAGCTACAAACAGCCTCCTTTATGGAAGGCCACCTCCCAATATGGTCAGCATATTTTTAGGGATGTGATCTCTGGAAGTAACGAAACCCAGATAGGTTTGTCCTGAGACACTCCCTTGTGGCGTGGACTTGTAGGGTGTGCGTCATCACATTTCACCTCAGGCTGCAATCAGCTTCTGCTGGTGCCCAAAGGGGGGGGGCGCTTCCCATTATTGTTTCTTCTAGGAATTCGTTTGTAGGGACAGGGTGTGTTGCCCAATCAGATTAGATAACCATTGTCCAATGTAAAATTGACATTGGCGAGAAAAGAAGTCAACCTTTTGTTGAAAACAGGCGTCCTTGTGACTACCTGACTTTCTGGGCAGTGAGGGTGTGGGGATGAAAAGTCAGCTATCCAAACAAACATGGGTTCGTGATCAAGGTAAGCATTCACTTTACACTCAGAATAACCTCAATGTGAATCCTTTAGCCATTCCAAATCCCGGCAGAGCTTGTTTTAAAACCCCGCAGGGCTTCTCTCAGCCAAAGAAGTGGACGGAAAGTGGATCTAGATTTGGCACAGGCAGTCCTCGAGTTAAAACTATTCGTTTGGTGACCGTTCCACGTCACAACGGCACTTTAAAGAGTGACTTGTAAGCGTTTTTCACATGTACGACATCCCCAGGGTCACGGGATCAAAATTCAGATGGCAACCGGTTCATATTTACGGCGGTTGCAGTATCCCGGTGTGTGTGTGTGTGTGTGTGACGTGATCCCTTTTGGTGAACTTCTGACAAGCAAAGTCAATGGGGAAACCGACTTCAATTAACAACCGTGTTACTAACAACAACCGCAGCGATTCCCTTAACAACTATGGCAAGAAAAATGGTAAAATGGGGCAAAACTCGCTTAACAACTGTCTGGCTTAGCAGCAGCAATGCTGGGCCATACCTCAAGGTATGTTATGAATTGTAAAACGTTGGCAAGGATTTCTCACTTCCTCCTGCTAATAAGAGCGATCTTAACGGTTGAAATGCAGCCCGACCGGGAAAATTGTAAAAATTAAATAATAAATAAATAAATAAATAAAAAGTAAGAACCGGCCCTCGTTCTTACAGAAAAGGAACACGTAGGCACCTGTAACATGTTTAGTCCAGCCTGTTTGCTGGATTCTGAACCATTTGTCCTCTGCAATGGCAACAGGTTTCCTGGATCTCTATGAAGTGGGGGGAAAAAAGAGAGAGAAAATTAATACTGACTTCTGTGTTGTTGTTTTTTTTTTAAACATCATACGTTTTTCATTCCCTCCTTTGGTTTACATCCTGCCGTAACTAATGCAGGCAGCCTGAGCTATAGACGTATTCTAAAGGGGCAAACTAGATCTGACTGTAAGGACGTGCACTGAATGAGTACGTTCCTGAACATGCAAGTGGGTAATCTCGAAGCGCTTTATCATGATTTGGTCCTCCCTCTCTCTCCTGTTCTTTGAAACCCTGGCTTTTTCCTACTATTTTTTTGGGTGATGGCTGCAGCCCAAGTATCTTTGGCAGATGGCCTTCTGGAAGCCGCCATCTATCATCATCTGTTTATCCTGCATTTGGGAGGGGAGGGGGGGAATAAACGCAAAGCAGTGAACATGTTTAATACCCCTGCCATCTATTTTCCAAAGAACATCTCTGCAAGATAGTTTTGGGATGAGAGCGAGGGATTGGCCCAAAGTCATCCAGCTGGCTTGTCTAAGGCAGGCCTACAAGCCAGGGTGTCCTGATTTTTAGTCTGGTGCCTTCAAGCATTATACCCAGCGGGTTTTCCAACAGAAGGAGCTTGCCCTTACTTTCTTCTTCCTAGGCTGAGAGAGACAAAGACACTGGCCCAGCGTCACCCAGCTGGCTTTTATACCTAGGGTAGGCCTAGAAATCACAGGCACCTGGTTTCTAGGCCAGCACCTTACTCCAAAGTGGAATAAATGCTACACCAGCCATTACTCCAAACTGGCTCTCATTAATGTTCTGGTTGTCCCTTCTCTGTTACAAATCAGTAATGAAGCACAAGCCACGAACCTGCAGAGCAACCTATCCAGTTTTCGGGTACCTCTAAACGCTTAGTCAAAATCCCCTTTCTTGTGATCGGACCAATTGGTCTCCAATCTGATGGGTGATCTCTGCCTTGCTGATTTACCTGTCTCTCTGCTTCTTCCTGGAGATTCTGCTTCCACTTCAGAATAGGGTGGGGGGAGCTCTGGGGGGCCAGGGTAAGGGGGAGGCCACAGTGGTAACATGTTGAGAGAACCTGCGGGGTTAAAAAAAATCATCGTATCAATAGAATAGAATAGAATAGAATAGAACAGTATAAGAATAGAATAGAATAGAACAGTATTAGAATAGAATAGAATAGAATAGAATAGAATAGAATAGAATAGAATAGAATAGAATAGAATAGAATAGAATAGAATAGAATAGAATAATGGAACGGAACAGAACAGAACAGAATAGCTTTACTATCAGTTTAAATGTACACTAATCAGCATACATTAAAATGAAATTTCATTGCATTCAGCTCTCAAAGGGTAACCACCTCTGATATACACTACATAATCATGACAAAAGGTTATGCATATACCCACACGCACACGCACACACACATATACCTGTAGACTATCTGTAGAACAGCGACTTAACTGGCTAGGGCAGTGCCTCCTTTAAACTTTTCTAGCTTGGAGCCTTCCAGATTTTGAGGATGCAACTTACAAAACAAGAACTTTGCAAGCTTTAATATCAGGCCTTTGAGATCTGCAGAGAACCCACACGGCTTTCTCACTGAACTGTCACTCTCCCCGAGCAGCAGACCAAAGTGGATATTGACTTAGCCTCTTATGCCCAGTCTCAGATGCCTTAGACGGCAGATAACCAGCCTAAAGAGATACCTCTGAACCACAGCCTATCTTCATATCTTTCTCAGCTGGCTGCCCTTAGGACTGGGGACAACGCTGTCCTTCAGCAGAGGGAACTGGGAATGAACAGTCTGTGTGGTGTGAAATGGAGGGAGGTGGTCTCTATTTCCTCCCTCCCTGCTACGACCTCTGCACGGAGAGAAGAACCATGCTCCTTAGACACAAGGCTGACTGGGTTAGGGTCCCTGCACCTAAAAAGAAATGCTTCTTGTTGAGAATTGATTTGGGTTTTTTTGCAAAGAAAAGCTGACTGTCATGGTTCCGACAGATGAAATTCTTCAAAAAACTTCGAGGTATTGTTTACCTTAAAGCATCTTTATTTGAATAGCATAGCATCGGCACTAACACAGTCGAAGCCAAAAACTGAACTCCCCTCCCCTGAGCACGTGGTATCAAAGCACAATTCTCTCCTCCAGTTAACAGTCATAAATCACATTCCCCAATTAGTTTGAAACACCAGCTTCCCCTCCAGCTCTCCAGCCCGCCAATTCTTTATCATCTCTTGTTTCAATAACCTTGGTTCTCACACTAGGTTCAGTGTTGTTATGTCTAGATAGACTCTCATGCACATTCCTCCCCCCTCCCCAGCACCATCTAACTCTAAAAGCAAAAAGAAGAAAATGGTTGCATCTCCATCTGTTGTCAGTGCAAAAACATCCGATATTAGCAGCGTTGACACTGACATAAGTAGAAAGCTTTCAGGAGCCATAGCTTGGTGGAAGGAAGCTTTGCGTGCAAGAGAATGTTGCATAGGTAAGGGTGAAAAAAAAAAGACATCAGTCATAAATCCTGGAGAATCATCGCCAGTCTAGGTAGCCCTCAACTTACGATCACAATTCAGCCCCAAATTTCCATTGCTAAGTAAGGTGGTTGTTAAATGAATCGCCTCCCCCTTGTTACGACCTTCTTGCTACAATTGTTAAGTGAATCCCTGCAGTTGTTAAGTGAATCATGCAGTCGTTAAGCGAATCCAACTCCCCCCCCATTGACTTTGCTTGTCGGAAAGCAGCTGGGAAGAGGTGACAAAGGGCGATCCCATGACCCTGGGACAGTGCAACCGTCATAAGTACATGCCAGTTGCCAAACGCCCAAACTTTGATCATGTGACTATCGGGATGCTGCAACGGCCGTTAAGTGGGGAAACTGGTCATTAAGTCCCTTTTTTTCCAGTGCTGCTGTGACTTTACAAAGTTACAACTGGCTGTAAGTTGAGGACTGCCTGTAATTTCAACCAGACTGGGCAAAACAGAAGGAAACCCACTTTGTACGTTCCTTTCATTGCGATAAGGATGCTAAACTTTTCTGCAGTCAGGGAAGAGGCTGGTTTCGTTAAGCGTTTTTTCTGGGGAGAAGAACAAACAAGTAGCATTTGGTAACACAAATCCTGCACGCCGGCACTCACGGGTTGTCTGTGGCGCCGCAGGGTGGGCGTAGGTATAGATGGAGGCGGTGGGGTATTCTTGGAGATTGGTCGCCTCTTTCAAAATATCTGTTGTGTTAAGGAAAAAGGTAAAGGTTGCATAATCACTGAGATTAAATGCATACGCCAGGGGTCCTCAAACTTGGCTCCTTCAAGACTGGTGGACTTCAACTCCCAGAATTCCTCAGCCAGCGTGCCTGTCCACCAGTCATAAAAGGGCCAAGAGTGAAGACCCCTGATCTATCAGTTCATCTGCCCCATTTTTATCCTATCTTCTTCCAAAGGAATAACATCAATGTAGTTATGGTAAGCAGCACGCTCTCTCTTCACCACATCATGTGGCAAATGTTACGGCTTTATGAATATTTGAACCAGACTTTCCTGAATCCTAGTCTAACATGCTGTCACAGGGGCATTAATTAATTGTGGCACTATTACACTCTCTTTTGGTGGCTTTGTGGAACCTTCCATAACCTCGTTCTTTCCCGTTTTGTTGGACTGTATCTCCCACGTGGCTATCACGTTGGAGAAAGCTGGATGGATAATAATTCGTAAAGTAAAATGCTCTCTGTAGAAATATAAAAAAATAAAATAAAATAAACTTGCTGCCCTTCAACTATTTGTGCGTTTTGAATCAGGAGGCCCCTTCCTTTCTTGCCAGAGAGAGCAAAAGAGAAAGAATAAATCTTAGATAACTGTTTGGGAAAAACAACTTACCTGAATCTACTAGATCTTTAATCATGTTTAGGCAATCCGAAGCTCCATACTGGAAAGTGAATTTGAAAACAAGAAGTCCCTGGGTGGAAGCTGAGAAGAAAAGTCTATGCTGAGATCTTAAATCAAGGCTGAGGCATCATTACAGAAGACATAATCTAGGCCTCTTCCTGTCCTGTCTGCCTCTCTCTCCTGGGCCTTTCCAGATGTGTTCAAAAGACAACGATGAGAACTGTACAGGCAGTCCTCAACTTACGACAATTGGAACCAGATTTTCCATTGCTAAGTAAGACAGTTGTTAAGTGGCTTGCAACCCATTTTACCTCTTCCTGCCACGGTTGTTAAGCCAATCACTGCAGCTGTTAAATGAATCACGCGGCGGTTAAGTGAATCTTGGCTTAGGTTACAAATAGTGATCCAGGGGTAGGCAACCTTGGCTCTTTTATGACTCGTGGACTTCAGCTCCCAGAATTCCTGAGCCAGCATGGCTCAGCTTGGAAAGCTCTCCCTTTCCCCTCAGCATGGCTGGCTCAGGAATTCTGGGAGTTAAAGTCCACGAGCCATAAAAGAGCCAAGATTCCCCACCCCTGCCATAAACCCAGGATGTTACAATGCATGCCAGTTGCCATACACCTGGATTTTGATCACGTGACCATGGGGAGATTGCAATGGTTGTAATTTGGAGGACTGACTGTGCCTTTTTTCGGTGCTGTCGTAAGGGCGGCTGGTCGCTAAACGAATGGTTGCAAATGGAGGACTACCGGTCTTCCAAGTTTTCAAGGTCAAGTTCGAATAAGACTGAGCTAGAGGAAGCCTTATTTTGTTTCAGTCTAACCCAGCCAAGCTGCCAGGCTGAGAACGCTGAGTTGAAAAAATACAATTAAAGACAAAGGAAATCAAAAGATGGGCAAAACTACTGATCTCTATCAAATATATTTACCTCTTGATGGATATTTTGGGTAGATAATATCTACCTGTACAGATGTGGGGTCTTCAAGGTCTCTCTCTCTCTCTCTCTCCCAACCTTTTCCCACCTGCCTGTTCTTTCTCTTTCACGCAACAAATAGCCAGCCTGCAGCGTGAACTTGTCTGTCTCCTGATTTTGCAGAGCTCCTGCATAAAATGTTGCGTTTTTGGGAAAAAACTTTAGGATTTCCCCAAGTTTGCTATTACTTTCCTCTGTTGATTCACTCGTTCTGGTTATCAAGGGATTGGGTGACAAATAAAGGGAATTGTCATCCTAGTGAGCCCGGGATATTATACCAATGGGGTATATATTTTTCTGTCCCAATCCCTGACCATTTCCACCAACTGGCTGTCTTATCAGAGAGAGAAGAGAACAGAACTAGACATTTAGCTGAAAAGACGGATAAACAGATAAACCAATTATGGAACCTACTCAGAGTTCCTTGGATGTGTTGAGGTTTGGAGTCGGGCTCTTCCTCCAGAAAGCAATCTCCCAACAGCTGCAGAGGAAAACGAATGATGGTCGACCCCTTATCTTTATGCTGGAATATTATCTAGGAATGTAATTCAGATTCAAATTCAGATAACCTTTATTGTCATTTTTTTCCCCTGTGGGCACAACGGCCCGCATTAAAAATGAAATTCGGTTGCTTGCTCTCAAGTGTACACATACACAACACACATTTAAAACATACTATATACCACATATGTATAGACCTAGACCCTTACATATAAGTAACATATAAATATTAATCACTGTCCATCTCGAGAAATCAGGATAATTTCACGAGAGTTAGCCTGGGAAGCAAATGCCTGCAAATGTACCCACTCCAACGCTTACCTTAAGGAAAGTACAGGTAGACTGTGACTTTCCCAGCAGGCTTCTGACAAGCAAAGATTTAGCCAGATTTGCTTAATGACCACCTAATTCACTTAACAACTACCTTGCTTAGCAATGGGCTCAATGGTGGTTGTAAGTTGAGGGCTACGTGTAAAATACGTCTAACGTCCTTTTCCATACAAGGTGGGCTGCTTACAAGTTAATAATAACAACAACAACAATAATAATAGAGTTGGAAAGGACCTTGGAGGTCTTCTAGTCCAACCCCCTGCTCAGGCAGGAAACCCTATACTATTTCAGATAGTTGATGGAGGAAATCACTAACCTATAAGGAGACTTATTCAAACGCTCTCTCAAAGACTAATAATGGTCCTGGTCAAATTCACCCACCAGAAATGAAAGATGGACTATTATGTTTCTTATCAAAGAGAAGCTGCTGCCTTCTTCAGCCATCTTAATAATAATAATAAAGTTGGAAGGGACCTTGGAGGTCATCTAGTCCAACCCCCCGCTCAGGCACGAAAGCCTACACCATTTCAGACAAACGGTTGTCCAGTCTCTTCTTAAAAACTTCCAGGGTTGGAGCATTCACCGCTTCTGGAGGCAGGTTGTTCCACTGGTTAATTGTTCTGACTGACAGGAAGTTTCTCCTTAGTTCTAGGTTGCTTCTCTCCTTGATGAGTTTCCATCCGTTGCTTCTTGTCTTGCCTTCAGGAGCTTTGGAGTATAGCTTGACTCCCTCTTCTTTGGGGCAGCCCCTGAGATATTGGAACACTGCTATCATGTCACCCCTCGTCCTTCTCTTCGTTAGACTAGACATACCCAATTACAGCAACTGTTCCTTATATGTTTTAGCCTCTGGGCCAAGAGCTCTTACTTTGTATTGAGTGAGGTACAGCATCCCCTTCTTGGCTCCTCGCAGTTCTTCTGGAATATCTGGTTCTCCTTCCAGAAATAATACCACTTCACTATAGTGAGCGAGGACCCTGGAAATACAACAGATGGAGCAGAAGATTATAATGCACCTCAAGGGGAAGAGAGGGAGACTTCCTAGGAAGGACAAGTCAAGCTAGATCATTCTACTGCAGTGTTTCCCAACCTGGACCATTTGAAGAGATGTGGACTCTCTAGGGGATTCTGGGAGTTGAAGTCCATGTCTCTTCAAGCTGTCCAGATTGAGAAACTGTTTTCTGTTGTCCTAGTGCCATGAACACCTGCCCCTTGGTTGCAACCACATCTCAACTTGTCCAAGTGAGATGTTAGGACACTGATACAGAAAACTGCCAGAAATTTCTTCTCCTGTTAGTGTTGTCTTAAAGAGGACATTCAATATTCTTTGTTCTTTTGATGTTGTTGCTTGAGACAGGGACAATCTTATCTTTGCCAAACCACGCACTCCGTTTTTCCTGCATATGCGTCAGCTTCCAGTGCTGTGTGTGCCTTGAAACTTTTCTTGTATAATTCATTGAAGATACTTTAATTGTTCATTTCTGGATTTGAGAGGTTTCTACCTTCCTGACTGCAGTTTTCTCATTGTCTGTCAGCCTTCTGAGCTGCACCAGACCAGGAAACCAACTCTAAGGAAGACTGAAACTCTACTTTATTGAGACAGATTACAGAATGATTTTGAAAGTTTGTGTTTTCCCTTTCTTCTTTCTTCTATTCCAGTAAGGAGTCACCATGAGTGTCTTCCTGATGTTATCTCCTTTTCTGGGACTTTAGCAGTGGTGGGATTCAGCCAGTTCACACCACTAGATAATTTTTGGTTGCCCAGGCCCAGAATGGACTTCCAGAAGCAGCATCCACACAGAGAACCGGTTGTTCACATATTTGAATCCCACCACTGGACTTAAGCAACGCTACTGCCTTGTTTTTTCAGTAACAACTTTGGAATATTTCTTTCAAAGCAATCTTCATGGCTCTCTACATTGTTTTTCTAGCTCAGGGGTAAACAGTGAGGCCTTTGGTGCTCTTTGAGTTTAATTGGGTTTTTTTGGGGGGGGCAGACATTAGCATTGATAACGTTACCTAGTTGGTTAATGCAACATCTGCAATGAAACAACCAAACTCAAAGAGCACCAAGGAACTCCACCAGGCATACAACTCAGTTCCAATCTTAAGTCCAACAGCAAACATGCACACTTGTTTATTTTAAAAGCTACTCTCCTCTGTTCAGTCCGGTTCCATTTTTTTATGCTCTTCTTATATCTGCTATTCAAAATGCAGCTCAAGTATTTATCTTGTCCCACTGTCTGTGCTTTTACTTCTAGCATAATAACCAGTTTAAATATTTTCTTCTGATTTATGTTTAGCTCCTAACATTTGCTTGATTCATATAACTAACTGGAATAAAATTTACAAATCTTGCTTAGTATTTCTTAGAACAGCATAATGTGCATAATGTAAATTGTCCATTATCACCACCCTTGATGTTTATACCTACTTGACATTCTAAATATTTTCTAAGTATTTTTTTAAACAGCGTTGGAATATATGTTAAAAACGGTATCCCACTCCTTTGTTGTGCTCCACAAAATATTCATTTTTCCTAATGCATAAACAATTGCCATTTTAATAATACTGAATATCTCTCCCATCTATTCTTATGGTTTCTAGCTTTTAGCCTTCAACCTATTTTAATACAGCCTAATCTCCCGTTAAATATTGAAAATCAAATCCTGAGCAATTCTAGATATTTCCACGTTTGAACTAAATCAACACGTTTTCCCTGTCCCCAGTAATACAGTCTTTACCCCTGTTATTTTGGATATATTTAATTTAATTTACCTTTCCTCAGAATTGTTGGCTGACCTAGAGAACTGATATCGAGTCACCTCCATATCGACAGAGGAGCCCTTTTCTTTCTCCGATACTCAAACTCTCCCTTCAGATGAGGAGCACTGGAAACAAAGAGAAATATCTGGATTATGTAAGTATCTCTGTGATGTCAGCAGGTGAGGTAACAGCCCTGACTTTCAGTTGAAATTGGGGCTGTTATATATCCCTTTCTTTCTCCATCCTTTTTTCTCCCCCCAGGAGCTGCTTCCATGGGGCTAGATTTATACTATGTTCCCATTCCCCTTTTCTGTCAATACAAAGTTTTCTTAGTTCTATTAGGAAATTCATGTTTTAAACATGTGATCATCTTCTTTGTTCCATCATTTGCTTACAGGAGTTGTATGCACGGTCGGTCCTTCCTTCCTTCCTTCCTTCCTTCCTTCCTTGCACGGTCCTTCCTTCCTTCCTTCCTTCCTTCCTTCCTTCCTTCCTTCCTTCCTTCCTTCCTTCCTTCCTTCCTTTCTTCCTTGCACGGTCCTTCCTTCCTTTCTTCCTTGCACGGTCCTTCCTTCCTTCCCTTCCTTTATTCATTCATTCATTCCTTTCGTCATAATAACCTAACAATACATAATAACCTAGCAACTCTTCAACCTTTCACCAAAAGACAAAATGAAAATTATATCAATGCAACTATTAAGGTTTAGAACAGTTTCAATGAAATCAGCAGGACTTAATTCAATTAACGGCTAATTGAATTCCAGTTAATTTCAAAGTGCGTGCTAAATGTATGACTAAATCTGGATCCAGCATTGTATATATGGAGATTCAGGAACTTTGTTCTGTCTGTTCAGCCGCTCATCCCCACCCATCATTCACCTTACTTTAGAGAAATTAAATATGACTTATAATATTATCATATAATACTTAGCATCTACTTTTCCTTGTACCTGGATGGTGTAAGGCCCATCCATTTTTCCATGGCATTAGAACACCCATTTTAAGAGACAAGAGTTGTTAAACAAACGTAACAAATCACCAGCACGTCTATTAACTTGTTTATTTGACACACCAATTGCAAAATTGCTGAGATATCTTTTTTTTCCTTAGCTACAATCTTGCCACTATGTACAAAATATATGATAAATGTACTACACATATAAAAATACAATATGCATTACATATATACAGTACAATGTGCAAAACATGGCAAAAGTCAACATATGGAATTGATTGTAGGGGTGCAAACAGCAAATACGAAGGCATCATGGTCTCTTTTACAAAGGCAATAAAACCACTGGATGCTCAGCTCACCAGCGTGAGGGTTTTTTTTTTTTCCTTTTCCTTAAAAAAAAAAAAATCTAGCCGTTAACGAGGCAACCTTTTACAGACCGGTGTATTCATCTTCTTATTTTCATAAAGTGAGATGCTTAGACATAATTGGGAGTATGAAAAGAAGAAGAGGAACACTTGCCATGCGAAGCACGATGTCTACCGCAAGCAGTACAGTGGAATAAAAAATAAAAATAAATCTCCCTGACCACAGAGATCTGTGCTCATGTCTTAATTCAGTTTCACAATCAAAAAAAGAGGGTATTCCTATTATTTGACACGAAGACAGAAGCGACCTCGGAAATATCTACATCTTCAATATAAAATAAAATCCCTTCCTCCTCCGGAGGACAGTGCAGAAAAAACTTCTATTTTATTTTCCTGGTAGATTAAAAAAAATAATAAGGGGTGTGTGTGGGCCTTGGCGAGAGAAGCGGAAAAATGCTTTGGTTCTTCCCTGGCAATTTTTGCAATTACCACTTCTTTTAAGGCTCTGGATTTCTGAATCTGCATCGTCATGAAAAATTGGGAAAAAAAATACAAAATGTTTCTCGATTCGTGTTACAAAAACAACGAAGGCACAAAGAAACCTTCCGTTGTGATGGCACTTGCCAGTTGTTGTTGTTGTTTTAGGCTAGGACCTTGTATTAATTCAGACACATTCTGATCTCGGCTGTACACCGAGCTAAAAGGCTCCCCAAACTCCAATTAGATGTGCATATATCTGAAAGACCTTTTAGGTTTGTCAACGCACTACACCATTTGTTTGCAGATTATAAACCTAATTCATGAAACAAATCGCTTCCGTTTTTACAAGGTATTTTCCTCCCAATTTTGACAATTATGCAGAAACCATACTTTGCATGTCCTGCCAACGTAGACTATAATTCGCTGTACAAAAAAAAAAAAAACACCTGGGAAGGGGCAAGGAGGTAAAGAGCTGCCAATGGCTGTGATTTGTTATAAAAAAGGACAATCAAAATTCAATACTACTGTATATTAGCTTTGTCTAACTACGTCGTTTGCTCATCCAGAAAACAGGTGCAACTTCATTTCCGTATTCCAGTTCTAACAGAACTTTACAACTATTATTATTTGATAGCAATTGAATTCCAATGCAGTGTGTTAGGAATAGTTCCGCTGACTTGATCAATGAGGTATCATCCAGCCAAAATAAAACACTTTAGAATCCCATGGATTACCTGGAGTACTTTGGCTTTATCGTGGTTAGTGGGTCTAGGCCGTGTACAGACTGTGCACATCAACTACTACTTACTTTGTCCAGAAGTATTACAGAAATCCTTGATGACCCTCTGCTTTTCAGAATAAAAAGCAGTTTGAAAACTTAGAGGAAGAACAGGTTTTGGAGAGTAACCCATTAAATATAAAGAGATTAACTAATTGGTTCTGGAGTTATAGCTATGACTATAAAAGTCATCTTTGTGTGTGCAATATATATATGCCTGCAGTGCAATTCAAAGTAAGTTTACTCAGAAGTCAGTCCCAATAAAATAACTGAACTTATTTTCTTAGTCAAAGGAACCAAGACTGTCGACCCACTTTCTTCTTAACTGCTGCTGCTGAATCAACAATCTGAAGTATTTTTAAAAAGAGAGGCTGATAAGTAACATTTTTATAGTCTGTTCCTATTTGGCTACACAACAGCTTGAAATGCCCACCCAAATAGATTTGTTAAGCAGAATTTTTTGCCTGTATAAAAAAAACTCCAACCTGGAAATCATAACCATGACATAAATATTAACTTTCTCTCCATGCACAAGTGCACAGACTTATCCAATTATGTCCATAATTTCTAGTTTCTGAAAACAGTAATAGAATGCCATCACTGAAATATCACATGGCATCAGATATACAGTACACGATTAGGCATAACAATAACATGCTAGTTTGAAACCTCTATCTTGGAGGAGATTGAAGAAATATATATCCCTACAGCAGAAACTGGCCTCATTTTGCTTATTTGTTCTCTTATGTTTTTTTTCTGCAATCAACAAGAAAACTATAACCAGAAATGAATTGCAGAAAAATTGGTAACCGTTGTTTCTTTGTGATCCATTTCACAACTTCATCTAGGATGGGAAAGTGAGACTGGCATAAACAGACAGAACACCTGACAAAGTTATTCTTCCTTTGTATACCTGCAAACAGCAAATCTAGCTATGCTTCTATATTAAATTAATTTGCAATATGGAGAAGGGTGCCATAGCCTTATCTCAAACTTACAACTTAGTCATCCCTATCTGACTTCTGAGCAGCCATGTTTGAGATTACATTGCAAGCATGTATATTCTAGACACACAAGAACAGCTGGCAAATAAGCTTAGCCTGCAATAATCTTTGCTACTCTCTTCCTTCACAGTTTTAGAAAGAAGCAAGCAGACCTAGGCAACAGTAGTTTTCACTCTAGCCCACTCTTCAAAATATGATCTTCCAGATGCTGTAACTGCAGGTGGGGTGATCCTGAAATTCCCATGAGTGGACCAATCTCATAAATGAAAAAAAAAAAAGCAGGCAAAACTAAGCAAATGAAGAATCACGTAGCTGCAGTAAATTTGATATCTGATCAGAAGGCATGCTTAGTGCTACTAAACAAATTCCAAGTGTTTGTGTGCAGAGAAAGACGAGGCTAGCAGTGCAATTTGTAATCAAAGATAAGGAGCCAAATGTTCATATTACTAAAAAAAAAAAAATCAAGTGTACAGAAATTATCCAAGCAATAATATATATGTCTGTATATATATATATATATATAAATATAAATATAAAGAAACTGTTCACAAATACCAGATTCACATACACTTGGTAAAGATTGCACATCTCAGGATGTCTTATTAAAAGCAAACCATTACCCAGATATGTTTTATAATAAAGTTCTGCTTCGAAATGCACAGAAAACAACACACACTCTTAACCTAAAAATAAATAAGATTCCGTTATAAATGTTCATGATCCCTTAATGTTTGTTTTTTTCCCCATAGAAGGAAGTTTCACACTGGTTATCACACTTTGCTGTCTGGATTTTATTCCAGGCTGAGTTTGCTTTTTTTTTGTTGTTGTTGTACATGCTCCCGCATGGCTTGGATAGCACTCTGGGCATGAAGGCATTTGTGTAGCATGGCACCACATAATACTATTTAATTTTTTAAAGCTCTATGTACATGCTCTCTGCAATGGCAGCCTGGTCAGTAAGAGGACAAAAAAAGTCTTGACAATTGTGGCACATTCTAAGCAAGAGAGATGTAGCCGATGAGCAGGAAAGGACAAGCTATTGCTTACAAGCTATAAGAAATTAACTTCTCTAACTGTGTGGATCAGGCTCAATAGTCAGATCCTTGATAGGTTCCAACTGGATTACACAGTGAGAGAGACACACACCCGCATTACCAGGGGAGGCTTTTGAAAGCCAGGCTGGTGACACGTTTTTATAAGCTCTATGGATTTCATGCTTCCATTCTAACTCCAATACATGCTGCCTATACAGTATTAACATTTTAAAATGGCAAAAGATGAAGAAGCTTGTTCAGTGTCAACAACTGATCTGACAGTCAGGAGGATGGGAGGGGAGCTGCTTGGAAAAGAGGATTCATTTACATTTACGGGTATTCAGGTAGAACCAATTTTGAAAGTAGTGAGATGCACCATGTATAACAAATATTATGTAATGATGTACGTCAACTCTCCAGCCTAGCATGTTTCTGTAACTGCTAAGGGGCCAAGGAGATCAGAAAATTAGAAGCCTGTCACTGCTAAAAGTACCAAACCAGGGAAAGCTAATGAAACAGCCTTATATCAGCCTTTCCTGGTTTCTCTGGGGACTTTTCTTTGTTCTCAATTTGCTCTGGGGTAGAATTCAAAGAAAAGAGGTATGTAGATCAGCACATCCTGCCGAAAAAGACAAACTGTCCCTTAAATCCAATGGGAGTTGGGGATGGAGAGTCAGATTTGCTAAACATCCATATTTAAGCATAAAGATGCAGTCAGCAGATCTGCTCTTCTTTGGATTAAAACATCATACGTGATGCATCTATGGAAATATTCTAATTGACGGCAATGTAGAGCTCGTATCTCATAGCTGTTCCTATTGAAGCCAGGGTAGAGTATTAAATATCTTATTTCAAACTGGTGTCTGTGGGAGAAAAAGGTATTTAGTGGAAGACGCTTAGCATATCAAAAGATTGTTCTCCCTCAAAGGATGGGGAAATGGAATGGTAAAGGTAAAAATACTTACTTTCTCTCAAAGTCATTTCAGACTGTCTGACTGAAAACACTCCTAGCTGTAGGCTAAACCAGAAATAAAGTTTAGCTCTAAAACAAAACGCAAGATGGCATAAAGATGTTGTTCCAAAGAAAGATCCCAAACTGGTATTTAGGGGAAAGTTGCTGATGTTTTTGGCTTTGGCCTGGAGCTACCTCGACACCAGGAATATTTCCTCGTCTCGTCTCAACAATTGGCATCTTCACAGTTATGCCTTTTAGGAGAAAACAAACGGCAACTGTGCACTGCAAATAGACAATCGGCTCAAAATATTGTGCATTGCTTGACACTGCTTGACACGACTGGATTTGTTCTCCTTGAATCAATGACCATTCTATGGGGTGCCTAAGGGCACAAGCAAAAAAGCTCCCACCTGCAGAACCAAGTACTGTTTTAACGAGAAACCATCCAAATTTTGACAAAGTTCTATTTTTTTTTTCTCAAAAAAATCAAATTCATCTGGTTCTGGGGAATGAAAAGAGAACTTTGGCTTGAAAAACCCGATGGAGCAATCTTTTAGAGCAGTGCTTCCCCTTGGCAGCTTCATTTGTGTGTGGACTTTCACCCCCCAGAATTCTGTCAAGGGTGATGCTCATGTGGAATTATGGGACTGAACTGGAAGTCTACATACCTGGAAATAGCCAAGGTTGGGAAACATTACTGTAGAAGGTTGCTGATTTCGCTTTAAATTTCTTCATGATTAAAAAGACCGCTAACTGAGATTTACAAACAGAAGCTGGAACCTGTTGACAGTTTTTTTAAAATCCCCATCTTCAAAAGAAAAAGAAAAAACCAATATAAAAGATCTGAATAGCTCTGATGGTGTTCAAAAGCAGATGATGTTGAAGGGATTTCTTTTGTCAATTTTTCATTCCATGCAGAAATTCCTGGCATATCCAAAGGACATCAAGCAACCCGTGTTGTGAAATTCTGGAATTCTGCAGTCTACTGGGAAGCACATGCTCCCTTCCCTTTTGGATAGAACTAATTCAAACTGTTATATGGGTGATGGCCCTCATTAATACATATGATATTTAAATAAAAAATGGGAAATTCTGAGAAGTTTTAGAACAACCGGACTATGGTGGTAGAATGAACACACTGGAACATGGAGGTCTGCAGATCTGCTTGCTTTTGTCAAATCTAGGAAAGGAGCATTGCCAGCTCCTTTGGGATAGGTGTGCAACTTCACAACCTATGCACAAAAGGAGTGGGGCTTGCATTGCGATGACACTACTTTTGTCAGACAGAATTTCTGTCCTCCATGTTTCTTTTTCACAGCAGTTATAAATTCCAGGTTTCATTTAAAAGGTAAACTATTAAACTTAATTCAAAATCCATAGGATGGATCAACTGGAAAAAACACCTAATCATGAGCAGTGCTCCATAAGCACAATACTAAATTCTAGAATAAAGAATAACATTCCAAGAACTTTAATTTTAAAGAAATGTAACATTTAAACAGCCCCCATCCTTTAATAATTCAGTTAGCAATTTTTACTGTATTAACCGATTATCCTCAATTTAAAGTTTAACGGTGATTTTTAATTTTCTTTTAACAATGGGGTTTCAATTGTTTTCTAAATAATGGCATACTGGGAAAAAAAAAACATAATCTCCCAGACATTTTAGATCCCATGTTTACTTATTTATATTTCGTTATTTGTCTTTTACTACTCTATTCTTTTTATATGTCCCTTATCTTTCTTGGTTTATGTTTCTTTTTTCAAAAGGGCTTAGTAAAAATAACTGTAAAAGAAAGCAGCTTTCCTAGAATAGAAATACTTTTAGTTTTTTAAATGCCACAGGGCAGGGGTCTCCAACCCCTGGTCCGTGGACCAGCATTGCAGCATGCAGAAACTGGTCTGAGAAAACATGTGAAGCCCCATCCGCGGGATGCAGGCAACAGGCGAAATCACGCCTTCCAGTCCATGGAAAAACTTCTCTCCATGCAACCAGTCCCTGGTGCCCAAAAGATTGAGGGTATCCTCTAATCCAAATTAATGGGAACAGCAGACTAAAAAAAACAACAATACTGATTTTAAGTCCTTTAAATATTTTAAGATGACAACTGAGGTCTCCCAAACACCAGGGCGGGGGAAGTGTGTGAAATATTTTTCCCAATATACACCAGTTCCTGCATACCCTCTGCACAAACTGAATCAAAGTTTTACCATAAATATAACTGATTATTACACGCCGTGACAATGCACACATTTACAGAGGTTTGCCCTTGAGATAAGCCAGTAACTGTCAAGGGGAAGAAAAAAAAATACTTCCTTTATTTTTCTTTCCGATGCTGCACACAAGACAGTCCCTTTTTCACGCATGAAAGAAGATTTCCATAGTGGCACACTTTCCGACTGCAGGTTATACAATTATGGGTATCACAAAAATAATACTAATCATAAAAAAGGTCAAAAAGAACTGAAAGAACCTTTTTTTAACCTGTCAAATACTATTTTCAAGTAATACGGCCAGTTTAAAGCTGAAATTCTATGCATTCTTATAGGACAGGAGTAGGCAACCTTGGCTCTTTTATGACTGGTGGACTTCAACTCCCAGAATTCCTGAGCCAGCCATGCTGAAGGGAAAGGGAGAGGTTTCCATGCTTAGCCATGCTGGCTCAGGAATTCTGGGAGTTGAAGTCTACGAGTCATAAAAGAGCCAAGGTTGCCTACCCCTGTTATAGGAGAAAGAGCTGAATAGAATAGAATGGGGGTGATTTCTGAATAAAGATGCATAGGATTTAGCAGCGCCACAAATAAAAGCGGCAAGTCTAAAAGGAAACATCTGCTCGTCTTTTTTAAAAGAATAGACTAGTGGGAGAGAGAAGCTTTTTAAATCATGAAGAAATCCAAACGTAAGTCTAGTTTCATCCCTTGTATAAAATCCCCATTGGTTTTAGCTCAGTCAAAAGGTTTCTCACAATGCAAACGAACGCTTTGTCGAGGGTGTCCGCGGAGACAGAAAAGGCGCGACGTCGTCGTTCTTAAGCCAAGCAGTTTGTTCTCAATGTGCCCACTCACCTGAATCGTTGCTCGCGACACATTCTCATAAGCTTACAACAATCACAATCCTTTCTTGGAACATTCTTAAATCTTTTGTTTTTTTTTTAAAAAAAATCTTGCGCTAAGATAATTATAGAGATGAGCTTGAGAACAAAAGGAGAGTGAAACAATGGACCTTGTTATAAGTGGAGCTTTGAAAAACCCTGGGGCCAAGTCGGTTTAATCCCAGTGCAACTGCAGATCTTGTGGATCCAGGAAATCTGTTGAAAACATGCTGGGAGCCGTCGAGCTGAGCGGCGTTAATCCCGAGGAAGCGGCTGGCATGGTGAGGTCTAACCACTCCATATTGTCTAAATTGGGATCTGGGAGGTCCAGAGATAAACACGAACTGGGAGTGAACTGTGACTCAGAAGTCTCCATTGGGGAGTGAGAGTGATCTAGTATACCAGTATGATTAAGGAGGTCATTCTGTAGATCCTCAATGACCGAGAAGGACTCCTTGTCCTCGTTACCGCTGGTCAGGTGAGGCATCCCGTTACCTGAGGGTAGAGTTCCTTCCAAAAGTGCTTCTAACTGATTCTCCAGAGACAAAGAGAAATTGCTGGTGGGTTCTAAGGAGAGAGGAGGGGCCATCTGGACTTGTGGGGGTGGGCGTGACACCACGGTGTTGACTGGCATGGTGCTGATGTTGGCGGTGACTGGCCTCATCTTGGAAATCAGAGCAGGTTCTTCCTTCATAGGCATAGAGATCTCTGCAGAAAAGACAGTGGCGGATAAAATCAGTAATTTTATTTTTATGCAGCCTTTATTGTTTTCATAAATATTTCAAGCTGGTGGACAAACTTAATGCTCCTTCCTCTTCTTATTTTGACCACAACAGGAAAGCCTGTGAGATGGGTTGGCCTGAAACAGACCCAGCCGGCTGTCATGCCTAAGGTGGGACTAGAACTCACATCGCCTGGGGATTGGCCCAACATCACCCAGCAAATTTTCATGTCTAAAGTGGAACTAGAATTCTCCTCTCCTGGTTTCCAGGCTGACGCCTTAACCACTAGACCAGGGGTCTTCAAACTTGGTCCTTTTATGACTTGTGGACTTTAACTCCCAGAAATCCTCAGCCAGTGTGCCTGGCTGAGGGATTCTGGGAGTTGCAGTCCACAAGTCATAAAAGGGCCAAGTTTGTAGACCCCTGTACTAGACCTATCCAGCTCTATATTTCACTGAATCCATAAAGTAAAAGCAAAACAGCTCACTTTAATGGATTGCTTTAACAAAATACGTAATTTTTTGGATGCCCTAAACTTCCATTATTCTTAAGCCTCTGAGTCAATCTTGACTTCTGTACTTTGATATAAATAACTTACCAACAGTACTGGTATACAAAAAGATTTTTGCAGGAACTACAGTCCTAAATGATTCCCCTGGGAAAAAGCTTGCCACAAAACATTATTATTGCCTTCTATCAAGGGAAATAATTTAGGACTATAATCCATGAATTGAACTGAAATTGTTATCTGTTTATTATTAAACAGATAACCATGTCAGCAAATCAATTATTTGAGTTTTTTTCCTCCCAAGACTTTTTTGTGACTACCCTTCCATTTGCCAATTATCAATAATTGTCTGATCTGAGACAGAAACTGTGACCAAGCCAAATTGAGATGGTTTCAAGATACCAAGACAAATAAAGAGATAATAAACCAATTTTCGGTGTTGAATAACAAACAACACAAATAATCTGGTACTGATACAATCCTAAAACAGAACGCTTGAGAGTTGGCCAAAGAAATCAGAGGTTTTGCCTTTTGGTTAGCATTACATCTGACTCAGGTTCCCCATTTCGCTGCTTTCCTCGCAAGGCTGAATCCCAAAGGACCAAATTCCTGGATTCAGATTCTGATGTCAGAAAACAAACCATCTAGGAATCCTGATTCAGATATTACATTAAACCGCGACTGGAGGTTTCACACTCTGTTTAATCACTTCTCCTGGCCAGAGCAACAAAAGTGAATCGCCATGTTTGACCTGATTCAGCCAAAATGGTCCACCTACAGATGTGCCAGCCACAGGATATTCTGAAAAACCTCTGGCCTTAAGCCTGCCTGTTACATTCAAAACATGATGGCTTGGCTAGATCCCTGGGAACCACTTCCAGTTCAAATGATTCACTTTCAGAAACTGCCAAAATGCCCCTGGAACACTATGGTTTGGGAGGAGGTTTGGCGTGGTCCAGAGGGAACAATGTTCTGTTCCTGGACTAATTTTGCAGTGCTATAAATTCTGTCCAATAACAGATACAAGTTGTTCTCCCATTGAAATAAAAGCAATGGATTCTATATCTTATTCTTTAGAACACTCATAACATGGTCCTCTAGTCTGGATGAAAGACACTCAAAAACCAAACCCTCAAACAGAGTCATATGCGTCTCACCTCCGCTCTTAATGAGGATATCAAAAAGATCGTCCATATGCTGGCTGTGGGCATTGGAAATCTGTCAACAAAGGAAAATTCTTGTTTATTTTACCATACCGTTTCCCAAAGTACAACGATGATTTGTATTCTATGATAGCTTAGAATCAACCTGCCTCCAGAAGCTGTGAATGCTCCAACACTGGAAGTTTTTAAGAAGAGACTGGACAGCCCTTTGTCTGAAATGGTACAGGGTTTCCTGCCTGAGCAGGGGGTTGGACTAGATGACCCCCAAGCTCCCTTCCTCCTCCTTCTCCTCCTCTTCCTCCTCCTCATTATCATTATTTTCATTATTATCATTTGCATTTAAGCTACAGGTATACAAAAAAATCCCACTAGCTCCTGAAGAATTAATAGTCTGATACGTATCTCTATTAATGCATTAGAAAGCCAGGGACATATTGCAGATTCGAGATTAATTGCTAAGAATTCATTCTGCTAAAACTAAAGTCCAAACACATACCTAATTAGAAATAGGCCCCGCTGAATTCAATTGGAGTAAACGTGAAATATGTTCGCAGAACACATTTCTGAGAAATATGTTTGCAAAACAGCCTTTCTGAGAAAAAAACAACAACAACAGTCTTCTATGGTACAAAGAGGTCTACTATGTAACAGATAGCAGAAATCAAAATAAAAGGACCTGGCAAGGAACATCCGTTCAAAGCATGTTCATTACAGCATTTACTATAACAGAAAAAAAGCAGCAAGCCAATTACAGTTAGTCAGGTAAGATGCTTTTCTGCCATGGATGTCCAGGTGCATTGACTTTTGTCCCAAATTTTCATATTGTTCTGTCTTGTGGAACAACTACAGGAAAGATCATACCACTGGATGACCATGGATCATCATATCATGGATGACCAGCTCCCATCCATGTCTGTTGCCAACAATATCTATTGACTGCCAGACTCTACCTTGCCAGTAAATTCATAGTGGCATCCTTAATATTAGTCAACCTGCATCCAAATAAGGAAAACCACCTTATCTGAAAGCTGCACTGATCTTTTAACGGAACAAAATAATTGAGAATAGTACTGAGTCTAATTGTATGGTGTACCACAGGACTCCTTTTTTGAACTGGCTTTTTATTTGCTCGGGCACCTTTATTTTCAGAATTAGTTATACAGTCGCTTGCAATTTTTAGTCTTCTGGCCAATAAAGCAAAAACATCAGAAAGGAGCAACGGAGAACAAAAATCAAAGAAAAACAACAGGGACAAAGCTTTAAAGTACTTTTGTGAAGAAATCGAAATAAATTCTCTTTTTCGCTGGCAAGCTCCATTGGGTAATGCCAACTAAAAAGCTTTGTGTGCCAACGCCCTTCCAGCTGGTGGTTTTTAGCAAAACTTGGCAGATTCTTCGCCCACGTTAAGGAGAGAGAAAGTACAATTTCTTCAGTACTGAACCTAACAGCAGCATCTGTCATGATCTGCCAAGCAGAATTTCTTGCTGAAGCAATCCAGTATCTGGCTTCCTTCCTCCCCTACTAGAAATCCCCCCCCCCGTTCTCTTTGATCCTTGACAGCCTTGTGAAAAAGCGGGTCGCTCAACTGGCTGCCTGAGACTGTTAAAAGTCATATTCCATCAGCTGTACCCGCGAGTAAGCAGGGATTTTATCTTGTCCCAGAGGCCCTGTCCTTAGACGACCTTGCTTTTCTTTCTTAACACATTTTTGGTCTCCCTTTACAAAGAAAACTCTCTTTGGGTTTGAAGCGTTAATTGAGCCAAACCCCAATTCCACGGTTTGGCATGGCTATCTTTGCCTGCCCTCTGAGGGAATGTTGACATGGCATAACATGGCAGACACTCCAGAAACCAATTCATTTTAAGATTTCAGAAAATTGCAATAATAATAATAATAACAACAATAGTAATAAAGTTGGAAGGGACCTTGGAGATCTTCTAGTCCAACCCCGTTTGAGCAGGAGACCCTATACCATTCCAGACAAGTGGCTGTCCCGTCTCTTCTTAAAGACTTCCAGTGTTGGAGCATTCACCATTTCTGGAGGCAGGTTGTTCCACTGGTTAATTGTTCTCAATGTCAGGAAGTTTCTCCTTAGTTCCAGGTTGCTTCTCTCCTGGATTAGTTTCCATCTGTTGCTTCTTGTCCTGACTTCAGGCACTTTGGAGAAGAGCTTGACTCCCTCTTCTTTGGGGCAGCCCCTGAGATATTGGAACTCTGCTATCATGTCCCCCTCGCCCTTCTCTTCATTAAACTAGACATACCCAATTCTAGCAACCGTTCCTTATATGTTTTAGCCTCCAGACCTCTAATCATCTTTGTTGCTCTTCTCTGTACTCTTTCTAGAGTCTCAACATCTTCACCTCTGTTTTTTTTTTTTTTTTAGGATTGAGCAGCAATGGGCTGCTCATCACATCTCTTTATTGGTTCCTTACTGAAGCTGGGTGCCCCAATAACACATATTAGAGTAAATGTTAACTGCTTATTCGACTTACTTCTCGCTGAGAAGACTGCAGGCTGCGAGTCTGTTTGATGGCTTCTTCGTAGCGTGGAGGGTCTTTTGTTTTGGTTCCTGAACTGTTGAACAAGGACTGGTGCAAAAGGTATTGTTGGGACTGAGCTGGGGAAGGTGGCTGTCAGAAACAACGGATTCAGTCAGCAGACAGATTTTAAATAATGTCTTTAAAGAGACCCGGCTCTCCTTGTTTATTTTATTTTATTAATTCACTCACTATGACAGTGATGGCAAACCTTTTAGAGACCGAGTGGCCAAATTGCAACCCAAAACCCACTTATTTATTGCAAAGTGCCAGGGCTGCATCAGCATTGTGGTTCCCTCAGGGGGCAGCAGGGGGGCATGGCCATTGGGTGGGTGTGGCTGCAGTGATCATGGCAGACTGGGTGGGCATGGCCATCTCGATGTTGCTCGTGGGGGGGACGCCTGTGGGGGCTGGGCAGGATTGGGAGAGATCCAGGGGGTCTTGTGGGTGGGGCGGTGGGCAGGAGGCTTTTCCTGCAGTGTGTGGTGGGGGTGCTACTGCTGCAGGGCAAGGCAAGGCGAGGCAGGGGCGGCTGCTGCCTGATACCATCGGCCCCCACACACAGAGGCCAGCGAGTGCACCTCTACTCGAGCTTGCTAGCCGGCCGCTTTGCCTCCTTTGTGCTGGGCGGGGCTGTTGCTCCGGGCGCCGGTGGCAGCCTAATGGACCTGTGTGAGATGCTGGTGTCAGTGGCAGGCGTGCTCACAGAAAGGGCTCTGAGTGCCGCCTCTGGCACACGTGCCATAAGTTCGCCATCACTGCACTATGACATGTGGCATATTGATCCCGCTTTGTCCTTAAAAGCCATCTCAAATCAAGGTGTTGATATTCTGTACCGCCCTTAGAGAGGGCTGTAAAGCACCATGAGGCGGTATATAAGTCTAAGTGCTATTGCTATTACCGTGATGGTGATAGGGGATATGTGCCTGTGTCTAAAAAAGAATGTTCTAGGTATGTAAAATGCCTGTATGTGCAAGAGCGTTCATGCTTGTGACAAATGCCTACCCCTTGCACATGGTCCCTACAATGTAAGAACGAGATACATCCCAGGGCTTAAGTGATTATGTAGCCTGCTATGAATTTACCTTTTTAATAAATAAATAAATAAATCTCATTCTCTTCCACCATGTCCTTGAGATTAAGAGCCCTTATGCAAAGATAGTGTTAATTATTGTTCTGCTCCCCCACAGTGCAAAGAGGCATCCCATGGATCACCCTAACTTCCAGGCAGTGCTCTTTCGGCAGGACAGGTCTCTACAATGGAGAATAAGTTCTACCTTCTGAAGAGGATTCGGTCCATTTTGCACTAAGGATGCTTGGTTCCCTGAGTGAGACGTCGTGTTTGAGGCTTGCTTAAACAAAGGTTGCTGCAGGTTGGGAGCCGACGGATTCTGATAGGAAAACACTGTGTTAGGTGAGGTAGGGGGAAATACCTGTAAAAAAACCAAAAACATGATGGAGAAACCTCTCTGTAAAAAATGTTAAACTAAAAAAGGCAGGGTGGATAGCAAAACACTAAAAAGGACCCCTAATATTTATTAGCACGATAATAAAACTTAAACTGAGCCCAATCGGTCCAGAAAAGAATCCGAATACTTTCCTTAAGAAGGTTATTTTAGTTAGCCCTTGTATTGTTTCCAAACAACATGACTCTCCCTGGGTGTGAGGTGTGAAGATGTCGAACGGCCAAAAACTTGCAGAGGAAAATTCCTACTGTCTTTGCACCCAAAACATAAAAACACATGTGCTTGTCCGTGCAAAGTAAATCAAGCATTTTATTTTTCAAACAGGGGACAAAGATTCTGGCTAAATTTGAACATCACAACAGGACGACGCATGATTAAATAAAGGAGCCGTGGTGGCGCAGTGATTAGAATGCTGTACTGCAGGCTAACTCACTGCCCACCGCCAGGAGTTCGATCCTGACCCGGCTCAAAGTTGACTCAGCCTTCCATCCTTCTGAGGTTGATAAAAAGAGGACCCAGATTGTTGGGGGCAATAAGCTGACTCTGTAAACCGCTGAGAGAGGGCTGTAAAGCATTGTGAAGCGGTATATAAGTATAAGGGCTATTGCTATAGTTAAATCTGCATGTTATTCCATCCTGGATCTTATTTTATTGAAGAGTGACTGTATGAGCCCGTACAAGTAATAGAATACAGAACTTTAGGTACAGGACATAATCCCTTTGTACATAAACCTTCACCAACCTTTCTGTTCTCTGAGGTTTGGCCAGCTGCATGCTGTGGGGAAACATTTTGCTTGGGGGCTGACATGTGCATCTGTGGCACTTTGGGGGCCAAACCAGAAGTAGAGACTTGTGCGATGGCTGGAATACCAGCTTGTGTTTGAACCTAGAGGATAAAAAAAAGTACGTCTTCAATTTGCCGGATACAGAAGATAATTGCATTAACATCAAGGCAGCCAAGATGGCATTATTTTTCACTCTGCAGACCTCAAATCTATTTTAAAATGAAAAAAAAAAACCCACTATGCAGGACTTCTATCAAATTTAAGCCCCTCTGAAATTTTTGCGCAAAACTATATGGAATAAAATGGTTATGTATCAACTACCATATACTACAATCTAGTGAACTGGACACATGGGGATGCCATAATAACCTTTTCTGCAGCTAAATTCAAAGAGAAATTTTATCACATGGAAAATGTGCGTGTCTGCCTGTATGCACATGCATTGCCTTACGATGATAAGACCCTTTTTTGGGATAATAGAAAAAGTATAGTCAAAACCAGGCACCTGTTTAATATATTAATTGGATAAGAACCTTTTTTAGCTCAAAGTGTGCATCTGGATTTTTGCTCACTAATTTTGCCTTAGAAAACAGAGGTGGTATAAACCCCCAATCCCATTTAGATTGCCTATTAGATTCCCTATTACTATTTCAGCCCCAATTCTATAGCACTTCATTGGAAAAGGTAGAAGGATTGAGTTTATGGTGTTGTCAGTTTTCCACTCATGACAAGAACTTGTAATTTCTTTGAAAATGAAGGAACACAAAGCACCCTCAATTGCATCAATTTATCAGTCAAAATCCTTGTAATTGTTAGGCAATACTGGAGATGATTTGAAGGGCAATCAGGCTTACAGGGAGTTGTTTAACTTTTACCGTAATTCCCCGAGACAGCATGTTACACCAAACAATCGTGCACGTTTCTGCCAAGGGATATTAAACCACGATTCATTTGCCTCCAGAACTAGAATCTGTTTTTTCCACAAAATACAACAGGAAGCTTCCAGGTTCCTCCACATAACTTGGGGAGGAACAGCTGCTAGCGTATCTCAAATGGCATTCCCGAATTTCTCCTTGACTAGTAGCGGCCAGCAGATTAAGGTAACCCCAAATGTACCTGGATGTTGCTTGCAGGCAGCTGCACTGAAGTGGCTGAATTTGGACCCTGCAGAGAGAGTGGCAGTAACAGCTGGGCAGTTCCTGGGGCAGCCAGAAGCGCTTGGGGATGGGCCACGACCGCCGTTTGTGGCTGTCTCTGTGAACTCACAAAGAACTGAGAGATGACCTTTTGTGGCTCAGCTTTGGCTAAAGGTATCTCTTGCTTGATAACCAGGGCCTTTTTAGCAACTAGATTTTGGAGAACGGCTGGCCTGGGCTGCCCTAAAACATGGCTGGTATCAGAGAGCAACTGCCTTGCCTTAGCGCTGTCTGCCAGGGTGCCTTCTTCTTTAACAGAGGGGTTGTTCTGCTGCCGGTTCAAAGGCATCGGCGTTTGAGCAGAAGCCTGAGGAGGAGGAGGATGACTCCGCTTCTCGACCTCCAGTTGCATTTTCAACACTTCCACTAACTTCTGTTCTTGTTCCAGTTTTCTTTTCAGCTCTTCGATCTGCTTCTCTTTCTCTTGAAGCTTGCGGTCCTTCTCAGTGGTGTCCAAGTCCATGCCGGACGTATTTCCGGGGTCTTCGTTCGCGGCGGCTCGAAGAGGGGAAGCGCTTGGGAACTGCGACGGAGACATCATGGTTATGATTTCCGTCAAAGTGTCGGCCATGTTAGCATCGTCCGTTCTGAGACTGGACTGTTCCGAAGGAGAGGGCGAGATGGGCAAAGGGGAGCCCACGTGTTCCGGGGGTCCCATTTTGTTGCCAGTCGCAACAGGTGTCGTTTCCGAAGAGGAACTGGGAGCAGAATTCATGGCCTGCTTATTTAATGGCGCGGCGGGGAATGGAGTAGTGACTTCTCCAGGTTTACTGGTTCCGTTACTGGAAGCAGTTGCTGCCACTGTGTTACTTGTGCCAACAGAATTATTGTTAAGATCCTGATAGGGTTTCAGGCGCTCAATGAGATCTATTTTAGTTCCAGACACAGGCAATCCTCTAAGCTTTAATTCCATTTTCAGTTCAGCTACCTGAAATGGGGGAGGGGGGAGGGAAGAGGAGAGGGTGATTTTTTTTAACAGAAATGAAGTCACTAGGATGAAGCAATCCAATGAAGAAATGACCACCACTGGAGGCAACACCACCCGCAATGGATCGTTTACTTAAATCCTGCAGAATAAAACCGAAAAGTCTAACGCAGTGGTTCTCAACCTTTTTAATGCTGTGACCCCCCAACCGGTCGTTAAGTCGAGGACTACTCAACTGGTGCAGCACCGTTTGCAGAATTTTGGCAGGCTCAGCAGGGCAGAGACAGCCTGGACAATTCCTATTGGCTTTTGAAAGCCAATAGAATTAGACTCTATTCAAGAGAGTCTCTTCTATTGGCTTTCAAAAGCCAATAGAATAAAAGGGAATAGCACAGCTAAGGAAAAGGGGGGGAAAAATGGCGGACTGCGTTGTTTGGCGACCCCCCGTGAAATGGTCGTTCGACCCCAAATGGGGTCCCGACCCACAGGTTGAGAACCGCTGGTCTAACGTGCCCTGAATAATGGGCATGAAATATTAAAATGACTAGAAGCAATGGAGCCGTGTGGATCCCGCCTAAAGAAGATGTTCGAACTCAGGGCTTTTTTGAAAATTCCCTGTATCTATACCTGTACATCTCTACTTCTGTATACATCTACCTCTCTGCTGATGGACAAGCTGTACAGTAAGAATGCCAACAGAGCTCTGACGTCTGGGCTGGATAATATTTAATTTTCATTCCCTTTTGAAAGAATGCATTTTTAGAGCAGCTTCAATTCTGCATGTATTTGAAAGCCAAGAAGAAAAACAGGTTATTTTGGTTTAATAGTTCCAAAGTCTTACTGAGTGAGGTTCCTGAAACCAAGAAACCATCTCAATCCAAACAGTGAAAAATATTACTATTTATAGGTATAATCTCCGGAGGTGAGAGAAGAGGCAGCTATACAGACAGCAGCATTAATTTGTGTAGTTGCCAAAAGACTTCTGTAATATCCCTACGGACAGTCCTTGCAGTTTGGTTATTTACAATGTTAACTGAACGCGTTCCGAAGTTACAGGATTTCAGCTATAGTTTAAAAAGGGAGTGAGACTCAAAAGATGGCAATCTTTTTATACTTGAACCCTTTTGTAGAAGCTTATAGTCCATCAGCTTCACTTCTCCCTGTCATAATTAATACGAGCAGATCCCCCCTAAAATGAACAATGGATTTGTAGTAAAGCCCACACGAATAAGACTCATTATTTCTTTAGGGTTAGGGTTGGGCTAGAAATAAACATACCATTTACTTTTAACAATTAAATTTTAATCGGTTGATGGCGGGGGTCCCCCACTTTGTGGTCCTGCAGCCAGACACGAGGCTGCAGCAGGCAAAACAAGACACAAAGGCGGGAATGAATTCTGGCAAGGCTCACTCAGCCTGGGCATGCCTGATCAGGTTAAAAAAAATAAAAAATGGGACACCCGGGAAGTGCTCATGATTCCAAAACAAGCCCTGATCCACAGTTTAAGAATCTCTGCCCCAGGAGTTTATTCCACGCTAAAAAGGCTACAGAAAATATTTCTGTTTATAGCAGAATAGGTCAATACCAAAAAGAGCGGGTCTAATTGCATCTGAGGGATTAACCCTCTATCCTTTTTAAAACGTTAACGGCTAACAGCTGCAATTTCGTTTTCCCAGCTGTATGAAGCAGAACTATTAATAGGCAAGTACTTGAAGGCAGAATGCTAAAATTATCCCCTCTTGCCTGCCTTTCTAAATCACTGGGTTAAACATCCTTTGTGTCCTGCTATCCGATCCCGTTTATCCACTTAATCACCACTACAGACAAGATAAGCTGAAAGATCATGGCCAGCTCTCTGCAGTCCGTATCTAGGGAACGATCTCCTCTGCCATTCTAACCCTAGTTCATAGCTGTTATTTGCAGAATTTGTTGTCATCTACCTCCCCTGCATTGTGCATAATTTTATTAACGTCTCTTATGTTGTTATTATTGCTTTTAAAGTAGCAATATATTTCTCTCCCCATTCCCCTCCGCTCCAAAAAATCAGGTAGTTGCCTGTGTCCTTAGAGTAGTTAAGTGCTCTTTTCAGCATATTTTTCAACTCGGCACCAACATGTCTGAGTTTAGCCTTATAACGTAGACCAGACTAAGAATCAGACACCATGTAGACCTAAAGCTACTTCCATCAGACTAGCTATGGTAACAGAATCTTGCAATCTTGAATGAGATTCCCTCTATCTCCCTCCTTTAACTAATTGTGAAATGGGGAGGAAGGACTGTCTGAGGTGTTTGTGAACTTCCTTGACCTGGACTTAAGCTTCCTTTCTTTTATTTCATTGACATAGTAAGTGATCTTCCCTCTGTCCTTCAAGGCCCTCAGGGTTTCTCAAGCTTGGCAAGAAATTCTGGCAGCTGAAGCCCACAATCTTCAAGTTGCCAAGTTGGAGAGACAATGCTGTGGTTATCCTCTACCGAAGGGAAGCAAATTAGCACAACTTGTTTAATCTAATTTCTACGTATTCATGGACTTCTCATTGCATTCTTCTTGGGCAAACACCCTGCTTGTGATAGAACAGTGGTTCTCAACCTTTTTAATGCCGCGACCCCCAACCGGTCGTAAGTCTAGGACTACTCAACCGGTCGTAAGTCGAGGACTACTCAACTGGTGCAGCACCGTTTGCAGAATGGGACTTTTGGCGGGCTCAGCAGGGCGGAGACAGCCTGGACAATTCCTATTGGCTTTTGAAAGCCAATAGAATTAGACTCTATTCAAGAGAGTCTATTCTATTGGCTTTCAAAAGCCAATAGAATAAAAGGGAGTAGCACAGCTAAGGAAAAGGGGGAAAAAATGGCGGACTGCGTTGTTTGGCGACCCCCGTGAAATGGTCGTTCGACCCCAAATGGGGTCCTGACCCACAGGTTGAGAACCACTGTGATAGAAGAAGACAGCAAGATTGTGATTGGGTGTCATGCAAAAAAAGAGAAAAAAACTCACACAGCCCCACCCACATGCGATATGGACCGGCCTCCTCGGCTGTTCTTCGTATCTGAAATTCCCCATCGTTTTCCACTGAAATCTGGCATGCAGAAATGTATGGAGACACTCTAGATCAGGGCCCTCCAACCTTGGCAACTTTAAGACTTGTGGACTTCAAAGCTGGCTGAGGAATTCTGGGAGTTGAAGTCCACAAGTCTTAAAGTTGCCAAGGTTGGAGAGCCCTGCTCTAGATCTAAAGCTACATTTTTTTGTAAACTGAAAACAATACTACATTTTGACCATTTTCCATGTGGGTGAGTTGGCATCTGCCAGAGGGATAAACTGGGGAAAAATGAAATGATTCAAAAGTCAGGTGAGTTAGAAGTCATTCTGGGGTCACAAGGAACACCTTTTTCTGGACCCTTGGAAGACGCTTCACACTACACTGGTTGATTTTATTATTTTACCTTCAAATCATCCAAGCTGGGAGGAAGTGGTCCTGGCTTTCTGTTTAAAATATTAGTGTTCTGTCTTAGTGTGCTGACCGCTACTGGAGATGTGCTGTTGTTCAAAGTAGTCAGTGGTACATTCCCAGTGTTACCCTGTTTGTCATTTACTGGCCTTCAAAGGAAAAAGAGGAAGAAGAAGAAGAAGATCAACCTTCAAAACCATCTTTTCCATCTATTTCGTTCAACACGTCCTGCCATTTTTTCCCCCCCTTTAGCCACCAAACATTCTATCTATTAGGAGTGGGCCAGAATAGAGAAATGCCATTTGAAAGCTTCAAAATAATCTTGTTTATTAGCTTCGAAGATTATTTTATTCTGTTAACGTGACTCCCTAGACTAAACTGCAGTGTGGAGACAGATAGACCACATTCATCACACAAAAAGACATACAAGGAATGAATGGCCTGGCCTTTCCCGGAAAATTAAAAATTAAAATAGGGGAAAGAATTTCTCTATTCCAGCCCACTTTTCATCAATAATGGAACAGATCTACTTCTCTTATTGATCAAGCTGTTCAGGAGGGATTTTACCATCCTGCAGAGCAGGTTCTAAACATGTACAATCCATGCTTATCCTGTGTAGCCGCTGTATAGAGCAGGGGTCCCCAACCCCCCAGTCCGTGGACCAGTACCGGGCCGTGGCATGTCAGCAACTGGGTCGCATAAACATGCAAAGCCCCATCTGCAGGATGCAGGCAGCACACAAAACCAGGCACCCTCCAGTCCATGGAAAAAACATTCTCCATGGACCGGTCTCTGGTGCCTAAAAGGTTGGAGACCTCTGGTATAGAGCTTATACCAAAATACAATATAGGAAAGCTATATGATCAGTATCTGCATTAGGTACTCTTTGGACCAAGTTAGATGCAGTATCGTTTGCATGAACGCAATTTATTTACTTTTTAAAAAACAACAACAACAACCTGTTGTCCACTTAGTTTTGGGGAAGTATGATTGTCTCCTGGCCATGGGGAGGAGAACTTAACCTCTTGCCTAATCCTTTCCTTGCCAATGTCCTGCCAAACCTTCCTCCCATTGGCGAAGAGGAGAAATGGAAAGAACAGCTTGGATCCCAAAGTGCAAATTTAGCCAAAGTGCAAATAGCCCTGAGGAAGAGGCTGGTTGACACCAGTGGAGGAGGACTGCTGACAGAGTGGAGGAAAGGGACTCTTCACACTCACTGGAGAGATGAGGAAATCGAACAAACGCAGAACCGTCCAAGATTCACCTACTTGAGTGGTGCAGGGAGAATTGTCTGGTAATTGTAATGTTGCTGCTGTTGGCTCAGGATTTGCAGTTGCAAAAACAGTTGCTGCTGCTGCAGCAAACGAGCATAGTTGGTGTCCATCGGGGGCTCGTTTTTCTCTCCTTTCTGGTCGGGGGGAATATACTGATGATACTTCAGTTTCTTCACTCTGGGCTTCGGTTCTTTGCTTTTCTTGCTCCGAGGTCTGTCACTGGAGTTCTTGGGGTGAAGTTGCTATTTTCAGAAAGAGAATAATAAAAAGCGACGCTTTGATCCAGAGCTGAAGCTCAATCCAAAACTGCCGTTCTGTGTTACAGTAGAGATTTTGTTTGTTTGTTTGTTTGTTCCTTTGTCCGTAAAGACCAGGGGCTTCCAAACTTGGCAACTTTAAGATTCGTGGACTGACTGGGGAATTCAGGGAATGGAAGTCCACGAGTCTTAAAAGTTGCCACGTTTGAAGACCTCTGCCTTACATTCCTTTCTCCAGGAAGTCAAGAGGCAAGTGACCTTGCCCTCCAATTTCATCCCAACAGCTACAAGAATGTGAGGAAGATAAATGATTGGCCCAAAGTTCCAAATGGAGGGAAACTAACCAAAGAGAGAAGCAACCTAGAACTAAGGAGAAATTAGTTAGAACAGTTAATCTGCCTCCAGAAGCTGTGAATGCTCCAACACTGGAAGTTTTTAAGAAGAGACTGGACAGCCCTTTGTCTGAAATGGTATAGGGTATCCTGCCTGAGCAGGGGGTTGGACTAGATGACCTCCAAGGTCCCTTCCAACTTTAATATTATCATTATAAAGTCACCGAGTGAGTGTTCATGGCTGTGCATGGATTTGACCAATACAGGTAGTCCTTGACTTACAACCAAAATGGAAGATCTGAAATTCTGTTGCTAAGAAAGCTAAGTGGGCTATGCCCAATTTTTACAACCTTTTTTTTGCCACGGTCGTTAAGCAAATTGCAGCGGTTGTTAAGTGAATCATGCAGTCGTTAAGCATATCCGGCTTCTCCCCTTGACTTTGCTCATTGGAAGCCAGCTGGAAAGATTGAAAATCACATGTTGCTAGGATGTGGCAACCATTGTAAATACACGTTGACTGCCAGATGCCCGAATTCTGATCACATGACGATGGGGATGCTGCAATGGTTATAAGTGTGAGGACCAACTGACTAAGTTACTTTTTTCAGTTCCGTTGTAACTTTGAATGGTTGCTAAATGGATGGTTGTAAGTTGAGGGCTATCTGTATACGTACCATTATACTGCACTGGTTCTTGATTTGGAAAAGAGGGATATTTATAGATTCAACAGTAAGAATTCCAGACTGAATTCAGTTATCTATCTATAATCGAGAAGATGATTATCTTTGGAGCTGATTCTTTTCACTTTAGTAGCTGCTTTTAACCATTTCACTTAACTATCTCTCCAAAGCAGACCAAACTCAACAGGAAAATACTGCTCTGCATTCTGTCTTGCTAATTATTGAGACTGAAACGTTAGTACTTTAATAATGTAGGTTGTCAGAATTGTAGCTTCGCCTCACCAGTCAGAAATTATTATCCTAAAATTTAGGTCAGTGTCTCTTAAATTGTGATTTAAGTGTTAAAAGCTTAGCTCCAGGCTAAGGACTCTAGCAAAAGTCGGCATAACTTAAAGGTGATGTCAACCTTTTGTCTACTCGATTCAGTGAGATATCTTATAAAAACAATTTTATAGAAACTGGCAGATGTAGCTCCTTTCCTGCAGTCATCTGCAAAACCACTAATCCAGCTGGCGACATTCTGAAAAATGCAATTACTATATTTACAATATCAATACCCGAGGTAAAAAATATTTATTTTAGGAAAATGATTAATAGTTACTGCAGTGCTGGATGGCGATGAAGATTTCATGCTTGCTTGCCAATGCATACATGTGGGTTTTCCCCCCTAAAGTTTTAAAAAGCTCTTGCCCAACTAATTATATATCTTATTATTCCTGTTTAAAATGTTCATTTTTTTTGTTGAGGAAAGTGGTATAATTAAACCAACACCCACTGTTTTTGTTCTGCCCTACCTTTATTAGTGTTGGCCCACTGCAGGGTTTTGTGGCAGTCACAGAATTTGTGGTAAGAGGAGCAGCAGTTGTGCGTGTGACATGCTGATCTGTGACAGGTGGCTTCAAAAAGTCAGGTCCTGGTAATGCTATGGGGGGATACTGAGAAGAAAACAAAATGAGAAGCAGCTATTTAAACATTTTCCGGCCTTCAGTAAGTGTCAGCTTTTCACAGCGACATCATGGTATTTCATTATAGCTATATTCCCCTAAAAGCTGTCTAATGAAATTCAGGAAAACTGTCATTGTTCAATGATCAATCCAAATATATTTATGAATTAATTTTGCTTTGTGCAGTAAGCTTTTCTTTTCCTTAAAATAAATTTGGGAACATCTGTATGCCTTACCTGTATATGCCTTTTGATTCTGAAAACTGCATGAAAGTTTAATCATATTTTGGAAGGAGAAAATGCTTATTTATTATATATCAACTGTATGAAAGCTAGTTTCTTCTCTTTCCTAGCTAGCTGATAAATATCAATAGCGCTTAGAGTTATAGACCGCTTCACAATGCTTTACAGCCCTTCTCTAAGCAGTTTATGGAGTCAGCATATTGCCCCCAACAATCTGGGTCCCCATTTTACTGACTTCAGACAGATGGAAGGCTGAATAACCCTTAAGCCAGTGAAAATCGAACTGCCAAACGAACTGCTGGCAGTTGGCAGTCAGCAGAAGTAGCCTGTAGTACTGCATTCTAACTATTGTACAACCATGGCTCTTAATATTAAAGAACTATTAAATATAAAGGCAGCTATCGTGCCAGAATAACCTTTCCGTTTACAGCCAACAACTCTGCACTGCTTCCTATGCAACACGTCACATCACACTTTTGCGTGAATGGAGCTCCCTGGGTGCACACATGCACCAGCCCACCACTCATGCAGCCTGGTCTCTTCTCCCCTCCCCCCAGCCGAGCTGCCAAGCCACAAAGGTTGGGGACCGCTGTGCTAATTGTAAGGACAGAGAAATGATGATTGAGAAGGTATTTTACTCTCAATACTAAAGACGTTATTATAAAATGGGTAGAAAAAATTCAGGCATAGGAAACAGCCTATTTCAACAAATTGGCATAATGAAGTATTGAATGCTGTTCCCACATAGGTTGGAAGGCTAATTATGCTCAACCATAAACAAGCCATCTTTCTGATTTGATTAGCTCTTTCTTTATTTGTGACAAAAGTGTCCAACTGGACCTCTGACTTTTCTCTGGAGGGGGATATGAGGATATAAAAATGGGTAATATTTGAATCCGAAGCTAGAAAGACACAGCTATTAGTGCAGACATGTCAAACACAAGGCCCGGGGGCCGGATGCGGCCCGCAAAGTGGTTTCATGTGGCCCACGAAGCCATTCTGGAAACAGTGAGGGGACGGCCCCCGCTGCCTTGGCCCTGGCCCAGGCCGGTCAGGAGCCAATGTACAATTTTGTGGTGGCCATCTATGCTGAAACACATTCAGTCCTAGCTCCACAAGACTGTCTGGAAACAGCAAGGGACCGGCCCCTGCCGTGTCGGCCCCGCCCCCTGGATGCATGCTGGGGAGGTGTCACCCTTTCTGAGGAATGAAGAAATGGACCATGCCTTGGCGCTTGCCCCGGTCCCACCCCCTTCTGCCAGAGACCCACAGATCTGTCCCACTCCTGCCCAGGCCCCCACAGGCCCCCCTGATGCGAACAATGTAGACTGGCCACATCCACCCAGTAGGCCGCACCCACCCTGGCCACACACACACCACCCTCCCCCCGAGGGCAACCGCAGTGCTGATGCAGCCCTCAATGAAATTGAGTTTGACACCCCTGTATTAGCGGGAGAGAAACTGCTTGGTTCATATCAGAAGACAGCAACATTTCAAATGGCTGGCAGCGTACCTGTGTGGCGGAAGAAGCTGGGGTGACTGGCGAGGGTACTTCTTTCGCTTTGGGCTCTCCGGGGGAAGCGGTTGACCCTTGGGACTCCTGACTACCAGGCTGATCGGGAGATAAAGCATCACTGCTATCTTCGTCAAACGAGAAATCATCCACAGCTTGAGGATAGTTCTCCTGACCAACCGCTAAGAAAAGACAAGGATTCTTCTTTTAGTTAAGTCATTACAGAGAGAGGAGACACGGGCGAATACGGGTGGTCCTCAGCTTACAAGCACAATCGTGACCAGGATTTTTGTTGCTAAGCAAGGCGGTTGCTAAATGAGTCAAGCCCGTTTTTGCAAACTTCCTCGCCAGGGTTAAGTGAATCACAATTACTCACGAATCCGGCTTCTCTCATCGACTCTGCTTGTCAGAAGCTAACTGGGGGAGTGCAAATAGCAATCGCGTTGACCCCAAGGATGCTGCAGCCATCATAAATACTTGCCAAGGGCCTGAATTTTGATCATGGCACCATGGGGACGCTGTGAAGATTGGTCATTGGTCACTTTTTTCCAGTGCCATTGTCACTCTGAGTGGTTACTAAATAAGTGGTTGTAAGCAGAGAACGTATTGTACAGTGATTATTGTACAACTGGAAGTATAGGCTTGTGTTCCCAATTGCTTTTATTCTAATCCATAGATCTTCACATATAGATTGTTTCTGATTTTTCTTTTTGTTATCTCTTTTTAGAAAAAGACAATGGCTTTATCAAGCCAAGGTGATGGAGTAGAATAGATGATTCTTTTACAGGGGAAAACCATCCAGATGGTACGTGTTCACTCACTGCCTACGATTTAGAATCGTAGAATCACTTCCACCAGTGCACTAGAAAAGCTGAACAATATTCTTCCATACAATTCCAAAATGAATACTTTGTTGAAATACAAAAAAAAAAAAATTATGTTAGACAGACACACGCAGAGACATACACACACATTTGCGTATTCTTTTTTCCTTTTCCATTCGTCTATTTTTATTTATGTTTCCAGTCTTAATAGACTGCTCTCTTGAGTGACACACCAAGAATGCTCTCTAGAGGAAGTGTCACAATAACACAAAGGCCCATTTATGATGGGTATTGCAACACTTCAGGCTTCAGATTTTCACGATCTATGATTTCTGGCAACAATAGACCTGGCGGTCCTACTTGCCTATAATGGCTTCTTTGACGCTGGAGTCTACAGGGAGAATATTCTTCTCCACCAGTTCCATAGGGCCCGGCCTCTGAGCGATCTTCTCGTTTAAGTCATCTGCAAGTCGCGCCCTCTTTAACTTCATCTGAGTAGCCTGGAGAGAGGGTTCTGCAAACGTTTCTGGGGGAAAAGGACTACAACGGTTAAAAAACTCTGAAATGCTACATAAATTCTACCTTCAATGTTTAGTGCATGTTTATCTAAAGTTGTAATGGAGATAGTAAAGCAGATAGTGTAGAACTAGAAAAAGAGAATAAGAGAACACTCCAGAGCTTCCCTATTACAGCAGACAGAACAAATCTGAAGTGAGACACTTTCTATGTAAAAATCACAGCTCCAATGAACTACGTTTTAATCCTACTTAGTTAAACTTGTAACATTTTGCATCCCAGATGAAGGCAAGAAATTGTTTTAAATCTGGGTTTTAAATCCAGTTCTCACTTGCTGAGCTTGGTTCTGACAATAAGGTGAACTATAACCTTCAGCTTATAACCTGTAATAATTAAATTCACACGCACAACATATTAAACCAAAGTCCAACAAACCATATTGTGCTTGGATATACCCACTGCCGTTTAGTTGGTGTAGAACAGGGGTCCTCAAACATGGCCCTTTTATGACTTGTGGACTTCCACTCCCAGAATTCCTCAGCCAGGCATGCGTGCCTGGCTGAGGAATTCTGGGAGTTGAAGTCCACAAGTCATAAAAGGGCCAAGTTTGAAGACCCCTGGTGTAGAAAGTCACACTTTTTAAAACCTGTTGTTGGGGTTGGTAATGTGGGAAAACATATGGTAAAAAGGCAGCCTTGCGTTTTTTGCTGAGAAGTTTCATTTATCTATTCAGAAATTTAATCAGGAAATAGGAAATCAAAGGGGATTTCTCACCTTCAAGAATATGCATCCTGACTAATTCTGATCGATCAGGCCTACTGCGTATTTTATGTTTCAGAAAGTTTTCAGTCTGGAAGAAAACAGATAAAAATATTCACACTACATTTAACTGGTAATAAGCACAAAATAGTCCCCGTTTTGCTGACATTGATGGAAACCGCAAAGCACTGTCTGACAGCAATTTCATTATCTGACAATGCTTTGCAAGATGTTGCCCGATATAACAAAACTATGTTTACTATTTATTTATTTTAAATCATCCAAAAATTCAGGTTCTTGATCATCCATTCCGCAAGGTGTAAAATGAAAACTGAACCACTTCAAATTTTATATTCCAAATTTCGCTGCATTCAAGAACAAGAAACTTATTCTTACAGATCACGTGCTTCTACTTTTCAAAGCAATAACACAATCAGAATTCTATCTTTATACAGAAGTAGAATGCTAATTAGTCTATAATCTGAAATTCTTACCAAATCTGCCACAGATGCAACCACAGGGATATTATTGAACAGACTTTGAATTTTAAAACAGTTGTCATTTTTCCTTATAATGTAGTTTATTTTTCTGAGCATTTATATTGAGTACTTTAAGCTGTATTAATGTATCTATCAGAGGAAATGTGAGTTGTTTTTTCACTTAACCTGCATTACTTGTTCACAAAAGCTTACAATATATTACAAGTATCAAAACACAGTCTAAAACATTATGAACATTAAAAAATGTCCATATACCTATGGGTGTTTTTAAATTTGTTTTTAATAATAAATCACCAAGCTATTTCCCTATTTCTCTTGGTTTCTAAGCAAATGTAATAAAACAAAGAGATTGCCCTTCAAGAAAAAAGTGAAGACAATTGTGTAGCACTTTTGTATCCTCATCAATTAAGTTTTGAAAATTCAGATGATAATTTAAACTTATACTTTGACTTCTCAAGTTTAGAACTATGAGAGAAGATGGCCTGGTTTTAACTATTTAACAAATAATTTCAATTCTTTATCTTTAGTTGAAGAAATAGATAATTACTATAACGGCCTTTGCCAAAAAGAATTCTGAGAGTTAATAATTAAATATATCATGAATAATTATTGGCTTCCAAATGCAATACTTCAACGGCCAGGTATGAAGCACACCTTACTAGAGAGTATATATTGTCTCATCGCAAGGATTAGTTTAACTAATTTTGAAAGTGTTTGTAGGAATATGTGGTTATTCAAGCTGTTGCTGATGTTTGAATGGTTTGAATCAGTTCTCCCTCAATTTCATTACAGAAAGAACTCAAGTTTCTTTTCCAAAAATCTGTAACAATTTCTCCTCATTTCCAAAAGCTCTTTGTATAACACTTTCCCCCAAGACAAGCATATGCAAAGAATGAAATATCATGTTCCGACTTGATTTCTCACCCTGGCTCTTTCCAAACTCTTTATTTGCTCATGAAACACAGCTGGGCTCTTCAAAGCTAAAAGAAGGAAATGAAAAAGAGTCATGAAGCCAGGAGATCATGAAGGCATATATGAATTATCTTACATTCAAGTAGGTTTGTTTCAGCTAGCTTAGTAGGATGCTAACTGACCTGTACAGAAAGATTGGCTGACAGTAGCTGTAATAAAATCGCCCTAGCTGCATTGTGCTGGATTCCAAACACTTTAATTAACTTCATAAATATGGAGTATTAGCTAAAAGATGAGCAGAAAATGGCCTTTTCACACTACTCTTAATATGTAGACCAATTATGTAACAGCTATAATAATAGTAGTAATAGTAAAAATATCTGTCTTGCATCAGGAGCCTGGTGTCAAATGAACAGGGATAATTAACACCGGCATAGTTTCTTCATTCTCTCTTTTCATATTCTGTACTCTGCTTACTAAGTATTTTTAAAAAATAGTATTGCATTTCCTGTATGCTTTAGGTTGGAAACAAAAACAAAAAACAAAAACACCCCAGCAATACAGTTACACCATATAAACAAATAGCACAACAGATAATGACGGGATCCTAAGGCCATTGTGAGTAATTTCCACGCAACCTGGCAGAATGGCAAGTAGGCCCAATAATAACGAACAAAGTTCTGCTATTTCCTAGAGTTTTCAAGCCAGACCAAGATAAACAATCCCAGTAATATTTTTTTTCCTCGTTAGGTGGTCACTGAAGGCCCTAAAGCAAGGGTGTCCAACCTTGGCAACGTTTAAGACCTTTGGACTTCAATTCCCAGAATTCCCCAGCCAGCCATGAATGTTGGGAGTTGAGCTCCACCAGTCCTAAAGTTGCCAAGGTTGGACACCCCTGCCCTAGAGTATTAAGATACTCTTTTTGGCATCTCTTTCAACTCAAGGTCCAACATGAGACGGGAAGCAAATTAGGGCAGCTTGTTTAATGCCATGATATAGCCTGACGTATTCATGGATCTGTTACCATTACAGCCATATTTTTCTCAGGCAAACCTCAGCTATGACAGCACAAGGTAAACAAGATGGCGCTTGCATGATACATGAAAAGCAAAGAAACACAACTATTAGCCAACTATGTTGGCTAATAAAAAATAGTGAATCCTTGCACTCAATCACAGCAAGAGACGAGTGGCAAATACATCTGCATACCCTTGCAGAACATGCTTGGAAAAAAATGAAGCCACAGGAAACTTAGTTCACCAACTTTAGGGTACAAGAGAAGGGAACCTCCACTCAAGAGGACAGCAGAAAACAAACCCAGGGTTTGTCTTTAATCTGTCGAGTCTTGATCCTCTTGCTTCGTCCAGACACAAAAAATTAGAGTCTCATTTCTGCATACCAGATTAAATTATTATAAATCATTTCCCCCTTATTTAATTTCCAATTGCTCATAATTTAATTGTAATGAATTCCGGGTTTAATAAGGTAATATATTTTCTATCAATTTCCTTTCATTTTCAGATATTAGCAGAAGTCGTATTTACAGAGTTGTCACCCTGCCTTTAAATTTGGCTGGGGACTGAATATTATCATCTATTCCCTTTCATCTTTAATAAGACATCTAAGCACTCAAGGTTACGCAAGCTTCAGAAAATAAAATTAGCCTTACGTGGCATGATTCCCTGGTCCACCAGCTGCTCTCTTGTGCGCCTTTGCTGTAGCTTCAACTGAAGAACTGGCAACAGAGAAAAGGGATTTATTACTTGACAAGATGGGAACTCTGTCCCACAGTTATAACGGCTGCATTCTTTAGAGAGCTCAATACTAGCTGGCATCAATCCTTAAAATTAAATGTTTAATCGGATCCAGGATACGTTTACTGCTCAGATAGTGAGACTGTGTACAGGCAACCCTCATCACAACTGTTCAAAGTCACAACGGCTCTAAAAAAAAGTGACTTAGGACCGCTTTTCACACTTGCAACCGTCGCAGCATCCCCCAGGGTCACGTGATCAAAATTCAGAGGCTTGCAACTGGCATGTACTTATGACGGCTGCATGTCCCAGAGGTGAAGAAAGGACATACAATGGGGCAAAACTCGCTGAACGACTGTCTTGCTTAGCAACGGAAATTTTTTGGCTCAACTGTAGTCCTAAGTCAAGGACTCTCGGTAGTGTGTGTACACAACACAGATGATTATCATCTGATGTTTTGGTGATTAGGATAGAGAATCTCTAAGATACAAATGTTTTTATGGGCAACAATATACAGTCTCTCCAGTGTGGCTTCATAAGAGTCACATTCTGCAATAGACAAACACTTAGGCCGGCGTTATTTCTCCTACACACACACAGCTCGGCACCACAAATATTAAAGCCAATGTACAGAGAAGACTGTCCATGGGGTTTTCGTGGCAAAGATACTGGAGTGGGTTGCCATTTCCTTCTCCATGGCAAGGCCATGGTTTTCCCAGTTGCAATGTATGGATGTGAAAGTTGGACCATAAGAAAGGCTGAGTGACAAAGAATGGAGGCCTTTGAACTATGGTGCTGGAGAAGATTCCTGCGAGTCCCCTGGACTGCAAGGCAATCAAAGCGGTCAGTCCTAGAGGAAATCAACCCCGACTGCTCTTTAGAAGGCCAGATCCTGAAGTTGAAACTCAAGTACTTTGGCCACCTAATGAGAAGGAAGGACTCACTGGAGAAGAGCCTGATACTGGGAAAGATGGAGGGCAAGAGAAGAAGGGGACGACAGAGAATGAGGTGGCTGGGTGGAGTCCCTGAAGCAGGAGGCGTGAGCTTCAAGGGACTCCAGAAGATAGTAGAGGACAGGAAGACCTGGAGGAACGTTGTCCATGAGGTCGCGATGGGTCAGACACGACTTCGCAACTAACAACAACAGAGAAGACATTGTTCTGATCAACATGTATATATGCACAAACACATCACTGAAACCCAACTAGCATAATTATTACAGATGCTCTTGTCTGGTGCTATTAACGCTTGTGAATGCATCATAAGCCAAAGGCAATCTCAGTCATCAATGTTCTTTGCAACAGCCCTTAGAGTTCAACCTGGAAACGGGACAAGAATACTAGCTGGCTTGTCTCCAGCAAAAAACTTGGACTCTTTGGGACAGCGCTATTCTCTCTACCACACCTATGGGGTGAGTCAGGGACATGGAGAAAGAGGAATAAGGGAGAGCCACATGTTTATAGCATCCACAATTTTATAAGCGTTCCAGATCAACAGAAAGGAGAATTTTATTTTCTGTGCAATCTACTTTTTATCAGTTTCCAGTTACATGTTAATGTTTACCCCTGGATCTGATTTACAGTAGGAAAATAAAATTTTGTAAGCAAGACTTTATCTCTCTTTTTAGCAATGGTTGCAAAATATTTTGAACTGGGAATCTATGTACAATACCTTTATTCTCTTCCTTAAAAAAAAAAAGAGTACGGTACATTCAAATCAAAATAATATTAAGGTATTAAAAACAAAAGCATCCAATTAACAAAATAAGTAATCTTGCTGCTAAAGTATATTAAAAACAATCCCCACAGAATGGTATTCTCGTTTTTCCAGAAAGAAAAATATAAATATATTCCTTTTCCTTAGCTGTGCTACTCCCTTTTCTTCTATTGGCTTTTGAAAGCCAATAGAATAGACTCTCTTGAATAGAGTCTAATTCTATTGGCTTTCAAAAGCCAATAGGAATTGTCCAGGCTGTCTCTGCCCTGCTGAGCCCGCCAAAAGTCCCATTCTGCAAATGGTGCTGCATCAGTTGAGTAGTCCTCGACTTACGACTGGTTGAGTAGTCCTTGACCTACGACCGGTTGGGGGGTCATGGCATTAAAAAGGTTGAGAACCACTGCTTTATCCAAAAGTAAGAAATGTACGACTTCTCTACCTAGAAGTACACAAATTTATTTTTCAATTCAGAATTAGCTAGTATACCTCCATCAGCAAAGACTTTTATATATGGAATTTTGAAATTTTGTAAGCTTCTTGAAGTCACCTAAATGTGAGTTGGGCAGCTATATACAGTAATCTTGTTTAATAAAAACAAACAAACACAGAAACGAACACATGTAAGGATTGAATGTATTTCTGGAGGATTTCAACCTGCAGCTATGCCATAATATTAAGACACAATACAAAAAGGAAAAAACTTCATCATATATAGCTACAGTTAGGATAAAAAGTCAAAACAGAAGCCAGTTTTTTAATATAAGGAAAGGCGACTCATTTCCTTATTTTTTTCAAAGCCTTTTGTATGCTGTGCTAATTTTTCCTTGGCAACAGAAAATAACTCGAAAGGAAGTTGGGCTGTAACTCTGTCCACTTCTTGCAGAGGCCAAGTCAGCGAGGCCTAAGAACAAACACAAATTATTAGGAAAGGAGCATTGGCTTACCTGAACGCCTGTTCTCAGCATGATGATGAAGAATCCACCAATGGGTTATTTCAGTCTTCCTGCCCAATCAGACTAAGTTGTCAAGTTGTCATGCCCCTCTTTGACCAGGATCTCCTAGTTTCATCGACGGCGTAGCCAATGACAAGCAGGTATCCCCCCCCCAAAAAACAAGAAAGGGAACAGGCCCCCAACCCTTACCTAATTAACCACTAGAAGGGAGGGCATGGATTCTTCATCATCATGCTGAGAACAGGCATTCAGGTAAGCCAACGCTCCTTCTCCAGCATGATGGCTGAAGAATCCACCAATGGGTCGTACCAAAGCTCCAGGAGTCCCTATGGGTGGGAATCAGTTGGGGCCTGTGAACATGATGGAGTTATCACGTCCTCATGGGTGAAAAACTAAGATGAAACTGGGAGGTCCCGGTCAAAGAGGGGCATGACAACTTGACAACATAGTCTGATTGGTCAGGAGGACTGAAATAACCATTGGTGGATTCTTCAGTCATCATGCTGGAGAACTGTAACTAATCTTTTAAAAACTTTGAACATCAACTATTTAAGTTACAATTATGTCAAAGAGTTCAGCCGTGTTACAATGCCAAACATCTGCATCTAGCACAATGCTGCGAAATCTACCCGTTTATTAAGGTATTGAGAAAGTCACTGGAGATTGCTGCTCTTAGTACAAATAGTCCTCAAATTACAACAATTCATTTAGTGGCTGTTTGAAGTTACGACACTGAAAAAAGGGACTTACGACCGTTTTTCACACTTACAATCGTTGCAGCATCCCCGTGGTCACGTGATCAAAATTCAGATGCTTGGCAACTGGTTCGTACTTATGACAGTTGCAATGTCCCAGGGTCATACAATCCCCTTTTATGACCTTCTGACAAGCAGTCAATGGGGAAACCAGATTCACATAACAGCCATGTTATTAACATGGCAAATGAAATGATTCACTTAACAACTATGGCAAGGAAAGTCATAAAATGAAGCAAACTCACTTAACTAGATGTTAAGACTCTAGAAAGAATACAGAGAAGAGCAACAAAGAGGATCAGGGTACTGGAGGCTGAAACATACGAAGAACGGTTGCTGGAATTGGGCATGTTTAATTTAATGAAGAGAAGGAGGAGGAGGGGGGACATGATAGCAGTCTTCCAGTATCTCAGGGGCTGCCCCAAAGAAGAGGGAGTCAAGCTATTCTCCAAAGCACCTGAAGGCAGGACAAGAAGCAATGGATGGAAACTAACCAAGGAGAGAAGCAACCTAGAACTAAGGAGAAACTTCCTAACAGTGAGAACAATTAACCAGTGGAACAACCTGCCTTCAGAAGCGGTGAATGCTCCAACACTGGAAGTTTTTAAGAAGAGACTGGACAGCCATTTGTCTGAAATGGTACTATAGGGTTTCCTGCCCGAGCAGGGGGTTGGACTAGATGACCTCCAAGGTCCCTTCCAACATCATCATCATCATCATTATTATCTAATGTTTCATTTAGCAACATGAATTTTGGGCCCAGCTGTGGTCCTAACTCAAGGACGACCTGTATTGACTCTATTGCAAAAAAAAAAAAAAACCCTAGCAATTGTAAGAACAACTGCTGCCAAAAGTACAAATGACATAGCTAAGCAGAAATCCTATTTGTTATATGGATTACCAAAATATTTATTGCTGCCAGAAACCCAATGCTACCTAAGCCATGGGCAAACTCCACTGGAAGAACCAGGCCCCAAACAATATCATAATGCCATTTCATCACACCGGGTTGTTTTTGCCAAAGAAAAAGGTCTAGGGTCACCTGCTTGAGCAGGGAGTTGGATGAGGATGTCCTACAAGGTCCCTTCCATCCCTGATATTCCCTTCTATTCCCCAAACTATTTAATGTCAGTCCTCTTCTTTAGGTCCCCCCTTCACTAAGTGCCCAGAAGGATGAAGGATGGAACTTCTCACTCTGCAAGGTCACACGTCATCTGATCTCATAGCTCACCCAGGTAAACCAAAGACAACATGAGCTCCAGAGCAGGACAATCTAAGTAGGAATCTAACCATGCCAACAACTGAAGCCCAACCTGCTTGCCAGAACCTCCTGAGAAGACTTGCAGCAGGGGTGGAACAGACACCAGTTAGACCAGAGGTCTTCAAACTTGGCAACTTTAAGACTTATGGACTTCAACTCCCAGAATTCCCCTGGCTGAAGTCCATAAGTCTTAAAGTTGCCAAGTTTGAAGACCCTGAGTTAGACTCTCAACTGTTGCATCCATCAACTGTTGCAATCCAACACTTCAGCCTCCACAAGAATACCTTCCAACTCTCTGGTCAGAGAAAGCTCTACCAGCTTTTGCCCTTTTGGCCACCTTCACAAGACCGTACAAGTAGCCCTTGACTTAGGACCACTATTGAGCCCAAAATTTCTGTTGCAAACCGAGACTGTGGTTCAGTGAGTTTTCCCTTATTTTACGACCTTCCTTGCCACAGCTGTTCAGTGAATCATTTCAGTTGTTAAATCCATAACACGGTGGTTAAGTTATGCAGAAATGTTTTCTTTCAAGCTCAAAACAAGAACACTGAGATCTAAAGATTCCACCAACCTATTCTAGAATGAATATAGAATGAATGAAGTTGATTTGGCGCTTCATGGTTTGACCAAAACAAGATGGAAACAGATTCAGATGTTTCAGCAGTAGGACAAACAGTGGGGAATTGACAAGAAGCCTTTCAGTTGCCTTGCATCCAGCTGGCCACGAAACAGCAGCAAAGAAATTCAGAAAATTCTCCACCTACTATCCTGCACTCCATTTTTAGCCGCATCATAAAATATGTAAATAGAATTATTTCCCTTTTTTTTAGCAACAGATTTTTAAAAAATGCATCGTATGTACTGCAAAGAATGATAAGCGTGCATAAATTCTTGATTAAATGTTAGCTATTCTATTCTGATGCGTGAAAGAAAATGGAAGATGAAAAACTGAAAAAGTACGGAGGAATCAGCAGTGGATATAACTTGATGCCAAAACTAAGGGCCACGATGGAATTGTATTACAAAGTACTAGAAGAAACCGGCTAAACATTTACACAATTGAAGTAAATGACAAGCCACAGAAGGGTGATAGGCTGGATTGATTTTGTTACCCTTAAAGCAGAATTGTTACATAAAAAGATTTAAACAAAAACAATCTTGACATGAGCTATTAGAAATATTCATCTCCAAATGGATGCACAATATGAAATGTGACAATCATTTAAATATTTTTTTCTTAAATTTTGTGGTGCTAGAATCTTGTTGCTGTTTTGCAATAAGAATTAAAACACACACACACATTCTGATTATTTTAAGAATCAAAGCAAACACATGGAAGTGCACGGAACCTGCAGATTAGCTTTCCTTGCATTGAAGTATGACTAACACAATCCTTTCAAAACAGTTATAAGATAATCAGTAAGAGATTAAAACTATTTAACTATGAAAAGCACTGAATACACTGTGCTTAGCTATACAATTACTGATCTTAGTTCAGCACGTTGCATTGAACGCATTCCCTGTGTTTTATTGCTATGTTGTCTTGCATGAGCCAAGCCAGCTATGGGTTTTTTTTTTTCAATAAAACCAATTCAAATAATGTGTGAATAAAGTCATGCCATCCTGAGGTGGCTGTTTGCATCTTACAAAGAAAATTGAAGAGAATGACATCTAGAGAAGGAAATTATCTCTTAGTAAAAGAACACATGCATTAATCTTTGAATATACCCCAGAACTAAACAAAAAAAAATATTTGCAAAAGCCAACACATTCAATTTTGCCTCAAAGACAGAAAGCTATTGCAGCTACTCAGCTAATCTTCCAAGAAGACCCTGGCACTTAGCCTGAAACAAGAACTGTCACAGTCAACTAACATTCATGGTTTTAAGGGAGAAATCACCCATTGTTGCTCTATTATTTGCTCTGTTAAGTTGGGTGTTAACATAACATGTCTCAGCATAAGTTTTGGTCAATCTTGAAGCTCAACAAGTGACTTTTGGTCAATCAGTACATCTCAGTCTAACTTATTGCATAAGAGTAGTTGCATGAAAAATAAACTATTCTGAACTCTTTGGACAAACAATGGGATGCTACGGTGATTATCAAGGACAAACAGACAGGAAGAAATGACAGCTGCAACCAAATTAAACTGACGTGGTATCAGGCATCTCTGATCATCTCCACAATCTATCTATAATCACAGAAAAGGAGAAAATTTTGATACAAATCAAATAATTTCTCTGTCCTTTGGGTTTTTCTAGCAGGAAAATTTTAGGAATAATTGTAAATACCCTTCTGTAGTAATAAGGAAGAGATATAAGGTAACAGTAAGACAAAATCTTAAAACCAATAAAAAAACCACTTCCAACTTTCCCACAATCCAGTGTAGGTTTTCTCTTAATATTTTTTTTATTAACTACAGTATTATGTCCTTCTATGATAAGGCAGAGCTATTGTCTTGGACTAAATTATGGATATTCCAGACATCCTGTTTTTCTATTGCTTTCCGCTCATGCAAGAAAAATGTTGATCTTTAAGGAAGATGACAGTGAAAAATATAAGACAACTTTCAGACTGGAATGGATGCAATTGCAAAATTTCAACATTAAGATATATATTTCTGCTTAGCGTGGACCACAAAGCAGCTGCCGTTTCCTCAGTGTTTACCAGATTTATTCTCTACATTTACGGTATATGGTTCAGTAGGAAAAAAAAAAAAAACATTAGCTGATTTGAAGGAAGTGCCAATTGTATATCAAAGGAAACAAACCCTGTTCTTTGGCTCTCTACCAAATACTTCTCAGCCTTTTCCAAAAGAGAAAACTAGACTGAGATTGGTAAAGGAAGCTGTATGTCTCTGTTGGGAGAAGTATGAGCAGGAGGAAAGGTATTAACAGGACTTTGCATTATACATGGAAGACTAAGGTAACACACATTCAATGTCGAAGACAAATACTTGACGGATAAAATAATCCTGCGAAAACGCTTTAGCTTGTAAAATATAAATGCATGCACAGGTTGATTCGGGGAACGGACATACCTTTTCCTACTCTTGAAAGTATTGCACATCAGCTCTCATTAGCTCAGATGGCATCACTGAATATTTATTGATCTCCCTACTCGATCATTTTTATTATAATCCTTTAACATGAGAAGGCTCTAAGCTTTAGAAAATTGAACTACAAAATACACGGGCAGAAAAACCAAGCTCTATCAAAGCAGGAGACACTCAAGGAAATCAACAGTAACGATACCACAAAAATACTTCAATACTTCGGTTCTATTTGCTCTGGATGGTCTCAGCTGTAAAACCCAACAGAAACTAAAGAGAGTACATTGTGAAAAGATTAATTGTGCTTCAAGAATTGGAACTGGAGAACAGCCATGCATCCACCACCCCCCTCTTCATATTCATAACTATCGCTTTGCACAGATTCCATAGCCACCTATCTATATGCCTCCCTTCCCCGCTCCCCCCCCCCCTCCAAAAAAAACAGTATTTAATGCGGAGTGTTCTTCTTTCCTCAACCCCAGAACTGACCTTCCTTAAGACACTTCGGGATGTCTGGATCAAGGCATTCCTTTCCCTTTAACGATTCAATATCTTCCAAAGGTAAAAACTGTGGAAAACTCTGTGGCTGCTTCTTGGAGCTATCGATCATGGTGGGACTCCTAAGAGAGGCAGCATCTAGCGAGGGGAAAGAAACCAATCTACGAGCCAGCTGTGTGGCTGCTCCTTCCAGTCACTTTGGCAATAATTGAGCAATTATGTCTTTAGAGCATCTGAAAGCAGCCATCAGCCTTCACTTCCCAGCTTGACCCGAAAGATTCAAATGACTCAAAGCGCTCGGAGAAGGAGGAAGGCTGAGCTCCTAAACCCCACCTTCCTTTCCCAGGCAACTGCTCCGGATCCCTCCCCTTTTCAGCCACCCTGGTTCTCCTCCGGTGTGCTTTGCATTCAATATGCAGTTGGATGGTCAGAATCATCTGACAAAACACTGAGTCAAGCAGTTAAAAATAAATCTCCCCCCCCCCAAAGGGAAAAAAAATAAATAAATCCCAGCCCTTGCAGAAGGAGCAACATTTGGCGAAGCTGTACCTGAGATGACAAAACTCCTACTGGGGTCTCTTTTTTTCATGAAGGTTTTTTTTTTTTTTTAAGAAAGACTTTAGGCTGCCTGACGTGTTGCATTCTTTCTTCAATTTCGAATACGGATTGTACTAATCTTAATATTCTAACGGAAAAGAGGTTTGTACATAAGCTAAAGTGGTCATAAGTTAAAACTATATTTAAACAGAGATCTGTGAGATTTGATTCGCCAATTATAGAGTATTAACATGTTGTGTGTTTTTGCCTATCTACCAGTCACCTTTTCCTGGTCTATTTTGCTGGCTTTGACCAGGGGAAGAAAAATGCCTGAGCAATGTGGAATAATCTCAAAAAGAATGAAAGGAGCTCCCTGCGCACAAGCATACGCACACACCCCTTGTTTAAAACCTCCTGCGGAGAAAGTCTTCACCATCTTTGTGCAAAGCCAGCTTTTTTTTTTTCTACAAGCCACCCGGGATAGCAGATAACCGCCCCACTCAATCAACACACCTCAGCTGTCAGTAGGAAATAAATAGAGGCACGTGTAAGAGACCACAAGAACAACAAACAGATTTGCTCCTGCACAACAACCCCTGTTCATTTGTGCAACAAAAAATGTTCACCTGGTTATGCAGAGGCAAAACAAAACAGCTGCTCCAGAATGGAAACAGACTCAAGTGATATAATGTAGAAGGGAAAGAAACTTATTGAAAGACCAAAAAAAAAAAAAACAACAACAGATATGCCATCACCCCAGAGGTTTGGTGACTGTACAAGTACTCACCATTTATTTTTTTTGTTTCGACAGTCATTCTATCCGCCTATAAATCCAAGGAATGACCAACCACCCAATCAAGAACCACCAGTTCAGCCAACCAAATAGTAAAAAGGAGAGAGCTGTTGTATTGTGTTCCTCCTTCCGTTATATATTCAAGATCGACAGTATTTAATATTTATTTGTTATGTATATGTAGGGGTGTGGGTCTATACATATGTTGTGTATAGTATGTTTAGGTGTGTGTCATGTATGTGTTTCACTTTGAGAGCGGGCAACTAAATTTCATTTTTGATATGTGCCGTTGTGCCCACAGTAAAAAAATGACAATAAAGGTTATCTTATCTTATCTTATCTTATCTTATCTTATCTTATCTATGTTGGGGAAGGGGTGGGGGGGCCCTGAGCTCAGCCACATAAGCTCCCTGGGTAAATTGGGCTGGTCCCTCTCTCTGAGTGACTTAAAGGGGCTTTTCCAAAAGGCAACTGGACTTTCTTGGGATTTTTTTTCCCTTGAAAAGGTTTTGCTTCTCATCCAAGAAACTTCTTCAGTTTTCAAGAAAAAAAACTAAGAAAGTCCAGTTGCCTTTTGGAAAAGCACCTTTGGGACAACCATGACTGGATGATTAAGAACCTCCATAGACATCTTTCTTAATAACCAACCTACCTTACAGATTTGTGGGGGGAAATAAAATATGGGGGCATTATCTATCTATCTATCTATCTATCTATCTATCTATCTATCTATCTATCTATCTATCTATCTATCTATCTATCTATCTACACACACACACACACACACACAACACACACACTTGAGCACCTTGCAGTATTGAAAGCTAGGTATAAATTAAATAAATAATAAAATTGAGGGAGGTATTATTTAACTTAGCTGAAAGTCCATCTTTTCGACCAGGAATTAATAGGCAATTCCAACATTTGAATGACATCTAAATAACATAAAAAGGTTCTCTTCTAGGATGAGTTTCATGAGTTTATTCTCTTTTTATTTTGTATGACATTTCTTAAGTGGCAAAATACTAATACTTCCTTTATGCTGCAGCACTTATCCTCATTAAATCACTCCAGATAACTACCTCCTCCCTCTCTTTGGGTTTTTTAATCTCTTATTTTCAACATAAGCACTCTTTTAATCCTTTCAGTTAGTAATCAAAAGCAGCTTCTGAAATAAGCCATCCAATCAGCGAAAACAATTTTCCTTAATGGGTCCCTGCAATTATTATTGAAAACCAATTTTTCAGAGAAAAAGAAATGATTTTGTGCTTTACTGCCAGTTAATTTGTCCTGCCACTTTGGGAGCGATATAATAGGCTATCGGTTCATCCAATCCCTTTACCAAATTCATAGTTCCTTCTCCATCCAAGTTAATCAATCCAGTTATAATTAGTATAAACAGTGTAAATTACGGTCTTTGGAGAGAGCTGGAGAGAAAAGCATTGCTGCTTTTGAACTTTGCTGTTGGAGAAAATTCCTGAGGACACTAGGGATATATATCAGAGAAGGATATTACTGTCAGCCCTTCAAGATAAACCACAGCAGGAAAAAGACAAAAATGCTTCTTTATTGTTCTGGGTACATTAACACAAACTTGAAAGCCTGCTAGTGTTTCCCTTTGCCCCTTATATCGATCCCCTTTTGCAACCTTCTGACAAGCAAAGACAATGGGGAAGCCAGATTCACTTAACAATTGCTGTCACTCACTTAACGACACTGGCAAGAAAGACCATAAAATGGGGCAAAACTCACTTAACAAATGTTTCATTTAGCGATGGAAATCTGGAGCTCATTTGTGGCCGTAAATCAAGGACTACCTGTGCTTGGAAAAACTAGAAGCAAATGAAAATTTGGATAACAACAACAACAAAAAAAAGCAACATAGGCTCATAACAACACAAGAGTTTAACAGTCAATACTGAGTAAATGATATGCATCAGACTACAAACAACTGAAAGTAATTAATTGTACACATATTCACACAGAGAGAGAGAGAGAGAGAGGGAGAGGAAGAGAGAGAGATTGATTTTAAAAACATGCAAATATGGGCAACTTTTATAATACAAAATATCCCCCAGACCCTCAAAATTAAGATCAGTATTCTCTCTGCCACGACACTAAAGTATGGATTTACTCTACCACATATACAGTATATTACATCTGCACAAGCTCAGAGAATTTTCCACCGAGCATTCATTTGAATTTCAAAGACTGCATTTATAAAACATGAATTTGCTTTAATTATGGTTATCGTGACAGAGATGGTCATACATCACTGCCATCAATGCCGCAACCGATTTATACAGAATGCATGTCATATATTTTGAACCCATTCTCCCCTTTAGTAACATGAACAACATATGTTGACCAAGTATATGTTTCTCGGACGACCTCATCTTTCTACCCCTAAAGGGATGAATCAGTGCAAAAACTCTCTTTTGTATACTGTATGGTGATGTCTTACTCATCAAAAAACATTTTGGTACATAAATCAACTTTGTTTTCCCATTACTTCACTGTGAGCCTGAGAAGAAGAACTCTTACTGTTGAGAAGTTAGAAGTAGACCTAAATAAAAGTTTTCTTGGCAACTGCAGTAAAAAACAAACAAATACCCCAGGGACATCTATCAAGTTTGGCAGGATCAGTGTAATGCTGAGACAATTACTCCAGATGATTATTTTTTACAAGTTCATTTTTTTAAAGAAAGAATTGTTGGCCCACATATTTAATTGCAAGAAATATGTATATAGTATTGATTTTAAATAATGTATCTGCTTGCTTATCTTCAATAGATAAAAATAACAGTTTGGTAATGTACCAGAGACTTGGGTTCTTAACATGATTTAGGAAGGGAAGGGAAGAAGTGAAACACTTTTAAATGTTTTTTTCCATTGAATTTTCTAGATTTTAATGTCCCATCAAAGACACAGGAATTATTAAAATGGACTCTGATGCAAGCATTTATATGCTTTTGAGTTACGTTAAAAAGTTATACTAAAAAGTTCGTTAATTTTTCAGTTTACAAAAAAGCAACTGCACATATGTTTTGGGTTCCTTTTAATTCATCTAATACAATAAATCAGCATTGTATGGAATCACTATAATGAATTGTATATTTATATTTAAGCTCATTCATAAACAATTAGAGTGAGCAATGAATTTTTTAAAGGTCAGCATCTAGAAAAACTAAAGTAATTATTCTGCATAGTTTTCCCCCCAATAAACCATAACATATTTTCAAATTAACAGGACAAATTCAAATCTCTTTTACATTTACATTAGCTATTCTGGTTTCAAGCTTTTTAACATATGAAGATAAAGTATATATTATCTGAATAGATTACAACGCCTTGGACTGATACAAGGCAAGTTGGAAAAGGAATTGCAGTTTTACACATATCTTTTCAATGTTCTGTGGTTAGTTCTCTTCAGAGAGCCTTTTTACAAACTTAGAAATAATTACTTTCTTTTAACAAAGGTCACCACCTACAAATTAGTTAAGGCTATTTTTATCCCAATGGAGTTACCATCAAGCATTGCCAGAACAATTTAAAGTGAAACAGGAAACACAAGACAAATGTTTTCCAAAATGGGTATATAAATAGCAAGATTAAAATGAAGATCCCTTCATGAAGCCCAAACTTGAATCAACAGTGACAATCCTTTAATCGCTTCTTCATTTTTTATGATCTTTTCTAAGGCTTCCCAGAATGAACACCAATAAATACCAGAGGAATTTATGGACAGATAATTTATTAAAATCATACAATCATCCATGAGGTAAACACTACATGGCTGCAATTGAGCATTTGCTATACAGCAACTAAACGTTGAGTTGAGCTGCCTTGTTCTTATGTTCTTAGAAGAAGCTTGCAAAACGTCTTACTGGAACAAGAAACAACTCTTTTCTATAAAAACCATAAGTCAGTAATTTGGGAGCAGAAGAGATTTTCAAACATGTTTCAGACATGTTCAGACAAGCAAGATATAGCTCACTAGCAACACATTACTTCAACTGAAGCATCAGTCTTAGTACTTTATATTGTAAATAGGTCATTTCGTAGATTGACAGCAATGCCCTGAAGTCATCTGGAATTTAGTTATTAGTTGTTAGTTATTAGTAGACTGCCTATTTCGTTGACTAAAGGCAGACGAGACAATGATTTGTCATAAAGACATCAGCCATAAAATGACATCACAATCAATGCATATTAATAAGCAAGGCTCCTCCAAGAGAATCAACTCCAGAATAAAACTCTATGCCCTCAATAGCTGCATTATCCCTGGTCTATCTTCCAACTACATAAAGTGGTTTGTTTATTTGTTTACCAATAAGAAGTATAGAGCATCAACAGGGAAAAAATATTTTTCAGAGGAGATACATTATATTTAACAGCAGAAAGCTTAAATTCACTTATGTGAAAGTCCTAGTATTAGTTGGACCACATCCTTCTGGCTGATGCCTACATACGGATTTGATGTTCTGGGTATTGATGGAGACAAATATGGAATTGTAGCTTGTTACAAAATATCGACTCATCAATTCTTTCCCACTACGTCTTTTATCTCCCTTGGAGGCTCTTTAACTCTACAGTTTCTTTTAACTTGATTTGCAGAGGGAGCAAGCACATATTTCTGAAATAGCGAAGCACCCAACTCACGAACTGAAAAACCTCTCTCCAGGCCATGAGGCAAGTCACCTCAACTACTGTGTGTTTTGCAACGTCTGCAAATAAATCCTCAAAACTAAAAGGGGTTCTTGAATGATCTATTTCCCTGCCCAGTCCAAGTTTGGCATGGTCCTTATAGGAAACACAGTGTTCTAAAATTTCCAAAACACTGAATTTCTGAATCAGTGAGATATTTCTAGATCCCTATTATACAGTTTTGGTTGACAGCCATGCATCCATGTTCAATTTTCTAAGAATGTGTAACTTAGGTAGATCCTTCCTTGCTAATAAAAACAATGCCAGCTTCTCACTTCTACAAATAAAATTAGAATTGGATTGAGATCAGAGGCTGGCACTTAGCAAAACATGCATACCTAGCCCACTAATGGCTATGCATATTTCACTACAAGTCTAGCTAATATTCTGATTGGATCTACCTCTCTAGCCTTTTCAATATATATTGTAGATGAGTTCCTTTAGACGCTGTTAGTCATTAAATATATAAATACATCACATTCCACCTCTTGCCTCCAACCTACAAATGCATCTGTATACAATAACTTGCAAACAAATTCTTCAATAAAAAAAATTATAATCACTGGGAAATCAACATTAAGCACTCAAGAGTTATACAGTACGACTTAAATTTCAGCAGTTATAAACAAATCAAACAATTGAATAAAACATTATACATAAAGGAAATCTGAAGTAAAATTAGTCAAACAAAATGATTACGACAGAATTTGCAGAAGAATAGTTCAAAGTCTCCATGGAAACAAGATTATTTTCCTCGTATGAAACTCTTCACTGTATATTCAGCACAATACAGACAAATATAGGCAGGTTATCACCAAAGGAGTTCAGTGCAAGACATAGTTTAAATCTAAATTCTCCCTCACATTTAATGCCCTCTTGAAAAAAAATTACAGTATTGACAGAATAAGATGATAATTACATGAAATGCAATATATTTGTTACCATGTTAGGACTGTCCCATTTATAAAAATTAACCGAACTTGCAGAAATGGTTGAAGCTGATCAGTTTGGTCAGAAAAAAAAAGGATAAACTTTTTTTAAAAGACTGGAATCCATATATGGACAAAGAGGTTGGGGAAAGGTTTCAGATGATATTTGACAGAAAGAAGGGTGGAAGACATAACTGGATGGTTTTTTCTTCTTTTAAATAAAATCTTTTTTTCTCTATTCTTATTTTCTGTCTTTTGTTTTTGTTTGTTCTGTATAGTTTAGTACACTGAAAAATTCTAAGAAAAAAGGATGCCACATGTAGGAAAGTGTTTCAATCAGCTCTGGCCACCATTAAGTTAAGATTTTCCAAATTAAGAACTTGCTTTCAGTTGAGCATAGCCCAAGACCTTTACTGGGGACTCCGTTCAAGATGAAATTGCCCACTATGGCAAAAACCAGTTAAGAAAATATATAGTTGGATCATATTCCAGGTCAATGGGAATGAATAAAACGTATCCATTGTGTGTACACGTTCTGACCACGCTTGAAACCGAAGCTGTCCCAACTCAATGTACAGTATACAAATTACTTTATAGCCAATTATTTTATTTTTCATGCGTTTGATTCTTTGTTGTTCTATATTTCTGGACTGTATTATTTTTAAAAATCTAGAACAATAGAACAACCCAGTTGCTAATGTACGCATCTTTTCCTAACATACAGTTTTGCACGAATCTTTCTGTAATTTGAATATTTGAGCCAAGACTGCTCTTCAAATCGAGGAAAAACTGCACCTGAAAACAAATTAAATTATAGTGGTTCACTCTCAAATGGGAGCCAAGTACTTTCTGCATCCCTTGTCTCTATTCCCTAAAGCAGGATTCATAGTTTTTTGCAACTTAATCACCAAATGGTTAGTTTGCACACTATACATAAAACTACCTGTACACCATTTATTACATGACATCTTATTACATATAATATGATTTTATTCATAACATCGATTTACATATCTTTATATAGTGAGCCTTTTTCACTACAAGCTAACAAAGAGCTATTTCATTGTATTTCAGTGCACAGGTATTTTTTTAAAAAAAAACATACAGAAGACACATTTTAAGGAGGCCGTCTTTTGAAAAGATCCTAGGCGTGCCAATTTTCACCACGTCGTTTCAAAGCCAGAACATTTTATCAAGTAACATTAACAGCACAGTTTGACAGAACGCTTGGCATTTACGCAAATGAAGTTATTCCTGCCTTAATGGAAATGCTGGCATAATTGCAACAGCTGAAGATTATTTTTTTTTAACTGCTTGCATAGTGCAAAGACACACTGCCATTTCAAAACTGACCTTTTTTTCTTCTTTCAAAACATGGAAGTATCTTTTCAAATACATTTTAAAGAAGGAATTGTAGAATGAGTTTCCATCAGGTGTCCTAAAATAAAGAGAAGTTTTGCTCTCTTTTTTTTTAACCATGAAAATGAAAGTGGAATTACCTGAGAGAGAAAAGAATCCTGGAGATTTTACTTACATGGATAATGACATACCTTCAAAGCATGTAGACTCTGAGAAGTACAAAAACTATGGGGAAGAGAAATAATGGAATTCAAAGCATTTTAAACAAATACAGATACCTCAGAACCAATGAATCATTCTGAATCTAACAGAATGGTGCAATTTAGAAAATAATGATAAATTCTGTGTTTGCTCAGAACGTGAAGCTACAGACAATATTGTCTGTCCAGTCACAGAGAAATTCTCCCATGAAAAAAAGATATTATTGAAGGACCAACTTAAGTTGGTCCTTCCGATTAACACCTTCCAATTAAAAATGAAATTAAACTTTCCACTTAAAATAAAAAGAGTTTATTTAACTCTTTAACTGTTGGGCAAGGAGGACAGAGGTCTATTAGAAATAGCAGACCCTGATAAATTTAAGTATTAACTCAAGGAGATATTTCTAGTAGCATAGCTCTTGAGAGCATCTTTTATTCTCACGAGTGAAAGATTTTTTTCTTTAGCCAATTTTTGCAGTTGAAGATGAGTAAAGGGCCAATGTGATGTAGCAGTTATGGAGTTAGGGCAGGGGACGCAGTAATTCTGGGCAAGTCACTCAGACCCCTTCTGACTTCAAAGAGTAACGGAAAAATTGGAGGAGTGCGTGATCAATCATATTTAGTTATTTGTTTATTAAATTTACATGCCGCCCATCTTACCCTGAAAAGCAACTCTGCCCTGAACTCACAGAGGGAAACGGGTAACAAAAATATGGAATTAAATAAATAAGGACTGTTTTATGGAACAAATTAGGAAAGCATCTGATTTTCGAAGAAGATGGATAACATGCACACTGTTGAATCTTCAGGTGCACAAAGGAACAACGTTTCAGATTGGTGGGATTTAAAAAAAAAGGCAACAAAGAAAAATTAGAAACCAAACATAATTGTGAAACACCAATGTGTTTATTGCGGGTTTCAGTCTTAAATAAAGTCTTTAAATAAAGGCCACTTCCTTTATGTTTACCATTATTTGCACTTGCTCTTATAGCACTGACCAAGAACACGTACTATTTCTCTACTGGACTTCTGGTTAGAGGGTTTCTATTTATTTACTCATAATACTCTTACGCTTCCTGGCTCATTCACAATCACTGGATATTTATGTAGAATTCTTACAAAATATAGAGACAGCAGGAGAGCACAGAACAAAAGCAGAAATGCAAAATTCCCCAGGATTTCTGCTTTGCCACAGACAGCTGCACCATGTTGTTTCAACAGCATTATTTTGGAACCCATAGAGAAAAAAAATGGCAACAATTTCCATCTTTCCTGGATTTATATCATTTCCATTCTTCCCAGACTTATGTAGGTAGCTCTCTAGGATACCAAGTTTTGAAAAAGGTTTTTAAGTTGCCTCTGGTACAGTTTGTCCTCGACTTATAACGGTTCATTTAGTGACCGCTTGAAGTTACCATGGCAGTGTAAAAAAAGTGGCTTAGGCCCATTTTTCATAGTTAGGGCTGTTGCAGCATCCCCAGCGTCAGGTGATCAAAATTCAGGCGTTTGGTAACAGACTCGTATTTATGACGGCCGCAGTGTCCCGGGGTCACGTGATCCCCTTTTGTGACCTTCTGACAAGCAAAGTCAATGGGGGAAGCCAGATTCACTTAACAACCACGTTAGTAACTTGACTACAGTGATTTTGCTTAACAATTGTGGCAAGAAAGGTCATAAAACAGGGCAAAATTCACTTAACAAATGTCTCACTTAGCAATATAAATTTTGGGCTCAGTTGTGGTTGTAAATTGAAGACTGATTGTCTCTTCTTAAATGCTTATGTTGCTTGCTCTGTGGTGGCAAAAAATACTTTAAAATATATAGATATATTTTAAAATGCATTGTATCCAAGCTTGATCACCCCTATATCCCATCCTACTATGTACAACGCTGTCAGTACTAGAAGCCAGTGCTTTTTTTCTTAAAAAAAAAAAAAAGGTGCTGGAACTCACACACGTCATACAACCCGCCTTGCCTATCCTACAAGGTTCCATCCAAAAACGGTGCCGGAACTCCGTTCTGGGCGTTCTATGAGAAAAAAAGCCCTGCTAGAAGCTATTAGTACAGTATTCATCTTAACGTGCCACTATCTCATATCTGCTCAAGAATTATTTTTTCATTTAAAACATTTACATAGCTGCTAGATAATAAGCTAGCAAGATGTTTTTGCCATGCCATCAGATCACACAGCTCAGCTTCATAGAATGCAGAAACGAAGCCTACCTACATCAGCTTCCGTCTGTTAATAATAGAATTTCTTGAAAGACACACAATCTAAAGAGAGATTATCCCACCGCATGAAAGAAAGCTATTATCCCATCTGGAGATGGTGAAACTGGTTGAGCAACTACTATGCCATTTGGTGGAAAACTACTAACTCATTCCTTCCAGATAAGAGATTACTCAGGATTGCTCAAATTGACTTCCCCTCTTTTGAGCAGTGCTTTAAAGATGCTGATAGAAGACTCTTTTAAATGAAATTAAAGCTAAAGATGACACAGAAGGCATGAGATTTTTATATACCTCTTGTTTGTGAGCTAATTAACTCCACTTCTTAGAACACAAACCTTAATGACAATGACACTGCTGATTTTAGAAGGAATCCAAAAAATTATACTTGAAGCTGTTTTCCGAACAGATAAGCTTTTCAATTTCTCCTTTTTTTTGTTTTTACAAATGGGACTTTTCTATCAAGGAAACAATATTACTCACACGTTTTACAAGGCCAACATGAAACAGCATCCTTTCTTCAACTGGGAATGAGGAAGAGAGACATTCTAAAAATATTTCTGTGACAAGTCTTACAAATGTATCCTAAAAAGATTCTTACCGTAGTTCAACTGATAGTCTGATTGATAGAAACCAAAAATATTCAGCTTTTAAAAATTAACATTTAATTTTATTAACTAAGAATACAGCAGCTTCAAAGTTATTGTACCTAGTTGTTAGATCAGGGGTCTTCAAACTTGGCCCTTTTATGACTTGTGGACTTCAACTCCCAGAATTCCTCAGCCAGCGTGCCTGTATTAGATCAATATCCCTCTCTCTCTCTCTCCCTCATTCTCTCTCTTACACACACACACACACACACACACACAGTTCTTGTTTAAAACCCTATTTGCCCTAAGGAAGATGCTATTCCAATGACCTCATGGTATGAGACAAATGTCTCAAGTATCTACTGCTACTCTCACTTTGATGTCTCAATTAAATGGGCTTTCCCCAGAAATGTTTTACAAACAAACCACACACCTTATGTTTGCTTACTGAACTTAATGTCAAGCTTCTCCATTCTCCCTAATCATAAATATCCAGGAATCTTCGCAAGTTTATTCACAGCCCTATTTTATTTCTGCGTTTTATTTACTGCCTCGCTTGAATATATATTAAGCTGCAACCCATTTTTCACATGAAGGAAAAACATTCTGACCCATTGGAAGTTATTTCCCGTTACTGTTTTCTTTTAGGTCATTTATATGATATTAGCATCATAGCATTTTGACAAGCCATTTGTTTGAAACCTCATTCACCCAATCTCCACACTCAAGATTTTTAATATTTCAGGAAAAGGAACATCCTGAATTCAATGATTTCCTTTGGGGATTTTTTTTTTTTAAAAAAAAACTCTTTCAGTAAATGCTAAACTACTTTCCAAATAAATAATGTTTTTATCCACCCAAAAAAAAAAAAAAAGATCTGGAAACTTACATTAAGATTAAATATCAATATAATTTTTTTCTTGTTGTTTTAAAACTGTTAAAATTTGGACGTTAATTGCATTTCTGGTTATTTTGCTAAAGCAAGGGGACAGAGTCGCTAATAAATCTCACTAAAAGTGACAGAGATTTAACTTAAGTGTTTACCAAATGAAACGACTGTACAGAAATTCTTTTAAAGAAGCCTGTGAAAATGTTAGAAGAGAGTTGATTTTAGAGATCAAATCTCTGGAGACCACTGGAGCTTGGCCTGTGGGTCTTTTCACATGCTTTAATATTTGAAATCTGTTCCTTGCAGACATTGACAGATGCCTTGGGAATGCTGGAGTTGTGGGAACTGGCAGTACTGAGAACAATGACAGGCTAAATGGGAAATAGCACATATAAGAACTGCCTCCTCCTTCTTTATAAGCTAAGAGACGTCATGGCTTAGACCAATGGTTCTCAACCTGTGGGTCGGGACCCCATTTGGGGTCGAATGACCATTTCACGGGGGTAGGCAAACAATGCAGTCCGCCATTTTTTTCCCCCTTTTCCTTAGCTGTGCTACTCCCTTTTATTCTATTGGCTTTTGAAAGCCAATAGAATAGACTCTCTTGAATAGAGTCTAATTCTATTGGCTTTCAAAAGCCAATAGGAATTGTCCAGGCTGTCTCTGCCCTGCTGAGCCCGCCAAAAGTCCCATTCTGCAAACGGTGCTGCACCAGTTGAGTAGTCCTCAACTTACGACCGGTTGAGTAGTCCTCGACTTACGACCGGTTGGGGGGGGGTCACGGCATTAAAAAGGTTGAGAACCACTGGCTTAGATAAAAAGCCCACGTTGACCAAATGATTCACACGTCACAGTTTCCTGCCCCTCCATTTTTATAATATTGGACCCTGAGTGAATTTCATTACATACTGCAATTTTGTATTTATATCATGGAGCAGCACTGATCATAAAATACGGGCTTAAACAGCAATAATTAAAATATTAAAACTTTAAAAACAACAGAACTGGGTTTAAAAGATAGGTTTGCGTATCAGGGGGATATCAAATTTATTTGCGACCATTTGTTTTTTCTCATTTAAAGACCACGAGGAACAGTGGACTTGGGATGATAAAGGTTAAAAACGGTGATTTTTAAAATGAAAGCCGGAGAGTAAAGGATTTGAAGACTAACTGTAAGCAAAGTAACTTTCAAAACCAAAATCTCGGATCAGTACTAAAAGCTTTTTGATGAAAGACTTTGGAGGAATTATATTTTTGGAAGACTGCTCTTGCCAACAGTTGATTTGTACTCAACTTTATAAAATAACAACTAGCTTAGAAGCCAAAAAATGTCATACTTCCTTTTAGATCACTTCTAATTTGTGTGGAATTCCCTATGGACTCTGGATAACTTAACATACTGCATTTCCTAAATTCATGCTAAGAAGATAAATGAACTTTAAGCCTGCATTTTTAATACAAAAACAAGGCAATGCCTCATGACACAATGAATTCCCGTTGACAAGATATACAACATTGTTTTCATGCTCTGTATTTCAAACTAAGGCAGCAATGGAAAAAATATATTGGACCAACCTCCATTAAAGAAGCCTAAAAGATAGAGCTGAACAATGAGTTGCTGCAATAATAGTTTAAATGTTCAAACAGGGGCAAAAATAATAATAATAATAAATCACTGGGCTCCACACAATATATTTCAGTCCCATCTGATACCACTGTATTGTTAAGACATAAAGAGATCCTTGTCAGAATAGATTTTTAGTCAAATGGGATGACTAAAATGAAAGAAATAAATGTTGAATATAGAAAGTATTTTTTTTTTTAAAAAAAATTGGAACCTATCACTGTTTGATCTGTAGTTTTTAATCAAAGTTTTGTGCACAAGCAATTCTGCCAACATCATAAAGAATGGTTTGGGGTGGGTTTTTGGTTTTTTTTTTGCTTTTTGCTTTTTTTTTGTCCCCCCCCCAAAAAAAATAAACTGTTGATTATTAATGTGAACTGTAAAATCAAGTCACAACGAGCAAAGGATGAATAATCCATTTCAGGCTGCAAAAGGGATTATAATAAAACCTGTTTGAAAACTAGGATGAAAAGCTTATTGGACGAAATCCAGAGAGTTCAGGATACATGGCCAATTATAAGCTATACATTCTAAGCATACATTTTCGGGATCTGAATGGACTTGTTAGAGCTTCTTGAGCAAAGCTAACTCCCCTATGCTGGAAAAGGACAAAGCCAGGGAATATTAGAAAGCTGCACAAGACTATTATTTTAATAGTTCATTCTCAAGTAAACATTGGCTCCTGTAATTCTAAACACAGGCTCTAGAACTGTATTACCTTTGGCATTATCTGAGAAGGTGAAGATAACTGCCTGAATGAGTACTGCATTAAAATACCTTTCAGGGGGCATAAGTGAAATCATGGTCCCACAATCTAAAACAGTTACTACACATCGCATGCACTACTGCTATCTGACTTTTATGAAAGCATGAGCCATAGTGGCACAGGCAACTGTCTCACAATTGTTGTGCTGCTACAGAAAGAGAGATTTATTAGTCTTCTTTAACATATCAGGTCCAATTCCCTGCAAATATCTGCATAGCTATCTCCATGAGATTTTTTTAAAAAAAGGTAGTTAAAGAAGCAGAATTAAATTCACTATTAGGAAGAGGCAAAGTTAGAAGGCCTGACGTCGTGGAGATTTTTCAAGATAAACCCTGATATTTCAGACTAAAACAGCTGTTAAAAAGATGTAAGGAATCGCTAGACAAGCATGCCGCAGTAAAAGACCATATGCAAGTGTGTGTTTTCCCAAACGGATGCAAAGAATGAAGATCACACCAAATGGAAACATGTTCAGTTTTCAGACTAGACATGCCCAGATTAAGCCTCCGGTTTTCTCGCCAAAAGAAACAGTACAGGAAGACATGAAAACAAACATCCGTTAAGTTCTATAAATGACCAATGAAACTAACATTCCAAAACTAGATATTAAAATATAGAGAACGTTCATTAGAGGAGCACTGCCTACATGAGTAATTAGTACATTATGTAAGCACTGGAGGATCGCTGCATCTGGAAATCCTACGTTTATGACATTTTGCAACATTACAGAACGTTTAGCCACTTCTCTTGTAAATGGGTATAAAACCAAAGGGTAGCTTACTTTGGTTAAAAAAAAACAAACTTAAACTTGGCATCAGCCGTGTTGCATACTTACCATTCTTCCTTTCTTTGAGAGGAGGCAAATACTGGTTTGGATGCAAAGAGAGTTCTTGAAATTCATGGGCAACTGCTTCACTGTGAGGACTAGGGGCAAGGCGTGATAATAATCCCAAATCATCTTCCAGGTCCACTGTCCCCTTATGTTCCATTGTGGTCTAGCAACTGGAGATAGTGACAACAAAAAATGACTTATTGGAAGCAGATTGACAAAGCTGTTCACACAGAATAATTACAAATATTCAATTCTTCAGTTTAGCACTCAGCACTCTATATGATATACGCCATGTATTTTTCTACGCTTGTTTGCAGATAGTAAATGGCTATAAATTCTCTTTCTCCAGCTCAACCATCTCAGCTACTTAAAAAGATTTTCTTGCTTCGAAAATGCTCTGCTCTTTTTTATGACTGAAGTCACATCCTGTGGACTTTAGACCATGTCCTCTGCCTTGCTTGTACATGTGGACAAACTCTATCCCCAAACTCCATTTTTGTGGGTTTTAGTTTCTTGAGGTTTGTAAAATCTTAATAGGTAGGACAATCCGTTTCTGTGACAAATTGATTGCCTTTTAATCAAATGTGGCTTATCTCCTCAAATCAGTTAACTAAAATTATTCCTTCACATGGACTTATCTGGACATAGTTGGCTGGATTAATGCACTATCAATCGTGATATGTAAACCAAAGGTGAGGATATGTAATAAACTATCCCAAAACCAAGTAAATTGTATCATGTGAATCCTCTTGGCAGATTACATCAGATTAGTCCAACGTGCAACCTATACAGTATTGCATCTTCCTCCATTTTATAATAAAAATAACCAACAATGCACAAACAGTCAAATAGCACAGCTGAAAATAAATGGTATTATGTTTAATAATAACCTCTTGATGAATAATACCATATGTATCTATGGGATATCAGTACTATAATTTTTCTTTAGCAGCTTTGTCAGCATACTTCCTCTTCAATCCAGTCAAGGGACCTCCTTTAAACTTAATACAGATAATTCAGCCTTGACAGAACACCAAGTTCTTGGCTTTTGCTAAATTTTGACTAATTAAAAACAAACCATGTTGGTATATACAAATAACGCCGAGGTTAGAAATCTGCTGAAAGAATGTTGCTTAGCAAGAAGGAGCACTTGACTGGAATAAAATTCCCAACATTCAAAGTGTGTGTGTGTGTGTGAGACACACACACACACACACACACGCACACAGAGAGAGAGAGAGAGAGAGAGAGAGAGAGAGATTTTAAAAACATGCAAAAATGGGCAATTTTGATATGCTGGCTCATATGTGATACTCACTTTTCCTTCATTTGAGGATAAATTGTTCAAGAACAGCTTTGATTCTATGGGGGAACTCTTGCTATAGCCAGAAAAATACAATAACACAAAAGTGTTGTTTCCAACACTTTGCATAATATTAATTGTCCTAGTAACTTCAGGTAGCTAGATGGATTCATTAAACATTGTCTTAACGTAACTACGTAGCTATTTAAAACAAGCTGGCACAAGTTGTGTTGTAAAGAGCAACACTGGGCTCTAAGAAAATAGTCAGCCCTTCCTAAGAAACTCATTGCCACCACAACATTATAGACTGATGAAACTACTTTAAAAAGTGGTGCCTGAGTATGTATTTTTCTTCCCCATTTCATTTTTCCTTCTTCTTCGATATTTTATTTTTAAGACTACAGGGAGGTTGATCTGGCACTCCTTTTTGGCTCAACCCAAGTATTTAAACATTCAGAAACAAAACAATAAACTAGACTTCTCAAATCTAGATGTTATGCAGAGCAAGGTGGAATTCTTAGCTGCCAGAGAAGACCATCAATCTACTATACTGTTTTAAATTACAGTATAAAACCAAGCAGACACCAATTCAGAAACAAAATAAACGATAATGCAAACATGTACAGCCATAATCCTTTTTAAACTTGAGAAACGGAGAGAAAGTGACTGAAGAAATGTAAGGAAAGTGACAGGTGGTTTTAGTCTTTTCTTACAAGCTATATTATTTCTGCTCTAAGGAGTTTTCAGGGTGTTTATTTGAACGTCTAAGTGGAATATGATATAGAGCAATGGCAGATGGAGAAGGTGCTAAACACTTCCCAGCCTGTTCTGCATCATTTCTCTATTCACCATCTAAGGAAAAGGCATCAAATTGTAGTTATGAGACTAGGACCATTTCATTCCACTAGCAGAGAAATAGTTTGTTAGGTGTTAATCCAGTTTGTTTGTTAATTATGTGAGTTAAAGAATCCTCAAACAAACCATTTTTTTTTTTTCAAACAAGGTAAATTGACAAGGGTATCACCAGTAGCCTATTTAACTTTGGACCTGACATTAAATATATTTCTCCAAAGACACAAGAGGTGCTTACGTTAACTAATCAGCTGGAAATACTATAAATTTAGACTGTTACAACAAAAGAGGGAAAAAGACAAGAGGTAATGGTATTGGACAATATATAAGCTTCATGATTAGAATAAAATGATTTGGATAGTAACAGCACTTAGACTTATATACCACTTCACAGTACTTTATAGCCCTCTCTAAGTGGTTTACAGAATCAGCCTCTTGCCCCCAACAATCTGGGTCCTCATTTTACTGACCTCGGAAGGATGGAAAACTGAGTCGACCTTGAGCCAGTCAGGATCAAACTTCTGACTGCGGGCAGAATTAGCCTGCAATACTGCATTCTAACCACTGCGTCACCAGGGCCCGTGAAATTCTGACTGAATTCTGATAGAGATTCTGATTGCTTTGGAATTCAGAAGTGCAGCTTCTTTAAAATGGGGGTTTACCCTAATCTTTCACAGTAGACACTTTCAATGACATGGAAAGCCGAAAAGCTAAAATGTACCCAATTTTAGCTTCAGTGTACAGTTCCTCACTTGTTTAGAAACACTGATCTAAAATTCTCAGTTCACAAACAACTGGAATGTAGATTTACAATAAGTGCCGAATCTTGGGTTATTTGCTGCTTGAGCAAGGCAACAGGAAAATGGAAGGAGAGAGCAAATATTGTACGCAGTACTGATAGGTATCTTAACTAATTAAACTTTTAGTGGAAGTTCAGCACGATGGGGGAACCCATTCACACCAAGAGTTGAATTATTACTGCTAAATCTACCATGTACCATAAAGAATGTCATATTACTATCTTCACGTGACTCCTCATTTTGAAGCCTAACTCGGCATCAAAACTACTTATTCAACTGTCAAAGTTACAGGTAGTTTCACACTTATGACCTCAAGTGAGACCAGAATTTTGGCCGTATGTTGTTGCAATCGTAGGCTAAGGCACCACATGACTGGAGGCAATTTTACAACCATTTTTATGACAGTCCTTAAGCAAGTCACCGGATTCCTTAAGCAAACCACGTGGTCAATAAGCAAACCATGTGGTCATCAGTGTGAATCCATTTTGTCCCAATGGGTATTTTTTGCTGAAAAATGGGGGAATTGCAAAATGTGATCGTGTGCCCCTGGGACACAGCAACCGCTCGTAAATGCGTGCCTGTTGCCAAGCACCCAAAATGCAATCGTGTGGCCACGGGGGAGATGAAGCAGTCTTAATTTCAAAGAAGGGTCACAAGTAATTGTTTTTTGAGTCCATTACAATTTTGAACGGTTAAGTAACGATCGCAAATCAAGAACTACCTGCTTTCATGTAACCAGCATGTTCACTGCAAAAAAAAAAAAATAATAATAATAACATTTCAGCTATCTGCTTTTTCTTCTCGTAATAAGTAAGAACATTTTAAATTCTTACATAATTTCTCAAAGGATGTACTCAGGAGATAAAATGGTACTCATGGTAGATGGTGGGTGTATTGTTTGTCAAGCTTTTCTCTCTTTATATTTCACGGTGCTTCCGAAGTATTTTCCATTTTCTACCTTCCTTCTCTTCCATTCTTCTGCAAAGTGTTCTTTTGATTCCTTCTATTTACTGACTATCCATCATTTTCAAACATACCAGCCTGGCCTTGATGTGCTGATCTGAGTGCTGCCGTAGCTTATGAATGCTTTGCCCCCTAGTCTTCCAACATATTCTTTGCTGGAGTCACGAGATGCCATTTTTTGTTAGATTTTTGTCTATCAAGTGGAGGCTCTGAAGAAGAAGACAGCATATAGGTAGTCCTTGACTTACAACAGTTCATTTAGTGACCATTCAAAGTTACAACGGCATTGGAAAAAAGCAACTTATGGCCATTTTTCAGAGGTACCACCGTTGCAGTATACCCACATGATTTACATTCGGAGGCTTGACAATTGACTCATATTTATGACAGTCAAAGTGTCCCAGAGTCACATGATCCCATTTTTGTGACCTTCTGACGAGCAAAATCCATGGGGAAACCAGATTCTCTTAACAACAGTGTTACTAATTTAAGAACCGCAGTGATTCACTTAACAAGTGTGGCGAGAAAAATCGTAAAATGGAGGAAAACTCACTTAACCGATTTCTCACTTAACAACAAATGTTGGGCTCAGTTGTGGTCGTAAGTTGAGGACTACCTGTATTTTAGAACCCTAAGCACTCCTGCATTTCACAACCTGCACATTGTAGCTGTAGCTTATGAACAACCAAAACTTCCTGTTAAACATAAGCATTAGATTTACAGATACAGGAAAGAAACATTAAAATAGGATTTTGGAATTTAACCAAATGTACAATAATATGCGGTTGCTATTGCTTAACAATTAGCTTTCTATATTCCTCCTGTCAGTTCCATTTTATGTCATTATATGTTCTCCCAAGCACCCACGCACGTTCGAACAGGTAGCTCATTAGAAGAGTCATTTCAGAGAAGAGTCCCTGTTAAAGTTCTAAGTAAATGCAAATTACTATCTTGGTAGCTTCAGCATCTTATCCATCAAAAGCAGTTATTTTAATTGCACAAGCTCATACGAGTCTACATTTTACTGAAACTATTTAAGATCGAGAAATCTATTTGATAGCAAATCAACAGTGCTGTACATTTGTGCCATCAGAAACTGAATGAAATTAACTAAATAAAGCTAGAACCATATTAAATAGGCAAATTAGCCTCTTGCTTTGAAATTCCAAACTTCCTCTGATTGAAGTGCTTAATTATATAACTCATGATTTAACTGCTATCTTTGCTATATTCATTAGGCAAAGAGGCCTGCTTATTGAAATATGCATTGAAATATGGTACTTAGCAACAGTTGCTTCCCATTCTCATTACTATGGTTACATGTAATATAAAAAGAATCATTATTAGAGAAAAGCAAATTGTATGAGTAAGAAAAAAGATTCAGCAAGCGAACTCTTTAGAAACTAGCATTACATTAAATAGAGGCAGAACTGGACAACAGTTACAAAGAGAATATGAAAATTTAGCTAGTCAAGGAGAGGAAAAATAATTAAGTTGCTCATTCCAAAATATCTCCAATGCAGAACTACACATTCTTGCAAATTCCAAAGAACCAAAATTTAGCAGCAAGTTTTCAAACCTTATGCACAGAATTTTAAAAATACAGTCTTCAGGTGCTCAGGTTAAAATAAAGTATTCAGGTTAATTTTTTTTAGGAGCCACTCACAAAATGATTTTAAAGGAAAAAAATGAATTGTGATATTTTCCTCACTCAAAAAAACAAAAACAAAAATATAGCTATCAGGTACCTTGGCTGTCCAATCACATTTTTAAAAAAAGAACTATGAGACTTTCCATATCTAAAATTTAAGGCAGCACATATTCTACAAGGTTTACCCTTCCAAGTATCTAAATTCCTCTTTGACAAATGCTAATTCTACAAACTAAACGTAGTGTGCTAGCTTTAAAAAGGTTTACTAAAAACTGTTTGCACACAATTAAGTTAAATAAGCGCTAGTCCACGCAACCTAATCCTTTTAACTGATACGTGTAGCCTTTTTCAGTATACATAATAAACAGCTCCCTAGGAAATATAGACACAAGGAAAAAAATACTAAGCATCATTATCTCTCTGAGACATTTTGCAAGGAATAAACAGCATTCCAAAGCTGTTTAACCAGAGAAAAATATTACACAATTTGCTTTCTTCTTAGGATAGGTACTGTAGAAATACAGATAGTCCTTGACTTACAACGACAATGGAGCCCGGGATTTCTATGGCTAAGTGAGAAATTTGTTAAGTCAGTTTTGCCCCACTTTACGGCTTTTCTTGCCACCGTTGTTAAGTGAATCACTGCAGTTGTTAAATTGGTAACACGGTTGTGAAGTGAATCTGGCTTCCCCATTGACTTTGTCAGAAGGTTGCAAAAGGGGATCACGTGACCCCGGGACACTGCAACCGTCATAAATATGAGTCAACTGCCAAGCATCTGAATTTTGATCACGGGACCATGGGGACGCAGCAACAGTCGTGTGAAAAATGGTTGTAAGTCACTTTTTTTTTAGTGCTTTTGTAAGTTCAAACAGTCACTAAACAGACTGTTGTAAGTCTACCTGTGGCGGGCAAAGGCTCAGGTCAAACGCTAATGACAAAGCATTAGAAGCAAACACAAGACCTTAAGAAGAGCTATTTGTAGTCAAGTGACGTTCTATCTACTCCAGCATTTTGTGCAACCAGATGTCCCTAGATGTCCTTAGAAATAGTCTTCCTTATTGTTGTTTCCTAGCAACCATTATCTATGATTTGCTTTTGTTTCTGAAAGTAGTGCACCAACTTTAAAACTAGCAGCTATCATTAAAACTATCCATGTAAAAGTATGACCCTCAGCATGTGTTCATAGCAATCATCAAGCTTATGGGTTCCCTCCCATTCATTTTGGTTCTAAGCAGATAGACTATGTCTTTTTCCCTCTGGATTCCAAAACAATATTTTATTTTATTCAAAATGTATCTCAAACCCTGTCCCAAAAGTGCTTTTCAAAAGGCAACTGAGCTGAATGATTGAGAATCGCCATAGACACCTCAAGCTGTGATTAACAAGGCCTCAGGATATCTTGTCCTTGTTAATTATAACTCAACTGCACTCACAAAAACTAAAAATATTGAAGAGTTTTTCTTTGTTAAGGAAGTAACGGTCTGAGTGATTAACATGAACTATACCAAGGGGTGTTTACTTTAACAAAGGGGCATAACTTCTTCCATTATGTTGGGATAAGCTCAAATTTCAAAAATCTTTGACAATATTTTCACATTTACATTCAAGATGATCTACAATGCTACTGATATGCCTGAACTCTCTTAATGGTGCTGGGCATTTGCTGGTTAAATTTATTTATGATTTCACCGTTATGCTAAGCTGGCCAGATATTTTCATTTAAGGACAACCTGCAGGTGTTCCCCTGTTGATTCATATCCAGCAAGCTCTTAAACCAAACAAAGTGAGGAAAACATTAGAATCCAACCAGGGAGGAAGGAAGTTCAGGTTTGCTTCCCATGTGTACAACAAGCACATTTCCAGCTGTTTTCTTGACCAAGTCTACTCCGCAGTGGAAATTTTATCAACAATATTTATTCCTAAAGAATGAGCATGTCTTCTTTCCACCTCAAATGCATAAGCACATTTTGTGCAAGCTGCTCTACGGGAAAGCAAATATTTATCTACATTCAAAGTCATTTTTCCCACAAACCAAACTTCCCCCGCAGTCTTTAAAAATGAGCCGAGGTGGCGCAGCAGTTAGAGTGCAGGACTGCAGGCCACTTTAGCTGACTTGTGTTCAGCAGGTCAGCGGTTCAAATCTCACCGGCTCAAGGTTGACTCAGCCTTCCATCCTTCTGAGGTAGGTAAAATGAGGATCCAGAGTGTTGGGGGCAATGTAAATATATATATACATTGCTTACTGGTGTACACCGCTTAGAGAGTGCTCGCACTTAAAGCGGTATATAAGTCACATAAATAAATAAATAAATAAATAAATAAATAAATGTTGAGCTAGTGCAAGCTTCGGAGGATACCCTTGGTCTCCATTCCCCCAAGTGTTAAAGCAACCCTTTGTTTGAATTCTAAAATTCCACCTAACTGAGATACTACAATCCCACACAGTGCCTAACGCGGGCTTTCTGGAATTCACTGGGAAAATCAGCCGTGGTTCCTCTGTAGCAGTCCAGTGGTTCCAATGTCAGCAGTGGTAGTTTTCAGCCCCATGGTGGCTTTCAGGGAGAAAAGAAGACACCGCTCTCTCTGTCCCATCCTATTGCCACAAACAATAGTGTGTGTGTTGGGTTCAAGGTATGAATAGAACAAACACCTACAAAGACAGTAGGAATACAGCGAAAGAGCGGTTTTTGAGAAGGAAAGATTTGTAGGATGACGGCCTGTTCACTATCACCATTTCTTGACAGCACTTTTTCGCAAACCCTCATTGGTTGGAAGTTATTGAGGAAAATGTACTTTTCTTTTAATTAATAAAGTGCTGCCTCTATAGGATTACTTAGCCTTGTGCCCCCCTGTCCTCACAATAACTGTTTAGCATACCAATACATCACTTACCTATTATATTAAGAGGGCATAATTAATACTTTTAAGCCAAAGAACACGCTTCCCACACATTTGAACCATTGTGACTTATACCCTTGTAATTATTTTCAGTTTGCAAAAGATGCAAGGCTTAAGAACCGGCTTCCTCGAAAATTGATCCCATTACTTACTGCAGTACTAAAAACTGCTTTTCAAAATTAACGATCAAACTTAACATCTAATCTTGAATATTTCTTTGAATTTCTCGCCTATTTATTCCCTAAGGGCGATACACAACTTGTATTTTTCCCAATTCTTTGCTACAAACACACACCTACACTACAAGCAGCATTCATGGACTTTATAACACCACCAGCTCTTATGCCATCTCCCTCTTCTGCCTTGTCACAAAAAGAATAGCCTGAAATCTCTTTCAGATATATTTATATGACTGCCATTACCATATTACTCTGGTACCTGATTAATTATATTCATATGTTTACTAGCCGCAACATGTGAAACAGATTTTTGAAACCCAAGAACCGGAGCTGTTAATTATAGAAGCCATTTTAGTTGAGCAGAAGTGATATCAAGAATCCAAAGGGCACGTAAGCTCACACTTACCTGTAATTTCAATGTTTATTATTACCAAATTCTAAAAAGTGGCATCATGAAGCATTTGTACATGTTTTAGCTGGCAAGACATTCAATTGCCTTCTGAAAGATCTGTACATTTTCAGAAGGTAAGACAAGAAACAATGGATGGAAACTAATGAAGGGTAGAAGCAACCTAGAACTAAGGAGAAGCTTCCTGACAGTGAGAACAATTAACCAGAAGCGGTGAATGCTCCAACACTGGAAGTTTTTAAGAAGAGACTGGACAGCCATTTGTCCGAAATGGTATAGGGTTTCCTGCCTGAGCAGGGGGTTGGACTAGATGACCTCCAAGGTCCCTTCCAACTTTATCATTATTATTATTAAGCTAATTTCCCCCCCCAAAAAACCCTAGAGAAAAGAAGGATTAGGGATGACATAATAGCAGTATTCCAGTATTTGAGGGGCTGCCTGCTTTCCAAAGCACCAGGACAAGAAACAATGGATGGAAACTAATGAAGGGTAGAAGCAACCTAGAACTAAGGAGAAGCTTCCTGACAGTGAGGACAATTAACCAGTGGGAGGACTTGCCTTCAGAAGTTGTGGGTGCTCCATCACTGGAGGCTTTTAAGAAGAGACTGGACAGCCACTTGTCTGAAATGGTATAGGGCAGTGGTGGCGAACCTATGGCACGGGTACCAGAGGCGGCACTCGGAGCCCTCTCTGTGGGCACCCGTGCCGTTGCCCCAGCCTTGCCTCCGCCCATGACCCCCTCCTCTCCAGCAGCCCCCCTGTAGGAGAGTCGCCCCCGAGCGTGGCCCACACGGAGCAGCGCAGCCAAGGACATGGCAGCCAGGCAGCGTAGACAAGACTCTGTCCTCACACCTCATCATGCAGTTGATGCTGCAGGGCGCGGGCAGAGGGTGTGGCCGACATAGTGCTGCTGGGCTGCCTGGGCGATCTGCGGTGGGCCCTGGAGGCAGTGAGTGGTCCTGAGGTCAGGGGGGGCAGGGGATAGGGGGCAGAGCGGGGGCAGGGCAGGGGGTGGAGCGAGGGCGGGGCCAGTTTTTGGGCACTCGGTCTCTAAAAGGTTCACCATCACTGGTATAAGGTCTCCTGCTTGAGCTGGGGGTTGGACTAGAAGACCTCCAAGGTCCCTTCCAATTCTATTCTGTAACTAAGTTAAAATCCTTTCCAGGTCTAATACTGATTTGACAAAAGGTCTTGCACATGAAACTTCACTAATGGCTAGTGGTATGGTCAACAGATCATGTTTGCCTATCATGAACGAGAAATGTTGGGGGTAACCACTACTTGTTCAGGAAGCTCATTTGGTGATTTTAGATTAGCCAATGGTCTTACAAGGCAGCTGAGGTCATTTATCAGGATGGAGGAGCAGCAAAGCATGCCCTGTGGCGTTCCACAAAACCCTAAGCAGTACGGCTCCTTTGAGAATTGATCCCGTAATAACCAAGCCATGTAACACCAAAGTTGTAACTCAAGCAATTTAAAAGAGGGAGGAAAGCAAACCATGCCCACACTGCACCATCTTAAAGCTGTCTCTGTCTTGAAAGTAGCCAATGTATGCTGCACGTGATTTTTGGATGTGGGTTTCATTCCTGCATATTAATGTGCTCTGTGAATAGGAGTTAGCGCTGGTGGCGATTATTATTCTCAGCCACTTCACAAGTTCTCTGTCAATATTGAATTACTAAGAACATTAAAAGCCAGAATGAAAAGCCACACACACAATGAATACAGGACAGAAAAACAAATAAAAATAGAAAAGCCACTACTGCCATATATTGTAGTCACACCCGATCTGACTACAAATTTAAAAATGCTGGCAAGAAGGGATTGTCTTAGCACGGAACCAAACTGCTAGACGTGTCTCTCTAGTGTGGACATTCCGTAAGTTGAGGACCCACAACTAAGAACCTCTTCATTGAAGCTTGTCTTTAGTCCACTTAGCAGAGGCACCTAAGTTCTCCCAAAGATGACCAAAGGAGCCTTGCTATTGGCTTGTATTAGACAGAACAGTTGATCGTTAGAAGGAATTTGCACTTGCTTCCCTTGAAAGAGAAAACTTGAAAAGTTCTGCAGGGGACATTAAGATCTCTTGCACCAGATACACTCTGACATCCTAAACCAGGGGTAGGCAACCTTGGCTCTTTTATGACCTGTGGACTTCAACTCCCAGAATTCCTGAGTCAGGCACGCTGAGGGGAAAGGGACAGGTTTCCAAGCTGAGCCATGCTGGCTCAGGAATTCTGGGAGATGAAGTCCACGAGTCATAAAAGAGCCAAGGTTGCCTACCCCTGTCTTAAACCAAGGCTATCAAGCAGATGATGGCCACAAAGCACCAGAGTCTTTTGGAAAATGCAGATTAAAGTGATCCAGCTCAATCTGGCTTCAGACTTGTTTTTAGACTGAAACTATCCTGTTTGGCTTAACGTATTACTTGCTGCCAGAAAAGATACAAGAGGCATAAAGCTTTGGATTCTCTAGACTAGAACATCTCAGCTGCTTTCCACATTATTGCGTGCGATATTGTCTCTTACAGTAGGGCTGGGAGCAGGAAAAACTTTATTGTCATGATTCTGTTCCTGTTTCTCAGGCAGAGGTCAGAAGTTGAGTTTGCTGTTCAATTCTATGAGATTTATGTTATCCTCCCCCCCCCCTTATGCTTTCTCACACCTACTTTATGTTTCAGAGACAGTCTAATGAACTGAAAACTTTGCTGTTTCTGCTCCTTTTTGATCACCCTGTAAATCCTTAATTCGGGATAGCACAGGAAATGCTGATATCAGTACCAAGTGGATACGGGTGAATAAATTGTGGTTCACTCCTCTCAAGATGACTGAAAAGACTCATGACTTGAGTTTCCCCTGAACCAGCCTGAACTTCATATGTGAAGAGGGAGGTTTGTGGGCAGGTCCTGGACCCTTAGATGGCTGCTACAATCAGAAATATTTTTAAATGACACATTTTTCTACAAAGCCATGACAAATGTCTTACAAGCCTGGTGATACCTGTGACTTCATAACCAATGAGAATAAATTATTATAACATGTTTTAATTGGGGTCGCATCTGGAGACTGTCCAAAACCTTCTATTAATTCGACATGAAACAGAATCATGAATTACAAGGGGTATAATTTGCATTAAGATAGCATGTTTTGGTTTCCAATTTGTTTCCGAGTGCAATCCAACATTCCTTAAAACCTAAATCCCATTTTTATTAGAAAAAGACTTTACCAATGTGAATCTTATAACAAGGAGGGTTCTTTTTCTGAAGAAAATGTCCTTGTGAAAAATGTAGTGGAAGGTAACTGTTTTAATCAAACAGACAAAAATAAAACATGTGTTAAATATGTTAATTTATAGGTCGCATTTCTGTAGAACATTCTAACTGCAATATCTGCTTTTATATTTTAAACTGAAGTGTTAATTTTAATATGGGGCTAATTGCTTTCAGGCTTTGCAGAATCCATACTTCATAAGGCAGTCATTTTAAAAACGTAAGTAAAATTCTCAGTACTAATGGCCTATTAGAAACATAATTTCAGAAGCACCTTTTATTAGGTTCTGCAAATAATCTGAGTTAATCCTAGTAGAGAACTATATACTACCACTGCTAAATAAAATATTTTATCATCCTGATAAAATAAAAGCTTAGCAGATATTTTCTTCCAAGTGTGGGGGACTTGGAGATTTTAAAGTAGAATTACATAAGGATGAAGCTATTTTTGGCTCTCCCTTGATTCTCTGAATTATAAGAATGTTTTTGCCGATTAAGACACTCAGGTCCAACTGCCTAAGGCTTGATCCAACGTTATAAGTGAACATTTTATTTAGTGATAGAAGAATTATAAAAGCCAAGTACAAATCCACTTAAAGGTTCATTTTTTCTGCATATATTCCCTGCTCTCTATTTGGATGCTTGTTCCAGGAATAAGATACCCCAAATTATTAAATAAGGAAAGCAAATATGTTTTCATCACCCTATTTCTCTATAATTCTCATAAATCTTCACCTTAATAAATTCTATTTTGTGCACTAAGATCCCCATTAATACATGCTGCAACCTTGTGTAAGACTTGGATAGTTAAAATTTTTAAATCTAGTGAGAGATGTTTTCCACTTATAAAAATGAACATTTTGCTTATATTTTCACGCTAATGGTATTTATTGGTGATAAACTAATATAAATTATTTTAAAGCATGTGGCCTTTTATTTCTATATTCAACTTTATGACTACAGAGCTGAAAGAGGGGCGATTAAATAACCAACAAAAATGTTAAAGAGCATTCTCCACACAAGTATTAAGCCTCTTATGGGGCTCATGCTATCAGTTTCTATCTTTAATTCACTGTAAAAAGATGGGATGAAGATTTAGATCCTTAAAGCCAGAGCAAGAATCTCTAATTACCAATGCATGTCTCTGAAACATCCAGTTAAAGCTCCCAGCTAACACGGCTATGATTTCTCAATTGTTATACATGGAATTAGATTTCGTTTACTACCCAACATTTAATCTGGGGCTAGAATTGTAATTTTGACTGCCGACTATTGCTATTGCCGCCTGGATCAATATGTCCTTCTCACGGAAGCTCTCATAATTAAATGTCCTATGAACAAGAACATAAGAGAGAAGAATACAGGTAGTCCTTGACTTACAACCACAATGAGCCCTAAATTTCCATTGTTAAGCAAGGCAGTTGTTAAGTGTGTTTTGCCCCATTTTGCACCCTTTTTGCCACCGTTGTTAAGCAAATCACTGTGGCTGTTAAGTAAATCATGCAGTCATTAAGCGGATCTAGTTGCCCCACACTTGTTCAAAGGTTAAAAATGGAGATCACGTGACCTTGGGACGGTGCAACCATTGTAAATACAAGCCAGTTGTAAAGTGCCCAGGTTTTTTTTATTTTTTGTATAGATTTTATTAGTTTTTATGGAGTTAGGAATAAAGTGGGGTCAGGGTTGGGATTTAGGTTAAGGTTAGGATTAAGATTAGGGTTGGGGTTTTTCCAAGTAAAATTCTCAATATTTAGCAAACAGCATAATGTCTGGGTTTGTGTATTTAACAAACAATAATAGAAAATAGTTAATTGTCATAAACAATATGTTAATTAACCACTCACTCTTGCTAATATATATTCAGAATTACATATCACATTCCTTTCTCTCTAATTCTGGCCATTGATAGAAATTATCCCATGTTCTAAAGTGCACTGAGTCTTCTTTCTCTTTTATCTTTAAACTCAATCTATCCATTTCTGCACACTCTAGAATTTTCTTAATTAGTACTTCTTCAGCTGGTAAGTTTTCATTTTTCCAGTTTTGGGCAAATACAATTCTTGCTGCCGTTAGTACGTGTAGTATTAAACAAAGCGCCCAAATTTTGATCATGTGACCGTGGGAATGCTGTGGGGCTGCAATGCTACAAGCATTGAGAAAAATGGTGGTAAGTCAATTCTTTTCAGTGCTGTTGTAACTTTGAATGAACACTAAATGAATGGTTGTAAGTCAAGGATGCTGGTACTTAATTCCACCCCCGAAACAGCCATTACAGATGGCTGTTACGGGACTATACAGATTTATCTTTTCTCCCCCTTCCCTTTTTTCTTTTATATAATGCTCCTTTGGATTGCAAGCCTAGTAACAAGGGATGATGATATAACTTAGTGGGGAGGTGGGGGAACAGACAAAAAGAGTTTCAATAAAAAATACACAGTAAACAACTTAAGCTGTTATTTGACAATAACTGCCTCGTAAGAAAGTGATATTTTAATGCCAAAAGAGTTCACAGAGATTCTTTATAAGTGCCCATCTCTGCTCCCTCTCTCACATATAATAAAGACAAAGGAATGTGCGAAACGAAACTCCTACATTCAATTATCTTTCCTCTGCTTTTATTGTGTTACCGGTTTGATCTTTCAAACATTTATTCCAAAGCGCAGTATTTCTTTGTATCATTAACTTTATCCATGCAAACAGATTTTTTTTATAGGCTAGAAGAGGCGTTTTAAACATTTCATCTACAGTACCCATGTAAAAACGACTCCCTTCATGATGGTAGAAATTCTTATAGCACAGCCCCACATAAAAGCAGAAGGAACCAAAGCACCTTTCTCTACATAAAAGTTTGTTTTGGTGGACGTTAGATCAAGCCTAAGATAAATGATACCAAGTCACTATATATTTTTTTCTTCTACTGTATTTATCTCATGATGCATCATTTTACTGAACACATGAATTATGTACTGTTTCCACAGGTGTTTTTTTTAATGGCCCGGTAAAATAAGGCAAATAGATTTTTATTTCCTAAGCATGATAAATAAATAGTTTTAGAAATATAAGATGCACTAAAATTACTGTCCTTCCATTTATGGGTATGTTTTAAATTCCAAAAAAGGTTAGAAGTATATGGAACTTCTGTTCTAGGGCAGTAATGGTCATATTGTTTCACAAATGTTCTTTGAATACGATATATATATTTTATATAAATAAAATAATGAAAACTGCGGTCTTATCAAAAGTTCACGCCATGAAGAAATGTTATTAAGTATCTTGAGAGGTGATGAACTGGATAGGTCTGCAAACTAAATTTCTCAATTTCAGTAATAAGCTTCAAAAAATTATACAGTACAAAGTTCACTAATTCATGCCAAAACATAAAACCACTTACCTGGGTAATAATCACTTGTAACAATGCTCCTTATAGTCTGTTTCAACCCACTGTCTTGTCAATCTGAAAGGCGAAAAGACAAAATCTAAAATAAGCTTTTAACATTTTTTCTTTAAAAAATAATCCTAGCTTCTAGTGCAGGAAGCTATAGTATTTTGTATAGCTGAGCTACCCTGTTTTCCTTTTTGAACTAATACACAGAAAAAATAGAATTATTTTTAATAGATTTGTGAGGTCTTAGTTGACTATAACACCAAAGCACAGCATCTAATGATTTAACTGGATGATGAACGTTAACTAAAACAGATATTTCATAAGCTATACTTATGGGGTAATTTTATTAGTATTTGCACTTTGTCCCAAATAATAATAATAATAATAATAATAATAATAATAATAATAATAATAATAAGTTGGAAGGGACCATGGAGGTCATCTAATCCACCCCCTGCTCAGGCAGGAGACCCTATACCATTTTGGACTAATAGCTGTCTCACTGTATTATTTTTGTTTGGGGCTCAATAATAATAATAATAATAATAATAATAAACATTTTAAAACATGAATTTTCAGTAAAATACTTGGGAATGTTTTCAATGATACATAAACACTTGCATTCCAACTATTTTAGCTTTAGCTAAAATTGTTGTGGGAAATACTAGACAATTGTATATAGCAGTAAATGCTACTGAAGCAAAATGTATCAAATGAAAAAACAAGAGTAGAAATATGTACATTTTGTTATGAAGCAGATGTGAATAGTGCTCTGGGCAGAACTGTTTTGTGTCAAACTTTTGTTTCAATATACAAAAAAATGCACTATATCTAAACTTAACCTCAATGAATAAGGGTTCATTTGAGGATATTATTGGTTAGCTTCCTATCCGTTATTTAGGGTTTTTTTTTTTTAAAATCCCAGTCCAAATATACAGGCTGCAAACAGCATTGTGTATTTTAGGTTCTTGTATATTTCTCAATACAGGATATACACAAATAAATAATATCAAAAGGATACTTTAATTATTACAGATCTTGTTCACGTGTATATACTGTAGTCCTCGACTTACAACAGTTCATTTAGTGACCATTCAAAGTTACGACAGCACTGAAAAAAGTGACTTATGACCGTTTTTCACACTTATGACTGTTGCACCCGTGGTCATTTGATCAAAATTCAGATGCTTGGCAACCAACTCATATTTATGATGGTCGCAGTGTCCCGGGGTCACGTGATCCCCTTTTGGGATTTCTGACAAGCAAAGTCAATGGGGAAGCAAGATTCATTTTAACAACTGTGTTACTAACTTAACAATTGCAGTGATTATAACTTAACAATTGTGGCAAGAAAGGCTGTACAATGAAATCTTCAAACAGGCTAGAAAACCATCTGTTCAGATGGTCTAATGCAGTGTTTCTTAAATGTTTTTTTTTTCAGAACCCCTTCCCACTTTTAAAAATTATGGAGGACCCCAAAGAGCTTTCCATTTGTATGGATTATATTCACTGATGTTTACTCTATTAAAAATATCAGATACTTTCACTGCTGTTACCACTTCTCACAGTTGTTGGTGGGATTTTAAAATTGTATCATTTTTCAACATAGGCTGGTGAGCAATTTTGATTTTGGGGACCCCTGAAATGCAATTTCAGGCTAGTGCAACTAGGAAATTCAGTTTTGGACCTTCAAAACTGCAAGAGTGTTTTTTGCATTTAGAAGATTCAAAGTCACCAAAATTCAAAATCGCCTCTGATAAAATCAAAGAATGTTACATACATCCTGATTGCAAACAGGAATACCATCAGCAATACTCCTACATCCACTGAATTTCCTGCAAACATACTGGACTGGCAGCAGTGATTATAATTGTTCTTTCAGTCACACATAAAAAAAAACCATAGGAGGGAACTTACTTGATACAACATTGCACGACAAGATTTGGGGTTCAAATATTTTGCACTCTTTTGCTGTGTAGGAACATTCAATTTATGTGCCCGACTGCAATTTAAATGCTATAGCTCAGCCATGAGTTTACCAACAAATCCGTTGTTTTTATAAGGAGGCTCCCAGCATCACATTTTAAAGGCCCTAGCAACAATAACGGATTCTGAGAATAGCAAAAAGGCAAACCACCCTACTACATGACCACAATACTCCTATATCAACAGTAAAGGATTCAGTCAAGAAGTAAGCTATTGAACAAGAACTGGATGTTCAATATTCAAATAAAGCAAATATGTTTATTTTATTTATAAAATTTGTTTGCTGCCCATCCCAGCAGGAGTACGTACCCTAACATATCAAATATATCATACATCTTTAAAATCTGTTCGAGAAACTTTCAGCGAGACTTGAATACATGCAAGATAAAAGAAGTCAACAGGTTGCACAGATTAATCTGGTGACGTCAGGCCAATCGCTCATTCAAGATTATTATATTAGGGGTAAAATGGACATATTCTATTATACCAATAGTTCTCAACCTTTTTAATGCCGCGACCCCCAACCGGTCGTAAGTCGAGGACTACTCAACCGGTCGTAAGTCGAGGACTACTCAACTGGTGCAGCACCGTTTGCAGAATGGGACTTTTCAGGGGCTCAGCAGGGCAGAGACAGCCTGGACAATTCCTATTGGCTTTTGAAAGCCAATAGAATTAGACTCTATGCAAGAGAGTCTATTCTATTGGCTTTCAAAAGCCAATAGAATAAAAGGGAGTAGCACAGCTAAGGAAAAGGGGGAAAAAATGGCAGACTGCGTTGTTTGGCGACCCCCGTGAAATGGTCGTTCGACCCCAAATGGGGTCCCGACCCACAGGTTGAGAACCACTGTATTATACTATGTAGTATAGTAATTTCCTCTGGTATTGCTTATGTCTAAGCACAGTCTGAAACTATTTCCCCCCACAATGATGACCCTCTGCTCTGGTTGAGAGAAAGTGATAGTCCAAATCCAGTTATTGTTATTATTTAACCGCCACCATCATCACAGAAGGAAACAACTGTCCATTGTGGTTGCCAGTTCGTCAAGTCAAATGGGTTTTTAACCTTTCAATAATAGATCTTCACTGCCCTCATACTGACAAGAATATTGTGTGTCATGTTAGCATCCAACTTTGGTCATCAAGATTTAAAAAATGGCTTTTAATCGTTGGCATACAAAAATCCCAAGACACTGGTATTTTTCATGATTTTATTACTATTTCCCTTCATGGGAATTGGCATCCCTTTTTAAAGTCTGCCATAAATTGAATAATGAAAGTCATTGCAAATATGGAGATACACTATTTCACGAATTTCTTCCAATTTTGCCTGAAATGAAGCCAGGATTATGTTGCAAGATCATCTCAAAATATCCTTTCTTAAAAAAAGAAAGCAAGTTCTAATACTTTTAAAAGCCAGGAATAATTCAGTCACACAAAGCTGCAAGTTATAGTTACTAAACACAAACTGAATTTCTTAAACTGTAATAAAGTTAAGCATTTTATTTAGTAATCAATCTATGGGTAGAGCAAATAGGATCAAATAAATGTAAATAATAAATATTATTTATTTAATTAAAATATGATCAAATAAAGGTAAATAAAGATCAAATGCATAATAAAAATATACCTTTACTACAGATTATATTTTTAACAATACAACCATACTTGTTGTTATCTAATAAGAAATAAACACAAAAGCTACACAACAACTTTTTTCTGATTCTCTTCATAAAAGCCTTCCTCAGTGGCCTTAATTTAAAGACTGTGTAATAAGTCATGGGTTAACCAGGTTTGATTAAGTCACAATTGGCCAAGTTTACACAATCTATATTTCTTTGGTTGGAAATATTGGACTCAAATGTGGTCGCACATCAAGGACTACCTGTAGAAAGTGACAATGTTTGTTTGCATCACGGTATCCTGACATCCATTTTACGACCTGCCTAACCAAACCGATCCCTAGGATGTCCAGTGAATCTTTCTGACTTGACATGACTACTTTATTTGCCAAGTGTGATTAGACACACATGGAATTTGGTAAAGAAGCACTCAGTGTAGATGCAGATGCAGATGCAAAGCCACATTGTTATTATTATTAATAATGAGGATAATAATGATGAGGATGATAATAACAACAACAACAATACCAATAAGACCTACAAATAGAAATAGAAAGACTGTGGCAAAAGCAAGCAAGGGAAGTACCAATAGTACGTAATAGGCTCCTTGGGTGCAATCCCAAAACAACTGGAGCACCACTTGAACACCATTGGCATTGACAAATTCGCTATTAGTCAATTGCAAAAGATGGCCTTACTAGGAACTGCTTCCATCCTGCAACGATATCTGTAATACCATCAAACATCCACATCTGCCTATCCCAGTGGTTCTCAACCTTTTTAATGCCGCGACCCCCAACCGGTCGTAAGTCGAGGACTACTCAACCGGTCGTAAGTCGAGGACTACTCAACTGGTGCAGCACCGTTTGCAGAATGGGACTTTTGACAGGCTCAGCAGGGCAGAGACAGCCTGGACAATTCCCATTGGCTTTTGAAAGCCAATAGAATTAGACTCTATTCAAGAGAGTCTATTCTATTGGCTTTCAAAAGCCAACAGAATAAAAAGTAGCACAGCTAAGGAAAAGGGGGGGAAAAAGGCGGACTGCGTTGTTTGGCGACCCCCGTGAAATGGTCATTCGACCCCAAATGGGGTCCCGACCCACAGGTTGAGAACCACTGGCCTATCCCAGGTCCTGGGTAAGGACTCCATAGGTAGACAAAATGCCAAATCCAGTCTGAACATCTGGCTGATTGTGCGATGATCCAAAATAATAATAATAAAAGGGGGGAAGTAAAGGACTTGATTTTCTCCTGATCTCACCACTTTATTCAACATTTCTTCTACGGGGCTTGTACCGGTTGATTTTACTATGACATTTTTGTTTTTAAATGGTCAGGTCCTTTAAGCTATGGTTAAATGGCAAGCAGCAGAGGCATTGAGGCTACTATCCGAATGACCACTACTGATGGCACCAAGGAGGCAAAGAGTGGCACGCCTAATAAAGAGGTTTTGAAGTGGGGTGGCCCAGAAATGGCAATCATTTAAATATTAATTACATAATTTCATTAATTAAATGCCCACTGATCCCGCCCCTATCTTCCTCCTCCGCCTATCACTGCTCAAGAGCCCGCAGAGGGCAGGCAACGTGCAGCCAGCCCCTCCCACCCTGATGTCAGGGGGCGGGGCTTGGAATGCAGCCGCCGGGGGCGGGGCCTCGCGTGCTCAGCCTCAAACTCCGCCCCCATTCTGAGGCGACCAAAAAAAAAAAAAAAATACCCCAAACCGGGGACAAAACCCCGCAGCCGTTCGCCTGAGCCGCCCAAGGGGGCGGGCTGCAGGGAGGGAAGTTCTTCTCCCTTCCTTCCCCTTGACTTTTGCCTCAACCGCTCTGAGTCGCCCGCGAAGGAGAGCCAACCCTACGCCCGTCGCTACCGTGTCCCGGAGGCAAAGCCCCGCCGGCCTCAAATCCGCCCTCACTCACCCTCTCCGGCCGCCGCCGCCGCGGACATGTCCTCTCGCGAGTTTTGGTGGCGGGATTTCGGCCCTAGCGCGTGCGGGAGGAGGAGGAGAGGGTGAAAGAATACTGTACTAGCCGCACGTCGCGGGGGGGAGGGGGGAGCGGTCAGAGGCGCGCGCCCGGCGGTTTAGAACCGGAGGCGGGACGAAGGCGCGGTGGAGGATGGGCCTGCGCGCCTCGCCCTGTGATTGGCGCAAAGAGGCGTCGGGGAGGGAAGGGACTTAGGCTTCCCTCTCGTGTCAAGGGGCTCCGCCTCCTCCATCCGGGTATTTTCCCCCTCAGATGCCTCTCGAGCCAGGTTGTGAGAGTAGCTCTGTCTGAGGTGATGGAGAGGGCGTCTTGCCTTTGTGGTTAATAAAAAGCAAAATAAATGAACAAAGTCCTTCGTCAAGGGTCGTTTTTTTCGTTTCTCCGTCTTGTAAAAAAAAAAAAATTGAAATTAGAGAATGACGAGTTGGAAGGGACCTTGGAGGTCTTCTAGTCCAACCCCCTGCTTAAGCAGGAAAGCCTGGAGGTGTCCCTTGTATCCTTCAGAAATATTTATGGATTAAGGGCAGTATGTTTTAATTTTGAGGAAAAGCAGCCTGGCAACACTAAAGTAGAATGAAATAGAATAAAGTAGAATAGTGAAGAATAAAGTAGAATAATAATAATGATGACGAAAAATCATTATTCAAGTAAAATGATGTGTCTGCACAATTCCTGGAAGAAAGCTGTTAGCAAAAGCTGTGTTAACAATACGTGACTGACCTAATGCACACTGAAAAACATTGTATAAAGTAAAACTCTCTTCGTTGTATTCCCATGAGAAATGAACCTAATGTGTGAGAAACTAACCGAATGATATACAATGTAGATTCCATGTGTGCTTCTTTGTTCCTGAGAAAGGGACAGCTATAAAACTGTAGTTTGGACCCGTCCCCTTTGTTCAGAATTGCTGGTTGTTAATCGCTTCTGAACCGTGCGCAAATAAACCTCTCTGTTATACCCTTTGGAATTCGTAAAAGTCTTTCGTTTTCCACAAGAAGACTGTGGTGGACAACAGGATTTGGAGAAAAAAGTTTAGGACTAAGGAATATTAATATCTAGAAAGAGTTCTTGACTGCCTCTTCATACTGAATGAAAGTAAACAGCATTAGAGCCAACAAAAGCTTTTGGGAGCTTTTTCTCTTCCATTTTCTCAGTGCTCTTCACAATTCCCACGTAACCCATACCGTGCAATACTGTACAAAGTTGGACTTCATCGATATTGACATCACTATCCAAGCTTGTCACCCCTGAAAGGCAGACTAAACTGATCAAACTGATTATTGCATATTAATTACATTACACTGCCTGGGTTTATGCCAAGCCTTAAACCAGTGTTTTTGAAACTTGGTCACTTCCAAGATGCGTAGATTTCAACTTTCAGAATCCCCAAGCCTCCTAGACCTGCTTATGTCATGGAATCTAGATAAATGTTGTATCCAGATGCTGCCTAGCTTCTTTCTCAAGTTCAGATAAATTTTAGAAGGAATTTATGGAATATATACGGATACGTGTATATTTGCAACCTGCAAATCTGGAGAATGACATAATGGCCAACGGATTGGAAGTGGTCAGTCTTCACACTAGTATCAAAAAAAGAGGGTGTAAGCTGTCATTCATTATCTTTAATTTCACAAGCTAGCAAAATAATTCTAAGGTCTTCCCATAAAGATCTGAACTTTGCATGGAAAAAAGATGTGCCAGAAGTTCAGACAGGAACACAAGACATTATTGCTGATAGACATTGGATAATTGAGAAACCCATGAAAAAGTAGTAAATATTTGCTTCATCGATTATAGAAAGGTCTCCAACTGTGTTATCAAACTGTAGAATGTGGTCCCAAAGGTGCTTTTTCATGAGGCAACTCAACTTTCTTGTTTTTCTTTGAAGACATTTCACTTCTCATTCAAGAAGCTTCTTCCGCTCTGACTAGATGGTGGGGAATGGATGAGAAGCGAAGCGTCTTCAAAGAAAAACAAAAAGTCCAGTTGCCTCATGAAAAAGCATTTTGGGGATAATTATGACCTGGATGACTGAGAATCTCCATAGACATGTAGAATGTGGATTGAAAAAAATGGGAATCCCAGGACATCTCATGTCTTTAGGTAAAATTTATACAAAGGACATAAAGCCACAGTCTAGACAATAGATGGTGAAGCAGACTGGCTCCAAATCAACAAAGGAGTGAGACAATGCTCTACATTTTTTATTTATTCACTGACTTAATACTGGAAGAAGAGATGGGTGTGTTAAACAAGGAAGACAATGAGTAACTCGGCTATGCTGATGACACCGCCCTAAGAGCTGAAAATGCAAATGATCTTCAGGCTCTAAGGAATAAAAGTCAAGCAGTGCAGTGAAAAAATGGGACTAAGGTGAAATGTAAAAACCAAACTAATAATTAGACCAACAAAGGCAACTGGCCTTTGAATGGACAATGAAAACACCGAAGTGATGGATATCTTCTGCCTTTTAGGATCGTCATCATAAAGGAACCAACAATGAAGAAATATGCTTCAAACTAACACTTGGGAAAAGATATTCAGATGCAGTGATATATTTATAACTACAAAGAATAGAACTGTGCAAGCAATGCTTTTCTCGGTGACATTTTAATGATATGAAAACTGCCCCCAATGTTGAGCCATTTATATAAAATATATCAGGAAGAAGTCGTAGGAAGGGTGTTCCATAATTCCTGTAGTTGTATGCTTTGTAAACAATGTTTTGTGGCAGGTCTCCACTTGTAAATCTCTGCATGTACTTTATGGAAAATTCAGTTAGATTTATCCTGAATAAGCTTCATAAACTATGTGCAGAGATTTGAAAGAACGCCCAAAGGAACAAGGCTAAACTAGTTAACCTTTCTGTAAACAAAGTCTTACAATTGATTCTCCTTTAAGTCCCTTACAATTGTGTATTTCCAAAAGTAAGCAAACAGATTTTATTGCATAATAAACCTGGCTTCTCAGAAAGATTCTAGTTTTCAAAAACAAAATCAAGATGAAAGGCTTGTTAGATCTTTCTAAAGAAATCATAAATTTGGAATAGGAAAATGTATGAGGGATTAATTGGACAATATCTATTGTTTGCAGCAATAATTTTACTAATTAAATTTGGTATTTTCCTACCCCCCATTTTTTTAGATGGCCTGGGATCCTGGGGTTAAAGTATCATTTAAACAACCAGATTTCCTTTTTTTTTTTCTGAAAGGAAAATATGTTTGGCTAATTAGCAGAGATCAGCAGAGATCAGAGGAATAATTTACTCTTATGAACAGAAAGTCCAATAAGTTAGACCCCTTAGTGTTATCCTCAATTGTACTTACTGCTGACATTCCTTTCTCTTTCTCCCTTCTCTCTCAGAAACTACTGTTCCCTTTTATAGGACACAGCTAAGCAGTCATTGGAAAAAAAGACAACATAAAATAGAAATTGAAGGAAGATGCTTGTATCAGACTGAGTACAAAACTTTAATCTGTAAAAGTCCAGAGGATCAAAGAATTTGAAGAGGCAAAGTGTAGGCATTATGAAATAAGCACATCTGACCCAGGAAGAAAATAAGTCAGTATTTGAAATCAACTGCCTCCTTCCAGGGGATTTCTCCAGTAACTTCCTAAGAAATTTTGCTCCCAGCCTCAGGCTTTTTACTCTGCAAGTTTGAACTACCTGCCTGATAACATCATCTTTTAGGAGCGTAAAAAGGATGTTGTAATAGGCCATAAGATTATGTTTGGAGTGGTTGTAACCAGAGATTACAACCACTTAACCCTTTGGGAACAAAACAAGGGCAAGGGCCACACCAGGTGTTAGAAAGGGAGGCGACACTTAGAGCCTTTTATAAAAAGTGAGATTTGAGCAGAACTTTGAGAAAGAAGCTGACAGTTTATAATTGAGCTACCAATGCCACATTTTGAAAGCTCTTTTTGTGGATGGAGAATGACCAAATCTCTGTTGGTAAAAACAGGTAAGTTTAACTAACTGCCCCCAATCTGGTGGGTTGTTGTTTTTTTTTACTTATAAAATGTTTAGGGCACTTCAGTTAGATGCTCTAGTTGAGTGGTGGCGAACCTATGGCACGCGTGCCAGAGGCGGCACTCAGAGCCCTCTCTGTGGGCACGTGTGCCGTTGCCCCTGCAGAGTTCTCCAGAGTAGCCAGCACGTGGCGTTTGGAAGTGACGGGGCAGGAAGTGAGTGAGCAAGTGGCGTTGGCCCCCCGGGGATGCCCCAGAGATGGCAAGGGACTGGCCCCCACTGCTCTGGCCCCGGCCATGCTCACCCAGTCTGCAGTAACCACTGCAGCCACACCCACCCAGTTGGCCATGCCCCCCGTCCCCGAGGGCACACAATGCTGATGCAGCCCTGGCACTTGGCGATAAATAAGTGGATTTTGAGTTGCAGTTTGGGCACTCAGTCTCTAAAAGGTTCGCCATCACTGCTCTAGTTGACTCAAGAATTAATACAATAAATCGTAATTGCTCAGTAGCCTGAAACGCAAGATAGGCAGCCAATAAATTTGATTGATAAATGGATAAATAAATAAATGACTAGCAATCAGTTATAACTGAATGAGCAGATAACTGACAACTCCTTCTTCACTTTGCAGAGCAAAGCTGTTTTGGAGGGTGTGGCCCTTGTAGAGAAAGCTCTTGATCTCTTTCTAATGATGTCTTTCGGAGGAGGGATCAGGGAGATCGTTTGTGATCCAATGTCAGCCACAGAAACTCTCACAGTGACACTGACTGCCAGTGCAAACAACCCTGTATGTTGTTGCAAATTGTACTAGGTACACCTTGAGCTCCTGAATGAAAGATGGGGTATAAAACAACTAAAACATCCCAGGCAGGAAGATCTGAAAGCAATTTATTGACATAGCTCTAGAAAAGTGGAAATATGTCATTGGTTACTGAAGAAAAAAACAGCGTTAGGATATATTCCAATTTCCTTTCTTCTCCTGCCAAACAGAACTTTCTTAACCCCCATGAAGGTTAGGACCCTTTTGTTCCAGAGTACTAATTGGGGAAAAATCTGAAGCAGCCCAATTTTATCTTCATGCTATGAAAGGCTTCAACGCCCAATTTCTTCAAAGCAAAGGAAAGCGGGTGAGGCCGGCTGCATTTCCCTTTTGGGGGCTGGCCAACCCATGCAACTTAAGTTGAACCATGTTAGAATTCCTGGGATTTAGATTAATGGCCTGCACAGATCAGTCATTCAAGCCAAAGCAGTGAAAGTCTTTTAGGCTACGTCATCCACAGGGGTTCCTCCGAAATGTCACCAAGAGGATTGCCCTAGCCTGACAACAGAAACTCTACAAAAGCCAGGATTCTTTCTGTGTTGGTAATGTGAGACAATACCTGTTTTTAAGAGAACGACGCCTGGAAACTTTAGCTCCGGTGACTCTGCTTTAAATATAGAAACGGTTTGTTTAATTTGCAGACGATACCCAGAATAAATAATGAGGTAATTTTTAAGAGGATCTTAAAGAGTCATCTGTTATTGATAATCAGCAAATGGAGCACATTTTTCTCCCTTCGTTTCTGAAAAACACGTCATTAACACCACATTGGCTCTTTGCCAAAAGAAGGGCTTAAAATAACATAGATATCAGGCCATATGGTTTTCCTTTAAGATTCTTCGTGCAGATTTTGTCAAGCCCTGCTGGTTTCCACAGGGTGTACCCACAAACAGGAGCAGACATGGTGGATCTGCAACTCAGTGTTACATGAAGACTACTTATTCATTTCATCATCTATTTAGTAATCTGTCAGTGCTAAACGTGCTTAATGCTCATTTGACTGTTCCAGTGTCCACTACTTTAAACATCTTAGAATTTTTAACCCATATATATTTTTATACTTCTGCAGATTCCCAGGTTTCCATGCTGATGAACTTAGCTCTGTCTATGAATAGTACATGTTGGCTTTGTATGGCTTAATGCTTACCAATGGGTTTCGGGTCATGATAGGATACAAATCAAAGAATTCGAATTCAAATATATGGCCTGAGAATGCCCAGATCCCCTTTGAAAGACGGATTTGAATCAGGCTAATATTTGGTCTAGTGGTGAAAGCATCAGACTAGACACAAGGAGAGGTGAGCTCTTGATCCACCTTAGATTTGAAAGCCAATTGGGTGACTTTGGGCCAATCACCAGGAGACGGTGAGTTCTAGTCCACCTTAGGCATAAAAGCTGACTGGGTGACTTTGGCTCAGTCCCTCTCTCTCATTCAAACCACCTCAAAGGATTGTTGTTGTTGTGGAGAAAATAGGAGGAAGGAAGGAGTATTATGTATTTTTGCCACCTTGACTTATTTCTAAATGGAGCAGAAATTAACTGTTCCGATGGTGAACTTTCTTTTAATGCAACTACAAAAAATAGTTTTAATCACAAAAATTCCAATGTTGGTAGGACACTTGAAAACGGTAGATATCCCAATTCATTACAGAATCGTATAAAAATCCAAATTCTATTAGTAATGCACATCCTATCCACAGTAGACCTGAATCCCAGATATTTGCATTTTTGTGATTTCTACAAAAACCAAACGCCTCCCACCGCAATGTGAAATATTCAGAAACAAAAAAAAAAATAATCTTCCATCTGCCTTTATCATCAGGATTAAAAACAAGCGCTGACTGGGCTCATGAGCAGTTTTTAGGCTTTTTGCGTACTGCCTATTATGAACAAAGAAGCATGTCCACTCTTCTTTATCTTTATTTATTTACAGTTTTTTCCCCCCAGGGCTGCAGTAGAAAAGTCATTCCTATTCAGTTTCCAAAAACACAAAATGACTGGCATACCATCTCTCCTTCCAGAGAGAGATTTGGCAGTAAGAAAAATGGGGGAAAGCATTGTGCCTATTTTACAGAAGACCAATAAAAAGTCTTTCATCCTACAAGAGTTCTTCATTTAGGCTGCACAGCTCAAACCTGGTTTACAGATAAATAACTTTAAAAGAGTGAGCAGAATCTCTCTCCGATGGTACTCCCTACTAGCAAGGACTCTGGGCAATTATCTGGACATGCATAAAAGACTTCCCTTTAATGACAAGTACTGCATTTCTGTTTCAATAGTTTGAATAATTATTCCTAGTCATACATTTAGGCCTATACTTTAACACTGTTTTTCAACCTCCGCAGGTTTAAGATGGGCGGACTTCAACTCCCAGAATCCCTCAGCCATAGGGAATTCTGGGAGCTGAAGTCCTGCCAAGGTTGAGAAATATTGTGTAAACATATCTGTATGTGTCACATAAATAACTGAATTCATTTTTAGCAATGCATTAAGGGCATTTGGATCTGCCCCCCCCCAACAATGATTATTTATCTGCCGGCAATTTATCTCCTCTCAGAAATTCATCTGTTTTACTATCTCAAGCTGATTTAAACATAAATGGAATGCACCTAAAGCATGAATTAGATTTCTTAGATTTGCAGAGCAGAAATGATAGGAAGTTGAAGATAGATAAATATGCTAAGATCCTGTAAAGACAAAGAATTAGATTTGCAAGTATTTCAGGGCCTATATGTGAAATTAAGTAAATCTGCATACATTTGCCTGGAATAAAAATAGTTGCAATACAAAGAAAGACAATAGAGTACTGTTTATAAATAAGTCCAGGCACTATCTTAAAATACACTTACTTTCTTCTGCATGACAGCTTATACAATTCATCTTCTAAAATAGAAAATTTCCCTTTATTGTTTCCATAAACATGAATATGAAAAGCAATAATATTAAAAATCTGATCAATAAGGTTGTACTGTATTTTACGGATTAAAACTTTGGATCAATTTGAGTAATTCATTCAATATTTTTTTAAAGCACACTTGTTATACATTTGGTGCTCACAACAGCTGCCAGCAGCCGTAAAGAGATGATAGGCAATCCAAACAAGTATCAATGCATAAAAAGTCCTAAATATCTGCAATTTTCCTTTTTTTTTATCCGAAACATCAATTAAACAAAAATGAAACCTATTTCTGTTAGAGATGTTTTAACTAATAAAGGGCATTTGTGATATCCTCGGTATAGCTTTTGACAGCCTTTAAAGCCCTTTAAGTCAATATTTATAAAATGTTCATTTATGTTTAAATAAAATGTGGATGAATCTCAAAAGGCGCAGGAGCTGAAATCTACTTAGTCTATCCTCCCACCTCTTTTCAAGTAAATGTGGACTGCGAAACACAGCTATTTCTTTCAACAATAATCCTACGGCAGTTGCGTGTTATATAACTTCCAAAGCCAAGCAAGCAAGAAGAAAAAAAGTGAAAAAAGTGAAGTGTGACAAAGTCTGACAAAAAAAAAAAGAGATTAGGAATGAATTTATTATAGATATTATGCCCAAAACTATCTGCTCGTTTTAAAACACTTCCTCTAAAGCAGGGGTAGGCAACTATGGCAATTTTATGACCTATGGACTTCAACTCTCAGAATTCCTGAGCCAGCATGGGAGTTGAAGTCCACAGGTCATAAAATTGCCATAGTTAGAATAGTATAGAGCTGGAAGGGACCTTGGAGGTCTTGTAGTCCAGCCCCCTGCTCAAGTAGGAGAACCTATACCAGGGGTAGGCAACCTTGGCTCTTTTATGACTGGTGGACTTCGACTCCCAGAATTCCTGAGCCAGCATGGCTCAGCTTGGAAACCTCTCTTTCCCCTCAGCATGGCTGGCTCAGGAATTCTGGGGGTTGAAGTCCACGAGTCCTAAAAGAGCCAAGGTTGCCTACCCCTGACCTACACCATCTCAAAGTTGCACACCCTTGCTTTAAAACTTGTAACCAGAAAAAAAAAACTCCAATATAGCATCTGGAAGAATGTTAAGATTTGCAAAATGGCAGACACCGCATCTTGCAGATTTTCACACACAGACACACACACAGGCAGTCACACACACACCCCTGTAGATATCTTTACCCAATGCTTCCTGGAGCCAGGCACCTGTCAGAATCCATAATCGCCTTCTTCAAAAGCCAAAGGAGAAACTGCAGCTCCTCATCTTAAAAATAAACCGGGGGTAGGGTAGACAGCTTGGCATCCACGAGAAAAACTTGGTGAAGGAACTTTTTGATATCAGGGAACGTTTGGCGACTGGCTGCTGATCAGAAAAGGACATCTGGACAGTCAAAGGTCCCCCCTGTAAACTGGCCCACCTTAAAGAGATTGTATGCACGGGTCACTCCTAAGTTACAGTCACCATGGATCACGGCACCTTCTGAAGCCTGGCCTGACACATCATCACCTCTTGGTTTTGCCTTGAGAAACGGCCTCTGTGAAAGGCAGATGGATGAACTCGTAAAGCTGCTTAGCGTTGGCAGCGTTGCCCAGAAGCTCTGCCAACTTCTCCTGAGCAAGAGCGATCAGCTCTGCGATGCTCTTGACGTGATTCATTACGGCCCGGCAGTTTTTGGAATTGATCCCAGGCATTTTGAGCAGGAAGTCTTGAGGACCAGGGTTGTATCTGTCCCGTTCGGGGAGAGTCTCAGAATCGGCCGTGATGGCCAAAGCTGCCGCTGCGTCCGGTTGAGGCCTGCTCTGTTTCAATTCCTCAAACAGCTCGGCCGTGGCGTGCGGCGAGGGGCACCACAGGAGCCGGAGGCGCGGGAAATGGAGCGTCAGGAGGGTGAGTTTGGAGATCACGTCGCTGCTGGAGATCTCTTGGTAGAGAGAAGCCCGGGGAGTGAGAGAAAAGGGCTTGCTGGCATCAAACTCAATGAGCAGAACCGGCCGTTTATAGTAGCGAGACATGGAAACGCACTGAGTGTACAGCCGGCCGCTATTGAGCGAGCCGATGAGGTCGCTGGTGCTCTTCCGCTCCACGCAGATGTCGGGGGTGAGAATGTAGTCCCCAACTTCTAACGTCACGGGCTCAATGTCGATGCCCCGCCGGTGGATCAAGGAGGGAAGCTCGCTACGAAATTCACGCATGTCTACCACGATGCTCTGCTGCACGACGCTCTGCTGCTGGCCACCTAAGGCAGTGATGGCAAACCTTTTAGAGACCGAGTATCCAAAAACCACGTCGCTCCCCACTCCGCCCCCTGCACCACCTGCCCGCAGGGCCACCCACCGCCTCCACAGCCCACCGCAGATTGCCCAGGCGGCCCTCCAGCGCCATAGCAGCCACGCCCTCCACCCGCACCCCACAGCATCATCTGTGCGCAGCGGGGTGCGAGGGCAGAGTCTTGTCCCTGCTGCCTGAGTCAATGAGTCATGAGTCAATGTGAATCCCACCCCCAAAAGGACAGAGACTGAGATTAGGTCTTAAGAACGGTTGCCGAGAGTCCAAAACAGACCTGCTTTGCGGGTATCGATCGAAAGGGGGGCTGCCGTGGAATCTCTTGATAAATCTAAGTTGGTTTCATCTCGCCCTTCTCTTTCTTCTGGAATTACCATGCCAGCTTTCTCTCTGAAACGAAGAAGAGGAAGAGGATGCAACAGTATTAATTAATTTTTAAGCACTAAAACTGTACAGCTTGAATGTGGGAGTCTACTCCAGAGCCATTGACATGTCTTAATTCTTGACTGAGAGCTGTCCAGAGTTTGTTATAAGATAGGTGTCTATAGAAAAGTTTTAATACATAAATAAATATGTATTAAATGTGCACGGCCACTGGCCACTCTGCCTGAAGATATTGGACGGTGTTATATTGTATCTGACTGGGGAAGGTTTGGCTTGTAACTCACCACTAGCTGAGAAAGAAGGAGTAACAAAAATATTTTTAATTTACTAGTAGGCAATTAATACAGTAGTCCTTGACTTACAAGCATCTGTCTGTCTGTCTGTCTGCCTGCCTGCCTATCTATCACCCATCTATCTATCTATCTATCTATCTATCTATCTATCTATCTATCTATCTATCTATCTATCTATCTATCTATCTATCTATCCTATTATCTATCTATCTTCTATCTGTCTGTCTATCTTCTATCTATCTATCTATCTATCTATCTATCTATCTATCTATCTATCTAATCTATTATCTATCTATCTTCTATCTGTCTGTCTATCTATCTATCTATCTATCTATCTATCTATCTATCTATCTAATCTATTATCTATCTATCTTCTATCTGTCTGTCTATCTGTCTGTCTATCTATCTATCTATCTATCTATCTATCTATCTATCTATCTATCTATCTACCTATCTAATTTATTTGTTGCCCATCTTTTATCCAATGACTCATTCTCTTGTTGCATTACAGCGCACAGCAGCGGTCAGAGCGCTGGATTAAAACTGGAGAGGCTCAGATCCCTCTGATGTCTTTCGATGATTTGCCATTCCCTCCATCTAACATCCCAAAGAGAGAGAAACCATTTCATCGCCAAAGAGAGAAACACAAACACCTGCTTGCCTCCTACGGCTGCTGCCGATAAAAGGGATGGGAGAGACTTCGGGAAGACTCCCTCTGCACCCCTCCTCTAACTTGTTATATAATTCATCGCTCCCCCTCTCCATCTTTTCACATAAGTTTGCTACCTTGGAAACATGGAAAGAGAGGAGAATGACACGGGCCTCCTAGCAACAGAAAGCTCTAGCAGTCTTCTAAATGGGTGGGAATCTTTTGAGGAGTTCTCGCAGATAATTGCATTGATAGGAATTGGCATTATAACTTGGACAATTTTAGAGGAGGAGGAGGAGGAGGAGGAGGAGGAGGAGGAGGAGGAGGAGGAGGAGGAGGAAGAGGAGAAGGGGGGGGAGGAGGAGGAATTACTCAGCCCTTTGAGGTAGACCAGTCTAGGAAACCATACTGATTGTGTTAACCTAAAGACCTGGCTCTTCAAATTGGCTTGGGGACCTGATAGGGGATTTTGACTCTTGAAGTGGCTGCTAGATTGACAGCAGTTCTTCACCTCCCCCCCTCCCAATTCACCCATCTATTTTTCCACTAATCATATCAGTGTCTTTTCTTTGTTGTTTTTTTCCCTTGTTTTATTTTATTGTTCTTTACTTTTGCTTTGTTTAAACTTCCTTTTTTTATTTCTTCGGGGGGGGGGGGGGTTAAATGGTTGTGAACTACCTAAAGTAGCCCCAGGGAAAGGCAGCAAACACATTTAATACAGGTCATCCTCACTTTACAGTCACAACTGAGCTGGAAGTTTCCATTGCTAATAAGCGAGACATTTGTTAAGTGAGTTTTGCCCCATTTTATGACCTTTCCTGCCATAGCTGTTAGTGAATCCCTGCAGCTGTTCGGTTAGTAACGGTTGTTAAGTGAATCTGGCTTCTCCATTGACTCTGCTTGTCAGAAGGTCGCAAAAGGGGATCACATGACCCCGGGACGCTACCACTGTCCTAAATATGAGTCAATGGTCAAGTATCCGAATTTTAATCACGAACATCATGGTCATAAGTGTGAAAACAGTCATGTCATTTTTTTTTCAGTGCTGCTGTAACTTCAAACGGTCACTAATCGAACTGTAATAAGTTGAGGACCACCTGTAATAACAACATCTGCCTATCCCAGGCCCTTGGAAAAGACTCGATAGGTAAGCAAAAATGCCAAATCCGGTCTGAACATCTGGCAGACCGTCTGACGAGCCGTAATTGTATCGGGCAAATTCTCCCTTGTTGTACTCTGGAGAGAGGCTGTCTCAAGTGATCAAGTGATCTGAAGCACCAACCCCGTTGGGCGCTGCTCAAAGTGCCCCACAGCCAACTGTGGCTGACACAACATGAAATAGGAATCTTTTTGAAAGGTTAACCCACGGGAGGGCTTTTACCGAATGAGTTTTTCAAAGGCTTCCTTCTCTTTCCTCAGCGTGGTGAGGTAGCGCTGCTCTTCCGTCGATCCTCCATAGATAAGGAAATAAACTCTGCAAGGTAAGAAGACAGAAGACCTTCTCAAATCCAAAAGACGTTGGCTGGATTGCAAATACACCCAATCCTGGCTGGCAAAATAACCCACAAGGGCTGGGCACCTTCATAATGCTGAACCATATATATCACAAGACCAGAGTCTACCAAATGGACATCAGGTTAAGGCAGTGGTTCTCAACCTGTGGGTCGGGACCCCATTTGGGATCGAACGACCATTTCACGGGGGTCGCCAAACAGCGCAGTCCGCCATTTTTTTCCCCCTTTTCCTTAGCTGTGCTACTCCCTTTAATTTTATTGGCTTTTGAAAGCCAATAGAATAGACTCTCTTGAATAGACTCTCTCATTAATAAGAATTAAAGCCTGTGATTCATTCTGTAGAAGGAGAGGCCCTGATCAAATTTACCCATCTACACATCCTTCCCTCCATATAAGACTCTGGATAAATACTGCAAAATGACTATAAGCATGTATTCATTTCTCCAGGCCAAATGTGGTTGTGTCTGTTTTTTTTTTGTTGTTTAAAAAAGAAATTGCATTATTTTTTTATAAATAGAAGACGATATTTGGAGCTCAGGGTTGAACTGTGGGGTCCTTGGCGCTCTCTTAAGCTTGGTTATTTTCTTGCAGACGTTTCATGACCCGACTAGGTAACACCATCAGAGCTACAGGGAGTGGAGTTTGCCCTCTGTTTATACAATGGTTTGCCCTGTTAATGTTGGTGGGAATATTCTTGGTGGCTTCTTGATTAAGCTGTTCTCTACAGCAGGGGTCCCCAACCCCGGTCCGTGGACCAGAACCGGGCCACAGCATGCCAGCAATCGGTCGGCACAAACAAGCAAAGCCCCATCCGTGGGATGCAGGCAACACACGAAACCACGAACTCTCCGGTCCATGGAAAAACCTCTCTCCACGGAACCGGTCCCTGGTGCCCCAAAGGTTGGGGATCTCTGCCCTACGGCATTGTTACTACTCTTAGTGCCACTAGTTGGATAATGAAATGTCTGCAAGAAAACAGCCAAGCTCAGAGAGCACCAAGGACCTCACTTTTTTATTTTTTGGGTCCAAATTAGCCTGGAGCACAAACACAGCCAGAACAATCTCTTCCCGCCGTTGTTCCCTTTCATGCCAAGTTACCTTAAGGGCTTTCCTGGTCTGCTAGCCTTGTAAATTTCCAGCTGGCGAACGAAAGTCAGCTCTGCATCGTACAAGACCACGTATCTCGGCTCCACCTCGTGCAAGACGGAGGTGAGGGCGTATGGATCCCCACAACCGTTTAAAGGATGGATCACAGTCAGCGGCTCCTTTAGGATGCCGTAATAGGCGTCGGAGGAGGAGAGTTCTAACTGGAGATCTTCTGATCTTTCCCCATTGCTCTCCTGGCTACTGCTGAGGCCCCGAGAATCTTCTTCCTCTTCTTTCTCCTCCACCTTGATATTTTCCTGCTCCTCTTTGCTCAACATCTGCGTCAGGGTTAACTCTGCTTTTTTCTTTCTCTTTTTCACTTTGGAGGCTTCCGTTTTCGCTTTTTTGGCCGGCGGTTCGCGGCCATTCTTGTCGTGGCCCTTGGCCTCTCTCCTGTTCTTCAGGCAGGTCCCACCAGCCTCCTTCTCCAGCCCAAAGCTTTTGTGGTAGAGCCTCGTTAAATAGGCTTTGGCCCCGATAGTGATGTATTCTTTGAGCTGAGCACACGTCTGGTCATCGTTGGCGCAAACCAGCACCCGCCCTGCAGCCAAGAGAGAGAGTTCCCATGCTCATGGCTTGAAAGCGAGTCAACCTTCCACCTCATACAGATAGTCCTCGACTTAACGACCAGAGCTGGGAGCAGAACTCCCGTTGCTAGGCCAGGTGTTAAGGGGGCTGTGCCTGATTTTATGACGTTTGCCAAGATTAAGTGAAATGTGGCAGTTGATAAGTGAGTCACGCAATCATTAAGCGAATCCAGCTTTCCTCCCTCCTGGACTTTGCTGGTATGGAAGCTGGCTGGGAAGGTCACAAATGGGGATCACATGACTGATACATGCTGACTGCCAAGGAACCGAATTTGGATCACGAGACCGGGAGGATGCTGAAGCAGCCAGAAGGGCAAAGACCAGTTGTAAGTCCACTTTTTCCAGTACCGCTGAACAGTCACTAAATGAATGGTTGTTAAGTCGAGGACTATCTGTATTTTTAACCGAAAAAATAACTGTAGAGCAGGGGTCCCCAACTCCTGGTCCGGGGACCACAGCATGCCAAAAAAATGGTCCGCGCAAACAAGCAAAACCCCATCCGTGGGATGCACGCAGCACACAAAACCACGCATGTTCCAGTCCGCGGAAAAACCTCCCTCCACAGAACCGGTGCCCTGGTGCCCAAAAGGTTGGGGACCTCTGGTCTAGAGTCTTCACAAAATAGTGCAGCTGTCCTCATCCCTTAACCAAAGTGCTACTGTTTTGGGATTCAGACAGCATGAAACAAAAGTTTTATATCTGAAGTTCAACTGAAGAAATTTCAGGGTGAAATAAAGGGGTATCCTTTCCTCCCTCCCTTCCATCCATAACCTCCTTCCTTGAATAAATATAACTAAACTCTTTCCTTCTAGCTAAATTCCTTCCTCCCTCCCTCCCTCCCTCCCTCCCTCCCCTCCTTCCTTCCATCCATACCTTCCTTCCTTGAATACATATAAACTCTTTCCTTCCTTCTAGCTAAATTCCTTCCTTCCTCCTTCCATCCATACCTTCCTTCCTTCCTTCCATCCATCCATGATAGCTTCCTCCCTCCCATTCTCCCTGAAAAATCTCTCCCTTTACACAGCTCCAAAACTATTTTTTTTTTAATGATTTCAACAAATTTATGATTTCAGCAAAGTTAATGGTCCAGGCTGACTCAAGAGATGGTGTCTTTCTGAGGCTGGGCCTTAGGGATGGAAGCCTCAACCAGGTGACTTTTGAGCTGTTTTCATAGGACTCCCAGATTATTTTTCAACATCACATTTTTTTCCTCATCCCAAAACATCTTTACATCGAGACACTATTTGCTGGAGGCAACAGAGTTCTTTCCAAGGTAGAGCGGAGTCTACTTCAAATTTTAAAAGAGGCCTCTCCCCTTGGGGTGTGTATACACAGGGCAGATGCTCAAATGATGTTCCTGGCTGTCTCACCCTGTCCATCCTTGCCTGGATGCAGGTCCTCACCTGGCCCACCCAGAGCTTCGCTGTTGGCGTTCTCCTTTTCAATCTCCTTCAGCACTTCTCCCAGAGCTTCCCACTTCGGACTGCTTTCCAGGACCAATTCCCGCTTCTGTTCTGAAAGAGAACACAAATTATGACCTTTATCGATTTTCAGCATCGGCTCAACATCAAATCTTTTTTTTTTCCTTTTAATTTCCTGAATGTAAGCTTATACGGAAGCACCAGCACAATTTTGGAAGTATATTAAAAATTCCTTGAGAGTAGTGTGCCCTATATACTCAGATTCCCACCCCCCTAAAAAAACCCACCCTAATACAGATAATCCTCAACTTACAACAATTGAGCCCAGGATTTATGTTGCTCAGTGAGAAACTTATCAAGTGAATTTTACCCCATTTTACGAACTTTCTTGCCAGAGTTGTTAAGTGAATCACTGCAATTGTTAAGTTAGTAACACAGTTGTTAAGTAAATCTGGCTCCTCCATTGACTTTGCTTGTCAGAAAGTCGCAAGAAAGGGATCACGTGACCCCGGGACACTGCGACCGTCATAAATGCGAGTCAGTGGTCAAGCATCTGAATGTAAATCACGTGACCACGGGGGAGGCTGCAACGGTTCTAAGTATGAAAAACGGTCATAAGTCCCTTTTTTTTCAGTGTCGTCGTAACTTTGAGCAGTCACTAAATGCTGTGGTAAGTCGAGGACTACCTGTCCACCTTGCGATACGTCCGTGAAGAAGAGCGTGCGGTACCTTTCACTTCTTTTGTGTCCGTTTTTTCGGAGGCTTTTTTTTTCTTACTCGCGTTATCTTCCGGCAGGCGATAAACTCTGCTCCGGGCGTTCAGAAACATCGAAGTGCTGGAATCGAGAAAAAGCCAGCCTAGGAGATGAAGATGAGTAAAGATAAGATTATAGAGCAGGGGTCTCGTGAGTCGTGAGTAAATGGGGTCTTCACGTGACTGATACGATTTTACAAAATTTTTGGATGGTGGTTGTTAAGCAAATCGCCGATTGGCTCTCTAAACACTCATGCCCATTGGCTACAATCAGATGAAGGAAAGCTACCCGATATCAACCTAAACAAGTGGTGCTTCCTTTTTCTGGTTATTTGACTATAACGTTTCATAGAATACAGTACAGATAATTGAACAAACTTTGTTGCATTACATTCTTGATTAAATTGTCTTTCCATTGATATGTAATTTTACTCCAAAAAAAAGTGATGTTATTAGCCATCAAACCTCAAAAATACACTTTTCCCAAAAGGTTTCCACAATTTTTGGCCACTACTGTACTTAGCCTCCTAATTGACTTTTTTAAGCTTCTCTTGCTGCAGCTTCATTGTAATCACCATTATTTAGCATGCACAGCATAGATCAGTGGTGGCGAACCTATGGCACGCGTGCCAGAGGCGGCACTCAGAGCCCTCTCTGTGGGCACGCACGCCATGCCCGCGATGGCAACCGTCCCTCTTCAACCAGCCGCCTGCTAACTGGCTGAGGTCCCACATGGCTGGATGCATCCCAGGCACCTTTCCCTGTGACAATGGCACCCCCACCCTGCCTTGCCTTGCCTCACCCCACAGGACAAGCCTCCTGCCCACCGCCCCACCTGCCAGAGACCCCCTGGATCTCCCTCAACCCTGCCCGGCCCCCATAGACGTCCCTCCCCACGAGCAACATCGAGGTGATCACACCAACATTGGCCACACCCACCCAATCTGCCATGACCACCACAGCCATGCCCATCCAGTGGGCCATGCCCACCTGGCACCCGACAACAAATGTGGGTTTTGGGTTGCAGTTTGGGCACTCGGTCTCTAAAAGGTTCGCCATCACTGGCATAGAGCCAGGGAACAGTCTTAACGTGACTTCCCACACTTGTCTGAACAAGCAAGAATGGCCTAGTTTATTCATTCAAAATCCTATGACAAAGGAAGGCATGGCTTATTCGCCAATGGCGGCATTCCCATCTCACACGAAACCCAAAGGAAATAATTCACACCACGGCTTAGCTTAATGTGTAAACCCAGCCACAGGTTCGTCGCCATCTAATCAAGGGTTTCGCAAAGCTGGCCATTTCAAGGGGTGTGGGTCTCAACTCCCACAACTCCCCAGCTAGGGAAAGGTCTAGTCCAATCAATCCGGGATCTAATCCAATCCATATTGACCCTTCAAGTTTTGCTTTGGAACAAAGATTCTACAAAGCTGACAAATTGCCGTAAAAAGTGTGTATGGTTCATTAATAAAGTGCGCTTATCACAGGCAGTGTAACAAGCCAGGAAATTCATTCTGAGCCCTAACACGTGCACGACTGTGACAAAACTGATATGTCAATAGAATGAGGGGGTTTCAAAAAAAGAAAAAGAAAAAAAGCTCAAAGGATAAGCCAGTATTTTTTTTACCCCAACATACTGGTTTGAGCCAGGCATATGTGCCATGATCTCCTCCCTACAAATCCAGAAAAAGATTTACCACTTTAATTTTGCTTTTGGCGTGAAACCTGCCCCAACAGATGGATGGCCTCAGGAACGCTAATAATTTCCACGTGGGACAAATGTCCTGAAACAGCACAGCTTCCAGATCCTTGCATTTCCCTTCTTCTCCCAGTGGCCCTCCTTATATAATGACTAAGGCATCTGATCCGAACGGCATACATTTTTCAAGCAACAGCCGTTAAGTGGGAGGCTGAATATATTTCATGTCCTCCAGCCTTCTGGATAGATGGGAACACTCGGGGACATTTGTGCGCATGTGTTTGTTATTTTGCTTCTAATTAAAACTTGGCTTTTTATCACGAGGTGAACTGAACGATTCCTGCAAAATTTGAATTTAGGTGGGTCACTGGGACCAGAGATTTACTGGTTTATATTATTCACCGGTAAATCTCTGGTCCCCGGTGACTGGCCCCAAATTCTATTTCGCATCATTATCCTGGGACACGTATATTTGCCTTCATTCGAGCTATTCCTACCTGAATTGTGACCGAAAGTTTTTTCCGACGCTTTGAGGGACTCCAGAAGATGAAGAAAAGTGACGCAATCATACTGAGTCAAGTACTGTAGTAGCGTGCGAAGGATCTTCAAATCTTGGACCAGAGATTTGGTCTTGGATCCAAGCTGGTGCCAAAGAGGATCTAAATAGTGACGAATTATCTGGAGGTACAGCATTGGGAATAATGGTTAGTGTGTGGTGCAGTGATCTACACTTGATCCAAGTCAGCTAACCTCTTAACAGATTTAGCAATAGCACTTAGACTTACATACCGCTTCACAGTGCTTTACAGCCCTCTCTAAGCAGTTTACAGAGTCAGCCTGTTGCCCCCAACATTCTGGGTCCTCATTTTACTAACCTCAGAAGGCTGGAAGGCTGAGTCAACCTTGAGCCAGTCAGGATCGAACTTCTGACTATGGGCAGAGTCAGCCTATAACGCTGCATTCTAACCACAGGGAGGGAGGGAGGGAGGGAGGGAGGGAGGGAGGGAGGGAGGGAGGAAGGAAGGAAGGAAGGGCAATAGCACTTAGACTTATATGCCACTTCACAGTGCTTTACAGCCCTCTCTAAGCGGTTTACAGAGTCAGCCTGTTGCCCCCAATCTGGGTCCTCATTTTACTGACCTCAGAAAGATGGAAGGCTGAGTCAACCTTGAGCCGCTCAGGATTGAACTCCAGGCTGTGGGCAGAGTTTGCCTGCAATATGGCATTCTAATGCAGTATTTAGTATTGAGATCCTGCAAACCTTTAAAAAGAATCAAATCATGGATTTGTTTCCATTCCTCAGTGTTGCCCATTCACAGCCACACCTGATTCCATTGAAATTTTAGGGATCTTAGATTAAGGCTGTTTAGCCCAAAATGTGCTTATTAAAATAAATAAATAAAAAGAATCCCGATTCCAATGATGTTATGATCCTGGCACACAACTGGCAAATAAAAGAACATTTATTTCATTGTTAACGAGCTTACGATAAGCAAGCCAGGGACTTGGAGAACTAATAAAACATTCCTTTATATAAAAACACTGTCCAAGTATTACCAGATGTCAGCCCCTCCATTAAAAAAAAAAAGATAAACTTCGCTCCCTAAACTAAACACAGCTGGTAAGAAAGGAGAAAAGTTCAGCTGGAGAGTTTTGACTAGGTGCTGCTGAAGCTCATGACATTTCACAAACCATAAAATAATAATAATAAAAAAAACAGCGGAATTCCTTCCAAAAGAAACAGATGCATGATCTGAGGAGACTTTTGCTAAATTAAGGGAAGGGAAACTGCCATTAATGAATGTAAGAGGCACATCTTAGGATGGCCAACAATCAACAGAAACCTATTTTTTCCTTCTTATAGCCAAACATTTCACCTGAGCTGATTCTGTCCTGGAATATCCTTCAAATGCCACTGCTAAGCTTGAGAAGCTGAAGGCTCTTCATTCCAGCTCCACAGACTGTTATCTCATTACTAAATGATCACCCCCCCTCCCGACAAGCTTCCCCAGGCTCAACCACAATGAAGTCCAACTTCGATCCTGCAAATGCAGCACAGAAACATCTGTCACGTTTCGAAGCAGCGTTTTGCTGTAGTGCGACAAATACTGCTACTCAGCTTGCCTAACGAACTTGGGAAGAGGAGAGAGGTTTGGAACGCAGACTTCAAAGATTAAGAAGCCAGACCGTGAGACTCAAGGCCGTCACACCAGGTGTCTGGCCAGGCCTAGAGATGCTTTCTCATAACAATATTTTCCCACTTGATTGGGCAAGGTGACCTGACCCAGAGGGAGGAGGGAGAATTCAATGCTTTTACTATATGGGTTTGGGAGGGGTCTTGCCAGAGCTGGTTTTGCTTTCATTAGTGCCAAAGTGATGTACTCAATAACATTTTACATTAAAAGATCGAAATGTCTCGAAGGTGTTTGTTTGGTTGGGTTCGTCAGGAGAAACCTTGATAACTTCACTGAACAAGAGTTGAATGTGAATCCAACTTTAGAATGCCCGTTTAAAAGTAGAACATTTCAATTCGAAGGAAGAGACGCCACTCCTCTCAGACTGACGATGCCCATACAAATCAATACAATCCATATGGCAAGCTGAGAAGGGGGTACCTTTTCAAATGCCATGCCAATGGCGTTTTCTAACGACAGGTCCTCCACTTCCAGAGCAGGGTTGCACTGCTTCAGTTCTTTCAGACACGCGTTCAGGATGTCCAATATGGAACTCTGAATGGCACGCATGGCTGAAGTCATGGTGATGTGGATTTCCACCACTTCAGGCTTGTGTTGCTCTAAACAAGAGTGCACCACCGCGTGAAACCTGGAGAAGAGAAAGACAGGAAGATCTCAGCAACGAAGTGCACAAATCAACCCCCGTCCTTGGTTTCTAGCTGTGGACAGTTGATCTGTCAGAGCATGCACCGTCTTATTGCGCTGAGGTAACCTAGGAGTAAATACAGTAAACAGTGGTTTGTATTAAACGTGGTTCATGTCACACATTACCTGCAAATGTACACTAGAAATAAAATACATACACGGGATAACGCAGCAAACTCCAACGCACAGCAATGACAGCAGGAAACAGGCGAGAAAGACTCCAGCAAGGCCTTCCCTTTTGTACTCAAGCTCTTCAAGGGATACAGACTCCTGATGAGTCATTCCTAACATTGCATCGTTCGTCTCACATTACGCAAGCTGGTTAGCTTCTAAATCATTACCTTGACATGATCTAAGTCCTCCGGTTGGAAGGATCTTTTCAATCCCAAAGGCGCTTTTTCCAAAAGACAATTGGATTTTCTGGGGATTTTTTTTTATTTATTTGAAAACGTTTCGCTCCTTATCCGAGAAGCTTCTTTGGTTCTGGATGAGAAGCAGAATGTTTTCAGAGGAAAAAAAAACAAAACCCAAGGAATTCCAGTTGCCTTTTGGAAAAAGCACCTTTGGGGAAACCGTGAGCTGGATGATTGAGGATCTCCATGGAGCCTTTCCATCCTTAAGCCACCTTACCTTGGCCAGAGATACAGCTTCCTCACGAAGAGGTTTCGCATGACTCTTTCCACGTGACAAAAGCCGGTGTTAAAAGCCACCGGGTTATCGCTGAAGGCTTTGACGAAACCTTGCTTGTTCTTCTGCCGATAAAGCCGCAAGATGAAAGCTTCTTGGCAAGACTCAATGATCCTGTGGGCTTTGTACACCAGAATTCCTGGCGGGATAACAAGAATAAATTGGAAGCAGGGGTGATGGTGGTGGGGAATCCAGAACAAAACAGACGGAGAGGACATAATGTTTTTTCAAGACAGGTCAAGAAGTTTTAAAGGCTTTGCCGACGAAACAGCGTAAGATGTTTTTTCTAACTATCCTTTGGCACCTCCTCCAGGGAGACAAGAAGGGACGCTTTTCATTCCTTCTTCAGGACAGCGATGGACAGGATCAGCTCATGAAATTCAAACAAGAAGCAGAAGTATTCCCTGGTCTTAGAAGTTTTATTCAAATGAAGTACCAAAGCTTTATGGGATGCCTCTACTCAGAAATATGACCCATGGAATACAACAGGATTTACTCTCAGATAAAAGCTCATAGGATTAAGAAGCAACCACTATGATCAGCTAGAACAGGGGTCTTCAAACCTGGCAACTTTAAGACTTGTGGACTTCGACTCCCAGAATTCCTCAGCCAGCCAGGGCTGGCTGAGGAATTCTGGGTGTCGAAGTCCACAAGTCTTAAAGTTACCAAGTTTGAAGACCCCTGAACTAGAATCTCTAGGAAAAGCCACAAGCCACACAGAAAAGCATTTCCTTTTCAGAATGCGCCTTTAAACAGTTGGGCATCTCTCTCAATAAAAAGATCTTCAATCGATGGATCATAAAGATTTCCAAGACTGAACCCAGCTATTTTTGTCCTAACGCTACAGATCAGCCACAAAAATGCTGTGATTACGGTATTATGTGATATAATAATAATAATTTTTATTCTACAGTCACAGACCAAAAATTATGTGATATTTTTATTCCCACCTTTCCTCAAAACTGGTCAGCAGTCTCCATTTCCAGTTTTAGCGGTTGGCTTTAGAGCAGTCTTTTCCAACTTTGAAGATAGGTGGGCTTCAACTTCCAGAATTCCCCAGCCAGCGCGGTAAATGTTACACATGCTGGCTGGGAAATTCTGGGAGTTGCAATCCACACTTCTTCAAGTCGCAGAAATTGTGAAACCCTGGCTTAGAAAGACAGAAAGTGACTAGTTCAGGATGATCCTGCAAACTTCATGACCTAATTCCAGCCATTATCTCTAACTAAGCGGCACAGGTTTTTAATGCAGGAAAGAATGTCCTGGGCATGTCCCCATGACTAAGCTATTAGCTTACGCTGCATTTTTAATAGACCTTCTCTCATGCTGACCTCTAGTGGGAACGAACCCTATAAAACAAAGAACGTTATTTGAAATTTGCCTTCATGTGAACCCAGAGGAACAATAGACCTACATTTTTTTTCAGTCTAGACTCAAAACTATGCAAGGCATGCCGTGAGGCCGGAATGACACCCAGCTGTAAACTCCTTACCCGTGATAAGATCTGTAGGAATCCTGTCGGTCAGAAAATCCACCACCAGGATTCGGCTAGTGGCAAAAATAATTCCTCCTTGGGTGTAAACTTCATAGCGGCTGTTGCTGGCAATTTCATTTGTAACTCGGCGAGGAAGATAAGCAACATTATCAGTCTTTAACTGGTCAATAAAATATTCCTGGCAAAGGACAAATGATTCAGAGTGAAGAGGAAGATAAGCAACATTATCAGTCTTTAACTGGTCAATAAAATATTCCTGGCAAACGACAAATGATTCAGAGTGAAGAGGAAGATAAGCAACATTATCAGTCTTTAACTGGTCACTAAAATGTACCTGATAAAAGGAAAAATGAGTCAGAGAAAGCCAGGTAGACAAAAAAAGGATGCTTTTTGAATGCATTGTCCAGTAACATGCCAATAACATTACAGTAGAATCGTGGGCTGATCTTATCGAGGATGGCTAGCTTGGGTCACCCATTGGCCTTTTCCAGAATATTTCCCAACCTCCACTTTGAGGATTTGTATTCCTTAGGCTAATTCCTTATTAGAGCAATTATTTAAAAATTTCTTTTTTTATTTCTACAAACCTTAGACTCCCCAAACTCAGGGTCAACTATTAAGCATAAGTGGAGGATTTTGGCTATATCAGAATTGGTTTTCAGCAAATATGTTTGCTATTAATATATATAGTTGATTATCCAGAAGTTAAGGAATCTATCTATCTATCTATCTGTCTGTCTGTCTGTCTGTCTGTCTGTCTATCTATCTATCTATCTATCTATCTATCTATCTATCTATCTATCTATTCATCTATATTTGGACATAATTCTAGGCACATATAGGAAAAGCAACCCCATTGAAAAAGTGCACTTTACTTCTAAGCAAGCATTCATAGATCATGTTATAAATCTGAATTTTCTCTATGGCATCCTTAGGTTAAAATGCTACACAATATTTGTCAAGTAATGGAGCCCACTGAATTAAACAGAGGAATTATTCTTGAGTCGATATGCATAGGCTTGTAGGCATTTGAATATCATTAGTTGACATTAGGAGACATAAAATGTTATACGTTACTAAATATTTCACAACCTCGATGATGCCTTAAGATTTGGCACATTTTTAACATTTGATTACACATTTATTTCTTCCTTTAATTGCCTCTGAGTTTAAACTGTATGGTTGTTTCTAATAAAAATAATAATAACGGGAATAATTCACTTGTTCTGAGCTCCTTGCAAGAAAGACCAGCTCAAATGGAAAGGGAACTAAGCTTCAGACAGATAACTGGTGCAAACTACTCTCGGAAGGACCCAGGAGGCAGGACAAGGCCAGGCCCACCTCAGGTTCAACCCCTTTCATGTCAGCCCCTCCTCAGGAGCTGGTGGTTAAGGCACCAGGCTAGAAACTGAAGGTGGGCCTGAGGCACACAGGCCCACCACGTCGGAAAATCTTGCTAAGAAAACTGCCACGATGGATGGATGGATGGACAGTAAGCTGGGGCAGAAGTTAAAGCAACAGGCTAGCCCAACCCACCTCACAAGGTTGTTGTTGTGGGGAAAATAACAGGAGGAAGCAGTCTTAGATATGTCTGCCACCTCAAGTTATTGATACAAATAATAAAGACTGGAGAGTAGGAGTTCTAGTCCCGCCTTAGGCATGGAAGCCAACTGTGTGACTTTGGGCCAATCACCAGGAGACGGTGAGTTCTAGTCCCACCTTAGGTATGAAAGCCAGCTGGGTGACTTTGGACCAATCACCAGGAGACCGTGAGTTCTAGTCCCGCCTTAGGTATGAAAGCCAGCTGGGTGACTTTGGGCCAATCACCAGGAGACTGTGAGTTCTAGTCCCGCCTTAGGTATGAAAGCCAGCTGGGTGACTTTGGACCAATCACCAGGAGACCGTGAGTTCTAGTCCCGCCTTAGGCATGGAAGCCAGCTGGGTGACTTTGGGCCAGCCCCTCGCTCTCAGCCCAGCCTACCTCACAGGGTTGTTGTTCTTGTGGGGAAAATAAGAGCGGGAGCATTGGACCTGTACCAAAATAAAGGCAGGACAGGCCTCTGCCCTCCCTCCTCCCTCAATGACCGGCCTGGCCTTCCCACCTAAATTGGGCCAACCCAGAACAGAAGCCCTCTAGGCCTCTACAGGCGCTCAGGGCCGGCGGCTTCCTCTAGGGCGCGGCGTTAACCCGGGTTGAGCGTCTCGTGGGAACTCGGCCCGGGTGAGGGCGAGGGTCGCGCCTACCTCCTCCGCAGGGCTGGTGTTCAGCACCAGCACCAGCCGGGTGGGCTCGCAGTAGAGGCGAAGGAAGCGCAGAAGCAGGCGGTCGACGCCCAGCCCGCGGGCGCAGATGACCAGCCCGTCCTGGTGGAAAAGATCCAAGAAAATCTGCGTTTCGTGTTCCAGAGGCGGCCCGGCCGCCATGGCCGGCAGCTGTCACCAGCACCCCCTCTGCGCATGCGCCGGGAGGACCCCCCGCGCTCGCAAGGTAGAGCGACGCACGAACGGAAACTTCCTGTGGTGGGAAGGTGACGCTCCTTTCAGGCCGGAAGCTCCTCTGTGGATGCGGCGGGGGAGGGCAGGGCTCTTGCGAAAGGAGGAACGGCCGGAGCTGCTCTCGTCAATTAGAGATACAGAAAACTCCGCTGCCATCTAGCGGTCAGCGAGTTGATCGTTTCAGGCTTTATTGCAATTGTTTGATCTAGTCTAGCCTCTCCGGACGCCAATTATATTCTGCAGCGTTTCTTAATCATTTTCAGAAGTCTGGACTTCAACTCCCCAAATTCTCCAGCCAGACTTCTTCAGGTAGCTAAGGTTGAGAAACTCCGTTCTAGAGGGCTTTATAAGTATAGAGCATCGGAATAGAGTTTTAAAAAGTATACAACACAAGAAGCCAGAAGGGATGGTCAAGACCTGCACCACGATTAAGACAGCAGAAGGGAAGGGGTGGTTTGGATGGCCAGGAGTCCCCCCACCCCCCACCCCGCATCCAGGATCCAATGTTGCCATTTTTTTAGGAAGGGAGAAAAGGAGAAAGGAGAAGAGAGGAAGGAAGGAAGGAAGGAAGGAAGGAAGGAAGGAAGGAAGGAAGGAAGGAAGGAAGGAAGGAAGGAAGGAAGGAAGGAAGGAAGGAAGGAAGGATATCCCCGTTTAAAGCAGGGATATCCAACTTGGCCACTTTAGGATCTGTGGGATCTGGGAATTGAAGGTCTTAAGGCCACCCCGGCTTTAGAGAGTCCCATTCCGAGGGTGCAGATCTGCGGTTTTGAATTGCGGCAGCCGCGCGCGCCAAAGCCAAGTCCTGGGCAGAGCTCCGCCCCTGCCGAAGGCGCGTGCACGCGCACTCGCAGAGATCCAGACGCCGGCCGGCCGGCCGGCCTGCTCTTCCCTTCCGGGTTCCTGCGCGTCCCCGCTGCTGCTGCCGCCGCCGGCGCCGCCGCTGCTAGTTGCCGCTGGTCCCATCATGATTTTCTTGCTGGCCTTTTTCGCCAGCATCTTCCAAACAGGTGAGCAGGGAGTGGAAGGCGCCAGGTCGATGTCTCAGTAACTACTAATCGTGATTTGTTCTGCTGCTGCTTGCCCTTGGATCTCCCAAAGCTGCGTGTCGCGTCTTCCTGACACCCCTTAGTCCTTTCTAGATTCGGATGGTGTGTGTGTGTGTGTGTGTGTGTGTGTGTGTGTGTGTGTGTGTATTCCTCTCCCCACGTGCAAACGACCCCAACCCTCAGTCCAGAAAAAACGAAGGGGAATGGAAGCCTCCCCTTTGCAAACGTGGCTGATGCCTCTGCAGGTTAATCTGGCGTTAAAAGGGCGAGGGGGTCAGATCCCTTTCAGACGGGAGGGATTCGCCTTTTCTCCGTTGCTAGCCTGATTGGGCTGGGCAGGAAGGAGTGTGGAAGGTGACGAGGCCCTTGGGATGCTGGCCTTCAGTAATTCTTAAAAAAAAAAAAAACATCTTTATATCCTTGCTGTGAAAAAGCAGCTCTCCACCCTTTTCCCCCAGAGCTATCGTGGCTTGAAGATGCTGTCAACAGACAAGCTATTACAAGCAGTCCTCGGTTTACAATCACAAAAGAGACTGGACTGTTTGTTGTTAAGTGCAACATATGACTGCAACTTGCTACCTCCTGCCGGCTACCCCAAGGGCAGGGATAGGCAACATTGGCTCTTTTATGACTCCTGGACTTCAACTCCCAGAATTCCTGAGCCAGCCACACTGAGGGGAAAGGGAGAGGTTTCCATGCTTAGCCATGCTGGCTCAGGAATTCTGGGAGTTGAAGTCCACAAGTCATAAAAGAGCCAAGGTTGCCTACCCCTGCCCATGGGCTTTGCTTGTCAGAAGCCAGCTGGGAAGATCATAAATGGCCTTGAAAAAAACATCACAGAAAAAAAAAGGTGATGTGCGACTAATCCTCACACTCACAACCATCACTACATCCCCAGTCACATGATTCAGCTGCTTGGCAACTGGCACGTATTTACAGCAGTTCCAGCATCCTGGGGTCACGTCGATTTGACATTTGCTACCTTTCCAGTTGACGAACCAAGTCAATGGGGGAAGCTGGGTTCACTTAACGACGACAAGATTCACTTAACCACTGCAGTGGTTCGCAGTAACCGTGGCAACAACCTAACAAGCGGCTTGCTTAGCAGTGGAAGTTCTGCTTCTGTTTGTTGAGGACCACCTGCAATGAGAGTGACTTGGTATCCGTGATTACCAGACCAAGGGTGGGCCTTAGATGGCTCTCCATTCTTGGAGTCTTCAGGCCTTGCTCATGCGTAACGCCTGGTTCTTGTTTCCAGCTTTTACGGGTGTGAACGAACGCACTTTCCTTGCCATCAAGCCAGATGGCGTACAGAGGCATCTGGTCGGCGAGATCATCCGGCGTTTTGAGAAGAAAGGCTTCAAGCTGGTGGCGATGAAGCTCATGCAGGTGAGAACAGCCAGCAAACCTCCCCAAATAGCTTCTTTGGCGCTCAAGGACTGCAGCTGAGATCTTTCCCGTTGTGAGCGACCTGATCTGTTTTAAATTAGAGGTGTCCAACTGTCAACGAAGCTTTTATTATTTATTGAAGTTCACAGATCTCAATAATACCCATCTCTTTAAATGCAACTCTGGCGGGTTAACAGAAATTAAGACAAATGAAGGGGAACATATGTCCCAGGATAATGTTGCAGGATCCAATTAGTCAGTTCACTTCTCTCTAGCACACTCTTGCAGAGAGAGGTTCTGCAAGGATGGACTCCAGCACAGGTCCAAAAGCTCAGAAGACTAAACCTTTGGTCCAGGTGACTGACCCAGAATCGATCCTGCAAAGATGGAGGCAAAACAATAAATGAGATCAAAAACCCAAGATGGCCATCAAGGAAACTGTGAAGCCAGTGAATATGACCTCAACTATTTTCCTGGCTTCCGTGCCTGGGAAAATAGCCAATCTTAAGGACTTTCTGGAAAGCCAGCAAAATCAGAGCCAACAGCAGCCTTGAGTGGCATGGTATGTCCAGTCCAAGTTCTGTTTAATTATCCTTTTTTCATACCATTTTGCAGATCATGGATTCTGTCCATTTAACCCAGTGCTTCTCAATCTCAGCACCTTTTAAGATGAGTGAATTTGAATTCCCAGAATTCCCCCAATTGTCATGCTGGCTGGGTGAATTCTGGAGTTGAAGATTACCCCTCTTAAAGTTGCTGAGGTTGAGAAAGCTGATCAAACCAAAACTAATTATAATTATTAGTCTTCCTCTGGTTTGGTGATTGTTGTTGTTAATTGCGAAGTCGTGTCCAACCCATCGCAACCCCATGGACAACGTTCCTCCAGGCCTTCCTGTCCTCTACCATCTTCTGGAGTCCATTGAAGCTCACGCCTACTGCTTCAGTGACTCCATCCAGCCACCTCATTCTCTGTCATCCCATTCTTCTCTTGCCCTCCATCTTTCCCAGCATCAGGCCCTTCTCCAGTGAGTCCTTCCTTCTCATTAGGTGGCCAAAATACTTGAGTTTCAACTTCAGGATCTGGCCTTCTAAGGAGCAGTCGGGGTTGATCTCCTCCAGGACTGACCGGTTTGAATGCCTTGCAGTCCAGGGGACTCGCAGGAGTCTTCTCCAGCACCAGAGTTCAAAGGCCTCAATTCTATGGCGCTTTGGTGATACTTGGGGCAAATAACATTTTATCATTCTATATCTGCTAATTCAAAACATTTCATTCCTACCGGATTCAGGCAAAATGCCAGATAGGTAACAAACATAGAGATCTAATCTGGCTGAGATCTTTTTATCCCTTATCTTGTATCATCGTATTATAGTTCCTTATGCATTCTGTAGAACAGTTGACCTTATTTTTTTTTTAAAAAAAGTCTCTTTTGAACTTTCAAGTACGTGTTGAAGCTGAGTTTGATGAGGAACCCACTCAGCATTCTTAATTCCTTCCCAATCTGCAGGTGGGAGCTTAGTATCCAGTGTTTTTACGAAAGTCTGTAACACGTTGATCGCATCTGATGTATCTTTTGCTCAGGCTTCAGAAGAATTGCTGAAGGAACATTACATCTCTCTCCGTGGGCGTCCTTTCTTCAGCCGCTTGGTGAAATTCATGAGTTCGGGACCCATTGTGGCCATGGTGAGGAACAGTGATATGAGATGCTAAATATCAAATCATTAAGTTTCCTGCGGTCAGATGCTCCTCACTGAGAAACAACAGAAGTCCAAGGGCTCAGCTAGTTTTCCAGACCCAGCCCGAGACGTTTGTTAAGGCAAGCAACCTTGGCCAAGTGCGACTTTTGAGTTGCAAGAATTTTTCCTCCTCTATTTATAGACGCCCCAAATGTTCTCTCCTGGAATATTTTGATCCGTCGTCTGAAGTTTCTAGGGCAGCTTCAACACAGCTTGAATTGAAAACAATATTGGCATTTTTCGTGACTTAAAATACTTGGTGCGCACTTGGTTGAGGCTTTGTTGTGTCTTTATTGGGCACTGGCTTTTTCTTGGCCTTAACTGCTTTTCACGAGATGCCATAGTCGTACCCGCCAATTGAGGCAGGACTAACCTGTGTGCCTTCTCTATTTCATCAGGAGAGTTATATTTAAAAAAAAAAACAAAAAAAAAACCAGGAATGGATTGTGAAACCTAATAGGATGAAGGATATTTATTGACTAGCCTTTACTTTCATGATTATTGTTATTAGCGATTATGATTATTTAGTATGATGTTAATTATTGCTATTTAAGATGAATGATACTGATTAACTTTTCTTTTTTTTTTCTTATGATCATTGTCATTCTTGGCGACTATAATTGTTTAGTATTATATTAACTAAGGTTATTTAATTTAAAGCTAACAAGATAAATGACATTTATTGACTAAGCTGTTTTTTATGACTTATTATTAGTGATTATAATTACTCAGTATTACATTAACTATTTATTTAGTAGGTAAACGATACTTATTAACTAACTTTTATTTTTTATGATTACGATTATTTTTTGTGATTATAAATTTTTTTAGTATTATTTTCGTTACTGTTATTTAACATTTGTACCCAGATGACAGTCTCCTTGCTAAAGCGATGAATTACTGTGTGTGGGGGGGGAAGGTAAACCCACTATGGTATCTTTCCCTACCCTTATCCCAACCTCACTCCCCAGCCCCATCCAACACCCTTACCGATCCTACCCCTTCCCCATCCTTATAAAATATTTAAAATAGAATATTCAAAAAAAAAAAACAGGACCAAAGTTTACCAAAGTTACATTATTCCTGCAAGAGGTTTTAGGTAGCTGAAAGAGAGGTATCCAAATCGTTGCTTTTCACCGTTCTTTCTTGGCTTTCTGTAGGTCTGGCAAGGGCAAGAGGTAGTGAAAACTGCACGGATGATGATTGGAGAAACCAACCCGGCCGATTCCAAACCGGGAACCATCCGAGGAGATTTCTGCATTGAAGTGGACAAGTGAGTCGAAGTCATGGCAGGTAGAGGCCTTGACTGACGACCATAGTTGAGCCCAAAATTTCTGTTGCTAAGGGAGACATTTGTCGCGTGAGTTTTGCCCCATTTTATGACCTTGCTTGCCACAGTGAAGTGAATCATTGCAATTGTTAAGTGATAAATATGAGTCAGTTGATGAGTGGCTGAGCTTTGGTCACGTGACCATGGGGATGTGATTGGCCGTAAGCCTGAAAAAGTCATACGTCGCTTTTTTCCAGTGCCGTTGTAACTTCGAACGGTCACTAAATGAACTGTTATAAGTCAAAGACTACCTGTAGTTTCTTTCTGTTCACAGGCTCTCTTCCGGTCCCTAGCAAGTAAGCTATTTAAAGGGATAAAAACTGCTCTTTTTTAAAAGCACTCTAGCTGTACCCTTGGCTTCATCTTTATTAACAAACCCTACGTTATTAGTTGTTTGAACACCCCAACTATCATCACCAGACAGAGCCTGCATAAGTTTATCAAGTTTAGCTTGAGAATGTCATTCAGAGACGTAAAAATAGCTACAACTGTAAAACCTGTGTGTAAGCAAAGCTCTCCTGGTGCCTTTTGAATCGTCTCTACAACAGGGGTCTTCAAACTTGGCCCTTTTATGACTTGTGGACTTCAACTCCCAGAATTCCTCAGCCAGGCACGGGTGGTTATCAAGTAGCTTTTTTCTTTCTCCTTGTCTCCGTCTCTTGTAAATGATGGGAGGTAGAATTATAAGGAACTTTTCTGGGTAACATAGAGCGAGGTGAGCCTCGTCTTTTATGTAATATGTTTTTCTCCAAATGGATTCAACTTCTCCTTACACACTGCTGTTTCCTTCTCTGCAGGAACGTCGTTCACGGCAGCGATTCGATAGAGAGCGCTCAGCGAGAAATTGCACTCTGGTTTCGTTCTGAGGAGCTGGTGTGTTGGAAAGATAGCAGAGAGCACTGGATTTATGAATAACCATCACAAAAAAAAAAATCTCAGGGTTTGCTCGGAATCTTCTGAATGTATTGCACACTGACTCCTGTCGAATAGAGCCCTGGTTGAGAAAATTTGTGGAGTCTAACATTAGAATAATATCTGTGAGCTACAAAAGCACAAATACGCAGAAGTCTTCCAATCAGATATTATTCTTCAAATGTCCCTCTTACAGGGCTCCATGAAGTTCTTCACTCCAATCTCTTATTTGGTTGTTTCGTTGCTTGAGCTGTCTGGTCAAAGATGGGGAATATTCCTTTAAGTTTTCATTTAATTAACGTCAGGATAAAAGAAAGCAGAGCAGTTTGATTGCCAAGCAGTGAAAAATAACTTGTTCCCAATTAGCAGGATGCAGAGGGAATAAAGCCGTATGATTTTGTTTGGGGGGGGGGGGTATTTATTTTCCAGTTTAAATGCTAAAGCAAATATTCAGTTTAAGGGGCAGGAAATAATGATGGCTGAAAAGGCAGGATTTCTGCCCCCCTCCCCCCCGTTTGATTTTTCCACCTATCTAAAGTGAGTTTTTAATACTTCAAGATGGACAAGTGCTTTAATTCATTTCTACTGCTATGCTCAGCCGCTGGGATTGCAAAAAAAAAAAAATGTATAGAACAGGGAACAAATTAATGCCTGATTAAGAGAGCGGCCTGCAAGATCTATTAGGTTTCTATGCTAGTAAATTACCAACTGAAATGCTGGAACAAGACACAATGCTCTATTTGCAAATACTTTCCAAGGATATTTGTTTAGCTGTACAAGCCTATTGCTTTTCGACAGTGCCTTTTGTTTTGTAAAATAAATGTGGGAAAGATTGCCGTTTTCATTCCTTCTGTTTTCAGAGAGGTTGTATAATTAGAGATTGTGGATTGTTGAGTCTGGAGAAGGCAAGGCAACAATAGGATTGCCCCCTTGAGGGATTGCAAAATGAGGACTCAGCAAGCAAATATCATGGCAATTGCACAGCTGGATTTTCATAAATCCAGTAGCCAATAGAAGAGAATATTTGTAGCTCAGCATTGAACTATGATGTTCTCTGAGCTCAATTGTTGACTTGCAGACATTTCATTACCCTGCTAGGTCACATCATCACTGCTAGAAGGGCTTTGCTTTCCGTTTATATAGCCTGTCAGTGAGTGTGTTGTTTTCTCCTTGGGAGCCCCTTGATTAGGCTGTTTACTTTGATTAGCTTATCTACTTCACCAAAACACTTCCTTGCCAGCAATCCACACCCAGATAAACCGAAATTAACACAAGGATTAATACCACACCAAAAATCAAGCAGCAAACAATAATACCACAGTGAAGAAGCTACCAATTCAGACAAACAGTAAACAACAGCCTAACCAAGGAGCTACCAAGGAAAGAACAACACTCCTATGAATGCTGACAAAGCAAGCCACTAGTCCAGTACATTAAAAAGAGAGCAAACCCCACTCCCTTCTAGCACTGATGATGTTACCTAGTTGGGTCACGAAATGTCTGCAAGAAAACAAGCCAGCTCAGAGAGCACCAAGGAGCCCACAGTCACCTTCCTCCTCCTCCCCCTCCCCTTCTCTTCACAAACCCCACTCCCTTCGAGCACTGATGATGTTACCTAGTTGGGTCACGAAATGTCTGCAAGAAAACAAGCCAGCTCAGAGAGCACCAAGGAGCCCACAGTCACCTTCCTCCTCCTCCCCCTCCCCTTCTCTTCACAAACCCCACTCCCTTCTAGCACTGATGATGTTACCTAGTTGGGTCACGAAATGTCTGCAAGAAAACAAGCCAGCTCAGAGCACCGTGGCCTGCACAATATGCCCCAGTCAATCAGAACTCTGAACACACGCTTGACAATGTCATTTTTTTCACTGGTGGGTATTCCAATAAGAAGCCGAGGCCTCGGCGGTTTGCAAGTGGGATGCTTCCATCTTTCTCAGGGGCTCAGCAATGCTCTCAGACCCGTGACGATAATACATTTTTATTACATACAGAACAGATATGATTTTCACTTTGTTTGGTAGCACATCAGGGCGAAAGCATGGGAGAGGTGTGTTTCCATACAGCCGTCTCTTTACATCTTCAAACAGCAGAGAGTTTACAGCCTCAAGACACATTTTTTAAAAAATCCTTTTATAACGTACAAGTTAACTTTACATACATCACAGTGGAATTGCAGCAGGAAAAGTCCGTCTGTGAGGCCCACCAAGTCAGCCTTTCGCCAAGCTGGCTGATCACCCCTAAAAAGGAGCCCGTTCTTTGGGTGCTGTTTCCTTCACCGTCTCCTCCTCTCCATGCCGTCACACGTGTGCTTCTTTCCAACTGCAAAAGGCTTGGGAGCAGATGCAGCAGACAAGCAAGGTTAGAATTAATTAAGTGCCAGAAAAATGAGAGAGGCTGGAGGCTTCGTCAAACTTTAAAAACAAAGACAGAAACAAATGTGGTTTCAAATGCATGTAAGAACGGGATATGCTCTCGTGCCTTTGCTAAGTTTTATTTTTGCTTAGTTTTTTTTTTCTTTGCAGAGTTTCTTAACCTCGGCCGCTTTAAGAAGTGTCGGCCTCAACTCCCAGAATTCTCCCTCACTGGAAGTCCAAATTTCTTAAAGTAGTCCAGAAACACTGGGTACCCATCCCATGCGCACTCTGTCTCTCTTTATATAGGCTTGCTTGTTCATTTGTTCATCCTCCCTTGGGAAAAAGCAGTGCTCTGTAGCTTTATCCAAAAACACGTCCCATCAAACTATGAGACATGAATAGCACTATGGCTCCAATCAACCTTTCGTTCTTAAACCGTGGAGCCGTTTTTTGTTGGCTTGATGGGTTGTCGTGCTCTATCAGCCTTCCTCAATTGGCTGCCCTTCCTGTTGGAAGTACAACTTTCTGAATTCCCTTTTGGCCAGGTGGATTTAGAGCTTTGGGGAAAGGTAGTCCTGATATGTCTAGATAGGTGGTAGCACCTGGCGAAGCATGGCTGATCTCCAAAAGCCAAGCAGGTCAGACTGGGATGGGAGACCACCAACAAACCCCAGGGTTGTAGGCTAGACTGGGCAGTTGAAAGAAGGGGAAGAAGGCGGCCACGCGGACATGTTGATGAAGACCCTAGAAGCTGACCTTAATTCAATGAGTAATTGCTTTTGTAGACCCAGCTGGAAGGCACCCAGTTGGGAAAGGCTAGAAGAGGACATTCTTCACATCTGAGGTGGCCCTGCTGTCAAGATGGGAATCTGATCAAGTTCATCATCCTTTGAGCCACCTCCAAACACTGTATGGAAGATAAAGTTCATCTCCTGATCAGCTTTTTTGGACATCACTATACTCAAACAACACTCTCGTCATCTGCCTCAGATTCCTCTTGCTACTTCTACCAGTCGTGGTCTGAGAAGGAAGGCTTTCTCAACCTCCAACTGTCTTTCACTTCTCCTCTTCCCTACTTCCTTCTCCCGGACAATTGCCTATCTCTCTGCAGATTCCATTCCTACCTTCTCTGATCCATTTGTCCTCCACGTTTGCTTGATTTCTCCTGGCTTATAACCTGATTTTTCTCTTTTCTGAGATAGATAGCCTGAAAGACGCATTTTGTGACTTATATCCCAGCAGCTCCCAGCAGAGCACCCCCAGATACATCGACGGTCGTTTCAGCCTCCAAAATATCCATCCAACACAGCTCTGGAATACTACAATATTTCAAGGGTGAAGAAGTTCAGATTTTTCTGGTTTGCTGAAGGCAGGATGCTAAGCATGTACATTTGCCTTCCCATCCTTCAGAATGTCATTTGCTATAAGGCAGGTATAGAATCGCAAGAAGACAATTCCTCTTTCAGATTGCTTCCTTGATTGCCTGGTAAAGCTTTATTGTCTTTCCTGCATCTGTATCCTTCTGCTCCTCCCAAGAGCTTCCAGACTGGTGCCTAGACCGCAGTGAACCAACCCACCAGTGCCCAATTAAAATAAACTTAGTGACGGGAACTCATCCTGTGCCCAGAGCCCCTATTCTAGATACAATGCCAACTGCTGACCTGTGGCTATAATCCCCAAACATACCTGCAAAACCTTCCTGGTACAGATTTTAAGATACTTTAGCCAAGCTTGCTCCCAAATGCTTTTCTCGTGTCTGGACCTCACAGAATAATAGTGAAGGAGAAAGGACAAGGGATGTTGCTTGCTCTCAGAAACATCTCACTCGTACTGGCTTGGAGACCAACCCCAACTGTCAACCCAGTTTCCATGGTGGCAAAGGGAATAAGCCAGTTAAGCAGTTCACAGGTACTTTTCCCCATGCAGGTAGGTAGGTAGGTAGGTAGGTAGGTAGGTAGGAAGGAAGGAAGGAAGGAAGGAAGGAAGGAAGGAAGGAAGGAAGGAAGGAAGGAAGGAAAAGAGAAGGAGGGGGCTGCCTTGGAAAAGTTGTCCAGTCCTTCTGAGCCAAGGGTGGTCTTCCTTTGTGTCTTGACTTCTGATGGCAACAGCCTTCATCCAAAGATTCCCTCCTGCCGGAAAACCAACGGTAACCCAGCCAGTCTAGAAAGTCCATCAGCTCAAGACAATCACTGTAAACCTGGAAAGGGAGGGAGCCACTTTATGGCACAGGAAGAGTTGTAGTTATCCGGGGTCGGACTGGCCAGCGGTAGGAATTATGCAAAAGTTCTGTATGTACATCTTGGCATTCAGGGAGCGGGTGTCGGTAGAAGGGAGGAACATTATACTGGCTGGAGGCGGAAGAGAGGCTCATTCCGGGATGTAGGACACCTGCCAGACAATGATGTGGCTTCGTTCGGCCTTGGAGAGAATAGGCTTCACCTGGACAGCATCGCCCGTGTTGTCTTCGCTCTCGTCGTCTTCTCCGTCTCCTGTAAAGGGGAGAGGAACCAAAGAACAGAGCATGGAGGAGTTCCGTTCGCAGCAAAATCCCACCGAGCAGATGATCAAATGCAACCCTGTGGAGACCTTGCATTTGCAAGAGAGCTTTTCACTATCAAGGAATTTATGTTTCGCGCGGTACAGGTAGTCCTCAACTTATACTAGTTCACTTAGTGACTGTTCAAAGTTACAAGGGGATTGAGAAAAAGGGACTTAGGACAGTTTTTCACACTTACGACCGTTGCAGCATTCCCAGGGTCACGTGATCAAAATTCGGATGCTTGGCAACTGGCATGTACTTATGACGGTTGCAGAGTCCCGAGGTCACGCCATCTTCTGACAAGCAAAGTCCACGGGAAAGCCGGAGTCACTTAACTTAGCATGCCTAACAACTTCAGCGATCCACTTGACAACTGTGGCAAGAGCAGTCATACACTGGGGCAAAACTCACTGAACAAACATTTCACTTAACAACAGAGATTTTGGGCTCAATTGTGGTCGTAAGTCGAGAACTACCTGTACAGCAGCGATAGTATTGTGGACAAACGAGTATTTGAGACCTCTGAAGAAACAGTGAGCGTGTAAGAAGGGCCGCCACAAAGAAAGAAAAGACGGGAAGCTCAGTTCTGCCCTTATCAGCAAATCCTCTGTGTGGTTTCTTCTTTCCCCATCCCATAAGCGTCGGGTCATTATCCACCGCAGCGGCAAAAGTGCCCCGTGAAACTCACCAATCCGGAAGTCAATGTATCCTTCACCACCGCTTAACACCAGGACATTTTTCAGCTTCTGTTCTTCCTCCTCCACGGCATCTGTGCTGGGGTTCTCTGAAGGACTATCCAGGACACTCCCATTCAAAGTGGCAAGGACATTTCCTACAAGGACGTAGTAGCTGGTTAGTAGCAGCTCCACCCCAACCTTTTGAGAAGAGGATAAGGCTTTTTGGAAGAGCAGCTCGAAGCAAAGCGAAACAGGATTGACATGGAAATACTAACAGAGGGAGAGAATCAAGATCACGTGAAGGGTTAATACCACTTTACAAGGCCTTGGTAAGGCCGCACTTGGAACCCTGCATCCAGTTTTGGTCAACACGATGTAAAAAAGATGTTGAGACTCTAGAAAGAGTGCAGAGAAGAGCAACAAAAATGATTAGGGGACTGGAGGCTAAAACATATAAGGAACAGTTGCTGGAATTGGGGATGTCTAATTTAATGAAGAGAAGGACGAGGGGGGATAGGATAGCAGTCTTCCAATATCTCAGGGGCTGCCCCAAAGAAGAGGGAGTCAAGCTATTCTCCAAAGCGCCTGAAGGCAGGACAAGAAGCAACGGACGGAAACTAACCAAGGAGAGAAGCAACCTAGAACTAAGGAGAAACTTCCTGAGAGAACAATTAACCAGTGGAATAGCCTGTCTCCAGAAGCGGTGAATGCTCCAACATTGGAAATTTTTAAGAAGAGACTGGACGGCCATTTGTCCGAAATGATATAGGGTTTGGACTAGATGACCTCCATGGTCCCTTCCAACCACCACCACCACCACCTCCTCCTCCTCCTCCTCATTATTATTATTATTATTATTTATTTTTCTAAACCACGGGGCAATTGAGTAGCTATGTGGCAGCCCGTGAAGATTTGAAAATGCAACTGTGCAAATAATTATTTGTTCTTCCCTGCCAGTTCTTCCTTATTCATCTGAAATGCTTCTACACAGTGTAGCAGTTTTGTGGAGATCCCTATCTTGCCGTCTAATCACAAGCCTGTCTCTTCCCCGCTGTTCTCTGACGTGCAACTGCAAGACTAACACCATAATATGAACATTATGACTCTGATTAAAAAGACCACAGGGTCACAGATGCAGTGATTCAAACATATAGTAGAAGTAAATACAGCATTATCACTTGTTTTGTTCCTTTTTTTTTGCAATCAATCCATCAATATTTATTCAGTCAATGGTCAGAAAAATTTAGAAGGCCAAAACAAACAAAAAGAGGGCGGGCGAATAAACATAATATACTAATAGCTAGCAAGATAAATCACACATTATAACATTCCCTTCTCTGTTACTATGTCAATACTCAGTTGTTACCCAGATGATACATCTAAAACATTAATAAGTATAAAATATAAATAAAAACTATTTGTTTTTCAGTGTTTTGGCTAAGGTCAAATGTAGTACCTGTTCCCTTTTTTGCAGGACACTTAAAAATATATCCAGTTCACAGATTACCAGGGTTCTATGTATCAGTGTAAAAATCTTTCAGACTGTGCATACAGTAAGGTCTTTCCAGAAAGCTACTCTTATTTTGGGACCTGCATACATGGAACACAAATTGCTTGGGGAAAGTTGGTGTTGCAGTTGTCCATATAAAGACCGAGAGCTATTCTACTGACCAGGTACAGAGACAAAGAACTTGACTGCATCACGGTGTCCATGGAAACAGAGCTGGGCTTGTGCCATAGAACAATAGGGGATGAAGCTACTGGTGGACTTGTCATTGCTGTCATCTCCGCCGTAGACATGGATGACACCTCCAGGGCGGTTCCCTTCTCCAGATGTTGGCGAGGTCTTGTTAGCTGAGACCAAAGGAAGAGAAACAGAAGTCAACAAATGAGATGGAAGAAGATGGATGGTTATCTCCCCATTGCAGGCGTAAAACTGATTGATTCATAGCTTCATTTCACGGGGCATCTGGGAAATGTAGTTTTGCCCATTGTCTCTTTCTAGGAAGCTCCAAAGAGGTTAATGGAGAGGGGTCTAATTTTGGCAACTTTTAAGATTTGTGGACTTCAGCTCCCAGTATTCCAGCATGGCTGGCTGGGGAGTTCTGGGACTTGACATCCACAAGCTCTAAAGTTTCCAAAGCTGGACACTCCTGGTTTAATGCCAGGAGAAAGGCTGGCATTAACCCTCAAAGAGATGTGGCTTATTTAGAAGCGGATGCTTCAGGACAACGGCATTCTTTTCTAGGTTGAGCTCTGTGAGCAAACCCAACTGACTCAAGGACAAGCAATACAGACAGTCCTCAACATACAACCATTCATTTAGTGACCAAAATTACAACAGCATTTTAAAAAAGGGACTTATGATCAGTCTTTGCACTTAGGACTGTCGCAGCATCCCCGTAATCACATGATCAAAATTTGGGTGTTTAGCAACTGGCTTTTTTTTTTTTTTTAGAACATTTGCAGCATTCCAGGGTCATGTGATCCCCATTTGTGACCTTCCTGGTTTCCCACAAGGACAGTTGGATTGGCTCAACGACCATGAGGATATGTGCGTGCAGCCATCTGCACTTCGAAATCAGGTGGTCATAAGTCCCTTTGGGGGGCAGCCTATCAACCCGGCAACAGGCCATTAAGTGAGGACTGCCTGTAACAATTGCTCAAAGACAATGAAAGGGAAATTACCAAATATTATGGACAATCTCCTAATCTCACACTTTCAGGCAGTGTGGGTTATAATCATTCCCATCCATGTCACCCACTGACCTGATTCACCCCACTACTTCTGCTGTTCCATTTCCCTGCAATTTTTGAGTGAAAGAAGGGGGGGATGAATAAATGGTCCAAAGAAGACACGCGAGCAGACGAATCAACCAATAGAAAAATGAATGGAAAGCTTTAACATCTGAACCTAGAAATCCCTTGTTGGTTTAGCACTTACCCCTGAGCCCAAGAAGTTGACCTCGGTGAAGGACTACAGCTAAGGCAGAGGAGAAAGCGAGGAGAGAGAGAAAGAACAGAAAAGAAGAAAAAAGTGGTTATTGGGAGAACAGCTAAAAGGGAATCTTGGCAGAATCGCGTATCATTTTACGGTAAGTCATTTATTTTTTTTTCCCACAGAGAGAGAATTAAATGCATTAGAGAAGATCCTGCGTTTCTTTATACAACAGAGGAAAAAAGTGAAATCATGAAAGCGTCGGGCACTTACTCTCGGTCAAAGGGATAGAAATGACCACTCCATTGCCCGTGCCGACCCACAGGCGATTGCCAGCGATGAGTAAAGCTGTGATCCGCACAAAGGAGAAACCTAGTTTTCCAGTCCCTGAACAGAAGAGCGACATGAACATTGGTTGGTATTGTGCAAGCAAACCCCCAAAGTTCCAGAAAGATCTACCAACAAACTGTTGCAAATCAGCCAGCTCCTGTAGGAAATCATCAGATGGAGCTGGACGGCGGGGTCAAACACATCATTAGTTTGGAATCCTTACATAGCCACCAGAGACCCAGGCCCTGCAATGTGAATTCCATTGACTTTGATTTATCGCCAATTTGCCTTGACCATTAGTGGGTCAGATTCTTGCATATAAGTAGCATGGAATAAACTTTTACTGCTTTGAACTCAACTCTTGTTCCTGGTTACTTGGGCCTAACAGCTGTTTAACCCAAGCTCCTCAGGGACTTCAAGGACCATAGAAGAACAATGTTGTGGGAGGCAGTGCTAAGTACACGGAGCAGCAAGGAAAAAGAATTAAAAGGATTCCAAAGGATGGATGTTTCCAATGCCATTTCAATTTACCTAACATTTTGCTGACATAAGGCTCAATATCCACATCCTGAAGATGTTGATGAGTGTGGGCATGATAGAGCCGTAGGGTGGAGTCCAGACGGATGGAAACCCAAACCCCATCTCCAATCCAGGCCAGCTGCCGGATCTGGCTCTCCCGGCGAGGATGTGCATCAAAGGACTTCTGGAAAACCATGAAGGAAGGAAGATTTCATGAGAGTTACAAACCTAACTTTCTTAGGTTTCCTGTATGTCCACCAGCACATCACAACCTCAAGTATCAGCAACAATATTCTAAAATTATAGCTTTTCTAGTAATCATCTCAGCTGTCTTGCTTAAAAGTAATCCTGATCAGATACGCCTGGTACCTCAATCTGCATCGTCTTTGGCTGGATGACATGAATTTTGTTCTTATAGCCACACCACACTCTGTCGTATACCACAGCCATGCAGCGAATGGAGTGATGGGTGTGGCCTAGATCCATGAGATGGTAGTTGCTGAGATCCCATTGACCATCTGGAGGAAAATGGAAAGAGGTTGGAAGGGGAGAAAAGAGGAAGAGCTGTTTTGATACTGGCATCCTCTTGAGAAATCAAGCACGTCTTTGTTAAGAATTACACAACCACTGAATCGAAAGGGTCCATTCGGGTGACTGGATCCAACCTTGGCTTTAGGAGTCTTCATTAAAGCATCTCTAACACATGCTTCTCCAGCTCCTGGTCCAGCAAAGGAAGTAATTGGTTCTACAATCGAATCACTCATATAGTATGACATTTTTTAATACAACTGAATTGGAATCTGTTTTCTTGTAACTTAAGGCCACTATTCCACGCTCTGAACTCTGGAAGCATAATCCAATCTAGGCCAAGGTTAATAACTGAAGCTCTAAATATGAGCATACGTATCCCAAAATTCTATGGAACATACCACAATGTTTCCTGTCTGCCAGATTCTGACAATTGCAGAGTTAAGTGGCCATGAGACAAGGTAATTTTTACAAGTATATCCCCAGAAGTAATTAATCCTAATTAATTACTGTTTCCAGTCATTTTCAGCAACTGGGTATCATTTATAGCAACTGACTCTTACCTTCTCCCCGGTGGAATATGGCAAGGGTCCCGTCTGCCAGAGCCACAAGAACACGCCCTTTTACATGCCTAAATGGACATAGGAAGGGGAACATAAATTGGGAGGTTACATGGAGGTTCCAGGCGATATCTTTGAGAGAGAACAGAATGATGTGCATCTGAGAATTCTATGACAATCATAGAAACAAGTTATGGATTTAGCGAAAAATAACAGCAAAGTTTCAAGTATCAATAATGTAGGATTTAATTTAGCTTTTTTGAGACCGGAGGTGATATATATAATAAACCACCCAGAATCAGTCAGGTGAGCTAGGCAGTGTATAAATTTGATACAGATGAGAGAGGGAGAGAGGGAAAGGGAGAGAGAGAGTTTTAATGCAAATATGGACCTGCATTCTGAAGATGCTATCTTTTACCAGATCATTTTAGATTATCTAGCCAAAATATATTCTAACATTGTCCGCTCTGACTGATGGTCACTTTCTAATCCTGCTATTTTATCCTGTTAACTGGAGATGTGAAAGATATTATAATATAGTACAGAATTCTGGTTTCCTCTTTATATTTCTTCTATCAGGTCTGATCTGGTCCACTACCTTCTACCACCTCAAGTTCTTCAAAGTCATGGGCGGTCATAGACTTTTCAAGTTCTGATTCTTTTCATTTTATTTTAACAAGAAATGTCATATGTAATGCCATACGTATTTATCCAGAAGACCCCCAAATTCATCTTGTCTACTTACACCAAACTTAATACTGAATCCTTCAACTTGATAGAATGTAGGCACTTCTTCCAGTTGGACACTGCTGAGTGCACATACAACCTGGCAAGAGGGAATATTGGATAGGTTTAGGCTGGCAGTCAAGTAGAAGCATCTGGTAAATCTTCTTTGGGTTCAGAAGCTAAATAGAACCAGTTCTGGTTGGTACTTGGATGGGAGATCATCAACAAAACTCTCTACTATAAGCCAGATGTGACACTGAAAAAAAAAACACCCCTTAAAATAAGCCAATGGTAAGTTGCCAAGAAAATTTTGACCATTTGTGAAATGGTCAAAAACTGAGTCCATTTGAAGGAGAGTTTACAATACATTTTTACCTAATTATAACCAATGTTGTTCAAATTCAGCAACTTTAAGATGGCTGGATTTCAACTCCCAGAATTCCCCATCCAGTATGAATTGAAGTCTATGTATCTTAAAGTTGCCGAGTTTGAAAAACAACGCTATAGATCTTTTCTGGATGAAGGTCCAGTTTGTGAAGGACTTTCCTCAAATGTAGTGTAACAGAGAACACTCCACCCAAAGTCTCATTTCCTATGACACTCAAGCCTCGTGACATCATTTGTGTGACAGTGTTCTACCAGAACCACCTATGAGAGAGACTTATCTATTTATATCCTGTCTTTGTTATTATTTATAAATAATAATAAATATCTAATAGTCCTTCCTCCTCCACAACAATAACCTCATGAGGTGGGTTGGGCTGAGAGAGAGTGACTGGCCTAAGATCACCCAGCTGGCTTTCATGGCTAAGGCAGGACTAGAACTCACCATCTCTTGGTGATTGGCCCACCCAGTTAGCTTCCATGGCTAAGGCAGGACTAGAACTCCCCATCTCCCGGTGATTGGCCCAGAGTCACCCAGCTGGCTTTCATTGAACGCATGGTCTCTTTCTTTCTAGCCTGGTGCCTTAAGCACTGGACCAAACTGGTTCTCCAACTGAGATCTGACGGAGTTAGTAATAGGTGTGCTGCACAAACAAAGGTTGAGATTCTTACCACCCATTCTGTGCTCCAAGCCACATGGTGGGGGCAGCACTGGTGGTAGCACCCACTGTATTGCCATTTGCCTCTTGATCCTGCACTACTGTGCTTGACTCCATTTTTGGATGTCCATTCTCACTGTGGGCAGAAAAATACCCCTTTTAAGTGTCTGCTGGTGCAGAAAAGAAAAGGCTTTATACAGGTAGTCCTTGACTTGTGACTACAGTTTGGCCAGAATTTCTGTTGCTAAGCAAGGCCCGGTTTTATGGCCTTTTCGCCACGGTTGTTAAATGAATCATTGCAGTTTTTAAGCGAATCAAGCAGTTTGCTTAATCAAATGATTTTGCTTGTAGGAAACCGGCTGCCAACAGTCACGAATGATGATCAAGTGACCCTGGGATGCTTCAGCTGTCATAAATACATGCTAGTTACCAAGTGCCCGAATTTTAATCATAAAATTGGCGATGCTGCAACTATAAGTATGAGGGTTGGTCATAGATCATTTTGTTCAATGCCACTGTAACTTTGAACAATCAGTAAACAAATGGATGTAAGCTGGGAACTACTTTTATTTGGCCAAGCTTTGATCTTCTTTCACATGGCGTTCTCTATTCTGTAACTGACTGTCTCTTTTCCATTTATTCTAATTCGTTGCTGGAACTTTCCAGGACAAGAACACGCAACGTCTCCTTTATACCTGTTCTGCCTTGTAGGTGCCTGAGCTGGAACTGGATCGGTAAACACATGTTCTGTAAGGGGGCCAGTCCGGACCTGGGCTAGCTCCGTTTCACTCCCGCCGTTCTCTGGCACCTCCGTGGCTTCGGTGGCCTCCTCAGTGGACTGGGACTGATCAATCCTAGCATTGCTTGTTGCAGCCACTTCATCTAAAGGCAAAAAATAAAAATAAAAATCTGACATTAAAGATGAAGAAAAAGACGAACAAAAAGAATGGTTACCTTTAACAGATATCCGTCCAGCTACCAACGGAGAAGACAGGCCCCATCCCTCAAAAATACATCATGAGTTTTAAAAGACAAAATCATCCAGAGCTGCTGGGAATCCGGCAGGATATAAATTTAAAAATATGTGGTTGGTCACATAGTCATCCAGGTGTTTAGACTGGGTTTGGCATGTTTATCCAACTATCCAATTGGATAGACAGATGTTATTATCTGTTCACAACACTGTGAAGTGACAGCTTCCAGTTCTTTAGCTAGTGTTGGCCTTCATACGCATCAAATTCTTCCCAAGAGGATGCTGTAATGTATCCGTGTAGTATGTAATGCACCCAAACAGTATGGCTTTTGCAATTGACAGGTGGCGATTTTGCATTATTATTAAAATAATTTGGTAACTTGAAGGAAAATGGAAGACAATTTTAATTGTCACTTATTGGGGGCTTCAACAAAGAAAAGTAGAGTCATAAGTGAATTGCACTTGCTAATTAGAAAGAAAAAAATCATCTCTATCAGAATACTGATCATTGAAAAGGACAATCTACTGCAACCCAAAATGTATCGTCAATGGCCTTTTTTCCTTCACTAAGATTATCCTGATCAGATCCAGATTCAGTGGTGATTAGCTTAAATGTGTGTAGTTTTCTGTTTTCTTTTTCCTCTTGATAAGCAGGACACATTCATAATTATAATCATATGCTAGTTCTGGACAGCAAGATTTTATTATATACTGAGCCATTTGGTCAATCTATTTTAATCCTGTACAATTAAATTTAAGGTTGTTCATCTAGTAAACGAACCGCAAACAGGCTTAATTAAGTAAAAGCAAGCTGGGGGGAGGGGAACTGTCCTTTAAAGCAAGTGGAAACATACTTTGTCCTTTATCCAACACGGGGGTGTCTCCACGGGAGGAGCAATTGCTACTAGGAACATTGCAACGAGTTGCACAGCCAACTAAAGTGATGCCTGCTAAGACTCCATCCGTTCCTGAAGATTCCTCAGGATTCAAGTCCCTTTCCAGAAAGATTTCTCCAGGAGGATAGTCGGAATCGCAGGCCGCTGCAAAGATGAGAAACAGAAGGCTTCAAGATCAGCGGGCCACATCTACGTAAAGCAGCATCATTGGTATCTTAAGCTACACTGTATTAAAGCAACCTCATTGATATCTTAAGTAACTTTGGCCATTGGAAGATAAGTGGATTTCAACTCCCAGAATTCCCCAGCCTGCAGGCAAGGTGAGCATGTCACATCCATGTAAAGCAATCTCAATGGTATTTTAAGGTTTGGAAAATACCGTGAACTTCACCCTGCCATTCACCACTTTTCCAGGCAAAATATCCATTCAATTTCCAAAAGATTAGGATTTATATTTGGAAACAAGTGAGAATGAAAGTTACTTCACATTCAGGGTTTAAAAAATCATCCCATCCCACTATGTCTAACCAAATCAAATTTAGGCTTGGATGTTAGCTACCAAAGCTAGTTTCCCTTTAAATATGACTTAACAATACAACAAGTTTCCCTTGGGAAGCTTCTGAAGATCATAAGGACTAGGACTTTTTTTCTCCCCCAAAAAACTAACAGATACAGGAGATAAAGTCCCAGCTTCCGTATTAACATTCAAGCTTGCCCATAAAGGTCTGTATTGTGTTTTATGGAAAAAGGCGACTGTTTTTTATGAATGTTGTAAAGTATCTTTGATTCTAGACTGCTATATTATTCTAAATCTATTCCTCATGAATTACAAGCTTTGAAAGCAACAACTGAACATTGATGGACCAACGTAGCATTATCCAGGATAGGGAATGACAAGCCTTTGTAAGCTGCCCAGAGTCGCCTGGTAGGTGGTAAATAATAATAATTGTTTTTTTAAAGTCCAAGATCTGTCTTCGCTTGCCTGGAATGCTGGAGATGCAAAGCACGTGGGCGTTGCAAACTGTGAAATGATCCACCACCGTTCCTGGTTGGTTGGCATCGATGATAACCACTTTGCTAGTAGATAAGGTGCTGGTGAGGATCCATACTCTACTGGAGGTGGCATCCATCTCGTGCAATTCTTTGGTCTGTGAGAAAGCAAAAAGGTAATAGGCACATAGCCAGGGGGAGGGCAAAGAGTGGGAAGTTGCATGTTGCATCAGAACAACCTTCCAGGCTGAAACTCTCGTTGGACTATCATATTGTGGCATGATTTTGGACAGACTTCCATCCAAGGCCAACTTACAGCTCCTGCACTTTGTCGTATAAGTTAGAAATAGGGGACATGGGAGCCTCCAAATGTTGCTGAAATGAACCCCAGTATCAGTTAACCTAAGTTCTCAGTTGGCTCCAGGATGTTACCAGAGTAACATCTCACATTTGTTATCACTGGATATGTTCCCTGTGCTGACTGTGGTTCTGCTTTATGAATGAACCCATCTAGAGTGGGACAGTTCCTGCAGTACAGCTAAGCAATATCAGCTTGCTAAAAGATATTCCATTGAATGTCAGTTCAAGAATGTGCAGATAGTTCTCAACTTACGACCCGTAATGGAGTCTGTCCGGTCATAAGTCATGACGGTCATAAAACGGGGTCATTCACACCGGCCAATTTTATGACGTTATGGCCTGTTTTACGGGAATCATTAAGCAAACGCTGCAATCCCAAAGGAAATGCTGGTAAGCAAACCAATTGTTTTCAGCAAAAACATCATACAACACAGTCACGTGACTGTGAGACGTTGCAAATGGCTGTAAATGAAGCTGGTTGCCAAGCCAAATCATAAATACATCTGGGGAGGTCTGTCTACTCCCTGTACAGTATTTCTCACTCGTCTGTGGATTGTCCCACTAATCTGCAGGCTTGGAATTTCAGTCAGATTCTTCAAATCCTGAACAAGAGTAATTGTTTCAGCAACGAAATTCAGCTGCCACTAATTTTATTGAACTAAATGTTTAGGAATGCTGAAGCTTCAATATTCATTATGTGTAGAAATTAAGTGAATAACACTGCTATGCCTTGAAGTGCAGTGTGACTTTATCTTTCAGGAAGATACTGTCTTTTTTTAATTAAGTTTTATTCATTTATAACATCAAATATGAAAATACAAAAGCAAATAGTAGGTAGGGGACAACAGTAGAAAAAAGGGAAACAAAAAGGGTGTGAAGAAAGAGGGGGGAGAAACAAAAGGCATTGACTTCCGACTCTCTGTTGCAGTAAAATCAGACATTAAAATCAAATCTCAACTTTTTACATTTCTATAGTAGTATGCACTAGCCCAGGGGTAGGCAACCTTGGCTCTTTGATGACTCATGGACTTCAACTCCCATAATTCCTGAGCCATTTCTGCATCGGCAAATCAGTCTAATCCAGTGGTTCTCAACCTGTGGGTTGGGACCCCATTTGGGGTCGAACGACCATTTCACGGGGGTCACCAAACAAGGCTGTCCGCCATTTCCCCCCCCCCTTTCTTTAGCTGTGCTACTCCCTTTTATTCTATTGGCTTTTGAAAGCCAATAGAATAGACTCTCTTGAATAGAGTCTAATTCTATTGGCTTTCAAAAGCCAATAGGAATTGTCCAGGCTGTCTCTGCCCTGCTGAGCCCGCCAAAAGTCCCATTCTGCAAACGGTGCTGCACCAGTTGAGTAGTCCTCGACTTACGACCGGTTGGGGGTCGCGGCATTAAAAAGGTTGAGAACCACTGGTCTAATCGGTAAAACCCAAAATCATGACATCATTTTTTTCCACCTCAAGCACAAAGTCCAGAAGCGGTTTCCAAATAGAAGGAAGACATTGTCTTCTATTGATTATACTGATTATTATGCTAATTATACTGCCCAGAAAAATTTTAATGGTTTTTTATATTATTATCCAGCCCTGAACGAAAAAATGCCTACACATAATGAGCAGAGCCAACTATATGCCCAACCTTTTTCTTTTCTGGAGAAGTGTGATTACTCTTCATATTCTCTCCTTCTACCTCTCGATCACATGTCAGTGGGTCACATCCCAGTTCAGGCTTTTGACCATTTGCAACATCCGGTTCCAACCCGGGCTTCCAGCCTGTCAAATTTACACCAGCTGCACACCATAACTATAAACGGAAAGGAGAAAACATGGAAGATCAAATGCAGGCTTTATTTCTGCATTGCCCATAGGTTGTGGTTCACAACAATGATAGGAACAGTGTCACAATGAAACGCTTAAAGAGATGTGAACTGTCTTCTATAAGTGTGATTCAGCAATCACACTTGACCTGCAGGGTGGAACTCTTCCCATGTAAGAAAGGGAAAAATTTGCTTAGGGTTGACATTACCTTCATGGTAGGGTCCTTCTCCACTAAGGGGCGACAATAAACAGGGACAGGGACATTTTTCATCCGATTATCTTCTTGGCCACCGTTGGGACTCAACTGTTGAGGATGAAGAGACAGCACAGTTCATTCATGTCATAAAGCTGTGTGTTTCTACAGCAAGAAAGTTGCGGGAGGTTTTGGGAAATGTTGATTCTTGTCATCTTCAGGTGACAAGCTTAACCATATGAATTGTACTCCCACCTTACTAATAGAGGGATAAATTGGAGAACATTGACCAAAGAAGTGAAGTTGCTATTTTAAATATGCTTTCTATTAGCTCCTCTGAAGGAAGGGGGGTCCTGAGCAACCATTGGTAAATATGCACTGTATATTGCTTAAAATAAGGAAATAAGGAACAAAACGTTAGATTTTTATCGAAGTCCAAAGTGTTGCTGTTTTGGGGCAGAAAAGCATGCTCTTCACTTTTACTGTCTTTTAACACCATTTTTTGGCTTTTAGAGCCTAAAATCACCCAAACACCCACACTTATAAGATCAACCTGAATCAATCTATTTCAAGATGACCATTTTTCTACTCAGGAAGTCCTTGGCTTTTTCTATAGAATTCAGTCTAAATCTTCGTGTTCTTGATATGTAAATATCACTCCTTCCAGTTTATCCCAGCGAAAGAAAAATTTTTTCTTCTTCAAGGTATCAGTAAGGAAAGCACAAGCTTTCCTTTTTCCTCAAAATTCCAACCGGAATTTCCATCAGAACAATTATATCCACATTTTCCATGCTTTGTTGTTGTTAGTTGCGAAGTCGTGTCCGACCTATCGCGACCCCATGGACAACGTTCCTCCAGGCCTTCCTGTCCTCTACCATCTTCTGGAGTCCATTGAAGCTCACGCCTCCTGCTTCAGGGACTCATCCAGCCCCCTCATTCTCTGTCGTCCCCTTCTTCTCTTGCCCTCCATCTTTCCCAGCATCAGGCTCTTCTCCAGTGAGTCCTTCCTTCTCACTAGGTGGCCAAAGTACTTGAGTTTCAACTTCAGGATCTGGCTTTCTAAAGAGCAGTCAGGGTTGATCTCCTCTAGGACTGACCGGTTTGATCGCCTTGCAGTCCAGGGGACTCGCAGGAGTCTTCTCCAGCACCAGAGTTCAACGGCCTCCATTCTTTGGCGCTCAGCCTTTCTTATAGTCTAACTTTCACAGCCATACATTGCAACTGGGAAAACCATGGCCTTGACTATACACACTTTTGTTGGCAGGGTGATGTCTCTGCTTTTTAGTACGCTGTCTAAATTTGCCATAGCTTTCCTCCCCAGGAGCAAGCATCTTTTAATTTCCATGCTTAGCTTGTGCTTAAAATGGCAACCTAAAACATAAATCTGCCTGCTAATTGCAGAATCGTTACAATCCTTTGCAATGTATTGATGATAAAGGACTGGGAACTCAACGAAGGAATCAATGTGGAAAGGGAACAACGCTCTTCCTTGCTTTCCTAACGTATCTCCCTAATTGTCTCCTTCTCAGCACAGAAATGTTACCTGTTTGTATTTGGCTGGCAGGCTCCACCCACAGGCCTGTAAGCGGCCATCATCGTTCCGGACATGCTCACGGACCTGGCGGTATTGCTCTCGCTTCTGCTCACGACGTGCCGAAGATGTGCAATCACTGAGGAGAGAAGGATCGGGAGGAAGATAAGGACAGACCAAGAGGACAAGGAAGGGGTACCCAGTTGGGGGCTCCTGTTATGTCTCCAACAGGGGCTGGAGTGAACGACAAGAGCTCAATCCCGCCCTAGGGCTCAGGTCTCAAATGCGGGCTTTCTAACCTCCTGCCCAGCGTTCCAACCATTCAACCATTTTTTTGGCTACCATAGATTAACTCAGCTGTTCGACAAATGTACGTACTTCTGGTTTCCAGTAAAAATATCAGAGCCAAACTTACTCATCTGGGAAAAACTCAAGAGTTCGGTTCCCGGCAGAGATTTGACACAGGGTGTGGCTGCGGCGCTGGCTTAACCCGGCTGCTGTGGGAGACTTATAGTGAATATTCACGGATGGGTAGCTTCTTTTAGCTGGCGGAGGGCTGGAGGAGGAACTGAACAATCGGCTGAAGCTGGGGAGGAGGGAGAGGGGATGAAGGCAAGGTGTTTTGAATTCCAAATCTGACACTTTCCCTGCTCAAAACAGACCTGAGGCAGCGTAGGGTTTTTTCTGAGGCTCCTCAAATAGACTTCCCTACTTGCTTGCTTAGGCATTTGAAGACACTGTCTTAAGTTAGCACTTGTATTTTAAATGCAGACTAAGAAGCAACCAGCCACAAAAACAGAACTGTACTGACCTTTGGTTGATTAATGGGGTATTCTCACAATAAGCAGAAAGCCTAACCCATGTTATCAAAAAGATAAGATGATTGGCGTCTGACATCGTTTCTGATCAGTCTTTATTATATTTCTACATAAAAGTTATTTGAATCCTCCTTAACTGGAGGATTCTCCCCAGTGCTATTCAGGGTGCCATTTGCAAAAAAAAAAAAGGCTGTCTTTAGAGGACATAAATGCCAAATGCCTCCAATACTATATTGTACTGCAAGAATATCCTATCTGCCCAAATCTCTTTGCTGACATCTCACAAGTAAGTTCCCCTACTTACAACTGCCAAATGGTGGATTTTTTCTTCTCTTGAACGGAAGGATGTTCCCGGGAGGCTCTGCAGACAAACAGAACAGAAAATTCAGAAACAGGGTGTGGCAAAAACACGAGTTGTCTACCCCTCCCTCCCTGGATAGGGTCACAAATTCAGCTGATTTTCTGTTCACAATGACCCTTGCCACGGCTATTTCTTCCTTTAAATGCCTTGCCTGAAAGAAGTAGGTGGCCTCACTAGATGTGGAGATGTAAAACATCTCTCCAAGTAGAGCACTGCAGGCTGGGGTATTCTGAGAGTTGAAAGCCACCCATCTCAAAATTGTTAAGGTTGAGAAACACTGAAGTAGAGGATCAAAAGGAGAAAATTGGGGAAAGAGCCCAGTTTGGGCTAAATTATATCATCTGTATGTTGTGTTTCACATTACTGATGAAAGTTTTTCTATGGCTACCAGCTCACCGGTCATAATCACCAGCTTGGGACAGCTTGACCATCTAAGACAGTGGTTCTCAACCTTTTTAATGCCGCGACCCCCAACCAGTCATAAGTCAAGGACTACTCAACCAGTTGTAAGTCGAGGACTACTCAACTGGTGCAGCACCGTTTGCAGAATGGGACTTTTGGCGGGCTCAGCAGGGCAGAGACAGCCTGGACAATTCCTATTGGCTTTTGAAAGCCAATAGAATTAGACTCTATTCAAGAGAGTCTCTTCTACTGGCTTTCAAAAGCCAGTAGAATAAAAGGGAGTAGCACAGCTAAGGAAAAGGGGGGAAAAATGGCGGACTGCATTGTTTGCCTACCCCCGTGAAATGGTCATTCGACCCCAAATGGGGTCCCAACCCACAGGTTGAGAACTGCTGATCTAAGAAGTCTATATCCCCTGATAAATGCTATTAATGGTTGTGTGGAGCTACTGATAGTCTATTTCAAATGCCAGAACTAAAAAAAAGCCAGGGAGCAAAAGAAGTCCAACATTCCTGGAGGCATCTAGTAATTTAGCTGTTCATCTTAATTTTGTGAAAATGTGAACAATTTTTAGGGTCATTGGGCAGCATTCAGTACTCGCTCACTTTTCCTCTTTAGCAAACATTACCCTGAACTCTCCAGATCTAAATTCTTACTGTTTTTTTTTTAAATATGGCCACTGAAGTTATTAGACATTTAGTTCTGCTGGGCTCTGTCCAAGGTGCTGAAAGAGATGGCTAACCTCCAAGGTGGGGACCCCCTTTGAACCTCAGCATAAATTCAAAATACATCTGTGCATAATCAGTTGAGACTTCCAGCAATAAGGAGAGATTCCTGACAGACTTGGTGATTGGGGTGGGGGGGGGGAGGAAGAACCGTGAAAATAATAATAATAAAAAATGGGTGAGGAAGGGAGAAATACAGGTAGTCCTCAACTTACAGCTATTCATTTGGTGACCGCTCAAAGTAACAACGGCAGTAAAAAAAAGTGACATAATCACTTGTGGCGCAGCAGTTAGAGTGCAGTACTGCAGGCCACTTTAGCTGACTGTGTTCAGCAGGTCAGCGGTTCAAATCTCACCGGCTCAAGGTTGTCTCAGCCTTCCATCCTTCCGGGGTAGGTAAAATGAGGACCCAGATTGTTGGGGGCAATGTATAATATATATATATATATATATATATATATATATATATATATATATATATATATATATATACATACATACATACATACATACATACATACATATACATATACATATACATATACATATACATATACACACACATTGCTTACTGGTGTACATCGCTTAGAGAGTGCCTGCACTTAAAGCGGTATATAAGTCTCATAAATAAATAAATAAATCCTCGCATTTTCAGCTGTCAAATAACCATAGCAAAAGAAGTCATAAAAATCAGAGGTGACTCGGTTAACAATCACCTTGCCTTGCCATGGAACCTCTGGACCCAGATATGGTTGTAAGTCAAGAACTACCTATAATTTGGCCAGTGGTGCCAGAAGCGGCACTCAGAGCCCTCTCTGTGGGCATACGTGCCGTCGCCCCAGCCACACCTCCCCCCACGGCCCCCTTCTCACCAGCAGCCCCCCCGGAGGAGAGTCATGCCCGCATGGAGCAGCGCAGCCAAGGACATGGCAGCCGGGCAGCAGGGACAAGACTCCACCCTCATGCCCCATTGCGCACGATGCTGCGGGGTGCAGCCGGAGGGCGTGGCCACCATGGCACTGCTCGGCCGCCTGGGTGATTTGCTGCAGCGGGCCATGGAGGTGGTAAGTGGCCCTGAGGGGCGTGGCGTGGCCGGGAGTGGGTCGGGCGGTGGAGCAGGGGCGGTTTTGGGGCACTCGGTCTCTAAAAGGTTCGCTATCACTGATTTAGGCTGATTTAGGTCAATGCAATCTGTCTGGCGCAGCCACCAATAGTAATGAGGTTATTAACAGTAACGGGGGGGGGAAGCCCCACCTCTAATGCTGAAACCAGAGAGGTCATCCTCACCTGATCATCTCCGTCCACCTGACAGCCTCCTGCAGTTCCATCAACCTTTCTTTGTACTGGTTGCGCTCCATCAGGACGCGAGCCATCTCCACCCGGGTGAAGCGTCGTCTCTGAGCAATAGGGATGTTGTCCTGCAGGGGGGAGGAGGAGGACTTCAACCCATGGGAAATGAAAGGGGACGGAGATTAGTACAACACCAAAGGAGGAGGTTAAAAACATTAGTTCCCTTTGGGTCTTCTGTTCATCCCACCCACTCCCAACAATGGATTTTTATTTGGAGCTTCTGAAAAACCTACTTCCAAACCCATTCAGCGAAGGCTAGCGTTCTGTCTGGGGAAGCACCGAAAGGTTAACTTAACTGTAAGGATGGGCAGAAATATCTTATTTTGGAGGTAAAATTGTTTCAGGAGACTTTGGCAGATTCTGTTTCCTCCTCTAGACCACACCAATCAGATTGCTCAAAGTGGTCCAGCAGTTTCCTGGAAGCAATTTTTCTCAACGTAATTCCTGGTCAGCTCAGAAACATCTTAAGAAACAGAATGTTTTCGAAGTCCCTGGAATGGAACATTTTGCACCAACCTACAGATTTTCTGCAAGCTAATATTAACACCCAGGTTTGATTTTTTGTCTTCAGAGGTTAATAAGAGTTAGTAGGTTGAAATTAAATTAAGTTAAATCTACCCACTGAACAGCTTTAACACGGAGGAGAGATGCTTTGGGGGAAATGTGATGAACTGCTGAAGGGAAAATTGTTTAAAGCAGTAGATTGAATTTCTATTCAATTATTGCTTAGCTGAGCCTAAATTCCACTTTATTCCCTCCTGTAACTTATGATTCTTATCCATGCATTATATTCAACTATTAATTTCTCCAGAAATAATTTCACTGATATTTTAGTTCCAGGATTGGGATGGGAGTAGCACGACTGTTTTATAAGGGCTTGCTATTTTAGCAATGCTCCAATATAAAACATGCAATGGTTTTGCCATAATTTCAGGGCCATTATTGAAGAAAATGACCTTCCTTTCCCATAGCTCCTCTTTATTTACATTATTTTAATAATGTAATAATAATATCTGCCTATTCCATAACACCGTGAATCACTGGGGAGAGATTTGCATCAGAAAAAGAAAACAGCATACAGGTGTGCAAAAAGGAACCACATGAGAAAGAAGATTGAAGAAACATGCAGTTAGTACACAAAATTAAAATCAGCCTGCTCTCCTGAGAACATTCATTGGTTGCTTGTGAGTTGGATGATTACATTATTTTACCTTGCAATTCAAAGGGCCCAAAAAGATGAAGCATGTAGTCAATGACTATTAGTTAAGTGTGGTTGTGTGTTTTTTTAAAGCCACGGACTCTTGTGCATGAGACAGTATGAGATCAGAAAAAGGAAAGAGGAGGAGGAGGAGGGATGAACTCTTAAAGTGCCCTCCTGTAACTACTATTCAGTTTTTCTAACATGAGTCTTCCTGATGTTTTCAATACACTCAACCTATAAGGCGAATGTCACTCAGGAATGACTGGATGACAAGGTACCCATTCCCATGATCATGAGAATACACCCCACCGCAGGGACCGTGGACATGGTAATGCTCTGATGTAAATGCTCAGTGTTCGTTCGTTCATTCATTCATTCAGGGCCATTATCCAAGGAAATGGGAAAGAAAGACCCTCCCTCCCCATAGCCCTCTTTCCCTAGGCATTTTAATAATGTAATATACCAATTCTGTACAGAGATAGCTGCTTACATCCTCCACCTCTTCTTTGGGCTCTCGGCGGGCAACTATCACCTCCGATTTCACTCTGGAGGGGGGGAGAAGAATGAAATTTATGAAACAAGTTCAGACGTTACATAGAGGCGGAACTGAAACAAACTTGAATTTCCAACGATCAGATAGGTTGCGGGGGGGGCTCTTTCCCCCCAAATCTTTGCATCATCTTGAGATAAGATTGGTCCATTTTGATATTCTTTCAAAAGGCCCTGAAGACATGATTTTGCCAGTGGGCTAGGGACCCCAGGTTGATATGGAGCCATCAAGTGGTTGATTTGATTGTTGGTACCAAAAGATTGAGGGTTTATTGGGTTTTGGGGTTTTATTTCTGTAAGCTACTCAGAGTCACTGTGAGTGGGGGGGGGGACATATATGTTTTCTTAATAAATAAATAAAATGATGTTCTTTATTATGAAAAACGGAGGAGCTTGAAGATGTAAACCAGTTCGGGGGGCATAAAGAATAGATAAATAAAAATATAAAAGAGTAACCAAGAATTTTAAGAGTCATTCCCCCCCCCGAATGTGATCAATCAGTCCCAATTCAGTGGAGTTTTATTTCTTAATTGCATTCACAATAATAGTATGGAGGGAGAATCAGATCTGGAAGATAAAATTAAAAATTAAATTTATATGCTGCCCATTTTACTGTCAATCGACTCTGGGCAGCTTACGACATTGTAAATAAAACTACGAAAAGTTGGAACATTAAATAGGACACAGATAAAAGCTGTACAGTAAAATGTTGTGAATCTTTCAAAAGGACTTTAAAATGGACTAAGGAACTCATAAAGTCTTTTTCCTCCACAACTTAAGGGGTTCTACCTAGACAGTTTTAAATGTTGGTGTTCATGTGTAGGTTTATAGGGTTACACTTAGGAGTGCTTACTATCTCCGCTGCCTCTGTTTCACCTCTAGATAAATAATCCCACCTGAGAAATGCAGGGCTTTTTTTCTCACAGAACGCCCAGAATGGAGTTCCGGCACCTTTTTTGGATGGAACCTTGTAGGGTAGGCAAGACGGGTTGTATGACATGTGAGTTACGGCACCGTTTTTTTAACAAAAAAAGCACTGGAGAAATGAATCCAAAAGCAGCTGGCTACTCACTTTTTAAGTTCTTCCTCAAGTTCCTTGATACGTGCTTCCATTTTGGATTTTGCCTGCTTTGCTGCTTCCAGCTCTTCTTTTAACACCTCCTGTTCTCCTGTAAGCTGGTCCACTTTTGCAATTAAATCATCCTTCACAATATTCAGAGCATTTCTGGAGCATGGCAAGTAACAGAAACAGAAATATACTTGGCCTCAAAATACAGCTAACATCATAGGGAACGCTTTTGGAAAAATATTTATCGGTAACATAAGGACCAACAGAATATCATGGATAGTCACAGATAAAGCATCAGGCGTTTAAACTGGATCTTGCATTTTAATTACTCGGATTACCTTTGGGCCAAATTATCAATGCAACAAAAACAAAGAGACTCCAGTCTTTCCTAATCAGGTCACTAAATTGTCAACTACAATCCTCCCCAGCATGGCTATCGGTCTGGGTGTTGAAGTCCACCAATACCTGGGGTCACAGGAAAGGCTGTGGTATGGGCTAAAAATGCTCTTCACCTCTCCCTTTGACAATTAGTTGGGTAGGTTGGGTCAAAAAAACTGCAAAATCCCACTGGGCAACAATCTCAGCAGAATGAAAAAAATCCAAGGACAAGACAAACTGAACAAAACAGCCACATGCAGCATCTCATCAACTACAAACTCATGCTAGACTCACAAGGAAGCACAAAACTTTTATTTAGAAAAAGGGAGAATGCTTACTTGGTCTCTAGCAGCTGTGTATTCTCCATCAAGAGATTCCCCACTTCTTTGCCCATCCCTGGGGGGGGGGAGGTGGAATAAATAAATAAATAAATAATAATAATGAGAGCCATACAAATTTTGACACACACATTTTGGCGGAAAAAAAACTCTTTCCTTTTTGAAGAGATATAACTTTCTTGTTCAAGAGCTTCTACTTAGCTGCAAAGAATGGAAGGAATGGCATCAGAAGATGGACCCCATTCCTCCCAAAACTTCCTTCAGAAGTTAAGGTGGAAGATTATTTTGGGGGAGGGGGGGCTTGAAATGCTGGACTACAGATCTGCTGCCTATCCTCTAAACGGCTGTCCTTTTTAAAAGTCTAGGCAAGGACCAGTTCACACTACCCTGATTTGCTTTCACTCTGGATTAAAATAATCATGGTTCTGCGAAGGCAGAATGGGGCAGAGGTCAATACACTGAATTCAGCAACCTAGATTCATTTCCTCATTTAGCCCAGAAGCAAAGTGAGGAACCTATTCACAGTCTAAGCATCTAGAAGAAATGGTGCATTTTTTTTTTTTAAAAAAGGAGAAAACGATAATATAAGCTACTCTTCAAGGAAAGTTGATACAAACAGGGAATAATTATAATGAATATTTTCTTTGGACCTTAACTATGGATGGCAGCCCCTTTGATGGGAAGGTTGGGAAGCCAAGCATCCTTGACCTGGTCCTTATTTGGACAGAAAACCACTAAGCTATGGTGGGAAGTCCAAAAAAAACTTGCCAGAAGAAGACAGTGGCAAATCACCTTCATACTCTTGGCAAGAAAGAGTATCAAATTTGTCTTTGAATTTATCAAGAGTTTACATCAAGGGAACCTTAATTTGCCTTCTGCACAGGTAGCAACACCTTGCCAACCTTGGCTGAATTAAAAAAGTACTAAATAGAACTGGTCCCGATTTGCTCTTAGATGGGGAAATACATGGAAGGAAATTCTGGGAGATAGACCAGATTGAGAAAGAAAGAAAAGATCCTAATAGTACCGTTTCTTATGTCCTTACTTTCCCCCAAAAAATGTACATGAAGGTGGTCATGAAGTCCACCAAACGTAGGCTCAACGTGAAGGAGATTTCACATTTCTTACTTTGGCTTGTAATTGTTAAATTGATGCTCTCATTGCAAGGCTTTCTGGTTCTTATAAACCATCTTTCGCCTGGCTCTTTCTTAACCTAATTCTTCCTTTACATAAAACATGCATTAAACCAGAGGACAACTGCCGAATTTATCAAGGCCATTGAAAGGTCTGTATTCTCACTGTACTGAATCTCCTTTTCTAGAAATCTAGAGGCCTATACAGTACTGAGAGAAGGAATATCCATAGGTGCATTCCAAACATGGCAGTCTTTGGTTTTTGAGAATCTCTAAGCATTTTTCACAAATAACAACCTTTCTCTCTCAGCGACTGAACAAACTGAGATGCTACATCTGATTTAGATGGACCTCAAACCATGGAAGAGCCATTTGGTGACCTTGGAACCACCTAAGCTTTATCTAAGATAGCTCATAGAAAGAAAAAGTTCCTATGGATGGTCCTATTGTCCATTCTTTATGGGACAGATTTTGCTTCATAGCACTGAAAATTCAACAGAGAAGAAAAAGAGATGTCTTCAATCACAAAATGAAAATGGCACTACTTTGAATAATTTTGTCCCATTTCCAGATGTTAAAAGAAGAGGTCTGCATGGGATCAATGACTAGCCAACCTCTGCCAGCATCTAAACTCTCTTCTACTTCACACTGTGTAGGGAAAATAAACTCGGTTTTCTTTTAATGCGGGGTCTGTTTAGGTTGCTTTCATGGGACAAATGCACACTCAGGACAAATGAAAAGCTAACAAGAGAATCATGGCAGCATACATAGGAAGTGAGAACACATCACAACACACCAGGGCAGTACACAGACCTTCTTCCCACAATCAGATGGAGATGAGTTGGAGATGGCAGAGGAATGTCCACTTCCCAGGGAGAATGGAAAAGCAGCTGCAGTTGTTTTGAGGGGACATGGAGATTAGTCCCTTTTGATGTTTCAGGCAGCATTTGATCTGCACACCGTTTCTTAGAGCACAACCAAGAACTAAATCTTTTAGGACATTAACAAGGAACTGTTCCTTGTCTTGCCTTTTCCTTCCGAGTCCAGTCTGGATAGTGGAAGAGTCCAAGAATGACACGTCTACTCTTCACTTTGAAGACTCAGAGAGAAAAGGTGAGCAATGGGGCCCCTGGCAAGAATGGGGCTCTTAGTCCATGCCATCCAATCCTGACATTTAATGAAGACTCTGAATGCAAGTTTCTTCAGATATGTCCTTCTAGAAGCCCAATTTAGAATAGGAAGATATTTTTAATCAACAGTATTGCTAGACAAATAGGAGTCTGAAATCTCAGCTGCTGCGCCAAGTATCATTGGGTCATCTCTGAGTACATCCCTCAGAATTAATTGCCAATATTTTAATATTCTTTTTTTAAAAAATCTGTGATGAAGATGACCTGATGCTGTTTCAAACTTCAGGTGGAAAGAAGCTATGATAGAACATCTCTACTTGCAAAAAAAAAAAAAAAAAGCTAGCAATTCAGAAAAAGCCAGCTAGAGCCTTTTTTTCCCCACTTTATTTTCTGAAAGGTGTGGTTTTTCAAAAGGAAAGTTTAGAGCATGCGTGAAGAAAAACTGGCCAGAGTATCAGCATGTATGTCAAGCTAAGTGAATCACAAGGAAGCGGGCTGCTTAGACAAATCTTCCCATCAGGTTGCCCCAGGGGCACAATTTTCAAAAACAAAAACAAAAAAAAAAACAACAACAACAGGGAAGGAGACATTTTATGGCCACCTCTTGGAAGCTGCTTGAAACATCAAAGTGGATAACCACCAAAGTCCCAAGAGAAGAGGCAGAGGACAATACCTCCTAGAGTCCAGTGTTTCTCAACCTTGACAATTTTAAGGCATGTGGACTTCAACTCCCAGAATTCCACAGCCAGCAATGCTGGCTGTGGAATTCTGGGAGTTGAAGTCCACGTGCCTTAAAATTGTCAAGGTTGAGAAACACTGTCCTAGACGATGGCAACTGAAGAAGATCTGCTTCTCGAAAAAGCACCTTCGTTACCATCACGGGGATCAATACAAAAACAAACCAAGTCCCAAGGGATCCCAGAAAGAAGACAAAAAAAAAAAAGAATGAAGAGATGCCAAGTGAAAGGAAAGGGGAACACCCATATGTTTTAAAACTGGCTTTCGCCTTACCAAAGAAATCATCCCGTACTATGAAAGTCATTGCATATGAGAGAAGAGGAAGGGAAGGAGCGAAGGATCCAGAGGGGAAGAGATACAGAAGAGGAAAAAAAAGGGGGAAAGGGGGAGGACAGGGAGAGAGAGAGAAAAAGCAGCCATTAAATACAACTCAGCAAATGGTGACACCGTCTTAGCACGTATGTGTATGGAAAAATCATTTACATGACAGCAAGGCAATTCTTCACCGGACTGATCCAACTCAGTAGAAAGGACCTGGTTTTTGAGCGAAACCAATCAAGTGACAACTCCTGAGGCTATCACTGTTCTCTCCAGCTGAATAACCACCAGTTTCCAGCTCATTAGGGACATGGCAATAGAAAATTCAGCACAGGGAAGTTCCAGAAGACTATAACTTCTGGGTCTAAAGCACCAAGGAGTCCATAGTTCAACCTTGAGCTACCAATATTATCTTCTAAAGTGTTGTCTAACGAATTCTAAAGAAACCCAAATCAAAATCATACGCCAATTTTTGTGGGTTAGACCCAAATGTTCTTCCCTTTTGAGGAAGAGAGGTTTTGGGAACAGATCCTTGCGTTCAAGGAACAAAGAATTGGGGGATCCGTCTCACGGTGTAGCCTTGGTCCACCTCTGAGAACTGGAGCATAGCAGATGAAGAATGTTGTTGCTCTAGGATCCTGTTTTTTTTGTGTGTGTTACAACAGCCAGAATCTTTCCTCCTATTGAACAAGATTTCTATGCCTGCCCAAGTGACAAACAAAAAGTGGGAGGTAGCGGTGGTGGAGGAACCACCAAAATCATAAAATAGCTTGGATTCAACCCTGAGGTTGCAGTCCCACTTCTGTAGTATTAAAAAGTAGAAACACCCAAACACTAAGGAAGATCTCAACTTCTCCTGGAGGAGAAGGAGGATGGGACGAGGAAAGTCCTAGCATTTTCACTCTCTTTGGAGGAGCAGATGCTAGTATTTTTACTTTCCTCGGAGAAGGAGAGGAATATAAACTGGAAGAAACAAAGAGAGCAAACCGGGATTTCTCTATTGAAGGCTGAATTTTTTTAGGGTGGGGGAGGATGATGTCTCAGGGACCATGTTCCCAGGAGCTAGAAGAACACTAAGTGAAAGCACAGCTTCTTTCTCTCTCTCTGCCACATCCTGGGAATTCACTTTCTTTTGTACCATTTCCTTATCTTCTTCCCTTTATGAGGTTTGGCCCATTAGAACTACAGAACCGGGTCTTGACTGAGGCTAAATAACTCAAGAGCTGCAGGTTACCTATCCTGCCAACAACCTTCCAATTTCAGAGATATAATGAAAAGATATATATCCCCTTCAAAAAGAAAGGGACATTACAACTGTTCAGGTGAATTAGTCTTTGATTATATGAGATCAAAGAAAAACAATCTCTTGTATTCTCCTCTAAAAGTCCCAGGATTGTTATTAAGAATTGGAAAAAAAGGAGAACATCACAAACCAACTCACTTGTCCAGTAGTTTTTTTCCCCTTATTGTTAGTTTATCAGAAGTAGCGCCAGATCCCATCCAATTAGCACTAATTAAGACAGTAATTTCATTCTGGCAACCCCTAGGACTATAATCCTCATTATCCTTGGCTGCAGACTAACCTGATTGGGGATGATGGAACCTGTAGCCCAACTACATCCCAGGGCTATACTTTAGAAACTGGTGCCTTAAGCACCATTCTCCCAAATACGTTTCTTTTAAAATCACCTAAGAAGAGATGGATATTGAATTTCAGACTTTGAGTCCTGACATGCCTCAATTAGCAAAGGAAGTATAGTCTTCATCCCATATTATCAGGATATTCCACCTCCCATCTTAAATCCCAAAGTAGATGGGACTCAAGTAGACAGAGTGGATGGAGATTGCAGAAAGGAAATGTAAGCAAAAAAACAGAAAGTGATCAATTCTGCTCAGATACCTAACTGTCAGGAGCAAGCAACCATAGCCTTTCATAAAATACCCAGTCAGTAACTTTGTTGTTTGCCACATACGTTACAAGAATCCTCCAGACTGCTTGCCTTTCCCTGGGAATGACCAGATAAGGGTTCATAGATCTTGGGTGAGGTCAAGCTTATGCTGCATGTAGGCTGCACAATGATTCCAAGCTAGGTCCTTGCTTGACCCCCTCCTTCCAGCCTAGCTGGCAGGTTCCCAACATCCACTGTCCAAGCTAATAAAAGTAGGGAAAGGTAGAAACCAAGTCAACAAAATGAACTGTGACAGGATATATTACATATGAATACCCTCTTCATGTGATTTAAAATTCTAGGGGGGGGGGGGGAAGGAAAAAGAGAAAATAAACCAGGAATCTAAGGAGAGGAGAAATACACACCTGAAAATTCCCCTATGGGCCATGTCCAACGAAGCACAGAGAGAGGAAGGAATGGAGTGGGGGGGGGGGAGGGAAAAAAAGTCAATCAATGTCTAAAACCAACAACAACAACAAATAATTCTTGGATATATATTTTTTTTAAACAACTCTCTCCCCCTCCCCCAAACCCAAGACAATGATTTTGCCATTTCCATACCAAAAGGCGTAAAATCATAAAGACAAAGTCCACTGTGAGCATAAACAGCATGAATTTACATGAGGAAAAAGCATGAGGGGTGTGAGAGGGGAAGGGTTAATGTTTTTGATGAAAATGTGGTCCCTCATTTAACCTTGTTTTCTCACACGTAGTATCTGGTTTTCATTAAGCCAGAATCAGGAAGAATTTTCTCTTGCTTTCTTTGCATTGTTCTGCTTCAGCACAGCAAAAGGTTAAAAAAACATGATTTTTTGAAACCGAAATCTCACTAAATGCTTAGGAATGTCCCCATCAGCTCCACCAAAACCTCAAGCATGTCGCCTTAGAAGTCTATAAAGGACATTGTCTCATCCCACGATAGGATATTCATGTGTGTTCTTGAATTGTTTGGATTCAGGCATCACATTATGGTCTAATGTGTTTTTTTTTGTTGTTGTTGTCGTTTCTACCTTTCTACGGTGTGTGGACGAGGGAAGGAGAATGGAGCAGGTTATGGTTTGTTTGAGGGCAAGCAGTCTGTAACCATGGCTTGCTACGGGCTTACTGATTGCAACTGTGGCTTAGCATGACATGCAAATGGAGAGTATGGTCTGTTTTTAAGTTTTCTGGTTTGTTCTTGGGTTTCCTTTGGGCCTCAAACATCCTTCTAACTATCCGATAAGATGCCACATGAGCACAACAATAAAAGACTGGAAGGAACCGACCAGGAATTGAACAAATGAGCTGAGTGAGGTGCTGTGAAAACCTGGTTCTTCCCCCAGGTTGAGGTGGTTGAGCTGGGAGGCTGTTTCGTCTGATAAATCTTTGTTTTATAGATGCTTGTGAACAGCCCTAGAATCATTATAGGAGATAGGCGGCCCTATAAGCCAAATAAAGATATAAAAGCAACAACTGGTAAGCTAAGGTTTGTTTAATCGTAGTTTCTTAAATAAATCCTAACTGGCTGAGATTAATTCATAAAACACTGTTCACAAATCAAAATGGCTGGGTACACCCAACATAAAGGTCGTCTTCATTTAGAGACCACAATTAGAACCGGGAACTTGATTGTTAAATAAAGTGGTTGCTAGGTGTGACTGCAACTGTACAAAACTACTTGCCTTGTTTAAACTCCTTGATCAGCTATCCTCTCTATAGTTTATTTACTTTATTAAATGCTTTTTGAAATCTTTGCTACAAATCTGACCCTCTAACATAGGTTGCTATTCCTTGCAAATAGAGAAAAAGTGACAAAAGAACATGATTCGGATCAGAAAATTCAGCTTTTTTAAGAAAACAACAACACCTTTTAAAGGTATATAAGTCCTATCCTTTGGAAGAATAACTGCCTCAAATGTAAGAGAATTGCATAGGCAAGATTCTTCGTAGCCTAAGAGTTAACAAGGCATCATTATACCACAAAGCTCTTTCCCAATCTTGAAACTAATGGAATAAATTAAGCAAATTAATTAGAAAATGCAGAACACAAAATATGCATGCACGTTTTAAGAGGCTGCATTTATTCCCACTGCAGAATTCTGCAGAATGCATAAACCTGCTGAGTAAATAATTGCCTTTTTCATACCTACACACTCTGGCGTACATTAGATACGTCTTGAAACTTGAATCCAAATATCACTCATTGGTTTCACCTCTTCCCTTTCTCTAGATATTTAAATGATCCAGTTAAATATCTACCGACAAATTTTACAAATTTGTGTCAAAAACCCATTTCAAAGTATTGTTGTGAGGATATAATCAAGGCAAGGATTTTAAAAGCCATGCCTTTGAAATAACCTTTACCTAGTAGATCTGCTCCTTCATCCACGTCTCCGATGGCCTCTGAGCCCACTTCAGTAAGTTCGGTATACAAGGAATCAGTATTGATGCCAAAGGCTTTATTCACTATCCCTTGTGTTGGGCTATTTACATAAGAAGAAAAGTCAGAAATACATCGCAGCAAGAAATATTGTCATTTTTCTCCTCTCTTAATCACAAAAGGCAGCTTTTCTCCCCAAATACCATTATTTTTTTTTTTAACCCTTATCCCATGGAGGGGAAAAAAAAATTCCCCGGCCTGGGAAATTCTGGGATTTGACCTCCACACATTTAAAGTTGCCAAGGTTGAGAAACACTGTTTAAGAAGGACAGCTACTCTACAAGTAGTTGATTTAAATGACAGTGCGTAGAAACAGACCAGCTTCGTAAATTATCTGTGTCTGATTCAATGATTCCCCACTATTTGAACCCTTTAAATGATGAAGTTTGCCCCCAAAGCTTTCCAACCTGTTCCCTGTGCGCTCCAGTCTAGGATCCTGCATGTCCAACTCTGGAGTAGAGTCAATATCTTGGAAGTCCGATCCCTCGTCACTGCTTCCCATTCCTGTAACAAAGGCATGGGGAACCATGTATGCTCTGGAGCCCACAAAGCACTTGGACTAAACACGTGTCATTGCTCTTCTCCTTCTCTTGAAAAACACCGAGTAACCCAATCTGTGTTTTAGGGCATCAGAAATATCACCCGGCCTCAATCCAGAAGGCATGTCATCTTGTCTCTCTCACATACATACAAGTTAATCCTTGACTTACAACCGCTCATTCAGTGACCATTCAAAGTTACAACAGCACTGAAGAAAGTGACATTACAATCACTCCTCATACTTCACAGCATCCCGACAGTCACGTGATTAACATTTGGACACTCTCAAGCTTCCTCCTTTCATTATATATTCAAGATGGACAGTATTTAATATTTATTGGCTATGTATATGTATATGTAGGGGTGTGGGTCTATACCTCTGTTGTACATAGTATGTTTTAGGTGTGCATCATGTATGTGTTTCACTTTGAGAGCGGGCAACTAAATTTCATTTCTGAGGTGTGCCGTTGTGCCCACAGTAAAGGAGTTAAGCAGATAGACCGACTCTACCTATGCTCACGTTCCTTGTCTCCTGGACCACCTGCACTTCCATATTTCGGCTGTTCCGTTTCTCCCGTGACCGTTTGTTATTTTTTGAAGTGACATAGTCGTTCATTGACTGAAGGCTCTCGTTCAGGGGCGTCACAGCAGCAGAGGGCACCGATGACGTGGGGGTATTCGATTTTGTTCCCGTGGTGCTCGGCGTGGCAGCTGCAGAGGACTGTCCAGATTCTGACATTTCATCAGGTGGGCACTGGCGCGCAATGTGGTTTGCAGAGAGGGGAGAAGGGGGAAAAAAAAAGGCAAGATAGCCACACCAATCAATTTTTTTCCTGGCTCTTTTGCTGCCTTTGGAGCATTAAGAAGTACGAGCATAAGACGCCAAGCAGCAGTAATGGAAACCATGAAATGAACAACGGGGGCCAATATGACACAAAGTTTCATGGTCGAGGAACATTTTGGTTGTCAGGACCGTAACATCTTGCAATGAATCTGTTGGAGCCTGACTGCTGGCATTGCCAAAGCCCAGCTGAGCAAGTGCCCAAAACATTTTTTTCCCCTGCAACTTCCCTTCTGCCCAGCAGGCTGCTAGAAATGGGCCAGGTTATTCTGGCTACAACTCTATTTGCTTGCGATGGGTTTCCAAAATTAAGTCAGTGATCACGCACGGTACCTAGAAGTGGCTGCACCTCCTTACAACTTCTTCTGAGACTTAAAGCAGGCCTCTAAATATGCTATAAAATCCGTATCGTATCCCACTCACGGTACGGCGCATAATTAATTACTGCTTCCTTTTCATCATCTCCAAAAAACCCTCCAATATATTAAACCGGAGGTGAGCAACTCATTGTCCTCTGCTTATTCTGAACAATTCCCACTAACCCTTGGCATTAAATCAAAAGTTCATAACATTTGGGGGACAGCAGGTTGCTTATCTTTCAACTGCACAGCGTTAATAGCAATCAACTCTAGCAGCCGAGACAGATATGAATTTTGAGTCCAACAATATCACCAAGGCAAGGGGACCACTAGTCTAAAGTGATCTTACAAATACAAGGCCTAGGCCAGGGATAGGCAACCTTGGCTCTTTTATGACTTGTGGACTTCAACTCCCAGAATTCCTGAGCCCCAAATCCACAATCTCAGAAAATTAGAATATTGTGTACAGGTTCAATATTCTAGGCTCAAAGTGTCCCACTCTAATCAGCTAATTAAGCCATAACACCTGCAAAGGGTTCCTGTGCTTGATTGGCCAGCAAACTTGCCTGACCTGAACCCCATAGAGAATCTATGGGGCATTGCCAAGAGAAAGATGAGAGACGTGAGACCGAACAATGCAGAAGAGCTGAAGGCTGCTATTGAAGCATCCTGGTCTTCCATAACACCTCAGCAGTGCCACAGGCTGATAGCTTCCATGCCACGCCACATTGAGGCAGTAATTGCTGCAGAAGGGGCCCATACCAAGTACTGAGCATGCTTATACTTTTCAGAGGTCCGATATTGTTCTATGTACAATCCTTATTTTATTGATTGCATGTAATATTCTAATTTTCTGAGATTGTGGATTTGAGGTTTTCATGAGCTGTAAGCCATAATCATCACAATTATGACAAATCACGGCTTGAACTATCTTGCTTTGCATGTAATGAGTCTATCTCATATATTAGATTCGCCTTTTAAGTTGCCTTACTGAAATAAATGAACTTTTGCACGATATTCTAATTTTTCGAGTTTCACCTCTAGGAGGGCCGTACGTTGCCTGTTCCTCAAAAGGTAGAAAAAGATAGGGGGGGGGGAATGGTTTAGGCTGCAAAGGGTTACAGACACAAAGGGTCCTTCTCCCCTGATGGAAAACACAATTCAACAAGTAGGCGGGAAGCTCTCATTTCCATGATAGTTGTAAAAAAAACCTTGTAGATGGAGTTGGACTGCAGCTGACTGAGGTCACTCAGGTGCCAGTGGTCCACTGCGGGGGCAATCTTGGCCCCCACCTGCCCACGTACCATATCATCTGTGAGGGGGATGTTCAGAGAATTAGGACGCCTCTTCATGCTAGAATGAGAGAGCAAGAGAAAAGAGAGGGGAAATTGTCAGTGAAGCCTGGAAGGCTTGAATGTATGAAAAGCAACAAAATTTAAAAAAAAAACTTGCCATAGTAAATAACATTCAGAATAACAGTGTTGGGACTTGGAGATCTTCTAGTCCAACGCCCTGCTCAAACAGGAGACCATGCTCAGTAGAAGAGAGTATTTGTAGCTTAGGGTTGAACTGTGGGGTCCTTGATTTCTCTGAGCTTGTTTCATTACCCAATTAGATAACATGATCAGTGGTAAGCCCACTCTCACCTAGCCCTGATGATGTTACCTAGTTGGGTAATGAAACGTCTTCAAGAAAACCACCAAACTTACAGAGCATCCAGGACCCTAGAAATTGCATTCAAGTGCTCTTTAGGATCCATTGTATATCAACCTGCCTCTTATTTGAATTTGAGCTGAAATGAATCCTTGTAATTCCAGCTCGTAACAAAACAGACTCTTGGGAGATGAGCATACCAGAGAAGCTTCCATATCATTCCTTAGAGCAGTGTCTTTCAGACTCTGCAACTACTGAGGTTGGGAGACACTGTCTTAGAGGCATCAGGTAACTGATTTAACTGTCTCACAATGGCAGCCATTTCCCATTTAAAGAACAACTTCCAAGTTAGTTGGGGAAAATATCTAGATGCTGAAATCTTCAACACCAGCACTTGGGGAATAAATACACTTCATGGTGATCTTTCCTATCCACATTCCTGATCACTAAGGTAAGAATATTCCTTATTCCAAGTGTATTTATTAATCAAATTTGTATAGCCACCCATCTCACGAAAAGCAATCTTGGGAGGCATACAGCAAGCTGCTCTACTAGTTCTTTTTAGTCAAATAAACTCAAGTTTCGAAACTGGGTGCAATTTCTGGTGGTGTAATGATTGCATCCATATGAGTTTTTTTTGACAACAGCACATAGGTGCTCAGTCATTGGATTTTTCCATTTAGCTTTTCACGGTTAATGACATTTAGCTAAGCACTTATATTTGCTGTTAGATATCAAATAATTCTGGTTTCTATCACATTCTAATAGACAAAGTAGCAGTAATATAGGTGTCGTACTAGAATTATGATCTCCCATCGAAGTACTAACCAAGTTCAATCACGTTTAACAGAGACCAGATCCTCAAGGTGTGTTGAGGGCTGCCTTCTGTTAAAGCCTGTCTGATGGACAAGACTAAAGCAAACTGATGCAGGCTGGGTTCAGATGCCACCAAAACTAGATGAAAATATCTTTCATCTTTACTCCCATTTTTTTCTCTGCCACTCTCTTCACCAGGAAGCTGTGAGGAGGGGCACAGGTTGACCTTGCTAGTAACTGGCTTATTGAAAAATGGGTTTCAAATCTTGCCCATGCCCTTAGGAACAAACGTTGCTTGTCTTGCTCTAAATGGCATGTGGGTTTTGTCAGCATTTTAAACAAGACCCTTTTTCAGATTGTCTTGGAAGTGCAAGGAGGTAGACCGAGTCCTTTTGCATACGAAACACGTGCTCTGCCACTGAATTGTAGATCTTGTTAAGATCAAAAGAATGTATGAAAAATGGCCCCAAATCATATTCATTAAATCATGACAAGAAGCACAGAACATTCTATTCTTTCTCTGTTCAATCTCAAGTACAGATTGGCTGGGGCAGAGTAGCTAAAAGCAATGGACAACAATTTGGGGAGCTATCAAGTAAGAATCCAGAGCCTTGATTAGCCTTGAAATTATCTTGGGTTCAGTTCCTCAGTAACATCCTATTTAAGCTAGTTGAGTTGCTATGAAAATAAAAGAGAAGGAGAAGCTCAGCCCATGACTCAAATACTTTGACACAGAAATAAGATAAAAATACAATAGAAAGAACAAGGGGGTGCTATAAGACACTTAATATGTAGCTTGATCCATCTTGACTATGTTAGGACAGATTGACAGATAAGAATGAAAGTCAGATAGCATAAATCTATCCAAGACTGGTTCCTATCCTTTCTTTTTCCCTTGTTTTTCCCAGTGGGGATGTGTTTCATCTTCCAGTTGCTGTCATTTTCAAAGTTGAAAGTAGAAGGGCAAAAATATAAATTCTCCAGTTCCTGGTTTAGCAAAATACAACTGATGTGCTCAAATAACGTGGAATTCCTCAAGAAATCCTATTATGACCCAACATGAGAATGTGGTTTATACACAGCCAAAGCACGTTGAAATGCTAAATATCGAACATCATTTTTGTCTAATCTCTTCTGCTAGCCAAGCCAAAAAAAAAACAGGGAGGAGGGTTCTTCCAAAGAGCTCTATGTGGGGAGGAGGTGACTTCCCCCCCCACACACACAAAAAAGTGCCCTTTTCCAGCCCTATCTCACCAATGTTTTTAGTTTGTTTGAGGGAGGAAGAGATTTGGATACGATAATGAACTCCAGTTTCAACCAGGTTTTTATAAACATATTTCTTTCTTATCCTAAAGATAAGAGTGGAGATTGTTGAAATGAGAGTCAAACTTCTCCTCCTGTGACTCAGCTTCATTTGACTGATTCCAAATGGGGACTGAATCCAACTGAGAAGCAAACCAGAACTTCAAATGTAAAACTGAAGGTTTTGGAAGAAACAGTGGGGATAAAGGCCGATGAGATTCCCTTAAATTGCCCTGTGGAGAGGAAGTCAGATTAAGGGGATGAGTAGGAACAAATGTAATTGACTAGTGGGTAGTCAACAAAATCTGCAAACTGCTCTCCTTTCCAACATTTTTGTCACACAAGGACATGGACTTCTGCCCTAGCAGAAGGCTAAGAGGGGCTCTTACAACCTTCTTAGGGAAAAAAAAAGAATTATCTTTTCCCTATATTTTATGGTACCCCAGTTAATTTTTGTCTCTGGGCATCAAAACAACAGTTGCAACACCCCACCAGTGCTGAAAAACTGGGGGGGGATCTCCGTAAATAGTATAAGATCACCCAATACTGCAGAATTGAGATCTTACCAATCTAAATAAGAACCATTTTAAACGGTGCCTATTGTTGCTACTTCAAATATGATGATCAGCGCAGACACTGGGGCAAGTAGGCCTCCCAACACTCTAAACACAACATATGGAAGCGATAGGTATGGCTACCAGGCCTGATTCACACTCTGAACTTGTGCTCAATATGGCCCAGGAATGTTTTTCTCTGATCTTCAGAAAACAGTACAGAACAGCAAAATATGGTTGGTGATCAGAGGTTTCATGATGATGATGAACATGATGATGATGATAAGAGAAAACTCAACCCCTTTGGAAGAGTCTGTCAAATTACCTTTTTCTCCATGATGGGTGGTGACTGAAGTGACAAACAGAGAACAGCCAACACAAGAGAGGTAATGGCACAAGAAGCAAGACAAGAGAATAACCATTAGAGTGCAAAAGTCATGCAAGCACGCACCGACATGCTCAGATAACATGCTCCTTTGAATAGAGATTGACACACCGGCCCACAGTCTCACAAGCACAGTGTGAAGCAAGGATGATACTATCATATGTATAGCTACACTGCATTGCTGGTCTCTTATCTGAAGAAAAATGATGTTTCTTTAGTGTACATCAGCATATGACATTTTGCAAAGATTGGAAATAGTCGTTTCGACACTGATTCCACGCTTTTATCATTCAACCAATGGTCTCTGCTTTCATGGCAGAAGATGGCAACTGTATAGCATTTGCAAAATATAGTAAGCCAAAGTTTTCTAGAATTCTTGTGTTGGAGTAGAATTATTTGAAACAAGCCAGAGATCAGAAATAAGGAACACATCATAGTTTTTAGCTCTAGCTTCTTCTTAGGAGTGGGACAAATAAGAATATTTTTTTTGGGACTTGATAATAGTTACACGTGAAAGATCTATGACTAGATCTCATAATGTAGTTATTTTACATTGAAGGACAGAGATGACTTGAATGGAAGACTCACACTGGACTTAACCCTTAATGCTCAACTCTCTTCATAATCCCAGGGATATATAAATATGTATTTCTCTCTGTATGATTTCTTTTTTAATCCAATGGAGCTAAGTTTAGATGATGAAAGCAGAGAGAGAGAGAGAAGATTAAACATTCCAAAATCAATCAGTTTCTTTTATGTGGAAATAAATACTTCTGAAGTTCTAATTATGGTTTTCCAATATAATATTTCATCTGGCAGATTGATAGTTTTCTCTAAGTCTCCTAAAGTTGTACCTGGAAACACACATGGGTAGATATACTGTATGCGCTAATAAGAACTGCCAACTTCCTTCTAATGATGACAACTGGGTAAGCAAGTAAGTTCATAGGTTGGCTTCTGATTGCCTTCATCTAAAACTCAAGAAATTTATTTACTGGGGGCAGAGGTATATATTCCATCAGTGAATTCCCCAAAAGGCTTAGAAATTACCAAAGTTTCAGAGAAAAACTCAAAATTTTAAAAAGAGCAAGAATGAAAAAAGAGCAGAAAACAGGGTGGATGACTCTTAAGTTTGGCTTTATATTATTTCACATTTTAATGATCAGCATTCCACATTTATATGTCCCAATGGTAACTATCAACATCTTCTTAGAGTTAGGATAAGTTTCTCCTAGACCATGCACCCAGGGGGCGGAGCCGACGTGGCAGGGGCTGGTTTCTCGCTGTTTCCAGATGGCCTTGTGAAGCTAAGACTGAATGCGTTTCAGCATAGATGGCCACCACAAAATTGTACATTGGCTTCCGGCCAGCCTGGGCCAGGGCCAAGGCAGAGGGGGCCGTTCCCTCACTGCTTCCAGGATGGCTTCGCGGGCCACATGAAACCACTTCGCGGGCTGCATCCAGCCCCTGGGCCTTGTGTTTGACATGTCTGATCTAATGCATCCTATGCCTAGCTTCTCCCATACTCAATAAAATAAACAGTTTTTGAAATCTCAGGAGTTCCTCTCATCCACAAGATATGTGGATGAATTCAAATTTCATAAGCAGACCAGAAAAATATATGTTCTTATATCTCATTACACTCCAATAATATTTTCCTAAGGTGGGGTTTCCCAGCCACTTGGAGAAGTGTGGACTCCCGAGTCCCAAAATTCTGGGAGCTGGCTGGGGAATTCTGGAGTTGAAGTCCACACGTCTTCAAGTGGCCAAGATGGGGAAACACTGTCTTAAAGGGATCCTCGATCCCTGTGCTCACCCTGTAGTAAATCTGCCTGTCTGAACCAGTTGTTGCCGTATTATTTTTGGCTTGCACAAAACAAGGTAAGCTTCTTGAACAAATAGAAAGAAACTCCAATGGAAGCAAGTCCCAAGAAATGCACGTCTGCGTGGTCCCATCATCACATGGAAAAATGTCCTTATCCTCAATAACCTCAGGAGTTATGGAACATGTTCTGTGCTCATACACACACTTACGTGCTGAAGGGTACCATATGTCCCCGCTTTTTCTAAAATAAAAACCTGAGCACAATCACAGTGCAAACCACATGCAGAGGTGAGATAAGCAACAGGAACTGCGGAATACAAGCACAGCCAGACCCAAGCCAAATCCAAAAGAACATGCACTGACTGGGATGAAGGAAAAAGACTCCTGACACTGGTTGGGGGGGGGGGGGTCACAGAAGATTTACACAGGATACCAATCCCCACAGCCCATTGGGATTTAATTAAATGACATTCTTTTCTCTTCCCCGGAAGCAAGTCATCCATCTATTCGTTCCAAAGATGGACAACTTGTCCAATGTAGAAGAAATTAATGGCCCTGCTGCCTCCATGATCTCAATCTCAGTTCTATCCCCATTTTTGTAACTTATAACCGCATTTTATGTGTGTGGGGGGGTCTGTCCCTGCCGAAGACATAAGGCAGCTGAAAGCCAGAGAGTGCCGATAATAATTTTTATTGGGATCCATTCCCCACCACAGGCTGTAAGCTGTTATGACTGAATCAGAAGAGCTTTTGACCTTGTACAGGCAGTCCTCGACTTACAACAATTCATCTAGTGACCGTTCAAAGTTACAACGGCACTGGAAAAAGCGACATGACCGTTTTTCACACTTATGACCGTTGCGGTATCGAAATTCAAACGCTTGGCAACTGACTCGTATTTATGACGGTTGCAGCATCCCAGGGTCATGTGATCATCCTTTGCAACCTTCTGATAAGCGAAGTGAATGGGGGAAGCCACCTCCACTTCACAACCGTGTTATTGATTTAACGACTGCAGTGATTCCGTGGCAAGAAAGGCCATAAAATGGGCAAAATTCACTGGGCAACAGTCCCACTTAGCCACAGAAATTTGGGGCTCAATTGTGGTCATATGTCAAGGACTGCCTGTACAAGTATAGCTCTTCAGTGAAGGAGCCTGGCCCTTTTATAATTTTCTTGCAAGCCTAAAAAAAGGTACAGCTGCTTTAAGAGTTGCCTTAACTTCAAGGGGATTTATTGACTCTCGTGCTCAGCAAGTCCTTCTTCCAAATTATTTTCAAAGTGTGCATAACCTTTATAGCTCTTCAGCTAGACGGGGAAGACACGAATATAATTTGCAACCTTTTGGCCTCTGGGACTCTACTTTAAAATGTTTGTTTCTAATCTCAGAGAAGCCAGACTTCTTAAGAAGGAAATAGTAAGTTGGGGGAAAAAATAGGGGGGGGGGGAAACTTCTTAAAGGAATTTACATTCAAACTTTTCAAATCGTTTTTTTTTTTAACTCTGCTGTGATACGAAATGCATTCTCATTCGCTATCCTTTTGTTTGAAATCATGCTTCACAACATCTGGACCAAGTACTGAACCCCTGGAGACAAAAGCCTAAACCAGCTTTTCGAGGACCGTGCCAACTGGGACAGTGAAACATGTTGTGTCACACAACTACAGGCATTTCAAGCATTTTTCCTTCACTCTCTCCCCATGCGGGTCCCACCATCATAATCCAGCCTGTTCCCAAATGGCTGAGGCTCAAGGATGCAGCCCGGTTCAGGTATCTTCCCAAGATGCTCATTTCAGTTACTTAAAGAGAAACATCTACGCAAGATCAGAACAGTGTTTTCGCCTTGAAACCCTACTTCCTTGGGGGCAGAGCCAAGGGGCCCCCTACCTTCTCCCAGAGAGACCACTCTCGTTTTGACTATTTCCAGCGACCTGCTGCATCTTGGATCTCTCAATGTGCTCCACATAGGTTTGGATCATCTGCAGAAGAAGGGGGAGAAAAAGAAAGATAGTACTTAATCCGGATTTCCACTCCACTTTAGAATTGTCCAACCCGAGTCCAACATTTTCTGATCTGGAAAATGGCTTTTCAACCCAGAGTCCAACATTTTAACTGATCTGGAAAATGGCTTTTCTTTTATAATAATAATAGTAATAATAATAATAATAATAATAATAATAATAATAATAATAATAATAATAATAATAATAATAATAATAATTGTTTTGGATTTTCTATACAGCAGAACCAGAACTTACAAACTTCCAGCTATGATCGTACCCCAATACCCACCACACTAGAACAGAAGATCAGAGAAGATGGGAACCTAGTCCCACAAATCTGAAAGGAGTTAGGGTTACTGCTGTCATTTACTCCTAGATCTGTACATTCCAAATAATAATAATAATAATCAACTTTTCATCCACTCCTAGTAAAGAGGAGATACCTCTGTGTGCCGCTGGTGTAGGGCGTTGTATTCTTTCTTCATTTCAGATTCACGCTCCTCCAACCGGGAAACTGTTCATTATTTAAAAAGAAAATAAAGCGGGTTGAGGAGAAACAGAGCACTCTGAGAAAGATGATACTAACAACTTTATAAATGGAATGAGAATACGTCTTCAAGCTTGCTCTGGTTTACTCCCAAGGCCTTGTTATAAAATTACAAATGAACAAAAGAATAGGTAGTGCCCGGATTTCCCACTGGCTTAATTGATACAGCACATACTTTTCAGGTAGACTTCTTATATTCAGTCTCTGAACTTTTACATCAAGCTAGAAATAGCCACACCCTGAGCCTAGTCAGACCACAGGCTGATTTAATGCAAGTGGCTTCTTTATACAGATTTGGATTAGGTTCCCTATGCAAACTTATTTGGAGGGCCAGGCACTGAAGCAGGAACCTTTTACATTCCAGTAAATGTTTTATCTCTGAAGCCAACCAGGGGTTTGTCATGATGCAGTTCATGAGGCACCCAGGGAAATCCAACCAAATTTAATAAAATCTCTATACAGAATGCAGTAGAATAGCCAAGTTCTGGGAACGGCTTTACTCACTCTGGTCGGCATAATTCTTGGCCTTCAGCTCCAGCTGCCGTGTTTGAAATTCCAGGTGCTCCACCTGAACCTGCAACTCTTTCTTTTCCTGTTCCAGTGCATCTTCAAATTCAATGAATTTCTATTAAAGACATAAATAACAGAAACGGGTGAAGTGAGCAGATAAAGTGTGACTTTTTACTACGAGCTGTCATCATTTCAAAGACGGTCTCTTCTTACAAATAGTGCACTTTTTCTATGAAAATGCATGTTTTTTAAGCATGTGTCATCGGAACAAATCAGTATTTTGAGGCCTTGTTCTTTATAAAAAAATATTATTATTATTTTTTGTTTTGGCTTTGCAGAAAAAAACTTTGTCTGCACTGTAACATTTCTTCCTTTCTCTGCAGTGCTGGATGCAGACTCGAAGGCAAACACAAAGACGGTAACAGATATCTACAATCTTTAGGCCTTGCATAACTTTGGCCAGTTCCCCATTATCGATCTATCCCCCACTCCTTATGCTGGTACAAAAGTCTCCATTATAAAACCGGCTGTTTGCATTACCGATTTCTATTTCATCTTGGTTTCATTTGTTGGGACCCCCTGCTGAACCATTCTAGTGTCACCGGCTGATTCCCCTCTGGCTCTGCCATTTCCCCTTTATTTGTTAAATGAAGTTTCACAGCCGCCCATCAAAATTTACAATTTCTTTAAAAAAAAAAAAATCCATCAGATAGTAAAAACCCATTAACCCCCCCCCCAATCCCTCAGTTTCCATGACAGCAACAACACAATCAAATCAACCACTGGGTTGGCTCCAGCTCCATTCAGGGCCCCAGGCTCGCTGACAAAGCCATGTTTTTAATGGCCCTTTGAAAAAAGCAACAGGGTGGGGGCCACCTGTACCTTGGGGACAATGATATTCCATAAAGAAGAGCCACCACTGAGAAGGCCCATTTTTGTGGTCCCACCAGATGTACACCCCTTGTCACTTACCCTGCCTTCCCATCTTGGTGGGCTGGGTAGATGTATTAGGGGAGAGACAGTCCTTCAAAACAGCCTGGCCCAAAGTCACGTAGGGCTTTAAAGCTGATAACCAGCACCTTGAAATTGTAACCTTTCTTAGCACTCTATACCAACCTTTTGGGCAGCAGGGACCAGTTCCACGGAGAGAGGTTTTTCCGTGGACCAGAGGGGGCGTGATTTTGTATGCCGCCTGCATCCTGTGGATGGGGCTTTGCTTGTTTGTGCAGACCGATTGCCGGCATGGCGCGGCCTAGTACTGGTCCATGGATCGGGGGTTGGGGACCCCTGCTCTACACTACCTAGTGGAAAAACATCCATCAAGACACTGCTCTGTGATCAGACAGAATGACACTGTTTTTCTTCACTGTTTTTACATGACAGAGTGATTACATCTGATAAATTTGGGGAAGTGGCAAGTAATCAACAAAAACTCTTGTTTAACATCCATCACTGGCTTTCAGAAAGTTCCAACAGAGAAAGGAGACGGTAAGGAATCTAGTCTATTACATGCCTATGGTCTCTTTATTTTTTGTCAGTAAAATACTGAATTCTATTCTGTTGTCCTTTCTTTGGCTGGAAACTTGGAGAAAAGTTAGTTTTCAAAATAGTAACATAGTAAAAACAACGTATTCGTAATCAGTCTATGATGCTACTGTATCCTTAATAAAAACAGACCAATCCAGAGATCTTGACTACCTGAATAATTCTAATTTTATGCTAGCAAAGAAGTGGAAATGAACCAATGTCTACAAACGTGATTATCATTCAAAGCCAAACCATGCTAAAATCTTTTATTACAGAGTCTCAGCACCCCGGAGTTTTATTTCTTTTCCGCCTATTTAAGTCATAAGCTGCAAATGCCTAGTTGGGGAGGGATTACAGCTCAGTGGAAACTGTATACACTTTGAAGATAAAATGATCCAATACATATTTTGATTTTAGAAAAAATCTAGTAGCAGATGATGTGAAAATCCTTTGGCTGTGTCCCAGACAGCCATATTCCTGTTTAAACAATATGCTGCTAAATAGGCAAAAGGCATAAACTCATTCTAAATTTGACCTCTCTCAAATGTCAGTGGCAATCAGTTTCACAAATTAACAAGTATTAATAAGCTTTTTTTTCTTGGTGTGTGTGTATGTGTGTGTGTGTGTGTGTGTAATTTCTAAGTGGAATATCTGGTGTCTCTAGCTAGACCAAGTAGTGGAAAAGCACTGGACATCTCTGAGAACACTGCAACTCAACCCAGTAATTAACATTGCTTTAAATAGGTACAATGACTGTACGGAATACCAAAATTGTTCCCAATTGTCTAGGTTTGCTTAATCGTGATTTACTGAAATGTGTGAAATTTATGAAGCCAAGCCAAAATCAAACAAATTAGATCAAGGCTTAAAATCTACTCTATTCTGACAGTAGAGGTCATATAGGTAACAGGGTTTCCCAAACTAAACCAGTTCCAGCTTGAAGTGTATGGATTTCAACTCCCAGAATTCCTCAAGAAGCATATTTGGAATTTGCTTAGATTGGAAGACTCTGCTATACAGACATTGAGGTGAATAAAGATGTGTATAGTATGCACGGATTAACAGATTCTCTTTCCCCATCAATAATTTCAGGAATTTAATGTTTGTAATAGATATACACACCTTTGTGTAGAGGGCAAAGGAAATGGATTTGAAGGATAAGAGGACAGCCAAGCCAGATAAAAGTTGCTTGACCTTGGGCCAAGAAAGTAATTTGAGAAAACATCTCAAGACAAGCTCCTTCCTAGTTCACACGAAGAAAAAAAGGAAGAGAAAAGCACACAGCGTTGGTTTCTTTTCTGCTCTGGTAGTTTGGGGGAAGAGGAAATCCTAGAAAAAATCAATTCAGGAAGCAGGAAAATTCAGAACAATTCAGGACAATTTTATGTGTATTTCTATGGATTTGGGGGAGATACGCATCTCACACCCCTCTTCTACCACAACTTCACTTATTTTTTTCTACCATTCTCACAACTGTCCATCAGAAAATTGCAAAAATTAACAAATAAAAACCTGTTTGACAAACCATAGATTCATATTTCCCACTATGCTGTAGTTCATGTTAACCGTGGTTCATTGAGTCATAATGGTTGCACAGGCACATGGCACTAAGCCATAACTGATAGGTTTACATACTTTTAGTTCACAAGTATAAACTAAACAAAAACCAAAATATCCAGATTATTTATGCTAAGGTGTTTACCCAGGTAACATAAAAACACCTTGCAACTCATTCTTTTTCTGTACTTCTGTAATAGTCATAATTTTGTAACAACCAACCAATTCTTTCCTAATCTTAGGATCTAGAGACCTGGCCCAAACAAAAAGCATCAAATGTCTCTAATTGTCTTATCCAAAGAAGCAGATAGCTCTTTTAACATGGTTATTTGAAATCAGCACAACCTCAATAACACAAGCCTACACACATGCCCATACAGAAGGTAAATCCCACTGGTTTTGACTTTTCCTGGAGCATGATGATAATATTTTGTGAGCTTACCTCACATAAAGCAAGATCACAGCCATAAAAATATACCGAAACTTGTCGAGAATGAGAAATTGGATTTGTTTCTAATTTGGGCAAGATTAAAGGAATTGTATTAATACACTTGCAATTCAGTGGTTGTCAGAGTGCGTTAGCCACAAAAGTGCTTTTACAGAAATGGGGATGTAATTATTTGGGAGCTCTCATTTCTGTTTCAATGCACAGCTGCCCATCACAGTCCAAGCCACACCACGGGTAGAAATACAATGGGAGACTAGGCCTCCCCGCTGACTTAATAGAAAGACACATCCAAGAAAGATGAATCTTGAAAAATAAAAAAAAGATCCATCCTGACAGCACCATCTTCCACATTAAAGCTCCTAGCCTTCCATCTCAGCAAGACATCATCCATAAAGCAACATTTTAAAATAATGAAATCAAAACCACACTCCAATCTACAAAACTGCAGAACGCAATTGGAGGACTTTAGAAGATAAACATGATGTACGAAAGCAATCTGAAGATTCTCGGAAGTCCCAAATATATTCACTCACCAAAGCCAGACGTGTTTATTGCCTAAACACGGTGTGTAGAAAATAAGAATCTGATGAAGATTGCATGGCACATGAAAATTGAAACCATTGCTCGCAACTAATAGTATCTGAACTCGCTTAACATATTAAGAAGAGCACACTAAATGAATCGGTCACATGAATTGAATTCAGTCTTGTAACTCCATTTTGGTTTTTGTTCTCAACAAGAAAATCCAAGTTGCTGGATCGGCTGGATTCACATAGCACTTCACATAATTTAGCAGGGCCAAGAAATCCTTGCAGATCGAGTGCATCTACTATGTTATTCAGATGTGCTTTCTGGCCACCTGCCACCACCAAATAAAGCCCTTTTTGTATTTGGTTCTTCCTATGTTTACAAATGTATCTTTTTATTCCATGCAATGATTGAAAGTATATTTTTGCTGGCATTTTTATCAGCCCCAACACGTTCTTTTCACTAGGCTAAGAAAGGCATGGATGGTACATCCACATGCTAAGTGGAAGAAAAGGCAGTTGCTAGGAAGCAAGCTAAACTTCTGAAATTGAAAATCTAGAGAAGAGAAAAAAAGAGAGAGCATATTTTCAAAAATTGGGACAGATAAAACGTATTTTTCAAAAGACCAGCTGGGTGACTTTCTGATGTCCTCCAAAGATAAATTATTAAGTTTTCAGACAGGAATTAATACAGGGACAAGCCAATCTATTTGGTTGGCTGCCAAGAGGGATGAAAAAGGCATTTGGATGAATGCCGTCATAATATACCAAGAGTTCCCACATCTAGCAACCTCTGATTTTGATTTTTGTAAGGGTTTTTTAATCCCACTGTTATTATTTTTTATAACTGAAGGTGGTGAATATACATGATACTTCCTCCTCCTCCTATTTTTCCCACAACAACTTTGTGAGGTGGGCTGAGCTGAGAGAGACTGGCTGGCCCAAGGTCACTCAGCCAACTTTCATGCCTAAAGCGGCACTAGAACTCACGGTCTCCTGGTGATTGGTCCAAAATCACCCACCTGGCTTTCATACCTAAGGTGGGATTAGAACTCACCAACTCCTGGTGATTGGCCCCAAATCATCCAACTAGCTTTCATGCGCAAGGTGGGCACTAGAACTCACGGTCTCCTGGTGATTGGTCCAAAATCACCCACCTGGCTTTCATACCTAAGGTGGGATTAGAACTCACCAACTCCTGGTGATTGGCCCCAAATCATCCAACTAGCTTTCATGCGCAAGGCGGGCACTAGAACTCACGGTCTCCTGGTGATTGGCCCAAAATCATCCAACTAGCTTTCATGCGCAAGGCGGGCATTAGAACTCACGGTCTCCTGGTGATTGGCCCAAAGTCACCCAGCCAATTTACATGCCTAAGGCGGCACTAGAATTCACCATCTCCTGGTTTCTAACCTGGTCTCTTAACTACTAGACCAAAAGGGGCTCTCAAGCTGTTGGATGACAGTTCCTATTATCTTGAGCAGAACAGATCAAGGTTGATGATGAGAATGAGAAGCAAAAACTTCTGAAATATGATTGACCCGCTGGAGCTAGGAAAAAGGGATGGCTGACACCAGAACTGTTAGTTTGAGGGGTTTGGGGGAAAAGTGATGGGGAAAACCAATCATCCCCAGTATGCCATTTATTCATTGGAAGCCAACTTCATCTCCTTTCCCTTCTTTTCTCCATAAATCAAGGAAGATTTCCCAGTCACCCTCTCTCCTCTTTGCCCTTCAGGAAAGCCAATTCCCAACCAATTCAAGCTCCAAGATGCCTCCAGATTTAGGCCACCTCATCCAATGCTTTTCTAAGCCTGCTTTCATTTTTTTTTTTTTTTTAATTTTAATCCACCCTAAGAGAAACAGGAGCCAGAGCCCTCTTTCAGACACAGGCCAGGCTGAAAACAGCTGAATAGCTGGAGCTCGGGCCCAAAGAACGGGGGCAAAGATTACGAAGGCTCACAGCATAATAAAGCAGCTGCTTCTCCTTTGAGGGCTCCGATCCGATGAGAAGGATGGACGGATGCTCAGATGCAACGGAGGGGAAGCCCTGCGGCTCTGCTCGCGAGTCAGAGGGCCGGAAAGGCCTCGCACCCTTCCCACCCCCGTTCCGTGGCCAAGTTCGGGCCTCCGGCTCGCCCTCGGTGGGGGGGGGAGGGATGGCCGTGGGGGGTCTTGCCCGTCCGGCTCACCTCCTCGGCCTGCTTGCGCAGCGCCTTCTCCCGCTCGTACTGGGTGAGCAGCTGCTCGTTGTCCTCCCGCAGCAGCTCCAGCTCCACCTCGTGCTCCTGGTTGTCGGTCAGCACCGAGTCGAGGTTCTCCAGCACCGTCACCACCAGCGGCATCAGCTCCTTGACCACCTCCTCGTCGTAGCAGCGGATCAGGCGCTCGAACTCGCGGTAGATGCTGTTGGCCAGGCCCGAGACGCGCTCCGACATCACCGAGCCCGAGCAGTAGTCGTCCCCGGGGTAGCCGCCGACGCCGCCATCGTCCAGCTGGATCTCCAACATCTTGGCGGAGGCGCCGCCGCCGCAGCAGCAGCCCGGGCTCTCCCCTCCGCCGCCGCCGCCGCCGCCGCACCTGCTCGGCCGGCCCGCTTGCAGACGAAGGACGGCGGCGGTGATGCTCCCCCGGCCTCGGCTTCGCTCGCCACCTCTCCGGCGCTCCCTCGCCCGGCTCTGCCCACCCCCGCTCGCCCCGGCCCTGCGCCACTGGCCACTCCCGGCGCCCGCCCGCCCGCCGCCTCCTCCTCCTCCTCTCCCCGGCGCTCCTGCCCTGCGCGCACAGGCGCAGCAGACAGAGACGGCGGCGGCGGGCGGGCGCCGGCTCTTCCCGGAGGGGAGGCTGAGCAGGGGGTCTCTGGGGAGCCTCCTTCCCGGCCCAGGGATGGGGCTTTCCTTCATGAACCGCCTGGGCTGGGGGATGCAACAACAACAACAACAACAACAACAAGGGCTTTCCTGAGTTGCTGAGTTTCAAGAACGTAGAACAGAGAGGAATAAGGGAACTGGGAGGTCTTCTAGTCCAACCCTCTTCCCCTGGCCCATTCCGAACTTTCTTTGGAGTCGATGGGGTGGATACACGTGATCCTTGAAAGACTAATAAGAGAAAGAGAAGGAGGAGAATGATGATAGCAACAACAACAACAATAATAATCTTTTATTCATTAAACATGAACCTCAGTCAACTGAGCATTCAAATTGGCTGGCACTGATGGTTGACACGGGTTGCTACCAGCATCCTAGGTGTCAACCAGGTACCTCCTTAAAATATAAGATGTTCCGAGTAGCACAGTTTTTTATAATATTGCTGGAGTTATTGCAGGAAGCTGCAGTTTCTTGATGTATTTTGCAAAGTTTTTGGACATAGTTCCCAGTGCCCCGATGACAATGGGTACCACTGTTACACGCTTCATCCATAATCGGCAGTTTCAATGGCCAGGTGTTCTTCTTCTTCTTCTTCTTCTTCTCCTTCTCCTTCTCCTTCTCCTTCTTCTCCTCCTCCTCCTCCTCCTCCTCCTCCTCCTCTTCTTCCTCCTTCTTCTTCCTCCTTCTTCTTCTTCCTCCTCCTCCTCATTATTATTATTATTATTGAAAAAAAAACACTGCTTGTTCTCCAGCTCAAGGAAGCTTCCCTGGGAATAACCCCTTTTCAGGAGGCAACTGGACTTTCTTTGTTTTTCTTTGAAGGCATTTCGCTTCTCAATCCATAAGCTTTTCCAGCTCTGACTAGATGGTGGAGAATGGAAGGATTTATACTCCTTGCAGACCGCTGGTCATTTGCACCCTTTCACAGAGTTGTTGAGGCCAGTCGCCTGGTGAAAAATCACCTTTGGGATAGCTATGACCTGGATGGCTGAGAATCTCCATAGACATCCCTTCACATTAGTCTACTAACATCCCTGCGAGGTCGGCCAGGCAAAGGGGAATTAACCTGGTCAACCTCACTCCTGGCTCAAGATGACTTTGGAACCGAATGCTTCTTGACCTCCTTCAATGCTGTGGTCGCTCACACCTTTTCTGTCCAAAATAGAGAAAATCTTTTGGGGGGGGGGAAAGAGAGAAGAGGCAATTGCCCCTGGAACCCATCAGCATGTTCAGACAACGCACTAAACAAGAGTAATGAAAGAACTGGCAGTGCAAGTGTTTAGCTTGGCTAATTGAAAACTTAATTTGGTTAGCAGACTTCATTTATTGTGTGATTCCATGCGTTGCGCAGATCTTAAAAAAATGAATTCATTCAGTGAGTATGAGTATAGCAAGTCCTCCCCCCTTCTCTCCTCAAAGGTATAGTTTAGTACTGGAAATGAACAAGTAGATAGGTAATTTTTCACTCAGGGAAATTATATAAATTGATTAAAATCTCAGTTCAATACTCTATTCAGATTTTCCCATGCACTCCTTGCTATTGGTCCATTGATATTAATAGATAATTTATCCATTTATTTTTACTCACTGGGGTCTTAAATACTGTGCCTCATTTATGTCCTAGCAGTTTACTACTGTATTCTTGAAGACTACCTATGTCTACCTAACAGTAATGGTTTGATCCATCAAAGAAATAGGTACAGTATGATCCAGTAATTTAAATGGGGCTTGCATAAGATAACATCCCTAAATCTGGCAGCCCCTTTTCTAACTAAAGTTTTATTAAAAGCCATAAGCTTTCATGAGTCACTTTAACAGATGTCATTGGTACTTCACAAAAAGCTTATGACTTTTAATAAAAAATTCTTAGTTGGAAAAGGCTTATGATTTTTGCCACCATATGGATTGACATGTCTCGCTCCTACAAAGATACATTCCTGATGGATTGTGCTTCTTTTTTTAAAGGGGAGAAAAATTTGCCATTAAGCAGTTGCTCCTGGTGCATCAGATTCAACCAACTCTTTGGAGTAACTTCATTAGCAAACATCAAAATATATTAAATTGTGTTCTTAGAATGTCCTTGACAAAATATAATAAGGCTGCTACTTCTATATTTATTACATTTGTACACAGCCTACGTCCCAGAGACAATAACCATTTTACTGATTTTGCAATACCCTATTTAATAGCCTTCTTACTGAGAACAGTTCTTTCTGCAGACTTATCCAGTCTTTAATTCCTCCATTAGAATGTAAAACTGAGTTTAAGCAGGCAAGCTGGTCTCTAACTGACTGCCATTATGGTATGGTGAACTGTATTTTTATTTGATAGCAATTTTAAAGCATTTGCTATCTCTTTCAGCAATTCTCTTTTTGCTTTCTTTTTTGATGGTTTATGAGATCTTTGGGGGAGATATGTATCATTTGGGTTTTTTATTAATAGGAAGTTTGAAGAGCAAACAGTAAAAGATTCAGCTGAAAGAGTCTGACTACCATCTCAGCAAAGAACTGGAGTTGAAATTAACTGCATATCCAGAGGCATGTAATATAATCCTTCTTCCCCACATACAATCACACACTTCCCAAATGACTAATCAATGAGGCATTAGGAGGATCTGAGACTGGTTGTAAAGCATCTGGGTTCTGAAGAGACAGAAGGCAAAGAACAGGGAGCCAAAAACACTCGAGGGAAACCCTTTTTCGCTGCTTATAAATGAGCTGTAAAAGATTGTTCAAGGCTGTAGATTGCTTTGTCAGGATCTCTGTAGAATGGAGTTTTGGATAGCTGATATCAAAGTGTTTGGGGCTTTTTTATTAGTCTGATTTTAAGCAGTTGTTCTTCCCACGTGCACAAAATAGATAAGGTAAAAGGAAATAAAAACATGCAGAAATGCATACATGCTTTGAAGAAAGCAAATAAAAAAGAAACAGCAAGTCTTTAGGCAGAATGAGGTTTGGGAAAACTGCCGGATACTCCTCCCAACACAAGAAATTATCAGCAATAAGTATTTTGCTAACATATTGGTTATATGATTAAGTGTTTTAAAAGCATCTACTTTCACATTTAGGAATGACCATGGCCAGTGCTTTTTTTCTAAAAAAAAAAAAAAAAAAGGTGCCGGAACTCACAAACGTCATACAACCCGCTTTGCCTACCCTACAAGGTTCCATCCAAAAAAGGTGCTGGAACTCCATTCTGGGCGTTTTATGAGAAAAAAAGCCCTGACTATATTACTTCTTGTAGCAGAAGTTGAAAAATTAATCTGTTCTATCTTAATTCTATCCCATTTTGTAGAGATTTTTTTTCATCGCATGTCCTATCCTCTACCTTCCCACATTTTTACTTTGCTTGCCATGAAATTGGATAAGCTTAATAATAATTTGTATGTGTTCTTTTAAAGTTGACTCCAACAAAATGCATTACCGTGCTCCAATAACTCCATGCCTTATGACATCCAGATGCATCAGGACTGCGATTCCCAGAATTTTCAACCAACTGATCCAATTATCCAATCCAGACCACCTGATCAATTCTTGGCTTGGGGTTTTACTCTGACCTGGCTCCGTTCTATGTGATCTACAGTTTAGTCCTATCACGAGATCAACCTGATAATTGAAATAACAGTTTTTTTCCTCTCCCCTTGGCTCTATAAAGACCTTTTCCTGGCTTTCTGTTATAGAATGGTACACAGTATATTCCTCTGGAAACTCCTTGGGGATTCTTCAACCACCTCAAGCACACAATTTATAACTCTTACAGGCCATATTTCTGTGCCAATATTGTATTGTGCTAATTGCCAGCACATTGACTACAATTTGGATGCAATCAAGCTCTTCAGAAATTATGTTTTTTGCTTACTTATTCCTTTTTCCTTTCAGTGAATTTTGGCCTTTGCTGATTTTTACCAAAACAAATAAACCGGCTGGCCCTGTAGAGAACACACCCTGTCCACTGCTAAAAAATAATAATTGGTAGCCCAAATACTGTATATCAGAACTGACCATCTAAGTCCCTTCTGTATCCCTCCCAAAATGAATGTTACTGTATATAGTGGATAATTAAATTACAGAAAGAATTATTATCCCAAAGAAGCGTGCATAAAGTTAGTAACAGTCCATTCCTGCTTGGAGGCTTATAATGTGAAAAACATAAATAGATAACGGCAAAAATGAAAAAAAAAAGTGAATTTGGTGAGCTGTTACTGCTAAATGTCTTTTAATAGCTGACATGAGTAGAAGCTGCTCTCAGATATCAAAAGGAGCTGAACTATCAGCTGCACTAACAAGATCGGCTCCTTCCAATTTCTCTCTGTCCTGCAACCACTTAGAATAACTGCTAATAGGTTGTGGAAGGAAAGTTAAGAGTTTGATGGAATAAATCTCACTGCGGAGTTGATGAATGGATGCTTTCAGCCTCTTCCTCTGTCGTGCACTCTGCTGGGATTACATAACCGCACAGTGAGTGGGGATTATTTCTGAGAACTATACAGTTTTAGGTTAACAGCTAATCTTTAAAACTGCCATAAAATGCACCCATATCTATGAAACGCGTTTGGATTTTCCAGCTCTACCTATAAGAGTAAAATGTTCTTTCCTATTTGTGAAACTTCTCTAAGATGGGGCATTTGCAACTGTTATGCACAGCATTTCTTTTTTCTTTTTCTTTTGGCACGGACTTTATTCCATTTTTTAAAAAGTCACTTAGGAGATTTTACAACGGCCAACAAGAATGATTCAAATGCCTGGTGACAGTTTGATGTGTTGTTCTGTTGTGGGGAAAGCATGATAGTCGAGCAACGGGAAAGGGAAATTTTATTTTATTTTATTTTCTCTTAGGCTGCCAATTCCCTAGAGGTATGGTCAGAGGAAGAGCTGAGTCATTACTACTCTTTCATCCTTCCATGCACATAATAGTCTGCACCACAGAGGAATATCTTGTGCCCTGAATAATTGACAAGGCCTGATAAGCATTCCTTGATAATTAATGTAAAATACATACCAATCTCACATCTTGTTCTACCCTAGAAGCCAGCAATATATACTAAACTCTCATATTTTAATGCCTATTACTGGGTCTCTACCACAATTTTGTTGACTACAGGAACAACAGTGGCAGTGACATGAAATAAAAAAGACTTGATTAAATTATTGTGCCTATATTCACACAACACCCTGAATCTTGGTTCCTAACATCCCTTCTAGAGGAAGGTTTTGAGCTGATGTCTAAGAAGGACTAGCAGATGCTGGATTTGCTGTAAGATCTTTTAGCAGGTATTTTTCTTTCTTCCTAGTATTTTTCACACAACTGCAGGGCCTGTTTTTTTTTTCCTGGATCAATTTGGTGTTTGCAACTGGAACAGTGTCTTTCCACAGATATCCAGCTCTTATTCTTGTAAGCTTCTTCTGATCTGTTCTTATTCTCTGCTCACCATCTAGGTACTTAGCTGGACAGCTCCGCACTACTTTCATTTGTTTTTCCTTTGCTGGACAGCTCCCTTGTCTCAAATCACAGGCTCACAGCCCCTACCTCTGTGGGAGGGACATATCTGCTAGCAGGAATACCCTTTCCCATTGATTTATGAAGATCAATACCATTCAGAAGTCACGCTTCCCTTTTTTACATGTAGCTGAGGTTTTAAAAAGCAGCAATACGGGAAACAGAGGAAAGAAGGGATGCGATGTAATCTAGTTAGACTTCTCCCTGACTCTGAGTTATCATGCGTGAAATGAAATGATTCCTCAGCCTAGCAGGGAGCTGCAGTATTTAATTGGATTTGAGACTGATTGAAGAAAAGATGCATTTACAGCTGTTCCTCCTCTTCCCTTAGGTCTTGCTTAGGCCATTTGGGCCAGAAATGGGAATTGAATCATCACAATGAAACAGAAAATAACTGAGGCAGTAACTACCTCTAAAAGAAAGCCATATTGAATCAGGGAGAATTCCCACTGATCCAAAAAAGATGACACAATAAGAAAGTTTGAGGAAAAGCAGTAACAGAATATTTGTGTTCTTATATGTAGCAAACATTTTAATTTAAAAGATTTGACTACTTTGTACTTTATCTTATAGTCTACATCCTAGAAATTTTGTTAGAATTTTACACCACTGCATTCTCTCATATTCCAAAATATACACAAGAAACAGGACAAAAGAAAGCTGTTTTTCATAGAAGCTCTTTGGTGCAAAGCCCAGCCAGTGATTTTACTTAAGTACTTCTTCCTTAACTATGTCCTTGAAGCTTCCAAATGCTAGAAATATTGATTAAAAGAAAGGTTGTAGAATTATATCACAGTGCATGCAGCTATGTAGAAGTAATTTTTCTACAATGGAAAACTTTGCTACAGAGCATAGCTCAGTTATATTCTTTCTATACAAAAGCATCAGAGAAGATAACAGACAATCAAATCATTTCTGAGGAATTACAGGGATTTTACAGATGTATAGAAAGAGTAAGAACAATCGAACAGGAGGAGCATTGGAGATGACACAAAAGAAATTGTGGGCTGCCTTTTAAACAAAAAATGTGCATGAATGTTCTTGCACTTGAAGAATTGGAAAGATATCAGACAGAAAAAGATAGTTATATACTAAGTAGCAACATTTGTCCTGCAACAGCATTGCCATCTGCAAAGCCAATATGTTTATTGCTTTTTGAGAAAGCAAAAAGCAATAAGGTAACCTGTTCCAAATGTACTTTGTTATTTAATGCTCTTTTTCATGTCACACCTCCTGGATAGGTGTGGTTATGAAAATGACTTATGGACAGTAATATCCCACTTATGATGCTTTTTTTCTCAGTAAAGGAATCATATCTTTCAAGCTATTGGTGAAACATAGTTCTAAGGAAGGTCTTAATGGCTATTGTCACTTCAGGTTTATTATTGTTCTCTGATTTTCTTGTGTCCCCCCCACTCTGTCTGCCTTTATTACATGTATACACTTGAGTCTGTATATAATATTAAATTAATAAATTAATGTCTAGCCTACTTTGTCCAGTTGATTCTGGCAGCCTCACAATGTTGAAACAAAACAAAATTCTTCAATAAAAACAACTATTTAGGAATAAAGTCCTTCAACCATGTTCCCAACAACAATAGGCGCCTGTCTATCCAACTCAAGGCCTGCAGAAAAAGCTATTTTTTAAAAGAACTCTCAAAGACGGGCATTGTAGGAGCCCTGCAGATCTCCAGGGTGATATTAGTTTCAAAGGATCAGTGCCGCAAACAACACCTTGAGAGTACACTGCCTAAAAATACAATCCATGTTTGTACTATATAAACAGAACTGTGGGAAAAACCCACTTCTGTTGCACCAGAGAAAAAGCATCTTGTGGCACTACATAGTATTTTAAAGATGGTGGGCATGCATTGAACATAAATCTTAATTCTTCCCTACTCAGAGAATGTAAAAAAAAAAAAAACATGAATCACAATAATGGTGTTTTAACATAACATTACAGATAGGCCTCCAACTATGACCACAATTAAGCCCCAAATTACTGTTGTTAAGCAAGGCAGTTGTTAAGTGAGTTGTGCCCCATTTTAGGACCTTTTTTGCCACAGTTAAGTGAATCACTGCAATTGTTAAGTGACTCATGTGGTCATTAAGCAAATTTGGAATCCCCCATTGAATTGGCTTGCCAAGAAGCTGGCTGGGAAGTCACAAATGGGATCACATGACCACCCATCATGCTAGTGGCCAAGCGCTTGAATTTTGATCACGTGACCATGGGGATGCTGCAATGGTGGTTAAGCTGAAAAAACAGACATAAGTCATTTTTTTCAGTGCCGTTGTGACTTTGGTCACTAAATGAATGGCTGTACGTCAAAGATTAGCTGTACTCAAAACATGTGAAGTCTATTGCTTTAGAAATAGACCTTGGGCTGCAATTTTCAGCATATTTATGTGGAAGCAAACTCTACAAAACAGTTTAATGAATTATGTGCCATCGAGTTAATGATCCCTCTTACCAACCACACAGATAGATTTTCTCAAGGATCATCTGTCCCAGACCTGGTCTTTTTCCAACGGTGCACCTATCACCAATTTAATTGTGCCGGTTTACCTTGCTGATGGTTGTCTTCTTCTTCCCTTTCCTTCTATCTTCCCAGTTCAGATAAGATGTCCAAACTGCAGTAACTTGAGCCTGGTTATGTCCTTGGGTCCTTGGGTAAGGACTGAAAGTTAACCAGTCTGATGATCCATTTGTTTGTTTTCTTGGCTGCCCATGGTGTTCTCAAGAGTCTTCAAAAAAGATGTTGAGAGTTTGGAAAAAGTTCAGAAAAGAGCAGCTAAGATGATCAAAGGCCTGGAGACTAAAACATATGCAGGACCTGGGTTTGGTCAGTCTAAAGAAAAGAAGAAATAGGGGAGACGTGATAGCAGTCTTCCAGTATCTGAGGGGCTGCCACAAGGCAGAGTGGGTCATGTTATTGTCCAAAGCAGCAGAGGGAAGGACAAGAAACAATGGTTGGAAACTGATCAAGGAGAGAAGCAGCCTGGAATTAAGGAGAAACTTCCTGACAGTGAGGACAATCAACCAGTGGAACAGCTTGCCCCCAGAAATCATGGGCGCTCCATCACTGGGGATTTTAAAGACAAGACTGGACATTCACCTGACTAAGATGGTATAGGTCAGTGGTTCTCCACCTGTGGGTCGGGACCCCATTTGGGGTCGAACGACCATTTCACGGGGGTCGCCAAACAAGGCTGTCCGCCATTTTTTCCCCCTTTTCTTTGGCCACGCCCCTGGCACCTGGTGATGTATAAGTGGTTGGGGGTCACCACAACATGGGGAACTGTATTATGGGGTCGCGGCATTAGAAACGTTGAGAACCACTGGTATAGGTCCTCCTGCTTGAGCAGCGGGCTGGACTAGAAGACCTCCAAGGTCCCTTCCAGCTCTATTCTATTCTGTTCTGTTCTATTCTATTTCCAATATTCTATTCTATTCTATTCTATTCTATTCTATTCTATTCTATTCTATTTCCAATATTCTATTCTATTTCCAATATTCTATTCTATTCTATTTCCAATATTCTATTCTATTCTATGCTATGCTATGCTATGCTATGCTATGCTATGCTATGCTATGCTATGCTATGCTATGCTATGGGACGCATTTTAAATTTAAACCAATGATTTTATGATTGATCTTGGACTGTAATAATAAATGACCAGATATAGTAATCGTTTTTGAGACGTTTTTCTGTGAATAAAGGAAGGAAGCTAGAAAAACATTCAGACGTCCACCTCCCTCGCCAGAGACAAATGCGCCGCCTCAGAAAAGGCGGGAACCACCCCCTCCTTCACGCTGAAGGGGGGAGCAGAGAAGCCTCCAGCATCCAAAGGTGTCAAACTGCAGGGGGCGGAGCTTGCGAGCCTTCCTCGTCTCCCCGGAGGAGGCGTGGTTCGGGAGGCAAAGCTCCGCTTACAAATAGGGGAACGCGTGAGGGAGGGGAAGAGGGCGGAGCCACGTCACGAGACGAAAGGGCGGGGCTTGGCCAGAGCCCACCTCCGGAGGGCGGGGTAGTAGGCGGGGCGAAATGTCCCTCCCGCGAAGAGGAGCGCCAGCGAGGAACAAAGAGGGTGGCGGATGAGGAAAGGGGCGGGGATTCGGTCCCGGGGATGGTGGGCGGGGCCTGCCTGCTGCCTCGGGAGAAGCGGAGCGGACTAGCCGGGAACCGGAGCCATGGCGGAAGCGGCGGCCGAGAAAGGTGAGCGGGAGCACGTGACTCCCCGCTCGGTCACGTGACCGTCCCCCCCCTCTAGAATCCTCGGCAGGAACCCCGGCTCCCGATGCAGAGGGGAACCGGCTGCCCCGGGGTGCTTTCTTCAATGCAGATCCCCAGGCGCGCTTTGCATATGCTCAGAGGGGCCCTTTCGCACTGGCGCCTTTTTTTTTTGCATGCTCTGATCTGTCCCAGCTCACCCCGTGATTCTGCACGTGATTTCCTCGGGGCAGGAGGGCAGGGGCTGGCATGGCTTAGCAGGAGAAGGGATGGTGGAAGTCTCCCTGGGCGGGTTCCCCCCCCCCCACCCCCAAAAGAGACGACCAGGGGCCGCTGCCTGCCATGGCTGAAGCATGCATGTTGAGTAGGCACTGCTCATCTCAGTCTGAAAAGCGACCCGTTGGTTAGCTTAGAATTCAAATGATAAATATAAGGAGATATCAAAAACCTTAAACACAAAGTCAAAGCAATAAAGGGCAAGATCCGAAAGAACAATAGGCCCTGGGTGAGAACATCTGGAAAGGGAGCAAGTAGCATTGCTTTGAGATTGCCAGCATCCCGTTGCCATCAGGTTGACTCATCATGTGAACGGGAGGTGGGATTAGATCTTTTGCCTGGATTAAGCCTGGCTGGGGTATTTTGGCCTTTGCATCCCGGCAGTTCCCAGGGGTTAAAACAGGGATCTTCCAACTTGGCCCTTTTATGACTTGTGGACTTCAACTCTCAGAATTCCTCAGCCAGCCACAAGTCATAAAAGGGCCAAGTTGGAAGACTCCTGGGTTAAAATCTCAGATTGGCTGTCAGCTGGAATGCAAGATTTGCTTTAGGTCTTTGAATTTTTATGGACAGAAAGAACGAAGAACGGTATACATGAAAGTAGAGGCACTCTCCCAACAGCAATGGGGACCAAAATTTCTATTGCTAAACAAGGAGTTTGTTAAGTGAGTTGGTTCCAGTTATTCAATCTTTTCTATCACCGTTGTTAAATAAATCCCTGCACTGGTTAACCGAATCATCTGGCTTTCCCCATTGACTTATTGGAAGCTGGCTGGGAAGGCTGTAAGTGGAGATCACCTGACCCCGGGTCCTGCAATTGTAATCGGTACAAGTCAGTTGCCAAGTGCCCAAATTTTGATCATGTGACTGGGATGCTGCCCTGGTCATAAGTGGAAGGACCAGTCACCAGTCTAGGAGCAAATTTGCTCCTAGAAGCATGAAGCCGAAAACACCAGCCTGAAGATGACGAATGAGACTTTGTCAAAACGTCGCCAAGACGCTTCCAATTTGACGCGGGAGAAAACCCGAATAACCAAAGACCTACATGTATGTATGTATGTATGTATTTACAGTAATTGCACACAGCTATTTTCTACTATTCTAACACTTTATTTCCCTTGGCAGCATATTATCGGTTCCTGGTGCTTTTCTTCAACTGTCTCTTGACCTTTGGCTCCTACTTCTGTTTTGATATTCCCAGTGTCTTGCAAGAACAGTTTCAAGGGGTGAGTGTTTTTCTCCTTTTCTCTCCATCCCTATTAGAAGTCAACTTGATTTCAGCCATGCAGCAAATAGAGTAACGGTGCAAAGTTTCAAAGCTTTTTTTGAATTCAAGTCTTTCCAGAGCTTCAGAGATTAACCCAAAACAAACGTCAACTGTTTTCACACCCGAGCAGCCAAAAGCGTGTGTAGGCATTAAAGAAACTTTGCACTGTGTGGATGCCAAGCCACATTTTTGACAGCTAATGTAGCAACTTCATTTATTTTCCGAATATAAGACCCAGGCCCTGCCTAAGAGTTTTTAGATTCTGATACATACTGGCCATGGTTTTCCCAGTTGCAATGTATGGCTGTGAAAGTTGGACCATAAGAAAGGCTGAGCGCCAAAGAATTGAGGCCTTCGAACTATGGTGCTGGAGAAGACTCCTGCGAGTCCCTTGGACTGCAAGGCGATCAAACCAGTCAGTCCTAGAGGAGATCAATCCTGACAGCTCTTTAGAAGGCCAGATCCTGAAGCTGAAACTCTACTTTGGCCACCTAATGAGGAGGAAGGACTCACTGGAGAAGAGCCTGATGCTGGGAAAGATGGAGGGCAATAGAAGAAGGGGACGACAGAGAATGAAGTGGCTGGATGGAGTCACTGAAGCAGGAGGCGTGAGCTTAAATGGACTCCAGAAGATGGTAGAGGACAGGAAGGCCTGGAGGAACGTTGTCCATGGGGTCGCGATGGGTTGGACATGACTTCGCAACTAACAACAACATACCGGCATCATACATTATACTAAGCTATGGTTTTTAAACTATGTTTCATTGATAATTGACTGGGCTGTAGAATCATACTAAGTCAAAAATCTTGATCAGAAGAGTACAATAGCTACATGGTGCGTTCCTTCAATACACATTATTAGCAAAACCCAAAGCATCTTCTGCAAGGCAGATACCCATCCCTTAGTAGATGGGTTATCTGGAATAACTATGAAGGTGGGCCTCACTAAATCAGGGTGTATTTCAACTTGGCTCATTTGTAATTTCTGATATTGACAATTTTTTTCCTGTTCTGATTTCTCATCCAGAATCTAACCTGCCCCAACGGAACTCAACAGAATGGCACAGAACATAACGCAACAGCTGATTGTGTGGAAGGGCTTGGAATGACTCCTGAAGAATACAACCTTCTCTATGCCATCTATGCCTGGACGTGAGTATCTCTCTCACATACATATATACACAAACACACGCAAAATAACTATCTTCATCTCCTCTTTGTGATTTTTTGTTGTTGTTCTCTTTAGTAATGCGCTGGTGGTGATTGTGGCTGGCTTCTTGATTGACAAACTGGGAAACCGCTGTAAGTTTGGAGGAGCTGAACGGTTTAATTTCTATGCCCGCCCATCTCAACCGGGTGACTGTCGCATTGTTTTCTTTGCCACTTTCCTGCCTTCTCTCTGAGATCATCTGGGAGGGTTGGGGGTGGGGATGCTGCTCTGTGTGTGTTCCTTTGTCTTCTCAAATCCAGCTGGCTAAAGAAGACCTTTTCTGCTCTGTTAATGCATAAAGTTATTGGCATTTATCTCTGCCCAAGAAGTTTCACAAGAAGCTTTTAAAAGCGTTTTGCAATGGAAAGGCTCACTTTAGCCACATCTGTCTGGGTCAGGGGTAGGCAACCTTGAATCTTTTATGAATGGTGGACTTCAACTCCCAGAATTCCTGAGCCAGCCATGCTGAGGGGAAAGGGAGAGGTTTCCAAGCTGAGCCATGCTGGCTCAGGAATTCTGGGAGTTGAAATCCACAGAGTCGTAAAAGAGCCAAGGTTGCCTACCCCTGGTCTGGGTCCATTGGCTTCGAATGTTCTAAATGTATCAAGGAACTCAGTTATGGTTAGAGATGCATTTGAAAGTGCAGCTTTATTTCAGATAAATTCCACCTCTTTTCTGTCCTGAGTTGACAAATGACTTCCATTCTGTTCTTTTAATAACGCTAGCAGTGATGAGGTTACCTAGTTTGCGTCATGAAACGCCTGCAAGAAAACAACTAAGCTCAGAGGCCACCAAGGACCCCTCATAACAACATTTGTTTTGACCTAGCGTTAGAAGTTGGCACGCTGTGTAATCTCAGACCATACCCTTAACATGGGTTATTTCTGTAGATGGCTACAAAACACACAGTTGAAAACTGGTCGGCAGACATTAATGTGATTCTTTTAAATTGAGTCTTGGATCTGATAGGCTGACTTTCTTGAGTAGAAAAAGGTTAAGACTATCTTCAGTATCTTTGGTTATCCCTTCCAGAATTTTTTCAAGTGTTTTAAAAACCAGGTCTTCAGATCCTGTTTCTTGGGAAGCACAAGGAGGCCATGTGTATTTGCAGTGTATTTTACACTGCAGAATTTTGAGTAGTTTATTTCCTACAAGCTTTAAGAGAAAATGTTTAATCTTTCTTATCAGAGATAGGAATTAAATATTGTGTCTGTTACAGGTAGCCCTTGACATGCGACCAATTTCATTTAGTGACTATTTCAAGCTGAAGTGGCACTTTCAAAATTTGGGTGCTTGACAAAACCTGCATCTATTTACGGGGGTTGTAGCATCCTGGGCTAATGTGATTACTGTTTGTGAACTTCCTAGCAAAACCAGTGGGAGAAATTGGATTTGCTTAACAACCACATGATTGATTTAGCAACCACAGTGATTCATTTTAACAACTGTAGCAAAAAAAAAAAAAAAAAAAGGTCAAAGTTCGGCACAGCCACCTTGTTTAGCAATGGAAATTCAGCCCCCAGTTGTGTTGAAGGTCGAGGACCGCCTGCAACTGGAAACAGTGGTGGCATGTCTTGGAGATGGTATCTATGTGACCAGAAGGGATTAAAGTGTTTATAAATCTGGGTCTTGTCCCCTCTTCGATTCCAGTTTGCACGGCTATTGTAAAAACCACGTGTTTTGTCTGTAGAATTTTGCCCATGCCGTTTTTTTCTCCTTCTCTCCATAGTTGGTGTCTTTCTCTTCTCTTTCCTCACTGTCTTGGGATCATCTGTTTTTGCGCTGGGCTCTCACCTGAAAGGAACTCCGTATCTCTTGCCTCTGATGCTAACTGGCAGATTGCTTTTTGGTTCTGGAAATGGATCGCTCACAAGTAAGGAACGAACAGCGTCCTCTCCATAGAAGGGAGAGCGTGTTGGGTCAGCGTGGTTAACTCTTTGCCGATAACGTTCTGTGAGCTCAGACAAAGCATTGAATGTCTTAACTTCTTTCCACTCTTTTTCTTTGGTAAGCAAGATTCAGCCATAGCTACTTTCTTTCATTTCATCCTTTCATTTCATGTATTGATACATCTAGCAGGAATTTTGATTTGAGTCAAGATGCATTCACATCTCTTAACTAGAGCCCCTTCCTTTAAAAAAAAAAAAAAAAGTTTTATCAAACCAACAAATGAGATAAACAAATCACGACTTAGGGTGAGATCTGAACCCATCCTTATCTAGTTAATTGTTGAAAGAATGTATTTAAAAAATATATATCTGAATGCCAACTTCCTGATTCAGATTGTGCAAACACAAATTAGCTTTTCTCTAAGTTGTATTGAAAAGGGAGAACTAAAGAGAACTCTAGTAGTCTTATAGGACCGTGGAAGCCTATGAATGTTTCCTTTTATTTCCAAAATTATGCCTTTTTTCAGTGGAAACATGGAGTGGGTTTGTTTTAATTTATAAACGAAACGTATAGCTTCTTCAAGGACAAACAATTAAAGTAGCAGTTTTTAAACACCTTGCCATTAAAGTAGCACTATTTAAGCACCTTGCCATATGCAGGAATTAGTAACGCTTAGTAACGCTGATCTCTCTTCTGCTTTTTGAGTTGTGCAGAACCGCATCACCGCCTTTTGGTTCAAAGGCAAAGAGCTGGCGCTCGCCTTCGGGTTGACTCTCTCTTTCTCCCGTCTCGGGAGTGTCCTCAACTTCTTTTTCACCCAGCGGTTTGAAAGCCATTTTGGAATCCAGTGGACCCTTTGGGGAGGTGAGTTTCTCTTGGAGCACAATCTCTAGGCTTCGGACGGTCACTAAATGAACTGTACTAGATTGAGAGAACTTGCCTAGAACGCTCCATCAGAACTCGGGAGCTTTTCCAGAAGGTAGGTCAACAAATAACCTAATGCTGCTGCTTCTCAAGAGAAGATCTACACCGGAGCAATACATTGATGCTTTGACTACAAAGGTTATCCGATTTAAAAGGGTCTCAGGCCAACCTTAAAGTTCATCATTGGTGATTGGTTCTTCTGATGATTGGTTCTTCTCTGTTCACAGGAGCCCTGTTATGCGTATTGGGCTTTATTTCAGCCATCACTGTCAGCGTGCTGGACAAAGTGGGTACGAAGCAGCTTGGCTTAGATGGAGTTCTCCAACAAGAGTCCAAGAAAGTGGTAGGTAGGGTGGGTGTTGTATCAGACATGCGTGCCTGGCTGAGGAATTCTGGGAGTTGAAGTCCACAAGTCATAAAAGGGCCAAGTTGGAAGACCCCTGTCTTAAATCTAACAAACAAAATGGAGGCTGGCTGAGGAATTCTGGGAGTTGAAGTCCACAAGTCATAAAAGGGCCAAGTTGGAAGACCCCTGGTCAAGAGAGACTTCAAACATTTAAGCTCATTGTGCTCCCCCAGTTTTCCTATCTCTTGAAAAAAAGAGAGGCGGGGTGTGTGTGTTCTGAATGGCTTTGGATTCTGAATACTTATTTGGTTTGCATTCTGACTCTGTTCATACATTCTACCAAGGCCATTGTTTATGATTTTGTTGAATAAAGCTAGTTGGCTGGTCTTAAAAGACACTCGGAATCAAAACTAAAGGAACTATGTTACAACAGAGAATTAATCTGCACATGTGGTTTCTTTGGTGCTTGCTTTGCTGGTTGAATTTCCTGAGTTGGATGGGAGGTTGATCTTGGTTTATTTCATCTTAGTCTCCGGTAGCTATAAATGCGAAATGTGAAAATGAATGAGTTTGAGCAGGAAGGTGTGATGGAAAATTACGTCTTTGGTTTCCCCGTTTCTCTGTTGTTTGATCATATATAAAAGCCTGGAAATTCAGAATGCATCATTATTTTTTTCTTCTCTAAGTAGAACCAGGGTGGGAGGAAGCCTTGGTGAAGTATTGATCCAAGCTACCTTCTCCAGTTGAGTTGGATTGCAACCCACAGCCTATCCAGCCACCAAGTCAGAAATGTGGAGAATTGAAATTCAAGAATTGTGGAATAGGCTAGAGCAGTGGTTCTCAACCTGTGGTCCACGGACCCCTTGGGGGCCGCGATGTCATCACAGAGGGTCTGCGAAGGCTTGAAGAAATGTTATGAGTTAAATCTTGGGGGTCTGTGGCCCTGGTCCGTGGCTACAAAAGGTATTTAAAGGAGGTCCGTGGTAAAGAAAAGATGGAGAACCACTTGGCTAGAGAAAGCTGTTTTTAGAGACTCTAATCCTCAGAGCTGTGCTTGTAATTAACGCGTGCTTTATTTTTAACTTCCAGAGAATTCAAGATATCCGCCACTTACCCCTTCGCTACTGGCTCTTGGTCCTTACTATAATGTTCTTCTACAATGGGATCTTCCCCTTTGTGGCCGATGCAAGGTAAGCGATTTCATTTTGCAAAATGGGACAGAGGGTTGACTGTGGGCAAGAATGGAGCGAATCCTGTGGCATGCAGTGGGTTAACCGTCCCTTTGGCATATGCAGGGAAAGAAACTCCTGGAACATTAATTTACCAAGAGTAAAACTTTATTGATAATTCCACATAGGTGCAGAAGAAGAGAAGCCAGTTCTGAGGTTTTGGCACGTGAAGGAGTGTAGTTAAAAATCCCCTTTCTCTCCTGGGCTGCTCACTGTTCATTGTCCAGTTTCCTGAACAATTCTTGGACCCAAAAATGCTAGCTGTGGCTTTTCTGTACACTATACTGTACTGTACACTGTACACTGTTGCAGCTTCTTCCAAGGAAGGACTGATTGACTTGGGGACGCTTTCCCTGACTCTTGCAAATTTGTGCGATCTCGACAAAGTCTCCTGCTTCATTCTTTTGCATCGGCAAAACTGAAATATTGATTTGGGGGGGGATGAATAGGAAAGATGAGACTAGATGTTAACCAAGGACAACACAGAATATCTGAGTCTTGAGTTTGGGCTTCTGCGGATGTTAGAAGCCAGGAATCAACCCGGTGGCGTTTTTCTATATTTGTTAAGGACGAGCAAGGATTTGGTCGTAGAATGGTCCTTTCCAGTAATGTTTGAAAAATGTGGCACTTGAAAAATAATTATTGAATACTTAATTAATTATCAAGCTGATGCTGCCTTTGGGTGAATAGGTAAGTTTGGAAGCAAGGACTAGGATCAGATTGGGAAATTTCTCTAGGTTCACAGTGAAAACGCCATATTGGGGGTGTCCCTCCACCAAACCTTTGTTACTGTGAGGAGCATGGAGGTTCCCATGTTGCTTGGGAAATTTATCTTCTAGACATTGGCTTCGCTTGCCAATGCAGCATCTTAGAACAAAAGAAGCCATGTCACCAAAGGCTATTAAAAACACCGATTGCTCAACCTAGAAGAGTTGACTTCTTTGTAGAGGATGATGTTTTTCCCATCTCCGCATCAGTGCCAAAACAATTTGGAGTCCTAACGGGATTTCTCTCTCTTTCTCCTATCGCATTTCTTTTTTCTAGTAAGTTTATCCAAGATAAGTATCCTGGCTACAGTCAACAGGCAGCTGCATATATAGCTGGAGCAGTTTACGACAGCTCTCTTGTTCTCTCGGCGGCTGTTGGCATATTGATCGTAAGTTTCGAAGGATGATTTTAAGACTTGAGGGCAGAAATAGGGCAGTGCCTTGATGGGGCACCTGCATTTGTAGGGCGAAGTAAGGCAACCCATAAAATTGTGCAAATGGGAAAAAAAACGAAGCCTGAAAAGAATATGCAACACAACAAGGCATGCAACGTTTTCTGGGTTGACAGCTGCATTGAGTTTTTGCTAGCGGCCCTGTTTCAGAATGAGATACAACAAGGACAGAAATTGTTTTTTTCCCTCTCTCTCTCTCTGGTTAGCTCCAATGTAATTAGCCTCCAAGTCATCAAATCATCACTGAAAAAAGATATTTGAGGAGTGGTATCACTTCTTAATTTATTCCTTGAGGTTCTCCTTTTAGATGGTAGGGTTTTTTTGGGGGTAGCAGTTTGAGGTTTTAAAAAATGTGAATTATATCTTCTTAAAGATGTAGTCCCAATAGCTAGATGCATTATTATCTATGAGATGTGTGTGCATGCATGCGTGTGTGTCTTCAGGTCAGGGTTTGCTCTTAGTGACTGCAGTTTCCACGGAAAGATTTCAGAAGTGGTTGATCCTTGACTTCTTCCTAGAGCTGATAGTGAGTGACTGGGCCAAGGTCACCTAGCTGCTTTGTGCCTAAGGCAGGATTAGAACTCACGTTCCCCCAGTTCCTAGCTTGACGCCTTGAACTTCCACCACACTGGCTCTCATTTTTCTCTCTCTGCTTTTTTCCAGGATTACATTGGGCTGAGAGGTGTGTTTGCTGTTGGTTGTGCGGTGCTAACATTGCCCGTATTTGCTCTCTTGGCCTTCACCTTCGTTCCCCCACTTGTCTCCACCATCTGGCTAGGAATCACCTACTCCTTTGCAGCCGTAAGTTTTCAGAACTGGAATGCATGGATTCCCGATTTCTACTCAACTTTAAGCCATGGGGATGTTTCTGGTACTGACCTAACTTTTGTCAAATGTTCCTGGGTTCTTCGTTCGAAAGGTTAGAAGGAGGTGAGGAGAGAGTCAGAGCAGGAGAACTGTCTGGCAAGCCAATTGAAGTGGGATTTTGATTTGCTGAGTCTCACATTCCAGTGCTGGCTTCAACCGTTTTAGAATCAGAGGTCATAGAGCACGTAGAGTTTAATTGCTGCTTTTTGCAGGAATCCAGATTTAAATGTCGTCTAGCTTAAGCATTCCTGAGAAATGAGTGTAGCTCCTGTTCCTGGGACAGAATGAGTCCATCTAAGCAGCCTAATCTGTGGCATCCCCTTGTGATTATCAGTAAACAGAGGTTTTAGAAGAAGGTTGGGATCTCATGATCATTTAGGAGTTGACAACAAGAACTCGGGTTGATTTCTCGACTCGTAAGCGTTTATCTCAGCATTTCTCAACCTTAGCAATCTTTAAAATGTATGGATTTTAACTGCCAGAATGCTGGCAGGGGACTTCTTGGAGTTTGAAGTCCACACATCTTCAAGCTATTAAGGTGGAGAAACACTGCTTTATCCGATTATTTCTTCCGAGATGAAGCTGCCGTGAAATTTGATTCCTTCTTCCTACAAAAGTGGTCTTTCTCACATTATTCCCCTGGTCTGTCCCTCTTTTCCACTATGCTTTGTACAGGCCAGCATGTGGCCTTCAATTCCACTCGTGGTTCCTCAAGCAACAGTGGGAACAGCGATGGGGCTTGCGACATCCGTACAAATGATTGGCATCGGACTCTCCAATGTGATCGTGGGACATATCTTGGGAACAAAGTCCAGGTAACCACAGCTGTTTTTCTGCTTAAGTGGAAGCAAGAGTTTATGCCTTAAAAGTCAAGAAAATGTGTCACAGTCGTTCCGAATGACTTCCATAAATTGCTTGATACTTGATGATGGAGCTAATAACCAAGGACAGGTGGTCCTCGACTTAATGACAGTTGAGCTCAAAATTTGTGTTGTTAAATGAGACAGTTATTAAGTGGATTTTGCCCCATTTTACAACCTTTCTTGCCAAAGTTAAGTGAATCCCTGCAGTTGTGAAGTTAGTAATACGGTTGTAAAGTGTGAATCTGGCTCCCGGTGTTGACTTTGGAGGTCAGGTCATAAATATGAGTCAGTGGCCAAGCGTCTGAATTTTGATCACAATTTTGACTGCAGGTAGAGTGCAGTGGTCATAAGGGTGAAAGACGGCCATGTCCCTTTTTCAGTGCAATTGTAACTTTGCTCACTAAATGGATGGTAATAAGTTGAGGACTACTGTATCTTGGGGAACTAATGTGATAAGACGCCTTTGTTTCTCTTGCCACCTGTTCAGGCAAATAATGTTCTTTTTTTAAAAAAAAAATTGCTAGTGAACTGAAGATCCCCTTATGGCGCTGGCAACAGATGATGGTCTTCATGCTGGCCAACACCATTGCTTGCATTGGGAGCTCTGTCTGCCTTAACATAGTAGATAAGAAGCAGGTAAGAATCCACTTGGCTGATTAACGGGGGATCAGTTACCTGGGACTGTGTCCATAAAGGTTCAACCTTCACCAAACTTTCCCCATTCTATGAATCCCCAGGGTGGCACGTTGAACCGCTCAACAAAACGCTCGCCAACCGAGGCAGTGGCCCAGCCACCTGTTGACACAGCTCCCCTTCTCAATGAGGCAGAAGGAGACCGATCCATCAATTAAAGAAGAGGCCTTCAGGACATGGAGTATAACACAAATGAGCCTTGGGGAGGGGTGTCTCATTCTTCAGCAGTGTGTCCCCCCCTTTTTCTTTCTTTTTGGGGTTTAATAAGGGAATTTAAAGAACGGGCCATAAATCCGGTATATAGGAATAGCTGCTTTTTAAGTAGCTGCTAGGTGCTATATATTAACCAAAAATCTTAACACTATAATTAATTCTACAGCTGCTGTGAGTGCCGAGATCTTTTAATGCCGATTTTGAGTTATTTAGTCATTCTTTTAGTCTTCTTTATTGCAGGAAATTTTCTGCTGAAGAGATTGAAATAATTCTTGTGTAGATCTTAACTGGATGAAAGGCGGGAATGTATATTACTCGCTGCAAGCAATTGTATATACAAATCTTGCACTCATTTTTTTTTAAAAAAAGTTTCCTCTTGCCCTGGTAAAGGCTAATAATGGATTTTGTGCTCCAACGTCCTCGTAGCATCCACCACAGCAGTATTATCAATTTCCATGAAAATGCTTTATAATTTTCCTTTTCCAAAATCATGAGGTTTTAAGTCAAGGTTTGCCTTTCTCACACATCTGTTTCAGTTATATTGGTTTCTTTTTGAAATCTGTTCTGACGGTATTGAAAATCCTAATACAATCTAGCCAGGAACTGAGGTGTTATAGTACAGTCCCAGATAACTTCACTTTCCGTTTCCCCTTTCTTGACTACTTCTTAAGGAGGCTTCCAGTAGCTCCATCTTGACCATTTGGAAATATAAAGTCTAATGTGAATGATTATTGATTGGACTGCATATGGATATTGAATATTCTGTATCTCTTTAGCACAATGTCATTACTAGTAATTGTGGCTACATAGGTTGGTAATTTGTCAAGAGGGCCGTTTAACTTTGCTCTGGAAGTAGAAGCATAATACACATTAATCTAATAATATCGTTAACTATATTCACTTCACTCAGACTGGACAGAGTTAACCACTCTGGATAAGCCATACCCATCTCAGAGGCATTTGAAAGTAACGTGATCCAGTAATGACTTAGCTTTTGGCTCTGCTGTCTCCTAACTGGCCTTAGACGTCAGATGTTGCACTGCAATTAGAAAATAAAACAAGTCCATGCCAGCAACTGTCCCCAGTGATATTCACCACTTGATAGAAAAATCTCCAGAATTTGGAAGACACAGTATGCATGCAGGCTGTAGACAGGCCTCTGTGAACAGAGATGCTTGGCATGGAAATTGTCCAGGTGATGGAAATTTCTGGTTCACTATGAGGTAAGAGACAGCATTGACTGACAAGATATCTAGGCCAGGGGTAGGCAACCTTGGCTCTTTTATGACTCGTGGACTTCAACTCCCAGAATTCCTGAGCCAGCATGGCTCAGCTTGGAAACCTCTCCCTTTTCCCTCAACATGGCTGGCTCAGGAATTCTGGGAGTTGAAGTCCACGAGTCATAAAAGAGCCAAGGTTGCCTACCCCTGGCCTAGGCCACTTTCTGACTCGTGGACTTCAACTCCCAGAATTCCTGAGCCAGCCACATTGAGAGGAAAGGGAGAGGTTTCCAAGCTGAGCCATGCTGGCTCAGGAATTCTGGGAGTTGAAGTCCACGAGTCATGAAAGAGCCAAGGTTGCCTACCCCTGGGTTAGAGCTATTTAACGTTTCTCAGAATGCCCGTGTAGCCCAATTCACATAAAAATAAGACGGGCAACTTAATTAGTTTTTAATTGTCAAATGATATAAAGAACAATGGACACAACTTGATTTGTCTAATAGCAACACTCTTCACATTTGGACACTGGGAAAAAGGAATAGTGGTAATGTTACAAAGGGATTGAATTTTTTTTTTAAAAAATGCAGATATACCAGCCAGCCTTGACTTACACGAGAACCAATGGCTCAGCAATGGATTCAGTCAGGTTCATACTACTTCCCTGATCACTATTACAAAGAAAGACTTAAAGGCATTTCAGCAGAACAAAAACATTATCTATTTGTAACAGGAAGAACTGGGGTAATTCTCCTTCCTCTCTACAGATTGTCAGATTTCACAAAAGGAACTGTTTTGCACCCTTAACCCGTTCACCGTCTTAGGAATGAGTGGATTTGCCTATGGAAACTGAACAGTCAGTTTAAGGATGAATGTCAAGGTGGCATAGCTAAAATGATCGTGCCACCTCACAACGTCTATTAGCACAAATAAAAGGAATTTTATAAATCTTGTTTCTGTTTTGCCCCCAACAATCGCATTCTTTACAATTCATGTAATAGACTGCTAGTTTGGTTACAGTAAAATTTCTGGATTGCCAGTTGCTTGGCAAGAAATGATTTTTTTTTTTTTGTACAAGACTTGGACTTAGATCACAGGTAGGCAACCTCGGCTCTTTTATGACTCATGGACTTCAACTCCCAGAATTCCTGAGTCAGCTCCCAGGAATTCTGGGAGTTGAAGTCCATGAGTCATAAAAGAGCCGAGGTTGCCTACCCCTGGCTTAGATACTCTTAGTTTGTACATGTATAACTCATGAGACTTATAATGGGATAAAAAGACTTGTAGAATCCATCAGCTCTACTGTAACAGACTAACAAAATACAGTTGTTTATTAAACAGCACATGATTCAACACATTTGAGTTATCATTAACTTCTGGTGTAGTTTTCTTTTTTTAAAAAAAGAAAAAAATACCCTTTTTGGATACACAGTGTAACCCTCAGCCTCCCCTAAAAAAAAAAAAAAAAACAACGATAGGCACAAAGATAAATCATAACTTAAGGCTTAGCTGGAAAAAAAAGGCTAATAGAGAAAGAAGCTCTGGTGAAAACACCCCTTTGAAATTTTGCAATCCCAAGTAATCCATGTGCAGCAACGACCTAGGCAAATGGCATCCAAAGCTGGCGTTGGCCGATTGTTTTCATATTGCTCGGTTTATTACAAAGCTACACAGTGTCTGCATTTCACTGTTCGTTTTTTCCCATCTCCCTAGTACTGAAGAGATGGTATTTACTACAGCCAACCGTATGGAAGAACTTGGCAAGAATTATTAAACCAGCGCTGAGATTCAAGCATGGCTTGACTACTTAGTTCATAGTTTATCAAAATGCTAAACCATTTCAACTTCTGGTACTATAGAGTATCTCAAAAATACTTGGCAAAGAAGTTGTGTTATTGCGGATGGATCAAGCTATTCTACAGAGGTTCTCTGATGTGCTTGATGAATTCCAACAGAAAATGGGAGCTGAAAAGGCAAACTACGATGGTCTGACCATTTCCACATTGAGCAATCCTGCTACACTGTAGATCAGGGACGTCTAACTTTGGCAGTTTAAGACTTGTGGACTTCAGCTATCAGAATTCCCCAGCCAGCTGGGAGTTGAAATCCACAAGTCTTAAGAATTGCCAAGGTTGGACACCCCTGGTCTAGAAGGACCTCATCCAGAAACATGGAGACCTTTTCCCTTTTGTCTCTTCACAAACTCACCCTGCAATTCTGGGAAACAGTGCAAGACGACAGCCACCAAATAATGTAGATTATAAACATCCTGGAAGCAACAGTGATGTGAAGAGACTAGCAGGGTTCTTGAATCAGCTCTAATAATCAGCTAGGTTACTCCTTACCTCCAGCTTGTGCCTGGAGAGGTTAGCTAACCATTAAATATAATATGTAGCAGGACTATAACACTACAACATTTCTCCTTGATTCTATGCAATATAAGCATTGTAACCAAGTTTCTAAATCTGCCAAAGACAATTTCACAATAGGAACAAGCACGGAAGCAGCCGCCCTGCTCCTTCGATCCTCTTTTCCTTGGCAGTCATATCTCACTAATTTGCAACACTCTCTTGCTTCTATCCTCTCCTGCAAAATACTACATTTAATACACACCTTGGGCAATCTTCTAGGATAAGTCACTGGCTGCCCTTTGGGATTTGTTACCCTGAGCTGCATCTGCATAGCAAAAAAGCAGAAATGGTATCAGTAGGACATGGTTGAAAATACCTCAGCCAAACAGACAAGGAAGGAGAAACAAGGGAGATAGTATTTGATTTTGTCGTCTTATCTTTGCCTTCCCGCAATCCTGTTTTTTATGGGGATTCAACAATGAATGCTGGAATGTATTTTGGGATTGGTCTTTTTCATAGCTTCTTGTCAACAAGGATAACAAATCCATTCTAAGGTGGCTCTGCTTGCTTTTGAAGGTCCTTTGAATTATAGAGCAAGGTTATTTGAATGTTAAGAATGGATCTGGGCTGCTTTATGGTGGGTCAACTCATCTTTGTTCCAATGTGAAACAGGTAACTGAAACATTACAAAAATATGCAGTTTTCTCATAATACTTAAAAATATGCTCACAGGGACGAGACTATATGATTGGAGGAAATGTTAGGGCAGGACAGCTCTGGGGATATAAGAGCGTTAGTTGTCAATAAAACTAAATAAATGACATTCCAGTTATCCAGACATCATACTCTCTACAAGGGAATGTTGTCCTCGCTTGCTTCCTGCTGAGGTTTAAAAATGGAATAAGTGAGTGTATGTGCAAGAACTAGGGTTGACCCCTTCCCAACGATACTGTTAGAAATAGGCCTCCTTAGATCATCCTTAGGTCATCTTAAGAATTAGGTTAAAAATTCACAGGAAGGTGACATTCACAGTTTAAAGGATATAGGCAATGTAAGGGTGTTTAAATATTCTCCTGCAAGTTAAAAGGCACAGAGATGTTAGCGTTCAGCTGATACATCTGGAAGCTCCCTGCTTTCCAGGAACTGAAGAATAAGTGACCTCTTACAGATTTTTTTTTTTTAAAAGATGAAAGCTTTTCTATTCTTCCGAGAAAGCAGTTTCAATAACTTGGTTTTCAAGCTTTCTAACTGTTAGAAGAACACCCTGGCCATTTGAGGAATGGGTGTTTCAGCAGGGCTCTCAAACCATGGCTACTTTGCAATTTGTGGGCTTCATCTCCCAGAATTCCTCAAGCAACGTGGCTGGCTGAGAAATTCTGGGAGTTAGAAGTCCACAAGTCTTAAAGTAGCCAAGCTTGGAGACCCCCGGGTGTTCAGAATCTATGAGGCCACATGAATTGGCACTATGTGATGTTTGAAGTGGGTACAGGTGGGAAGGAGGTGCTGAACAGGAGATAAAATAGGTGAACATGTAATAAGATGAAAAATTGTTCCAGGAAAGCACAGGAGGGCAAATATGTGAGTTACGAGACCCCCATGGTTAAGTAACTGTTCGTTACTCAGGCCCCACCTCTTTTGTCACTGCCTGCCCTACAAGAACTGGTAGGCCCCCACAGTCTGATTCCCCCCCCCGTTGGTAGAGGGAGTAGAAGGGGTGAGGCCAAGAACTGCAAAAAACAAAACAGTGCCCTTAAGCGCCACCTGATGTAGTTAAAGGTGACAGTGCTGCTTCTACATGGAAAGACCTGGCAAAGGGGAGACAGAAGTTGCTAAAGGGAACCAAAGATGTTTTTTCTTTTGCATAATGACAATCAACTCTCTTTTCCAAGGCAGATTGAAGCAGCCTCCCTCTTTTTTTACAGACAGACAAAATCTCCTGAAGGCTGTATTGCCTAGCTGGCAGATCAAAAAGTTGGTATTGCACCTTAACTGGAATGTGCTCTGCAAGCCATCACAGGGAGCCTTCCTTAACTGGGTGCAGAATGCAGAGGGAAGGAAGGAGCATCCCTGTCTTACAAAGAGAACACCTGAAAGGCTTACGCCAGGGGTGGGGAACCTTGGCTCTTTTATAACTCGTGGACTTCAACTCCCAGAGTTCCTGAGCCAGCATAGCTCAGCTTGGAAAGCTCTCCCTTTCCTCTCATCATGGCTGGCTCAGGAATTCTGGGAGTTGAAGTCCACCAGTCATAAAAGAGCCCAGGTTCACCACCCCTGGCTTACGCCAAATGCTAGCATGGTCTGAATAAGCCAAACTACTAAGCGCCTCCCTCCTTCAAGCACCAGAAAATTAGCCTTTGGGTTCTGATAATCAAAGCTTAAGACATTGGGGGAGGGGGTTGAGGAGGAAGTGGTCTTCCCTAATAGAACGCAATGCTAGATTTGCCTCCCGGGGGGTTGAGGACTTTGTTATGAGAACGCGGCCGTGGTCCCAGCCTGGGCTCGTGATCATCTATCTTGGGGCCTGGTTCTTTGGTGGTCTCCTTCGGCAGGTCCTTCTTCTCCTTCGGCAGTTCTCCCGGTGGCCTTTGGTCTTCTGGAAGAGGGCAAGATGATAGGTTGCGAGTTAGAACGCAGTCCTCAATCGTTGGGTTGCACTACAACTAAGCTGGCAACGCCTGGATTTTGCACGCAAGGCTCCCAAACTTGGTGCGGCGTTTGATTCAGTTACTACTCCCACTTAGTCTTCCACTCCTGCCATCTGAAGTAGATCTTAAGCTAGTCCAGCTTATACAATGCTTCCCCCACACGATCACATGGGAGGACAGTGGGTCAGGAGGGACTGTCTGAAACTCTTTAACATTTGTAGCGTGGCCTGTCAAATGTGGTACATGGTAAGGATCACATGGGGAAATCTCTTAAGAGGGATAATGGAAGTTTCAGTGAATCTCTCTTTAAACCAGAGGCGTCCAAGCTGGGCAACTTTAAGGCTTGTGGACTCCCAACTCTCAGAATTCCCCAATCTTATTGGCTGGAGAAATCTGGCAGTTGAATAGACAGGTCTTACATTTAACAAAGGTTGGAGATTCCTGCTCTAAAGTATCTAGCAGTAAAGCTACAATGTGGTTTTTCAAGTATTAATAAAATAATGGAACTGACCGAATCCCAGAATTCTTGCTCCAATTACCTTTTATTTCCCGTGCTGAACCTCCTCTATCATTCAAGAGAAAGGTGTGATCCTGGATAAGAAGGGGAAAAAGGTTCCAGATATTAACCAAGGTTTGAAAAGGCCGTTTTTCACTGGCTGAGAATCCTTCCGAGCTGTAAGAAAAATCAAGTCTGGCAATTCAGCTTTACAAAGCAAACTCTAGGACATGCAAACTCTGGATCCTGCATCAGAGAAAAAAAATTTTTTTAGAGACTGCTAAAGGAGAATATTTTTAGCTCAGGGCTGAAATGGTGCTCTCTGAGCTTGCTTGTTTTCTTGCAGACGTTTCATTACCAAACTAGGTAACCTCATCAGTGCTAGTGAGGATGTTACCCAGTTTGGGTCATGAAACCCCTGCAGGAAAACAAGCAAACTCAAGGAGCACCAAGAACTCTTCAAATCTTTAGATTTGGTTTTGTCTTAACACCAATGTTTCCCCTACGGTCGATTTTAATGCTAGATTATTTCTATTGCCTGCCCAATCAAGACAACGTTAGTTTTGTAACACGTTTCCGTAGCCCTGGAAGGGCATATTCAACAGCTTCCTTTACACCAGTGGTTTTCAACCTTTTTAATGCCGCGACCCCCAACCGGTCGTAAGTCGAGGACTACTCAACCGGTCGTAAGTCGAGGACTACTCAACTGGTGCAGCACCGTTTGCAGAAGCCAATAGAATAAAAGGGAATAGCACAGCTAAGGAAAAGGGGGAAAAAATGGCGGACTGCGTTGTTTGGCGACCCCCGTGAAATGGTCATTCGACCCCAAATGGGGTCCCGACCCATAGGTTGAGAACCACTGCTTTACACAGACACAAATTGCTTTGCCTACATAGATATTACTGTAACTTGGGCTCTCCTTTTGCCCTCCCCCCTTTTTTTTAAAGAAAAGAAAGTGCGCGGAAGCTGTAAGCGAGTTACCTTGGGCTTATTTGGATGTGCTTTGACTGTGCTGACAGGTGACGGAGTCCCAAAGATGTTGCTTGTTTTTCCTCCAGGTGGATTTATAAATTGCCGGGATTCATTAGGTTTATGATCCTCAAAAATGCCACTGTCCTTCCCACCTGCAAGGCAACAATAGTGGAGGAAGTTTACAGGAGCTGCTCTTCCTCTCCGATTCTCCAGGGCTGGAGGAAACAGACAGCGGACCCTCTAGCCAGGATGTTGAGGCCCTTTGGGACCGAGACACGCTTGCCCACCTTTGGCTAAGGGTTTCCTTTTTAAAATCCTGTTGCTTTTCCTTTCTGCTTCTCAATAGTCCTTTATTACAGTCTTACAGCATTACAAATAGGGGGAGGAAAAAAGGGAATTGTTACAGAAAGCCCTTTATCGAATTAAATTACCATGCAAAAAAACCACATCTAAGCCGGAGATTTGCACAACTTCGTGGCTGGGTAAGCAAGTTTTACCATCTGGACTGTAAGTGAAGCATTAACATCCCTTAAAAGAGACACGTAGTCCTCGACTTACAACAGTTCATTTAGTGATTGTTCGAAGTGACAACGGCACTAAAAAAAAAATTTTACGCCTTATGCAAGTTCCCAAGAGATCAGTGTTGTCTAAAAACTGCAATAACAATAGCACTTAAGATTTATATACCGCTTCATAGTGCTTTACAGCCCTCTCTAAGCCGTTTACTTAGCATTTTGCCCCCAACAATCTAGGTCCTCATTTTACCGACCTCGGAAGGATGGAAGGCCGAGTCAGCCTTGAACCGGTCAGGATCGAACTGCTGGCAGTCGGCAGAGTTAGCCTGCAATACTGCCTTCTAAATCACCCTGCCAACAAAAGTGCGTATAGTCCAGGCCATGGTTTTCCCAGTTGCAATGTATGGCTGTGAAAGTTGGACCATAAGAAAGGCTGAGCACCAAAGAATGGAGGCCTTTGAACTCTGGTGCTGGAGAAGACTCCTGCGAGTCCCCTGGACTGCAAGGCGTTCAAACCGGTCAGTCCTAGAGGAGATCGACCCTGACTGCTCTTTAGAAGGCCAGATTCTGAAGTTGAAACTCAAGTACTTTAGCCACCTAATGAGAAAGAAGGACTCACTGGAGAAGAGCCTAATGCTGGGAAAGATTGAGGGCAATAGAAGAAGGGGACGACAGAGAAGGAGGTGGCTGGATGGAGTCACTGAAGCAGTAGGTGTGAACTTAAATGGACTCCAGAAGATGGTAGAGGACAGGAAGACCTGGAGGAACGTTGTCCATGGGGTCGCGATGGGTCGGACACGACTTCGCAATTAACAACAACAATTAACAACTGCCTTCTAACCACTGCACCCCCACGGCTCTTCAAATGATAAATGACAGTTACCTGGTTTCACGGACGAACCTATCAAACCTGCCACTCCCATCCCCAGTATTTTCAAGAAGAGCGTGGCTCTTACCTGGGGGATTCGTTCGCTTTGGGAAATTCAAGGGTTCTTCCGCTGCTGCAAATATGTTGGAGGCCATTTTCTGTGACTTGGAAGAGGCGGACACGTCTGGACTGCCAAAGAGATTGCTGGAGGTTCCACCCGGTGGTTGCAGCACCCTGTTTGGTAGAAGACAATCCTCAATCAACCGTGATTATAAAAGTTACTCTATACTCAGAACTAGGCGGTGGCGGGTAAGGTCCAGTTATTATACTGTTCATTCGACTTCCATTTAATATAACTGTGAATTGTGGGATCCTTTAAATTGGAAACCATGGTTTGGGCATAGAATGGTTTAAAAAAAACTGAACAATAGAGTTAGAACGGACCTTGGAGGTGTTTTAGTCCAATCTCCTGCTCAGGCAGGAAACCCTATTGAGATAAATAGTTCTCTAATCTCTTCTTAAAAACTTCCAGTGTTGGAACATTCACAGCCTCTGGAGGCAAGGCTTCCTCTGATTAATTGTTCCAAATGTTAGGACATTTCTCCTTAATTCCAGATTGGTTCTCTCCTTAATTAGCTTCCATCTATTCAGGGTGGGCAACCCCTGGTCAGCACTGATTAATAAATGTCCTATTTTATCTGGCAGTCTTTGATCTAAAAAATTTTTTTCGGAGGAGGTAACAAGAGTTTCTTGGCGCCTGCAATACTTAAGCATCTTCAAAATTAGCATTTGTTTAAATCCGCATGAGGAATTCGGATTAAAGTATCAGGCTGTACAGTACTGGCAAATAATGTTCTTAGTGCAGACCTTTCCTATGAGAACTGTATGTACACTTCCTCCCCGCCCCCCACCCACAAAAGGGATTGTTGCAAAGTAGGATCAACAATTGGCTTGATTCTTCTGGATAGTGATTTGATTTTCCTTTCCCTTCAGTTGCTGGGTGAGGCCACAACCACACCCAATTCCAAGCTGAGGAAGAAGGCTGAACAGGCTGAGCTCAGTTTATCCCTCAGGAACTTGTTGACACCCTTTGATGAATCGGTGAAAACTACAGCGTTTGAATACTGGTTAGGAGATACACACCAAGTTATACTGTTGGATGTTCTTGCTTTGACAACATATGGAGCTGCAGCCGGTTTCCTTCTTATGTTTTACTCTTAGAATTAGATGATACTGGGGGGGGGAGGAGGAATGTGCATGGGAGTTTAGTTAGACATAACAATATTGTAACTAGTGTGAGACCCAAGGTTTTTTGAAATAAGAAATGATAAGAAATGGCCAGGTTGAAGAACTGGAGGGAAAGCCTGCATTTCAAACTAATTGGAGAATGTGATTTATGACTGTGAATTAGAGGAGGGAATTGTGCTTTGATACTATGTGCTCAGGGGAGAGGGATTCAGATTTTGGCTTTGCCTATGTACGTGCGGATGCTATGCTACTTGAATAAAGATTCCTTAAGGTAAACAATGCCTCCAAGTTCTTTGAAGAGTTTCATCTGCCGGAACCATGACATATACACTTAAAAAAAAAAGATTATAGATTTGTGTTATTGCCTATTATAATAACTGCTCTTTATTGGTCTATGAAGGATTAAATTAGGGGTGTCCAACCTTGGTGACTTGTAAGACTTGTGGACTTCAACTCCCAGCCAGCATGCTTTCAATTGGAAAGAGATGGGGGCTCAGTTCAGCAACAAATGCAAACGGCACATGAAAGACTGTGTCACAGAAAATTAACAAACTTATATTCTTTGTATGGGATACCTTAGCATGCATTGTTCACCTGCTGCAGTCAATGGAGGATCACTTTCTAAGTAAAGACCAACTTGCTTGAAAAGCTATAAGCTGCACCAATAAGGAACATGATTTTGGTGGTAGATCTTGTACAGACGACTGTACAATATACACTCTGAAGGATTATACATTTGCTGTATACTGTAAAAAAGGAGGAGTGATCTAGGACTGATTAATACATTTCAGGAATATGTAATCTCAGTGATAGTTGAGAGATTATGATCTAAAAAGTAGTTATTTCATTGGTAATACCGCTTGCCAAAGGGATGGTAAAAATTGCAGATACTATTATAATCCACACCAGACATTTACCATGCTTATTTCATAAACCAAATTTCCTGTACAACCAAACTGTTTGGAAAAGAAGAAGAAATGAAGGTAACTCCACCATAGAATTATAGCTATTTTCTTTCAATGTGCCGCAGTGGAAAAGAGCCTGCAGTGTTGTATCTTCATCCAAAGGAAATTATATAAGTAGGCCAGTCATTCAGATATGGTTTGGCATTACTTCACACAATTTACCTGCAAATCATTTTTTCCACAGGCAGCTAATCTATCTCGAATTTAACTTGAAAAAGGCATTTAGGCAACTGCGATTTCCAGGGCTCATCCCATGTCTAGCCCAGGGGTATCCAACCGTGGCAACCTTCAGTTCCCTTAGAATTCTGGGAATTGAAGTCCCTAAGTCTTAAAGTTGCCATGGTTGGACACCTTTCCAACTAGTTTGATGCCTGGGGAAAGAGTTTCAGGAGCTTGTGGAAGGCCAACATGGATCATGTGAACTGGGTGGGGATTGTTTCAGTGCCTAGAGGCTGAAAAAAGAAAAACAAACCTGGACAGAATTCTTGAAAGATGTGGCAATGCTGTTTATCCAGAGACCACTGTGCACTGCTCTTGTCAAATATAAAAGGGGAACATTTAGGAGGGATTTCACAATTTGGGGTCCCCTTATAGACAACAGCTACATTGGCAGCTAGACTGGCAAATGGGGACTGTGACTAATGAGGCTTTTGCCCAGGTTTGGCTGGTATGTCAGTTATGACCTTTTAAGGGAGATAATATCCTAGCAACACACTCTCATCGCTTTGAAAGCTACTTGGAAGTGATGCTGTAGAATGCAGTGGCTTACTAACAGGTGAGAATTATCCATTTCACATAACCTTAATGCTGCTCTGAAGCCACAGGCTTCTAAATACAATTCCATGTTCTAGCTTTAACTTACAGAGAGCCCTGTATGTTATGGCTCTAAACCAGGGGTCCCTAAGCCCTGGTCTGTGGACCGGGACCGCTCTGCAACATGCTAGCAAATGGTCCGCACCAACAAGCAAAGCCCCATCCAATGGGATGCAGGCAGTACACAAAACCACGCACTCTCCGGTCCGTGGAAAAACCTTTCTCTGTGGAACCAGTCCCTGGTGCCCAAAAGGTTGGGGACTTCTGCTCTAAACTATCTGCAGGACCATCAGTATGGCCAGTTGAGGATGGGGGTGGGGTGTTGAGACAACCCCCCCCCACTCCAAGAACAGAAGAGGGGAAACTAAGGTGCACTGCTTTCATGATGCTTTGTTATGGCCCACTTTTATCTCCGGAGATCCAAAGGGTTCATTGTTACATGCTGGAAGGCAGTATACATGGAACTTTTTAAAGGATTTCGATACCAAAGTTGAAACAATGCTCTGTTATGTTGTAGGGTTTACTATTGCTTTTATGTTTTTTGTTGTTGTTGAAAACCACTCCCAGTTGTTTGGAGCCAGAGGTCTAAACATATGAAAGATTGAATTTGTTGTTTTAAGTTATGAGAGACAGAGTAAAAAAAGGATTGAATTCCAACTTTTATCCAGAGTTACTGCTTAGTTAAAAAAAAGGCCACTGCACATGGCCTGAATAAGCAGTTTTAAAGAGATTATTTTATGCCTCAGGCAAGACACAAAACTGCAGAGATGCATAACAACAGCAAAGACTCCCCTGTCTCACAACCCACACCCACTTTGTAACAAAGCAAGCAAATGCAGTTGAGCCTTCTTGGAATTTCAGGAGCAGGCAACATGGTTGGGTGGCACCTGATTCCCTTTGGCAATCGATAATTTATGCTGGAGCATCGCAACTCCAAAACTAGTAACCAGGCGGAGGGATTCAAAAGAACAACAATCAAACTCATCTCGGTCATTTGAAACCCAACTCAGATTCATTTCCTTAATCCCTCAAGGCAAAGGCAGCGGCCGCTCAACATGTGCCCATTAAAAAGTTGTTCCTGGCGCATGCAGAATATTGTTCTAACAACATAGCTATATATATATATCAGCTATACAAGTAAAATATGACTCTTGGGTATGTTCATGTTAAAATCAATAAATAGTCGATCACCAAGAGAATAAAAATATAACAATAAAAAAGATTTTTTAACAAGTGCAAATGATTAGCGGTTGCATATAAGCTTTCCCAACGACTACCGTTTACATCCTGATGTCAAGAGCTCTTGACGAAAGCTAGGTTCAGTAAATAAAATCATTCTATTTTTATATTTTTATTCTCTTGGTGATCGACTATTTATTGATCTATCTATCTATCTATCTATCTATCTATCTATCTATCTATCTATCTATCTATCTATCTATTTCCCTCCAATGGAAATTGCCACATGTCTATTTTGGAAATTCCCGCACCATTTATCCGATGCCAGTAATGCTGTTTAGCAGACTGTACAAACCTTGAAAAACCCCTGAAAGCGTTTAAAATCCTGGAACATAACAACCAGCATCACAGACACAACCCAGGCAACTCGATTTTGCAAGCAGGGCATTTTTACAACTTGGGGAGATAATGCCAAGGCAAGTTCTAGTCCTGCTTTAGGCACAGAAGTCAGCTGGGTGACTTTGGGCTAAGTGTCGCACTGTCTCGGCCCAGCCCATCCCACAGGGTTGCTATGGGGAAATCAGGAAGAGGAAGGAATCTTATGTACCTTGGCTGCCTTGAGTTAGTTATAACCAGCCAGAATCACTTTGGTGAGAGAGGTGAAGTAGAAATTGAATAAATAAAATAAAGATAAGAATCAAGCAAATAAACAAACTGGGCTGGATGCCACAAATAAATAACCACTTAGTTAACCAAGGCTTGGGTGCCTTTTGGCCAGAAGATCTTCCATGGAATGTTTCCCATCAGCCCTTCTCCCAGAATTACAGAGGTTGAAGGGACTTTGGAGGTCTTCTAGTCCAACCCCCTGCTCAAGTAGAGAACCCTATATACCAGTGATGGCGAACCTTTTAGAGACCGAGTGCTCAAACTGCAACCCCAAACCCACTTATGCATCGTCGGGTGCCGGGTGGGTGTGGCCCATTGGGTGGGCGTGGCTGCAGTGGTAACGGCAGACTGGGTGGGACTAAAAAGTTCAATCAATCCATTCCAACTTTGCAAGAACTTTTTTTCCCGGGAGAAGTTGAAATTGACTGATTGAACCTTTTTTTTTTGTACACGGCGGCGGAGGCTTAAAGCGAAAAGGTTTTATAAAATCCAGCTGAAGGCCTAGGACTGGGGCAATGGCATGCGTGCCCACAGAGAGGACTCTGAGTGCTGCCTCTGGCATAGGTTCGCCACCACTGCTATATACCATTCCAAGAAAATGGCTGACCAGTCTAGTCTAGAAAGCTTCCAGTGAAGGAGCACCCAGGTCTGGAGGCAGGTTAATTGTTCTAACGGTCAGGAAGTTTCTCCTTAATTCCAGGTTGCTTCTCTCCTTGATTCGTTTCCATCCATGGTTTCTTGTCTTCCCTTCTGGGGCTTTGGAGAAGAGCTTGACTCCCTCTTCTTTGGGGCAGCCCCTGAGATACTGGAAGGCTGCTGACATGTCCCCCTTTTCATTAAACTAGACATACCCAATTCCTGCAACCGCCCTCCTTTGTATGTTTTATCCTGCAGCCCCTCTTTATTCTCTGCACTCTTTCTAGGATTATCAACATCTTTTTTTTATATCGGAGGCAGCCTTCCAAGGGGGGCATTATAAGCACTCTTAACCTTTATTTGGCTCCCAGCAAGGCAGACGCAATTACATGCCGCCCACCCACCCACCCACCCGTGTTGCAGGGGCTGGCAGGGTACTTTTTTGGGAGGGGAGGGAGCCCCCCCCGCATCTCGCCTCCCACCCAACCCCACCGGGGGTCTCCAGCCGGCTGGCCCAGCCCAAGCCAGCCGAATCGCCTCTCCGCTGCCGGCATCCAAGGGCGCGACGCCCGAGGCGGGATTCACCGCCACACCCCAAGCCAGGTAGTCATTCCCACGGGACAAGCGGGGCCAGTTTTCACGCGCCCCGCGAAACCTGCGTGAAACCTTGCAGGTCTGGGTTACACGCGTCGTGTGAACGCGACCTGAGCGGGAATGGGGAAGGGGGGGGGAACAGAGCTGCCCCCCTCCTTTCAGGCGGCGGCGTCCACGTGTTCCTCCGCCCGCCCGGCAGAGGCGTCGGGATGCGGGCCGGCCCATCTCCAGGCTGGGGATGCTGGGATTTGGAGTCCCTCCCTCCCCCCCTCCTCGCAGCGGCCTGGCCGGCCCAGCGGCCTCCCGAGGGGAAAGCCCAGCCGCGCGGCCGCCTCACCTGGAGCTGGGTCTGGCCGTGTCGGACTCGGGCCCTTGGAACATGGTGGCCGGCAGAACGACGGGCCGAAGCTGCTCAGCTTCCCGGCCGCGACTCGCCTCTTTCTCTCCCGCGTCTCCCCGGCTCGACGCTCGACCCCGCCCTCCGAAGGCCAGTGGCCGAGGGCGGCGCCGTTCCACCCTGCCTCGGCCAACCGCGGCGGAAAGGCCCGCCCCTCGGAGCGCGAGGCGGGGACGCGGTTCTGAGGTGGCGGGAGCCGAAAGGGGCGGGGCGTCTGCTGTGGGAGGGGGCGGGGCCGCTCCAAAGAGGTCGGGCGCTCATTGGATGAGGGGGAAGAAAAGAGGAAATGACTCGGAAGTTTCTGGTTTTTTTTAAATTTAAAGGGCTGCGGCTCTTCCCCCCCCCCACGTGTTTCCAAACACTCCTCCTCCTTGGTAACTTTAAGACTTGTGGACTTCAATTCCCAGAATTCCTCAGCCAGCTTTGCTGGATGGGGAATTCTGGGAGTTGAAGTCCATAAATCTTAAAGTTGGCTAGGTTGAAACCTAAGTGATCGGAGTTCGCATTAACAGCCTGAACTGCTCTAGACCTAACCCGAGGTGGACCATTACAAAATCTAATATGAATAAATGCAGTCATCGGTCTTAACCATGTTTTAAGCGGGTCGTGTGAACGCAGCTATCGGTTGCAAAGCGAACCAGCACTCCAAAAGGACAGGCGATCGGCTGAACTATTATTGGGCAAATGATTGATCTTACTTGACAAGCGGTTGACTGATTTAACCTTTAACAAATTCAGATATTTACTTGTTCTGTGCCGGTTGCATTGTTCCTAATGAAACTTGGGTCAATTATTAATGCAGGGCGCTTTAGTGATCATCCAGTGGGATTATAGTTCCATGCACTGGTACTAACCAAAACGTTGATTCAATAAAGCATAGTTTAGTTATACTTGGATGGTTGTGTGAAGGCAAAGGGTGATGTGTTAATTAGATCAAAATATCAAGTTTCAAGTCCACTCACAATGAAGCTTATTACAGTAGAAATTTGTATTTTAGAATCATTCTATCAGCCAGCCGGGCAGAGGGGTGTTGTCAAAAAAAAAGTCACAATGTTGTCACCATCTTGACTTTTCTTTTGACCTTGGTGTTTTGTCTGTTCTTTATCTAGTTTGGACATCCTTCTCATATCTGGAAAAAGAAACCCATTGTTTCACTTCAAGGATGAGCACGTGAGACACTGATCTATAATTTAAAGCACCGCCCAATTTTATACTGCTTGCTTGGCAACACTTTGTTGGGCTGCATGTTCCAGCCTTTTGCAAACTGGTAATTTCTAGATGCGTGAACACATTTAATACTAGAATTGTCAGCAATGCCAATATTGGCTAGGGCAGGGGTGTCCAACCTTGGCAGCCAGCAGTGCTGGCTGGGGAATTCTATAGGAGTTGAAGTCCACAGGTCTTAAAGTTCCTGTGCTAGGGAATTCTGGGAGTGAAAAAGTCCACAAATCCGCTGAGACGTCAGATTTGGGAAGGATGATCAGCAACACCGAAAGCTTAGTAGCATTGCTTTCTATTCTGTCAGTGGCAGAAATCCAGGATCATTTTTAGCTATGGGACTAAACTCATCACTTTTGGGGGTTATTAAAATAATTCCCATGGAATGCAGACACTCATCAAAAACAGGAAATAGAAGAACTTAGCAATTAATGCTTCAAATGTTAAAAGTTCCAGGGCATTTCTACACTCAATTTCACCCAATGTAATAGAATACTGATTTTTCCACAGATCCTCAAAGAAATCCTCAATCACCTCTAACATCTCTGAACTCTTAACTATAGGAAGAAAAATGATTATCAAATATCTTTCTCAGACACACAGATTAGACCAAGGATTAGTAAGTGTTTATGGACAATCATAAAAACAACTTTACAACTTGAATTGGAAATTGAAAACAGAGGAAATTAACTTTTGTATATTATATTAAATAACCCAAACACCTTTTTCCTTTTTCCAAAAATCGATAAAGAATAAATAATATAATTTACAATATGGTACAAAAAAATAAATCAGTTAAGGACAGGCATTCTTGCTTTATACATACGCTATATATGCATATTATCTGAAAAACGAATTCACATTTTAAAACAAGACAAAAAACTTTTTAAGATGATATGGCTTAACTATTATTAAAAGAAACAGCAACATCATCTGCTGCCAAATGCACAAGCTCAAAAGCCAGTTGTCACATTTTGGCAACTCATGATAACTCATTGCTGTAGTGCTTGCAAACATTTTCATTATTTAGCATTTACAGGTCACAAGGAAAGCTTTAAAAAGGGCTGGGTTAACGCAAAAAAAAAAGTGCCGTTTCTTCCTTAAAAATTCAGCTGTCTTCTCTGTGTAAGCATACAAGTATTGTGTGTGTGTGTGTGTGTGTGTTGTGTATTTAAAAAAATAACCCAAATCCCAAATGCAATACTAAAAAACCCACCACTGGTCAAGTCAAAGACAAGCCATCCTTATGGGTATAACTGAAATCAAGCTGGCTAAAGAAAGCAATAAAGTTAACAATCAGAGAGGTTACATAATGCCAATTTCTTTTGTGTAAAGAACAAAAGTGTGAGATAATTAGGATGCAGTTCATAGGGAATTTCATTCCAACCAACGTCATGTGGAAGGAAACTCCTCATGAACTGTGTCCACATTGATCAAAACTAAAAGTCAATGTTTGAGCGATTGGCCAATTTCAACGCAATGCACAAGCAAGACCATCAACTACTGTCCAATCCAGGCACTCAAAAAATGGGCAGATACAAACGCCTAACCCACAATCTTGAAACTTTACATTAGGTTAGGAGCAAACGCTTCCGATTCCCAGTGCCCCGTCTGGTCGGCCTACGAGAAAAGCTTATATCCACTGCATACATTCTCATTTATAAAAGACACACATCAACCCATCCATCTGATTGGAAAAAGAACACAGGACACCAAAAGCTTTTCAAGAACCAAATGCACCAATGAAAATCAGGCCATCCGCAAGAGCCTTTTCTTTCAATACCTCCAGTCAAAAACAAGAGGCAAGGTGACTCCACTTAGACGCAGCCGTGCCTGCAAATTCCCTATTAGTTGCACATAAACTTAACATTCTTCTGGATCCAAAAGGATCCAGAGGAACAGCTCAGAATGGTCTCCTGCGCTTATCCAATCAGGATCTTTCTCGACAGCAGCCATAAGGCCAGCAGCTCCCAAGAATTAAAATCACTTATATAAATAAGCACTGCAGCAAAACGGCTGGAGTTGAGATCACTGGAGTTCTCCTTTTCTTCAGTCCTAAAAGCAGAGCTGTCCTTGCTCTTGACTTCAGATGTAACATGCAAGACGTAAAAGGCCACAAAAGGATTTTTTCTTAAAATTTTTGTGGACAAAAACCACTAAACAAACAGGGAAGGAGACCATTAAGACTTTACGAAGGAAGTTCAGTGTCATTTGCAGAGAATTTCAGAAGCACTAAAGCTGATATGTAGATACTGCTTTTAAACTGTCAAGTATTAGGAAAGGAGCTGCTTTGTGAATGTTTACTTACTTCTGGATGTTTCCGGCAACAAAACCGTATTAAAAACTGTCTAGCCCTAATAGTTCTTACGACATTCTTTGCTTTCATGGATGGAGAAAGCTGGCGTCGTGAGGGACACTGATCGCCAAGGACTGGTATCCGAGTAGGATTTTTGATTCCACTTCAAGGCAGGTGAATATTCCAGACAGACATAAAAAAAAAGGGCTCCATAAACTTGAGTTTAAAATATCCATGTCAAATAGCCCAGTAGTTAAGAGGAAAGAAAAACCCACATAAAAGCTTTAAATCACAGTGCAAGCTGCATGATGATCACGGAAAGAGTCGGCCTAGGTTGCTTTATTTGAACAAAACACGCTGAATAAAACGTTGTCTTCGGGACACAGAACTGAAAAGAGCTGAAGGATACTGGGGAAGGGGGGGAATGTTGTTTATCAGACAAGAGCCTGGCAAAAACTGCACGAGTGCAATAAGTGAATTCTGGCAGTGTGGGATCTAAGCTAAGTTGCTAAAATGCCTCCTAAATCACAGATGCTATCTGGATACATGCCGATCCAGTATGCTAAAAGGAGAGAATCTCTGTGACTGTCAGAACTCTGTGGACCACTATTTTGTTACCCCTTGCTATCAGAACTGCATAGGGTGTTTTGGCCCGAAATAAAAGAGTCCATTTAGTTATCAGTTACGGCGAAATACTCGAAAGGACTGCAACTTTGGAAGGAGCAGTGATATCAGATGATTAGGTTATAATAATTAGCCCCAGAGGTACGCATGATCTCAGCAGTTTTCCATTCAGCTTCTGCAGAATCTGGAGAGCATCTTAATTTAAAGAAGGGCAGGTGGACTCACGTCACAAATACACTGCAGCTAGGAGAGGCCCTCCAGTTCTGCGGCAAGGCAGAGCGAAGAAACGTGGAGCGATGCCAGAAGAGGATTAGGGATAAATCCCAGGAACAGAGATGCCTCTCCTGATCAGCACTGTTTTCGCTCCCTTTTGACGTCAGTTTGGGCAAAAGCAAGGTAGACCTTGTGGACCAGGTCTGAAGTCACGTTGCCTGTCAAACATCTGAAGAAAAATGAGACATCTACAGGACAGGCTTGCAAAGAGGGGCTGCTTGTAGGTAAACAGCATTTCATAAGGGAATGATGGTTAGAAATGCTCGGCTTGTGGGAGAGGAACAAGTAAGGGAACTGTATAATCTGGAACAATCGGTAAAAAAGAGGGACTAGAAACCAGTGTTTCTCAACCTTGGCAACTTTACAATGTGTGGACTTCAACTCCCAGAATTCTCCAGCTAGCATTGCTAGCTAGCTGGAGAATTTTGGGAGTTGAAGTCCACACATCGTAAAGTTGCCAAGGTTGAGAAACACTGGACTAGATGGCTCCTGATGGCTGCAAAATTAAAGTCAAGTGAAGGCTACCTGCTATCCAAGCTCTGACGGCTAAGAGGCCAACATCTACAGACCTCAGGACTGTAGATGGAGAGACCCTGGTGTAAAACTGATAACTGCGTTAGGAACCTACAGGAAGTAAAAGAATTGTACCCGTTTCTTTCATTGGCAGAACATGATCAAAAACATTCCTCAACTGCAACCAGAAATGTGGCCAAGAGATTTGTCCCCCAAAATGCTAACGCACAATAATCAAAGGGGCTCTTAAGAAGAAAAGAGAAAGTGTCTTCAAGTCAAGCTTGACTCCTGATATCTAAAGAGATATAAACATGATTTTTGAGGCGGCAACAAAATGGAAGTGCATTATCGTGATCTTCTTTAGGGAGTGTGCTGACATCCCAGTCTAGTCTATGGCCCTGGTTTTGCCACGAGGCCTCTCATTTAATACCTACCAAGAACCCCCGAGCTGCAGATTAGACTGGGAAGTCGGAAATTCATCCCCAAGACAAGGAAAACCACTGTCCTCCCAAGAGGACATTTCCATGACCGTCACCAATGATTGTACTCATCTCAAAGGGATTTGACTTTGAACATATCTAGAAGACCCCCCCCCCTCCAGAAGAGTGTTTCTCAACTTCCAACAAATTTAAGGATTCCCACAATTCCCCAGCTGGCATGCTAGGAAAAATGGAAATCCTCGGGCGATAGCTGTCTTTTTAATTTTAAGCGTGGGGAAGAAGGTTAAAAAGAAGCAGGATAGGTCCTGTGTCCTTCCAAGATTTCCTCTGACCCTATCCTAGTTTTTAAACATGGAACAGCAACAGGTGTTTTTTTCCCTCCCTCCCTCGTGTCCTGCTGGAATGTTAATGAATATAAAGAAACAATGAAAGAATTCTGTTAAAAAGCCTTGTTTAAAATTCAGCTGCTCTGTTGCGACAGGAAAGTGAGAGGAATACCAGCTCAACTGACTTGCCAACAAGACAACCGTGACAGATCAGGAGAGGAAGTTCTAAAACAAAAACAAAAAAACAGAAAACTTAATAAAAACATACCACTATTTACCCCCAACTTTCAGCTTATTTGTGGATACCCCGACAACAGTTTTGGTTTTCTATCTAAGAGTGTAGTTTTCAAGATTTCTTGCTCAGACCTTAAACCCGGAACTCGTCTTGTAAACTTTGCGGCTTTGTCACCAGCTTACACACACCTCACTTTCTATAATACTGCTCCACAGTGCCTTGTTCCCAGCCTATTGCACTTTCCAGGAACCGTAGAAGGTCGAAGACAAAAAAAGCTTCTCTCTTCATGTCAGGTATGCTCCCGCCAGGACAACAACAAAAACCATAATAATAATAAAAAAAACCAATCGGCTGCATAGCTATGACGTCATTCCTCCACGTTATGGCCAATTCAACAGCGCCCACCAGCCAGCTGGCGGGATGTGTTCACTGAGAGAGGTCGCCCATGGGGGGGCCGCCACTCCCTCCGTCAAAGAGAATCTCTCGGCGGGGGGGCTCGGGGATCGCGAGCTCCTGGGCGAGGTCGTTGAAACGAGATATGTAATCTATGCTGTTCTCGTTCATCATGCAGGCCAGCTGGGAATCTACCACCTACAACCAAAGAGAAGGGGAAGAAAAGAGATTGTTGATTTCCGGGTCTTCTGGCTTTCTCTTGAGCTTAGCGGAGTTTAGAATACGGTCAAAGGCACGCTAGTTATCAGGATGTGCAGCGTGCAACTTTGCTAGCCAATAGCTGCACGATATTGGGAGGGGGGGTGCGCGGAATGATGGCTAGGGATGGAGTAGTGATGCAAAATACCACATGTGTGGCCTTTGTTTGTCTATATAGGTCTCCTTCCTTCGCTAGATTCCTTGCTTCCTTGTTTGTTCCACTTCCTTCCTTCGCTAGATTCCTTGCTTGTTCCACTCCTTCCTTCCTTCCTTCCTTCCTTCCTTCCTTCCTTCCTTCCTTCCTTCCTTCACTAGATTCCTTGATTCCCTGTTTGTTCCACTCCTTCCTTCTTTTGCTAAATTCCTTGCTTGTTCCACTCCTTCCTTCCTTCCTTCCTTCACTAGATTCCTTGTTTGTTCTACTCCTTCCTCCCTTCCTTCGCTAGATTCCTTGATTCCTTGCTTGTTCCACTTCCTTCGCTAGATTCCTTGCTTCCTTGTTTGTTCCATTCCTTCCTTCGCTAGATTTCTTGCTTGTTCCACTCCTTCCTTCCTTCCTTCCTTCTTTCCTTCGCTAGATTCCTTGATTCCTTGCTTTCTTGTTTGTTCCATTCCTTCCTTCCTTCGCTAGATTCCTTGCTTGTTCCACTCCTTCCTTCCTTCCTTTGCTAGATTCCTTGCTTCCTTGTTTGTTCCACTCCTTCCTTTCCTTCCTTCCTTCGCAAGAGAGACTGGGCTAAGAGAGACTGACCCAAAGTCAACCAGCCAGCTTGTCTGCCAAAGCCAGAGCTGAAAGTCAGGATCTCCTTCCTTCTAGGCCAGCACCTTCACTGGCATCCCAAACTCTCTCTTTTTCTCTCTCTGCCATCACCCCAGCCGAAAGCTCTGCACCGTATCTCCGAGAAAAAGTATATTGTACCTCAGCGACATCTGCCATGGACCGAGAGACAAAAGAATCCCGTGAATTCCCATCCAGCAGGCTGGGTCCCAGCAAGGAGCTGCTGCTTGGATTGCCCACTGAGGTGGGCAGCATTTTCCGGCCCTTTTCCGGAGAAAGGAAACTGGCTGTAAAACAGAGGTAGGAAGATGTCAGACAGCGATCTCAGTCCAAAGTAGAAAAGTCCAATGATGTCCTCAGAAAAAAAGCCCATTCTTTGGGCAAGAGGCAGCACTTAACTAAGTGGTTCTCAACCTTTTTAATGCCGCGACCCCCAACCGGTCGTAAGTCGAGGACTACTCAACTGGTGCAGCACCGTTTGCAGAATGGAACTTTTGGCGGGCTCAGCAGGGCAGAGACAGCCTGGACAGTTCCTATTGGCTTTTGAAAGCCAATAGAATTAGACTCTATTCAAGAGAGTCTATTCTATTGGCTTTCAAAAGCCAATAGAATAAAAGGGAGTAGCACAGCTAAGGAAAAGGGGGGGAAAATGGCGGACTGCGTTGTTTGGCGACCCCCGTGAAATGGTCGTTCGACCCCAAATGGGGTCCCGACCCACAGGTTGAGAACCACTGACTTAACTGGTGCCCGTTATAACAGGTTGTTTTCCCAACTGGGGTCAGAGCACTACAGGTAGTCTTGACTAATAACCGCTCACTTAGCAACCGTTCAAAAGTGATTAATGGCACTGAAAAAAAGTGGCTTGCAGTCCTCAGACCTATGACTGTTGCAGCGTTCCCCATGATCACATGATCAAAATTTGGGCACTTGAATTTACAGGCATGTATTTACATGCATGTACTTACAAGGGTTGCAGCATCCTGAGGAGGGGGCCACGTGATCGCCATCTACAACCTTCCTAGCTGGGGGAAGCTGGATTCGTTGCACAATGGCGCAATTGGCTTAACCACTGCAACAATGCGTCGAGCAGTTTTGACAAAAACGGTTGTTAAAATTTGCCGGGATTCACATTAACAACTGCCTTGCTTAGCAACAGAAATTCTGATCCTGACTGTGGGGGCTATCGGTGATGAAAAATTTGATATTTTTTGTGGACCAAGGAAAAGAAGCAGACCAGATGGGATAATGGTGGAATAAATATTGCTGATTAAGTGGGCTGTAGCTATGCTCACATTTTTAAAAAGAGTACGGTTAGGTCTCCTGCTTGCTCAATGTACATCTCTCATCTGGGTTTTGACAACGGAGAGGTTACGGGACAAAAGAATGAGGTTAAACTGGTCATATCACCACCACCCCCAGGCTGTTAAGAGCCTTTTTGGCTGCACTCACAAAATAAGCTGCTGAGGGAAGAGTCGGTGGAGTCATTGGGATACCACTGTGGATCATGGCTGGGCGAGGCGATCCAGCTTTGCTGGGGGCTGCAGGATGGGGACGGAAGACTTTTGGAATTATCGCTGCCGTTCAGCTTGGCTGGGGACAGGGAAACATTCTCACCTGTAAATGGAAAATGTTACTGCAGTGTGTAAAATATGCAGCCGTCCTTTTTTGGAAAATCACAAGCTCCCCACTCTTGCTTTCAAGGAACACTCGCCCATTTGAGCATTATCAAGGTCGAAAAACAAAAACAAAACCAGAACCCATTGATGAGCCAGACCTATGGCAATCTTTTGAACAGCTAACCTTTGACATCTCACTCACTCACTCATTCGTTTTGTGCCTCCTCTGCCTCTTCTTTCTCCCTTACCGTATTGGCCTGAGCTAATGGCTATTTCGATGATGGAGTCACTGATTTGTGTAGCCGGTTCTCCCTGAGACAAAACATCCTCGGGGGGTCCAGGAAGAGATATGTCCAGGAGAGCGGAGACGTTGGGAGGAGACAGGTGGGTACTGGATGTCTCAGAAGAGGGAAGCGGAGAGGGAGCAAGGCCATTCCGCAGCGACGTTTTAGGCAGCTCCGGCAGGGAAAGGACTGGTGTTCCCTGGGGTAGCAAGCAAACGGTAATCGTAAACAACTGTAACATCAACAACATGTCCTTTTCTAAAGCTGTTACGCCAGGACAGAAGACCAGGAACCTTGTCAGGGTGTTGCAACTCTACGTCCGCGCTTAAATATACAAAGCTTCCTTACGTTAGATGCAACCATTCTTTCCATCTATAGTTCAGTATCGTCTCCCTGAAGAGGACGATTGAAAGTTTAGCTTACAGTCTCCCTTCTCTATTCCTCCTTTCAGCTCCCGAGAATTTGATGTTTTTTCCTTTTACAGATGGCATATAACCAAGCTGACAGCTTTCCCTAACGGTGGGATCTGGAGAACAGTATCTAGCAAGGTTGAAATCGGATTCCCCCAAGATTCCAGCTCACCGCTATGTTTATACAAGTGTCTTGTTTAATGTATGTTATCCAATGAAACGTTTATTTCAATAGACTCCAACAGAATTATTGCTGATAATTCAGGACAACGAAGCCCACAAATCTGAAAGGGATCCCTGTTAGATGCTGGGCTATTCAGCGACAGAAGATAAACACGAGTGCCTTTCAGATTTATGGACTTCACTGATCTGCTGGATGGGAAATTCTACATTCTGGTCCACATTCTGGGAAGTTGCAATAGCAAAACAATAGCAAAAACAATAGCCTAGAATACCAGCAATTTCACAACAAGATGGTATTTTTTTCCACTTTGTTTGCACTTCACAACTGTCTTCTTGCAATCTCTGAGCCTCACGTTTTGATCTAGCAAGATTTATTCTTGCTTCTCTATGAGTGTTATCAGTGTTTACTGGAACTAGCATGTGCCATGTGTTCATAGATTTTTTTGGGGGGAGGGCGGAGTTCGAGTATCTAATAACAGACTTTAAAAGTTCACACAACATTCAGACGAGTGCCTAGCCAATCTTCTTTATTTAGGGATGAAAGAGTTTCCAAAATGACTATTCTAAAATGACTATGTCTAAAACTAGGCTGCAAGCAACGCAAGTACTGGTTATGCACACAGCCTCCTTAATCAGAACTACAGCGTTGGTATCTATTAAGTTCTGAAGTGTACGTAATTATTAATTAAATATACTTTACCTGGAAGCCATCAGGAATGGCTTCTTGCTCAGGCTGGGATGGTAGACCAAGGAAAGGAACCCGACATTCATGGCTTGAACCCTGGAATCAAGAAAGACTGCCTGAGCCACACGGCTGGAAGAGAGATGCTGAAATTATGGAACATTAATGCTTTATTAACATGCCTGCCTTGCTACTGCCAAGGAGTTTCCAAAGAACAGAAGGGAAGTAAATCTAACCAATAAATAGTGAAAAAAGAAAAAGAAAAAGGGAAGATACAGAATAGAAATTCAGGGAAAACAGAACTAGCATCTCCATTATCTATCGTGGCTAGCTAGCCTGGGAGCCCTTCTCCTTTGTTACAGATGACAGAAAAGACTATCCTGCCAGGTAGAACAACAGAACCATTAATGTCTAAAACAGTTGATGAGGTGTCAGTCTGGACTGGAAAGGCCATTTCGGGAAAGCTGGAGTTGTGAAGGTAAGATAAGACTTTTAAAGGTGTTTGGCTGTCTGGAGGAGTCTAGTGCAGGGGTAGGCAATCTTGGCTCTTTTATGACTGGTGGACTTCAACTCCCAGAATTCCTGAGCCAGCCATGCTGAGGGGAAAGGGGGAGGTTTCCAAGCTGAGCCAGGCTGGCTCAGGAATTCTGGGAGTTGAAGTCCACCAGTCATAAAAGGGCTAAGTTTGAAGACCTCTGGTTTAAATATGTAGATATTTTTCCCTCACGGTCACATGATCAAAATTCAGGCATTTGAACAGGGGTAGGCAACCTCGGCTCTTTTATGACTGTTGGACTTCAACTCCCAGAATTCCTGAGCCAGCCATGCTGAGGGCAAAGGGAGAGATTTCCAAGCTGAGCCATGCTGGCTCAGGAATTCTGGGAGTTGAAGTCCACCAGTCATAAGAGCCAAGAGCCCTGGTCTAGTGGGATGGAATATAGAGGGCTGGATTTCCAGGAGGGAGGGGGGTGCATTCCAGAGGAATAAGAGGCAACTCAGCCCAGATATCCTATGTGAGAGAAAGAGAGTGAAGACAGCCCCTCCTTATTAGTTCCCAGAATATATGCTTCGGGCAGGTAGTAGTCTGCTTCGATTTGGCAAGATTCTGTCAGTAAGTCCACAACAATAAAAAAAAACCTGGTTGTAAGAATCATGACGTGTCTTTCTTGGTTTTTGAAGCCTAGCATCTAATTGGTGCACGTTGTGCCCAAAGCAACATCCCATTAGAACGGGTGGGCACCTATGGGCAACTTTACATCCTGTGGACTTCAACTCCCACAATTCCTGAGCCAGCACTAAATGGGAAGAATGGCCAGCTCAGGAATTCTGGGAGCTGAAGTCCACAAGGCGTAATGTTGCCACAGCTGCCTAATCCCTGTAATAGAATGAGCTGGAGAAAGGAAGAAGAAGAAGGAGAAGGAGAAGAAGGAGAAGGAAAAGAAGGAAGGGAAGAAGGAAGAAGAAGAAGAAGGAAGGAAGAAGGAAGAGGAAGGAGGAGGAGGAGGAGGAGGAGGAGGAGAAGAAGAAGAAGAAGAAGAAGAAGAAGAAGAAGAAGAAGAAGAAGAAGAAGAAGAAGAAGAAGAAGAAGAAGAAGAAGAAGAAGAAGAAGAAGAAGAAGAAGAAGAAGAAAAAGAAGATTATAGTAAAGCTGAAAACTGACCGCCACTGCTGCTACGGAGCCTCCGTTCTGATGTGCCACTGTGGAATCTTGACCTCCAACCACGGTGGATACTGCCTCTGGTGAGAGCGGGGAAACACTTGGCAAGCCTTCGGTCCCCAGAAGCGGCAAAGGACTGCCAGGGATAATACCGGCCGATTTAGCCGCCAAATCAATCGCGCCTTTGGACAGATAAAAGCAAATGTGAGGAAGGGCATTTTCCTGAAGGCAGAACTCTTAAAACCTGAGGTTCTTGCAAGGTTACATCTGCACCAGCAGGAAAACACTTTATTTTAATAGCACCTTCGTCTATCTACACAGTTCACCGATTCAGTATAGGCAGTCCTTGTTTAACTAAGAGCGGCAACTCAATCCTTAAAGAGGTCACTAAGGAAAACCGTGACCGTTGTGCTTATGATCTTATCTCGGCTTTCCTTTGCTTATAGACCTGTGAAGGATGTAAATGCGAGGACCGGTCGCAAAGTTGCTTTTTCACCATCACGCTAATTCAACTGGTTGCTGTATCAGACAATCACTAAATAAAGATTACCTCTATCTCAAAAGCTAAGATTTTTTTTCCATTGCTTCATTATCTCAACCTTACTTAAAACCTTTATCTCCATTGTCCTGCTATCACCTGAATTATTAACTAGTTCAGGGGTCTTCCAACGCCAGGCTGAGGAATTCTGGGAGCTGAAGTCCACAAGTCATCAAAAGGCCAAGTTGGAAGACCCCTAAACTAGGCTAATAGGATCTTTTTCAAAAGGATTTAGAGACCCGGGCAAACATAACCAGCACTTTAAAAACTTATCATGGGGGAAGATTAAAAACAGTTACTTCAGAACTACTAAGATCTGGGATAAGGCAGGTTCCATGCGTATGAATTCTTTGGCGATGTCCATTTCACTCTCTGAATTCATGGAGACCTAACCCTAAGTGGATTTGCCCACCCTGCTTGCTCCCCCCCCATGGGATTTTTCCATGTATTTTACCGGTAGACCTGAAAAGTCAGTGCCCTCCTAAGCATATTGATGCACGACGAATTTGTTGGCGATGTCCACTTCGCTCTCCGAATTCATGGAGACCTAACCTTACCTCTACTTCCCTGTGCCTGGACTTTCTTTGGAAAAGAAGACTTACTAGAAAGACGACTGGTGGCTTGAACTGGAAGGATCTTGGGAACAATGGGACGTGACACGGCAGCTTTAGTCAGCGAAGACTGGATTGGCCGGAAAGATCCCCTTCCTGAAGAAGAAACAGTCAAAAACAGCAGGAATGTTTCAAAGCACGCCAAATTTTTTTTTTAAAAAAAAGGTCACTTGGGGGTTATATCCCACTTGGCACCTTGTCTGGCTGAGGAATTCTGGGAGTTGAAGTCCACAAGTCTTAAAAAGTTACCAAGATTGGAGACCCCTGACATAAAACCATCAGAATGAAGGCTTGCTGTCACAGGGCTGTTGGAAAAGCAGCTAGTGAGAATTGTTAAGTGCTCTGTGACAAGTCTACATACAAAAAGGGCCACAATTCTTAATCCCCTCCAGTCAAAGAACAGGAGATAGGAGCCTTCCCCAGCTCAGTCTAAATCAGGGATAGGCAACCTCGGCTCTTTTATGACTCATGGACTTCAACTCCCAGAATTCCTGAGTCAGCTATAGCTGACTCAGGAATTCTGGGTGTTGAAGTCCATGAGATATAAAAGAGCCGAGGTTGCCTACCCCTGGTCTAAATATATTGCTCAGATTATACACAGCGCCCGAGAGGCTCACCTGTTACGGAGGAGTTAGATAAGATGGAAAAGGAGCACACATGCTGGGAAGGGCTTTCGGATGGTCTAGGAAGCAGGGTCCTCTGCAAGAAGAAAGCAAGAGAACTTAAAAAAAAAACAGAGTAATATTTATATTGTATCCCTGGTCCATGTTTAATCATATATGAGCCGAGGGGGCGCAGCAGTTAGGGTGCAGTACTGCAGGCCACTTTAGCTGACTGTGTTCAGCAGGTCAGCGGTTCAAATCTCACCGGCTCAAGGTTGACTCAGCCTTCCATCCTTCCGGGGTAGGTAAAATGAGGACCCAGATTGTTGGGGGCAATGTAAATATATATATACATTGCTTACTGGTGTACACCGCTTAGAGAGTGCTCGCACTTAAAGCGGTATATAAGTCTCATAAATAAATAAAAATAAATAAATAAATAAAATCATGATATGGACACTCTCCAAATACATTCTCCATAACAACTTACAGCCATTTCCTTAGCGAACGCTCAATGTTACAACGGCACTAAAAAAAAAGGGACTTATGACCAGGTTTCACACTTATGTTCATTGCAGCATCCCTATGGTCATGTGACAGGACAGTTGCACCGTGCCAGGATCACGTGATCACCATTTGGAACCTTCCCAGCCGGTTTCTGACAAGCAAAATCAATGGAGGGGGAGCCAGAGTCTTTTAACAACCGTGTCACTAACTTAATCACTGCAGTGACTCGCTTTACGGCCGTGGCAAAAAAGGTCGTAAAATGTGGGCAAAACCCACCTAACGACTGCCTTACTTAACAACGGAAATGTTGGGCTCAATTTTAAGTCAAGGACTACCTGTATAGTTATGAACACCTGGACCTTTTGCTAATATCCTACTGCATTCAGTTCACTTAAGGGTTGGAGAAGTTTGATTTGATGAGGAGAGTTATATTCTTCTAGGTTTTATGTGTTGAAGGCCATATGCTGGCAATAAACAGGAGCTAAGGCCTGTACAAAAATTACTCTTTCTCCTATTCCTTCTCCTCCCAGGAAGGACAGATCATCTGGCCCAAAACTGTCCATCTGTTTAACAGAGCGTGGTAAAAAATCAAAGATCCCTCTTAGGATACAATTTGAGAATCAAATGTCTGCACCTTAAAAGAATTCTAAATGTGTATTCAAATCTGACCCATTCCATCTTACAAAGAGATGCACCTTTGGCTGGTTTTTCGTAGCCTAAAACTGAAATGACCATGCAATCTGCTTCTCCCTCATGCTGACAGGCCTTGTTAACTGCTCAAGAGAAAGCAAAGAACCACCAAACAGGAAGAACCAATTACCTCTGTCCAAATGGATGGGGAGAAACAATAACCCTCCCTAAAGTAACAATAACCCCCCAAACATGCCAAATGAATTCACTTGTCAATCGAGTGAAGAATGTATTTTAATTAGCGGTTCTCTCTTACCTGCACAACTAGCGGCTTCCGCAGGTGTCTGCTGCGTAGTTTTCTTGGCTTTGGCAAGAAAAAATCTGATTGCATCTAAAGAGAAACAGTAGTTCATGATATAGCATTCCGATATTCTAATACAGGGCTCTTCAAACCTGGCCCTTTTATGACTTGTGGACTTCAACTCCCAGAATTCCTCAGCCAGGCACGTTCTGGGAGTTGAAGTCCACAAGTCATAAAAGGGCCAAGTTTGAAGATCCCTGAACTAGGTTAATGGGATCTTTTTCACAGCCCTGATTTAGTGTCTCTTGTGGCAAAGACTCTAAGGCTCTACATAATTTATATAAGGCAGTGGTTCTCAACCTGTGGGTCAGGACCCAATTTGGGGTCGAACAACCATTTCACGGGGGTCGCCAAAAAACGCAGTCCGCCATTTTTTTCCCCCTTTTCCTTAGCTGTGCTCCTCCCTTTTATTCTATTGGCTTTTGAAAGCCAATAGAATAGACTCTCTTGAATAGAGTCTAATTCTATTGGCTTTCAAAAGCCAATAGGAATTGTCCAGGCTGTCTCTGCCCTGCTGAGCCCGCCAAAAGTCCCATTCTGCAAACGGTGCTGCACCAGTTGAGTAGTCCTCGACTTACGACCGGTTGAGTAGTCCTCGACTTACGACCGGTTGGGGGTTGTGGCATTAAAAAGGTTGAGAACCACTGATATAAGGGAATATGAAACATGTCCAGTTAATTTGGTAGCAGAAACAGCAGAGTAATATTTGGCTGCAAGAAAATCAGAATCAGAAATTTGGAAAAGGTGGCACGCTTTTCCCACATGAACACAGGAAGTAGCCCTCAGCCAGATGGGCGGCAAACACATTTAATAAACCAACAAACGTGATTTCAGATTGTGTGGTTCTGCCTGGAAAGTGAGAGGAAGACTTTAAAATACGTTTTGATAATGGAGAAAACAGGAAAGCAACAGCAGAGGAAGAAGCGGGCAATTTGATTCCCTACTGGCTGAAATTCTGCCTTCATTCTTTCCTAAATTTTGGATAACCCGGAGGTTTTTTTTTCCCCTTCGCACTCCCAACAACACAGCTGCAACCCAGAACATATCAATGATATAAAATGCCATGAAATCTTAACAGCGTGACCAAGAGGGAGACCTGGAACTGAGAGTTGCTTAACTTTACCAACTACAAGGCAGGCTGGGTTGGTTTTTTTCCTGTTAGTGTTCCATTTACACATTTTAAAAGCCACAGAGACTCACGCTAATGGTGTCCAAGCGCTGGCGGAAGCTCAGGTCTGCTTCTTTGTTTTGCAAGAAAAGCTTCCCGTGCCTGCTGTTTGGCGGGAGGGTTGTGGGAATGGCGAAGAGGCCGCCGTCTGCATCAGGGTTGCTGGAACTTGAAGAACTAGCCACCAAGAGGGGTTTAGAAGGATTTCGGAAACCTGGCAGGAAAGGATAATGACACATGTGTTGATTGACAGAGAAGGGCAGGCCAAGAGGACTTCTGTCAGAGCGTGCACAGTCTCACTTGTGCTGAGATAACCCAGGAGTAAATACAGTAAACAGTGGTCTATATTAAATGGTGGTTTATCTTACAGTATCTATAATATCATACACCAGGAACAATGTACATACGTGTAGTAATTCAGCAAGATCCAACACACACAGCAGTTACAGCAGTAAATGGATGAGAGAGACACTTCAGCAAAAGCCTTCCCTTTTATACTCAGGGTCTTAAAGAGACACAGACCCTGCTGAGTCATTCCGATCATTGTATCATCCACCTTACATTACATCGGCTGGTTAGCCTTTAAATCATGACCATGACAACTTCTATTAGGAAAAGTCTCGGAAGCGCTTCCATGAACCTGTATGGATCCGCAGGAAGGTGAGAATTGCATCACAAGAAAAAAGGGAAAAGAATCACGAGCGCAACTTTCCTAAGACAGTGTTTCTCAACCTTGGCAAGTTGAAGATGTGTGGACTTCAACTCCATGCTGGCTGGAGAATGCTGGGAGTTGAAGTCCACACATCTTCAACTTGCCACGGTTGAGAAACACTGCTCTAGGAGACCCCAAAGGTGTTTTTCCAAAAGGCAGCTGGATTATCTTGGGTTTTTTTTTCTCCTTTGAAAGCGTTTCGTTTCTCATCCCAAGAAAGCTTCTTCAGTTCTGGTCTTGGAGATTGACAAATCCATAGCTCTGTACAAGCTGTCCCAATTCCAAATGACAAAACAATATTTTCAAACTTGAACTTAGGAATGGCTCCTGGATCACCTTGCCCAATTGAGTAATGAATTCGGGCGATACAAAATCTGGAGACTTCCAAGGCCAGGAGTAGGCATCCTTGGCTCTTTTATAACTCGTGGACTTCAACTCCCAGAATTCCTGAGCCAGCCATGCTGAGGGGAAAGGGAGAGGTTTCCAAGCTGAGCCATGGCTGACTCAGGAATTTTGGGAGTTGAAGTCCACGAGTCATAAAAGAGCCTCGGTTGCCAACCCCTGTCCTAGGCACAGGATTTAGACGGGAGGGGCATGTCTATATGGACCCTGCACAGGGTGGACAGGTTTTTCTGTATGACTGACTCACCTGAGGAGTTGGAAGTGGCACTGGGGGAAAAGGTCTTCTTGTGAAGCGCAGTCTGGTTGCGAGCACAGCCTGGGCTCCTGGTACTAATGGCAATCACCTTCCCGGGAGGGGTCAAAGCATGTTCCTCTTGAATGGGCTTGATAGGGGATGTCGCAATGGAATTCATTTCAGGAATCTGGAAAAGAAGCAGTGAAATCTCAGTTGCAGGATGCTTCAAATGATTGTCATCTAATGCAGAGGTCCCCAACCTTTTGGGCACCAGGGACCGGTTATGTGGAGAGAGGTTTTTCCACGGACCGGAAGGTGCGTGGTTTTGTGTGCTCCCTGCATCCTGTGGATGGGGTTTTCCTTGTTTGTGTGGACCAGTTGCTGGCATGCCACAGCCCGGTACTGGTCCACGGTCCAGGGGTTGGGGACCCCCAATCTAATGTTAAAGAACAGATATTCCAAAGAACATTCAGAACTATAGAAGAACATTCAGAACATTCAAATTACATTCAGAACAGCATATAAGCATATAAAAACATTATAAGTGATGCTTGAGCAGGGTCTGCAAGATTGCCTGGAACGCCACACATCCTCTTCACGACCTGTTTTCCTTGCTACCCTCTGGGGGAGGAAGGGGCTCCGTGGTATCCGAAGCACAACGTCCAGATTCAGTCACAGTTTTGTTCCATACAGTATTAACCTTGTGAACTCTCAAGCTTCCTCTTTCTCTTAATATTTAGAAGGCCAGATCCTGAAGTTGAAACTCAAGTACTTTGGCCACCTAATGAGAAGGAAGGACTCACTGGAGAAGAGCCTGATGCTGGGAAAGATGGAGGGCAAGAGAAGAATGGGACAACAGAGAATGAGGTGGCTGGATGGAGTCACTGAAGCAGTAGGTGTGAACTTAAATGGACTCCAGAAGATGACAGAGGACAGGAAGGCCTGGAGGAACGTTGTCCATGGGGTCGCAATGGGTTGGACATGACTTTGCAACTAACAACAACATATGTAAGAGTGTAGGTATATACGTACGTTGTATATAGCATGTTTATATGTGTGTTATGTACTGTACACTTTTGAGAGCAGGCAACAGAATTTCATTTTTAATGTGTGCCAGTGTGCCCACAGTAAAAAATGACAATAAAGGTTATCTTATCTAACTATCCTGGGGTAGGATAGTGGTGAATTCACTAATTATCTAGCCCAGGGGTCCAAAAATATTTGCTTTAAATCAAGTGCTGCATCATTTTGAAAAGCTTTTAAAGATTTCCCTAGAAACCAGTAAAGCCTCATAAAACTTTGGTGCACCCACCCAAAGTTGATCATTATAGTTATATTTATACACATATAAATCCATTATAATCAGTTCTGGTTATTGCACACATATCTACATATCTAAAATTGACCTCTTAAAATCGTAATTTTGGATTGGATACATACGAAGTGAAACTGCAAAAGTGGGAACGAGGTGGGCCTGACGTGGTGATGTAAATTTTGGCTTAGCTATTGCCTTGCTTAGCAACAGAACTGCTGTCGTTAAGTGAGGATTATGTCTAACTAAAAACGATGAAAATTCTCCCTATTTTGTCTTTCCTTTTTTTTTTAAGGTGGCAATGAACAATGTTTACCACCATCGTGAATAATCTTAAAAAGAAGATCCAAATTATACCAAAATAAGCCTATTTCCTTAAGTCATCATTTCAGAGGAGAGAGGCAAGCAGGGAAGGGAAGCTGGAAGCCAGCTGCAAAAGATTTAAAGGCCACATCTGGATAACTGGGAAACATGGAGGACCTTCGGCCCAACTTACTTCGCAGGAAGTGGTTGTGACGACTTAAGAGGTGACAAATTGGGTCCAATCTGGTGTCTTGAGTCCAACGGATACTTACCGGTTTGGGGTTCACTTCGGTCGAGATGAGCTGCAAGAGGCAACGGAGGAGTTTCTGCTTATGAAAAGTGGCCGATGGAGGAACACATTTCGGTTCAGCGACCTGCTCCCCGGCATCCTGGGTTCCCTGCCCCAAGACTGTCAGCCAGTCGTATTCTAACTGCAGTTTGTTCGGCTTGCCCATCATGAGGTAGATTTCAGCCAAGGTAAGGCTTTCAGATGTCCGCAGGCTCCATCCCTTCTCTCGCACTTGCTGCGCGAGGCGGCTGGGCTCGTCCTTGAGGGACTTTGTGACCAACTGTCCCTGAGCTGGTGGCGGTGGCAGTGAGGGGTTGAGCTTCACCTGAGAGTCCTCCGTGACCGCATCAGGGGGCTCCTTCACACACGGTTCGGCTTGAGGTCCGGAGCAGTGGAAAGCCTGAGTTTCAGAAGCGGAGGCACCACCGCTGGGCAATTCCAGACTGCCGCTCGCCAACGGTGTGGGACTGCCGGTCTCTGTGGCGCCAGGGAAAGCCCCCCCGGCGGGAGAACATTCTGGCAAGGCAAGCTCTTTTCTACCCAGCTTCTCCGCGCAAAGACACTTCTCGGGGACAATCAGATCGTGGCAGGACTTCATGTAACGAGGGAACGGATCGAGCAGGGAGAGCTCTTCCAGATCCGGCAGGAGATCGCCACAATGGCACTTGGCGCTGCTGGCGTCCACCGCGGCGGGCAAGGCAACGGCGGGCGCCGCCTCTCTGCTCTCGGCCGCCGGGATGGACTTCTCCAGGCTCCCGCTCGGGCCCTGAAGCCCGGCAGCTGGCTTGTTGAGGTCCGAGAACGCTGCTTCGGCAAGGCCAGCTTCGGGGGAGCAATCTTCCGGGTTTGCAACGGGATCCAGGATCAGCTGAGGAGTTCTGCTCACTTCCGCGGTCGTGTCGGGCTTGGCTCCGCCTTTACTCTCTGCCCCCCGTGAGTATTTCACCTGCCCTCTGGCTGTCCCCTGACTGCTCTGTATGCCTAGGATTTGGGCAGGGGGCAAGAGGTGGACATCCTTCGTGCTCTGCTTGCACCGGCCCGATTCCTGCCAATGCACTGTGCAGAAAGCTTTGGAGTGTACCACGCGGGCAACCCCAGGCAGGGGTGTCAGCGTACAGTTTTCCCCCGGGAAGAGGTGAAGCATCGTTTGGTCTTCGGAACAGCTGCTGCTGCTGCTGCTTTCGGCATCTCTGCAATCCTGCAGCTGCCTCTCGGCTAGTGTTTTCCTCTGCGTGCAGGAGGTTTAGGAAGACAGGCGTGGAAAAAAAAAAGGGGGGGCAGGCTGGATCTGTAAATATTCCCCCAGAAACCCCAAACAAGTCAGTGGCACCTTGCTGCATACCCCGAAGAGGAGGAGGGCTACTAACAAGACTGCAAAGGTTAAAAAACTGGAAAAGGAACTCTTGTCCTAAGGAAGAGACGGCTTAACGAACATTAGGACAGGCAGTCCTCAACTTACGACAGCTCGTTCAGTGGCCGTCCAAAGTTACAACAGCACTGAAGAAAGCGAACTGTGACCGTTTTTCACACTTACGGCCGCTGCAGCATCTCCGTGGTCAGGTGATCAAAATTCGGAAGCTTGGCAACTGGCGTGTACTTATGACGGTTTTGGGTGGCCTGGGGGGGGGGTCACGTGATCCTTTTTTGCGACCTTCTGACAAGCAAAGTCAATGCGGAAGCCAGATCCACTTCACAACCGCGTTACTAACTTAACAATTGCGCTGATTCATTTAGCACCTGTGTCAAGGTCGTAAAATGAGGCAAAATTCCCTTAACCACTGTCTCACTTAGGGACAGCAATTTTTGGCTCCATTGGGGTTGTAAGTCGAGGATTATCTGCGATGTTAAAAATGCCAACTCTTGGAACAAGGAAGTCACTAAATCAGGCTCCAAAACCCAAGCAAAACACGTTGAGGTTCTTCTGAGCGGTTTCCTTTATTGTTCCTCAACTACAGACAAAAATCTCACCAAGCTAAAACTATTTGCATTATTAAACATGTACTCTGGCAACTATTAGGGAGGAGCTGTCTTCATCCCATTTCTCCCACACTGTACTATCTAACTGCAGTGTTCCTTGCTCCTCCAGAATGCAGCCCCTCCCTCCCCCCCGGGAATCCAGACTATATTCCATGCCACTGACTTCTGCCTTAAGAGAAAGGATACGATACGCACTTCGTGGAGAGCCCATTTTTGTTTCAGGAACTCAATGAGGCTGGATACCTTCCGATGCAGCTCCACGATCATTCTGCCAAGTCACGGGAGAAAGAACGAAAGAATCAGCACATGAGGGAAACTTTAGCGAAGGAACAACGTCATTAGATAAGCTGAGGAAAACAAACGTCGGCCTTCCCAGCCTCTACCTCTAACCCAACCTAGGATTCTATTACTCCCATTTTTACTACACCAGAGAAAAGACACAGAAATAATAGCACAAGATACGAGATCTTAAACACCGATGTATTTTAACAGGAAAGAAAAAAAAACCCTACAAATCTTGTTTTTAATGGCTCAGATACTTTGCAGAACGTGCCAACCACGTTCTAAAAATTCTCTGCTCAAACCGAGTCAGCCACTTATTTTGCTTGCTGCTTTGGATCCAACTCCAGGGGTCCAGATTCCACCCGTTCATCTCCCATAGTCGGCCTTTAAAGTACCTGAGACGTGGGTTCTGGGCCAGACTCTGCACCCGGGCCCACGCGTGGTTATTCCGTGGCTGCAGTTCCACAGGAACCTTCAAGGGAAGACGCACAGGCTTCTGATCTTCCTCGTCGCTTATACCTATAGGACACAGCAGAAGACATGCAGGAAATACTAAACCTGAGAGCCTGGTTAAGCAAAATGCGCAAGGAAATCACTTATCAAGAGAACAATGCACAGATGATGATAATAATAATAACAACAACAACGATAACAACAACAAAATTGGAAGGGACCTTGGAAGTCATCTAGTCCAACCCCCTGCTCAGGCAGGAAACCCTATACCCTTTCAGACAAATGGTTGTCCAGTCTCTTCTTAAAGACTTCCAGTGTTGGAGCATTCACCGCTTCTGGAGGAAAGGATGTTCCACTGATTGATTGTTCTCACTGTCAGGAATCCTTGACTTACACCCAAAATTTATGTTACTAAGCAAGATGGTCGTTAAGCGGGTTTTGCCTCATTTGACGACCTTACCACATTTGTTAAGTGAATCACTGCAGTTGTGGAGTTAGCTACAGGTCTGTTAAGCAAATCTGGCTTCCCCACTGACTTAAGAACAAAGAATAGAATAGAATAGAATAGAATAGAATAGAATAGAATAGAATAGAATATGGAATAGAATAGAATAGAATATGGAATGGGGAATAGAATGGAATAGAATGGAATAGAATAGAATAGAATAGAATAGAATATGGAATGGGGAATAGAATGGAATAGAGGAATGGAATGGAATGGAATAGAATAGTTGGAAGGGACCTTGGAGGTCTTCTAGTCCAGCCCCCTGCTCAAGCAGCAGGACCTATACCATTTCACAGACAGGTGATTGTCCAGTTCACGTATCAAATATCTCTTTGATACATGCTACTTCCCAGCCTCTGCCTTTAACAGTGAGCAGGACACGGGCCGGGGGCACACGGGATCTTCACCCCTGCCAGCTGTGTCAAGCAGCTTTCCTGCCCAGAATTCCCGACATACCGTCTGGATCACAGAGCTTCTTCAGAGCCCTGCACATGGGTGCCTTGATACGAAGGTTCCTGCCTTTGTAACGAACCGTTGTGGCTCTAAAAAGAATTATTAAAAAGGGGTTAGATGCTTGAAGATCTGATTTGGTTATTTATATCCCGTCTTTGTTATTTTTGCAAATAACTCAAGGGGGGGAGGGGGAGAACATATCCAAACACACCCTTCTCCTATTCTCCCCACAACAACGACCCTCTGAGGTGGGTTGGGCCGAGAGGGAGTGACTGCCCAAAGGTACCCACTGGTTTTCATGGCGAAGGTGGGACTAGAACTTCCAGGCTCCTGGTGATTGGCCCAAAGTCACCCAGCTGGCTTTCATGCCCAAGGCAGGACTAGAACTTACCGTCTCTTGATATTGGTCCAAAGTCAACAAGCTGGCTTTCATGGCTAAAGCTGGGCTAGAACTCCCAATCTCTTGGTAATTGGCTCAAAGTCACCACCTGGCTTTCATGGCTAAGGCAGAACTAGAACTCAGAGTCGCTTGCTTTCTACCCTGGTGCCTTAAACCCCAGGAAAGTACAAATTTTTTTGTGATGGGCACAATCTACTCCCTTCCAGTAGCATTTGTCTTTATAGGATCCAAATCAAAAGCAGGACCATTTTCTCATTGAAAACCTCAAGCAAGTATTTGGTCATTCTTGACGCTAACATTAATGCAATTATTATTTAGATTAATGGTAGTTACCCCACTTCAAGGGATTTTGGGCAGCTTACAACGTGCACAATATACTGAAATCATTCCATCCGTCACTTGACAGAGTACAAGTTAAAGAAACATCTGTTCTGAGCATTTGCAATGTGAAAAAATTGAGAGATGTAAAAAGCAGCAAATCATGTTTAAAAATATTACTCACCCAGCTTGGATAAGCTCATTGAGTTTAGCTGCGTTTTTGTCATCCATACCTTTAAAGAACATGAACAAATTTGAGTGATGGGCAGAATATCAAAAACAAAACATGGCAGCACAAAATAATTAACTACAAAACTGTCATTCCTAGGGGGGGGGGATATCATTTTAATTAAACCTCAACAGAGCAAGTTTCTTCATGTTGTTCTAGAAAATGCATTTTAGGTATCAAGCATACACCATTTAATTGTATGTAACTCAAATTCCTCAAATCACAAATCTATATTATTTTTTTAAAAGTATAAAATCCACCTCTCTCTCTCTGAACTACTTGTATAAAGCTGCATATCCCAAGAAGAACTATGATGATGAATGGAAGAGGAGAAGGAACGTGTTCAACTGAGAAAGCAAAAATTTAATAAGAATTTTATGGTCACTTTAGATGAGATAAGTCAGATATTGATTAAAAAAAAAACAAAGTTGCTCAGAATGCATTTTAGTTTTCATTCTAAATCTGTAGTCAGATATGATCTCTGTTTTCAATTCTGCAGAAGTCATCCTGTGTCGTGTTCTTACCCTTCTGCTAAGCAAGGATTTTTTCATGGTATGTGAAATTACACCCCCAAATTAACAGATGCTTCCTTACGTGTTTTCTGCTTCCTTCTACTCTGCGTGAAAGAGCAAAAACTACAGATCATGCTTGGAAATCTCTCCCACACAAAGCCAGAGCGATGCGGCAGAGCTATTTTGCAAAATACTGTAAAGGGGAAAACTAGAAACATCTGGCAAAAGGGTTTGGAAACGGTTTTCCCCAGCAGCTAAAAGGCAAGCCCCATACTTTCTCATTTCATAACACTGAAAAAACAGAATACTCACAGCCCCCAATCTTCTTTCTGAGCTCCCCATAACAAATTAAGCCATAAAGCTCAAGGGAGGACTTTTTCAGCCCTTGAGAAAACACTGCAAAAGAAAGAAGAACACAGGTGTTCAAAGAAAAGGACATACCACAAACTTGCATGGGATTTGATTAAACTAAGAGATTCGGCATCCTCTTATTTAAGAATCTATCGGGCAAACACTGACATTTGTTTCAACATTACCGGATCCCTGAAATTAATGTAATTTTACTCTCTGAAAAGGGGATACATTTCACAGTTGGTTTTAGGAGGACACTGGCACCTACTCCCACGTTTATCCTTTTGCAATATTCTGATTTTTCCAAGATATAAAAAAATGCTAGGCTGCTGTTCGTTTAGTGGCCGTTTGAAGTTACGACGACACTGAAAAGACTGTTATTCACACTTATGACTGTTGCAGCACATTCAAAATTCAAATGCTTGGCAACTGGCTCATATTTATGATGGCTGCAGTGACCCAGGATCATGTCTGACAAGTGAAGTCAGTGGGGAAGCCTAATTCACTGAACAACTATGTTACTAACTTAAGAACTGCAGCAATTTGCTTAACAACTCTGGCAAGAAAAGTCGTAAAATGGGGCAAAAAAATCAGTTAACAACTATTTCGCTTAGCAACAGAAATTTTGGGCTCAATTGTGGTCATAAGGCGAGTGCTAGATTTTATTTTGCATATCCTAGGATGACTTTTAATCCTGAGTCTCTCACCCATCCATTTCTTCCCTCCAGTTCCAAACTGATCGCAATTTATTTATGTAGTAGATTTATATGCCACTTTTCCTCCTGAAGCACACAGAATATGTAGTGTCCCCTCCTGTTTTCCTAACAAGCACCCTGTGAGGTAGGCTTGGCAGACAGAATGTATGACTGCTCCCAAATCACTCAGGGACCTTCTGTAGCAGAAGATGGATTAGGACCTCAGTCTTCCCACTCTTAAATGTGGAATAAGCTGGTGGAAGATAATGAAATTGTAAAAGAAACTCTATTTTAATTATCTTGCTACTATAGGGTTTAGAGTTTCTTCTTGGTGCTTTCTTGTTATTTTTCTGACATTCTGTTTATTACAGTGTTCTTCAATCTTGGCAACTTTTAAGATATGTGGATTTCAACTCCCAGAATTCCCCAGCCATCGTGCTGATTTATTGCAAAGCCATTGGGCTCATCAGAGAAAGGTGTAATATTGTTTTGTTTCATCCAACACGCTCCTTAACCAGCCTTCACCCAAAGTTTAAAACATACACTAGGATAGAATGCTCTAGGTAGGAAGTGCGTGACCTTAAATAGTTTTATTCAAGGTTTCCTTTAATGATTTTGCAGGTTTACCAATTGTCTTTGAAAAAAATCACATGGAGCAACCGCTTGCTATATTGCTCGTGTAATGAACCAATTCAAGAACAAGAACTTGTGACCAAGGTGTGCCTGTTTTAAATGCATATTCTACCTTCCTTTTAACCTGCTTCCCAAAACTATAAAAACAGGAATTACCTATAAGGTCTATTTCAATCACTGACAGGGTGGAGGTCTGCTTCATCTGAACAAGAACGTGCTCTGGGCAAATCCTAAACATTCCTTCCTACCCACTATCTACCAGCTGTACATCCAAAGATAAACTACGCTAGCTTGTTGCATCGTTCAGAGAACCCAACCCAACCTTTCAAGGTGTGCTCACCGTTATCAAAGTCAATGTATTTGGAAATCTTGTGCCAAGTGCGATAATAGAAGTGCCGGACCTGCTCCTTGTTCTTCACCATGCTTGCTGGCTTGCTTTTCTTCTTGTACTTCAGGGCAATATTATTTTGAATCGCTTCAAAGTCTTTGCCATGCTGAAAAAAACGGCAAACATTACGACATGAGAAGAGGGGGCATCAGGAATAAGCACATGACACACACCTTCCAGAATTGGGTCAAGTGTTTGTGGGTTTTGGGGAAACGGGCGTTTCCACATCACACCACCAGTTTGACATGTGATTTTCTGCAGACATGTCAAAAGGCTGTACAGGTTTCTAGAATTTGACATTTATTTATTCCAGCATGGTTACAGAAAATAGGTTTTCTGTACGAATGCTAGCATTCAGAATCCTACAAAAGACACAGGTAGAAATCCATTATTCTTACAATCAGTAGGATTAGACAGATATAATTCTGGTGAATTTCCTAATACTATAATTCCTGGGAACCCAGACAATGCAACTGAAACATGGGTGAAACACGACTGGTGAATCGCAATGCATTCAAAATAATATTCTCAAAATGCTGGGATAACCTATGTATTTCAGACTGCTTAGATCAGGGCTGGCCAACCTTGGCTCTTTTATGACTGGTGGACTTCAACTCCCAGAATTCCTGAGCCAGCCATGCTGATGGGAAAGGAAGAAGGTTCCAAGCTGAGCCATGCTGTCTCGGGAATTCTGGGAGATGATGTCCACGAGTCATAAAAGAGCCAAGATTGCCTACCCCTGACTTAGATACATCAATAGGGCATGCAGGTAGCCCTCGACTCACAACCGTTTATTTAGCAACCGTTCAAAGTTACCATGGCGCTGAAAAAAGTGACTTCTGGTCAATTTTCACACTGACAACTGTATTTACTTAGCAGCTGCGTGATTCACTTAACAACTGCAGTGATTTGCTTAACAACCATGGGAAAAAAAGGTTGCAAAATTCGGCACAACTTCATTTAACAACCGCCTTGCACAGCAAGAGAAATTCCGGTCTTGATGGTGGTTGTTAAGTTGTGAAGGACTACCTGTGCGATCTGCCCACTTCTCATGCCAACAAAATATTTGACGCCTTTTAAAGTTCGCCTTAAAGGCTGCGTGTGTATCTTTGATACGATAAGATATAAGGTAACCTTTATTGACATTTTTTTTTTTTACTGTGGGCACAATGGCACACCTCAAAAATGAAATTTAGTTGCCCGCTCTCAAAGTGAAACACATACATGACACACACCTAAAATACTATGTACAACATATGTACAGACCCACACCCCTACATACACATAGCAAATAAATATTAAACGCTGTCCATCTTGAATATATAATGGAAGGAGGAAACTTGAGAGTTCACAAGGTTGATGCTATAGGGCAGACATGTTAAACACAAGATGCGGCCCGCAAAGTGGTTTCATGTGGCCCGCGAAGCCACAGTTCCCAGAGACCGGTGAGGTCCCATAGATTGGGCTTCCTTCAGGCCCCGTCGGCCAGACAATGTCGGCTGGCGGGCCCTCGGGGAAGGGCCTTTTCTGTGGTGGCTCCGACCTGGTGGAATCAACTTCCCCCCGAGGTTCGAACTACTCCCACCCTGCCGGCCTTTAAGAAAGCTGTTAAAACTCTCCTGTTCCGGCAGGCCTGGGGCTGATGTCCCCGGGGGGGGGGATATGATCGGACACGCTGTATGATTGTATTATTTTATTGTTAGATTATTGTTTTAATTTTGTACGCCGCCCTGAGTCCCTTGGGATTGGGCGGCATATAAATAAAATTAAATAACAAATAAAATAAAATAAAATCCTGGAAACAGTGAGGGAACGGCTCCCGCTGCCTTGGCCCTGGCCCAGGCCAGCTGGAAGCCAATGTGGTGGCCATCTTGGCACTTGCCCCGGTCCCACCCCCTTCTGCGAGAGACCCTCAGATCAGTCCCACTCCTGCCCAGGCCCCCATAGGCACCTTTGACGTAAATGATGTAGAACTGGCCACACCCACCCAGTAGTCCACACCCACTCCATCCACGCCCACCCAGTAGGCTGCACCCCCCGCCCCCCCCCCAGGGCAACCGCAATGCTGATGCGGCCCTCAATGAAATTGAGTTTGACACCCCTGCTGTAGGGAATGAAACTATGGCTGAATCTGGATGTTCTGCTACGGATACCACGGAGCCTTTGGAAGAGGATGTGGCGGTTCCCAGCTTTTGAAAGCACCCACCTCATATAGGCCCTCAAAGAAGGTATTCTTGTCCTCCGTGCTCCAGGATTCCCACTGACGCCTCACTTTCTTGCCTTCCTCCTTTTCTCCGGTTGAGCTCAGGTTCCTTGAACCGGATTTTGAATTGCTGGCTGGGGCACCGGATGGGATTCCTGTGGAGTTGCTAGACGACGTCCCACCATTATCTGCACCTTTCGGAAGGAAAACGTAAAGGGTTAACCCAAGAAACCGCCAAACTGTAGCACAGAGATTGGATGGGGGAGTCAATCGTTAATTTCAGATGCGTTTTTACAAACTTGAGGGCAACTTGAGAGCTCAAGTCGTAAGTCAAGGACTACCTGTAGTGGCATCTAAATCCCAAGGAATGCATCAAGGTGGAGAAGACCGTTTTCTATTTTGAAACCTTTGCAACATTAGAGCTTTCGTTACGACGTTGGGTAAATGACTATGCCAGACGAAACAAGGGGTACGGCTATTAAACCAGGATGAAACGTCACCTGTGTTGCTTTGAGAGCATAATCAACAATATTTCATGGTGCCACGCCCACAAAGATGAAATGAGGGTGGATGGCTACCGTCACTGTTTTGATAGGGTGTGCCCTCGCACAAACTATTTTGCGTGGCAGAGGGTGGATAAAAGGAACAACATGGGGTGTTCAAAGACTGGACTCAACTGACTCCGGAAGGAACAAGAAAAGATTTGGGCCACTGTGGAGGTTGCAAGGTTAAGTCGTGCTAATTAAAGAGTATCAGTGGCCTGTAATTAATTACACAGAGGATCGAGACTCATTTGCTGCACGTATGGAAATGGCCTCATAGGCCAACCTTTGCCGGCAATATCAATGCAACTCTTGTTGAACAAGTCTACAGGAATGGGGTGTTATAACTTGTTTGCTGCAAATTAACCAGGTTTTTTTTTTTTAGCAGTCTTGTAGCTGTCTTTCACTGACAGGCACATACATGTAATTTTTTAAGAAGTTCACGTAGTATGTTGAGCATCCTCAAGTATTCCGAAAGGTACTTTTAAGCTCTAACTTAAATGAGTTCACTCTTAAAACAGCTGCCTAATAGTCTGCATTCAGAATACACACAGTGCACTCATTGGAAGCAATTAATGAGGTTAATATTTTTAAGGAGTTAAATGATAAAGTTTTATATCAGAGGAGTTTCTCTTAGGTATGGTAAGTATTAAATATTACACAGATTTTTTTTCTCTCTTAGACATACTGAATCAATCCTATAATAAGGCATTTCTTCACCCTGACTGCAAAGTACTACTTGTAAGGTTTTCCTAGCCCAATGTTTAGACATTGTTCAGCAGAGTTGAAGGAAAAGCTGAAAGTGTCAGGATAGGAATAACCAGCAACAATTTAAAATTAAATACTAGTTTTAACAAGCATGTTGTTAATTTATCCCCTGACACTCTCTTGAACATCCCCAAAAGACATTTCCATGGTTTTTAAAAGGAGGACTCCCTAAAGAACAAAAACTTCCTCTAATAGCTAAACACAAGATGGATTCCAATCCCACCAAAACAAGCCAGGATTCCACACCAAAGCCTTTCTACAACATGCATGATATTCAGACACTTGAAGCACTAAAGTCTACATCCCCCAAAGCCTATGCCCTGTCAATCTGTTTTTCTTTAACAGTGCCACAAGATATTCTGGTGTTTTTACTGCAATGGATTAACACAGCTTCAGTTGGGGGGGGGAACCTGTTCAAGACCATGAGCGTTGACAGCTAACAAAGGGCCAACATCTGGAAGAAGGAAAAAGCTTGACAAAGGTTGTTTTCTTTTTTTCTACTACACCTCAACGTGTGCCAAATTCATATTATTTTCCAATTAAAAGTACAAACCCTCGGTGCGCTTTCTTTTAAAGGTCTCAGCAATAATTCTTTAAAAATGGTAAAAATGTCAACTATAGGACTGAAACAGTTGAAGATATCAGCAAACACACTGACGTTTGAAAGCATCCGACTGCATAGATCCATTTTTTATTTAAGAAACTTTATACTCTAATACAGAGGTCCCCAACCTTTTGGGCACCAGGGACCGGTTCCGTGGAGAGAGTTTTTTCCGCGGACCGGAGGGGGTGTAGATTTTGTGTGCTGCCTGCATCTCATGGATGGGGCTTTGCTTGTTTGTGTGGACCGATTGCTGGGATGCCGCAACCCAGTCTACGGACCAAGGGTTGGGGACCCCTTCTCTAATAAAAAAAAAAAATTGATGTGTACCATGAGGTGTATCAAGCTATATATACACCATAAAATGTACCTTCCTATATACTGTACTATATACTTGCACGAATATTGGGTTCTTCCATTTAATGACAGAGTTTACACACAACAGTTTATGGAATAAACCAGACATGTTCACACAAAAAACTAAACCCAAGTCAAGCAAACCACAAGGTGGCTTAGTATGGTGGGTGAACCCAAACAAGAATTTCTGAATAAACATACCTAAAATTGGACAGACAATGCTCAATCCAGAATCAACTACCTGTCTATTGAGATAGACAGACCCTTCCTGTGGCCCAAATACAATGAGCCTCAAATTAGCCCATCTTTTTCCCAAAGTGCCTTACAAATATGTAGATATCTTGCCTCAGGCTTCCTGTCCTGTATTAAACAATGATACATGGATTTAGCCAATGTGGTTGAGTTCTACCTGGATAGGATGCGAAAATTCCAGATGCTGGGTTAAGCAAGTCATGGTTCAGTTAACTGTAAGTATGAATGCTGCGCTGGCACAATCACCTAGAAATGGAGCAATGCCAAGGTAATAATGAGGATAACCATGCCATATATAAAACCTTAGTAAATTGGGAGTTCACATGTCTATAAAAAGGAATAACAAGTCTTTTAGCAACTCTGCCATCACCAAGAAATTTAAACAACTGAAAGTTATTACTGTAAAGCAGGGGTGTCAAACTCGCAACATCACGTGACGTGTTGCGACTTTTTCCCCATTGCCGGCAATGGGGTGGGCGCGGTTTCGGCATGATGCATCCGGCCCGTGGGCCAGCAGTTTGACACCCCTGCAGTAAAGCCTTGAAACAGTCTTTGCAGATATAGGAATGTCCTTAAAAAGATATACCAGAAAAATTAAAAATGTATCTAGGAACTCTAGTCTATGTTAGACCTTGGCTCAAATACCACTAGAAATATTGGGGCAAGAAATTAACATTTCTGCAACTTATCCTGTATGAATCATGCTGAATTGCCAAGTAGCATCTCCATCCCTACTTGGCCTCCAGAACCCTTCTCGTTAATGTCAAGGACTAGCAGGTACGGTAGGAGTAGGATCTCCAATGTATTTTGGGAAGTAATTTCCCTCTTTTACCCCTCAAAAATAAGCAGAGGGAACATATCCTTTACAATAACAAAGCGCTTAAACCAGGATTATTCCAGTTAACTAGCATGCAAGAAAAGATTACCACTGAAATTTTACAGAGAAGTAGGATGTTGGAAATGATCTGTTCCATTATCTCACCCACCCAGGTCCAGGGTAAACTTACTATCATTAGCTTCACTTGAAAGATTTCTGATCCAATATTCAGCTGTCTACAAGTTACAGAACTAATGGAAATGGCATATTTATTGCATTCATTTCCTTCCATTTTTCTGGCAGTGGAAAGTGGCGTATGTGGGATTTTACTTTTATTCCACAGCACACCTGTGAAGAAGATTGACAGGGTTTGACTGGCTCCAAGTCCCTGCTGATCTCTCCAAGGTCAAACAGGGACAGTCATCAGGTCTCCCAAATTATAGTTCAACTTCTTCAGAAGGATACTACATTGTTCTGAAGGCCTGAAATGAGATCAAAAGGCCATGCCTCCATTTATCTATTTTCCCATACCTCCTACATTTCACCAGATGTGTTTCACTGTTAAATACTGGTCACTGTCTCAGTTTGTCTACAGCTAAAATTCATGATTAAAGTAGTGTACTTCATTAACAGACTCACACATCAAAGGCATGTGGAAATATTAGCACTTTCATGCCTGTTCTTGCAACTGCTGAAGCATGTTGTTCTGTTGAGAAAAGTAAGACTTTCCCCCCCCCTTCACTACATTTATCTGAAGGATGAGAAACAAGCTCCAACTTCATACATTCCTAGCCATGCTCTTAAGCCCGCTGAAAGAAAGGCTGCGTTAACACGCAGCCGTGTTATGGTAGAAGACGGTCCTAGCACTGATGATGTTACCTAGTTGGGTAATGAAATGTCTGCAAGAAAATAACCAAGTTCAGAGAGTACTGAGGACTCCACAGTATGGTAAAATTTCCATTCATTCCAAGATGAGTTCTGCAGAAATTTATGGAATTTAATTGTGCAGTACAGACTTTGTTTGCAGAAAACTCAAAATTTAGGCTGTGGTTATTAGGATTATGTAGCAAATGGAAATTTTCCATCCAGCACTCTGGAAAAAAATATCTGCATTAGTCTATACCTGTGTTTTTCACTTAAGATTCTGTTCCCACAATTCTCTGTGAAGAGGCATGCTGGCTGAGGAATTCTGGGAACTGAATTCCATGTCCATGTAGTCAGAAACATCTTTCTCTAACTATAAGAACTAGATCAATCTAGGATACTGAATATGACAAATGCTTCTTTTGAAATTAATAACTATATGTCAATCTCAGGTTATCAAAATGTACATCTAAATGAAATATTGCATTCCAAAAAGACAGATCGGTATAAGGAAGTAACACTTCCTATAAACTGCTAATGCAAAGTGTACTTTGTGATGTTTATTTCACTTTCACTAAATACATGTTTACGTCATGTGAGTGTGGGTACAAATGTTTATAGTAATGCAAGGGGTTAAAAAAAGGTAAACCAACAAAGTATTTCTTTGCTGAAACAATGCTGAATTATACAGGGCTTTGATAGGTTTAATGTATCATGTTAAAATATGATATATTTGTCCTTCACTAAATAACTGACAACTGGATGGATTCACCCAATCCAGTTTTGAGGACAAAACTCCACAAGTCACAGCATTTTGAAGCACAGTTCTTCAAAAAAGATGGATGTCAAATCTAATGTGGCATCAACATTCTCTGCAGTCTTGCCAAGAAATATTAAAAGATTCTGTAATTTTGATTTATAAAAAAAGTGCAAAGTTGGGAAAGGTTGTCTTAAACAAACCATCTCTAATGACATCTATATAGTTATTTATTTCTCCCACCCAATATACTAGTTCATCAGGAAAAATATTTTTTAAGAAAGTTTTAAGAAAGTCTTAAGGATCTCCATTTCCATAAATGCAACTGGTTAATAAAACAAAGCCGGAATAATTAAATCCATAGAAACATGTTAGAATTGCACTCTAATCAAATGCTAATATTGGTGATTACCAAAAAAAACCACTAACTCAGTTGATTCTAGTTCAGAAATTTATACAATCCATCAGTTAAAGACAATGCAGAACGGATCAAGAGATTCCTAGTCTGGAGACATCGGATCCATTCAAATGGCCTTTTTTTACACGACTCAAAAAGCATCAAAAATAACATGGACAAGAAAACATCGCAACTTATTTGTTGACTAAGAACCAGACCGTGCCCAGGAACGCTAGCTGCTAAAACTCAACCATCATGCAGCAATCAAAAAGATCAGACTGAGGCTTTTAAAGGAGGCTGCTTCTAAGATGATCAAGACTGATTATCAGAGTCATCAATAAATTAAATTCTTGACCCATGCAGACCAGAGAGTGGGGAAAACCTAAACCTTGAGTATGGAAAGAAGATAAAAAACAAAACCACTAAAAAAATTTCAAGCAGCAGTAGCCAATAGCGTAGTCAAGCAACCTTCCCAATATAAATGCTTTCCCATTTTGAATCCAAGTCTTCTGGGTGGATCTGCCGCCCCCATCCCCAGATCAATTCGGGGTGCAAGAAAATGAGCCCAGCCCTGACAAATGATGCTTCGAATCACCTGCACCCCCATAATACACACTCGGGGTCCACTCCCAAGCGTGGCTTCACCCCGATTCTTTCTGGATTAACTGTCCACTGCGAGGGGTGATGGTCTGGCGTGAAGGAGGGTGGTCTGCCTGTGTCACCCACCTTTTCCTTTCCCCGTGGGGGCAACGCCGCCCCCACCGCCGCTGCTGCTGCTGCCCGTTCCACTGACCCCCGCCCCACAGGAGGCCTGGGGGTCCTTCTTCAGCCTCTTGCTCTGCGGCCGGACACTGGACCTGAGGAAGTGATGCTGGTCGTGGCCAGGCGCAGCCGGTGGGCCCGAGGAGGAGGAGGAGGCGGCAGCCGGGGGCGACGCCGGTGGGACTCCCGAGGAGGGACCCCCGTTCGTCGTCTCTCCCCCAGGGGTCCCCTGCTCCTGGCCTTTCTTTGCCCCCTCTCCTCCACATCCTCCTCCTGCTCCTTCGGGGCACCCCTCTTCCTCGCCGGCAGCTCCTCGCTTGCCCAGCTTCCTCAGGCTTTCCTCGGGGGCTCCGCCGCTGCTGTGGTCGCCCAGCTTGACTGTCATCCTGGCAGGAGGAAAAAGGAGAGGAAGAGGAGGAAGAAGAGGAGGATGAGGCTGGTGGCCCAAAACAAGCCCCGGGCCGGCTCGTCGGGGCTTCCCCCCGCCCCGCGGGGGTGGCCCCCCATCGCCGGGCTCTCCCCGGGCCCAGCCCGGCCGCCCCCCGCCCGCCTTTCTCCCCCCGGCGGGGAGAAGTTTCGCCGCAGACATTCCGCTCAACATGGCCGCCGTTGTTTGCCACTCGATCCCCCTTCTCGTCCCGACCCGACCGCACGGCCCTCGGGCGGCTGGGGGGAGAAGGGGGCCCCGGGGACCCTCGGCCGGGCTCGAGGGGACCCCACCCCGCACGGCTGGGCGGCCCCGGGACCTCGCCGGAGCCCGGGAAGCGGCCCAAGTCGGGAAAGTGGCTGGGCAAGGCAGGCAGAGGAGGAGGAGGAGAAAGGAGAGGCGGCCGGGCCGGAGCGCGCGGCTGGGGGCCCCCCCGAGCGACCCCCGCCGCCCCGTCCTACCCATGGTGCGGGTCTGCCGGGCCGGGGGGGCTCTTCCTTCTCCTCACCATGGAGCCGAGGCGAGGCGAGCTCCCGAAGGGGGGGCACTCATGTTCCTCGCTGCAGCAACCCAGCAGCAGCGGCGGCAGCGGCGGTTTCTCCTCCTCTCCTTGCGAGCGAGGGTGTGCGCCTGCCTGTGCCTCTGGGTGTGAGTGTGTGTTTGTGAGTGTGTCTCTCTGTGTGTGTGTCTCCCTTCTCTCTCTCCCGGACTGGGGGAGTGCAAAGATTTCCAACTCTTCTCTCTCTTTTTTGCACCACCACTACCTTTCTAAAGAGCAAGCTCCCCTTTCCGGGCGCGCACTTGCGGGGGGGGGAGGGAAAGGCACGCGCCTTTTTTGCAAAGGAGGGAGGCGAAGGCTCGGACAAAAGCGTGGAGGGGGGGAGGTTTGGGGGTGGGTCTGGGGGGGGGTGCAGAAGGCACACCCGCCTAGGAGGGCCGGTCCCCGCCCGATCACTGCGTCTGCCTCCCACCTCACCCCTTTAGTGAACTTACTTGTTCTTGCATTGAAAAGCTGGAGAGAAGCTTTATTGATTGGGGGGGTTGGGGAGGGCTTAAAAGGGGGGCTGGGCAACTTAGGGTGGGTTAAAGTTCAGATTTTTTTTTATTTTCAGGGGAGGTGGATATAACACTTTCCCTCCCTCCCCCTTCCCTAAATGGCTGCCCAATGTTTGGATTCCAGGGTTCCTTGTGCCATCTTTACAAAGCAGGGGCTATTCGCTTGCCAGGTTTTCATCAAAGGGGTAATCCAGACTTGATAGTCACATATATTTTTTTTGACTGGGTTATTGTTTTTCAAAAAAAAAAAAACCATACACAAAAAACTAACCACCTAGGCTGGAAGCCTGCAAAGTGGTATTAACTACATAAACCATCCCTCTTTTTTAAAAAAAAAATGCATGCAGAGAATAACCTTGGAAAAGATGCAAAGCAAAGTATCTTTTAACATCTATCACAGTTCATAGAAATATCAAGGCGTTTTGGAAATATACTCTGAAAAATTAAGCATTCTTCAGGGTATATTGAGAATTAAGTGGTCCTTATTTAGCACTAAATACACATAAGGATATCTTAAGATTAGAAATTGCAACTCAATATCCATCAACGAAGGGCTAGTCACCAACATAACAAGTCAGAGAAAGTTGCTTTTAGTCAAAAGATTCAGCATCTCCAAAGAAAACAGTGCATAAGCTTCACTTAAGAGCACTTGAATACAGAACATTCTATTTTATGCCCATTTTCAAAATTGGATACCAAGATGGAAGCTCCTTAACTTCACTGGAACTTAACACCAAAGGGCATTAGAAGGCAAAGCTTTTAAGTGTACATTTTTGTACACTTAAATATACATTCTTGGAGTACATTTTATTCATGGGGGGGGGGAGATAGACAGTTCTGCCTTGAATAGTTTTAAAAATGGCCGCAGGAAAACTATCTAGCATGATAATCAACGTTTATGCAGGACTGGCTGCCCAGTTACACAGAAGCAGAGAGTCATAAGATATCAAAGATATTCTGAAATAATCAGTATGTTCTGTTTAATTTGATCAAGCAAAGAGAGGAGATCTCAGATGGGAAAGTGGTATTGTCAATAGACTGGGGGCTACTGGCCCGTTTCAACATGCCCAACTGCATAATACACTCCCACTCCCATTTTCACAGGACTGCCCGATTTCCATCCCTCCCCACTCATTATTTCCCATTGCACCGACACCTCTGCTCAGCGACATTATTACTACGTCGGTCAATATTTACTCCCGCCACGGCTCGATTATTCCCACCCCTCCGATGACACCTTCCCCCTTTTTTTTTGCTTTCCTAACCCGAACGCCCCTCCTTCGCTGCCTCGCTGCAAGCCGACCACCGCGCAAGCTGCCTCGCCTCTACCGTTCCTCTCCTAGGAAGCCCAGCCTCGGGAGGGGGGGTTGTTCCCCACAAAACTCTGCGCCCCGCCGGCGGGACATCCACCCTTGCAAAGCGAGATCACGCCAAGTCAATTCCCCGGGGCCGATTTGCATTGCAAGCCCTTGGCGGGGCTGCAACCCAGCGTGGCTTTACAGACCGGGCTGGGTCGGCGAGGAGACACCCCTACCGAGTATCCGAGCCACCGGGCCTGGTCCTACCTGATGCATGGGAAGCCTCCGGTAGCTGCGGCGGCGGCGGCGGCAGCAGGGCAAGCGATCCCGGCAGCGCGCAGGCCGTTCGGCGCCCTGGCGGCTTCTCCGCTCCGCAACTCCTCGGCAAAGGGGCGCCTTGCAACGCCCGCCGCCGCCTGGCTCGCGAGCTCCGCGCTCGCTTCCGCTTCCTCGTTGCCGCCGCCGCCGCTACTCGCGCAGAGAGATCTGAGGGAGCCCGGCGCGCGAGCCCGGCAGGCCCAGCAGACAGCTCGGCAGGCCACGCCTCCAAGGGGGCGGGGAGAAAGAAAGAAAGAAAAAGACAGGCGGAAGCAAAAGGGTGGGCGGAGTGGGGAGAAAGAGGATTTTTTTTCCCCCCACTCCCAAACAAATATTTTCATTGGTCAGCGTAGCGAGGCGGGGAGGTGGAGCCCGAGGCCGCGGAGGCAAAGGTGGCCAATCGGAGCGCCGCGCGCGACAGATGACACGGCACAGCCCAGCGCGCGAAGAGAGGCGGGATGAGGAAAAAGGAGGGGAGGGGGGAAGAGAGAAGATTGGAAGGGCAGCCGAGCGGGGCCGGAAGTGGTGGAGGCAGGAGCGATTGGCTCCGAGGAAGGGATAGCCGGGGATTCAGAAAGGGGAGGGGACTAGTTCACTTTTGGGAGCATCAATTGGCTGGTTTCTATTGGACGGGCAAGGCAGGGGACCAATGCCGAAAGAGGGGGAGCGATTTAAAAGGTTGCGGTCTGATTTGTGTTTTACCCGCGATGCCTATCTGTTCGCAATTAAAGCAAACTTCAGTCCATGCAAGCTACGGTTAATTCTAAAAAACGAATGACATCAACGAGACCACAGGCTCTCCGTTATCCTCGAAAGAGGAACTATATATTCAGGAGGGGATTTATTTATTTGTAAACATTTGCAATATTTACAAACATTTGTAAATATTCATTTCTTTGTCAATAAAATGCCGCCAGCAGAGAGGGACATTTCAGCACAGAAAGACGACCATCTATCCAGATTGGTTCTCAAACAAGCCAAGACTGAATCGTCTTGGCTTTTTGAGAACAAAAGATACAGCAACACGGGGGGTGTGTGTGTGTCCAAAATGGGGGGGGAAGAGAGGAGTCCAAAATGGGGGGGGGGAAGAGAGGAGAGAAAAAAAATAGCGTTGCAGACCAAAGAGCGCCTCTTTCCACCGCTTTCCAACAAGCGATGCGCGAAAGCGCTCGGCAAGGTCCGCCCAGCCTCCCCTTCGGCTCTCTTCGCTTCCCCTTCGGGTATGTCCGTGGCGGGGCGCTCGCCGTTGCCAAGGGCAACGCGAAGCCTCTCCTTGAATCGGCCCAGCAGGCCTCGATCGGGGCCGGGCCGGGCCGCGAGCAGGTAAGGCGACGAAGTCGTGGGTGGCTGGGGGATCCGCTTCGCTGCTTCCGAGCGGGGGGGAGGGGGGCGAAAAGGAAGCCCTTCGGCCCAGCTGGCGCTCCTAAGGGCCTGGGCCCCTCCCGGAGGGAAAGCGTGGCTATTGTGGAAGCGTGGGTGGGAGGCCACCAGGAGATCCCTGGGCTGCCACGTCGGGAAAACATCCCAGGGAGAAGCCAGGGCGACCCTCCCCCACAGCCGCGTTATCGTCACGCGGTCGCGATCGCCTCCACGAAGGAGTCGAGCTGGGCTTACCTGCCATACAGGAGATCCTCGATTTTGGCGGGGGAGGGGGTGGGGAGGAAATCACAAGTGAGAGCTAATTAATTAATCTTGTTTTAATTCCCCCTCCCTCCTCCCCCCCATCCCCATCAACCCTCCTGGGGCCCTTCGCCAGGTTTTAAAGCAGCGGTTTCTTCACCGTGGCAGCTGGTGGATGGAAGCGGACTTCAACTCCCAGAGTCCCTCAGCCTGCAAGGCTTGCTGGGGAATTCTGGGAGTTGAAGTCCACCCGTCTTCAAGTAGCCAAGGTTGAGAAACCACTGCCTAAAGGTGCAGATCCAGATGTGGGGCCGAGCCTGTGCAATGTTTGTGTTGGTTTCATTTCCTAGTTTGTGTTATCCTCCATATAAGAGAGACGTGCAAGCACAAACATGTAATAAAAATAAGTAAATAAATTTGCTAGGTGTGCTTGTCTGTGATTTTTAGTTGCCCGTCACCATTAATTTGGAATAAATGCAGATCAGATCTAAGATGCTTTTTCCACGAGGCAACTGGATTTTCTTGTTTTTCTTTGAAGACGTTTCGCTTCTCATCCAAGGAGCTTCTTCAGCTCTCCAGGAGCTTCTTGGATGAGAAGCGAAAGCTCTTCAAAGGAAAACAAGGAAGTCCAGTTGCCTCGTGGAAAAGCACCTTTGGGACAACCATGACCTGGATGACAGAGAATCTCCTTAAACAAATCAAATCTATGGTAGTTATTATTTGGACAAGATACCTTCAGGAAATCTTGGGGCTATAGGCTAGACTGGGGAGTTGACTGATAGGAGATTTTAGGTTTTTTTTTTTTTTAATGATATAGCTGGCAATGTAAATGTCTGCTTTCCACCTCCTCGCCTTTCAAATGCAAATAACTGCAACATTTAATTTAATTGATTGGATTTGATATGGCCACTCACCGCAGATGATTCAGAACAGCTTTGAACAGGAACAGCACTCTTACGATGGATCATGATTTGTATAATTTGCTTGCCCAGAGGCTTCATTTCTCCCACATTTCACTTGGAGCACTCTTAACCTGCATGTAAATGGTGGACAGCAAGAATTTGCCCTCTGTGCATTTTCCCTTCCGCTCCTGGTGGGAGGATAGAGAAAGAAAAAAATATATATTAAGAGCTAAATAATGGGTGGGATTAATTCCTTCCATGTGCAAAGAAAATTCATGTTTTATTTGTTCAGTTTATGTTTAAACCTATAATTTGCCTTTCAGTCTCATATTTGTCTCTCACTCTTCAGCTGATTATACAATAAATACTTTGTCTCATAGGCATCTGACTATGGCGGTCTACATTGATCATCGAATAGAAGCACTTGAGTCCTGTGGACCCCACACCCACATCAGATGGCACCGTCTTCAGCCACTTTTGGCTGTTGCATCCATTAATGCAAACTCTGGCGGTAGCGTGGATATTTTTCAAGAACAGGCAAGTGTTCGAAAACTAATGGTTGTGTCCTGGGCTAATAAAGTGCTAGGCACTTGCATTAATTGCATAGTACATACATTTGAGAGTCACAGATGTATTGAAGGATTTGATCAGCTGATGGTGGCTGAGGAACTCTGGGAGTTGAAGACCACCTCTTTTAAAGTTGATAAGGTTGAGAAACACCTGTTTAGCATATATATATATATGTATGTATGAATATATGTATATAAAATATGCTGTTCTCTCTCTCTTGGTCTCTCTGTCTGTCTCTGTCTATATCTATCTATCTATCTATCTATCTATCTATCTATCTATCTATCTTTCTATCTGCTGTTTTCTTTTTCCTTTTTTCCTCCCCCAGGGAGAGTATGTGGGTGACGCACATTTGGAAAGAAACTTTCGGGTCACATATCTCAGTTGGCACCCCTCCAAACTGATTGTGGCCGTGGGTTGCGAGATGGGAGATGTGGTAGTAGTGAACAAACAAGACAAGGAGCATCATGCTGTGCCCTCCAACCATAATGCTGATATTTCCATCCTGAACTGGAGTACCAATGGAACACGTCTTGTTTCTGGAGATAAAGTAAGCAGCAAAATCAAAAGGGTTTTTGAATAGCACATCAATGCATAGTCTATCTATTATTCGTTAACACAGGCTATGGAAATTTCCTTTGTAGAGGAGGATTTTTCATTTACCTATAAAGGGAGATAATGTCAGGTACGTTTTTCCAAGGCTTTTTATTCTATTTTGCCAACCTTCAAACCGAAGGTTAAATCATGTGACTTGAGTGATACATTACCAGGATTATCTATAATTTTTAAAAATTCAGAAACATCCATTCTTTGTTGCTGTTCATTTAGTGACCGTGTGATTCACTTAACAACTGGAGTGATTCACATAACCGTGGCAAAAAAAGAGAACTGAAATCAGCCCACATCACTTAACCTCCGCCTTGCTTAGTAACGGGAATTCTGGTTTCAGTTGCGGTTATAAGCCGAGGACTACCTATACACCGGATTCCCTTGACGTATGAGATGAGAAAATCATGAGCTGTTTTGTTCTAAAAAGATGGTGAGAATTGGCATTTAACATATCTTGGCTAGTGTTCTTAGGTACAGCCAATTATTGAGAACTTGCTTCTCCATATCAAGTTATCGATGAAGTTATGAGCTCACCTCAAGACAAACCAAGACCGCAAATGGCAGAACAACTGGTCCCTATGAAAACCTTAATCGAGTTTTCTCTTTTGCAGCTGGGCGTTCTCGTCTTGTGGCGGATGGATCAGCGGGGGAGAGTCCAAGGTCCCCCTTTGTTAAAACACGAGTATGGAAAACACCTTAATTTCTGCATTTTTCGCCCACCTCCTCCTGGAGAGTAAGTATGAAACTTTGGCCAGAATTTCTGTCCGTTCATACTAAGTTCCACTGGAGCAAAAATTTGAAAGTTTAGTACGGGTGATGTGCCACGTGATGTATGGGTGATGTCCCACGTCCTTCCCTCTGTTTTGTCTTAGCACGATCTGTTTTTATAGCCTCGTCCTCAGGTTGAAATCTTTTATTTTTTCATCGTCTTTCCGTCGGCCTTCCTAAACTGTCTAAAAAAAAATTACGTTGTTACTTGCAGCACAGCTTAAAATTGTTTAAAATCCAATGGAGGCCTCCTGTTTCCTTTTGTGTGATGCCTTAAGTGCCCATCGGAAAAAAAGCCTTTAATATTGAAAAACATCTAGGCGTTCTCTAGACTGGGGGGAGGAGAAACCTCTTACCGTTAAGTGGTTTTTCTTTACATGTAGTCCTTGGCTTACAACCCACAGTTATGGACCAGAATTTCCATTGCTAGGGAAATTGGTTGTTAAGTGAGTCACCCCAGTTATATGACCATTTTTCCCTGGTTGTTAAGTGAATCCAGCTTCCCCCGTTGACTTTATTTGTCGTAAGCCAGCTGGGAAGGTTGCAAAACGGTGACTCTAGGACACTGCAACCATCCTAAATACAGGCCCAGTTGCCAAGCACCAGAATTTTGACCACAAGACTTTAAGGGCTGCTGTGACCGCCGTAAGTGTAAGGACCCAGTCCTAACCCACTTTTTTCAGAGCTGTGATAACTGTGAACAGTCCCTAAATGAACGGCTGTAAGTCAAGGGCTACCTGTAACAGGTAGTTACAGCTAGTCTTGTAAATCCAAAGGGTGTCACATCTCAGATGTCTTGTTCTTAACCTGCAGAGATTTGGTCCAGCTCGCCAAAGCTGCAGTGAGCGGTGATGAGAAGGCCCTGGATATGTTTAACTGGAGGAAATCTGGAATGGGGCTGCCTCTCAAAATGGGACCCCAGGAAGGCCTGTCCTTCTTCGTTAGCGTGATTGACGGTAAGACCCAGGGCTTTTTTTCCTCATAGAACACCCAGAACGGAGTTCCAGCACCTTTTTTGGATGGAACTTTATAAGATAGGCAAGGCGGGTTATATAATGTGTGTGAGTTCCGGCATCTTTTTTTTTTTTTTTTTTTAGAAAAAAAGCACTGGTAAGACCAAAGCAGCTTTTAAAAACAGGAATGTATAGGGTGGTCTTTATTCTTTGCATTTATGTTATATGGTTTATATTTGTATAAATATTTAAAGGCTTCCTTACTTAGGATTACTTAGAAAAAAGTTAACTCTTGTGATTTCTACAAGCCTCACCAAGGACCTTTGAAGCCTACTTATATAATACTTTATATTATACGGTACATTAATATTGCCTATTGTTTATCATCTTTATTGTAAATCCCCAAACAATGCCACCTGAGCACCACCGACATTGACAAATTCACCGTCTTGTCAATTACGAAAGGCAGCTTGACTTGGAACAGCTGACATCCTGCCAGGATACTTCGAACACCATAAAGCATCGACATCTGCCTCTCTCAGGTCCTTGGGAAGGACTTCATAGGTGGATTAAAAAACCAACCCCTCTCTGAACATCTGGCTGATTTTGCCACCAGCTAAATAAACTTTACTCCCCATGAAATTCTTGTGGCCGTTAATTTGGAAGCTCACAGCTTCCCCTGTTGGTAAACATTAGATGCATGGTTTTAAATTTGGCAAGTTCTTCCTGGCTTTTGTGATCTAAAGAAGGCATTCTGAGAGCTCTTTGCATTGGTCACGTGTAATTTCTTATTTGTTCACACTCTTAATATTGGCAGTGAATAATGCCACTTTGAGAAGACTCCTGCGAGTCCCTTGGACTGCAAGGCGTTCAAACCGGTCAGTCCTAGAAGAGATCAACCCCGACTGCTCTTTAGAAGGCCAGATCCTGAAGTTGAAACTCAAGTACTTTGGCCACCTAATGAGAAGGAAGGACTCACTGGAGAAGAGCCTAATGCTGGGAAAGATGGAGGGCAAGAGAAGACGGGGACGACAGAGAAGGAGGTGGCTGGATGGAGTCACTGAAGCAGTAGGCGTGAGCTTCAATGGACTCCAGAAGATGGTAGAGGACAGGAAGGCCTGGAGGAACGTTGTCCATGGGGGTCGTGATGGGTCAGACACAACTTCGCAATTAACAACAACAACAACAATGCCACTTTCTGTAGAGTCTCTGTGGATTCCTTTCAGCCTTTATGTTCTTGGCCTCCCTTTTATTTTTAGTCGTTATTTTTAGTCTTTCATTTTTTAAAAAAATTGTTTTCAAATAACTCAAGGCAGTGAACAGACCCAAGATACCTTCCTCCTCCCATTTCCCCCACCACAAAAACGCTGTGAGGTGGATTGGGCCAAGAGAGAAGGACTGGCCCAAAGCCACCAACCAGTTTTCAGGTCTAAGACCGGACTAAACCTCACCGTCTCCTGTTGATTGGCCCAAGACTACTCAGCTGGCTTTCACAACTGAGGTAATACCGGAACTCACCGTCTCCTGGTGACTGGCCCAAGATCACCTCTCCGGCTTTCATGGCTAAGGCAGGACTTGAATTCGCAGTCTCCCATAACTGTAACCTTCGTCACACGTTGCTGCTTCCATTCAGTTTCTTTCCATCATTTTGAAAAATGCATAGGCTGATTCCACTCACTTTGAGATTACTCTTCTACCCTCAGATCCCAAATTTGGGATGGCCTGGGCTTCATTCGAGGGCCGAGCTAATTACACAATTGTTTCCATTGCAGGAACTGTGCATTATGTGAGTGACAGAGGAAAGACCAGCCAAGCATTGATTATCGAAACTTCAGTCCAAAAAATGTTGTTCATGGAAAGAGACGTCTTAGTAGTAATAACGGAGGCTCTCCTCTTATCCCTTCACAAAATGTCTCCTGAAGGAGAAGCAGAAGAACTTCTGAAGGTAGGAAGTAGACTGTGTGATATGTTACTCACCCAAAAAGTTAATTATTGGGGCTTCTAGCTAGTCTACAAGCTGCCTCGAGGACCCTGGAGCTCCACTGATTATACATACCTGGAATTGAAGAATCGAAATAATTTATGAGCACAGACCTTGAACCGCTTTTTAAAATTGTCAGCCCCTTTTATTTCAGTGCACATCGCTTATTTGGACCACGATCTTTGAAAGAGGACTAAACTCAATAACTTTGCGTGCTGAATGCTTTTTTGTTGCCAGGTCAAGTTGAGTGGAAAGATGAGTCATCCTGCTGATATCATTTTGATTGATCATAGCCTCCTTATCACTGCGACAGGTGAACCCCTTCTCAGGTAAGAAAATGATTGGGTCTTTTAGATAAGATCAGAGATAAGATAACCTTTATTGTCATTTTTTTTTACTGTGGGCACAACGGCACACATCAAAAATGAAATTTAGTTGCCCGCTCTCAGACTGAAACACATACATGACACCCACCTAAACATACTATGTACAACATATGTATAGACCCACACCCCTATATATACATAACAAATAAATATTAAATGCTGTCCATCTTGAATATATAATGGAAGGAGGTGCCTGGATCACCTTGAAGTATTCTGAATGCTGCATTAGATTTAAAAGCAAAGAGGTGCCTGTAAGAAGTCCTGGGAACTCACTACCGCTTTTTGCTTGCACAGCTAGGTAAAATATGGCTAATGTGGCTTGCTTAGTAGTTAACCAGAGTTTCTTTGAAACCATGACTTCTGCCTCAAATGCAATCTCCCTCCCTCTGTGAGGGAAATAGGCGGAACCTAAATATGAGGGATGGATGGATAGATACCGTATATTCCGGCGTATAGGGCGACCCGGCGTATAAGACGACCCCCGAGTTCGACGCCGGGTCGCAAGACGATCACGCCAAGTCGCAAGATGATCGATGCCGAGTCGCATATAAGACGACTTTCTAGGCATGCGACTTGGCATCGATTGTCTTATACGCCGGAAACTACGTTATTTCCGGCGTATAAGACGACTTTCTAGGCATGCGACTCGGCGTCGATCATCTTATACGCCGGAAATAACGTTATTTCCAGCGCATAAGATGATCGACGCCGAGTCACATGCCTAGAAAGTCGTCTTATACGCCGGAAATAACGTTATTTCCGGCGTATAAGACGACTTTCTAGGCATGCGACTTGGCATCGATTGTCTTATACGCCGGAAATAACGTCATTTCCGGCGCATAAGATGATCGACGCCGAGTCGAATGCCTAGAAAGTCGTCTTATACGCCAGAAACTACCTTATTTCCGGCGTATAAGACGACTCGGCGTATAAGACGCCCCCGAGTTCGGAGGCTGTTTCATCGCTCTCAAAAGTCGTCTTATACGCCGGAATATACAGTAAATAGAGATAGATAGATAGATAGATAGATAGATAGATAGATAGATAGATAGATAGATAGATAGATAGTCAGAAATTTGCTAATGAAACTGAATTGAACTGATTAATTGAATTGAATTGATACGTCCTTGTGGCCAGATAGAACTGGGGTGAGACATAATGCTGTGGCTTCACATAGGTTGTTCCTAGTGCATAGTTGTGTTACTTTTTCAGATAAGCATTTCTCAATCTTGAGGGATAAACAGGAAAAGAAACCAGTACTCAGATCCTACCTGCTTGGACTCTATAGCTTGATCATAAACCATTCTTTCCAGAGAGTCAATATGTAAATAGCTGCTATAGAAAAAGCATAACCTGGCAATTCATTTTCCTGTGACACAAACTTGCTGTATTGGCTTGGATAAAATTACTGTCCTATTGACTTTAAAGCCGGGGTCTTCAAACTTGGCCCTTTTATGACTTGTGGACTTCAATTCCCAGAATTCCTGGGAGTGCCTGGCTGAGGAATTCTGGGAGTTGAAGTCCACAAGTCATAAAAGGGCCAAGTTTGAAGACCCCTGCTTTAAAGTCACAGATCTGTTAGGAGCAGTGTTGAGAGAATAGACATGAAGAATTTTGTACAAGAAATATCTGTTTTAAATTAAAGGACTGATACCTTCACCTCCTGCTTCACATCTTGAGCCGTAGGCCAACTACTGGATGGGTATCGTTTAGCCATTGCTGTGATTATTTGTAGAGTAGTCTTAAGTGAATCAAAGGGTTTCTCACAGAGCCTGATACAAAACAAGAAGATGGCAAACTGCGAAGGCAAGGCAGAAAAGCAAATATGAGTAGCATCGGGTTTTGCAATAAAGCCTTTTGTTTTTTTTAAAGCATTGTCTCTTATTAAATATATTTCTTGTACCTTCTCTATAGGTTCTGGGATTTGGAACGGGGTGAGAATTACGTCCTTTCTCTGGATGAACAGCTAGGCTTTGAAATCGGAGAAAGTGTCCATTGTGTGTCATATTGCAATGCCAAAGGTACAAAAGATTGCGTTGCTTTGACCTTTAGCATCTCAATTACCCATTTTTTAAAAAAATCTCACTGATTTCAGAGGTAATTTATTCTACGGAAATTAGTCCCACTAACATTGATAAGGGGACAGCTTGAAGACAAAATATACACAGCCCAGAAAGCATTTATATGTAGAGGGAGATGCGTTGCGGAAGAATAACGTTTAAAGCACAGGTTTCCAGCTGATGAAATTAGCAAAGAGGGTCACATTGACTGTGCTGATCAAAGAAAAGAACGTAAGTCCCTTTGTTTCTACTTGGAAACCACTTCTGGACTTTATGCTTGAGGTAGGGAAAAAAAGTGATATCATGATTTTGGGTTTTTACCGATTAGACTGATTTGCCAATACAGAAATGGCTAGTGCATACTACTCTAGAAATGTAAAAAGTTGAGATTTGATTTTAATGTCTGATTTTACTGCAACAGAAAGTTGGAAGTCAGTACCTTTTGTTTCTTCCCCCCCTTTTCTTCACACCTTTTTTGTTTTCCCTTTTTCTACTGTTGTCCCCTACCTAATATTTGCTTTTGTATGTTCACATTTTTTGTTATAAATGAATAAAACTACATACAATTATAAGCAAGGGTTTCCAAACTTGTCAACTTTAAGACTTGGGAAGTTCAGCTGGCTGAGGAATTCTGGAGGTTGAAGTCCACAAGTCTTAAAGTTGCCAAGTTTGGAGAACCCTGGTTAAAGGAATAAACTTTTAACAAGTACCATGTGAATTAGAATGTTCCTTGCCTGTTTCTTGATAGATTCTCTTAACAGAGAAATAACAAGAGATTATTTCTCTCCCTTTCGCTCGTAAAATCTGGCCTTAGGTAGTAAAGTTGGAATGAGATGCTGTTTGCTTTAAACTGGTCCTTTGTCTTACATTGCCGTTAAGCGGGAAATGATTCTTATAAACAACATTTATACATTCCTGGAAGATAATGATTTTAGCCATTGGGAGTCAACCTTGCAGCTTTCCTGGTCATCTAAGATGTGTTGTTTTCTTGTGCTTCACCTCTCTTTTTATTTATTCATCCTGAGCTTTGATGAAAGGCTAGCAGGTTGGGCAGAAAGAGAGCGTGGGAGTGCGCTGCTGGTGGCATAATTAACCAGATCTAGTATGGTCCATTTGGCAGGTCTTCTAGCGGCTGGCACTGACAAAGGGCGAATAGCTATGTGGAGGAAAGTGCCGTTCTCCAGCCAGACCACCTGGTCCCTGGAAGGCAAGGACAGATGGAAACTTCAGACACCCACTGAGCTTGAGGGGAGCATCATTCAAATCGAGGTAAAATCACAGACAGAGTCGATCCTTCTCTTTGGCTTACTTAGATGCCACACCCAAGTGCCAAAAAGGTGCAGGTCCCCCATCAAGGATACCCAGAGGGAGCTTCTTTGCACAGGTGTGCACGCTAGAGACAAGAGGATGTTAGGACATATCACACAGAGCTAGCCTTCAACCTATGAACATCCGCTTAATTAGTGGACGTTCGAAGCATTCCCACGATCACATGATTAAAAGTCAGGCAACTTGGCAACTGGCATGTACTTAGGACGGTTGCAACGTCCCAGGGGTCACGTGATCCCCTTTTGCAACCTGAAAAGGCAATTGCCAGACCCTGGAGACGGAACTGTTGTAAATACACACGGATTGCCAAGTGCCCAAATTTTGATCCTGTCACTGTGCGGATGCTGCAATAGTTATAAGTGTGAGGACCGGTCATTAGTAATTTTTTTCAACCAAACAAATGGTTGTAAGTGGAGGGCTACCTGTACACCATTAAAATATATATACAGTAGATAGATAGATAGATAGATAGATAGATAGATAGATAGATAGATAGATAGATAGATAGATAGATAGATAGATTAGTAGATAGAGAGAGAGAGATTAGAAGATAAATAGATAGATAAATAGATAGATAGATAGATTAGTAGATAGATAGATTAGTAGATAGATAGAAAGATATAGAGAGATTAGAAGCTAGATAGAGAGATAGATTAGTAGATAGATAGATCGATTAGAAGATAAAAGATAGCTAGATAGATGATAAATAGAGAGATAGATAAAGAGATAGATAGAAAGATAGAGATGATAGAGATAATGATAGATATAGATATATAATTGCTTAATTCCCCAAATGTTATCCTCCCTCCAAGGTGCAGTGCAACATCACAGTAACTCAAGCAGAACATGAGAAGCGATACATTAGGAAGTCTAAGAAGTCATCAATATTTGTCTTTTTTTTTTAAAATGTTTTCTTTAAAGTGTCCAAGCCTCTAAACAAAATGCATTTTCTCACTAAAGCTGACTGGGGAATCCTACTGTATTTTTCTTCCTCCTGTTTCAAGTGGAGTTCAAAAAAGAATCTGCTGGCAGTGAACTTGACCAATTCAGTAGCCATCCTAAGAGAGCAAGCCATGGCTTCCCACTTCCACCAGCAAATGGCAGTGGTCCAGGTTTCCCCCAACTTGTTCAACATCACCAGCTTCAGCAGCAAAATGATGGATAACCTCCGTATCGATATGCACGTGAACGGGGTGTGGGCAACCAAGGTATTTTTCCATCAGATCAATGTACCCGCTGACTTGATTCGGGGGATGAGGATGAGAGACAGCTTTCTACTCCATAGAGCAGGATAGAAAAAAAATATAGCATCTGACAAGCTTGATTTTCAGGAGTTCCCTCTTAACGGGTATTAATGTGGGACCCCAAAAGATTTCCATGCTGTCTCTCCTATATGTGTCAAAGAATATGTATCCAGGGAAGCCACCATAAAAGAAAGGGGGCTGGAGCCTTTTGTATGACATGGTATAGAACAGGGGGTTGGAGTAGATCGGGGTCCCCCAACCTGTGGGTTGTGAAGAGTTTGCAACTGGGCTGCAGAAACAGCCAGCAAGTGCACATGCCTGCATTCTTACTTGTGCAAGCAGCAGGCGAGCACATGCTCCATTTAAATTGGAAGTTCCTTCCAACTCTGATAATGTTCTATGATGTTCTGTGTTCTAGGTAGTAAACAAGAACGATACCTTGTATAATAATATATAGCATATGATATAGAATGATATGTACACTGCCACTTGTTGAGATGGGCAGCTATAGAAATCAAAAAGTAAAAATAGCAATACCTAGAAACACAATTTGCCTGTGTGCCCAGCAAGGTAAAACAAAAACTATAATAATTGAAATTAATAGACTTAACTTCCCCAAAGCTGAATAAACGGCATTTAGCTTGCTAAATTTCTAGGAGATAAAGATTTTAAGTCCAGGCAGAGTTCTACAATTTTATACGGGATACAGCCAGGATTGTAGCATCAACTCCAGGAGCTGTTATTGTCCTTGAAAAATTCCTCTGGAAGATAATGCTTCTGAAAGCAAGGCTGCACACCATATGGAAATTACAATATATTGGCTGGCCCTAGAGGAGGAGTATAACATTTTGAGGTCTGGATTAGTTTGAAAAATGGATTTTTAGCGACCTTTTGGATTTCGCCTTTTAGGACGCTGTAGCATTCTGGAATGGAAAGCAAATTTCTATCTTTGAACTCTCGGCTGCCACTTTACGGAATTCAGGTATGTTGGATGAGTTTGAATGGAATATCTTGTGCTTACTAGGAAAAAATATAAAAGGTCAATAATTTGGATTTTTATCAAAAGAGGCAAGAAAAGTGAAAATAGGCATGTTTCTGCACTAAAATGTATTCCAAATGGACTGTGATTAATTGTGTGTGTGTGTATGTGTGTATACACACACACACATACGTACGTGTGTGTGTATGTATGTGTGTTTATGTGTGTATATATATATATATATATGTGTGAGCGCATGCATATATTATTTATTATATATTTAGAGAGTTTCATTTTTTAATATGCGCCAGTGTGTTCGCAGAAAAAAATGCCAATCAAGATTATCTTATCATATCTTAAAAGCAAAGATTACTAATATTTTATTTTATTTTTGTGGACAGCATTCAGGACTCGTATAATTTACAGCCTGTTTCGACGAAGCTCTTAGTTGTACAAATTAAAAAGATTAAGGCGGTGGTAAGAATGTTCCTTTGAATGATTCCAGGTTTTTTCCTCTGTGAATCCCCTGTGCTGGCGATGCATGAAGAGAACCTTTACACCGTTGAGCCGAATCGGGTGCAAGTTCGCACCTGGCAGGTAAGCAAGCAAGCCGGCATTCAAGGGTGGCGGTTACAGCCCCCTGCCTGAGGAAATGGCTTTGGACTTATGCCACTGTGTTTGTAGTTCGAACAAGACTGTTCTGCCCATATTGTCTGGCCAGTGAACAGTACAGGTGATCCTCAACTTACGATCGCAGCTGAACCCGAAATTTCCATTGCTAAGCAAGGCAGCTGTTAATCGAGTTTGCCCTATTTTATGACTTTTCTTGCCCCAGCTCTTAAGTGAATCACTGCAACTGTTAGTAACATGGTTGTTAAGTGAATCTGGCTTCCCCAGACAGCTGGGAAAATTACCCATGAAAATCAGATGACCCTAGGATGCGGCAACTGTCACAAATACGTGGGTTGCCAAGTGTCCAAATTTTTGTCACATGACTGAGGGGAATATTGCAATGGAGAGAAGTGTGAGGTCTGCCCTAAGGCTTTTTTTTTCCGGTTCCATCGTAGCTTTGAATATTTGCTAAATGAAAGTTGGAGGCTACTTATATCAGCAGGCTATTTCTGAATAGAATAGAGCTGGAAGGGACCTTGGAGGTCTTCTAGTCCAACCCCCTGCTCAAGCAGGAGAACCTATACCATCCCAGACAAATGACTGTCTAGTCTCTTCTTAAAAACCTCCAGTGATGGAGCGCCCACGATTTCTGGAGGCAAGCTGTTCCACCGGTTAATTGTCCTCACTATCAGGAAGTTTCTCCTTAATTCCAGGTTGCTTCTCTCCTTGGTCAGTTTCCACCCATTGTTTCTTGTCCTTCCCTCTGGTGCTTTGGAGAATAGCTTGAAACGCTCATCTTTGTGGCAGCCCCTCAAATATTGGAAGACTGCTATCCTGTCGCCCTATTCCCTAGTTCCTGGTGATCCGTCAGGTCAGGAAAAATTGCAAAAAGCTGCCAAGATCTTTGTCAGGATAGGACAAAGGACCACCAAGGCCTAGTTTAAGCCTTCTGCTTTCTTTTCTGCCAGGGCACCGTTAAGCAGCTGCTGTCCTTCTCCGAATCTGAAGGCAGTCCCTGCTTTCTGGACGTCTGCGGGAATTACTTGACGGTGGGGACCGACCTGTCTCACTTTAAAATCTTCGATCTTTCTCGCAGGTATATAGCTTCGTTATGAAGCTTTCCCTTTCTTTCTTTCTTTCTTTCTTTCTTTCTTTCTTTCTTTCTTTCTTTCTTTCTTTCCTTTCTTTCTCTCTCTCTCTTTTTCTCTTTTTCTTTTTCTCTTTCTTTTTTCTTTCTTTCTCTTTCTTTCTCGCTCTCTTTCTCTTTTTCTTTCTTTCTTTCTCTTTCATTCATTCTTTCTTTCTCTCTCTCTTTTTTCTTTCTTTCTCTCTCTCTTTCTTTCATTCTTTCTTTCTCTCTCTTCTTTCTTTCTTTCTCTTTCTCTCTTTTTCTTTCTCTCTTTCTCTTTTTCTTTTCTTTCTTTCTTTATCTCTCTTTTTATTTCTTTCTCTCTCTTTCTTTCTTTCTCTCTTTCTTTCTTTCTCTCTTTCTTTCTTTCTGTCTTTCCTTCTGTCTTTCTCTCTTTTTCTTTCTTTCTTTCTTTCTTTTTTCTTTCTGACAGTTGGAATGCCCTCTTTGATTGTCAGTTTTGTAGGGAAACAAAAACACAGGAGAATCCGTGTGACATGTTAAGTCTCTCGTCTTCCCACAGAGAGGCAAAGGTGCACTGCAATAGCAAGGCCTTGGCTGATCTAATTCCAGGCACTCTCGGGATCGCGTCGGTGAAGTGCAACGCAAGCGGCAACAGAGTGAGCCTTCTGCTGAGCAAGGTGAGTCTGAACAACTTCACCTTTCGCGGGAAAACCCGGAGAGTTTTGTTAATATCACTTTCTAATGCCTTGGCAAGACCACACCTGGAATATTGCATCCAATTTGGGTCTCTTTTATTTTAATTGTTACAGGCTGATGGCAGTCTTGACCCTAGGATTTGTTTCTACGACATTGAAATGGACACCATCACCCTGTTTGATTTTGAGTCAGGTCGACAAAGAGATGCTAAGGAAATCCTCTCCTTTGGACAAGAGACCGAAAAGTGAGGTTTTATTTCTTTCCGAGAAAGATATTGTGGAATATAGATGAGGGTGTGTGTTTTTTTTTTTAAAAAAGCATGCCTCCTTTTCAAATATTTACTCTCTTACATATCTAAATCTTACAAAGTTCTGGCTGGATTGTAACACAGGACAAGAGATGCTTGGTTTGGGTGCATTCAGCATCTTTCTTTTATACTGCAGAATCTAATACAGGTTGTTGTTGTTGTTAGTTGCGAAGTCGTGTCCGACCCATCATGACCCCATGGACAACGTTCCTCCAAGCCTTCCTGTCCTCTACCATCTTCTGGAGTCCATTTAAGCTCACGCCTCCTGCTTCAGGGACTCCATCCAGCCATCTCCTTCTCTGTCGTCCTCTTCTTCTGTTGCCCCCCATCTTTCCCAGCATCAGACTCTTCTCCAGTGAGTCCTTCCTTCTCATTAGGTGGCCAAAGTACCTGAGTTTCAACTTCAGGATCTGGCCTTCTAAAGAGCAGTCGGGGTTGATCTTCTCTAGGACTGACCGCTTTGATCGCCTTGCAGTCCAAGGGACTCGCAGGAGTCTTCTCCAGCACCAGAGTCTGAAGGCCTCCATTCTTTTGCCTTTCTTATGGTGCAACTTTCACATCCATACATTGCAACTGGGAAAACCACGGCCTTGACTAATACAGGCAGTCTGCTACTTATAGTCCTTTGTTTAGTGCAGGGGTTCCCAACCAATCCACACACAAATTAAACTTACTCTGCAACAGTTCTTGCTTTTCTCTTACTTGCTTAGTCATTTAGTAAATGAACTGCATCCTTAAAATGGCTTGGCAGACTATTCCGAGCACCAATTTGTTTTTTTTTTTTAAAAAAAAAAAATGTAATTTCTTAATGTGAAATGAAAGATCCAGCAGAGGTCACTGTGAAATAAAAAAGGTTTATCCTAACGGATTCAAAGAAAACATGAACATCTTGGAATAGTTTTTAATGGAATGTACGCCTAGAATATTTCCCTCTGCCAGACACAAACCCATAGGAATCCTTATGTGATATTGGTTATTTTGTTAGCATTAATTTGTAATCTCAAAAAGTGTTTCCTTTTATTGACCTGTTCTTTTTGGGGGGAGGGGGGGTGAAGAAGAGATTCTCTCTTTTTCTCTTCTAGTGGAAAATGAATTTTGGCAATGGTTCCGTTGCTTAATTTGATGCTATCGGCTTTGAAACATGGGCACAGTTTTCCTGATCTTTGCAAGCCACCCTTAGAGGGCACAAAATGGGGGCAAGGCAGCCGGAGGCCAGCTGGTCCTTGCAGGACCATGGAAAGCTCCACCTTACAATCATCTCTCTGGTTAAACATGGACAGAGCCCTTTTATCCCTCTCTAGGGCCAGATGTCTTCTCTCAGACTCCCGAGATAGCAGCCTTCCAGTATCTGAGGGGCCGCCACAAAGAAGAGGGGGGGTCAAGTTATTCTCCAAAGCACCAGAAGGCAGGAGAAGAAACTGACCAAAGAGAGAAGCAACCTGGAATTAAGGAGAAAGTTCCTAACAGTGAGGACAATTAACCAGTGGAACAGCTTGCCTCCAGAAATCGTGGGCGCTCCATCACTGGAGGTTTTTAAAAAGAGAGTGGACAGTCCCTTGTCTGAGATGGCATAGGTTCGCCTGCTTGAGCAGAGGGCTGGACTAGAAGACCTCCAAGGTCCCTTTCAGTTCTAGTCTAGTCTAGTCTAGTCTAGTCTAGTCTATTTTATTCCATTCCATTCCATTCTATTCTATTCTATTCCATTCTGTATTTCTATTCTATTCTGTAATTCTATTCTATTCTATTCTATTTTGTATTTCTATTCTATTCTATTCTATTCTAATTCTATTCTATTATCTAATTCTATTCTATATTCCAATATTTATTCTATTCTATTCTATTCTATTCTGTATTTCTATTCTATTCTATTTTCCAGCATTTATTCTATTCTATTCTATTCTATTCTAGTTTGGCTTTTATGCCCAAGGCAGGAGTAGAACTCACCATCTCCTGGTGATTGGCTCAAACTCACCCAGCCGGCTTTCAGACCTAAGGTGGGATTAGAACTCACCGTCTCCTGGTTTCTAGCCTGATACAGAAAGCAAAAGTTATCCCAAGTGAAAGCAAATATCTCCCCCCCCCAGCAGAATGGCAGGCCCCAAAACAAAAGCACATGATTATATATATGCAAGGAAGACAATAAGGATTTGGGGGACCTGGCATGAAGGTTATTGATTAGGTTTACCCATATTGATTGTTGTTGCCTCCATAGGAAAAACGCCTCTGTCTATCCAATGCTATGTAACCGAATCCCTGCCAGTCACTTCTGGGATCAGAACGAACCAAGGCTGTTTGTGTGTGAAGCAGTTCTTGACCCTAATCAGCAATCATTGGATAAGAAGCAAGAATCGTCAGAAAATGCCGTATGTTTTTTTCTCTTACCTTCCTTTGAGGTTTTGATCGTTTAGCTCAGGGGTAGGTGACCTTGGCTCTTTTATGGCTCGTGGACCAACTCCCAGAATTCCTGAGCCAGCATGGGGGGGACTATGGCCCCTTCATGACTCGTGGACTTCAACTCCCAGAATTCCTGAGCTAGCATGGCTCAGCTTGGAAACCTCTCTTTCCCCTCAGCATGGCTGGCTCAGGAATTCTGGGAGTTGAAGTCCATGATTCATAAAAGAGCCAAGGTCGCCTACCCCTGGTTTAGCTGGTTATTTTGACATTGTACTCAGCTGTTCTTCAGTGAGAGTGTCCAGTTGGCTGTCGTAGGATCCTAATGATATTCAAGATCATTTAGGACATTCTTCTTCTTCAAAAAAAAGCTGATTTTCACAAAAATCTTGTAGCAGACATCGTTTAAAATTTGATTGTGGGGAGTATAATAGGACATAGGAACTTTTTATAGGTCACACGTTATATATACATTGGCCAGGATTCCTCCTGTTATTCCTGAGTGTGTTTTTCAGGCTCTGCAAAAGTAATAATTCCTCTGTGCTTGAATGGAATGCGTCCCCTGATTGGCTGTCAATGCTTCCGTTGTAACTTTGTCCGCTAAGCAAATGGCTGTGAGTCGAGGACTCTGTGTGGAGGAAATTCAGATTGAATTTTCCCAAGGATTTCTCCATCGAATGGCAGAGGCCGCGATTCCTAAGTGGCAGAGCTGCCCAGTTTTGCCTTGTAGAACTTTGCATCCTGTGGTCTATCAAAGGAGAGGAAGCCCTTAGCTCAGTCATCTGCAACAGGGGCGCCTTCGGTTTCTTAACTGCAACCCCTGCCAGGTGAAAACGAAAAATAAAAACCAAAATATGGCACTGTGAAGCCCAAATCCTCCTCCGTTTTCCCTTCCAGATGGATGTGCTGATAGTATCTTTCTTCAGCACCGAAGAGCATGGCCTTCTGCTCCAAGACAGTTTTCCGTTGCCATCCACCTACCAGTCTCTCCTGGGCATGGAGGTGCCACACTATTACTTTGCCAAAAAGGTGAGTGGCCAGAAGGTTTTTTTTTTCTTTTCCTAAAGCAGACATGTCAAACACAAGGTGTGGGGGCCGGATTCAGCCCGCGAAGTGGTTTCATGTGGCCCACGAAGCCATCCTGGAAACAGTGAGGGAACGGCCCCCACTGCCTTGGCCCTGGCCCAGGCCGGCTGGGAGCCAAGGTACAATTTTGTGGTTGCCATCTATGCTGAAATGCATTCAGTCTTAGCTCCTTAAGCCCCCCTCCGCATGGCCTGAGAGGAACAGTGAGGCTCCTCCAATGGACCATGCCTTGGCGCTTGCCCTAGTCCCACCCCCTTCTGCCAGAGACCCTCAGATCTATCCCACTCCTGCCCAGGCCCCCACAGGCACCCTTGACGCGAATGATGTGGAGCTGGCCACACCCACCCAGTAGGCCACACCCACTCCATCCACACCCACCCAGTAGGCTGCACCCACCCTGGCCACACCCACCCAGCCCCCTGAGGGCAACCGCAATGCTGATGCGGCCCTCAATGAAATTGAGTTTGACACCCCTGTCCTAAAGGAAGAAGGATTCTCCCTAGGAGAAATTCGTAGGGGATTTTTTTGTTGCTGTCGTCGTCGTCCTTCGCGGAGGAAGAGAAACCGAATTATCATAATCGTCATTACTTCAGGTGCTTTAGGCAAAAAAAGAGAAAAGGGTGGGAGAAAAAGTTGCCGTTAACTGTTTGCAGATGTAGTAATGCTCAAAAGCCATGGGAAGAAAACAAATCAATTCAGGCACAATTCAGTTATATTTTAAATGTGCACCATTTAAAGATAGAGATGTAGCAGGAGAGGCAGAGCCTGGGAGCGGAGTCAAGAGAGGAATCAGCCTGGGATCATTATGTTCCCACAAGCAGCCCAAGTTCAACTCCTCTTGAATTCTGTTGACTCTTAACTAGCACAAATTTATAGTGCTGACTGTTAGTTGACTAGATTCTTATGTATAGATTTGAGCAATAAATCAACTTAACTGGAACTTAACATTTGGTCCTGATTCTTTGTGTCTGGGAAGAGGCACGCTAATACATTTTTTTTAAAAGGACAGTGCTGTAAAAAATATCACTTCCCAGACCATAATTTAAGGATGAGCAGGCCTTTTTTCTGCTGGGGTTGCATTCTTTCAGGGGTAATTTATTGGGGACCCCTATGGGCTAAAGCAAGCAGGAGTAGGTGAGATCCTTAAACAACAACAAAAAAAACAACTGATCAGTGTAATTCTAGTTTTACCCAGTTGTAAAAACGGTGTGGTTTGTGATTTTCACTGTGTTCTTTTTTTAACATACATGTTCAAAATATATTTTTTTGCTGTTCCTCTCATTTCTGTTTCTTTTTCTTTTTTAATTTCTGCTAACCGATAGTTGTTATTTTGGAAAGACTCTGTCTATAAACCTTATGTAAGTCATTTTTAACGTGACTTTTCTCTTTATTCATTAGTTTCGTTGGGCCGGGTTTTCCCTCTTCCTTGTCCGCATCCATCCTTTGCTATTTTCTAAAAAAATAAAACTTGCGTCGTTGTCTGGGAAAAATGTCCCCCCCAAATCTTCACTTCATTTTTGGCGAGACTGTAGTGACGGTGCAGGATTTTATCTGAAATGCCTTCCAGTTTAGCACATCTTGAAAACGAAGAGAAGGGCTGATTCCAGTTCTCAATGTGGGCATAGCATGTGAAAATGTTTCCATGTTGCTGTTGTGCATTAAGCCCCTATCCTGAGAATGACACAAGCTGTCTTCTCTTTAATGTCTGTCACTGTCAAGAATTTGAGATGTTCACATGGAAGGGATCAGAGCTAGTGTCAGCGAGAGCCAGTTAAGGTACCTGGCTGGGAGATTGTGAGTTCTAGTCCTGCCTTAGGCACAAAGCCAGCTGGGTGATCTTGAGCCAATTCTTCCCTCTCAGCCCTAGGAAGCAGGCAATGGCAAGGCGCATCTGAAATCTTGCCAAGAAAACTGCAGGGACACGTCCAGGCGGTCGCCGGGAATCCACACGGATGCTAAGTATCACTCACTCACACACATCACACACACAAACACACACGCACACACATATCAGCATTGTGTCACAAGAATGCAATGATGCGATGGATGTTTAATCTGCTTCCTTTAGTCTTGATGATGATTATAAATCGGCTAAGCATAGCCCCACATGCTATCTTAGTGTACTGTACTTCTGAGTACCGTTAGCTCATCCTTATCACATAATAAAAATAATGGATGACTTAATAGTTTATTCAATTCACTGGAGCCTGCCTTTTCTTCCACGTTTTATGCCGTCTCAGGCATTATTCTAGGCGAGGCCCACCCATCCCCACCCTTCTGTTTAAGCAATTAGAACAACACGATGGGTCTTCAAGTCATAAATGGTTTGTTCAAAATGTTCCGTTATTAGACATTTAAGATGCAAGAAGCTACTTTATTAAAAGGAAGAGGACTCCTGCTCCAAAATGTTAAGACAGGAAAAAGTTGATTTCTGCTACTCTGTGCCCAATGACTTGAAGATAAAACCTTCCATTTGAAAAGTAAACTATTTGGAAGAAAAACTTGGAAAAAAAAAACCAATCGTTTGATGGCGGAGGGGAGTTGTACTGAGAAAATGGTTTGAATATCAAGTTGCTGCTTCTTTTGAAATATCAGTGTTGAGTGATAAATATTATTTATTGATCTAGAACAGGTTGTTGCTATCACATATAGCAGAATATCAGAATTGGAAGGGACCTTGGAGGTCTTCTAGTCCAACCTCCTGGTCAAGCAAGAGACCCTATTCCATTTCAGACAAATGGCTGTCCAGTCTCTTTTTAAAAGTCTCCAGTGATGGAGCACCTACAACTTCTGAAGGCAATTGTTCTCACTGTCAGGAAATTTCTCCTTAGTTCTAGGTTGCTTCTCTCCTTGATTAATTTCCATTCATTGTTCCTTTTCCTGTCTTCAGGTGCTTCGGAAAATAGGTTTCCCCCCTTTTCTTTGTGGCCTTTAGGTATTGCAACACTGCTATCATGTCACTCCCTAGTCCAGGGGTCCCCAACCCCTGGTCTGTGGACCAGTACCGGGCCGCAGCATGCCAGCAACCGGTCCACACAAACAAAGAAAAACCCATCCACAGGATGCAGGCAACCCAGAAAACCACACACCCTCCGGTCCGTGGAAAAATCTCTCTCCATGTAACCGGTCCCTGGTGCCCAAAAGGTTGGGGACCTCTGTCCTAGTCCTTCTTTTCATTAGACTAGACATGTCCAATTCCTGCAACTGTTTTTCATAACTTTCTCTCTCCCTCCTTCCCTCTCTCTCTCTCTCTCTCTCTCTCACACACACACACACACACACATCACAAATATTTTGCTTGCCATGTGTGTAATTAGTACTTTCTTTTTAGCCGGAAGCTGAAAAAAAGGATGAGGCAGAACCCGGCAGGGTTCCGCTGCATCAGATGGTAGCTAGAAGACCGATGAGAGATTTCATTGGGCTGGAAGAGTGTGACAAGATGACTTGCGAAGCTATGCTTAACTTCAGCTTCTACCTAACCATTGGAGACATGGATGAGGCCTTCAAGTCTATCAAACTCATCAAAAGGTAGGGTGGTTTTGGGTTTTCTCTCCTCCCCGTCCCCCCCCCTTATTTCTCATTTTCTCTAGTGTGATGTCATGATTATTGGAGAAAAAAGGGATTAACTGACCTCAGATTGGTGGCGTTAATTGATCTTAGACTGGCGGTGTTACTGGCGTTGCTACGAAAGCTGCATTTATTTGCCTTTTATTTCATTGTTTCCTTTTGTGTTTCGCTTGTTGTGAAACACATTTTTTTTAGTTCCGTCAGGTCAACTAGACAAGACAATCAACTCTACAGGAAGACTAAGTCTATACTGAGATAAGATATTATAAATAGAATTTGGCAAGTCCATTTGTGGTTTCCCTCCCATCTTTTCTATATACCAGTGAATCAAGGAGACGTTTTCCTGAGCTGCTTCGGAATAGGTTTTGCAGATTTTAAAGAATGTTTTGGTCCTCTTTGCCTAGATACTGGGACTTGTATATTTCTGTTATTCTCCACCCACAGCAAGGTTCTCCTAGGATTGCAAATAGACCTGATACAAGAGGTTTGACTAATGAAAGCTAATTGTTGGGATATTTATTATATGAGCAGCTAGGTTGTCCAATAATATTCAGCCAAAGGTATCAGAATTTTTAAAATTACAATAGGGGACAGAATAACAAGAGTTGGAAGGGACCTTGGAGGTCTTCTAGTCCAACCCCTTGCTCAAGCAGGAAACCCTCTACCATTTCAGACAAATGGTTGTCCAATCTCTTCTAAAAAACCTCCAGTGATGGAGCACCCATAACTTCTGGAGGCCAGCTGTTCCACTGATTAATTGTTCTCACTGTCAGGAAGTTTCTCCTTAGTTCTAGGTTGCTTCTCTCCTTGATTAGTTTCCATCCTTTGTTTCTTGTTCTCCCTTCAAGTGCTTTGGAAAATAGGTTGATCCAACCTATTGCCTGATCATCAAGCTTCTTATAGCTTGAAATTCATGTCCTTATGTACCAATTTCCATTCACCCTGAAAAGCCATGTAACTAATTTCTAAAGATAGCCTATTAATTCTCCCCCCTCATGAGTTTCCTGGAGTAGGAGCTAGGCAAGTCTTTTCTGTGGCAACCCCCAAAATATATAAATATAAAACCTCCTTACTTTTGCCTTTTTTATTCTTTAAAGGCAAATCTACCATTTCAACTTCATTACTATGTCTAAGACAAACACAGGGAATTCAACTCTTACAGTGGAATCGGGGGCAGAACCATTTGATTTTAATTTCACATTATAATGATGGTTATTGCAATATTAGCAGAAATAATACATCTTAAATATTCTAGTATTTAAAGTCTTTTTGTAAATGGCAGTTAATAAGAGCACATTTTATGTTCAGCAGCTATAGAAATTTGCTAGAAAGCAAGGCAGGTAAGTTGAAATGAAGTTCACTTTTTGATTAAAGGATAGGTCAATTTAGTCCCAGCAAGATAGTTTTCTAAATCTGAAAAAGACTAGAGGCGTGCTTTGAAGTGGGATGTAAACTCTAGAACATAAGTACACTGTGATTTGAATTTTCTTATCCTAATTTGCATGTTTTATAGGACTAAACTTACTGAGAGGTAGAATATACTGTAGCTAAGAAAATTTATATCAACATTAAGGTGTCCAAAGGATTATATTGGTAGCTGTTTTACCTATAATTTCAATCGTAATTGTCCACATCCATTGTCTAGGTATTTTCTACAATACGTAGTGCGAAAGATGTCAAAGTACTTCGTAAATGTTGCACATATTCTTATATTACTTTTCGTCTAATAGCAGGTTTTTGTCCTCTAAACAGTTGAGTAACCTAAGGAGGAAAAATGCAATTGTTACACATCCAGAACAGAAATAATTCCTCAAGAACTGCAGGTGTCATATAAAGTTTAAGCTTCTGGGTTTGTATTGTTTAGGTTAGGTAGCTTATTAAAGCTTAGGTACAGAGTGATATACCTGTTTAATGTCTTTTATTTGGCGTCATATTAAGTCATACTATGAAATTCAAGAGCTAGCTTCATTATTCCCTTTCTGAAGAAAACAAGGATGGGAAGCGGAAAGCCAAAGCAAAGTTTTGAAGCAGTTATATTACAAAAGTCTCTAAGAAAGAGACATTAAATATTTAGGTCAATAGCCTCATCATCCAATCCTTTTTTTTCCCCCTCCGTCCTTACCTCTATAGTATCATTCTTCACGGGTTAAATATTTTGCTAAATGTTTTATCAAAGCCAAACATAGCTGGGCATATCAGGGATCTAGTCATCCGACAGAAATTTCTGATGGATTATTTTTCCCCCCCTTGGGTAAATAAGGAGTAAATTCTTGTCTCCCATAAATTTAGTAAGCTGGTCTTCCCACCTCATCAAAGCATCTTCTGAAGCTGCACTGGCTTGATTCTATATTTCAGTACAGGTAGAGGGCTCGACTTACAACAGTTCATTTAGTGACGATTCAGAGTTACAACGGCACTGAAAAATGTGACTTGGGACTATTTTTCACAATTACGACTCTGCAGAACCCCTATGATTTACATGATCAAAATTCAGACGCTTGGCAACCGGTTCATATTTATGACGGTTGTTGTATCCCAAGGTCCCGTGATCCCATTTTGCGACTTTCTGACAAAACAATGTCAATGGGAGAAGACAGATTCACTTAACAGCCGGGTTGCTAACTTACCAACAGCAGCGATTCACTTTACAGCCGTGGAAAGAAAGGTTGTAAAATGGGGCAAAACTGACTGAACAACTTTTCTCACTTAACAACAATGAAATTTTAGACTCGTGGTCGTAAGTCAAGGACTACTTGTATCTCTTTTGGCTAAAGCACTCAGGCAGAAAAGCTACACTTTAGCACCAAATTTAAAAAAAAAAAAAAGGCCAGCATTCAATGTTTGATTTAAAAAATTGCTAAGGCTGATAGAAAGAGAAAAGCCCAATATTTTTGATGTGGATAATGCAGCTATCGTGAAGGATGGCAGCCCTAGAATGGAGCTCTTTATCAAGAGCTAAGTGGCGTGGAAATGTTTCTGCAAAATTGGCTTTAAAGACAATAAGCCTGAAATCTTAAATATTTCATGCTCGGTTAAAAGACATTTCTGCCAAGCCTTCCAAACACTACAATTATCCTGGTTGTCTTTGATTTTGAAGCTTTTGTTTTGCTGTAAGAATAATTGTTCCAGCCAGATTCGGTGCCTCTCAAATTTTGCATATATATATATGTAGGTCTTTGGTTATTCAGGTTTTCTCCCGCGTAAAATTGGAAGTGTCTTGGCGACGTTTCGACGAAGTCCCATTCGTCATCTTCAGGCTGGTGTTTTCAGCTTCATTGCTCCTCGAAGCACGAAGCTGAAAACATCAGCCTGAAGATGACGAATGGGACTTCGTCGAAATGTCGCCAAGACACTTCCAATTTTACGCAGGAGAAAACCCGAATAACCAAAGACCTACATACAAACACCCGCGAAAACCTCAGAAAATATATAAGTGAACAGAGAAATTTGTGGTTTTAAATTATATCGCCCATGTATAGAAAGCAGTCAGGTGGTTATTTTTTTTTTTGATCCGCCTGTGGTAGTTGAATCATCTCCCTCTTCCCATCTACGTGTTCTCAGCACGGGGACTCGACGTAGTCGTTCTCCAGCCCACGCCGAAAGCGAGCGGTCAGCGTGCGGCTAATCACAATGACTTTGGGCGCCATGCAGTCCTCCCGACGGTGAAGGATGTTCCAGATCAGGATGGCTGCAGCCAATGTGGCTAAGAGACACGCCCCAATGTTCAGATAGCAAGACCAGGACAAGCTGGTGTAGGGTCCGATACGATAGAAAGTCACCAGACCAATGACCAGAACAAAACCTGAAAGAAAATGAAATTGGAAAATTCACGTTAAATAATATTCCCAAGATGTCAACGTCCAGGAGGGACAAATGTTTTGCATGAAGGACAGGACTTTCAAAGACCCCCAAGAGGCTAAGCACAATAATAATCTGCTTCTTTTCTTCCAAGGTGTAGATCAAAAGTGATTATTTAAATTACTCCATTCTAAATGAGGTTAAGCTCTAGGCCAGGCCTGTCCAGCTCTCGGCCCTGAACAGCTTAGTAATGCGACCTCACAAGATACAGTAAAAAATAAAAAAAAATAAAGGAAGTTTGTTATTTATATATATTTATATGTTATATAGCATATATGTTATGTTATCGTTTCACAGTGTTTTACAGCCTTCCCTAAGCACTTTACAGAGTCAGCCTATTGCCCTCAACAATCTGGATCCTCATTTTACCGACCTCAGAAGGATGGAAGGCTGAGTCAACAAGATTGAACTGCTGGCAGTGGGCAGAGTTAGCCTGCAACATTGCATTGTAACCACTGTGCCACCACGGCTCTTATATATTGTATATTCGGGGCAAACAATTCCTCTTCAGTCGTGGTGGGCGAGGCAAGCCAAAAAGCTGGACACCCAAACTCTTCTAGGCATTATTCAACGAGGAGGCCAACTGCATCTTCTCTGTGTCCAGAATAGTTGAACACACAATGGAGTACAGATGGATGCAGTTATGTTCATTCCCTTTAGAAATACTTGGGGGGGAGGGAAATTCTGTGGTTGTCTATATCCACCATCTGCACCACATATACTCGTTGTGTTGGTTGGGAGAAAAATTATATTTCCCATAGATGTTATTGTGCTTTCATGATTTCATAAATCAGATGCAATCTTTCTAGAAGCTGGCACAACAGAGTATGCCCTTCATCTCTTTGCTGGGTCATATTAAGCAAAATAATGTGGATACAATTCTGTGGACATGTGGGCATATTTCTACAAGTTAGGCTTGTTGTTATTAGCTGCGAAGTCGTGTCCGACCCATCGCAACCCCATGGACAACGTTCCTCCAGGCCTTCCTGTCCTCTACCATCTTCTGGAGTCCATTGAAGCTCACGCCTACTGCTTCAGTGACTCCATCCAGCCACCTCCTTCTCTGTCGTCCCCTTCTCTTGCCCTCAATCTTTCCCAGCATCAGGCTCTTCTCCAGTGAGTTCTTTCTTCTCATTAGGTGGCCAAAGTACTTGAGTTTCAACTTCAGGATCTGGCCTTCTAAAGAGCAGTCAGGGTTGATCTCCTCTAGGACTGACTGGTTTGATCGCCTTGCAGTCCAGGGGACTCACAGGAGTCTTCTCCAGCACCACAAGTTAGGCTATCTGAATGCATATCTGCATGTATGCATTTCATTTTTTTAATAACATTTCTTAGCCACTCCAGCGATATGCATTGCACGTTGCACATGATTTGAACGCTGCCAGCGCAACAGATTGTTTCTCACCCAAGGACCTGACGGATCAAAGTTAATTTACTAAGTCACAAAGGAGGTTTCTCACCCCAACAGCCCACCCCCCCGTGTTTGTGATTCAGGAGGCCAAAAAATTAAGTCTGAGAAGCTTTCCAGGAAAGATGGTAGAAGCGCGGATATTTCTAAATGGGAAAATACATCCATCAATTTCGCCTGGGAAATTCCTTTATCTGGAGGTGGATTTCCTCCTGCGACATGGCAGGAAAGAGTCCGGTTTTCAAAGTGCAGCAATGTTTTGCTTTTCTTAACGCGGCGTTCTCCCACCGGGTCTTGAAGATCTTTATGAACACGAAGCATTATCCCAGCACCGTTTCCTTCTTCGTGTGTATCCTAAATATCCGGTTATTCTTGCTTCGCCGTTGAGGAAACTGAGGTGAGGAGATTTGTCTAGCCATGCAGGAAACCGATCAAGGGGTCAGAAGTAGAATCCGAAACATCTTGACCCAGAAGGTTGTGTGAAGAACCACATAAAAAAACTGTCCTACTTTCCATTCAGGCAGGTGTCAACACAGCTTCTGGTGTGTCTCTTGACGGGTCTCTTGCAACACCGCCCTGGTCCTCTTGGTCTCTACTCCACCCTGCTCGGTCCAAGTTAATGAGCTTTTGGATGGAAGTAATTTATAGGCCTAATTAGCCTAACAAGAACAATATACAAAGAAGCAAGTAGGCCTTGTATAATAGGAAAAAAAAACCCAGCTTCCCTCTTCTCTCATAAACACTTCCTTAACCACCACAACAGAAGGGAATTCACACAGACAAAAGGGCCTCTTTGCAAAAGGAGGCTAGGATAAACAAAAGGGTGGTAAACAGACATAAAGATCTACAGATACCATTTCCGTTAGGATTGTGGGCAAGGACAGGTCAGGACTGGCTGTCTCCACTTTTCGGCGTGTCTCCTCCTTTGTGCATCCGTGGCCCGGCTTGCGAGCCTTCTGTGACAAAAAATCTATTCTTGGGCACAAGATGATATAAGATAAAGCAAGCCAGTTCAAGTGTAATTATTACTCATAAGGATGGGCCGTCTGGGCTGCTCCAGATACACCCGACCGATTTCCCAGCTTGTTTAAATCTCCTCTGCAGTGTGGTTGCTTTGGATATTTCTTGGAAGGAAAAGGCTAATAATCCAAAATAAAAATTGCTGGTTGGGAATGCTAGCAAGCCCAAAAGGTACGTGCTAGGTTAGAACATAGAATAACAAGAGTTGGAAGGGACCTTGGAGGTAATAATAATAATAATAATAATAATAATAATAATAATAATAATAGTAGTAGTAGTAGTAGTAGTAGTAGTAGTAGTAGTAGTAGTAGTAGTAATAAAGTTGGAAGGGGTCTTGGAGGTCATCTAGTCCAACCCCCTGCTCAGGCAGGTAACCCTATACCATTTTGGACAAATGGCTGTCCAGTTTCTTCTTAAAAACTTCCAGCGTTGGAGCATTCACCGCTTCTGGAGGCAGGCTGTTCCACTGATTAATTGTTCTAACTGTCAGGAAGTTTCTTCTTAGTTCTAGCTTGCTTCTCTCCTTGATGAGTTTCCATCTGTTGCTTCTTGTCCTGCCTTCAGGCGCTTTGGAGAATAGCTTGACTCCCTCTTTGTGGCAACCCCTCAGATATTGGAATACTGCTATCATGTCCCCCCTCGTCCTTCTCTTCATTAAACTAGACATATCCAATTCCAGCAGCCGTTCCTTATACGTTTTAGCCTCCAGTCCTCTAATCATCTTTGTTGCTCTTCTCTGTACTCTTTCTAGAGTCTCAACATCTTTTTTACATCGTGGTAACCAAAACTGGATGCAGTATTCCAAGTGTGGCCTTATCAAGGCATTGTAAAGTGGTATTAATACTTCACGTGATCTTGATTCTATCCCTCTGTTAATGCAGCCCAACACTGTGTTGGTCTTTTTGGCAGCTGCAACACACGGCTGGCTCATATTTAAGTGATTGTCCACTAGGACTCCGAGATCCGAGATCTTCTAGTCTAACCCGCTGCTCAAGCAGGAGATCCTATACCATTTCAGACAAATGGCTGTCCAGTCTTTTTGAAAGCCTCCAGTGATGGAGCACCCACAACTTCTGGAGGGGCAAGTTGTTCCTCTGATTAATTGTTCTCACCATTAGGAAATGGGAGAAAGGAGCTCTGGAAACAGTTGGGCAAGATGAACACCAGAGCTCTTCTTTTTCTTTAAATTTCATTTCTCTCTACTTTGATGAAGGCCAAAGTTTTCATCTCTCGTTCTGCAACCTTAAAAACACGCAGGCTTTGAGGGTGTCCAGCCACTGTGTTCTTGGACAACCTGGTTTCCTTTTACCACTAACCCTTCCAAACAGAATGGCTTTCTCCAGTGAATCGCCCCCATGCAGTCCTGCGATTTTGGATTAAGTGTAACGGTCCACATGCCTCTGTCACACTGGCCAGTTCAGTTACCGTAACTGCCCCTCTTTTTTAAAGATCTTCATACTTGGGGACCTTCTTCTTGAACTGGGAGGTTGCTTTCGATGGTATGAGCAGATGCAGCAGTCCAAGTCGCTGAACGTCTCCATCAGTCTTTCATATGTTAATATAACGTGAATCTCTCCCAGGAGGAACCTCCTAGGAACGTTAGCTCGAAGCTCTCTCTGCAAAAAGCCACTTTCAGTTTCCCCACCCTCCTTTTCCAAAGCAAACAGCCCTTTCCTGTAAGGTGTGTGGCTGTCCAGTCCTGGAACTGCCAGGGCAACAGTACTTCCGTCCCTCTTTCCTTCCTCTCAGCTTCCTAAAGTTGTATTTTGCTAGGGTTCTCTTTTGTTTTGTTTTTTTTTCCAAAAAGGATGCACCTCTCTCTAGGACAGACCCAGGTGGCTCAAGTCAAAGTGAGGCAGGGCTGGGAGCCATTATGTCCGTGTGATGGGGAGGGCTGACCCATCAGGCTTGCTTGCCAGGGTCAGAGTTTTGTTTGGGGTATTTGAGGTAGGTTGGCTGAAACATGTGGCTTTCTTGCTAACATGTCTTCTCTTTCGACATATGATGACCAGTTGTAAGGTCCTGCAGACTAGGAAGCTAGGATGAAAATAAATCAATACGTGTACTTTATATCATTGATCTGAGAGGCTTGCTATTATGACAACACTCTAATTTTTGTTGTTGTTAATTTTGGAATTATTATTATTATTATTTTTTTAAAAAAAAAGAGTTAAAGTTTCCAGAGTCATTGGAACACATCTGTAGGTAAGAGAATATTCAGGGTCCTTGGTGCTCTCTCAGCTTGGTGGTTTTCTTGCAGATGTTTCATTACCAAACTAGGTAACATCATCAGTGCCAGTGATATAATCTACTTGAGTAATGAGTCGTGGTGGCTCAAGTGGTTAGAATGCAGTATTGCAGGCTGACTCTGTCCACAGCCAGGAGCTCGATCCTGACCGGCATAAGGTTGACTCAGCCTTCCATCCTTCCGAGATCAGTAAAATGAGAACCCAGATTGTCGGAGAGGGGGCATAGGCTGACTCTGTAAACCACTTAGAGAGTAGGGGGGAATCAAACTTTTGAGTCATGTAGCATTTTTTAGAGAGTAAAAGAATAATGGAATAACAGCGTTGGAAGGGACCTTGGAGGTCTTCTAGTCCAACCCCCTGCTCAGGCAGGAAACCCTACACCATTTCAGACAAATGGTTGTCCAATCTCTTCTTAAAAACTTCCAGTGTTGATATGTTTTGCACGTGGTTGCTCCCATTCAGGCTCATCAGAGTTTGCCATACTGCGATTCATTTTCCAAAGGCTGCTTCAGAGGGTGCAAAGATTAAAAAAAAACAAGGTGCCCCGTTGTGTTCTGGATTCACAAAGCTGTGGTTCTGGAAAACAAAACCGCTTTGCCAAGTTGTAGACACGGGTTGTATTCATACCCTTAGCTCAAGACCCTGCTGCTTAGTGAAAACCTGGCCTTTGCTTTTTATCCATGTAAGATGCAGAGGTGGCCAAGGGATTTATTTTCTTTCCTTCTTTTTTTTTTTTTTTGTTCCTTCACTCGGATAAAAGGCAAGCTAATATGTGAATATCTTCATTCTGCATCTTAAAAGACGGATTTGAAAATCCAGGCGCTCTGAGTAGCGTACGGAATACATTACTGTAGTTTATCTTCTTCGTTCTGTCCAATAAACATCTCTCAGATGTGGATATTGAACAGACGGGCAAAACATTCCAGCATTGGCCCCATCAGAATAGAAAGAAAAGCTGCCCAAAGAGTTGAATTTGAAGGTAAGCAAATTGTACATATTGGAGGCTTAACTTCCTTTGCTTGGATCAGGTGTTTTTTTTTTTTTTACACCAGATTGCTGTTCAGTTGCTAAGTCATGTCCGACTCTTTGTGACCCCGTGGACCATAGCATGCCAGGCCCCCTTGTCCTCTATTGCCCCCCCCCCTGAATTTGCCCAAATTCATGTTCATTGCACTGATGACAATATCTAACCGTCTCATACTCAGCTGTCCTCTCCTTTGTCTTCCTTCTTTCCCAACCTCAGAGTCTTTTCCAATGAGTCTTCTTTTCCCATTCGGTGGCCAAAGTATTTGAACTTCAGTATCTGTCTTTCCAAAGGACAGACAGGGTCCATTTCCTTCAGGGTTAGGGTTAGGGTTAGGGTAGGGTTAGGGTTGACCGATCACATCTCCTTGCAGTCCAAGGGACTCTCAAGAGTCTTAGCCAACACCACAATTCAAAAGCATCAATCCTTTGGCACTTAGGCCAGCACCATCAGCAAGGTTCAGTATCTGGAAACATTTATTCTCTGCTGTCGGTTGAGGTTCAGCTCCCGAGGCCTTTAATGTATATAAGGCTTACAAAAATGCTTTGAACAAAACTCCCTTGACACTTGGCTATGAACCTGTTTTGCCAGTCTGCTATTGTTTGTTATCAAAAATAAAAATAAATAAAGTTGGTGGGAAGAGTGGAGTTTGGTACCTCCGGTGGTGATGTATGCCTTTCCCCCCTGTCACCTTTGTCTTCTGTTCCCTTCGTTGTTTTTCACACTTCAAGCTTTCAATCAGAGGGCTCACAGTGGCCGCTCTTCATAGCATTGCATGAAAAATTCCAACCTCAATCTCTCTCTCTCTCTCTCTCTCTTCCTCTCTCTCTTCTCCTCTCTCTTTCTTTCTCTCTTCTCTCCCTCTCTCTCTCTCTCTCTCTTTCTCCTCTCTCTCTCTCTCCTCTCTGTTTCTCTCTCTTCCTCTCTCTGTTCTCTCTCTCTCTCTCCTCTGTTCTCTCTTTTCCTCTCTTTCTTTCTTCTCTCCCTCTCTCTCTCTTTCTCCTCTTTATCTCTCCTCTCTGTTTCTCTCTCTTCCTCTCTCTCTTCTCTCTCTCTCTTCCTCTCTCTGTTCTCTCTCTCTTCCCTCTCTCTGTTCTCTCTCTCTCTCTCTTCCTCTCTCTCTTCTCTCTCTCTTTCTTTCTCTCTTCTCTCTCCCCCCTCTCTCTCCCCCTCTCTCTCTTTCTCTCTCTCTCTTCCCCCTCCCCCTTTCCACTCCCAGTGCTGAGGATTTCAAGGTTCAGCTTGCATAACAGGTAACAGCAGGCATTTCCTTCTCCTGTGTCGGGAAATCCTGGCGCCCTTCTGTCTCTCTCTGACTGTGTTTAAAACAGACTGTAGCCTAGGGGGGAAAAAAAATCCCTAATCTAAAATTAGCCACTGTGATAGAAGAAAGGCACACGGCCGCCCTCTTGTACTGTTTGTCAATGAAACAACAAATCTCAAGCGGGCCAAAATGCATTTCCTCTTGGCGAAAAACAGAGGAGAGCAGAGCTCGGACAATGGGCAGGCAGGCCGAGCTGTTGGAAGAGAAGCTCAGGCTGCTTTGGATGGGAAGGAGGAGGGAAATGCAATCAGGATTTCTAGGAACAGAGAATAACCGAGTTGGAAGGGACCTCAGAGGTCTTCTAGTCCAACCTCCTGCTCAGGCAGGAGACCTATATCATTCTGGCCAAATGGCTGTCCAATGTTTTCTTAAAAACCTGATGGGTTAATCGTGTAATAGGAGCAGTACAGGCAGTTCTCGACCACAATGGAGCCCCAATTTTTTTGTTGCTAAGCAAGACAGTTGTTAAGTGGGCTTGCTCCCCATTTTACGACCTTTCTTGCCACTGTTGTTAAGCGAATTGCTGCAGTTGTGAAGTTAGTAACAAGTTTGTTAAGCGAATCTGGCTTCCCCATTGACTTTGCTTGTCAGGAGATTACCGGATCACATGCAACCGTCATAAATAGGACAAAGAGAGAAAGAGAGAGAGAGAAAAGAGAGAGAGGAGAGAGAGAGAGACAAAGAGAGAAGAGAGAGGAAAGAGAGAGAAGAGAGAAGAGAGAGAGAAGAGAGAGGAAAGAGAGAGAGAGAGAGAGAGAGAGAGAGAGAGAGAGAGAGAGAGAGAGAGAGAGAATAGCATCATAGCATGATTGGTGCTCACAGCAACCAAGAATCTTGAAAGAAGAAAAAAAAAGATTCTTGGCCACCGATTCTTATGGGGAATTCCATCTTTCCCTTTAAGTTTTCCCATCCCTCTATTTTTATGTTTGAGTGGAGACGGAACAGGCCGTCTTTTCTACGCCAGCACCGGATGTCGTTACGGAAGGGATTCCTACCAACTTGTAGGAATGCCTGCACCCAATTGGAAAAGGTTTTGAACGGGGACCCCTTGGCGCTTCTCCCAGGTGAGGCAGTTTTCCTACTTTTGCAACTGACGGTACTCACTGGCAAGCTGGAACACAGCAGCGATGGCTTCTTCCCACCACTGGGTATCCTGGGAAATAATGGGCAGCTCTACCAATCCCAACACGAAGAGGAGCTGACCGGCTGTCAAGGCCACGGTGGCAATCAAATTGCAGGCACGCATCATGTCAAATTGCACTGCGGGGGGGGGGAACAATTGTGAGACAGAAACCTGTTAGTTAGCAGGAACAGGACTCTCCCATTTTCTTTTTTTAACTCAACACAAAGTGGCACCAAAGGATGCTCTAAAAATCAGGACTTGGATACACACAGTTGTTGTTGTTAGTTGCGAAGTCGTGTCCGACCTATCGCGACCCCATGGACAACGTTCCTCCAGGCCTTCCTGTCCTCTACCATCTTCTGGAGTCCATTTAAGCTCATGCCTACTGCTTCAGCCCCCTCATTCTCTGTCGTCCCCTTCTTCTCTTTATTTATTTATTTATTTATTTATTTATTTATGAGACTTATATACCGCTTTAAGTGCAAGCTCTCTCTAAGCGGTGTACACCAGTAAGCAATGTATATATATATATATTTACATTGCCCCTAACAATCTGGGTCCTCATTTTACCGACCCCGGAAGGATGGAAGGCTGAGTCAACCTTGAGCCGGTGAGATTTGAACCGCTGACCTGCTGAACACAGTCAGCTAAAGTGGCCTGCAGTACTGCACCCTAACTGCTGCGCCACCTCGGCTCCTCTTGCCCTTCATCTTTCAGATACACAGTATATAAGGTGAAAAATGCCTCTAACACTTAGAGATTTTTTTTTCCTGGTGTTTTGGGAAGGTACTGCATAGAGATCATCTTCCTTAATCCATCAGTATATTAGTTTGAGAGGCATTTGAGTCCCTTGTCTATTGCAATGCTCCTGGCTATAGTAGAATACAGGTGGTCCTTAACTTGCAATCATTCATTTAGTGACCGTGTAAAATTAGAATGGCACTGCAAAAAGTGACTTACAACTATTTTTCACACTTGCAACCTTTGCGGCGTCCGCAGGATCATGGGATGAAAATTCAGAGCGTTGGCAGCTGTCTCATACTTACGACCGTTGCAGCGTCCCAGAGTCGCGTGATCCCCTTTTGTGACTTTCCGACGAGCAGAGTCCATCGGGAAGCCAGATTCTCTGGACAACCGGGTTACTAACTTAACTGCAGTGGTTCACTTAACAACAAGAGAGGCCACAAAGGTTGTAAAAATGGGGCAAAACCCGTTGAACGACTGTCTTGCTTAGCAATGAAAACTTTGGGTTCAGCTGTGATTGTGAGTCAAGGATTATACCACTTTACAAGGCCTTGGTAAGGCCACACTTGGAATACGGCATCCAGTTTTGGTCACCACGATGTAAAAAAGATGTTGAGACTCTAGAAAGAGTCTAAGGGGAGGGGAATCCAGATTTTGGCTTCGACCATGTACCTGCCCATCTATGCAACTTGAATAAAGATTCTTTAAGGTAAACAATGCCTCAAAGTTCTTTGAAGAGTTTCATCTGTTGGAACCATGACATTAAGCCAAAATCTCCAAACTTTCCAAACTATCTAGTGGTCCCGAGCTCCAGTCGCTGTCCCTAGACTTGGGGGATAAGCTGACAAAGATTTGGGGAAGATTTCATCATGGAGGAAGTTCTTGGAAGAGTTTCATCTGTTGGAACCATGATATTTGCCTTATGAAAAAAGCATCTTCGGGATTGACGAAGGGTGTAACTCAGTCTAAAGGGACTTGCTATAAATGAAAATATCCCCCAAAATAGAGGAGAAAAATAAAAGAAGAGTTACGCCGAGATATTGAGCATATTCCCTATTGCTCTGATCAATTTCCCCAGCTACTTTTGACCCTCTGTCACAGTCGCTACACCTTTAATAGAGAATCATGCTAAGCAGAGGTGAAAGTTACTATAACATCAATAGACTGGCTATCACTCTGGTTACTCTCTAGAAAACAAAAAAATCTAAAGAGAACCCAAAGGGTGACGTTGAGAAATTCTTATTTAACTTTGTCAGCCTCATAAACCTCTCAGAACTTCAAGCATTCTTCACACCAGACAATTATTCTCGGTAAGCATCATTCATTTTCAGCAAGTGCAATGTCAGCTACTGAAGCTGAAGCTCCAATACTTTGTCCACTTAATGAGAAGTGAGGACTCTTTGGAGGAAGACCCCGATGATGGGAAAGATAGAAGGCAAAAGGAGAAGGGGACGTCAGAGGTTGAGAGGAATAGATAATGTCCTCAACGCAATGAACGTGAATTTGGACAAACTCTGGGAGAAGCGGAGGGCAGGCATGCGGTGGTCCATGGGACCTTGAAGAGTCAAACACAACTTTCCAACTGAACAACAATAACAAAAATATCATCCAACAGAGGCGTTTTTTTACTTCCTAAAAGGCCCAGTTGTACTTTTGGGAGTCCTCTCCATGCCTTGAAAAAACATGAACATGCAATCTCCGAAGGATAATTGTTGTTGTTGTTGTTAGTTGCAAAGTCGTGCCCGACCCATCACGACCCTATGGACAGCGTTTCTCAAGGCCTCCCTGTCCTCTACCATCTTCTGGAGTCCCTTTAAGCTCATGCCTACTGCTTCAGTGACTCCATCCAGCCACCTCATTTTCCGTCGTCCCCTTCTTCTATTGCCCTCCATCTTTCCCAGCATTAGGCTCTTCTCCAGTGAGTCCTTCCTTCTCATAATACTTGGGTTTATTTTGAAAAGGAGAGACTTGTAAAGCAAACTTCCAGGCATTGTTCCAGAGCTTGGACATCTCCTGTCTGAAATACCACACGTGCATTTCTTTTTTTCATCATTTTTATCCCTCATGTTGCTCGCGGTTTGGACTTCAGAGGCTAATTTAAGAAATTGGAAGTTGACGGAATGCATCATCTATAGCCATCTATAAATGAATCATCTGCAGTCATTCATAACGAAGGGAGGAATCGTTTCACATAGCAATTGTTTTGAAACAAAATCATTGGTACCCCGTCACCTGTTTTCACAATCCATGCATTATTTGAGTGATATTTCGTTGTATAGTTTGATCATCAAGGGGCTGTCCTAAAGGGGGAATTTTATTTTATTTCTAGAAATAACATCATGTACCTTGATACCGCTTATATGGATATACCGAGGCTCTTAACGTGAGAACAGTGGCAGCTGATTTCTAGGCCGAAACAGCATCGGGCTCCTAAATCAGTCAGCCTATGTTCCTGACCTAAATTGGCTTTTCCCACAAGAGGAAAGAGTATATGTATGCAGTGCTTGAACATGAGCCAGGAATGTGTAAACATGGAGACACCACACCAAGAGTTATCAGATTTCAGTGGTCCTATCAATTGAATGAATCACCTAATCTGCCGTATCAAATCCTCTGTTTCCAGAGGGCTTGTGCAGATGGCTCTCGCTTTCTAATTGGAATACCGGGAAAGACAATCAATACGCTGTTAAAAGATATTGGAGAGGCAGCGCGGCATAGCGGTTAAGGCTTTGGACCGGGAATGGCAAGACTAATTTTAATTCTCCCTCAGTCATGGAGGCTCACTGTTTTTCAGCCTACCGTGCCGCCAGAATGGTTGTTGCGGGGAAAAACAAGAGGAGAGGCTGTGACGTTCGTTGCTTTGCACTATGGTGCTGGAAAAGACTCCTGTGAGTCCCCTGGACTGCAAGGCGATCAAAGCGGTCAGTCCTAGAGGAGATCTATCCCGACTGCTCTTTAGAAGGCCAGATCCTGAAGTTGAAACTCAAGTACTTTGGCCACCTAATGAGAAGGAAGAACTCACTGGAGAAGAGCCTGATGCTGGGAAAGATGGAGGGCAAGAGAAGAAGGGGACGACAGGGAATGAGATGGCTGGATGGAGCCCCTGAAGCAGCAGGCGTGAGCTTAAATGGACTCCAGAAGATGGCAGAGGACAGGAAGGCCTGGAGGAATGTTGTCCATGGAGTCGCGATGGGTCAGACATGACTTCGCAACTAACAACAATAACAACAACACAGGTGTCTTTGACTTACGGCCATAATTGAGCCAAAATTTTCTGTTGCTAAGTGAGACAGTAGTTAAGTGATCTTTGCTCCATTGTACAATCCTTCTTTGCCCTAGTTCTTAAGTGAATCAGTGCTGTTGTTAAGATGATAACACGGTTGTTAAGTGATCCTGGCTTCCCATTAACTTGGCTTGTTAGGAGGTTGCAAAAGGTGAGCACATGAGCCCGGGACACTGCGACTGTCATAAATATGAGTCAGTTGCCAAGCATCCAAATTTTGATCATGGGGATGCTGCAATGGTCATAAGTGTGAAAAACGATTGTAAGTCTCTTTTTTTCAGTGCTGTTGTAACTTCGAACAGTCACCCAACAAATGGCTGGAAGTCCAGGACTAACTGTACATTTAATAACCAACAAATTAGACATCTTTCCTTGACGTTCTCCTCTCCAACAGACCACTCTCCCCACAGCTTTTTCATGCAATGTCACAAGGAAGTGATATTTTTAAAAGTCTCAAATAGGTCACGTAAGCAGTGTCTGAAATTAAGCTGGGACTTCGGCGGCAATCATGCATGGTCCTAAATTGTGGCTTGTGTAACCGTGGCTCGTTGAATGAAACAGAACCGTCTGGGTTCGCCCAATAGTTCAACCACAAGCCAAGTTCAAAAAGCAAAGATGGGTGACTTCACCACAACACTCTAAGCCAAAGATAAACAAGCCATGTCATGGCTTAGATTAAGCCACGCGAAGTAGGTATTGACGAAGAGCAAAAGACGAGCTACTTAAATCTGGGCTCCTTCAAAGCTAGGCCTTTGCAGGAGGAGAACTTTGGTTCTCTGAAAGTTGGTTTCTTCCTTTTTGGTCTAAGAAGACATGAACCTCCAACAGTCTGACATTTTGGATAATTCCTCCGGGTTTGCTTTTTTTTTTTGGCCTGGCTGTTTTCCAAAGTCTCTGAGACATGGCTAATAAATCCCAACATTATCTCTGGTCTGCTGCCTCTGTAAACATCTCTTTCTTTCCCATTCCCACACAGAGCTGCTCTGCCTTTGGCCTGGCTCTCTCCCCCCCCCCAAACTTCATCTGGGAAATGTATTTCTGTAAATCATATAATTCAACTGGACAGGTGTTTATATTTAGCACTCCCAGCAGATCACGTAGTCCCTCTTCGCTTCGGACCACTCCCCTCTACTTGAACGCTTGACCCAAAGAGCTATAATAAGGCCCGGCCTGTGTTGCTGCACCTCCTTGCCCAGCCTGTAGGAAACAAGCTTTCTACCGCCTGCTTCTTTCCTCTGTCTTTGAAAGAGACTTTCACGCCCTTGGCTCCTGGACCCTTTTTATCACGCCTCTGCTGCTACTGCTTGCAAAACTGTCCCCAGTACTCTTGTAGTTTTGGGCTGTGAATAGGATTCCTTTGCAACCACAGCCATCGGTCTGAGCACATCACTCACTGCAAGAGTGTCTAGAGCAGTGGTTCTCAACCTGTGGGTCGGGACCCCATTTGGGGTCGAACGACCATTTCACGGGGGTCGCCAAACAACGCCCTTTTCCTTAGCTGTGCTACTCCCTTTTATTCTATTGGCTTTTGAAAGCCAATAGAATAGACTCTCTTGAATAGAGTCTAATTCTATTGGCTTTCGAAAGCCAATAGGAATTGTCCAGGCTGTCTCTGCCCTGCTGAGCCCGCCAAAAGTCCCATTCTGCAAACGTTGCTGCACCAGTTGAGTAGTCCTCGACTTACGACCTGTTGAGTAGTCCTCGACTTACGACCGGTTGGGGGGTCACGGCATTAAAAAGGTTGAGAACCACTGGTCTAGAGTACCAGTCTTTGGACAGCCACCACTTATTCATGACCACTAGGAAAGCTCTGGAGAAAATAAGCAACAAAGAAAAGAAAACCACCAACGAGCAGCAAAGATGATCTGGGGGCTGGAGGCTAAAACGTACGAAGAATGTCTATGGAGATTTTCAATCCTCCGGATCATAGTTATCCCAAAGGCGCTTTTTCACAAGGCAACTGGACTTCCTTGCTTTGCTTTGAAGAATATTCCACTTCTCCTCCACTCAGAGCTGAAGAAGCTTCTTGGATGAGAAGCAAAACATCTTCAAAGAAAAAAAACAAGAAAGTCCAGTTGCCTTGTGAAAAAGCACCTTTGGGATAGGAAGAACGGTTACAAGAATTGGGTCTGTCTAGTTTAATAAAAAGAAGGGCTCGGGGTGACGTGATAGCAGTCTTCCAATATCTAAGGGGCTGTCACAAAGAAGAGGGGGGGGGTCAACCTCTTCTCCAAGGCACCTGAAGGCAAGAAGCAAGGGATGGAAATTAAATCAAGAAGAGAAGCAACCTGGAATTAAGGAGGAACTTTCTGATAGTTAGAACAATTCATCAGTGGAATGGTTTGGCTTCAGGCATTGTGGGTGCTTCATCACTAGAGGTTTTTAAGAAGAGACTAGACAGCCATTTGTCTGGGATAGTATAGGGTCTCTGCCTGAGCAGGGGATTGGACTAGAAGACCTCCAAGCTCTCTTCCAACTCTCTTCCGTTCATTGTTTGTCCAATTTACAGGTCGTCCTTGACTTACAGCTACAGCTGAGCCCCAAATTTTTGTTGCTAAATGAGACTAATGGGATTTGTAAACTGCCTGGATAGCTTCTGCACGAGATTGTCCATGCAACAGACAGCTCTGGTTTTGAGAAGCAGTAAGCCTGGCTTAGTTGCCGTAGTCACACTGCTCCAGACCGATCGTGGCACAAAAACATGAACTTTTATTAACTTATAGAAACCGTCAAAAATAAGGAAAAGATGAGGCGTTGAAAGTTCTCTCTCTTAGAACAGGGCTCTCCAAACTTGGCCGCTTTAAGACTTGTGGATTTCAACTTGGCATGGCTGGCCAAGGAATTCTGGGAGTTGAAGTCAACAAGTCTTAAAGTTGCCAGGTTTGGAGACACACACATACCCCCATCTTAGAAAAACGAGCAAGATCTCATCAAAGTTTATGAAATAACTGGCCAAACGTAGGAGAAAAAGAGGCATTTCCCTCACCATTACCTAACTGAATGCTCTGGAGAAGTTCCAATTCCAGTGCCTGGACTGCAGATCCGAGATGGATGCACATTGTGTTTGAAATTCACTATCTCAAAATATGATGTGTCTTCTAGCTCAGAAGGCTTGAGAAGGAGAAGAGTCGATTTTGTGAAGTTAGAGCTTTCCTGTCCAGACGCAGTAATAAGCTACCAAATAGTGGTTCTTGCAAAGCAGTAACTGAGAAAAAGCTGTCATTTCCCCCTGGTTTCTGTGGAGCCTGGTAGGACATTATGGGATGCAGAATAATGGATGAAATTGACTCTTAAAATGTTCCAGCGGCGTCCATTTTCCTCTTCTTTTCCACGATCAACCGCAGACCAAAAGCCAACTATTCTTCACTCTAATCATCTTCACATTCTCTTTAATTGCTGTGATAGAAAACAGCTTTCTCTGGCTAATTTCTCTGGGTTGTAGCTAATCCTTCTGTTTATAAAAAAAAATCATTCAGTAAAGGCACACATGCTTCTCCAACAATATTGGCAATTCTTGAGTAGAATTGTTGGATTCTTGAGTTGAGAGGCTGGCCGTGCGCCAGTCATTCTAATGGGGCCATAATCAGGATAGAAGAATTTTTCCAGCCACGAGAACTAACCAAAAACTACAAAAATAGTGATCTCTCTCTCTTTTACCTCTCTCTCTTCTTTCTTTTCTCTCTCTCTCTCTCTCATCTTTCTCTCCTCTTTCTTTCTCCTCTCTTTTCTCTCTCCTCTCTCTTTTCTCTCTCTTTCCTCTCTTCTCTCTCTCTCTTTCTCTCTTCTCTCTCTCTTCTTTCTCTCTCTTCTCTCTCCTCTCTCTCTCTCTTCTTTCTCTCTATTCTTTCTCTCTCTTCTCTTTTTCTCTTTCTCTTCTCTCTTTCTTTCTCTCTCTTTCTCTCTCTCCTCCCTCTCTCTCTCTCCTCTTTTTCTCTCTTCTCTCTCTCTCTCCTCTCTCTCTCTCGTATTTCTGTTGCTAAGCAAGACAGTTCTTGGGTGAATTTTGCCTCGTTTTAAGACTTTTCTTGCCACAGTTATTCATGAATCTGGCTTCCCCGTTGACTTCGCTTGCCAGCAGGTTGCAAAAAGGGGACCTGTCACATGACCCCAGGACACTGCAACTGTCATAAATACATGTCAGTTGCCAAGACATCTAGATGCCCTCAGCTTCATCCTGACTAGCTCTAAAGCAGGTCTCTTGCTGTTTTGCAACCAGTGGGTTTCCATAACATATCCTTTCTTCTGAGCTACTTTCATACTTCACTGGGTCAATCAAGAAACTATTTGGTAAGGACAAGATTAGCAGCATTAAAGTGGAATGTGAGAACTCACAAGACTATACTTTTTTTTTAATCCCCCTGCGGTTAATTTTTGGCAGTTTTTTTGCATTTTAGAAAGGATCTCGGTCTTTGCTGAATATTAGTGTCTCGTGGCTTTAATGTATTTAGGAAACACCTAATTAAAAGCAAAAATGGGTCTGAGGGCCAGATTTCCAGTGATTGAGAAATTGATATCCTACCAAAAAAAGCAACACGTGAAGATTGCAGAGCTTCTTCTGATCACCGCATCCTGCTTTTCTTGAGAGAGAGTATGTGAACTCTTATCGATAGACATGTTTTCAGAATATGCAGTGGCAAATGTCTACACAATTCCGTAAACATACTTTTCTTCTCTTTTCTGCATTTTCTTGCTCTGGAGAACTAGCCAAAATCTCTAGGCACAGAGGCGGCCTCGTTTTTTTCACTGCTACTTTGGGCGACTCAAATCATTCCCCTCCTCAAATATCAAACAATATCACATTTGTACGATTATTTTATATTCTGGGATGAATTCTGACCCCAATGAGCACCAGTCCGAGATTGTGTTCGGATGAAAGAGCTGTGTGGTCAAGAGCGGAATCAGAGCTGTCTAAAAAAAAAGCAAAACCACATAGCAGAGAATTCTATCTCTGAAACATATTTGACCGTTATATTCTGGAAGGAAACTTGGAGGGATCCACTTCCTAGATTTAGTAAGGTCTGTTTGGGAAACAGGTGGGATGAGGTGGGGTGGGAAATTCCCAGGTAGCTCCCAGGTAGCAGATGACAAGGAGGGGATAGAATCAAGAGGGATAGAATCAAGATCACGTGAAGGGTTAATACCACTTTACAAGGCCTTGGTAAGGCCACCCTTGGAATACTGCATCCAGTTTTGGTCGCCACGATGTAAAAAAGAGGCTGAGACTCTAGAAAGAGTGCAGAGAAGAGCCACAAAGATGATCAGGGGACTGGAGGCTAAAACATATAAGGAACGGTTGCTGGAATTGGGAATGTCTAGTTTAATGAAGAGAAGGACGAGGGGGGACATGATAGCAGTCTTTCAATATCTCAGGGGCTGCCCCAAAGAAGAGGGAGTCAAGCTATTCTCCAAAGTGCCTGAAGGCAGGACAAGAAGCAACAGATGGAAATTCATCAAGGAGAGAAGCAAGCTAGAACTAAGGAGAAACTTCCTGACAGAACAATGGAATAGCTTGTCTCCTGTAGTTGCACTGGAAAGAGTCCAGAGAAGAGCAGCAAAGAGGATCAGGGGACTGGAGGCTAAAACATATAATGAACGGTTGTGGGAATTGGGTACGTCTAATTTAATGAAGAGAAGGACGAGGGGGGACACAAGGAAGAGGGAGTCAAGCTGTGAAAGGATGTCCTAAATTTTTGGGGAAGGATAGTCAGCGAGGAGCAGGCATTACTGGCTGAAATGGAGCAAAGAATTCGACTTGCTGGAAAGAAACTTCCTATATTGCTCTTTGAATAGGCTTCCCTAGACATTTTCCTCACCCCTTCCCACCCCTTGCCAAGTATTGCCACCTAGTGAACTGGAAATAGCACAACAAAAGGTCAAACTTCCCGTGTCATGGAGCTGAGTGTAGTTGTTCTCCAGTTTTTCCTTTTTAAAAAATAAATAAATAAATAAGGTACAGTCGAGAAGGCTGTAGCCTGCAGCAGATTTACAAAAGGAAAGAGATCAAGAGGGAAGAGTTTCATAACTGGTTGTTCTCTGTCATTCCCCCCCCCCCCGCAAAAATGACCCCTTTTATCCTCTCCCACCAGGAAGATTTTGCCAGGAGAAATCTTCCATCACGTTTGGTTTGTTTTTTTAACCAAGAGGTTGGACTGGGGGTGTGAACCCCACGGTTCCCGTCTTAACAGTGCCATATTTGGATTGCAAGCCTAAAATGAAACAGCCAACCTCACCGCGATGAAGGATTAAGGATCATTTAGTCCAGTGCTTCTCAACCTTGTCGACTTTAAGGGGTGTGGACTTCAGCTCCCAGAATTCCCAAGCCAGCATGCTTGGGGAATTCTGGGAGCCAGAGTCCCAGTAGTATCTTAAAGTTGACAAGGTTGAGAAACAGTGTCTAATCCAATCCTTGGATCAGTGCAGGGATCAGCTACTACAGCAAATCCTCTGTTAAAGCTTTTGCTGATGGCTTTAAATCAAAATAGATGCTTGCAAACTGGTTCATTTTATCTAGCTTTGAATACCGCATTCACTCTGCCTCCTGTATCTTCTGTGTCTTTCTCCATCTCTTGTAGCCCAACTGTGTTATTTTTCTGGACCCGACCTCTCTTCATTAGCTCCCCGAGTATCTTTCTTGCTTCACTGAAGCTTCTTCTGAAGAGAGAGAAAAGCCTATGGCCCTCAGCCCTTTCCAGACCGAGCCCCGATGGAGCAAATATTTCACAGTCCGCCTTTTAGTTTTTCAGGTGCAAAGTTTTTAGCAAAGTGTGCTGCATAGCAGACCCAGCGTCTTTGGAGATGCTCAGTCATGATTGTCCCAAAGGTGCATTTCCCAAAAGCAACTGGACTGTCTTGGGTTGTTGGGTTTTTGTTTTGTTTTTGTGCCTTGAAAACGTTTCACTTCTCATCCGACAAGCTGCTTCTTCAGTTCTTCAGAAGCAAAATGTTTTCAAGAAAGAAAAAAAAAACCACTCAAGAAAATCCAGTCGCCTTTGAGAAAAGCACCTATGGGACGTGCCTCACGGACCACTTGTAAGACCGAGTCGAGAATGACAAATGCGAAACGAGACTTACGTTTGACAGTATTTCGGGACTCCTGAAAGCCAGCGGGCTCTGAACCCCAGCCCAGGGCTTCGCATTCATGCTCCACCCCTTGCCCATGCTTGGCACCTGCGCCCACACCTCCTTTGCCCTTCTCTGCCAGCCAGCACATCTTCCACAGCCCCACGCTGCGTTTACGCCCATCCTCCAAGGTCTGGTACACCCAGTTGGGACTAAAGGCAGCCGCATTGTTGAGAATCAGGGACACCAGCGCTACCAACACGGCTGTGGCTATCAGTTTCTGGACTGTCATATCTGACGGTCACCCAACGCCGGCAGCCACTCTTGGGAGAAGATCCAAGCGTCCCCAAATCAGCTGCAGGACATTGAATTGGGTCTGTCGGTGGAAGGGCAGGTGCAGGAGCGCGTTAGGAATGGCTAGAGTACATCGCCATTCATTCTCAAAGTCAGCTGCTGGGAAGTTTCTGGCCGCACAAAGACCCACGAGGCAGAGAGGAGAAATCCATGTGCAAAAGAAGGCAAGAGCGAGGCTTCCAGATTGCTCGTTCGTCCTCAGGGCTTGCTTTATCCACCTTCCTCCCCTTTGAGTAGGACCAAGCTGGTGGAGAGTTGGAAGTTGAGGAGGCGCATTCTTTCCGACACCCAATTTGCAAAGGGTCCGACGACCGTAGGCAATGGCTACGGGGATGGAGTGGTGTTCTCGGACAGCCGAGGCCCAAAATGCCTCTTGAAGGCTGTCCGTCCCTTCAGCCTTCTGGCGCGCAGATGTGGGAAGGAGCTGGGCCCTGCATGAGAGGTGTCAAGACCCCAGAAACGCTTTTGCCGTCACCCGAATTTCTCAGAACGACTCCAGGAGGGTCCTCGGCTTCAGCGCTTTGTGCCAAAGCCAATCCCCAAGAAAGAGAGATGAAAGGCTTGCATCCCCAAGGAAGAGTCCTGCCAAGCTGCAGAGTGTGTATTCCCAGGGATTCTTCTCCACCGCTGCTTGCTCTTCCCTCCCCGATGACGGAGCCCGCACACTGCCGGAGCAGGAAAACAGAATCCTTGCTGCAAGGAAGTTTTTTCTCTCTCCCCCCCCCCTCCTCTCCTATCTGTCCATGAAAAGGAAACGGTTGTTTGCGCGGCTGGTTTTGGTGAAACCGCAGGGCGTAGCCGATTGCAACCAACCGACAGGGCCACTGCCACGGCCCTCTCCGATGTGAACAGGATGTGTTTCCTGAAAGGAAAAGTCAAAGACAGACTTCTAAAGTCCCGTCTCTTTCTCTCCCCACTCCCAGCCACCCTCCCTCCCTCCCGCCTCATTCCATGGCTGTCCTGCTCTTCCCCTCCTGGGCTTCCCAGAGAGAGGGGTTCATTCGGCAATACTCTGCCAGGAAGAATTGTTAGGATAATATTGTGTGGTGGTTAAAAAAACAACAAAACCTCTCAAGGATCTCATGGAAGGAAATAAATCCTCTGTGTGTGTGTGTGTGTGTGTGTGTGTGTGTGTGTGTGTCCTTGGTTGTTTTTTCTCGCAGACGTTTCATTACCAAAGTAGGTAACGTCATCACTGCTAGAAGGGAATGGGGTTTGCAGAGAGGAGGAAGGAGAGAAACAGGAGGAGGAGGAGGAGGAGGAGGAGAACTGTGGGGTCCTTGGTGCTCTCTGAGCTGGATGGTTTTCTTGCAGACGTTTCATTACCAAACTTGGTAACATCATCAGTGCTAGAAGGGAGTAGTAGGGTTTGCAAAGAGGAGGAAGGAGAGAAGGAGGTGGAGGAGAACTGTGGGGTCCTTGGTGCTCTCTGAGCTTGCTGGTCTTCTTGCAGACGTTTCAGAACCCACCCTAAGTTTTATCATCAAAAAATAGATCCTCCAAAATAAATCTTGCTGTGTTGTTAATCCCTTAGGTTTGGGATTCAAGGTTTTTGCAACCCATCAAATCTAACTTGGAAAACTGGGAGGGTTGAAGCACGCAAAATACCTGGGTCTCTTGCTGGGCTTATTCTTAGTTCAGTACTAAGAACAGTGTGAAGAATATTTTGCTTTTTTTTTTCTTCTTTTGCTTACCACAACAAAAATAATCAGAATTGGGGTATTCTGGACAACAGTGCAGAAATTTGTTTCTTGGATGAGATGGAAGGATCCAATAGGGTTATACTTCCAAGAAAAAATTAGCATTTCTAGGAAATGGAGTTCTACTCCTGCCTTAGGCATGAAAGCCAGCTGGGTGACTTTGGCCAATCACCAGGAGACGGTGAGTTCTAGTCCTGCCTTAGGCATGAAAGCCAGCTGGGTGACTTTGGGCCAATCACCAGGAGACGGTGAGTTCTAGTTCCACCACTCTCTCAGCTCAACCCACCTCACAGGGTTACTGTTGTGGGAAAAATAGGAGCAGGAAAGTTGCTGTATGTTCGCAGCCTTGAGTTATTTATAAACATAATAAAGATGGGCTATAAATGAATGCATTTCATAGAAGAAGGCTGAATGATTGGTAGAAGCAGGAGTCTTGCAAGGGCTCCCCTGGATACAATTTCTAGCTGCTATTCAGGACTTGACAACGAAGGTTTTGTGATCCTGACGCTCTTCTTCTTTTATCGATTTCTGGAAACGGAAGGGGAATACTGCTTAGGCCTCCAGAATTTTTTTTTTTTAACAACTCAGAAAACCTTGAAGTCCACCAAAGAGGTCTTCGGTACGTCTTCCGTCCTGCTAGTGATCCGACAGGATGAGTCTTTTCCTTCTCTTGTTCCTGTCTTCCCCTGGAGGGAAACAGGTGGGTTTGGGATGATGTTGTTTGTCCTGCTTCGCTTTACAGAAAACTTGAGTTCCCTCTGCACGTTAAACAAATCCTTCTTTAAGGTTGGAACCTGAGCCCTGAAAATAAGTTGCCGTGTGGGTCCCCCTGCAAAAGCCCGTCTGTACAGGCAGCCCTCCATTTACAACCATTCGTTTGGTGACCGTTCACAGTTAGAGCGGCACTAAAAAAAGCGACTTACGACTGTTCTTCACACAGCCGTTGCAGCCTCCCCACGGTCACGCACGCAAAACTCAGGTGCTTGGCCACTGACTCATATTTATGACGGTCGCAGGGTCCCCGGGCGGGAGGGGCCAGGTGATCCTCTTTTGCCACCTTCTGATCAATGGGAAGGCCCGATCCACTTAACAGCCCTGTTCCTAACTTAACTGCACTGATTCGCTGAACAATTGTGACCCGAAAAGTTGTTAAATGGGGCGAAGCTGGCTTCATCATCGCCGTGCTTAGCGGTGAAAATTTTGCGCTCCGTTGGGGTCGTAAGTGGAGGGCAACCTGTGCTCAAGCCCCTAACTCAGATTGTTTATTGATGGATGATTACAGTTGTAATAAGATCCTCAGTATGGCCCACATTGGGATCCCCTGACTTTATCCTCACAGGTTGGGTTGAAAGATATGGACCAATCCGAAGTAACCTGGTGGATTCCACGGTCGAGTAGGGACCTGAGCATGGACTAAGCTGTGTGTAAGAATCCTGGGAGCTGAAGTCCACTCATTTTAAAGTTGACAAGGTTGAGAAACACTGTCTAGCCCAGGAGTAGGCAACCTTCGCTCTTTTATGACTGGTGGACTTCAACTCCCAGAATTCCTGAGCCAGCGTGGCTCAGCTTGGAAACCTCTCTCTTTCCCCTCAGCGTGGCTGGCTCAGGAATTCTGGGAGTTGAAGTCCACAAGTCATAAAAAAACCAAGGTTGCCTACCCCTGTTCAAATGCCTGAATTTTGATCGTGTGACCGTGAGGGAAAAATATCTACATATTTAAACCAGAGGTCTTCAAACTTAGCCCTTTTATAACTCGTGGACTTCAGCTCCCAGAATTCCTCAGCCAGCATGGCTCAGCTTGGAAACCTCTTTCCCCTCAGCATGGCTGCCTCAGGAATTCTGGGAGTTGAAGTTCACCAGTCATAAAAGAGCCTCGGTTGCCGACCCCTGTCCTAGGCACAGGATTTAGACGGGAGGGGCATGTCTATATGGACCCTGCACAGGGTGGACAGGTTTTTCTGTATGACTGACTCACCTGAGGAGTTGGAAGTGGCACTGGGGGGAAAGGTCTTCTTGTGAAGCACAGTCTGGTTGCGAGCACAGCCTGGGCTCCTGGTGCTAATGGCAATCACCTTCCCGGGAGGGGTCAAAGCATGTTCCTCTTGAATGAGCTTGATAGGGGATGTCACAACGGAATTCATTTCAACTCCCAGCTGGCTGGGGAATTCTGGGAGTTGAGGTCTAACCCATCTTCAAGTTGCCAAGCTTAAGAAACACCAATTTGGTGGGTTCCAAACTGGGGGAGCTCTCCTTACGCACGGGGTGCTTACGTACGGCATTTTACGGAGCCGTTTTGCAGTTCAAGATGCAGAATTCATACCACAAGGACATCAGCAAGTTCTTCTTAAATTCAGAACAAAAGAGGGTGATGTGCGCCCTTCCTCCACTGCATATGGTATTCATTAGAACAGCAAGCTGGAGTTGATGAAGGACAGATGTGAGGTAGAGTTCCAAAGATAAACTCAGGAAATTCTCCGAGTTTGATATAAGGGGGGAAGGGGTGGAAAGTTTATGGCTTTACATTTTTTTTTCTCTCGCTCAAAGCACTGAACGTAATATGGGCGTGAACACAATCAGCCTTTGATGAGCCTGGGCAGTGAAAAGAGCAGTCTGTTGAAGGTCCCAAAAAGTCCGGGAGTTGGATTGAGTCTTGGTCTTACGTAGAACAGACTCAATTGAAGCCAGTGTAACAAGCTAGCCTGGCTAACTTTGACCCATCGAGTTAGTATTATGTCTCTGATCCTATGTCTTGGCTGGGACAACGCTCTAAGCCAGGGGTCTTCAAACGGGGCAACGTCGAGACTGGTGGACTTCAACTCCCAGAATTCCTCAGCCAGTCAGGCTGGCTGGGGAATTCTGAGAGTTGCAGTCCGCACGTCTTAAAAGTTGCCAAGTTTGGAGAGCCCTGCTCTGAGCTATAGAGGGTTTCTACAGAGGTCTTGTCTCCTGTTCACACATCCATATTCTTGACGGTCTTCCATCGCTCGACTTGGATCCTGTGCCTCCTCCTTGCATTCTCTAGCGAAACTGTCTGGGAGAACGTGGCCCACCTGTGCATGAAGAGCTAAAGACCAGATGCTTGGTTTGCACATCACATCATTAAGCTATGGTCCCTGAAAAGGTCTTCTCTCCTGCAGAAGGTCGAGTTCACACCTCCGTCTTCCTGAAGGTCTTCATAATCTAACCGGGACCACGTCCCTTCTTCTTATATCCTGCAGTGAAGCCGTCTGGGAGAACATGGCCCGCATGTGCGTGAAGACCCAAAGGCTGGACGTTGCCAAAGTCTGCCTGGGGAACATGGGCCATGCACAGGGAGCCAAGGCGTTGCGGGAGGCTGAACAAGAACCGGAGCAGGAAGCCAGGGTGGCCATGTTAGCCGTCCAGCTGGGCATGTTGGTAAGTGAAAAAGCTTTTCTCAGATGATATGATAAGATAAGATAGGATAGGATAGGATAGGATAGGATAGGATAGGATAGGATAGGACAGGACAGGATGGATAGGATAAGATAAGATAGGATAGGATAGGATAGGATAGGATAGGATAGGATAGGATAGGATAGGATAGGATAGGACAGGACAGGACAGGACAGGATGGATAGGATAAGATAAGATAAGATGATAGAATAGGACAGGACAGGACAGAATGGATAGGATAAGATAAGATAAGATAAGATAAGATGATAAGATAACCTTTATTGTCATTCTTTTACTGTGGGCACAACGGCACACATCAAAAACGAAATTTAGTTGCCCGCTCTCAAAGTGAAACACATGCATGACATACACCTAAACATACTATGAACCACATATGTATAGACCCACACCCCTCCGTATGCGTAGCAAATAAATATTAAATACTGTCCAGTTTGAATATATAATGGAAGGAGGAAGCTTGAGAGTTTACTTTACTTTATGGATTGATTCACTTTATATGCCACCCCTCTCCCTATCCAAAGTGTCTCAGAGCAGCTCACAAGGCAGGTAGTCCTCAACTTAACAACAATTCACTGAGGTGACCGAATTTACAATAGCACTGAAAAAAAAGAGACTTAGGACTGTTTGTCATACTTACCACTAGTGCAGCATCTCCACGGCCCCCTTGATCAAAAGGGGGATGCTTGACAACTAAAATAAAAGCGGATTGGCTTTTACAGGTAGTCCTTGATTTACATCAGGGGTCTTCAAACTTGCCCCTTTTATGACTTGTGGACTTCAACTCCCAGAATTCCTCAGCGGTGCCTGGCTGAGGAATTCTGGGAGTTGAAGTCCACAAATCATAAAAGAGCCAAGTTTGAAGACCCCCGATTTACATCCATTGCTTAATGGCCATCTGAAGTTACGACGGGACTGAAAAAAGAGGCTTCTGGATGTTTTTCACACTTAACGACCGTTGCAAGCATCCCCCTGGTCATGCAACTTATGTCCAGATGCTTGACAACTGGTTCATACCTATGACAGTTGCAGGGCTCACGTGATTTCCCTCTTTGTGATCTTCTGACAAGCAAAGTCAATGGGGAAGCCTGAGTCACTTTATGACTGGGTTACTAAACAGCGGCAGTGATTCAATTCACCACTGTGACAAGAAAGGGACAAAGCTCACTTTTAAAAAAAACTGTTTCGCTTAGCGACAGACGTTTTGGCCGCAACTGGGGTTGTTGGTCAAGGATGGCCTGCGTTTTGCGTCTTTTGCCAATGTCACCTCGGCTGATTGAATAAATATATCTCCCTTGCTTGGGCTGACCTTCAGGTCAAACGCGCTCTGCCCTCCGTGGCTTTTATCTGAGCCTGATTATTATTCCCACCCACTTTTACGCCTCTGGCATCCAAAGCCTTTCCTTCAGGGTCAAACATCCAAGGCCTGTTCAAGGGTGTCTGCAGTTTACCCAGCCCCAGTTTTTTTCTGCTGGGAAATGGTTTCCGAGATAGCCGAGCTTCTATTCCAATTGATTGGCTTCCTAGAGCATCAGGAAGAGCCGGAGCTGGCCGTGTGGACGCCCCCTTGTTCTCGAAGTGACCTGCAGGTCGGCTGGCTTAGTGCTTTTCTTGCTTTTATTTAAACATCCTGTTTCAGTCATAATGATTCTATTTTGGGCGTAGGTTCCTCCGATTCCTCCTGTAATTAACCCTTGCTCAAGTGTCAGAACGCACCGTTTGAACAAGGTGCCCTTGTTCCTTTTCCCATATGTGCGGAATATTTGTAGCTCAGGGTTAAAATGAAGGGTTCCTTGGTGCTCTCTGAGCTGGGCTGTTTCCTTCCAGACATTTCATTACCAAACTAGGCAACATCATCAGCACAAGCACTGATGAGGTTGCCTAGCTGGGTAAAGAAACGTGTGCAAGGAAACAGCCAAGCTCAGAATGTACCAAAGAACGCCTTAGTCCTCTTCGTTCAAGTAGGATCTCAGAGAATGTTTTCATTACGTGGGAAAGAATTTTATAGATGGTGATAGCAATAGCACTTTGACTTCTGTACCGCTTCACAGTGCTTTACAGCCTTCTCTAAGTGGGTTACAGAGTCAGCCTCTTGCCCCCAACAATCTGGGTCCTCATTTTACCGACCTTGGACGGGTGGAAGGCTGAGTCAACCTTGAGCCAGTCAGGATCGAACTCCTGGCTGTGAGCAGAGTTAGCCTGCAATACTGCATTCTAACCACTGTGCCACCACGGCTTAGATAGCAATAGCATTTAGACTTATATACCACTTCATGGTGTTTTACAGCCCTCTCTAAGTGGGTTACAGTGTCGGCCTGTTGCCCCCAACAATCTGCGTCCTCATTTTACCAATCTCGGAAGGATGGAAGGCTGAGTCCACCTGGAGCCAGTGATGCTCGAACTGGTGGCAGTCGGCAGAGTTAGCCTGCAATACTGCATTCTAACCACTGCGCCACCACGGCTCCTAACGATAATGATGATGATCCTTGCGTTCACAGCAGCATCCCTCACTTCCAGCTTTCTGATCTCCATTCCAGGAGGATGCCGAGCAGTTATACAAGCAGTGCAAACGCTACGATCTTCTGAACAAGTTCTACCAGGCTTCAGACCAATGGCAGAAAGCCATCGAGGTAGCCGAGACCCAGGACCGCGTGCACCTGCGCACGACTTACTACAATTATGCCAAGCACCTGGAAGCCATAGCCGAGCGCAACTTTGCCATCACCTAGTAAGTGTTTGCAGGCTGCCATATGCCAGAGCTTGTCCACCTCTGACTCAGGACTCAGTCAGACTCATTCTGGAGTTTTCGGAATCTGGTTACAGCTGATTTTTCTATTAATTTACTGTTTGTGTATCTATTCAAGGGTTTTATGCTGCCTTGCCACTAAGGACTACGGATAAAAGGCACACCACTTCATGTTCCCAGTTCTGTCTCCCTAAACATTCTTATTTTCATACATGTACTGTATAAGACGGGGGGGGGGCAACCTTGGCTCTTTTACGACTGGTGGACTTCAATTCCCAGAATTCCTGAGCCAGCCACACTGAGGGGAGAGGGAGAGGTTTCCAAGCTGAGCCAGGCTGGCTCAGGAATTCTGGGAGTCGAAGTCCGCAAGTTATGAAGGGGCCATAGTTCCCCCATGCTAGCTGAAGAATTCTGGGAGTTGAAGCCCACCAGTCATGGAGGAGCCAAAGTTTCCCCCATGCTGGCTCAGGAATTCTGGGAGTTGAAGTCCACCAGTCATAAAAGACGGTTGTTGCCACTGTTGTTAAATGAATCGCTGCAGTTGTTAAGTTAGTAACACGGTTGTTAAGAGAATCTGGCTCCCCCTTCGACTCTGCTTGTCATAAAGTCGCAAAAGGGGGAAATCACACAACCCCGGGAGACTGCAACCGTCGTAAATACGAGTCGACTGCCAAGCGCCTGAATTTCGATCACGTGACCGCGGAGATGCTGCAATGAAAAACGGTCGTAAGTCTTCAGGGCCGTTGTAACTTTGAACGGCCGCTAAATGGATGGTTGTAAGACGAGGACCTCCTGCATGTGATGAAGGCGATTTGAGCCGAGGACCGGGCTCGGGTTGCCCTCCCGGGACTTCCACCACCCACGTGGCAATTTGAACCCGGGTGTCCCAAGTCATTGTCAGCAACGTTTAACATCCCATCTAAGCCAGCCAGACCTCAGCAATCTCTTCGCTTGGATTCCGGTTCTTCTCTTCTCTCTTGAGACCCTCTTCCATTTGTTGAAAAGGCCTCCCGCTGCGGTGCCTGATGAGCGCTTTGTTCTTGTGAGAGATCTCACAGGTCCAAGGAGCTGGAATTGTAAATACTCTTCATTCGCTGTAAATAGTCTTCACTCCTTGTAGAAATACTCAGCCTGGAACTAAACAAAACAGCTGCTTTTTCTCTCCCCCCCCCCCAATCACCCTGGCTTTCTGACCGGTTTCTCTTCCTACGCAGCTACGAGAAGTCCGACACTCATAAGTTTGAAGTGCCTCGTATGCTTTCCGAGGATCTGCAAGCCTTGGAGGCTTACGTCAACAGGATGAAAGATAAGTGAGTGTCCCCTTACCCAGGGGTTGCCAACTCCTGGTCTGTGGACCAGTACCGGGCCAAGGCATGCCAGGCCACACAAACAAGCAAAGCCCCACTACCTGCGGGATCCCTGTGTCTTTGCTCCCTAATGCAAGATTTGCTTCCACTGTCTATTAATAAATAGCTCCACACTTTCCAAAGGTGTCATCTGTCTGGATTCTGATTGATTGATATCCATCCTCCCTCCCACCCCTTGTTTTTCCTCCTGCAGAGGTTTGTGGAAATGGTGGGCTCAGTATCTAGAAGGCCAGGCAGACCTAGAAGCGGCTTTCAAATATTATGAGCTGGCTCAAGATTATTTTTCCATGGTCCGTATCCATTGCTTCCTGGGTAACATCCAGAAGGTAGGTTTGCTTTTCTCCAGATCCTTCTTCAGAGTCCCAAAAGTGCTATTTCAAGAGGCAGCTGGACTATCTTTGTTTCTCCTTGAAGGTGTTTCACCTCTCATCCAAGAAACTTCTTCTGAACTGAAGAAGCTTCTTGGATGAGAGGGGAAACTCCTTCAAGGAACTTCTTCAGAACTGGACAAGCTTCTTGGGTGAGAGGTGAAACTCCTTCAAGGAAAAACAAAGAAGGTCCAGTTGCCTCTTGAAAAAGCACCGTTGGGACAACCATGACCTGGATGACTGAGAACAGAGGTGCATGGTTCAAAGTGGAGAAAGTATTGGGTTTTCTGACCTTTTTGTTGTTGTTTAGGCCGCTGAAATAGCCAATGCGACCGGCAACTGGGCAGCTTCGTATCACGTGGCCCGTCAGTATGAGAGCCACGAGGACATCAAACAGGCTGTGCACTTCTACACCCGGGCTCAAGCATTTAACAACGCGATTCGTTTGTGTAAGGTACAGACCACTTTCCATCATCCCCGAGCTGCTTGAGGTTAATCTCGTAGACTTTCCGAGTTGTGCTGGGAGAACTGGACTCGCAATCTCCGCCCAAAGGTGGGAGGTTTCCACCCCAGGATGAGGCTGGAGACCCTCCTGAGCCCAGCAGAGCGAATGTCCCGAGAAGATCGCAGCAGGACCCACCATGACGGCTGGCGTGGCCGCAAAGGTCTCGTTCTTTTTGTCAAAGGGACAAAGTCCCACCCCGTGTTCTGCCGATGTTGCGATGTGTCTAGAAAAGGGATGGGATTTTTTTTATCATCTGACACCTCCCCACTCCCCAATTACTGGCAGTCCTCATTTAGCAACGGGCTTGTTTAGCAACTGTTGGGATAGGAATTAAAAAGTGACTTGTACGGCCATTCCTCCCACTGATGACCTTTGCAGGTTTGTAAAGCAAAGGGAAGCTCAAGTAAGCCGAGTCAGAGTTTTGTAAGGGAAAACTCGACATTGGGAAGAGCAAGGGGAAATCGCTGCTGCCTTTAACCAGGAAAGACCTGAAAGTGAAGCTGACTTTTGTTTGTCAAAAACCAGGAAAACCAGCTGGATGATCTGTTGATGAACCTGGCTCTTCTTAGTTCCCCAGAAGACATGATAGAAGCTGCCCGCTACTATGAAGGACGAGGAGAACAAATGGACCAAGCGGTGACGCTCTACCATAAGGTATCCCTTCACCCCAGGGTGGATGCAGAGTGAAGACTATAACAGAGCTGGAAGAGACCTTGGAGGTCTTCTAGTCCAGCCCCCTGTTCAGACAGGAAATCCTATGCCATTTCAGACAAATGGTTGTCCAGTCTCTTCTTAAAAACTTCCAGGGTTGGAGCATTCACCATTTCTGGAGGCAGGTTGTTCCACTGGTTAATTGTTCTCACTGTCAGGAAGTTTCTCCTTAGTTCTAGGCTGATTTTCTCCTTGATTAGTTTCCATCCGTTGCTTCTTGTCCTGCCTTCAGGCGCTTTGGAGAATAGCTTGACTCCCTCTTCTTTGGGGCAGCCCCTGAGATATTGGAACACTGCTATCATGTCCCCCTTCGTCCTTTTCTTTATTAGATTAGACACACCCAGTTCCTGCAACCTGGTATTTTTAGCCTCCAGTCCACTAATCATATTGCTCTTTGCACTCTTTCTAGAGCATCGGCCTCTTTTTTGTATCATAGGGACCAGAACCATGGCTGGATGATAAAAGCTAGAACAAGTCCTGCATCACTACGAAAGGACCTTCTCCAAGGGACAGAAGAGGCTGCAAAAAACATTTCTTCTCTTCTTTCGCAGGCCGGACACTTGTCCAAGGCTCTGGAGCTGGCCTTTGCCACCCAGCAGTTTGCAGCCTTGCAGCTGGTGGCAGAAGACCTGGATGAGAAGTCCGACCCGGCCCTGCTGGCTCGCTGCTCCGACTTCTTCATCGAGCATGCTCAGTACGAGAAGGCCGTCAAGCTTTTGCTAGCGGCCAAAAAGGTAAATGTCGCATTTCCGGAAAGAAGGCGTGACGGTCTGTGCCACGAATTGAAAACCTGTGCCGTGGTTTAGCTTTTCGAATGGTTTGCACAGAACAATCAAGGCTCTTTAATAAAAATAAAAATGTAGATGATAGATAGACAGACAGACAGACAGACAGATAGGCAGGCAGGCAGGCAGATGATAGATGGATGGATGGATGGATGGATAGATAGAACATTTCTCTTCCAAGCTGTTTCATTCTTCCTCAGAGATAGAAACATATGTTTGATATTCAAAGTCTAAAGTCAACCAAGAATGGTTTGGGGTTTGTTTGTTTTTTTTGCTTTCCTCCCTTGTTTTTTTCATTCCTCTGGTGCCTTTCTTATGCCAGTTTTGTCGCTTAATGCCCCAAATCTTGCACTTAGTAGAGATTTGGGTTCCTTCAGTCATGTCTCAACCTCCAAGGCAGTGCTAGAAATCACCGTGACTTCTCAGGGGTGGCCTACACCGAACAAGCCGGCCCCTGAAGTTGGCGAGTGTACTAAGGTGTTCTCCTCTTGCTGGAGGTCTCACCAACCCGGGTGTCAAGAGCCTGGGAAATCCGGAGATTCAGGCAGTTCAAATGAGTATAAAGATTTATTGCAGGCTTCTCTACAAGAATCTGACCAACTAGCGGTCAAGGGAAATGAGCGGGAGATAAGAATGGCATTCGAGGTGTGCTGGACTTAGATCTCTTGTGGACACGCAGGGACTCGTGACTTCTGATGCCTTTGACCCCTCCCTCGGGCTCAGCCTGGTCATCTCCTACATCGGGTGACTTGATTCCCTCCTCCTACCGTTTAGATGAGTTGGCTCTTGTCTCCCTTCCGTCCGTGTCCCAGTATCAGGACGCCCTGCAGCTTTGCCTGACGCAGAATCTGACCATCACTGAGGAGATGGCGGAGAAGATGACCATCTCTAAGGACTCCAAGCACCTTTCCGAGGATTCCCGGCGGGAGCTCCTGGAGCAGATCGCTGACTGCTGTATGAGGCAGGGCAATTACCACATGGCCACCAAGAAATACACCCAAGCAGGAAACAAGCTGAAGGTAAGGGTGGGAGAAGAAGAGCTTCGGGCCGTTTAATGAAATGCAGCCCAGCAGGTGACAGGTTGCTCCTCGACCTGGTACTGGTCCACGGACCGGGGGTTGGGGAGCCCCGGTCTAGAAGAGCCGTCTGCAGATTGCTCAGCACGTTCCAGTTCAGAAGGCTGAACTTGTCACCTTGCAGGATATTGATACAGGAGTAGTCAATGATTGGACCCAGTTCAGCTGTCATCTCAGAACATGACCTAAAGAAGAACCATGCTTGGGATCTTTATTGGATAGATGTAGTCATCAGAATAACAAAGTTGGAAGGGACCTTGGAGGTCTTCTAGTCCAACCCCTTGCTCAAGCAGGAAACCCATACCATTTCAGACAAATGGTTGCCCTGTCTCTTCTTTAAAACCTCCAGTGTTGGAACACCCAGCACTTCTGGAGGCAAGTTGTTCCACTGATGAATTGTTCATACTCAAGCTAGATGGTGTTTAGTTTTGACTTTTGGAATGGTGTCAGAACCATAGCTTGTGTGTCCTCTTTAATAAACCTTGTTTTGAACATACTGCTTTATGGAGGTTGAAAGATAATAGTGCCTTATAAGCATAACTGAAAAACTCGGTAGCTTTTGAGGTCCTGGCATCCTACCTGCTTGCTTGCACTGGCTGATGAGCAAGCAGCCTCAATTCTACACCCACACACACACACCCTGCTTATGCTGGTCTGCGACTGTAATGAAGATCTGATTTGACGCAACTCTACTCTTTGGTTGTGTAGGCCATGAGGGCTCTGCTGAAATCTGGCGACACGGAAAAGATTGTGTTCTTTGCTGGCGTCTCGAGACAAAGGGAGATTTATATCATGGCGGCCAATTACCTGCAAACCCTGGACTGTCGCAAAGATCCAGAGATCATGAAGAACATCATCAGCTTCTACACCAAAGGAAGGGCTCTGGACCTCTTGGCTGGCTTTTATGACTCCTGTGCGCAGGTGGGTGGGATCCTGCCTCAGAGACTCCGTTTCAGTTGCCCGATAGGAAGAGCACCCAAGAGCCCGCTCAGCTTTCCTTCCTTTCCAGGTGGAGGTGGACGAGTTCCAGAACTACGAGAAGGCCTTGGGAGCCCTGACCGAGGCCTACAAGTGTATGTCCAAGGCAAAGACACGGAGCCCAACTGAGCAAGAGAACAAGCTGGCACACCTACAGACCAAGATGGCCCTGGTGAAGAGGTTTATTCAAGCCCGAAGGTGAGAGGGAGCCTTGAGAAGTTCTTCTCAATCTTGGCAGCCTTCTCAACCTTGCGTGGACTTCAGCCCCCAGAACTCCTCAGCCAGCAGTGCTATGGCTGCCATGCCAGCCGCCAGGATATCAGGCAGTGCTGGCTGGGGAATTCTGAGGCTTGCAGTCCACCCATCTTAAAAGTTGCCAAGGTTGAGAAACACAGCTTTATGGTCCAGGTAATCCTCAACTTATGACCACAACTGATTCCACAGAGAAGAAAAAGATCAACCAAGGAACCATTGTGCCAATGATTAGCGTCTGGTGTTTTTTCCCCCCTGCCTAGACTTTACTCCGAGGACCCCAAAGAGGCCATCAGGCAGTGTGAGCTGCTCCTGGGAGAACCTGACCTTGAAACCACCGTCCGCCTGGGGGATGTTCTGGGATTGCTGGTGGAGCATCATTTGCAGATGCAAGAATTCCAGACGGTGAGTGTCTCCAGGGCCCAGAAGCCACTTAAATAATTCCCATTCAGCAGCACCCAGAGTCTTCTTCAGAACTGTACCACTGCAGATCCCGGCATATTTAGGCATAGGACTTCATAATTAACGGCTTCTCTCTGTTAAAAAAACCTTCCACATTCCTAGAATATTATTAATTTTACTGTTTATCCCTGGCGTTGTCTTGGGCAGGACAGGTTAATGATTCCCGACATTTTGAGTGCTTGAAAAGTAAACAAAATTACTACTGCTGTTACAGGTAGTCCTTGATTTAAGAGCCCACAATTTTGTTAAGTTGTGAGACTCATACCCCAGGCCACCGGATTCAATGTTATGACTTTTGCGGCATTTGTTCCTGATGGGGCGTTTTTTTGCCCTCATAGCATAAGCAAAAGCCCATTTCCAGCAAAACGTTAAAAATCAGTCACATTAACGTGGACCAGTGGCTGAGCACTCAAAATACCGCACGGAAAAATGGGGCTGACGGACATCAGAAGTTTAACTCTGGATCGTAAGTAGCTTTTGCAGTTCAGATTGTTAAGTAGCTTTTTCAATTCGGATCGTAAGTAGCTTTTTCTAGGTTTTTCTCTATGTAAAGATAGGGAGATTCCAGATACACGAAATCCCCCCCCCCCCGTTGTCTTTTGCAGATTTTTTTTTTTTTTGCTGAATCTCCCAGGTGAGTCTCCCATCTGCCCTAAATAATTGTCAGTCGTCGTCGGCAGTCCTGGGGAAGAGGTACGAATACAGTAATCCAGTAATCCGGGCCTTGCTGTGCTACCCATCCGATAGTATTCTGTTACCTCTTCTCCCCACCTAGATAGCTTGGGACAGAGGAAGTCAGAGGAAGCAATTATGTAGGGCCATCTGGAGATGATTCACACGCTTCCAACAGGAAGCATCCACATGGCCCACTTTCAAACAGGGAAGCCAGAATTACAGGCCAAAAGGAACGGCTGTTCTCAACAACCCCCCATGCTCTCTCGTGTCTGAGCGAAGAGATGACATTAAAAAATACAGCAAATTCAGGGCATGTTATGTGCCTCTTTTTTTTTTTTTGCTATCTATAGGAAGAGTTTGTAGTAAGACCGCTACGACGAGTGCCACCTCTTTCCCATTCCCATGGCTCTCCTGGATTATGGATGAAGGATTGCATAAATGCTTTTAGTATCGTTCTTCTGTAGGCCTTCATCACAAAGGCTTGTAGATTGTGGAGAAACTGCTTTATGGAGTTGCACGAATTGCAACTGTAAATAAATGTGGATGTTTAACTTAAAAAAAAAGAAAAAAAAAGCAATTCCATAGGTTGGGTTGGAAACCAATTTATGGGTTAGCCCAGGGGTAGGCAACCTTGGCTCTTTTATGACTGGTGGACTTCAACTCCCAGAATTCCTGAGCCAGCATGGCTCAGCTTGGAAACCTCTCCCTTTCTCCTCAGCGTGGCTGGCTGAAGAATTCTGGGAGTTGAAGCCCACGAGTCGTAAAAGAGCCAAGGTTGCCTCCCCCTGCCTGTTGTGTGAAGCCAGGCAATTGCCGATTGCTCTACCAACCGTGGCTTGGCTTGATGTCTCCTTTGTGCACGGACAGCTGCGTTGTTGACAGGAGAAATCAGTTCACTTCTCAGCTAAACACACCACAGGGTAGTCCTCGTTGTATGATTCAGGCCCAAATTTCTGTTGCTAAACAAAACAAATTAAGTGAAGTGAATCCAGCTTCCCCATTGACTTGGCTTGTCAGAAGATCGCTAAAGGGGATCCCATGGCCTCGGGACGCTGCAACTGTCGTAAGTACGAGCCAGTTGCCAAGCATCCAAATTTTGATCATGCGCTCCTGGGGATGCTGCAACGGTCGTAAGTGTGAAAAATGGTCATAAATCACTTTTTTCAGCACCGTTGTAACTTCTCTCACTAAGCAAACGGTTGCAAGTCGAAAGCTGGTGGAGGCATCTGCACCCACGTAGTTCTCTGGGTTTTGGGCGCAGACGGTAGAACGGCCTGTGAATAACACACACACACACATCCTTCCTCTCATTAGGCCTACCGGTACCTGGAAGAAATGCGGAAGAAAATTCCCTGCGTGAATCTCAACTACTACGTGACCCAGCAGACGGTCGAGGCCGTGCACCGAGGGCTGGGCATCCCCCTCAGCCGAAACACCGCTCCAGAGAGAGTTCGCCACAACAGCGTGGAGGACAAGGAGATCGAAGAAGTGGCCGATGAAGCAGAGCCCTCCTGAGCAGATCAGCGGAGAGTTTGGGCCCACAGCGCCGTTTTTCTGACGATGTTGTTGGGAGAAAGCCAATGGACTCAGCCTTGCTTTGTAAGCCCAGGCAGCAGTCAATCTTTGGAATCCGGCATTTGTTCGGCACTCCCAAAGCCACAGGTTTTACATTCCTTTTCAAACATTCAGAGACGGTTTCGGAGATATCTTCACCTTTGTATTAAATATTTTAGATACATGGCTCTCTTGCGTTGTTTTGTGCGGCCTGACATCTGAAGAACAAGAGGTTGGGAATGGCAGAAGAGTAATCAAAACAGCGGGCGTAAACTTAATTCCAGGCAACCTTAAAAGGCTCCAATCTGGGTCCATCACCGGACCAGAGGTTTAGTCTTCTGAGCTTTCGGACTCGTGCTGGGAGCCCATCCTCCTCGCTACCAGAATGTGTGCTTTGGGCTATTCTGTGTGTAGTATTTATGTGATGCCTGGTTAGATTGGTTGATTGGGGTGTTGATGGCTGGCTATTGGCTGTTGTTTCCTTGTGCTGCCAAATCCTTGGCTCCTAGATAAGCTGGTGGTAAATCAGCACTCCGCTTGGGTGATAAAGGGACCATTTCCTAGGCTTCAATCATTTCCCTGGCTGTTTTAGTACCTGCAAGCCGACAATCTTAGTAGCTGCGAAACTGAATGCACATCCTAAAAGGCTTTGCTGTTAAGTCGACTGAATTTGTCAAGAGGATCCTCTTGTACAAAATGGACCCTCTACAAAAACAGAGCCTGTCCCAGCTCAGCGTGGCCTTTAATAAACCTTTCTCCTTTATTTGGCTTGGGAAATACACTGCGCGGCTCCCCCATGTCAACACCCAGGAAAGGCATCATCAACTGCTGTTCTTGAAAGAGCATTGGGAAGCAGAGCACTGTGACCCATTCATAGGGAACAGGATTCAGACGTAATGAGCAAATGTGTGGGGTTTTTTTTTTCCCTCTGGGAAAATGTCCAGCAGTTCTAAAACTTTACTTTAGATTTTCAGTAAATTGGCCAAAACAATAACTGGGACCAAATACATGTCCGTTAGCAAAAGCATCTGTAGGTGGTAGGTGCCACACTAAGTCCAGCTGTCTCTGCCTTCCAGCTAGGTACCCATTGTCCCTTTCTCCTAAAGGCCTGGGGACATTTGTAGCCACCAGCTGCTTAGAGAACATCTTTAGGATCAAGCTGTCCTGTACTCCAGAAGATCCGTTTCAAGTTTTTTTTTCAAGTTTTCCATCAGTAGCAGATTCTGCAGTGCTAAATGTCTGCAGTCCCCATCTGGGTCCTTTTCCGCGACATCTATAAAAAAAAAAATAGGAAGAGACAGAGAAGAGTGAAAAACTGACTTGAGGAAATTCCTGTAAAGCAATAGTTCAACTGTCATGCAGACGAACAATAAACGGAAGTGAAGCTGGATGTGAAAAGGGTTTTCTTCATTTTAGACCACATTTTATTTAGCAACTTTTATTACAGTGTGTTCTTCCACTTACAACCATACATTCTTGGCACTAAGATCAAAAAAATTCTATTTTTTTCCCCCACCATTCTCCCTAGCCACATGGCTAAGTAAATATTGAGGATGTTCTGTTTTTCGGAAACATGGTTTTAAAATCAAAAATATATAAAAATTCTTATTGTTGGTTCTCCCATATATTTTTTTTTGCAAAATATTAGTCGGTATGTTGATTCTAGCATCCTTCCATGAAGATTTAGTTATTTATATTTCATATTTTGTCATCTCCTTCAAAGATTCCCTTGTAAGACATATGAGAGATGAGCGGTGGACTTCTACTTTTCATCACCCAGAGATGCCTTTTTAAAATTTTATTTACTTTAAATAAAGTAAGTCTGCAATAAGAACCTCCAAACAGCCATTCACAACCTCAGCGCAGTTTCTCCAGTTATGAAAAGAAATATGCCCTCCTTTGTAAGATGGGGCATAAATAATCCTTGGAAATATACACCAAAATAATAATAAAAAACCCACATATTACACAACACTGAATCCAATTCTTTTCTCCCCCCCCCCCCAGAGATCAAAATATGGGAACTGAATTCCCCACAATTGTAACACTTAAAAACAAGGAGAGTTTTCTGCAATTTTGAGGGAGGAAACATGTGGAAAATTTTTACAGTGTATTCCCTGAAACTTTAAACAAAATACAAAAAAAAAAAAATCCCTTTTCAGGTTAAACTCGTTCAGCCCACATGCATGAGATGGCCTCACTTCCTTTACTTCATTGCTACAAGAGGATGTTGGCTTGCTCTCTCAATCTTGGGCTACAGGCCATAGCTAAGGCAGCTGAAACTTGGTCAGACATTGGCGCTTTGAATGCTATACAGAAAACCTAAGAGAAATCACAATGATTGAAGTCTCCCTATTCTCCACCCACCAGGACACAGAGGCCACCATAAAAGCATCCTAAACTGCCCCAAGACAGGAGATTTGGAGGCAGGAGCAACTCTGTGTGTGTGTGTGTGTATGTGTGTGTGTGCGTGCAGCCTGGCATCTTTGTTACTGATCCGCTTGCAAAATGGAAATCAGGATATGAGACGAAAGAAGTCCAAAAAACTGTGAGGATATCCTGTGCGCAGAAGTCAAGCGTTCGACTCCGGCACCGGGTCAGACTGGGTACATGACTCACTCCCACGGCCTTGCTCTGTTGCTAAAGTGGCAGGAGATTTTGAGAACAGGGGCTAAGTGTGCATTAAAGACCATCATCCACAAGTGCCCCAAATAGCTGAAAGGCAAATTCACTCTGCTCTCTTTTCTGCCTCTATCTGTTTCTCTTGCAGCCTGGAAGCTCCTGTGAGAAACTTAAGTTTATTTTTTTCCAATTTCAGTTGGCACTGAACGGTTGCAGGGTTGTTCTAACACACTGCTGAGCAAAAACGTTCATCTTCCATCTTGGCTACGTAACAGAACAACAGACTTGCAAGAGACCTTGGAGGTCTTCTAGAACAGGGGTCCCCAATCCCCGGGCCATGGACCAGCACCGGTCCACAGCCCGCCGGGAACCAGGCCATGCAAGCGAGTGAAGCCCCTTCCATGGACGCTCCCTCCCCCAGGCCTCAGAAAAAAACGCCCTCAACAGAACCGGTCCGGGGAACCTAAAAGATTGGGGGCCGCTGTTCTAATCCAACCCCGTATCCATGCAGGAGATCCTATTTATGAATCTCACCCCACCCTCGAGACTAAACAGTTCCACCCAGATCATCTAATGCCCCATTTTTGCCCCGAGTCCTGACTGGCACCATGCAACTCTTTGCTCCTTTAACTCAGATGCAGTTTAGATATTGCTGACTAGGCAAGACCGGCCCAGAGACGGAGGAAACGCCCGTTTCTCTGTCATGTCGTGGGAAAGGAGGAATCTCGGGGGCCTTTTCCCTTTTAAGGGCACAGGACGTGGGCTCCCGAAGCAGGGGTCAAAGGACAGGCTTTGTCAAACGTTGCTTCCTCTCCAGGCCCCGTGGGAAGCCGTCTTGGTTTCTGTTGATTCCTGGCATCTCAGCCTTCGCGAGTGAGGGGTGTCCAGCCCCCCCCCACCCCGTGCTTGGTGACCTTCTGGGCACACGGAAATCCCATCATCCATTCCTTCCCAGTGCGGGGTGTTTTCTCCTCTGCTCTGGAGTGCCAGGAGAAACAGCCTATGCCACTGGTGACGAAACTATGGCATGGGTGCCAGAGGCGACACTCAGAGTCCTCTCTGTGGGCACGCACGCCATACCCCGGAGAGAGCAACCGTCCCTCTTCAATCAGTTGCTCGCTAACTCGCCGCGGTCCCATGTGCCCGGATGCATCCCAGCACGGCTGGCTTCCCTCCCCCTCGTCTCATCCTTCCCGGTCTCGCATGCTCTCCTTTTCCCAGGCACGACCCACTGCATCGCCTCCTCAGCTGTTGGCTGGCCGTCCAGCTCAGAGGCGGCTTCTCTGAACTGCTGGCGGCGGGATGCGGAGCCCCAGAGTGCACCAGTCGAGGGGCCGGCAGGCTGTGGCTGCTGATGGACACTGTCAGCCCCCGTGTGCTCGCTGGCCTCTGTGTGTGGGGTCCGATGGTGTCCGTCAGCAGCCGCCCCGGCCCCTGCCTCGCCTTGCCCTGTGACAATGGCACTCCCGCCCTGCCTCGCCTCACCCCACAGGACAAGCCTCCTGCCCATTGCCCCATCTGCCAGAGAGCCCCCGGATCTCCCCCAACCCCCACAGTCCTCCCCACGAGCAACATCAAGGTGACCATACCCACTTGGCCACACCCACCCAATGGGCCACGCCCACCTGGCACCCGGCGATAAATAAGTGGGTTTTGGGTTGCAGTTTGGGCACGCGGTCTCTAAAAGGTTCGCCACCACTGGCCTATGCCATTCGAGCTTGCATTTACTGCAAAGGTAGCCCAGTTTTGGGCCAAAATTTGTAACCTAGCCACTGCAAAGACTTGCCCATATGCCTCAGCTCTGCTCTGTAGGAGAAGCCCAGATACTCTGCATCTCCGTGAGATCAGAGCCATTGCAGGAAGGTCTCGTCCGCCACATATTACGGCCTTGGAATTCCTGGACCAGCCGAGCTGGTTGAACTCTCCTCTCTACCGAACTTCTGGCAGCTGGCGGAGTTTCTAATTCTGGCAAAATGTCCCTCTCCCAGACGGATCTCCTTCCTGTCTCGGGGTTTAATTGCTATGTCGTTTGCTGTCTCCAGCTCACTTTTCAACCGCCGTTACTTTCAGCATTAAGAAAAAGGTTAGCTGAGATACTTTTTAAGAAACGCGTTCAAACTCCCGTTTCTCCTCCTTGGATGCCGCTGCATTCACACACACGCAACACAACTTGGGTTGGGCTTAGCAACGCCGCTTATCACACTGATTTCCCCCGAGCAGTTGTGTCAGATTGGCCCTGCAAATCAGGTGTCCCTATCTAAAGCTTCAGCAAAGACCCCAAACTTTGTAACACTCTCCTTTCCAACGGCCTGTTTTCCCAGATTCTTCTCACCTGCCAGCCAGGCTTGAGTCTCTAGAAGTTCCTCCGTCATGTCCTCCAGAAGGTACTCAGCAGGTACACCGAGGAGTATGGAGGAGACTGAAGACAGAAGGCCGTGCCGCACGTATCTGCAGAAGGAATAAATGGTAAATGCATTCAGGGAAGGAATCTTTTCCTGTGAAACTGACAGGTCACACAGACCTGCATCTGTTTTGCAGCTTTGCTCATTTCATTGGGCTGCTGAGAACACCAGACCAGTTTCCTTAATGTCTACTTTGCATTCTAGAGAACCCAGCTTTGGACCTCTGTGTCAAAAAAAAATCTCCATTTTTTTAACCGTCTTATAAAGTAGGAAATGTCAGTGCCCACAAGTTACAATAAACCGGCTTTCCTAAGTGACGCACCATTATGTAAAAAATCCCAAACAAAAAAGGAACAGAGGCCTGCCTGCTGACTTGGGGAATTCTGGGAGTTGAGATCCACCCATCTTCTAGTCCCCAAGGTTGAGACACACTGATTGAGCTGTTGGCAAAAACTCACGTGTCGGTGTGGAAACGCAGAGCCCAAACGAACTCCAGCAATGCCTTTCCCATCGCAGGTGTTACCTGCCAAAAAAGAGAAGGAAAAAAAAAACATCTAAGAGAATACAGTGAGCAAGAAAGAGAAGACTCTCAAGGAGATGCAGGTAGTGGAAACCGAGATAGTCTGGGATATCAGACGTTCTCAGGCGGGCATACCAAAGAATGATAAAAGATACTATGAAGGAAAGAGTTCTATTTAATCATCCTGCAGTTGGGATGGGCCCCGTCTGCTCTACCTCATGCCTTGGTTTCAGGCATTAGATATGCCCTAAACATGAGGCCGTGCCCACCCTCTGAGGGTTCCCATGCCCCCCAATGGCACAAAGGCTTTCAAAGCCATGAAAGGCTTTCAAAGCCCACGAGGGAAGCTCTCCATTCTTCTCACCGCAGCATTGACAGCAAAATACATGAGAATCGCCAGCGTGTGCACCAGTCGACCTAGCACCAGGTGATCATCCCCCAAAAGGTCAAAGGTGGTCAGAGGCCTGGAAGGCAGAGAGAAAGCAAATGTTTCGATTGGGTTAGCAAGCCACGGGCTGGGCAACGGTTCCCCTTGGGGTTCACTTTGAGTTAATTGTTTGAAGCTCAACATAATGCAGCAGAAGTGAGGAACTATGGGCCCTTTATGACTGGCGGACTTCAACTCCCAGAATTCCTGAGCCAGCATGGTAATAGGCTATGGCAATCACACAGTTTCTTGCGTGGGATTTGCAAGGGTTGTGCGATGCTTCAGAATAAGAGAAGGATGCACACACACACAGTTCTGGCTCGCGGCCCATTAAAGCAGTTGCAAATCTTCCCTAGATTGTATATGATCTGCAGCTCATTAAAGCAGCTGCATCCCTAAAAGGAAATCTGTTCCAAAAGGACCTGAAGATTGAGGGGGGTCTCACCTGTCAAAGTTCCGAAGAAGTGGGAAGAAGAAATGGCCAGCAACTGGAGTAAACTGGTTAGGGGCGCCCAATTGTTCTGCTTGGGACAGACCCTGTTTCAGACAAAGAATAAGGGTTGGATACAAGGCAGCAGGAGACATTTTGACAATGTGACATCTGGAGTTTTCTCTCCCAAAATGGATCCATGCTTGCAAGAGATTGTTTGGTCAATGCCCTATAAGCATGGGAAACAGGAAAGAGGTTGAAAAAAACCTTATTTCTTTTTTATTTTTTTAAATCCATTTGTAAAGCTGCCCATCTCAACAATTTACTCTGGGTGGTGAACAGTAGCAAACAGAATAAACACAAATATATCGTGAGTACAAAAAATAAAATACGCAGCAGCCAAGGAAAATAATACGTAAACAGCACTAAGGGAAGGGTCCTTTTTGGTGGCCCCAGGCCAGGCCCCGAACCAGGTCTTTAGGGCCCTACAAAAGGTCAGCGGCTAACCCTTAGGGAAGGGTTAAATTCTCCCTCCAGCATACCTTCTCCTTCCATACTACTATCAAACATTCTCACTGTTTATCAACCGTCATCCTTTGGGGTCCTGATTCTTAGTAGCTTGGATTCCAGGATGTAGATCAGTGGTTCTCAACCTGTGGGTCGGGACCCCATTTGGGGTCAAACGACCATTTCACGGGGGTCGCCAAACAACGCAGTCCGCCATTTTTTCCCCCCTTTTCCTTAGCTGTGCTACTCCCTTTTATTCTATTGGCTTTTGAAAGCCAATAGAATAGACTCTCTTGAATAGAGTCTAATTCTATTGGCTTTCAAAAGCCAATAGGAATTGTTCAGGCTCTCTCTGCCCTGCTGAGCCCACCAAAAGTCCCATTCTGTAAACGGTGCTGAACTAGTTGAGTAGTCCTCGACTTACAACCGGTTGAGTAGTCCTTGACTTACGACCGGTTGGGGGTCGCGGCATTAAAAAGGTTGAGAACCACTGATGTAGATAAACTAACTTGGCATCCAGGAAGTGCTGAATAAGCTCCCACTAGTTTGGAAGAATTAGGGCTGAGGATATCTGACTAGCCAATTTACCGAATGAAAGGAACTGTGATTGAAATAGTGTCAGGCCCAAGCCCCAAAATAACCCAATCAAGTTCAATCCTTTATTTGCTTACGCCTAATAGACAGAATCTTGCCAGATTCAAGCTATGGCCTTCTAACCTAATGGATGTATCCGGAGAGATTCTAGAGTATGGCTACCCTAAACCTCTTCCTCCTTCCCCCAGTCAGTCCGGGACTATCCAATCTCTTATTCTGGCCTTTTCTCTGGAATGTGTTGCCTTGGGAAACTGTGGAGTTGCTGAGATTCCCCACCTCCTTCTACATTTCATCCCATGGGGAACGGGCTGGAAGTAGAGAGAAGCACAATGTTCTTCTACCAGGCAGGATTTCAGAATAAACAGAGATGATCCTCCAACAGAGTAAGCACCACCCATCGGTTGCGTTTGACTCCAGGGCCGTTTTCTGTGGGCTTCAGCCCTGCTGAAGAGAGGCCAAGTGGTTCACCCTGGACAGTTGTGGGAAGCGAAAGAGATTGCTGAAGGTAAAAGATCTCGTTAAACTGGGTGGATTTTCCTGGCCCACCTTTGCAAATCTTCGAGTCTTGCTTCTGATCCTCTCATCCACCACTTTCTTCCAGTCTGGAGAAGAAGCGTCACGAGAGATGATTTGGATACTGGGCCGACTGGGATGTGGCTTTGAGGGAGATGAAGTTGGCCGAGACAGTTCCTGGGCAGACACAGCCAGCACCTGGATGGGGAAACTAGAGGCCATGAGGTGGAAAGATCGCTACGACAAGCATCTTAAAGCTGCCAAGGTTGAAAAAGACTGAGTCAAACTATCCCTAGCAGGCAGTTATCAGTCTCTTCTCTGCAATCTTCAAAAATTGAGAACTCGCCACCTCCATAGGTAGACCTTTCCCTTACCGTACAGGTCTTCCCGTTGGACATTTTACTCCCCTTTCTATTTAAATGAAATTTAAAGTAACTCCAACTGAAATAGTTCCTGCAAGCAGGAGTCACCCACATCCAGGATGTCTATACGCTGACGTAGACTGTAATTCAGGGAGTAGAATTCTGACGTTAGATAATTGGCCACCTAGAAAACAAGGAGACAAGCATTTGGTTCAGATGTTTTTCATGACTTTTGCGTTTTTCAACTTTCCCTTTATTTATTTTCACGAGTGGCAAGGTAGGTACAAAAGAGAGGGCAAAGAATTCCGGAAGCAACCCCAAAGATGCTTTTGTGTCATGGATCTTGGAAGTCTTTGCTCCTTCCTAGAAGGGCTAATGAGCTCTGCCCTTCTAGCACTGACTTTCTACTGCTCTGGAGTGTAGGAAGAGGAACCCTATACTCCTCCAGATGTTGAACTGAACTCCCTTGCGTGAAGTAAGCTAACTGAATTTTCCACAACCCACACAGAAAACCAAGAATTCTCTACTCTTGAAAATTTTTATCAATGGTTAGAGACACGTTAGAACTTGAAGGATTTAATATTTTAGAATAGATGACTGATTTTTAATCAAGTTCTAACTAACATTTTGATGATATGATTACTTTTCCTGATTTACTGATTTTCATTTGTTACTTTTGATTGTTAGGATTTTTTTTTGTTTGTGATTTTATTAGTAGTGTTTACTTAATAGATCAACGTATTTGTTTACTAATTATTTTTAATATGTTACTGTTTAAACTTTGTTAAAAACGGTTGAATATGATACTTACTCATTATGATGAACCGGACGGTTGCTTGTTTGTTGAAATATGTGATTGTACCTATCCTTATTTTACCCTAATTCCTTATTTCCTTCCCCTCCCCCTTTCCTTTTACCCCTCCCTTTACCATACCTGTATTCTTCCTATTTTTCCTTACCTATATAAATTTAATAAAATTTTGTTTAAAAAAAAAAAGAATTCTCCACTCTTTTCCCCAACTCCTTAGCTAACCTCAATAACGGCCCTTGTCTACAAGGTTGTGAATCACTTCACCCAACAGTCAATACAAGGACTTACTCGGATGGGGTCTGCGACAGTAACAGCCACCAAGGCGCCTTGTCGAAGCCCTACGAACCCTTCAATGTAGCTCTTCTCCTCCAAGTGGAGCAAGACTTTTGCCAGTTCCACACTCATCTGTGCAAAAGGAACACAACCCAGAGGCAACCCTGAGTTTACTAGGGAAAGGTACCCTACAGATTCAGTTTAATTCAGGGTGAATTCATAACCCTGAATTTGCTATCGAATGCTGGGTGACGGAAGACAACTTTATGCCGTTTTGCCGAGTCTAGAGTACGTTGCAATCTGCAAAAACAGCAACTCCTCCTTTTGACGTTATTACCTCTCTTACATTCTACAAAGCAAATTTAGAAGCCTGTTCTAAAGCAATTATTTCGGTCGTCAAGGAGCACGCGCAAATTCCAAAAGAGCACAATAGGCCTGTCTCCCCTGGGTTAAACCAAAGAAACCACAGACATGGTGAATAAACCATGATTTATCCTCCAGATAGGTATACAGGCTTCAGACGCCTTCCCATACTTCAAAAAAAGGAAGGAGTTCCCCCCCCCCTTTTTTTTTACCTTAACCACCCTTTGGCTCAATCCTCAAACCTACATTTTAACTCAGTTGGTTTGAAATGAGGTTAGTTTGCTGGGTTGAACCAAACAATAAGTTATGGTTAATGAAGTACGGGGGGGGGGGGGAAATCCGATTCCCATTTTGGCACCTTGAGACTCACTTTACATATTGCTTCTCCACCTGCATAAGCCATGGTTTATTAGGCAATCTGAAGTGAGTCAAGGTCTTGAAAAGGGTTTCATTAAAAGAGTGAACGAGAATTATTATCTTAACTTGTATATAGATTCATTTCCCCCTCCCCCCTTCTCTTCAATCGTGTCTCATAGGCTGCCAGGACCTTGAATTAATCTCACCGAGATATCAGAAGTGGTTTGTCATTGCTTCCATCCTAGGGCTGGAAGAGAGTGACTGGCCTAAGGTCACACAGCTTTGTGCCTAAAGCAGAACTAGAACGCACAGCTTCCCAGTCTCTAGCCCAGTGGTTCTCAACCTTTTTAATGCCGTGACCCCCCAACCGGTCGTAAGTCGAGGACTACTCAACCGGTCATAAGTCGAGGACTACTCAACTGGTGCAGCACCGTTTGCAGAATGGGACTTTTGGCGGGCTCAGCAGGGCAGAGACAGCCTGGACAATCCTATTGGCTTTTGAAAGCCAATAGAATTAGACTCTATTCAAGAGAGTCTATTCTATTGGCTTTCAAAAGCCAATAGAATAAAAGGGAGTAGCACAGCTAAGGAAAAGGGGGAAAAAAATGGCGGACTGCGTTGTTTGGCGACCCCAGTGAAATGGTCGTTCGACCCCAAATGGGGTCCCGACCCACAGGTTGAGAATCACTGCTCTAGCCTGACGTCTTAACCACAACACCAAACTCGTTCTCTTCATGTTATTAACTATCGCTATAAAATCATGAAAACCCTAATGCCTACAATCCCAGCTGGCTAATTCCAAATCTGAATTGTGAGGCAAAGAGGTATAAGCCACGCTTACCTCTTGTGCGGTGGCTGTGTCCCTCCGGATCAGAGTTTCCAGAACACCCACGGCGGCTTCGTATTTTTCCGCATCTTCGGGTCCCGTCAGAACTAAAGGAACAGAAGAGGACCATGTGAAAATGCGGAGAAGGAGCTACAAGGACAATTGGTTCTGTCAGATTCCAGATTAAAAAAACGAAATGCTTATTTATCAGAAGAAACTTCCTACTGTCCTTACAGGATGGATGTAACACAGAGTTCGCCCTCCGGCTTGCAATTTAAGCAGCACTGAAAAAGGATTGGCAAAGAGAAGGTGAAAAATCAAACGAGTGTTTGTAATTGCAAAGTGCTTATGATGACCAGCTACACTGCCAAGAGCCTGTGGAACGAGACAGTTTATTGATCGTACACATCAGTGTTTCTCAACTGTGGCAACTTTAAAATACATGGACTTCCATTCCCAGAATTCCCCACCCAGCATTTTAGAATTGCTACGGTTGAAAAACACTGGCATAAATAAATAGACATATTATGACTATGAGCCAGCAGTGTGTCGCAGCAGCCAAACAAGCTAATACAACCCTGGGTTGTATAAACAGAGGCATAGAATCAAGATCACACGAAGTATTAGTGCTGCTTTATAAAAACCCTAGTAAGACCACACCTGGAATACTGCAGCCAATTTTGATCACCATATCACAAAAAAGTTTGGAAAAAAAATCAGAGAAGAGCAACTAAGATGATCCAAGGCCTGGAGACTAAAACATACGAAGAACGGTTGCAGGACTTGGGTCTGGCTAGTCTAAAGAAAAGAAGAAATAGAGGAAACATGATAGCAGTGTTCCAGTATCTGAGGGGCTGCCACAAAGAAGAGGGGGTCACATTATTCTCCAAAGCACCAGAGGGCAGGACAAGAAACAATGGTTGGAAAGTGACCAAAGAGAGAAGCAACCTGGAATAAAGGAGAAACTTCCTCACAGTGAGGACAATCAACCAATGGAACAACTTGCCACCAGAAATCATGGGCACTCCATCAGATTTTCAAGAAGAGGCTAGGCAGTCATTTGTCTGAGATGCTATAGGTTCTCCTGCTTGAGCAGGGGGCTGGACTAGAAGACCTCCAAAGTCCTGTTCTGTTCTATTCTATTCTGTTCTGTTCTGTTCTGTTCCCTTCCAGCTCCATTCTATTCTAATCCATATGACTGAAGGAAAGGAGCTGCCATTCCCTGGTCCAGCTTCCTCAGTCTGAGTGCTTTCCAATTCCCAGAATTCTGACCAACTCCGGAGGGGGAATTCTGGGAACTGAAGTCCTTAATCTGGAAGGCACTGTGTCCACCCACTTTTTATGTTTCAGTGCAATGTCTGACGATGCAGATAAGTTTGTTCAAACTCAGCAAGTTGTAAACCGGTCCGTTTCCCCAAATGTGAGCCCTGAAGTGGACAGAGATAACAATTGTCTGGAGAAAAGGATCCCAGGGCCTCCCGTTCTTTCTTCTTCTCTTACTTTCAAAACAGTCCCTGATGTAGGCGGGCGCTCTTGTTTTCTTCAGCTCTCGATCCTGTGACATGTCATAAGGGACCAGGTCGTCATCGCTGCAAAAGAAATCCGGGAAAGGATATTCATCGCCGTGTCTCAATTCACCCACAGGCAGCAAACATTTATGCGCTGGAACCCTGTTGTTTCTAAGCAGCAGAGTCCTTGACTTACAGCCCTTTGTTCAGCAACTGTTCTAAGTTACAATGGCACTGAAAAAAGTGACTTACGACCGGTTTTCACACTTAACGACTGTTTTGGTCAGGTGATCAAAATCCAGGCGCTTGGCAACTGGCATGTACTTGCGACGGTTGCAGCATCCTGAGATCGTGTGATCACCAGCTGTAAGCTTCCCAGCTGGCTCCTGACAAGCAGAGTCAATGGGGGAAGTTGGATTCCCTTAATGACTCTGTGATTCACTTAACAACTGCGGTAAAAACAGGTTGTAAAATGGGCCACAAGTCGCTTAACATCTGCCTTGCTGAGCCATGGAAATTTGGGGCTCAGTCGTGGTCATAAGTGGAGGACTCCATGGATCATTTTTAGCCCACCTATCCAGTTCTGAATCAACTCCCTTTTCTGGGTCTGCAGATGTATCCAAGTCTGGTGGGGTCACACTGGAATGTAGATCTGTGCTGGCTGTCCTGTTGGGTCTGCTGTCCCTATAACGGGAAAAAGGGATTGCAATTTTAATTTTTTTTATTCTTTTGTTTAACAAATATAGACACCGCCCATCTTCATATCTGAGGGTTTACGTGCTTAGCCTAGAATTCCCTTCACGTGGTGGCTGGTTATGCTTGTAAGATGTTCGAGATGTCATAAGATCGTTCAAGAGGCTGGTGTAGCTGATTCTGCCCTTGGTTTGACTTTCACAAGACGTTTCTGGCTGGGCTGGGACCTCCAGTCCCAAGCCAACTAAATGCTTGGTTTTCTCTATCATCTCTTAAATGTGATTTAAGTCGCTTACTTTATAAGGGATGTTCCTGACAGGTGATGGTGATCACAACTTCAGGAAGTATCTTCAAAATAAACTGGCCACAAAATACTATTCAAGAATGCAAAAAGTATTCTCCTAAAATGCCAGATGCTTCACCGGGCACTACAAAGACCGCGATGTACGTGACAGGCAACTGGTCTGACATGGCAAGTTAGAAATGGAGTTTAATCACTGAAAGGGTCCTTAAATTTGGGGAAGCAAGACAACACAAATACAGCCATTTAATCTGCTTTTCTTCTGCGCAAAGCACTTTCCAGTGCAGTGTGGCTTGTTAGTTTAGGCCAGGGGTCTTCAAACTTGGCCCTTTGATGACTTGTGGACTTCAACTCCCAGAATTCCTCAGCCAGGCACGCGTGTGCCTGGCTGAGGAATTCTGGGAGTTGAAGTCCACAAGTCATCAAAGGGCCAAGTTTGAAGACCCCTGGTTTAGGCTATTTCTGGGTTTGGAAGCTAAGCAGGGTTAGGCTTGGTTACTCTGTGGATGGGAGACAAAAAGGAAATCCCCAATCAAGACTAGGAGTCCAAAATCGATCCCAGAAGGCAGTGACACCATGTTGTATCTTCACTAAACAATCTTCACTTCTGTATCTTCACTAAACAACTCTAGGGACAGGTTCACAAAGTCATCAGGGCTCAGATTGACAATAGGGAACCTTTACTCCAGCTAAGCCAAAGTCACCAGGATAAGAAAACATCATCTGAAACCCCCCTCCAAAATGAAGCTAAACCTTACCCAGGGTTCGAGGGCTCAGTGTCCGACGTCTCTTCCAGTCTCTGAGTCAGCAAGGATTTCAGCTCTTTAATCTCGTCGTCTTCTTCATACTGAAACGTTGAACGTGTGAACAAATCAAATTGGTTAAGGAGATTAGCATCCGGATTAGTTTCTGGAAAAAAGGATCAGCACAAGTCCTAATTCGGGAACCTGGGCTTGACCTGATGCTTCACTGCAGAAAGTGGCTGCTGAGCATACAGCCGAAAGATTATATCTCTAAAGTTCAGTTTTGAAAAAAAAGCTGTAGTTAAACTCAAGGGGTATCTCCCCTGTCACAGTCTGATCCTGGCTTAACCTAATAAATCAGTTTCCCAACTTCAGATACAACAAAGAACTGTCGTTTGTTTAAAAGCGGAAGGCAAGTTTTTGATTTTGGTCAGGAGACACAGCACACAGCCCCAGTTCACAGCCGACTCATGGCTTCTCAGGGCTTCCAACCCAGCCAGAAATCCCTCAAGAACATCTGTGGAAAGATCTAGAAGCAGAGAAAAAAGCGCTTTCCTTCCCACACATTTGAGATTAGGATTTCTTTAGCGTGCTGGTTTTGCAACAAAGCCTACGGCAAAATCGTTCTAGCTGCTTGCCTGAAACACCAAGGCGGGCCCTTCCGGCGTTATCTGGGCGCTGACCCCTTCTGCTACGACCATGCCCATCCGACGGATCCGGGGCAAATTACTGTCCAGGTGGCACTTCATTCCCTCCATCAGGCTGGTCAGTAGCTCTGGAAAGGCAAGCCAGAAGCAATGGAGCAAGTTTGTCCTAAAATGCAGGGTGTTCCCTTGATCAGGCCAGATCAATGTGTCCATAAAACACCTGAAAATCTCCACAGACACTGAGCTGTGCACTTGGGCATGAGCACCCTTCGAATGGTCAGGGAGTATGAACGGGTTTCCAGAAATCATTGCAGACTGCAGGAACCATTTGCGCTTCAGTTTGAGATGCAGACGGCACAGACTCATCCCCAACAGCCTGCGCTTATTTTCAACAGGGAAGGGACCCAGGGCAGAAAACATCCTGCAGCCAATTTGCACCACTCAGGTGACCCTGAGGACACAGGTAAAGCTCCAAGTGGCCTCAACGGCTCTCCGAAAGAATGCAAATGACCAGCAGTCTGCAGGGAGTATAAATCCTTCCATGCCCCACCACTCAGTCAGAGCTGAAGAAGCTTCTGGGACGAGAAGTGAAACGTCTTCAAAGAAAAACAAAAAAGTCCAGTTGCCTCCCGAAAAAAAGCAGCTTTGGATCTGAGTACAAGGTGCTTGCTTTTGGACCTTCTCCCCATCCATTCTCTAATGCAGTGGTTCTCAACCTGTGGGTCGGGACCCCATTTGGGGTCAGACGACCATTTCACGGGGGTCGCCAAATAACGCAGTCCGCCATTTTCCCCCCCTTTTCCTTAGCTGTGCTATTCCCTTTTATTCGATTGGCTTTTGAAAGCCAATAGAATAGACTCTCTTGAATAGAGTCTAATTCTATTGGCTTTCAAAAGCCAATAGGAATTGTCCAGGCTGTCTCTGCCCTACTGAGCCCGCCAAAAGTCCCAGTCTGCAAACGGTGCTGCACCAGTTGAGTAGTCCTCGACTTACGACCGGTTTGGGGGGGGGTCGCGGCATGAAAAAGGTTGAGAACCACTGCTCTAATGCCTCTCACTCACATTTTGGCTGAAGCAGTTGAGGAGGGAAGAAGGAAAGGATTGAGAAGAATGGGGTGCCGATGGCTGTAATAAGGAAGCCGAAGGCCTGAGACCAAAGAAAGGAGCCAATTCTGCCCCATCCTCTCTGCAAAGTCACCTTCTGCCTCTTTTTACCTTGTCGGTTGGCTGAGATTTCTCCTTCTTTCAGGTGGGACAAGCAGAGGAGGATGGCCTTGCTAATGTACAGCTGTTGCTCGGCTGGGGAGTGTTTCACGGCGCTGCTGCTGCTCCAGGTCTCCAGCAGCTCTCTCAGGATCTGCACCAGAAGCTCAGCATCAGGTCTGAGTGGGCTTTCCGTTCTGTCCCCTCCCCTCCCCCCTCATCACATTGGGCCTGAAGGAAGAGAGTCAGGGAAGTTTCCTGCTGAAGATGCTGGACTGCCCCCCCCCTGGAAGCCCAGATTCAAGTCCACCACGATCAACTTTGGGTCACTCCTGTTCTGTCAACCCAACCTACCTTACAGGGTGGTTCTCACAGAGCAAGGAGTGATCTACTCATTTATAGAAAGGTATTCAGATGTGGGCAGGGGGAGCACCTTGAAAAGCCACCGTAGTGAAGCAGGAAAGGGGCTGGACCAAGAGTAATGAGACTCGGGTTCAAGTCCAGCATCAGCCACGGAAGCTCCCAGGGTGACTTTTGATTGCTTCCTCCCTCCCAGCCCAACCTGCTCAAGAGGGTGGCTGTTGCAGAAAAAAAAATAACAGGAAGAGTCTTCATTTTAAACAACCAACTTCTTTTACCCTTTTCACTGAGCAGTGTGAATCCAAGCATCTTATGGCCAGATTAGGCAATTTGTCTCTGGATTAACGCCTACATCAGTTCTGATGCTGCACACACCCCTGCCTCCGTCTACCTCTCTCAAACAGAGAGAAGCATAACCCGTAGACCAGTGGTTCTCAACCCTTTTAATGCCGCGACCCCTAACCGGTCGTAAGTCGAGGACTAAACTGGTCATAAGTCAAGGACTAAACCGGTTGTAAGTCGAGGACTTTCCCTGCCCGGGAGCACCGCGCATGCGTGGTGCCGCCCCCTGCGCCAGCCGAGGCGTAGCTAGCAAGCAGCAGAGACAGAGCAGGCCGACCACCGGCTGGGCCACCAGCTGGCCCAGCCCAAGGAAGGTAAGGCACCCGCCGGAAAAGGGGAAAAAAATGGCGGACAGCCTTGCTTGACGACCCCCGTGAAATGGTCGATCGACCCCAAATGGGGTCGTGACCCATAGGTTGAGAACCGCTGCCGTAGACCTTGAAATGACCACAAGGACTGCGTCATTCAACCCCCTTCCGGGTGTAGCAGGGCCACCACTGAACCCATCCGTTAATACACTGCTTACTTTGGTCAGCAAGGAACGCCGTGTGGTGTCCAGGGCAAGGTAGCCGAGGAGAGTCTGCAGCACTTTGGTCTGGAATAAAATCACGAGAGTTGACACGCTGTCAAATTAGCAATCAAAGCACTGCCAGCAGGGTGGAAGGTGCGTGGAAGTAACAATTAGAAGTAACCCTCGACTTACCACTCATTTAGTGAGTGTTGAAGTTACAACGGCACAAAAAGTGATTTATGACCGGGTACAGCATCCCCACGGTCACGTGATTAAACTTTGGCAGCTTGGCAAAGGGCATGTGTTTACAATGGTTGCAGCATCCTGGGGTCATGTGGCCACCATCTGTGATCTTCCCAGCTGGCTTCTGACAAGCAAAGCCAATGGGAGAAGCTGGATTCGCTTAATGACCGTGGGGTTCACTTAACGCAGAGATTCATTTAACAGCAATGGCAAAAAAAAAAAAAATCAGGCTGTAAAATCAGGCACAACTCGCTGAATTAGCCCCAAATGTGGTCGTAAATTGAGGACTACCTGTTATCACAGAGACTTCTGATAAGGGAACTAAATCTGGTGACCAAGCACTCCTTTTATAACAGGATTGTAAACTTGGCTGTCATGTTTTAATTCTGGCTTGGAAAGGACGAAGACCTCCGTCTTTTCAAAAGTGGGGAACTCCATCCCATCCCACCCACCTCCTTAATGCCCCCGCTGAGAAACTCACCGGAAAGCTGTACTGAAGCAGCAACATCTTTTGTGTAATCACAAACTGGGCCTTCTTGTTTTTCACCACCAAATTCCCCAGCAATCGCGACAACACAGCAGGCCTAGCAAGGCAAACACGCAGTGATCAAATTCAGTGATGTTAACACTGGGCTCTTCTTATCGCTTTTGTGTTCTGTGCTTCACTAATCAAGAAAGATTTCAGAAAGTGCACGGTACCGTAAGAACATAAAACCTATTCCGGAATGATTGGAGAATGATCAACACCATCTATCTCACGTAAAACAAACATGTTCCTCTTTTTCCACGACGCACGTTCCAGTAGGAAGCTGCAAGGTGATTGGGGTTTTCCTTGGCATAATATGTGAACTGAGACACACAATGACCAGCAGCCAGAAAAACTGAAGAGCACTGAAACTTTACTGTTGTGTTTTCTTGCTAGTAGTCTTCAAAACTAAGCCGCTAGATCTTGGAGCAGATGTGAGTTTTATCCACCTTTATTATTTTATAAGTAACTCAAGGCAATGAACATAGCTAAAACTCCCTCTTCCACCTGTTTTCCACAATATGGAAACCTTGGGAAATGAGTTGGATTGAGAGAAAGGAACTGGCCCAAAGTCACTAGCATGGTATTTATTCTTAAGTCGAGGCTAGAACTCACAGTCTCCTGGTTTCTCAGCCAGCACCTTCACCATTAGACCAAACCGGCTTTCAGACACAGTATTGCCCCATGACTAATTTTAATGTCATGGTTCCGACAGATGAAACTCTTCAAAGAACTTTGAGGCATTCTTTACCTTATAGCAGTGTTTCTCAACCTTGACAGTTTTAAGGCATGTGGACTTCAACTCCCAGAATTCCACAGCCAGCATTGCTGGCTGTGGAATTCTGGGAGTTGAAGTCCACATGCCTTAAAATTGTCAAGGTTGAGAAACACTGCCTTAAAGAATCTTTATGGGAGTAGCATAGCTTCGGCACTAACATAGTTGAAGCCAAAAACTGGATTCCCCTCCCCTGAGCACATAGTATCAAAGCACAATTCCCTCCTTCAATTAACCGTCATAAATCACATTCTCCAATTAGTTTGAAATGCAGGCTTTCCCTCCTTTTCTGCTACCCGGCCAATTCTTATCATCTCATATTTCAAGCTCTGAATTCACACACTTGTACAATATTATGTCTAACTAACTCCCACCACATTCCGCCTCCTCCCCCAGCATCACCTAATTCTAAGAGTAAAGCATAAGAACATCTTCATATGTTGTCAAAGCAAGAACATCCAATGTTAGTAGCATTGAGATTTAACTTGCAGCAGAACTGTCTCTTGATGGTTGCTACCGTTTCCCCCTGAAAATAAGACCTAACCAGAAAGTAAGCCCCAGCATGATTTTTCAGGATGCTCGTAATATAAGCGCCACCCCCAAAAGAAGCCCCAGTTAAGATCGTCAGCCAGACGGACACATTTAGTACCGTATTTCCCTGAATGTAAGCCCTAACTGGAAAATAAGCCCTAAATGCATCTTTTGGAGCAAAAATTAATATAAGATCCAGTCTTATTTTCAGGGAAACACAGTAGGTCCAGGTGCTGCTACAACAAAAAAAAGAAGAAAGGTTCACGTGTCAGGGCACCACCTTCTCCCACTAACTCTTACCCTGGGACTGCCTGGACCAAGCCACAAACTACTGCTTCCATCCAGCGATCCGGCACGCTCTCAAATAGTCGCCAACAGATTCTCTGCCAGATGCAATCAGACTGAGTACGACCGGTTAGGTGAGGCACCAACACGTTCAAGATTTCTTCTGCATTAAGAAACAAGAAAATCATGCACTCTGAGATTGGAAAAAGCAGACCTGTATCGCCGACGGGGCTAATAAAACAAGCTGTCCTTGCTCCTTTTCGAAAGGTAGGTTTTAAAAAAGTTGTCCAGTCAAAAAAAGCAGCCCAGCGCGCTTTGATGTTTTTGTTCCCATCCCGTTCGTGTTAGAGGCACTGTTTAAAGTGCTTCTGGGTTGAAAGGATTAACTGGTGACCTCACTGTTGCCTGGGGATGCCCGTTGAGGGCTCCTTTCACGTCCCCATCAAGGAGCTGGAGCAAATGATGGGAGCTCACCCCATCCCACAGCAGCACTCAGGTCTTGAATGTGAACTTGCTAACCTCCAACCCAACATCCTAACCACGTGAGCTATCACGCTCCACCAGACATTTTCATTTGCACCACAGACTATAAGAAAATGGTGCGCCCTCTCTTTCTTTCAATAACAATCTGCTACATATTTAAGTTACTTCTTACATTTTGGCTTAATTTAAATCCTCAGTCTTAAACCAGTAACATTTTGGAGAGAGAAAAGAGACCTTGTGGAGGACAGGTCATCCTCCACTTATGTATTTCACTCAACCTCAGCGGCAGAAAAAGAACAATATCACATGGATAGTTATGTACTCACTTTGTCTCCCATGCACACAGACCTTTCCCAGCATTTGAGATACAAAGGAGATGGAACAATCCAAGCCATCTGGAAATACATAAAAGGAGAAAAGTGAAGGATTTGGTCAGATCCCGAAGGGGTTTCTATCCCAAAATCCTTTTCTTAAATCAGTACTCAGTCTGCTTTAACTTTCTCCAAGCCAGCCAAAGCACACTTGAAGATAAAAACAGAAACATTCTCAAAGTCAGTGATTCTCAACCTTAGCAACCTCAACTCCCAGATTTCTGATGGGCATGCTGGCCGGGGAATTCTGGGAGTTGAAATCCACATATCTTAAAGCTGCCAAGGTTGAAAGACACTGGTCTAGGTAATGACAGACTGGACTGCCATTATTTCTTGTGGGAGTTTATGTCTGGGAGATCAAAGTTTGCCCACTTGTAGATTTTGGAGTAAATTCTATTTTCAATGGCAGCATATAGAATTGTTGTATGAATTCTCTTAGAAAAAAAACACCTGTTTTAATAAAACATTTTCTCCTATAACTGTATTTATTTTTGTTCACACATCATGCATCCTTACTTTTGCTCATTCATCCGTCCCTCTCTTTCAGCAATTCACAGCACAGTTTTTGCCTAGTCATCACCTAGATATCTTAATTTGTCAGTCAATGCTATGTCTTACCTCGTAGTGAACCAGAAATTCTTTCCATCACCTGGACAATTTCCATGCCAAGCAATGGAAAATAATTTTGAGGGTAGAAGACTGGTCGATTGTCTCCCTGGAGTTTGTTCCCTAAGTGATCCGGTAAACAGACAACTTTGTTGAGAATTGTTTCGCGCAGAACTGGGGAACCAGTTTCTGTGTGTTGCTTGCAGATTTCCCATATTAAAGCAGAGAGTCTCGAATTCTGCAAGAATTGCTCCAGGGTATCAACTGCTTTATTCAGACGAAAACTCGGCCTGCAGGGAGAAGTACCATAACATAACAACTTATTGACAACTTTTATTTGGGTAGCTCTCCAGGGGAAGAAGGCAGCTTTTGAAGCAATTATATAATTATAGAGAAAGAGATTGTACTTACTCTGCAGAAATTATAGCATCTAGTAGAACCATAAAAGATTGATCTGCTGGTCCATCCATGAAAAAGCTAGCCCACAGTTCTTTTGCTTCCTCTGATGGAAATTGTTCCGGCCAATCAGGACTCAGGTTGCTGAGCAGACACTGAACAAAGGCAGTAAAATGATGGCTGGTAAATTCTTCCTTCTGTTTTATGGAGGGTGGATTTTCAGACTGATCCAGATACCTCCCGATTGTCCACAAAGTCTTCTGGATCTGGGCACTATCTCTGGAAGAACATAGGGTGTCCATTGCTTCTTTAACCGTATGACAAACATCATGCAAGTTAGGATCCATTTTCTCCTGGTTGCTTCTGGAAAAAAAAACACCCAAAAAGTTTGATAAACCATTCAGAAGAGGATCGGCACTCTTTTTATTTATTTATTTAGAAAATTTATACTGCCGCCTATTCACACATGGCGACTCAAGGCGGCTTACACAGATATAAAAACACTCTATATGAAAAGAATAAAAATAACAAGAATAAAATTAATAAAATAATAACCCACCCACCCAGGCGACAACACACTTTCAAACTGACCCTTTAATGGGCTCTCTTTACTGTTCTCTAAGAAAAACAGGAACTCGTTCTGTACTATTAAGCCAGGGGTCTTCAAACTTGGCCCTTTGATGACTTGTGGATTTCAACGCCCAGAATTATATGAATTATAATTATATGAATTCTTATTAATTATATTGCTTCTCTTAGAAGAAAAACATCTTACTGTTTTAAAAATTCTTCATATAATTCATATAATTCTGAGGAATTCTGGGAGTTGAAGTCCACAAGTCATCAAAGGGCCAAGTTTGAAGACCCCCTGTATTAAGACAATGAAAGAGCTTCAGAATACATCATTTATCCACCCACCTGTGGTTGGTCTTCTGGAAAGGAAAACCTAGGTTTATAATAATTAAGGTGACCAACTTTTTTACAGTGAAAAGGAGGACACAAATAAATTGAAGAAAAAAATATCGTAAATAAAAGAAACATTTTATTCATTGCAACAATAATACAGACAACTTGCATGTTGCAAAGTTTGCCAGCTGGGTGTTTTGGCGCACTCAGCAGCAAGTCCTACTGGCTTTCAAAAGCTTCCTGTGGGTCTCCGGACGCAATTCAAGGTGTTGGTTATCACCTTTAAAGCCCTTCATGGCATAGGGCCAGGTTACTTACAGGACCGCATTCTGCCGCACAGTTCCCAGAGACCGGTGAGGTCCCATAGATTGGGCCTCCTTCAGGTCCCATCGGCCAGACAATATCGGCTGGCGGGCCCTCGGGGAAGGGCCTTTTCTGTGGTGGCTCCGACCTGGTGGAATCAACTTGCCCCCGAGGTTCGAACTACTCCCACCCTGACGGCCTTTAAGAAAGCCGTTAAAACTCTCCTGTTCCGGCAGGCCTGGGGCTGATGTCCGGGGGGGGGGGGATATGATCGGACTTGCGGTATGATTGTATTATTTTATTGTTTTATGATTGTTTTAACTCTGTACGCTGCCCTGAGTCCTTTGGGATTGGGCGGCATATAAATAAAATTAAATACAAATACAAATAATAGGGGGAGTAGCACAGCTCATGCAAAAGTTGAAAAAAAAACCATCAAAAAAAAGGTGCCGGAACGCCGTTCTGAGGGTTCTATGAGGAAAAAAAAAAGCCCTGCAGATTAGTCTTCAAATATCGAAAAGGAGGACATGAAGGAGGACACTTTTCAAGGGAGGACAGAACTTACAAAAGGAGGACTGTCCTCCCTAAAGGAGGACGGTTAGTCACCTTATAATAATGGCAATAAGGCATACAAATCTAATGCATTGCTACACCCCCCCACCCCCATTGGACTGGCTACTTTATGGCCACCCTTGTGACGAGAAACCCACACCGCGCTCCAGCACTGACGGCTTTATGCACTGCACGTCACGTGTGAACCCGACACTGGTGTTTTTACCAACCCGAGAGCCTCTGAACACAGACACTAGCTAGCCCTGCCAATAAGAGGATATAATATTCCAGAAGACGCCCATTTCTATTCAAAGGGTTTTATTTCCTACGGAAATAAAATTTGGGTTATCGCTTACCGAACGACACCGTCCCGAGTTCTCCCAACGCGCCCCCGGAAGAAAACAGAGGGCGCTCTAGGATTTCCTCCAAGAGACACGCGGCATTGTTCCCTCGTGACAGGAAGTTAAGGATGGAGCGACACTCTAGCTCCCGCTCTATCATCGCCCCGATGAATTAGCGCTCTCCGCGACTGGTCAAAAGCGGCGCGCCAGGCCGCCCTTCGTCCCGTCCCCCCCCCCCCTTCTTAAAGAGACAGTAACGAAAGGACCGCTCCTTCATAACATTCCCTACCAAGTGTTCAAAATGAGTTTGTATGTTCAGGACGTTTGCAATAAGGAGTAGAAAATATTAAAAGTTCCAAAAGGTTGTTCACCAGAGGGAAGGACGAGAAACAATGGTTGGAAGCTGACCAAAGAGAGAAGCAACTTGGAATTAAGGAGAAACTTCCCGACAGTGAGGACAATTAACCAGCGGAACAGCTTGCCACCAGAAATTGCAGGTGTTCCATTGCTGGGGATTTAAAGAAGAGACTAGACATTCACCTATCTGAGATGGTATAGGTCCTCCTGCTTGAGCAGGGGGCTGGACTAGAAGACCTCCAAGGTCCCTTCCAGTTCTATTCTATTCTATTCCATTCCATCCTTCAGGGAGATAAATCTAGCCTGTCGGCTTACTTATTTGGACCAATTTCTTCTGATTCTAATTCTTTTGGAACACCAACAGGTTCCCTGTTTGCCATTTCACAATGAACTGTGAGGCATGTTTATCCATAATCACAGATGATTATGGATAAACCCTAGAATCCATGTATTCTATATGGGTTACTGCATCCACACAACTGCCTGAATCTGTACATTTTAAATAGTGAAGAAAAGGTTTGAAACTGCAGCCTGCTTCATATTATTGGCCTTTGTCCATACATGAAACAGTGGATACCTACCAGATGTTGGTATCTGGGCAGCTGAATTACTCATGTTAACTCTTAACGTATTTATTACATTTTCAATCATCTGGATCTGGTCTAATCATGAAGCAGAATGAAGTAGGAGTCTGTGTGTGTATATCTGTTAACCATGTAGCAGAATATAGTTAGCACTGACTTCCAGTACTTCCTCAGAAAAGCGGAAAAAGAAACGTAGACGTAGAGATATGAGTATGTGCTTTCTTGGGAAATCAGTGGGTTGATACCACAAACATCTTGAAGACAAGGCCCCCTTCGAAATTATTGCAACAGTAATTCTACTGATCACACAGATTTACTCAACACTGCATTTACAGTTATTATCCAAGTTTTTGATTTGACATTAACTGCCCTTTCCATAGTTATTAACAGAGACTGCAAGAGCCAATCATGTTAAAAATGTCTATGGCAGCATTTCTCAATTCTGGGAGTTGAGGTCCTCACACCTTAAAGCTGCCAAAATTGAGAATCATGGTCTATGGAGTTAAAGTATTAAGTATATAATCTTTGCCCCAATATAGCTCACACATGCTGCGACAATTCATCTTAGCTGCGAGTTGTAGTCCTAACTGACCCAGAAGACACTAGGTTAGGGAAGCCTAATCTAGACACTCTGAACAGCTTTTCTGATCCTTGTTAGTGGTAACCAGCATTCATTGCAAGCTTATGTGCTAAAATATTAGACCAAGATGACTACCGTAATTTTCAATGAGCAATAATTCTTTCACACCCTAAACCTTACTGGTTTATTTGTCATTCTACACAAGTACAAACACAACATGACTACAAGATGCCACCAAGTTATACAAAAATCAAACTTTATAGTAATGACTGTACAACAGGCCGAAGGCTCTCTGGCCTTTTAGAAATTGACCCTCGGTTATTCCAATCACAAAATCCTTGCTCCCACCCACCTCCCAAACAGAGATCAGGAAAATACGAGTTTTCAGCTTGTGTGTTTTGCACATCTTCTAAAAAGCAAAAGATTTACAGCGTCGTTGGCAGGCACTGGGTTTTTTTTTTCCTGTTACCAGAGTTTAATTTAAGGGGTGTTTTCAATTTGTCACAGATTCAGTAACCAACACTGCCAACAGCCAAAATGTAACTTGAGGCTGGCAGGAGAATTAGAAACGAAGTGAGGGTTATAAAAATTTACTGATTTAGTGAAAGGGGACAAAGACATTTTGACACTGAGACATGTGTCCGAGCCATTTGGGCATGTCTGAGAAGCAACCAATTTTCTCGGGAGTTGTAAAGATTTGTGTCTAAAATAAATTCTTTTTGAGAATGTCAGAACCCAAGGAACAGCTCCACCCTACCAGATGCAAGAGTCTTAGCTAGTTTTTAATCATTTCTCAACGGTCCCTTTGCTTTATTCTTTCCAATTTTTTTTCTTAAAAAAAGATACCATATTAAATGGGTGCACTTTTAACTTAAAGAAACCCACAGCTGCTTAGTACTGTGCTTTATCGAGAAGAATTGGAACTGGATCGGCTGCGGTGACGCCTCCGGCCTGGAGATCTGGATCTGGATCGCCTGCGAACTGGGGATCTGCGCCTGGGAGATCTGGATCTGAAAGGAAATAGAGGGAAGGGCTTCAGCTGAAGAAGAGCTGCATATACTTAGTACAGGATGATCAGCACAATTCAGAGATGTTTCATAGGCTATTTATTTATTGTCTGAACAGGAAACTCAAGTTTCTAAAGTGCATTTGGGGTCCCTCTATAATAAACCTTAGGAGAGATCCCCTTTGATGACCTCAACAATGGCTCCCAAAGAGGGGTTTCAAGAATCCTTCTGGCAATTGAAAACTTTTAACAAACTTGTTGCGACAAGTTACATACACTTCCACTCCAAAAATACTGCTTCAATGAAGGTGCAGGAGCGGAAGAGAAAGACGCATACCAGATTAACCAGAATGGCCCGGCCTTACTGTGAAGGGATTCAGAGGGAACGCAAGAGCCATTAAGGAGAGATCTGGAGAAGAGATTACCCAGTCCAGAGGTTGAAGACAGTGTGAGAAATAAGAAAAAAAAAACACCTCCAAATAACCCTGCATTTTTTGTTTGGTACAAGATGAGACAGAAAGAAATTCTGACAACTTGCAAAGGTGTCATTGCACCCTCCAGCCATAGAGTGGCATTTCAGGAATGTCTCATTTCAGACATGGCACCCACATCGCTGATTACGGCAACTTACCTTCTCCTCATGCGTGGTGGCGAGCGGCGCCACATAGGGGGCGGTAGCAACATCCTTCTGGGAGGGGTGAAACGCCTGGGGAGGAGTCTTGGTCGAGGAGTTAAAACAGCTGTGGCGGTAATCTCCTGCCCATCGATTTGACCTGTTTGTACCACAGAAGAATATCCAGAGTGCTGTAGCCATCCGACATCTCTAGAAAGCACGTTTTCTAATTCCACCGACTTAAAATGCCAGCTGGAAATTGTTCTTTTAACCCACACAGAGAGGGAGAAAATGCAGGGAGTGGGCCTTGGGCAGGGGTAGGCAACCTTGGCTCTTTTATGACTCGTGGACTTCAACTCCCAGAATTTGAAGTCCACGAGTCATAAAAGAGCCAAGGTTGCCTACCCCTAGCCTTCGGAATGGATGGATAGCTACGCTGGCTCAGGAATTCTGTGAGTTGAAGTCCAGGAGTCATAAAAGAGCCAAGGTTGCCTACCCCGGGCCTTGGGAAGGGATGGATACTCAGTTAAAAGGAAGTCAGTAGGAAGAACACATCAATGAGATGGAAGTTTCCCCACCGCTAGCAATGTTATCTTTCTAAAACAGTGTTTCTCTACCTTGGCAACTTGAAGAGGTGTGCATTTCAACTCCCAGAATTCTCCAGCCAGACATCTGAAGTCCACAGGAGCCTCCCTTCCCCCTCCCAATTTTCCACGTTTAACGCTCAATCTGAAGCCCTCTCAGTTCCAGACACCTACCTCCATCCATGTGTTTCAGGGCCTTTTCAGCATCATCTGGATTTTCAAACTCTACGTAGGCGTAGCCCCTGGAAAGATGCGGGTTGAGCCTATCGGCTGCCATATCAATCATCTTGATCTTTCCGTAGGTAGAAAATATTTCCATGATGTGATCCTTCAAGGAAAAGAATTCCTGGCATCACTACGTATTCCCATTATCTTTAGTCTTCCTAAAAGAATACTGAATAAGAGACAGCTACTCCTTTAACCGAGATAGAAGCGTATCAGTCAAATCCATGCAGAGGAATTTGTGTTTCATGTGTGCTTCCTTAGAGTTAAAACATATTCCTGTATATATTTACAGGAAATACTAGAGGTGACAGAAGCAAGGGTTTAAGACAGTGAGCTCAACTGACAGGCGCAATTGGGTTCACTATTGGAAAAGCTGAGCGCCAAAGCATTGAGGCTTTTGAACTATGGTGCTGGAGAAGACTCCTGCGAGTCCCCTGGATTGCAAGGCGATCAAACCGGTCAGTCCTAGAGGAGATTCACCCCGACTGCTCTTTAGAAGGCCAGATCCTGAAGTTGAGACTCAAGTACTTTGGCCACCTAATGAGAAGGAAGGACTCACTGGAGAAGAGCCTAATGCTGGGGAAGATGGAGGGCAAGAGAAGAAGGGGACGACAGAGAATGAGGTGGCTGGATGGAGTCCCTGAAGCAGGAGGCGTGAGCTTCAAGGGACTCCAGAAGATGGTAGAGGACAGGAAGGCCTGGAGGAACGTTGTCCATGGGGTCACGATGGGTCAGACACGACTTCGCAACTAACAACAACATTGGAAAAGCCTCAGACAGCAATTGGGTGTGTGAAGTGGGGAAAAGCCTCTCTTAAACTATGGAGAACCACCAACAGAACAGATAACAACAGTGAATTAGGCTGATCAAATGTAAGCCTGAGTTATTCCTCCTGAAATCACACCAGTGTTCTTTTACAGCTTGATTCCAAATTCCCAACATCCAAATTAATTACGACTTTGATTCTGCTCCTTCAGGGTCTAATTTTCTCTTCCTTTTGAATCCAATTAAGCAACCGGTTACAATTACCTTTGTGACATTTCTGGTAAGCCTCCCCACGTGAACTTTTGTGGGCTTAGGTGAGGGACTCCTTCTCTTTCGTTCTTTTTCATCTCTCTTGGGTGGTTTAGATCTGGAGAAAACAGAGAAATCGTTTTTCCTCGTGAGCAAGCTTGTAAGAAAAGTCAGCTGCTGGCTACTGTTTAAATGGCCTGCTATTTAAACAACAGCCTGTCTGATGTATGTTTCAATGAACTTGTCAAACCTTCAGACATGATAGGAAGGCAACTGTGTTAAATCTATGATAGCAAAAAACATCAGTAGTTTGGTAGCATCTCTTCTGATTAATAAATGTTATTCAAAGGCACCAGCAGTTAGATGTAGGATTTAAAATGGGGGGAGATTGGGAACGGGCGCAAATAAGTTGATTATGCAAATTCATGTGAGACTGATCACAAGTATCTTATCAATTAACAATTGCAATGTGATTAAAAAAAATTTTTTTACATCTGCATAAACCAAACTATCGTCTCCTCCCTTTCCCCCCTCACCCAGTTTAAATTCTGTATGTCTAGTCACTCTGCATCTGATAAAAGCTGCATCTTTTGAAAGCTTTTCCCTTTTAATAAAAGATGGAAAAGATACCTAAATTTAGGCCTTTAAAAAGTTTTTTTTTTTAAAAAAAAGCTAACTGGAATTTACATTCTACAAAATCATAGAAGGAATCTGGTGTGTACAGACATAAAACTGAGCCACAGTGAGGGTTTTGCCTACCACAGGGGTCTTCAAATTTGGCAGCTTTAAGACTTGTGGACTTCAACTCCCAAATTTCTCAGCCAGCATGTCTGGCTGAGGAATTCTGGGAGTTGAAGTCCACAAGTCATAAAAGGGCCAAGTCTGAAGACCCGTGGCCTACAATGTTCTGCATTACAACTCTTTGTTGATGACTTAACATTTCAGGTAAATGTAAATCAACTGTTATTTTCAATAATTACACCAACGAAGATTTAAAGCAGAGTTCTCCAGAGTGGTCAACATCATCTCCAAGAATTAATGGACTATCCAAGATAATTATTATTACTATTAGTATTCATATTACTATTAAAATAATATGGGGGGGTCGATGAATAATCTGAAACTTCACAAAAGGATCAGTGAACTGTAGAGTTTGGGAACCCCTGATTTAAAGCAAGGGGTGAAAATTAGTCCTCAACTCCCAAGACTTTAAGCCACCTCGTTCAAGTCCGGATTGATCACATGCCCCCAGGCAATGCCACTCACTTGGAACGGGACCGTCTCCGATTGTCGTGTCTACGTCGGGAAGGGCTCGGAGAGCCCGAAGAACTGCTGGAGCTGGAGCTACGGGAAGTGCTTGAGCTCCCCGAACGGCTTGATGCAGACGAGGAACTGGAGCCACTGCTGGACCCAGTGCTGGAACTTGACCCTGAACTGGAGGTGGAACTTGACCGAGACCTGACAGAAGAGCAGCAGCAATGTATCACCCAAACTGAGCAGAATCAACTCTCATGATCTGGAACAGGGGTCCCCAACCCCCGGTTCCGTGAACCGGTACAGGCCACGGCATGCCAGCAACCGGTCTGCACAAACATGCAAAGCCCCATCGGCGGGATGCAGGCAGCACACAAAACCACGCACGCTCCGGTCCACGGAAAAACCCCTCTCCACGGAACCAGTCCCTGGTGCCCAAAAGGTTGGGGACCTCTGATCTAGAAGGCTTGCAAGAAGCCCTCACACATACTTTCAAGTGCCTCAGTCAAGAAAGAGAAATCGAAATAATGTTTTTTTTTTTAAATGGATCATTTCTATCAAAACCTTAACAGTTAGGAATGGGAGGCTAAGACCAGACCAGTAGAAGCCCCTTCTTGGTCACGATCTCCAACATTCCTCAGCACGCGGTGAATGGAAATAAGTAACAATTTAGTTGATTTGATTTCTACAGCCACCCATCTCAAACAAGTGACTTTGGGTAGTGTACACCATCAAACATAAAAACCACGAAAACTATTCAAACAGTGGCAAATAAATATATACGGCACTGAGTAAAACTGTTACTATTTGTGTTAACACAGGCAGGAAATGGGGCCCTTCACATCCTCGGGGCCCCGTATCCAGTTATGGGATAAGCTTTGAAGTGAACTCTGAAACTCATGTCTCCCCACAAGAACTCCTCAGGAAGTGAGTTTCTAGTTCCCCAGAAGCCACAAACGCAGGGCCTGCCTTTCGTACGCTTTTTCGGGGATCCCAGGATTCCGTGTACCTGGTGCTACTGCTGCCGCTGGAGGCACTGTGCCTTTTGCGGGTTTTGTCGCGCCCGCGGTCTTTTTCGCCGGACTCCTTTGTGGCTGGTTTGTCCTTGGACCGGTCCTTGGATTTCTCTTCGGTCCGGTCTTTGCGCTTGGTCGGAGAGGGAGCCCTTTAACAGAAAAGCCAGAAAGTTATCGTCTTAACTTCGGCTGCCGAACGAAAGCGAGGCGATGAGAAGGTCGCGGAATTCCCAGCCTGCACCCTATCGGGGCAGGTTCAAAGAAATGCAGAGCCACGTAAGGAAGATTATGAAAGGAGCCAAGAGAAGCATTTCTAACTGCAGGCCGCCCGTTTAGTGACCGTTGGAAGTTACGGTGGCATTGGAGGAAAAAAAAAAAGGGGGGGGGGGACTTACGGACTTTTTTCACACTTATGACCACTGCAGCATTTTCACGGTCGTGGTTTTAAAATTTGGAAGCTTGTCAAACTGACTCCGATTTAGGACAGTTGCAATGTCACCTCTGATGACTCTCTGACAGGCAACGTCAATGGGGGAAGACAGACTCACTTAACCACTGTGTTATTAACTTAACAACTGCAGTGATTCACTTAACACAAGAAAGGCCATAAAATGGGGCAAACCTCACTTAGCAACAGAAATATAGAGCTCCACTGTGGTCGTTAAGTCGAGCATTATCTGTACTCATGCTCCCCAGGAAAGTCCTAGTAAGCTGCAAAGATTTCTCCCACCCACCCCTCCTCCAGTCCCTGGGAGAATTTAGGCCTTGAAAATTCAGACAGTGGTTACCTAGTGCTGGACTTTTTATTATTTTCTTTGATGGATAGCAAACTCTTCTTTTTCATTCCTGACAGTTCCATTTTCCCCTTCGGAGTCCCAAATCAGCTCTGTGGGGGCCTCACTTATCTGAAAGCTTACTTCTAACGGATCCCTAAGCGAGTGCAAGAAGCTCCAGAGAACAGCCTAGTGACAAGACAAAAGCATTGAGAGACAATTAACATACAGGCAGAAGGAGAACAACAACAAAAAAAATCCTATTTGATAAGAACTGCAGGTGACATCAACCAATATTCATGCAAAGCACTCGGTGGACGTAACAGCAAATTGCCTGGCTGAAAATGGCACCTGCTGACTAAACTAAATCAGTGTTCCCAATCTGAGCAATTTTAATTGGTGTGGAGTGGAGAATTCTGGGACCTGAAGTCCACACAAATTAAAGTTGCTCAGGTGAGAAACACTGGTTTACATTGGGTATTTTAGAAGATACTGTATTTGAATACTTTCTAAGGATCTCTAAAACTAAACCAAGAAAGAATGCAGTTTTTTTCGCCACCATCGCAAACAAGTTTTTCTGTCTAAAGTTTTCCCAGAATTGAATCTTTAAATTGGGGGGAGGGGGGGGGCAGGGGATATGAAAGGAGCATCATTGGAGGCTGCATAATTTTTGGGATTCAGGCGTCTCCTTGGTTAGCTTTGACACAAATACGGATGGAATCTTTAAATATGAAATTAAATTAAAAATTAAATATGAATAAAACTAAGCATGAATAAAATTTGAGGGCAGGGCTCCCTGACTTAGAGCTTCTGCTTAAAGAACATGGGATATGTGTGATCCAACCAAACATGATCAGTGGTTAATGGCTTAACTTTATATGTGAGCCAGACCTGGCTATTCAACAAATCATAGTAAAACAAAACAATTCTGCACTATGTTCTGACCGATATAGATGCAATAACTTTTCTATAGCTTTTAATCTTCAGTATAAGGTACATAGCAGCATGTTAAAAAGATATACTCTCTAGTCAATAGTATGCTGTAGAGGTAATAATTATATATGCATATATTTCTACTTAAGTATATACAAGCATTTCCCCAGCAAATATGATTGGGGTCAGCCTTTTGGAAAGAGGAAGAACTGCTAAATATATTTTAATCTTTGTACTACAGTTTTTAGATATCGGGGCCCCAACAGGCACTATGAGATTATTTGACTATTTAGATACTGAAATATGTTAGTTTGGAATGCTGTAAGCATTTGTCTCATCTGGAAGGCATAAATTAAGAGAGTCTGTTAGTTATGACATTCTGTTGGCATTTAAACAAACCTGCAATTTAGTATTTTTTAAGAGATGGAACAAGATATTTTCTTACTGCACCATAAAAAATATCCAGATAACATTTACTTTATCTCACTGCTACTCTCCCTTATCCTACCTTTATTTCAACCCTCATATCAAGCTCCACCACTATCTCTGCTACTTAAATATGAAAGAAATACAAGTTACAAAACCAAAGCACTTCCGGTGAGATTTTATTCTGAGTGAGCATCCGAATTCCAGCCTATCTACCAGATACACATATGGCCTTTTGTAAAATTGGGAGAACCATTTGGGAAGCCACCAAAGCAAGACTTGAGTTTTATTACAGCGAAATATCATGTTATATCTCTGTATTATGCATTATTATGTTATTATTATGCGTTATTATACACCCTGAAAACTACCCAGAATCCAACTGGATCGAAGTGGTGCATAATTCCATTTAAAAAAAAAAAATGAAGGGAGGCACAGAACTGCCTCTCCCCCGCTTCCAAAAAAACTGGAATAAATCAGATTTTTTTTTTTTTTTTGCAAAAGCAACGGCAGCAAACCGTGTAAAACCTTACAGGGCGGAATCTGTCTATAAGCGGTGCAAAAATTACTTTCAAGTTCTACAATGGATCATTGGGGAACCCAGTGCCTTCCCCCCCCCCCCAAAAAAGGGGAACAGCTCCAACAGGAGCTTGCTTTGAGCAAGAGGCCAGAAAGGGGCGGAGCCAGCTTGGTTCTACGTCACCCACCCGCACGCCGCCCCGTCCTGCAGATTCAGAGGAGCTTCCCCTCCCCACTTTCCGTCCGGGCCTTCCGCACTCCCGAGGCGGGCTCACCCTCCTCCACGAGGCCGACCCTGCTGAGAAGGCCCTCAGCGGCTCGGCGAACCGCTTCCCGCCGCTCTCGCGGCCGTCCCCGAGCCAGATGGCGACGGATTATCGCCTCTCCGCTACTTACATCCTCAGAGATCGCCCGTTGCTCCTACCGTCGCGCTCGCGGTGACGTAGTTTGGCGCCTTCCGCAGAGCTGGGCGCAGGCGGATGGCGTCAAAGATGGCGACAGGGAAAAGGCGCTGGAATCCTAGACGCCTCTGTCTCCAAGGTTACGACTCCTCCCCCCCCTTTTTTTAAAGGGCCAGACAGGCGAATTTTGCTGTTGGCGGGGTCGCGTTTAGGAGAACGCCAAAAAAGCTAGATTTGCAGCGATGAGTGCATGCAAAGTCATGAGAATAATCAAGTTGCAAAACAAAAACCCAATATTCTTTTTTTTTTTTTTTACAAACAAGTGAAAATCTCCTGATATGTTGGACCACAACTGTCATCAACTACCATGGTTTGGACTCATGGAATTGTAGTACATAGGACTCTTCATCTTTTCAGGAAATGAAAAGCAGATTCTAGATTTTGCAGAAGGCCAAGCTAGCATGCAGTAGGTTCCAGATGTTTTGGGAGATTGCTAATACCATTAGCAGGTTCCAGATGTTGCAAAAGACCGCTAGCATCACAACATATTCCAGTAGAAGATCTAGCCAGAAATCTGGGTACAGAAGATGTTGCAGAAGAGCATGCTAGCATCACAGCAGGTTCCAGATGTTGCAGAAAATCTAGCTAGAAATCTGGGTAGAAGCCTTGCAATTGCAACCTGGAGAAACGACTTGCTTCACAGCCTTGATTGGACTGGATGGCATTATATCTTATGGTGAATGTTGATATTAAGAGGTTACGAAATACACAGATGGATCATGCATCAAATTTCTCTCCAGCTGCCTTGATGGGATGTAGGGCTATCCTAACATTGTGGGCAAAGCTGAACAAATTTTAACCATAAAATTTTTGGAAGTGGTTGGCCCTCGCTTTCTTCTTCCTAGGGTTGAGAGATGGACGGGCTCCAAGTCACACCCAACTGGCTTCATGCCTAAAGCAGGACTAGAACCTACAGTCACCTGGTTTCTAGCCTGGTGCTTTAACCACTACCCCAAACTGGCTTTTATTCACATATGATTGTTATCATATTATTACTTTGTGATGAAGCATGTTGTGTGAACCCCACCCCTTGCTTACTGGCCATAAGTCACTTTTTTCAGTGCCATTGTAATTCTGAATGGCTGCTAAACAAATTGTTGTCAGTCAAGGACTTGTAGTGCAGGATGAACATTGGTCTCTTCTGTCGGCCACACAAATGTGCTTCTACTTAACAGCTTCCTAATGCTGAAGGTCTCCATTGCTTAGCATAACTAGAAAGGCAAAGAGAAGGGATTTCCCAATTTGTAGACGATCCTTGCTTTAATTGTGACAGGGAGAGTTGTAAGCCAAGCCATCCATTTTCCAAAGAAAGATGAAAAACAGAAAAAGTGAGAGGGAAAAAAGCTCTAAAGAATTGCCAGGAAGAGAACCTTCAGATCCTTTGACAGGTCTCATAACTGAAAATCAATCAGTAAGCTGCGTTCCAATTTTTTATTTTATTTTTCAGTCCATTCGTATGCCACCCAGTCATTCTGACTCACTGTGGCTCACAACAGAATAAAATACAATCAACCATAAATAAATTTCCAGCCTAGGGACAGCAAAAACAACATAAGATCTCCATGATCAGAGGAAAAAGAACGAATTAGCAATTAAACATTTATTTCACAACTCCCCGAATGCCAGAACTGGAAAAACCAAGAGAACAGTATGATTTTTAAAAATGGAAAAAAATGTAAGATGGTGGTGGGCAAAACTACGGCTCAAACCGCCACAGCTGAGACCATCTCCTCCAGCATCGTCAAGCCACTGAGTCACCACATCTTTGCTGTCAAGTTCATCTTCCTTATTTCTATAGAAGGAAATTGCTGGTTTTGGAGACCCCTATTCTACAGGATCAGAAAGTACTGTATTTGGATGGGCAATTTAATTAGTAATTGCTGCAATGCTAGCGGATCAGCAGAGGGCAGTAGCTGATTAAAAGTTAATCAGAAAAATTAAAATTAAAATTGCAGCTTCTACAAGCCCAGTTAAATCAAGTGTACCTGAAAGCAAATGTCACACCTACTCTTTGGATTAAGTTTCATTACCGAACTAAGTAACATCATTCATGCTATAGGAGCAAACCCCAATTCCTTCTAGCACTGATGATGCTACCTAGCTGGGTAACGAAACAGCTGCAAGAATACAATCAAGTTCAGAGAGCACTAAGGACCCCCTATTCACTTCTATAGAGGCATGAGAAGCTGGTTCTGGGACAGCACATTTCCGGAGATACTGAATTTATTTATTTATTTTTATTTATTTAATTTTATTTATATGCCGCCCAATCCCAAAGGACTCAGGGCGGCATATAAATTTGGCCTTTGCCCCATGGAAGATTGCCTTCACAATTTATACCACCTTCTCTTTGTGGCATTGTTTTATAAAAATAACATATTTTAATTTTAGCTGTGGTCTTCTTGCAGTGAGCAAGACATTCAAGTCTGCAGAGTTGGTAGCTAGGTGAGCAAGGTGACGGCTACAGTCAACTTTTTACTATACAAATTCCTGAGTTTCATTCTGGGGAAAATGGAATGTTTGGACAAGGCTGACCTCTTTTTATTTTTAATTTCTTTTGCTTACATACTGACTTTTATTGCTTAGGAAATGGGAGGTAAGCCTCGGAACCTGCCTGGCGTCCAGTTGCCTCCTTGCCCACAGCTTAAAATGTCACCTGAACCAACGGCTTCGTGACAATGTTTGCCTGGACTGATCTTTTCCTGTTTCCTGAACTAGGAAATGAACCTAAGATTTTCTCTGCATGGAAAGAGGCAAGCTCTCCTGAACGAAGTCCCCTAAAAAGACAAACAGTATTTGAGGCACGCATTGTCAGTGGCAACACACATCACAACTAAGACGGTCCATTGCTTAGGGGGAGTGAAGCCACCATAGACCTGATTAACAATCCATCAAGGTCAGCTAATTTCAAACAGATCTCTCTCATCAGGGTGAGCTAATCTCTCTCTCTCTCTCTCTCTCTCTCTCTCTCTCTCTCTCTCTCTCTCTCTCTCTCTCTCTCTTTCTCTCTCTCTCTCTCTCTCTCTCTCTCTCCCCCCCCTCTCTCTGATTGTGGTGGGCAAAGCACTTTACTCCCACTGATAAATTATGGGGAGAAAATAATCACATTTTTTTCATGGTGGGTGGGGAAAATATCATGGCACCCCACCAATTTTTCACACAAGCTGGCAGTGAGAGATGCCTGTAGGAACAAAGGTTTCTCACACTCCATGGGGGAACAGAAAAAACGTCACCCTCAAAATAAATACTCCAGGAATTTGACCCGTTTACACTGTGCTCGGTGGGCCGGAACGGTCTTCTGAGATTTACCTCTTCATTACATCCCAAAATAGTTTTTTTTCTTTACGGAGGCTCTTCCTGGTAGAATCAGATGTCTGATATGATCTCACAGCGATCATTCAGTTCAATGTTGTTGTAGTTCTGCGGTCTGGAAAACCCAGAAGGAAATAGGTTAGGAGAGTAGCATGAGTTTTATTTGCTTAATGAGATGAGGCTGTTTCTGCTCTGTTTCTCCTAACAGAAAGAACAGAGATGGTTGCGGAATCTAAGCAACATCCTAGAATAGTGTTTCTCTAAACCTTGGCAACTAACTTCAACTTCAACTCCCAGAATCCCCCAGGGACATGAGCACATACAATAGCTGCCCAGCACATTAGGTGGGTACCAGGTTGGGCAAAGGTACACATACAGGATAATGGAGACAGGTTCATACTGGATCAATGTTGTAGGTTCATGTTTTCGTTGCTAGCTTTGGCTTCAGCACAAATCCCAATAGCAGCTCTTATTTCTTTTACCTTTTTATACAGTAGAAAGTTCCACCGATTAACAGCAGTATAAGCAAAATGGAACCCAAGACCAAAAAAGCAATTTCCCAGCCTTCAAGTGAAGCTGTGGAAAAAAAGAGAAAAAGGTATTATTAATATAAAGGCTAGAGGCATCCGTGCTTTCTTTTCATGGTTTATTTATGGAATCAGTCACAATGCAAAAATTATGGAGAGAAAGAAAGAAAGAAAGAAAGAGAGAGAGAGAGAGAGAGAGAGAGAGAGAGAGAGAGAGAGAGAGAAAGGAAGGAAGGAAGAAAGAAAAGAAAGAAAAAAGGAAGAAAGGAAAGAAAGAAAAAAAAAGAAAGAAAAGAGAAAGGAAGGAAGAAAGAAAAAGAATGAAGGAAGAAAGGAAAGAAAAAAGAAAGAAAAAGAAAAAGAGAAGAAAGAAGAAAGAAAATTTTTTCCTTGAAGAATCTGGGGTCACCTGTGTCACTTTCATTCCTCCTCCTCTCCCCACATATCTTTGGTCACCACCTGATCGCCTCACCTTTAGCTATTGGTACCACCTCACTGGAAGATGCACAGGGTGCATTAGTTCGGAGGAATATCCCATCCACAGAAAATAGATTGGAACTTAGGGAGAATTTCTGTTGCCACTGGATAAGGAGCTGCCGCTCTTCCGGTGACGTGGCCAGCAACCGACCGGACAGTTTCAGTGTGGTACCAGAGCAGGTGAAATTCAGTTCTGTGGAAAGACAAGAAAGATGGATTAGCTATTCAGGCTTGAAAGACCAGGTCCACACATGAAGGTCCATTTAAACTGATTTATTATGTGATGGATTACAGACGCTGCGTTTGTCACCTGGAAGTTGACAGCCCGGGTTCAAGACCCAAATGCCACACGATGAGGTGAGCTCCCATTACTTGCCCCAGTTCCTGCCCACCTAGCAGTTCCAACGCATGCAAATGTGAGTAGATAAATAGGTACCACTTTGGTGGGATGCTGGCCACATAACCACAGTAGCCTCTTTGGACAACAAGGGCTCCCTCTGGGAAAGCAGAGATGAGCACCGTGTCCTAGAGTTGGACACAACTGACAGGGAAATCTTTACCCTTGTTGCTAAATTGCTAGACAATTGCTAGACAATTTAAGCCGAGGTGGCGCAGCAGTTAGAGTGCAGTACTGCAGGCCACTTTAGCTGACTGTGTTCAGCAGGTCAGCGGTTCAAATCTCACCAGCTCAAGGTTGACTCAGCCTTCCATCCTTCCGGGGTAGGTAAAATGAGGACCCAGATTGTTGGGGGCAATGTAAATATATATATATATATACATTGCTTACTGGTGTACACCGCTTAGAGAGTGCTTGCACTTAAAAGCGGTATATAAGTCTCATAAATAAATAAATAATAAATAAATTTAACACTGAATGAAAAACACAGGCAATACTGTTATTCCCCACACAGAGAATAATTTCTCCTTTCTCATTAAAAATTGCAAAACGTGATAGTGGGCAATTTTTATAGGAGCTCTCTGTACCACATTCTAGGCAGGTTTGGGTAGACCAGCTTCTGCATCCCTGCTTGAAACCAAGAGTGGAGGAACATTATTTACACTGGCTGTGCCTTTTCTGACACGAATATATTGTCCCTAGCAATGTTTTCAAGAAGCAATATCAATCGATACTATGCTATTTTTTTAAAAGACACGTTGGGCACAAACCTTGCAGAGCACAGAGAGAGATAGCACATAAGCAGCTATTTTCCATGGACCTCACTAGTATCTGCTGGAAGTGAGCTTCTAACTGTGGATTTTGAAGCCAGAAGGAACAGTCTATCAAGAGAAGAATAGCTATCTTAAGCACCTGATTCTGGGCAACGTTACAACATTTATATATAAAAATAAAGAACAATGTAAAGGTCATACATCCAAACATATAAAACATATTAAAAAGATTTGGTATAGTGGTGAAGGCATCAGGCCAGAGACTGGAAGACCATGAGTTCTAGACTAGTCCCACCTTAGTATGAAGCTGGGTGACTTTGAGCCAGTCACTCTTCCTCAACCCCAAGAAGAAGGCAAGGGCAAACCAGTTTTGAAAAACCTTGCCAAGAAAACTGCAAGGACTAGCCCATGCAGTTGCTAGAAGTAAAAAAAAAAAAGCTGACTAAACTGATGATGTTTACCTACTTTGGGTAATGAAACATCTGCAAGAAAATAAGCAAGCTCAAAGAGCACCAAGGACTCCTCAAAAACTGACTTAAAGCAAAAAGAAAAAAATCCACCCCACAAAAATTAGTGTATGTTTTGCATTGTCCAATGATACAAAAGCCTCTCTCTTTTTTGGTTGTGTCTACAGCAGGTTTAGCATCATGCCCCTTTCTGGGGGAAAAAACAGGGTATCAAGCCCCAAACCAAGAATGAGAATGTGCAGTTCTTCTAAGTTGAGTTCCTTATTGTTTCATCTTTATAGACAGAAGTCTTCCATGCTGAGAACTCTATTATCTGTATTGAAAATGTAGTTTAGGAACTATGAGGGACGGGTGGTCTTCACCCTCTTTCTCTCACTCATATCTAGGCTGAGTTGCCTCTTAGTCCTCTGGAATCCATTCCCCCCCCCCCTTTCCTGGAAACCCAGTTCCTCCCTACATTCTATCACATCATGTGTGGACTTCAAGTCCCAGAATTCCTCAGTCACCATGGGTCAGGCCCTAAACCAGGAATAACATGTGGTGATTCTTCCAGGCTGAGTTCTTTATTGTTTCGCACCCATAGACAAAATCTTGCCAGACTGAAGATTCTACTGTCTGCATCTACAATATACTCTGGGAACTATTGAGGAGACATTATCTTCACTCTCTTTCTCTCACACAGGATATCTGGACTGCATTGCCTCTTCTGAACCGCAGTCCTCCCTCCTCAGGATCTGCCTTCTCACCACCTTCCATCACACAAGGGATGACATCATTCTCTCCAGTTGCCCGCAAGAAAGAAAAAAAGACCACTTACTAGGTGTCCATAGGCACATTCCAAGATCCAAGGACAGAGACTCTTGAGGACAGCTATTCTCCATGCCTGGGGTGGGGTTGGAGATGAGAAAGGTTTCCTTGCAAAAAGGGCAATAACTCAAAGACCAGATTCTGCAAGGACACAAAAAGCAAGCCCAGAACATTTGTAGCAAGCAAAACATTACACGGGGAACCAAAACACTTACAGGCAAATATCACAACAATGGTTATAGGAAAGGATTTCAATAAATGCAGTTAAGACACAGTTGGGTTGTAGACCAGAAGGTTGGTAGTTTGAGACCCAAGCACCATGTGATGGACCCAACCCCTGCCCACCTAGCAGTTTGAAAGCATGCAAATGTAAGTAGATAAATAGGTACCACTTTGGTGGGAAGATCGCCTTAGTATATAGTGCTGGCTACATGACCACGGAACTATCTTCGGACAATGCTGGATGGGGGAAACCTTTATCTTACCTTTACCTTTAATGGGATGTGAGAATGATCTTGGGAGAAGGAGGAAATGTGGCAGACTAGACAACACTTGCATAAGAGACAATTGAGCCTACAGAAGAAATGTGGGCGTGGCAAATTCTCAGAAGGGACCCTCCTTAGTTTTTACAGAAAAAAAATGCAGAATAAGAGTGGAAAGGACAAGGCACTGTAGGAATACAAGATGCTCACCTTTCTCTTTTCCCAGATACAAAGGGTATTTGAGAGATCATCCCAGGATTCCACGTCACAAGGTATTCTATTTTCTCGGCAATATTTAGAGTACCGTAAGGAAGCCGCAGCTTTCGGCTGAATAGCGCCACCGTCAGGTTCTCCTGCTTTGGGAAAGAATGATTCCAGAGAATGGGCATCATCAACTGCTCTGGAAAGAAACGGGATCAAGTTAATGAAGGACCAGCATTTTTTTTTAAAAAAAGCCATAAAGTATTTATTTAAGAAAATTTATATTAGTGCCCAACTTATTCTCAGTGACTCCGGGCAGCTTACAAAGATTAAAAAAAAAACCTCATATAAAAACAATAAAAAGTAACTGCTGATTAAGAGAACGCAGGCAAATTGGACCGACAACCTGTTGCCAAACAGCTTCAAACTGAACTGATTTAAAATTTTCCCCTCTCAACAACTGTGTGATTTTTGCTAACTTTTTACACATTCTTGGTACTGGTTACTCACTTCTGTATTCATCCATGTCCATTTTGCGCCCCTAATTATCTTGTTCTCTCTCACACACACACTTTTAAAGTACCTAATTAATATACTTTTCACAATTGTCACTTCTTCACTGGCACAGTATTTCAATTTTTAAACATTTCTCACTAGCTACTCTTTTCCTTGTTTTAGCTCAGTAAAATGTAAAGCCTTGATTTAACGGGCCCTGGAAACAATGGACAAAAATCTTTGCAAGTACAATATACTTCTGTGAATTGGGGAAAAAAAAAACAACCCACCCACTGCTTTACACACTGATAACATGGCCCCAAATATGTAAAACGTTTTTATGCATGACAAAAATATGCCAGGCAATTCCCATTCCAAAGCACAAATACAGGTAGTCCTTGACTTACGGCCACAACTGAGCCCAAAATGTCTATTACTAAGCGAGACAGGTGTTAAGCAAATTTTGCCCCATTTCACAACCTTTCTTGCCACCGTGAATCACTATAGTTGTTAACTTAAGCAACAGAGTTGTTAAGTGAATCCGGCTTCCCCATTAACGTTGATTGTCAGAAGGTTGCAAAAGGGGATCACATGACCCCAGGGGGGCATTGCAACCGTCATAAGTACATGCCAGTTGCCAAGCATCTGAATTTTGATCACGTGACCACAGAGATGCTACAAGGGTTGTAAGTGTGAAAAACGGTCCTGAGTCACTTTTTCCAGCGCCGCTGTAACTTCAGATGGCCACTGAATGCATGGTTGTAAGTCAAGGACTACCAGGACACAAACAGAACAGTTTATTAGGACCAGCGACATACCATTAGGCTTAACACTCTGGAACATTTGTCCTGGCATGACGACAAAGAGACCCTCACTCCCAAATCTGCCTTGCAGGTGGATGCTGGTGTACGGCCGGTTATGGTTCCCGAAGAAGAAGTGCAGTGTGTATTTTTTTAAGCTGTCCCCGGGCTTCCCCTTCAGTTCTATGAACTTGTACAGTAATGAGTCATTGGCCAGGCCCACTTCGTTGATGACAGTGGAAGAATTATGGAGCACCTCTTTGGTGAGAGTCCAGCTGAGAGACACACAAGAGTTTTCCTGAAGTGGCGTTGTTTCAGTCACCTGGGAGATGGGCGGGAGAAGGCACCCAAAAGGTATTATGAGTCTGCAATGTTCTTTTTTTTTAAAGGGCATTTTCAAATTTCTAATGGCTCTCCCCAACTGAAGGCTCCTTATAGTCACTCTTATTTTCAGAACTTAGCCCTGGAGAAAAACATCTAAGGGCAGGGACTGATTGTATTTAATTATCCAGTTTCAAGGCCAACCAACTCTTTGGGAATTCCGGAGAACTTAAGAGATAAAAAGGGAAACAATATATAGAAAAAGAAATTGTGACTGAGCAGAAGAACAAACCTCCCAGTTATAATCCAAGCATAATTAAAATGGGCTTCAAAACTATGCTGTTCCAGGCCTGGGAGAGAACAAACATGTTTCCTGAATGTTGTAACAGTGGGAGATGCATGAATATTGGGAAGAATATTGTCTAATGGTTAAAGCACCAGGCTAGGAAATAGGAGACCATGAGTTCAAGTCTTGTCTTAGCCATGAAAGCCAGCTGGCCGACTTTGGGCTAATCATTAGGAGACAGTGAGTTCTAGTCCTGCTTTAGGCATGAAAGACAGCTGGGTGACTTTGGGCCAATCACCAGGAGATGGTGAGTTCTAGTCCTGCCTTAGCCATGAAAGCCAAATGGGTGACGTTGGGCCAATCACCAGGAGACGGTGAGTTCTATTCCTGCCTTAGGCATGAAAGCCAACTGGGTGACTTTGGGCCAGTCCCTCTCTCTTAGCCCAACCCACCTCACAGAGTTGTTGTGAGGAACATAGGAGGAAGATGTGTTGGATACGTTCAATGCCTTGGATTGTTTGTAAAAAATAATAGAAGTGAGATACAAATAAAACATGAACAGATGAGGCCAACATGTCTCCCAGTATCTTCCTTCTATCAGCATTCAGCCAGATGTTTGTGTGATAAGCATCCCATTTACCTAATTCTCAGAACTGGTGACACATTATTTCTGAACAGTCAACACAATCAGAACCCTAATGGAATAAACTCAAAGTCTAATTCAGTCCACATCCTGTTTCCTTCTGGAAAGCCCCTCAATTATCTCTTTATAAGCTTGTCCCACCTCCATCAACTGTGGTTCAAGTTGATAAGATGACTTGATTGCGCTAGATGCTGATGCAGCAGGCTGGAGTTGAGAGGGTTATCAGACGTTGCACAAAGCTGTCATATGGCTGTAGCTAACCCCTCCGTGAGCTGCTAATATGATTTGCAGCAGGGGTCTCCAACCTTGGCAACTTTAAGATTGGTGCGCCAATTCCCGGAATTCCCCAGCCAGAATTCTGGGAGCTGAAGTCCACAAGTCTTAAAAGTTGCCGAGTTTGGAGACTCCTGGTTTACAGCATAACATTAGCACCGTCAATTATGCTAACGCAAATTAGGGCTTGGCGTGTTAGATAAACATAACCAAGATGGCGTAAACAAGAAACACAAGCTAAAATGGAGTCTTGGCTGATCTCTGCGGCTCCTCTTAAACCTTCAGCCATGTTACCTGGAAACTCGTGGAATCTCTGGGCTTCAGGCTGAGGCATCGGCTGATGGACTCGTCTTCAGTGCTATGGGAATCATTTTCATGGAGGACATTTTGTCCAGGAGTGAGAAGAGCCACAAGCTTCTCTGCTTTATCCGTACCCCGGGCTCTGTATACCACAGCATCAACCAGCCCATCCACAGTCACCTGCATGTCGGTTTTATAGACAGGGTTGGGGTGGCGGTAGAGCGCCACGGCGTCTACACCATTTTGGATGGTGGCATCTGGCAAAAGAAATGAGGGCTTGGGGGTCACTCCAGCACTCCCTACAAGGAAGTAGCCCCACTCGTTGGTGGAGTAGCCTGTCAGGTTCAAGACTTTGTAAGCCAAGTTGTTCTTGCCGTTGTACAGAACAAGCCAGTAATTCTTGAGTGAAAACGGTGCTTGTCCTGGGTAGAAGAGCTCAATGTATTCTGTATCTTCTCGAGATCCAGGATTGTCTGCGTTTACTTCGTTGATAAGCAACTCCAGGGCTGGAATCGGAGGTGCTTCGGTTGTCCTCGGTTCTTCCGAAGTTAAATCTACAATGAACCAAATCTTGTCACTTCAGACTGAACATACAAACATTTTATTCTAGGGCAGTGGTTCTCAACCTTTTTAATGCCGCGACCCCCAGCCGGTCGTAAGTCGAGGACTACTCAACTGGTGCAGCACCGTTTGCAGAATGGGACTTTTGGCGGGCTCAGCAGGGCAGAGACAGCCTGGACAATTCCTATTGGCTTTTGAAAGCCAATAGAATTAGACTCTATTCAAGAGAGTCTATTCTATTGGCTTTCAAAAGCCAATAGAATAAAAGGGAGTAGCACAGCTAAGGAAAAGGGGGGAAAAAATGGCGGACTGCGTTGTTTGGCGACCCCCGTGTAATGGTCGTTCGACCCCAAATGGGGTCCCGACCCACAGGTTGAGAACCACTGTTCTAGGATGACTAGCTAATCTTTCTTTCCTGACCCCTGAAGAGAAGAAGGGGGTTACAGTTAGTCAACTTAGAAAGCTCTCCAAGCATTGCAACCAATTATTTAAAAATTATGGGCATCCTCCAGAAACAAAATCAAATCTATAAAATATAATCTAGCTCTTCAACGTGTCGTGGTTCAATTTACCATTCCACCTCAAAAGTTTTTCTCCTGAAAAGAGGATTGCCTGCCTTTGTTCACTTTGTTAGTGAAGTTTGATTAGCAACCGTTCAAAGTTACAACAGCAACAAGTCTTCACACTTACGACCGTTGCAGCATCCCTGCAGTCACATGATCCACCAGGCACATATTTACAACAGTTGCAGTATCTCGTGGTCATATGATCGCCAGGGAATTCTGGGTGTTGAAGTCCACCCATCTTCAAACTGTCAAACTGCCAAACACTGGCTTATCATAAGGCCAAGCAATTCTTGTGTTCCACACAATGGTGAATGGTGAATGCTTGTGCTGGGGGGGGGGGAGCTAAAAATCCTGGAAGCTGCATTCTGTTGTGTTCTCCCCTCCATCGCACTACTGTACCTGGAGGTGTGTGTGTCCCATCTGCATTGCTTGAACAATTCTTAATGGCTATGCTGTGGTTCTGATTTCCAAAATATAACAGTTCCTCAGTCTTCTCCAAGATTGAGAGGGCTTGCAACTCACGGTCCAGCTGTTCTGTTGACCGGGCACTCAAGAGGGCAGTGAAAACCAGTTCTCTGCCTTCACATGTTAAAACAGGATCTGTGCCGAGAGGAGTAAAATGAAAATGTCATTGTTGGTCTCAATCTGTACAAATTTCTTTCCAAGTACTGTCATTACCTATTTTAATATTAGCACTGATATGAATCTCTTTTAAATTTCACTTCATTTCCATTTTACAGTTTGTTACTTATATACTCAACACGCGCTAGAAGAGCAGGGAGTAAATCAAACCGTATTTATGACTATATCCTGGTTTGATTTACCCAAACGCAAATGGCTGCTTCATCATCACCTGAACTATTATATTCAGACTGTTGGTTTACACCATTTAAGGAACCAGCCAACCGAATCGTCTTTCCTGCCACAGATTACGCCACGAAAGAACAAGATTTCCTTCCTTTGGTTTCAGTCATTGCATGAGGACATTTCCCACAAATAAACTTATCCAGTGATGTCTTAGCCTCTTTCGTGAGGTGGTTAAGGATCTTACTGGAAGGTTTTGCAAAAACCTGGAACCATCGTCTTTGTTGGTTATTTCAGCCAGCTTTGTTGGTTCATTCGACACAGGGGTTGAAACACTCCAAGAGAAAGACCACACAGCTTTTTACCTTTGAAATACGCCGGGGAAAAACTGCAGTTGCATTGTTGCTCCAGAGACTGGGCCAAAACTCTCTGAATTGTGCTTTCATCCTGAGGTTTTTGTTGGCAATCTTAAGGTACAGAAGACACAGAAGGAAGATTAGCAGAAGAGACAGAGAAGATATTTGTATCTCCACTTAGTTTGCTTAATGCATTTACATCCTCCCTGTCAGGTGGAAAGGATCGGGACCACACATTATGTTGCAGTTAACAGAATCTCACAGGTTTGAAAGGACAAATCTTCCACGGTCTCTTTTAAAGCCTGAGAAACTACGAAGGGCTTCTTCTTCTTGCCCCAACCATTATTCAGCTGAGGGCTATGCTGTCCCTTACCTGACTCTTCCCTTGGCCTATTTCCCTGAGGTCTTTCCCACAAACCATTATACTGTAGTATGTTTGGTGCAATCCCATGCTTCAGTTCACAGGTCCCCCACTGTCTCCAGCAGGCAGCACTTACCTGCTATTTGAAAACAAAAGGAAACTTTTTGGCTAAAGCGCTTCTTCGGGCAGTCGTTGAACTGCAAAGGTGTGGGCTTGCCAAGGGCGTAAGAGGACGAATCGCGGGAGACGGAGCAGCAGACGCACCGGCTCACGGATGCACCATTCTGCTGGGATCTGATGAAAATTAAGAAAGGGGAAGAGAAAGGTCCATAAATAATCAGAGGGAAAGGCCGAAAGAGAATGTGAGAAGTAGAAAAATGGCTGAAATGATTTTAATAGTTTATCTTCTGCAAAATGGGCGAGGGAGATGCTTTGCTAAATGGAATGAGCTATTTTTTGAGAGCCCTTCTAACATGTTCACATTGTGGTTGATTTACAACCACAATGCAAGGCAGCTGTTAAATGAATCATGCCCTTTTTTGCCATGGCTGTTAAATTAATCACTGCAGCAGTTAGCAATAGTACTTAGCACTTAGACTTATATACCGCTTCACAGTGCTTTACAGCCCTCTCTAAGTGGTTTACAAAGTCAACCTATTTTCCCCAACAATCTGGGTCCTCAGTTTACCAACCTCAGAAAGATGGAAAGCTGAGTCAACCATGAGCCAGTCAGGGAAGGAAGGAAGGAAGGAAGGAAGGAAGGAAGGAAGGAAGGAAGGAAGGAAGGAAGGAAGGGAGGGAGGGAGGGAGGGAGGAAGGAAGGAAGGAAGGAAGGAAGGAAGGAAAATAGCAATAGCAGACTTCTATACTGCTCCACAGTGCTTTACAGCCCTCTCTAAGTGGTTTACAGAGTCAGCCTGTTGCCCCAAATAATCTGGATCTTCATTTTACCGACCTCAGAAGGAGGGAAAGCTGAATCAATCTTGAGCCGGTGAGGATCGAACTCGTGGCAGTTGGCAGAGTCAGCCTGCAGTACTGCATTCTAACCCCTGTGCCACCAGGGCTGATATGCTTTCGAAGGAAGGCATTCAACCGACAGGTAAATCAGACTGCAAAGTAAATCAAACTAATAGCACAACCTCCCTCGTGGTTGTTCCAGATTGCCGTGCTTTGCCATAAATGCATATTTTGGCTCCAGCAAAGTAGCACTTTTCACCTTTCTGTCTGCCCCTCATTCTCAAGTCCTAGAATTTGGGAATCTGTTTCGGCACGAGCAGGCTTCCTTTTGCAAGGATTAGCAGAACATTTCTGCTGGCATTCAGCTTCCTTACTGTTCGCTCACGTAGAAGAGAGTCTTCCTGGGGCTCAAGAGGTCCCGCAGCTGCGAATCCGGCTGTCCCACTGTTGTGTACACCAAGGCATCCAGAAGGCCTGATATCGGTGGGACACCGGAGCCCACCACAAAGTGGCTGATGGTCCCGCTGTACAGGGCAATGGCATTGGTGCCTGTTTTGAGGAGGGAGGTGCTGGAATTCTGGAGGGGCTGCGAGTGAGCTGCACCGCCTGAAAGAAAGAGAACTTTATGTGGCCTCTACAGGTAGTTGGGCAGGCAAGATGCTCAACAGACGAATCTGAGAGTCAAGCACGCCTTCCGAGAGAGAAGGCATCTTCTGGCAAGGTCAAGTGTCTATTTACATAGCTTTCTCCTCCTAGGAGAAAGGATTACAGCTTCTCAAACAAGTGCTAGATTCTCGCAAGGTGCTAAAATAAAGTCGCTTGCGTCTTGCACAGAGGAGGGCGCGCCGTGCCTGTAAATGGCAGCGTTCGCCTTAGCAACTGTAATTTTGTGCAGAAGCACATTGTTTTTAACACAGGGGTAAGCAACCTTGGTGCTTTTAGGACTCATGGACTTCAACTCCCAGCATGGAATTCTGGGAGTTGAAGTCCGTGAGTCGTAAAAAAGCCGAGGTTGCCTACCCCTGGTTTAACACGTCACGTGAACACAGTCATCGTTTCTGATCATGCTGCTTGGCTAAGCCAGAGCTTCCTAAAGGCAGGGAGTCCTCGACTTATGACCATAACTGAGCCCAAAATTTCCATCGCTAAGCGAGACAGTTGTTAAGTGAGTTGGCCCCCATTTTACATTCTCTCTTCCCACATGTGTTAAGTGAATTCCTGCGGTGGTTAAGTTAGCAACATGGCTGTGAAGCAAATCTGGCCTCCCCGTTGACTCTGTTTGTCAGAAGGTTGCAAAAGGGGATCACGTGACCCCCAGGGGACACGGCGACCGTCATAAATGTGAGTTGCCAAGCGTCCGAATTTTGATCATGTGACCCTGGGGAATGCCACAATTGTCGTAAGTGTGAAAAATGGTCATAACTCACATTTTTCACTGCTGTTGTAACTTTGAACAGTCGCTAAACGAACTGTTGTAGGTCAAGGACTTCAGGTATGCCTCAACTTACAACCACCTTTGGGGTCAGAATTTCCTAGTGTGATATATAATAATAATAATGATGATGATGATGATGATGATGATGATAAAGTTGGAAGGGACCTTGGAGGTCCTCTAGTCCCACCCCCTGCTCAGGCAGGAAATCCTATACCATCTCGGACAAATGGCTGTCCAGTCTCTTCTTAAAAACTTCCAGTGTTGGAACATTCACCGCTTCTGGAGGCAGGTTGTTCCTGACAGTTAGAACAGTTAATTGTTCTAACTGTCAGGAAGTTTCTCCTTAGTTCTAGGTTGGTTCTCTCCTTGATTAGTTTCCATCCGTTGCTTCTTGTCCTGCCTTCAGGCACCTTGGAAAATAGCTTTGTGGCAGCCCCTGAGATATTGGAACACTGCTATCATGTCCCCCCTGGTCCTTCTCTTCATTAAACTAGACATACCCCATTCCAGCAGCTGTTCCTCATATGCTTTAGCCTCCAGTCCCCTAATCATCTTTGTTGCTCTTCTCTGCATTCTTTCTAGAGTCTCAACATCTTTTTTACATCGTGGTAACCAAAACTGGATGCAGTATTCCAAGTGTGGCCTTACCAAGGCATTGTAAAGTGGTATTAATACTTCACGTGATCTTGATTCTATCCCTCTGATCTAGCCAATGGCTACTGATTGTGCTGGCCAATGGATCCTGGGTCAAAAACCGGACAAACAGACATACAGAAAGTATTTAGCCCTACCTGGAATTTCGGACAGTCCTGACCCCAACAGAAGTAACCCATCAGGAGAAGTTTCACCCTTGACCTCCATGACAGAGTAGATCTGTTGGGTGCTTCCTTCAATCAGCACCATAATCAAGTCCTTTACCACTTGGGAAGGGGGACCTTGGAGCTCCACAAACTCAGCGTCCCCAGCAGAGGATGCCAACTTAACCTCACTGATCAGCACCAAAGAGGCGTTCAACTGTGAGAAAGGGATGCAGTGGTTGTCTGAGCCTGGGGTCGGCGCTCCCACTTGGAAGAAGCTCTGAGAATCCGCCCCTTGGCATCTCTCCAGAGACTCATCATCGGTGGTCCGGAATAACGGGTCTTCCAAGAAAGGTTCCGTGCCAGGGGTCAGCACACGAACCAACTCGTCTGCGTTGTCCTTTTTCTTAGATTTATGCACCAAAGCATCCACCAGGCCTTTGTTGTCTACAGGCATGCCTTCGTACAAGTCCGATCGCCCAAAGTAGAGAGCAATTGCATCCGGTCCATTCTGGATTGTGCTCTTTGGGAGGATGATAGCTGGCCTTGGGACAAGGCTGCCAGACCCAATCAGGAGAAAACCCTGGTCATCTGTGGAGAAGCCACCAAGATCTATGACTTTGTAGGCCTTGTTTCCCTTTCCGTTGTAGAGGACTAAATGATATCCGTTCAAAGCCACTCTTTGTCCATTGACATGATAGAGTTCCAAATACTCCATGGTGTCTTCTCCGGGATTATCTGCATTGACTTCATTAATCAGGAGTGCTGGCTTCATTTTTTGGTCCATGAGGAGGTTCTGTGAATTCCCTTCACGTAACCAGATGCATAGAAGGAACACCGATGCACCAATCAAGCCAGATCCCATGACTGCCAAGACGAGCTGTTTCCCTAGGAGTCTAACAATCAGGTCCACTTTCCAACAAGATCTGGACAAAACAGAAGAGAAAATAGCTGGGAAAAACAGCAAACAGGATTCAAAGCGATAAAACTATTCCATCATCACAACCTGCGACGATGGATGCACAGAGATACAGACACCTCAAATCCAAACAGCAGTGACAAGCAAGTCTAAGGTTCTCCTGCAGTTATGTTCATTATAATTTCCCTTTTGTAATCTTATCCTTTCCATTAGGAAAACAGAAGAAATTAAAAAAGCCACAGGTTTCTTGTAAATCATTTCCAACCTGGCCATAACCAGGATTGAACCAAAACGATAGCAGATTTCCTTATCTTGGAAAGGACACGTATCTTGGAAACGGCAAGAAATATTGGATACCAATAAACTATAATACGTGTTTTTTCCTTTTCAACCTTCTTCTTATTTCTCCTTCCAAAGAGAAGATTGTAACTCCATGACCACTGGAGAGGGAATAACATCAATTCCAAATTAAAATGGAGACTGGAATAAAATTGCCAGTCCATGACCATTGGAGAGAGAGGAATTGTTTAGGGGAAAAAATACTTCTGAAAAAAAAATGCAAATGTGAGGAATCTCCATACTTGGATTCTCATATAGGGGGTCCTCGACTTACAACTTCAACTGAGCCTAAAATTCCTGTTGCTAAGTGAAACCATTGTGAATTTTGCCCTTCAGCTCTTGAATCCGTGCAGCTCTTAAGTTAGCAATTTAAGTGAATTCGGCTTCCCCATTGACTTCCTTTGTCAAAAGGTCACCAAAGGGGATCACGTGCAACTGTCATAAATATAAGTCAGTCGCCAAGCATCTGGATTTTGATCACATGACCGTGAGGATTCTGCCATCCGTTGCAAGTGTGAAAAACGATCATAAATCTTTTTTTTCCACTGCCGTTGCAACTTTGAACAGTCACTTAATGAACTGTTGTAAGCCAAGGACTGCTTCTATAGATGTCACTTGGAAGGTATTTTTATTCCATTCTATTTATTCCATTTTATTCCATTCAAATTTATACCACTAAATTTAACAGAGTCCTGTCCTTACAGCTGATTCGTATCGTATCATTTTCCCATGTTAATCTTATACTTTACAGGGATTATGTATAAGGTTATCTCTTAGACTATACGATGGGTCAATATTGGTATAACGCTAAAATATTAATAGATGAATTTTTATTGCCTCAAGTTATCTGTTATTTCCGTTCACTTAATAAAGCACAATAAACCCCTTTCAGCTTAGCTGGCCAAACAGACTTCTCTTCCACATTACATCAAAATATTTACTTAACCATGGTTGGTAATAAGCCATAATTGGCAAGACCACACCTAGTAAGCCATACGCTGCCATTCCCAAACCTAATTCCCCAAAGGACAAATAAACACGTTTACGATGATGTACGGGATAAAATAACTGATTTTGTCGTTGTTTAAACGGGTTTTACTATTAGAAAATGAATCTCGCCAGCAAAATGTGGGCGAGTTTCCTGCTCTTTTTTAAAAAATCTACCATAGAAACTGTGGTTTACACACAAAAGATTGTATCTCGTCCCCTTTGACCGCAGCTTGGATAAGCTCATATCCTGTTATTGGTGACAATAACTTTTAAATTAAGAATCTGTTTGTGTACAAATGAGTCAGAGAGGAAAAACATTGTACAAAATGCAATTCTAGCAGCTTGTCGCATTACCGTTCTTTGCTGCTAACACCTCCCACTAAAGTTAATTGCAAGAGCCCTCTTTTTCCCCAGTAAGTGCACACTTCAGCTTCTTCGAAGTTATCTCTAGGCGTAATTTTCTCAACAGATTAGATTTCTGTTACTTTTGGGTGTTTTTAAAATGTAGAGCATCTGAGCTATTAATGAGGAAGTTGACATTTCAAGTTTTATTCTGCCTTGGATAACCTTTGCTTTCTCCAATCTTGGCTCTGTGAAAACCAGGGGAACAATACAGTATTTACCTACCTGTCAAGTTAATTGGAGGGTTGAAAAGACTGTAATATTAAAAACAGAGGCGGATCCACCATGATACCAGAAATATGCCACTGCAGACACTGTAGGTATTCATCTCCTGGAACAGCAAAGAACAGAAAATAAAGAAGGACTGCTAAGCTGGGCAGAGATTACTTTGCACTAATACAGAAGAGTGATTATCATATTGATTAAAGTGTCAGCTTAGAAGATATAGTTCACATCTGCACTTGGTTACCCACTATACCACTACAGTCTGCACCGCTGAGCTTAACAAATATTTTTAACAAATCTTGGATAGGATAGGATAGGATAGGATAGGATAGAATAGGATAGGATAGGATAGGACAGGACAGGATAGGTGGAGTGGAGTGGAATGGAGTGGAAGAATGGAATGGAATGGAGTGGAGTGGAGTGGAGTGGAGTGGAGTGGAGTAGAGTAGAGTAGAGTAGAGTAGAGTAGAGTAGAGTAGAGTAGAGTAGAGTAGAGTAGAGTAGAATGAGTGGAATGCAATAGAATAGAATAGAATAGAATAGAATAGAATAGAATAGAATAGAATAGAATAGAATAGAATAGAATTGAATAGAAATTACCAATCTACCACCGTCTGCAGCACTGATCTTAACAAATCTTGCAAGACTGTTATACCAATCCTCTAGACATCGTTGTGAGAGAAAGAACAAACTCAGCAAGCCGAAGTAGGTTTGGTACCACGTCACTTGGCACACAGCACTTGTGGGAAGCCGCTATTATCTTCAAAGACCTATGAGTCAAAGCACTGCCAGTCAACAAAGCCGCTGTGTTTTATTAACTCAAGGCGAGGGTGAAGCTTGACAATCCACCCTGGTTGGCTTTCAGGATGGGTTGAAAAAGCCCGATTCCTATGGCCAAGCTATTGTAAAATGATTTATAGCTGGGATTTTCACTTGAAAGTTTAAATCATGGTATTCTTAAACAGCTGGGGTCAAGCCACAGCAAAGCAAAGCAAAGCACACAATGGCTTAGCCTAACATTTAAATATAGCCACGCTTTCCCATTCTAAGCTTCTGGGAGAACGTGAGTGGGTTATATTTTTTATTTATTAGATTGCTATTCAGCCTTTATTATTTTTTTTAAATAACCCCAGGCAATGAACATACTTCATACTCCTTCTTCCCCCTATTTTCCCCACTACGACAACCCTGTAAGGTGGGTTGGGATGAGAGAGAACGACTGGCCCAAAGCCACCCAATTGGCTTTCATGACTAAGATGGGGGGGAGGGCGCTAGAACTCACAGTCTCCTGGTGCTTGGGCCAAAGTCACTTAACCAGCTTTCATGCCTAAGGTAGGACTAGAACTCACCACCGGTTTCTAGCCTAGCGCTTTAACCACTAGATCAGACTGCCTTCCTTTATCCTGAGCACAACCAATAAATAATAATAATAGTAATAAAAAATAAATAAAGATAAGCAACCCGAACAAAACAAAAAACTAAAGGACACCTTTCTCAACCTTGACAATTTTAAGGCATGTGGACTTCAACTCCCAGAATTCCACAGCCAGCGATGCTGGCTGTGGAATTCTGGGAGTTGAAGTCCACATGCCTTAAAATTGTCAAGGTTGAGAAACACTGCAAGTTTAGTTCTTACATCAAGAGGAAAAAAAGCGACTGTTCCATTTCCACCCATCACTGCCCAGCTATGAAACAGAAGATTTCGTTTGCATCACAACCAAGCAACTTGGTTTGCTTAACTGCGATTTAAAGAAGCCCCCATTTATTGAGTTCACCCAGCATCCTGGCCCGCCACCAGAGCTGGCGTTTCAGAAGCGAAAGCCCCAGAGGAGCCGCTTAACGCAACGGCATCGCCCGTCCGGCGTGTGAAAACAAGAAACTTGACATTTCAACAGCTTCTGTTTTCTCCCCGGTTCGGCTTCCCTTCTCCTTTCCAGAAGTGGGAGCTCTGCCCAGCCAAAGGCAGCCCAGGAGAGAGCGCTCCCTTGGGGGCTCCAAGGAGGAGAACGCCCCCCCTGAGCCGAGCCGAGCGCAGGACCGCGAGTGCAAAGGCTGCTCGGAGGAAGTCCTTCCCATTCGCCGGCCTTGGGAAAGAGGAAACGTGGAAGGGAAAAAAGGAAGGTGCTTCCTTTCCTTCCTTTTCCTTCCCTTCCCTCTTCCTCTTCTTCTTTCCTTTCCTTTCCTCTTCCTCCTTCCTTTCATTCCCTCTTCCTCTTTCCTTCCCTTCCCTCTTCCTCCTTCCTTTCATTCCCTTTTCCCCTTCTTCCTTCCTTTCCTCTCCTTTCCTTCCCTCTTCCTCCTTCCTTCCTTTCATTCCCTCTTCCTCTTTCCTCTCCTCCCCTCTTCCTTCTTCCTTTCCTTTCACTCTTCCTCCCTTCCTTCTCCTTCCTTCCTCCCTCCCTCCATCTATCCTTTCCCTTTCCCTCCTTCTTACCTTTCCTTTCTTTTTCGAAAGGAAAAAAAGAGAGATTGAGGGAAAGCGCGCAGTCAATGAAAGAAGAACCGTCTCCAACCTCCACGGTGAAGGGAAGGGCGGCCAGGCGTCCCGGGGCGCATCTCGCTCGGGCTTCCAGTGCGCGCCCTGCCCACCTCCGCTCCGCCTCCGCCCCCGGCCAGCTCATCCCACTCGCGGCTGGCAGATCCACGCCGAAAAGCTTCCACCCCAAGCGGGGCCCGGGCAAAGCTCGGGGGTGCCTGCCTGCCTGGCAGCCCGTCCTCACAGCTCCGAGGGTCTCCGGCTGCAAGCGCCAAGAGCCCGGCCTTAGAAACGCGTTTGGGGAGGTTGGGGGGGGGGAGAGGAGGCGCCTTGATCCCCCCCCTTTTTCAAAATCCGGAGCTGGGAGGGCTTAGCCGGGATTTTCCTTGAGGATTAAATCATAGGGTATTTTTTTTTCCCTGTTTTTTTTCTTAGCTTGGCCCTGATAATGAAAATGCATTTTTGGAATGTTTCCTTCTGCCCGTGGAGGAGCTCCGCGTAAAATGCGTGGCGGTCCCGTTAATTGCACCGCCAACACGCGGATTCCTCCTTAATGCACTGCATTGTACGTTGATGGGACTGGAAGAAGCAAAAATGGCCATTAGGGGGCAGCCAAGAGCAGGCAGCCCTCTTTACGTATTGCAAAGAATTATGTTCTGCTTGGGTGGAACTGGACTCCGCAGTGGAACAAGTGCATGCCCAAACAGGCCTCTAGTGCCTGCATGACGCTGGTGGTGGTGCTAGCGCACCCACATATGTGCAAACAAGGCTGCTAGCCTCTGTGCGGCGGCATTACTGCAAGTGGGGGAAGCCTTGCCAGCTATTCCCATGGCCCGATGGCCAACAGGCCACAGCCTGGTACTGGGCCACGGACCATAGGTTGGGGACCCCTGTGGTATAGCATTTGTCAAGCGCTGGGGAAATCAGGAGAGTCAGGCAGTTCAAATGAGTATAAAGATTTATTGCAGGCTTAAGCTCTCTATAAGAATCTGAACTACTAATGGCCAAGGGAAATTAGCAGGATATAAGAAAGGAATTCAGTGGGGCTGGATTTAGATCTCTTGTGGGTGTGCAGACTCATGACTGATGACATGTTTGACTCCTCCCTCAGGCTCAGCCCGGTCATCTCCTACATGATGTTTGGGATGGAACTTTGAGTCAAGTGTCTTTCATTATGTCTTGCCCTTGGCAATTTTTTAAGGACACAAGTCTTCTTTGGACCAATTATTCTCTTCTCTCCACTAATATTCTTCATCAGCTGAATAGTAACAGGAGAACCCATGGCCTGCTTAAGACTGCCAAATTGGAGCTACTGAAAATCATAATTCAAGATTTTCTAGAGTCAATGGATCCTCATCTGATCCACAGAAATAAATAGAGCATCCAAAATTGGAGGGTTTTATTTGGAGGGGGGGTGTTGAAAGAGAGAGAGGAAGCTTCTTAAATATATCAGGGACCTATTTTGACTAGGATTCCAGTTAAGGATAGCACTGATTTCTCCATCTTTAAATTTCATATTGTTGGAAGCCAATTTGGTGGCGTGGTTAAGGCACCAGCTTAAAAACCAGGAGACTGTGAGTTCTAGTCCTGCCTTATATCCAAAGCCAATTGGGTGACCTTGGTGACTCTGACCAGGCAGTGGCCAGGAATCAACAGTGAACTGAATGCATTCAAAAAATTAAAATAAAATAATAAAATATAAAATGAAATAAAATTGTTGTGACCATCTGGGAAGATTTTTTTCTCCCCGATGTCGCTCAAATGTCAGCATTTTCAGATAGACATCAGGGTTAACTTGCCAATCTTTTGAATGTGAAATCTTTCAAGGCTTTTGAAATGTTGCTGGAAAGGATAAATGTTTTGCGGTTTCTTATGAAGCAATGTTGGGGTTTTTAATCAGAAAAATGGTATTTTTTGCAAAGGAGAGGAACTTAGCCCCTTAGCAGAACTGTCCTTCACTGACTTGGGGCATTCCAGATGTGAGTGCAGCTGCCAGGCAACTAACTGTAGGTTGTCATTCATCTTCTCTGCAGGGCCTGAGTTCCCCCACATGGGAATGGATTGAGCTAAATATATCAGTGGTGTATCCCGTACTTAGAGTATAGAAGCATAGGGCTGGAAGGGAACTTAAGAGATATCCAGTCCAACCCCCTGCTCAAGTAGGAGACCCTTATACCATTCTGGATAAATGGCTGTCCAATCTCTGAATCGTTGCAGGATGTAAGCCGTTCCATGTAAAGCTGCCTTTTGCAATTGACTGGTGAGGATTTTGTCAATGGTGGAAGCCTCTGAATTCTTTGGCCATGATTTTAAGCAACTCAGTTTGTAGGTTTTTGTTTCAAATACAGTTGCAGGAACTATCTGCCTCTCAGAGCTGAAAAAAAAAATACAGTCCAGCTGGAATTCTGCACCTGGAATGTGGAAGAGGGCATCACCCACCGATCTCCAGCAGCAAAATGTCTTCTGCCATCCTTGTCTGTATCTCCAATCATCTTTCCCTTCCATGAACTTAGGAATTCTTTTTCTTTCTTTCTTTCTTTCTTTCTTTCTTTCTTTCTTTCTTTCTTTCTTTCTTTCTTTCTTTCTTTCTTTCTTTCTTTCTTTCTTTCTTTCTTTTTCTTTCCTGTCTTTTTTTCTTCCTTTTCTTCCTTCTTTCCTTTCTTTCTTCTCTTTTTCTTATTGAACTAAAATTCAACCCTAACCCTTCCGTGAACTTAGGATTTCTTTCTCTTTCTTTCTTTCTTTCTTTCTTTCTTTCTTTCTTTCTTTCTTTCTTTCTTTCTTTCTTTCTTTCTTTTTTCTCCTTCTGTCCTTCCTTCCTTTTCTTTTTTTGTCTTTCTGTCTTTCTTTTTCTTTCTTCTTCCTCTTCCTTTTCTCTTCCTTTCTTTCCTTTCCTCCCTTCCCTCTCTTTCTCTCTTCCTTCACCTTCCTCCCTTCCCTTATCCCCCCCCCCTTTCTCTCTGTGTCTCCCCCCCCACATACACACAGAGGAAGGCCTCAAGGGGCTTAGCAAAGAAGGCTTGAGTCAGGCACTTTGCTTGGTGTGCAACTTTTAAGCAGGCCAGGAAGGAAATGCTGCTAAATAGATTTTCAAGGAGCTGCTGGGGAGGGAGAGAGCAAAAAGGCCAGCCCAGGTCCTGCAGAAACCCTGCACAGAAGCTTCAAAGGGGGGGGGGGTTGTGCAGATGAGTGGGGAAAGTGACATCTGAAAGCCCTCCTGCAATTGGATGCAACTCTTCTCAGGATCGCTGCCTCCATCACGTTCTCCCCATTCTGAACTTTTTTCCAAAAACCTTGCCAACAGCCAGAGGGATGCAAGTGGGGGTTTCTATTGGGGGTGGGAGGGAAGCACCCCGTGTTGCAGGAGGCACTGTTGGGGGGGGACCCAGGCGTTCAGTCTGCAGCTGTGGAAACAGAAGGAGCAAAGGATTGAAGGAGCAGCGAGCACAGCTCTCATCAGCATTAAAAAAAAACTCTCAAGCAAAGTTGACCAGTTGTGTCAAAAAAACATTTTTTGCAGCGGGTGCGAACGGGAAAACAAAAAAAATTCCCCCCTTTTTTTTTCTTAAAAAAAAAAAAAGGAAGTCTTTTTTTTCTTTCTACTAAGGAAGTAGGTGTCAACGTCTACTGCTTAGGCTGGGAAAGGAACAAGCAGAATATTCTTTGGAGATTGACTGAATGGGAAGTGAGAAAATGTCAAGCTGGTGAGAATGGCCCACTGGGGATTTAACAGAACAGCAGAGTTGGAAGAGACCTTGGAGGTCATCTAGTCCGACCCCCTGCTCAGGCAGGAAACCCTATAGCATTTCAGACAAGTGGCTGTCCAATCTCTTTTCTTAAAAACTTCCAGTGTTGGAACATTCATAACTTCTGGAGGCAGGTTGTTCCACTGATTAATTGTTCTAACAGTCAGGAAATTTTCTTCTTAGTTCTAGGTTGCGTCTCTCCTTGATGAGTTTCCATCCGTTGTTTCTTGTCCTGCCTTCAGGTGCTCTGGAGAATAGGTTGACCCCTCCCTCTTCTTTGTGGCAACCCCTCAAATATTGGAAGACTGCTATCATGTCACCCCTAGTTCTTTTCACCAGACTAGACATACCCAATTCCTGCAACCGTTCTTTATATGCTTTAGCCTCCAGTCCCCTAATCATCTTTGTTGCTCTTCTCTGCACTCTTTCTAGAGTCTCAGCGTCTTTTTGAATATCGTATTTGGCTTGGTAGACACTCTATTTATGCTCAGTGGTCTTTGGGAAGTCTTCTCCTTGGAAACCAAAGAGAGGACCCTGCTTTTTTAAAAGGCAGCTGGACTTTCTTTGTTTTTCCTTGAAGATGTTTCGCTTTTCATCCTAGAAACTCCTTCGGTTCTGAACTGAAGAATTGAAGAAGCTTTTTGGATGAGAAGTGAAATATCTTCAAGCAAAACCAAGAAAAGTCCAGTTGCCTTTTGAAAAAACACCTTTGGGTCAACCATGACTCGGATGACTGAGACTCTCCATAGATAAAGAGAGGACCTTTGCCTTTGATTAAAATCAGGGTCTCCAGATTAGAAAAGGACTATTTTCTGATATTTACTGTACTTTGGCAGTTAGTGAACCGATCATGAGGTGGCCTGGGGGTCAAACCACCACGCTCTTGCAATTTAAACCAAGTCCTACGAAATTCTACCATTTCTTTTTTTGAGGCAAGAGCAGTGGAATCTTGCAAAATTTGAGGGACCTTGTGAAATGTTAGCAAATTCAGATATTTCTGAAGTAAATCACTGTTTCCTGTGCTCTGGTAACTTCGTAAGCTCGCTAAACGAACGCTGGTTAAGTCAAGGACTAACTCGTAGGAAGGAAAATGGCGAGGAGGAAAAAGCGTGGGGAGGTATAATGGAAAATACCTTTGAGAAAATGGCTGTTTGAGGATTTTATACATTAAAACTTTGAATAACGCATTAGACCTCAGAGAGCATCATACCAAAGGCAGAAAAACCTACTCACCAGCACTCTAAGTCTAGAATTTGCCAGTGGTTCCAAATCTGCAAGAAAAAAAGAAAAAAATAGGAAGGGAAATAAAACAAGAAATTCTTACTGGGCAGTATCTGCAAAGCTCCATATCTAGAAATGTACCAGTATTTTAAAACTGAGGGGTCCTTAATGCTCTCTGAGCTTGGTTGTTTTCTTACAAACATTTCATTACCTAAACTAGGTAACATCATCCGTGGAAGATCATGAACAGAGCACTGATGATGTTACCTAGTTTGGTAATGAAACGTCTGCAAGAAAAAAACTAAGCTCAGAGCGTCGAGGGCCCCTCATTAAAACCCTGAAACTACAAATATTCTCCTTTACTCTGTTTCATTTTAAAGCTGATCTGCTAACATGTCTCTCAAAACCTGACGGCTGTTACATCTTTAAAGATATTATAGATACGGTTGTCCAAATTAGATCTCAGACACGATTGTTCTTACTTTAAGGATAAGCCGTAGTTTGGACAGGTTTGAAAACTGCGTATCTGTGGTTTAGCAGTCTGGTTTTCAGTTTCAAAAATCTATTTAGATAGTTCTACAAGAATTATTACTAAATCACCCCGCAACCTTCGTTCCATCGCCTTCAAAGAAATATAAACAAATATACATCAGGCATAGCATAGTGTCTCCTCTTTTGGCTTGAGATGAGGTATCGGTTAGATTTAGAACATAGGACATAAAATAATAAAGTTGGAAAGGACCTTGGAGGTCATCTAGTCCAACCCCCTGCTCAGGCAGGATACCCTATATCATTTTGGACAAATGGCTGTCCAGTCTCTTCTTAATTGTTCTAACTGTCAGGATCCTTCCTGTGATTCATCGGCTTCCTATTTTCTTTACCACTGAGTCTCCTCATGAAGCTGCTTGGGAACAGGCGGCTGTGGTCGTCTCCTCACATACACTTCCGTGTCAGCAGTCTCCTGCACAGCTTGCTCTGTAGGACAATGGGGGAGGGGGGGGAGAAAACCAAACCAAAAGGTTAATTCACACTCCAGCATCTCAATAACACAAGATCCACAGGTTAACACCCTACATACTGCATCCAGTTTTGGTCACCACGATGTAAAAAAGATGTTGAGACTCTAGAAAGAGTACAGAGAAGAGCAACAAAGATGATTAGGAGACTGGAGGCTAAAACATATAAGGAACGGTGGCTGGAATTGGGCATGTCTAGTTTAACGAAGAGAAGGACGAGAGGGGACATGATAGCAGCATTCCAGTATCTCAGGGGCTGCCACAAAGAAGAGGGAGTCAAGCTATTTTCCAAAGCACCTGGAGGCAGGACAAGACGCAACAGATGGAAACTAACTAAGGAAAGAAGCAACCTAGAACTAAGAAAAAACTTCCTGACAGTTAGAACAATTAACCAGTGGAACAACCTGCCTCCAGAAGTGGTGAATGCTCCAACACTGGAAGTTTTTAGGAAGAGACTGGACAGCCATTTGTCCGAAATGGTACTATAGGGTTTCCTGCCTGAGCAGGGGGTTGGACTAGAATAAGGCACCAGGCTAGTAACCAGGAGACGGTAAGTTCTAGTCCTGCCTGAGGCATGAAAGCTGGCTGGGCCGAGTTTGGGCCAATCACCCAGAGACTGCGAGTTCTAGTCCTGCTTCAGGAATGAAAACCGGCTGGTGACTTTGAGCCAATCACCAGGAGATGGTGAGTTCTAGTCCTGCCTTACTGGATGACTTTGGATCCGTCCCTCTCTCTCAGCCCAACCCACCTCAGAGGATTGTTGTTATGGGGAAAATAAGAGGAGGAAAGAGTATAAAGTAATAAAGGTGGGATAAACATCTGATCAGTAAATAAAATAAATGCAGCTTTCGTCACCAGATCACTGGCTTGGTTACCCACTACTATAATTCCACCATCATCAAAAGATGTGTGAAGGTAACACAGATGGGCACAAGATGGAAGGGGCATCCATAAGGTACTTGGTGAAAATGGATGAACTGATCCAGAGATACTTCCTTTGGTCCCCTTCCATATCCCCAGTTACTAGACACTCCATGTTATTCCAGTCCATTTTTTTTTTTTTTGTCTATAGTCTGTTCACATGTGCCTCTGCTTCCAAGGTCTTTCTATTATGTAGTTCCAACAAATAATGCATTCCTTCTATTATGAGCTTCAGTCAAAACCCCCGTCCCAAACAATGATGGGAAAGTTTACACCGTATTTTAAAACAAATGGTCATTTTTTTTCACATGAAGAAAAACCAGGAAGTAGCAGGCAAAGTTCAACCAGAATGAAAAATGAATGATTGTGGAGCAAGCTGCTGGCCAACATCCTCCTCAAAACTGATGGATCTAGAGCAGTGGTTCTCAACCTTTCTAATGCCGCAACCCCATAATACAGTTCCCCATGTTGTGGTGACCCCCAATCACTTATACATCACCGGGTGCCAGGGGCGTGGCCAAAGAAAAGGGGGAAAAATGGCGGACAGCCTTGTTTGGCGACCCCCGTGAAATGGTCGTTCGACCCCAAATGGGGTCCCGACCCACAGGTTGAGAACCACTGCTCTAGAGAGTGACGAAGTGAGGCCATTGTTGAAAATGGCCTTGAGATTAAGAAGGGGCCAACATATCACTGGTTATTTACACCAGATCAGAATTAGCTGACTCTGTAGGTAGATTTAAATTCTGGTTAATCCTGTAATCATTTATAGGGAGAATTGTTGCATAAATCATAATAAGAAGCTAGCTCAAGTGTGCATGCTTGCTGTGTGTTTAAAGACTAGCCAAGTCTCACAAACACACCTTCTTTCAATAACCTACTCCTGAATCCAGGGTAGGAGATTTGTTTAATACATAAATATTTTTCCCCAGCCAGATGCTGTTTCCAGATGTGATGGCTTCCCCATAATATAATCCACCATTGGCTATGCAGTTCAAATCTCACGCTTTGGGAAAATCAGGTAAAATAACGCAAACATCACTTTCCCCGAGCCCAGCGACCTCTCGCCTTGTCTTGGATTCAGCCACTTTTCTAGCCACAGTGGCTGAGAAGAATGATATCATAGTCCAAAAACAGGAGGGAGCCAAGCAGGGCAAAAAACACACTTTCTAGATATGCAAACACGCTCAACGATTCTGTGAGCACCTATGAAATTTGTGATGCCAACAGGGACTTACCAATTTCATCCAAGATATTCTGCGGAGCAGTATGGTGAGCTTTCTCCTGTTCATTTAAAAAGAGAAGGTGGGAAAGAGAAAAAAAAAAGACACACATTAATTGGAAGCTTTAGTTAGAAGATAGAATCATAGAGCTGGAAGAGAGCTTGGAGGTCTTCTAGTCCAACCCCTCTGCTCAGAGCAGGAGCCTTACGCCATCCCAGTCAAATGGTTGTCCGGTTTATTTTTGAAAACCTCCAGGGATGGAACACCCTCAGCTCCAAGATGCAAGCTGTTCCACTGATTAATTGTTCTCACTGTCAGCAAATTGCTCCTTACTTCCAGGTTGGATCTCTCTTTAACAAGCTTCCACCCATTACTTGATGTCCTGCTGTCTCTCAGTTAGGTTGCCAACAGGATGAACTTTCAACCAACACAAATAGCAACTGAAATATTAGTCCTATATTTCTGCAGGGCATCATGTTTGGGGGGGGGGGGGAACCTAGTTTATACCTTCTGAGACGGCTAGCTTTTTCTAACCACGGCTTAGGTGAAGTCTGAACTATTTCATCTTCAGACTATACCCGCCCTGTTGAAGTTGTTAAAAGGAGAGGGAAATGCAAAAAGCCGGTAAGCATTTTTTTTTTCTTTCTAGAAGCCTGTCTGGTGCTAAATACATGGCAGCGACTCTACTTTGACCTGCTTCAGGCTGGGGCTTTTAAAGGAATGGCTGCTATGCTGTGTTGAATATTGGATCTGCCTGCAGGAGGCCAGCCTGACATTCTTGCAGAAGGTTAACTGAAATTTAATGCCGGCAAACGAACTGCTCCCTTGCTAGACCTCTTCACTTATGCTGTCTCATCTATCTATTGTGAGGTTTCCGGGCAAATTGAGAAATATAGAGATCTTTTGTGGAGACCAAACAGTCAATCAGAAGGATAGCTAACCCATGGGAAAAGAGAGAATAACTATTCACATAGATTACAAGTAGTCCTTGACTTATGACCACAACTGAGCCCAAAACTTTGGTTGCTAAGCGAGACATTTATTGAGTTTTGCCCCACTTTACGACCTGTTAAGTGAATCACTGCAGTTGTTAATAACATGGTTGTTAAGTGAATCTGGCTTCCCCACTGACTTTGTTTGCCAGAAGGTCACAAAAAGGGATCACGTGATCCCAGGGCGCTGCAACGGTCATAAACACGAGTCAGTTGCCAAGGGTCTGGATTTTGATCATGTGACCATTAGGGGTGCTGCAACAGTTTTAAGTGTGAAGTGTGATCATCAGTCACTTTTTTCAGCGATGTGGTACTTTTAAGGGGTCGTTAAACAAACTGATGTAAATCGAGGATTATCTGTATAAGCAAATGGGAAACAGGATCGCTTTGCTGGGATGCATGGAAGAAAGAGAATTTGGCTTTCTAGGTTAGGAGGGGGAGATTAATACTGCATCCAGTTTTGCTCACCATGATGTAAAAAAGAGGTTGAGATTCTAGAAAGAGTACAGAGAAGAGCCACAAAGATGACCAGGGGACTGGAGGCTAAAACATATCAAGAACGGTTGCTGGAATTGGGTATGTCTAGTTTAATGAAGAGAAGGACGAGGGTGGACATGATAGCAGTGTTTCAATATCTCAGGGGCTGCCCCAAAGAAGAGGGAGTCAAGCTATTCTCCAAAGGGCCTGAAGGCAGGACAAGAAGCAACGGATGGAAACTAATCAAGGAGAGAAGCAACCTAGAACTAAAGAGAAACTTCCTGATAGAACAATGGAATAGCTTGTCTTCTGTAGTTGCACTGGAAAGAGTCCAGAGAAGAGCAACAAAGAGGATCAGGGGACTGGAGGCTAAAACATATAAGGAACGGCTGCTGGGTATGTCTAGTTTAACGAAGAGAAGGACGAGGGGGGACATGATAGCAGTGTTCCAATATCTCAGGGGCTGCCCCAAAGAAGAGGGAGTCAAGCTTTCTCCAAAGCGCCTGAAGGCAGGACAAGAAGCAACGGATGGAAACTAATCAAGGAGCGAAGCAACCTAGAACTAAGGAGAAACTTCCTGACAGTTAGAACAATTAACCAGTGGAACAACCTGCCTCCAGAAGCGGTGAATGCACCAACACTGGAAGTTTTTAAGAAGAGACTGGACAGCCATTTGTCCGAAATGGTGTAGGGTTTCCTGCCTGAGCATGGGGTTGGACTCGATGACCTCCAAGGTCCCTCCCAACTTTATTATTATTATTATTATTATTATTATCATCATCATCATCATCATCATCATCATCATCATATCACAGCCATCCAGATCAACGGAACTCAGTCAGTTTCCAGTCAGACTATAACAGAAGTAAGCTTTGATTAAGGGAAAGTGGAAACATAAAGTTAATTTTTATCTTGAGGAGGGAGCAAAGTCTATCTATTGCCTAGGGTGTTGCTAAACTATTTGTGTGATGTTTGAATTGCTGGGATTATTCTGCATGCATTTAATACCTTTAGTGTTGTTATTTGATATCGTCTGATTTGATCTCACTCCACTCACCAAGAGTTTCTTTTTATACCAGCAACTTCCATCTTGGTGTTCGGTGGCTGTCTTGGGACTCTTGCTCCCACTAGCACGTCTTTCACACATGGCCACTTTAAGATGGATGGATTCCAACTCCCAGAATCCGCCAGCCAGCATGCAGATCTTAAAATGGACAAGTTTGTTTCTGGCTGGGGAATTCTGGGATTTGAAGTTCACCCATCTTAAAGTGGCCACATTCGAAAAACACTGTGCTAGCCCTACCATTGCTGTTGACCTATTTCATTTTATTTCAACCCCCGTTACAACATTATACAGTATTGTGCAAAAACCATTTGAAAATGATTGTGTTGGGTTGATCTTTCCTATTTCTCCACTTACTTTCCCGCCCCCACCCCCAATCCATGATGGATGGATGGAATCTATAAATCTTCCTCTTTTTTCCCCAATTAGCACTTAGCTCTTGCTGGTGGATTTAGCTGTGTGGAGTGAGTAAACAGAGGCATTCAGAACTGGAAGTAGAAGGAATTATTAACTCGATATGACACCATTTCTGCAAACATTACTAGCCACTCTGAAAGGTGTCATCTGAAAAGTCAAGTTCTAATTGGAGTAAAGGAGAGAGAAAAATCTTTCAAGGGTTAAAGAAAGAACTCTACCCTGCTGTAAATATGCCTCCATTTTCTTCCTGTTGGAAATATATAATCTGACCGATGGGTTAATGATTATAGGTAATGAAACAGCGCAAGTCTTTACAGGAGACCAAAACAGGAACAATTCGATAGTGCAAGCATTCAGTAACAGCATCCAGGGATATGTGATTTTTCCCCCATTTTTTTTTATTAAACCCTAGAAACATGATTTTTTAATTAAAAAAAAAACCATAATCCGGCTTAAGAGAACTCTGTCTGTCCTATGGTTGAACCTGAAATGCATCCATGACCTTGATTCGATACATAAATGCACTGGAGGTTTTTAAGAAGAGAGTGGACAGCCCTTTGTCTGAAATGGTATAGGGTCTCCTAATTGAGCAGGGGCTGGACTAGAAGACCTTCAAGGTCCCTTCCAAGTCTGTTATTCTCTTCTGTTCTGTTCGTAAGTCAGGTGAGAGGAGTAGATTTTTCATAACAAAGGAAGAAACACATGCCCGTTTATATGGGAATTACCCTCTAGTTTACCAATTCCGGATGATCTCTGTCATGGAAAAAACAAAATTTCATATTGATGGGAGAGTTAAGATACCTTCATGTTAAGATCTGGCATGTTTAGCTGTGGCTTGTGAAATAAGCCACATCAAGTGGATTCATAGAACACATGAAGCCATAAGCCACAATTGACAAACCACATTTGAGTCCATAATGTACTTCGATTGGTTTCTGCCCTGCAGATCACAGAGCCTTTAGCCAGACCTAAGCTGTTCAGTGAGTTAGTGGTCTTCCTTCTTGTGCCAGGAGGGATCAGAAGGTGTATTAATGGGTCACGCTGAAACAGATATGGAGGGCGTGATAAATATTCCATGCCCAACTCTATAATCTGGATGTCCATTTTAGGAGAACATGGCTTGACGGCCATTTATGTTGGGCTGAACTTCAAATAGTCTCTTTGGGATTTGTTCAAGACAGGCAGGATAGGATTTGTACTAGATCAGACAGTAGATTTGCAAATAAGCAAGCAGTTAGTTAAATAGCAGGAGTAATTTCTACAATCTTCTCTCTTGTTAAATATATATATATGGATAGGCTATGAGATGCAGTTGCGTTAATGAATCATCTTGCAGCAACCCAAGCCGGTTATAGATAGGGTTTACACATTGTGATAAGACGCAATTTATCTAATCATGGTTTACTGGTTAGGTTCACACAATCTGCTAAATCCGATGAACAAATACACAGCCCAGGTTAGCAACGCACAGTTCTGTCTTCATTGGATATCCTATGCCCAAACAAAAAAGCTTATATGATGGCTTAAAAATGAGAAGTCATCATATAAAAAGGAAGTGTCTAGGTCAGGGGTAGGCAACCTTGGCTCTTCCATGCTGGCTCAGGAATTCTGGGAGTTGAAATCCACGAGTCATAAAAGAGCCAAGGTTGCCTACCTCTGGTCTAGGTGTTTCACCATCTGTTGGAGCACAAATAGCCTCAACCCAGAATTTGCCTAGATACTTGTGGCCAGGGCCATAGTTTTCTCCATGCTAATATAAGGTACTGAAAGCTAGGGCATCAGAAAACATGAATGAAACCACCTGGATGCTTTGGAATTGCGATGTTGGAGAAAATAGTTGAGAAAAATCAAAATGCTTGCTGGAAATCTAGTAATGAAGCTAAAGCTTAAATATTTTAGACACCTTGTGGGAAATTGACAGTAACTGAAGAAGACCCGGATGCTTGGAAAAATCGCAGGCACTCGGAAAAGAAGTCAGCAGAACACCTAATACCACCAGCCTGAATTTATGAAATCTCATAGGCAGTTATGGATGACAGTTCTGGAGAAAAGGACAGCCTTCAACCCATGAAAATTCAAAAACAGTTGAATGACAGAATAACAAAAAAAAAATGCAAGATGTGACTCAATCTATGCAGTTACCCCAAAGGTGGGTAAGTAGATTGGAGAAGGTATCCCCAGTCTGAATGACCTTGTTGTTGGTTACACCTTGAAGGCTGAGGACCTCAGAGATTCCATAAAACTGAAGTCCACCCCCTCTGTTACACTTTATCTCATTTTATCTAGTCTGGACAAACTAGAACACTGGGCGCTATCTAACAAAATGAAATTCAGTGGTGAAAAAAGTAAGGTTCTACATTTAGGCAAGAAAAACCAAATGTACAGGTATAGTACAGGGGGTACCTTGCTCAATAGTAGTAACTGTGAGAGGGATCTTGGAGTCCTAGTGGACAATCATTTAAATATGAGCCAGCAGTGTGCTGCAGCTGCCAAAAAAGCCAACACAGTGCTAGGCTGCATTAACAGAGGGACAGAATCAAGATCACGTGAAGTATTAATACCACTTTACAATGCCTTGGTAAGGCCACACTTGGAATACTGCATCCAGTTTTGGTCACCATGATGTAAAAAAGATGTTGAGACTCTAGAAAGAGTACAGAGAAGAGCAACAAAGATAATTAGGGGACTGGAGGCTAAAACATATAAGGAATGATTGCTGGAATTGGGGATGTCTAGTTTAACGAAGAGAAGTACAAGGGGGACATGATAGTAGTGTTCCAGTATCTCAGGGGCTGCCCCAAAGAAGAGGGAGTCAAGCTATTCTCCAAAGCGCCTGAAGGCAGGACAAGAAGCAACGGATGGAAACTGATCAAGGAGAGAAGCAACCTAGAACTAAGGAGAAACTTCCTGACAGTGAGAACAATTAACCAGTGGAACAATCTGCCTCCAGAAGTTGGGAATGCTCCAGCACTGGAGGTTTTTAAGAAGAGACTGGACAGCCATTTGTCTGAAATGGTACCATAGGGTTTCCTGCCTGAGCAGGGGGTTGGACTAGATGACCTCCAAGGTCCCTTCCAACTTTATCATTATTATTATTATCTGGATTTTATCGTGGCTCACCTGATGCTCTTTTCCTGCAGATTCCGTATGGTGGGCTCTGTGATCAGAGTGAGGATGCTTCGTGTGGGTATCTGGGCTAAACAAAAGACCGCTTAGCTTCTGCATGGAGGCCTCCAGCTCTTCTTCTGTGTATTCCAGAACTCTTCCGGCACCGCTGACCAACTGACTATAGGAGGTTGAAGGCTTCTCATTATCTGGGTTTCTCTTGATCTCATCATCTGGCTTCTGCTTCATCAGTATAAATATTAAGACAAACAAAATTATGCACAGGTAGACAACCCAGACCTCTTCCATTCTAGCAGATTCAGGAACCCAACTTCAGCCAGAACTTTGAATATTGCTGCAGCAAACAGCAAAATTGGTGCTGGGTTGAGCAACTTTTCACGATTCTTTAGTGGGGGGGGGGAAGCTTACAATACTCCAAATTAAGAGCTCAAATAAATCTGTTCCAGCGGATATTTTGGGAAATTGAAGTTAGAACTTCCTTGCTTAAAGAACTTTTGTCCACCTTAGATGTTCTCCACCAGCAAACACAACTGAACCTTAAATCGTATGCAAGTTACAGAAGGACCCCCTTTTTCTTAGATTCTGAGATGGTTTGTTAATGAATTAAAAAAAAAAAGCTTGTTTCCATGTTCTCATAAAGCTGGTTTGCCGTTGCTGCTTCCCTGCTCGCTGGTGAATGCTAGGTGATTCTTCAGACCAGCGGGATCCGTTCCCCAGCCAAAAATATCAATCAGGTTCAGGAATGGTTTCCCACAATTGTCCAAAGCTCCTTTGATATTTCAAATATACAAGTCCTACAATGTTTAAATAGCCTTGTGTTTTATTTTCAAAATCCAAGATGTTAAGCTGTGATGATCGTGATCAGGTCCGGAATACTTTTGATTTTGTTCATACGACTTGTAAATCAATTAACCAAAGGATGCTTATTCAAAAATGTTCTCCTTTAAATATATATATATATATATATATATATGCAGAATCGAACATATAAGCCAAAGCTACTTTTAAAAATGATTTGCCAGGCTAGAAGACCCAGCCTTTTGAATTGTAAGCACCACCAGAAATTAGAAATCTTGAAATCTCTTCAATTTATCTCCAAGGATATTTTGCTTGTCAGGAAGTGGACGTCAGTTGCTTTATATGGCTGTTGAAGTCAAGCTCTTTCTCCTACGACTCCTTTTTCAAGACCCCTCCATTAGCTATTCCATAGGAATCTAGTCAATGGGCCAATTAAAAGATGGCACCCACCCCCATCTTTAGCCAATCCAGGAAGAGGGTCACTATCTATCGTTCATCATTGCAAAGTCGGTCTCAAGGGCCAAAAAGTGAATGAGAAGGGCTGGCTGGAGGAGACGAATCTTGCAAGCCAAACTTGCAAGCAGTTATGAGGGCATAGCTGAGTTCCTGCCAGACGTTTTTGGTTACTGTTGAGAGAACGCCAGAGCTATAAGGAGGAAAAGCGACATCGAGATACTGTCTATATTTTCTTTTATACCTGACTTGCTGACCACTCAGTCACAGCTTTTAAAATAGCCTGTTCCTACAACCAAACTTTTTTTCCTTACCACCTAAACGCTTTAAGAGATGCAGAAAGATCACCAAGCGTGTACGGGGCTTGGAAGCAATTCAAGGTACAGGCAGTCCTCGGCTCGCGACCAAATTGAGCCCAAGATTTTTGTTGCTCAGCGAGAGATTGAAGTGAGTTTCGCCCTATTTTACGACCTTTCTCGCCACAGTTGTGAAGTGAATCACTGCAGTGGTTAAGTTAGTAACGTGGTTGGGTAAGTGAATCTGGCTTTCCCATTGACTTAGGAGGTCGCAAAAGGGGATCACGTGACGCCGGGACACTGCAACCGTCATAAATATGAGTCCGTTGCCAAGCATGTCAATTTTGATCACGTGACCACAGGGATGCTGTAACCGTTCTGTGTGGAAAATGATGTCGCTGATTTCAGTATTGTTGTGACTTTGAACGGTCACTAAATAAACTGTAAGTCACATCTTTCTAGAGGATTGAAAGCATTTAAGGTACTACGACTTTAGAGAATGAACTTACCAACTAAGGCAGTGGTGGTGAACCTATGGCACAGGTGCCAGAGGCGGCACTCTGAGCCCTCTCTGTGGGCACACGCACCATCGTCCCAGTCCTAGGCCTTCAGCTGGGTTTTATAAAACCTTTTCGCTTTAGGCCTCCGCCGCAGTGTGCAAGAAAAAAAAAAGGTTCAATCAATCAGTCAATTTCAATTTCTTGCAGGGAAAAAAAAAGATCTTGCAAAGTTGGAATTGATTGATTGAACTTTTTAGTCCCACCTAGTCTGCCGTTACCACCGCAGCCACGCCCACCCAATGGGCCACACCCAGCCAATGGGCCACACTCACCCATCACCCAACGATGCATAAGTGGGTTTTGCGTTGCAGCTGGGCACTCGGACTCTAAAAGGTTCACCATCAGCTGCATATTAGAAGTCCTTTTTTTGGGACCCCTTGGGATAAATTAACAATGAAAATATGGCACCTGTGATTTATCACTTGTTGCTTGTATACTGAGAGCTTCTGCACTGGAAACAAATTCCTTGTGTATCCAACCTCACTTGGCCAATAAAGAATTCAATTCAATTCAATTCAATTCTCATTCCATTCCAATCCAATCCAATATTCCATTCCAATATTCTATTCTATTCCAATATTCTATTCCATTCCATTCCAATATTCTATTCTATTCCAATATTCTATTCTATTCTATTCCATTCCAATTCTATTCTATTTCATTCTTACTCTACATTCTATTCTATTCTAATTCTATTTCATTCCATTCCAATATTCTATTCTAATTCTATTCTATTAAAATAAGAAATACCTTGTTCCTCCCAACAGTTTTTTTAGAAGAAAATTTCTGAAGGTATTGATTTGAAGGCTGCTAGCTGATGAAGTCTGGTTTGTTCTTATTTCCTCAGGAAGATAAAAGATAATTGAGTGGTTGATCTCTCTCTCTCTCAGAATTCCTAAATAGCCACAACTGCCTAACCAAAGACTGATTTTCTGTAGACAATGGTTGGGTTCATACATCAGGCTAAGTGATTAACTATGGAGTATGCATTATAATGGCTAGATTCATCCAACGTGCCACTTGATTTAAGAATAGATTTGCTCCAAATCTCATTAATATCAAGCACTCAAATTTTGAGCACGTGATTGTGGGGATGCTACAATGGTTGTTAAGTGTTAAGGACTGGTTTTGTAAGTCACAGTTGCTAAACAAACAGTTGCAAGCTGAGAACGACCTATTCTGCTCCAGAAATGAGTTTTCAAAAAAAAAGAAAAAAAAAAGCCAAGAGCCTGGATCTGTTTATTTGAATTTTGATTCAATGGAAACAATACCTTGATCTGCTCAGGAGCTTGCTATGCTCCGTTGCTGAGAGAAAAATCAAACAAAGTTTTAAGTCATGCATAGTTTGCACAGACAGATTGGATTCCCTGATCTTAGCGCAGGTCGTGGGAATCTCCCAAGAAACAGCTCCATTGTTTCAAAATGATAAATGCAGTGGCCAAGATCCAAATGCTCTCACAAAGCTTGGTGAATCAAGAGTAGGCAATCCTTTTTGAAATCCAGATTTTGTTAAAGTGCCTAAGTTACGCGAAAGTTAAATCAGCTGTGCTTCCGAGCATTGGCATACAGGAATGAGTGGCGAAGCCCTAATTCTCTCCATGCCAGGAAAATCTATTTCTGCATAGAAAGTTTGCAGATCAAGGTATTTGTTTAAAGGCTGAGAAATTGAACTTGGTTATTGTCAATCAGCTGACAATCACTGGCACGCATAAGCTTGGGCTTTCATCTAAAAAATTTGAAGAATTTAAAGAATGGAGTATCCAAAAAGCCATGATAATTTTCACGTCTTCGTGCCTGATTTTCCATCTGCTTGCAGGTTGTGTGTGTGTGTGTGTGTGTGTGTGTGTGTGTGAGAGAGAGAGAGAGAGAGAGAGAGAGAGAAAGAAAGAAAGCATATATGCTATTATCTTGTTCATTTATTTACTTACTTATAAAATTTATAAGCCACCCATCTCACTGTCAGGCGACTCTTAACTCTCAATCACTTGCACCCGTTAGTAAACCGTTTGCATAGAAAAATACGTCAAATCAGGTATGCCTGTGCTGCATAAAATTTACCACGGAATTCATAAAATTCATAGGGTTGCTTAGAAAAAGTTGAAGCAGAATTCCTCCTGCGATGGCCTGAATGTAAAAGCGGAAGGGTCTGTTGATCTGAGACAAGCTGGGGGTTGATGGCAAGAAGGTTCTTGGAGGTTCTGGAAGGTTCTGACCCCTTCTGCGGACTTCCTGAACACCTGGCTTCTCTTCTTCCGAGTCTCTTCGTTCACTTCTGCGATGTGAGCTGCTTTTGAAGCTTAAAGGGGTGGAAGGATAGAGATGAAAGATTAACTAAAACACTTCAGAAGGCTGACATTCGCTACTCTCTCTGTGCCTTTTATTTTCCAGAATTCTCTTGCTAGCTCAAGCAAGGCAAGCTGCTTGAAACCATAGTGGCATCTTGACTTTCCATCTTGAACGATCTACTGATAAACATAAATTACTGCAGAGACTTAATGGGAGGGCAGATGAATGCTCCTGCATCACTGATTATCACAACCAATCCTTAACTCAGGGGTCTTCAAACGTGGCCCTTTTGTGACTTGTGGACTTCAACTCCCAGAAGATGAAAACAGGCTGGAAATCAGCCTCTATGTTTACTTTGTTTCTGGAAACATCGTACTACTAAAAACTAGACCTAATGAGCAACTAGTTTGCCATACTGGAGTGCTCTGTAATTTGATGGATGTTGTCTTCCATATATTAACCCTTAGGAAGACAGCCAGTTGGGTCTAATGGTTAAGGCACCAAGCTAGAAAATGGGAGAGGTGAGTTCTAGATCTTAGGGATGAAAGCCACTTAGGTGACTATGGCCCCATCACCAGGAGACCGGTGAGTTCTAGTCCCACCTTGGCCACGAAAGCCAACTGGGTGACTTTGGGCCCATCACCAGGAGATGGTGAGTTCTAGTCCCACCTTGGCCACAAAAGCCAACTGGGTGACTTTGGACCCATCACCAGGAGATGGTGAGTTCTAGTCCCACCTTGGCCACGAAAGCCAACTGGGTGACTTTGGGCCCATCACCAGGAGATGGTGAGTTCTAGTCCCACCTTGGCCACGAAAGCCAACTGGGTGGCTATGGGCCAATCATCAGGAGACCAGTGAGTTCTAGTCCTACCTTGGCCATGAAAGCCAACTGGGTGACTTTGGGCCCATCACCAGGAGATGGTGAGTTCTAGTCCCACCTTGGCCACGAAAGCCAACTGGGTGACTATGGGCCCATCACCAGGAGATGGTGAGTTCTAGTCCCACCTTGGCCACGAAAGCCAACTGGGTGACTATGGGCCAATCATCAGGAGACCAGTGAGTTCTAGTCACACCTTAAGGCATCCAGGCTGGCTGGGTGAGTTTGGGTCAGTCCCTCTCTCTCAGCCCAGCCCACCTCAGAGAGTTGCTGTTGTGGGGAAAACAGGAGGAGGAAAGTGTGTTGGATACGTTCGTCGCCTTGAGTTGTTTGCGAAAATAATAAGGTGGGATACAAATGAATGAATGAATGAATACAATATTTATATTCCAATGCTGTTTCTCGATTGCAGCCTGGTCCCTGCCTGTAAAGTAATAAAATTGGGATTTTAAAAAGTCTAATAAATAAATAAATAAATAACTCCTTTCTCCCTACCTGCTTGCAAGAGCTTCAACTGCTTCTGCCTTTCCTCGGCCATTTTCGCTCTGTAGTCGCCCAGCATCAGCCTCATCACTTGGAGCTTCTTCGCCAGCACGGCTTTCTTGCTGCGCAGTGTCTTGATGGCGCGGAGAGCTTCCTCCGCTGTGGAAGAAGTCAAGGACGTCAAGAGCTGGGGGGCATCTCAGCAGGACGTGCAGCAAAAATATGCACACTCCTTCAGAGGCCACGCGGCGACTTTCCATCAATTAGCCCTCAACTTACGAGCCCCAAATTTCCCTATTTGTTAAGTGACTTTTTGCCCCATTTTACGATCTTTCTCGCCCCGGTTGTTAAGTGAATCGCTGCAGGGGTTGAGTTAGTAACCTGGTTGTTAAGTGAATCTGGCTTTCCTCATCGACTTTTGCATGTCAGAAAGTCGCAAAACGTGTGTGTGTGTGTGTGTGTGTGTTTGTGTCACGTGACCCAAGGCCACTGCAACCATTATAAATGTGAGTCGGTTGTCAAGGTATCTGAACGTAAATCAAGTGAGGATGGGGAAGCTGCAACGGTCATAAGTGTGAAAAATGGTCCTAAGTCACTTTTTTTAGCGCTGTTGCGACTTTGAATGGTCACTAAGTGAACTATTGTAAATCAAGGACTATGCATTTAGGGTGGTGGAAAATTAAATACGACACACACTTTAAAAAACCTGCTAAATGAATAAATGCAGCGAATCTGTTTTCTCCCCAAGGTAAAATTCAGAAGGGAATAAGTTTGGTTAAGTTCTCACTGGTTGCTGTCTGCTTCTGAAACTGTCATTCGATATCTCCAACGTCGTGATATTGTTGGAATACACCCTGCATTTTTTAAGTCTTCTTGACAGGATGTTGACAGTCCTGGAAGGAGCATCCTCGAAATAAGAAATGAACCAGGACTGTTCCATTGTTCAATCAAGGTCAGTGACAGGATGAGAGTAAGCGATTGGGAAAGGCCACAACTGCAGAACAGGAAAGACTGCGATAACAAAAAGTGCCTACATAACAGAATCACAGAGTTGGAAGGGACCTTGAAGAGCCTCTAGTCCACCCCCCCCTGCTCAAGCAGTAAACTCTATACCATTTCAGACAAATGGCTGTCCAATCTCTTCTTACAAACCTCCAGTGATGGAGCACCCACAACTTCTGGAGGCAAGCAGTTCCACTGGTTATTTTTTCTTACTGTCAGGAAAGATGCTTATTGCTTTTTTCTTTCTGAGTAGGAATTCCCAGACTCTAGGACAAGTTTAGGAACTGCGACCTTCCATACATTGTTAAAACAGATTATGTTTGAGTAAAATCTCATATCTAGTTTCATATACTCCACCAACATGGCCAATGTTTAAGGCTGATGGAACTTGGAGGACCCAGGGACCTTATCCTTACTGAAGATGAGAAATGACATCCACAAAATTCTGCCTTTTTCTTCTCCTCAGCTCCAAAGTATCAGGAGTGGAAAAGGTCTGGCTTGGACAGCCGATCAAGAAAAAGGTAAAGTCCCCATCAAGTCAGATTTGACTCTTGGTGGCTAATGTAGCTTTCTTTCTGGCATCAGTATGGATGCGACTGGCTGTTGCCATGATATAATATGTTGTTGTTTTTTTATTTTCCCAGTCTAACCTGGAGATTCTTCCATCTAAATGCTGCTTGTCTTTGTTTGAAATAATTCAAGGTTTGCTGACTGCTGCAAGATTCTTTGCTATGGAGAATCATTCACCATCGTAGTAAAAACTATTTATCTCTTTTTGATCACCACTGCCTTGAAATCCACTTGACCTCCCACCCTGTTGGCGGTCCCTAAAATCCTAAAGACTTGTTTGTTCTCTCGGGCCTCAGGTTGAGATGGATGAGACACCTTGCTGGGTATGTCCTTGTTATTTCTGTGTCCATCTGCATAGATTAGAATAGAATAGAATACAGCTGGAAGGGACCTTGGAGGTCTTCTAGTCCAGCCCCCTGCTCAAGCAGGAGAACCTATACCGTCTCAGACAGATGGCTGTCCAGTCTCTTCTTAAAAACTTCCAGCGATGGGTAAGCTGTTCCACTGGTTGATTGTCCTCACTGTCAGGAAGTTTCTCCTTAATTCCAGGTTGCTTCTCTCTTTGATCAAGATCCAACGAACCCAATCTTGTTTTGGCTTCTATTGGATTTTTTTTTTTTAGGGTAATCTATTGTGATCTGCCCAGAGTTAGTTGGAGGTGGAAGGTATGCTTAAGTTGAATTAAATAAATAAGCAAACAATTGATTCCAAGCAAGCCAACTCACTCTGTTTTGGGGTGGATTTCTGAGTCTTCAGGCCGAGTTCCAGCTGTTCCACACACCAGTCTATCTCTCTCTTCAATTGATCATCTGGCTGTTCAGGGGGAGGGGAAACAAAAATTAGTTGAGCACGGCATTGGAAGGTAAACTACTTCTACCATCTTGTTTCTCTAAGTTACAGTATCTCACTAGAGTTGTCTAACTCAGTGGTTCCCAAACTGAGCAACTTTAAGGTGTGTGGAATCCCAGAATTCCCTAGGTTTGGTAGCTACATTTCAAGTCAGAGGTACAGACTTGGTTCTGGCGCCATGCTAAACCCTCGTTTTTTAACTGCATTATAGAATGTGAAATCTTAATTTATAACTCAGAGTGACTGAGTTCACACAACTCCCTCCTCTAAAACCCAAAAAACCCACGATGGCTTGTTGCCCACTGAATTCAAACAGGGGAAGAGGTCAGATGGAAGATCTGAAGACCCTTCAGGCAAGCTACTTTGAAACGCAACCATAGTGGCCCCTTGACTTTCCATCTTGAACGATCTACTGATAAACATAAATTACTGCAGAGACTTAATGGGAGGGCAAATGAATGCTCCTGCATCACTGATTATCACAACCAATCCTTAACTCAGGGGTCTTCAAACGTGGCCCTTTTATGACTTGTGGACTTCAACTCCCAGAATTCCTCAGCCAGGCACGTGTGCCTGGCTGAGGAATTCTGGGAGTTGAAGTCCACAAGTCATTAAAGGGCCATGTTGGAAGACCCCTGCCTTAACTTACTCACATTCTTATCCCACATTCAACTTGGTCTTTACATGCCTGTAACATCTCAGCTTGATCAGACGCTCCTTGCCCACCAAGCTTGTTGTCTCCATGTCCTTTGTCAACCTGGGCTACTTTTGACGGTGTGGGCTTCTTCTTCTTTCTCTTGGATGGTCCACCAGCTGCCACCATCAATTTCTTTTCTGCAACCTCTGCTGAAGCTGCGTACCAATGATTTTTTAAAACCTTAATCATTTGCTATTTTTAATCAGTAACAATAGATTGATATTACTCTGCATATCTTTCACTTACCTGAAAACTCAGGGAGGGACGGAGAAGTATCTCCCATTTTGTGAAATTATTGTTGTATAATTAATGGATTACAGATAGTCGGATGATCACTGGCTCAGCTACTGTTCAAAGTTATGACTGTGCTGAACTAAGGGATTTACGAGGATCCTCCTAGCTGCAGCTCTCACAGCGCCTCCATGATTATGTGATCACGATTTGGGCGCTTGGCAATTGGCTCACAATTCTAGTGTCATGGCATTCTGCGGTAATGTGATTGCCATTTATGCTCTTCACTGCTGGATTCCAACAAGCAAAGCTGGGGGGGGGGGGAGAGCAGGCCACAAATGGCGTTTACACACCTGCAGAATGCTGTTAATTGCATAGGATTTCCTAACAACTGCTGTCATAAGCTGGTGCGGTCATGTGACATTGCACTTTGCAACCGCATTGCCCAGCAATAGTTGCTGATCCCAATTGTCAGAGATAAATGAGGACTGCCTGTTTTAAACTCTGTAACCCAGAGATAAAAGCCAATTCTACTAACAAATGGATTCGCATTGGAATTAGTCGCCAATTTGTATAAGATCAATAGGTACATATTTCCTTCCAAGGCTTAATAAAACTTAGTGGTCCCCCGTACCTACTTGGGTGCCTTCCAACCTTGGTACCTCTTCTTTAGGATGTTCTTCACTGCGTCTGCTTCCACAGTCCATCCCATCAGCTCTATCGGGTTGTGAAGAAGCTGGTTTCTCTGTTGTCACCATAGCTTCCTTGGATGGGATGTCCATCTCTGGAGCTGCTTCTGTTGAAGCTCCAGAGCCAGGATCTGTGGCCTCAGCTGAAGTTGAAGAAGCATCTGGGATGATGAAGTTGAAAGCAAAGCCAGGCTGCCCTGTTCCAGTGGAGAAGTCCAGTATCCTAGAGGGACCGTTACCAGTAAACTGTTCTCTAGAGTCCCCCAACTCATGTTCTTCTGCTGTGGTTCTATCAGTTTCTTCTGCGGTTCTTTCAGGTAGATCAAAGTTAAACTGAAAGCTATTATCGGAGGATGCAAATAAGGAAGTTGACACTGCAGACGGACAGTTGGATTGCTTCCTGTACACCACACTGCCCAAAGGAAGAACATTTCCTTGCTGAATTTCTACCTGCACAGGCCTCACACCTACAGGGCAGAAACAGAAACATGGGCACGCCCATTAAATTACCAAAGCACACTCCACCCAATGCACCAAACTACGTAACCTGTCAACAAATAAACACCACATTTTATATGTCATATATAGTATACAAAGCATTAAATCAAATGTTGTGGAATTTGGCTTGAGATTACAGAAGTGACCAAGCCTAACTGGGTGTATAGTACTGTAGAGAAGAGGCTGCACTTGTAACAGCCTCCTGATAAAGGTCTCCTCTCTTCCTGTTTGGTTGATGAGTTGGCTACAGGTTGTCCTTGACATATGACTGGCCGCTTAGGGATTATTCAAAGTTATGCCAGACCCCCAAAAGGGGATTTACGACCAAGATTTATAATGTTGGGCCATCTCCGCAGTCACACAACTGAACTTCAGGTGAACAGCAAGATGGTAAACTCCATTACTGTCATATGTTGAGGACTACCTGTATTTGCCTGCTTCTCTAATGGAAGATCAAGCTCAAGCTGTTAAAAGTAGCAAAAACAAGCATCCCGAGGCATCTGCAGATAGAAAAAACAGGCAACAGCCTTACAGAAAAAGGGATATTCCTGCCATATTATCAATGTCTGAGGCTTTCCCCAAAGTTTCCTCCTCTGGTTCCTTATCTGTCTGTCATGTTCACATGAGCTGACCGCCTCCGGTTTTTCTGGCCACATCCTTAGCTGCTAGTGTAATGGCTGGATCTGAGAGAAAACAGGGCTGGATCTCAGATAAAGCAAGTAGAATGGATATTTCATCAAAAGAAAAATGAAGGGCTCACTTTGACTGAAGTAATTTTCATCCGTTTCTTTCCCAGCAGTCTCACCAATATCCATCTTTGCTTCCTAATGTTCATTAAAGGAGCAGAATTTTACACTCGTCTTCTGCAATTGGCTACTTTTGCTTCATCTTGTCCAGACCTAGTACATTTCCAGTTGCTAAGATCCCTCATCAGCTGCCAGCATGGCCAATAGGCAGCAAAAACGAAAGCTGTAAATCATAATAACTGGAACTCTTCAAGTTACAGAAGGCTGTTCTGGCTGACTCTGCAGCAGCTGCTAGTGACTTTTAAGTATCATGATAAACGGGATGACAGCATCTCGGGATGTGAATGTTTCATTCTATAACTTGGTGTCTTTGTTTAGGAACAAGGTTGCTTGGATCTAGGAAAAAGGTGAGCAACTTTCAGACAACCCCACCTTCTACCTGCAGAGATCCTGTACGAGGGATCTGTCCTCAAGCCAAACCAACTTTTCTTTGCCCTCACAGCAAACCATAGAAAAAGGAGGGAGAGCAAAAGAAAACAAAACTTTTTTAAGGGAAGGATTATTGACATGCAGAAGGCAGGACACATACATTCAAGTGGTGGCTAGAGCAGGAAAGATCCAAAAGACATATTCATCAGGATGGAAGAATTGGGAGAAGTAGAATGAGTGAGTGACTGACACAAAAAACAGGACCTGACAGCTCACCAGCTTTTGCTGCCCTGTCGTTCTCTTCAGCCATTTTGAGACGGTAATCTCCAAAGGCGTGGTGCATCATTTGCCGCTTCTTCACAAGGGGAGCTTTACGGGAGCGCAATACCTTAAGGATGTGGCGTGTTTCATCAGCTGCTCTCAGGAACCAGAGATGAAGAATGTTAACAGTTACTCATGAAACCCTGGCGTTATAGATAGTCCTATGACTGGTTGCCTAGCAATTGTTTAACATTACAGATCTCCCCAGAGCTACTTACAACCCAGTTCTGAAGTTCCAATGGTTGTCCCCCACAGTCATGTGACTGCATTTGGAGCTCTTGACTAGTTTGCATTTATGGCCATTTGCAGTGTCCCACTATCATATGACCATAATTTACAGTTTTGGCCAGAAATCGGCATTAACTTCCGTCCCTGTGCTCTACAGCAGGTTTTTTCAACCTCAGCAACTTAGGTGTAGACTTCAACTCCCAGAATTCCCCAGCCAGCATACTCGTTAAGAGAATTCTGGGTGTTGAAGTCACATATCTTAAGAAATGCTGAGATTGAGATATCTCTGTTTCAAATGGATCTACTAGGTTTTATTGTTTCCAACCTACCTTGTTTTGGAGTTGGGTTGAGACGCAAAAGGCCAGTCTCCAGTTGAGTAATGCACCATTCCAGTTCATCCTGAAATGTTGGTTTGGGAGCCTGGATCAATGGGAAATGTACATGCATTAAGGGCTGGCATTTTTTTTAAAAAAGGTGTTTGCACATGCCTGTCTGTGAAACTCAAATAATCTTTAAATCCCGGTGGCATTGGTTGTGACAAAATTGCAATGCTTGCTAATATTCCCTTCTCCTACACAGTAATTAAAATTGCAGGACTCTTAATGTTTAGTTAGCTATTCTGGGTCTTTTATATTGCTTCAATCTTAAGCAATTTACCAGGAACACATGTCTTACCTCTTCCATTAAGAAACTTTGCACTAAGCGTTCTTCAGATATTTTCTCGCCTGTTCATCTAATAATGGAAGGGGACACAAAAAACATTTACCGTGAAATCTAGGACATCTTTTTTTTCAAAGGCCTAACTATGTTTGCTACATAACTGATAAGCATTTGTAAGAATGACATTTTCTATATTGTGTAGATTATCTTGTTCTCTTCTTTGCAGATTTTCTTCTTTTATTCCATTTTTCTTTTACGTTAGTAATAACTTTATAGTATGTTATTGTGACCAAAACATTAAAGCTCTCAGGTGCTTAGTTCAAGGATTCTTTAAAATTTGTTTTCTCCGCCAGCCTTCTTCATTGGTGTAAAAGATTTAAACTATATATTTTTGTATTTTTTAGTGCATTGTGAGTTGCCCAGTCACTGGAGCCAGGAGGCATCAAACCAAACCAAACTATAAACAAGCAAATGATAGGACGGCCCAGAATGACTCTGGAGTCATTGGAACAGCAGAAAACAAGCAATAAGAAACAAAGGAATCTACCTGTCTTCAGATACTCAAGTTTATTTAGAATATATAGAATTTTGAGAGTCAGTTTGGTGCAGTAGTGAAGATGCAGGTCTAGAAACAAGAACACTGTGAGTTCTAGTCAGGCCTTAGGCATAAAAATCTAGTTGGGTGACTTTGGGCCAAGTCACCTCACAATTTGTTCTTCTAGAGCAGCGGTTCTCAACCTATGGGTCGCGACCCCATTTGGGGTCGATCGACCATTTTTCGGGGGTCGCCAAAGGTGGCGAACCGCCATTTTTCGCGGCGGTGTGCACGGGCGCTGCGCACGGGGGCACCGCCACGCGCCGCGCATGGGGGCGCCGCCGCGCACGGGCGCTGCCGTGCACGGGCGCCGCCGTGCACGCGCGCCACGCATGGGGGCCGTCACGCATGCGCGTCGCACATGGGGGCGCCGTGCATGTGCACCGCGCATTGGGGCCCCCGCCCCCATGCGCCGTGCATGCGCAGAACGTTTGTGTGACGGGGTCGCCGTCACACAAACATTGAGAAGCACTGTTCTAGAGAAAATAGGTGTACTGGATGTTAGCAGCCTTGAGCTAACTAAAATATATTTAAATCTACACATATAAATGTATATATAAATATATGAAAAACTATTTCTTTTGTATATTTATATTTGTATATAATACACATATTTATATATTTGTATATAAATATATTTGTATATTTATATTTGGTTTGGTATATTGTACACTGCCAGACTCTATGAGATGGCCGGTCTGTGAATTTGATAAGTAATAATAAACAAATTACATACACACACACACACACACACACACTTTTTTTTTCCGCAAGAGAACGGTGCTTATCCTTAACTCAAATACATTTTGCTCCTGGGTAACATCATACCACTATTTACAGTTCTCTTTCGGGTCATTAAAAATACAAAACCAACCCGTGCTCTATTTTAAAATTAAACAGGATTTGCAATTAGAATTCCTAACCACCCCCAAAAAACAATAATAGGAATTAGTACGTAGCCAAGGCTAACCGTGGGAGGACGGAGAAATAAAACATTAGTGGGTTGTTAATATAAACCAAAAGCTCAAATCATGCATCTCCTGCAACGAGGCAGAGAACCGGCCCGGCTGGCTCTTAATAATGTTGCATTGGAAACTGAAATTAAAAGTAGGCAATTGCTTCCCGACTCCAGGTCTCGTGCCCGACCAGGCCGCGCCAAGTCCCCCCTTCTCCCCTTAAATTTACACGGATTCCTCCTCCTTCGCTCTAATCCGGATCAATCCACTCCGAAAGATACTGAAGCCGAAATCCAGCTCCGTTACACTTTTATGTGCGTTACTCCATCGGGATCCCACCGCAAGCACGAGCAAGGCGGGACCGGTCCGTCGCTGGACCACTTCCCCTCCTCGCTCCGGAAAATTCAGTTCCGCCTGGAAGCCGTTCCGATTGGCTGGGAAGTCCGTTGTTTTGTCCCACTCAAAAGAATCTGTAAAGAGTTGGAATAGGACTTCAGGGGGCTTGGACTACGATTCCTATTCTTCTCGCCAGCCTGGGAATGTTTTGCCTAAAGCACCCAAGCTGTCTCTCAAAAATCTGGAAGCAAACACTTTGAAGAGTTGGTTCTTGCGGACCAGTCATTTTTTCTTAACTTGTGAAAGGGTGGTAGAGTTTTGCATTCACATCTGTCATAAATGATCCAGTGGGGGAATTTTTTTCCTTTATTTTTTCCTCTAATGCTGGGAAAGGTGGAAGGAAAGTGAGGATCAGCAGCAAGGGGGATGCGCTCAGTTACACTAGGCATTGTTGGAAGCCCTGAAGGACTAGATCAGACACTGATCATCCAGTAGGAAAGCTACCTATGTGGTTGTTAGGAGTAGAAAAATGACTTAATGGCACATAATTGATCAATCATCCCAGCTAAAAGATTTGCTAAATGTGAACATCCACCACAATCTCCCTCTGCTGGAGAAACAACATAGCTGTGGACTGAACATTTTATTATCCTTTATAAAAGATATGCTTTTAAAAAACATTTCCCAAATAATCAGATGAAATTGCTACATGGCTGGAATCACAATGCCTGAAAATTTAAATTCGCAGCATGTCAAAAAGAAGAAAAAAATGTAATGCAACCAGGCCAAAAAAACCCACTTTGCAAAATAATGATAATGATGTTGGAAGGAACCTTGGAGGTCTTCTAGTCCAACCCCTGCTCAGGCAGGAAACCCTATACCATTTCAGACAAACGGCTGTCCAGTCTCTTCTTCAAAACCTTCAGTGTTAGCGCATTCACGGCTTCTGGAAGCAGGTTGTTCCACTGATTGTTCTGTCAGGAAATTTCTCCTTAGTTCCAGGTTGCTTCCTTCTTTGGTTAGTTTCCATCAGTTGCTTCTTGTCCTGCCTTCAGGGGCTTTGGAGAACAGCTTGACTCCCTCTTCTTTGTGGCAACCCCTGAGATATTGGAACATGTCACCTCTCATCCTTCTTTTCATTAAATAAGGCCTTGGACTTGAAGATCTCATAAGTCCCTTTCAACTTATTCTGTATATTTGACTTTTCCAACTCAAAATGAAATAAACCCATACTACAGATTTCAACAATTGTAATCAGAAATGGCTCCGAGGCTGTCAAACAAATGATTTTTGCGGGATGCACCTTACCTTGGGGTTTAATGTCACCCCAGATTTTTAGATCAGCTGCTTAGGCAAATCCAGTCAATTTAACAGTATTGTATAGCGTTAGCTTTCAGTGGGACCATAGCAGATGCCTCCTCCCCAAAACTTCATCCAAATATTAAAGAGGTTGCACTGAAAGTCAAAGAATGAAGCACTCTGGGGGGGGGAGGGGGCTGCTGTTTCCCAGTAACAGTAAGTCTCTTGATTTACAGCGAGAAAGGTCCCTGTCAAACTCCGGAAGGAGTTTGTGTCTGTGGGACAGCTACCTGGATCAAGTCGAGAAGAAAAGTTCGATCATCCTCCACAGGAAGGAGGGCAGCCAATGCTTCAGTTTAAGCAGGACCTTTAGAAGAGAATCTCTGGAGAAAAATGAGGCAAACCAGAAGGCTTTTGGGAAAAAAAATGGAGCTATGGGTCACTCCAGGCCCTCCTCTGCCTTCAGTCTGAAGCACTGCCCATCCAGCAATGCAGTTTCAGAGGGTGAAGTTGTCTTGTCTCCAGACCTCTTCGCCGGCAATATAAGTGGCCCGTACATGGAGATTCTCATCCAGCAGCACAAAATCTGTAGGAAATAGAAAATGATGCCTTGGTTGCTCTCGGTAGGCATTTCAGGCACTACGATATAGGAGAGATGGACCTAACTATCCCAAAGATAACTTCCTTGTTTTTCTTTGAAGACGTTTCGCTTCTCATCCAAGAAGCTTCTTCAGCTCTGACTGGATGGTGGGGGAGTCAGAGCTGAAGAAACTTCTTGGATGAGAAGCGAAACGTCTTCAAAGAAAAACAAAGAAGTCCAGTCACCTCGTGAAAAAGCACCTTTGGGATAACTATGACCTGGATGACTGAGAATCTCCATCGACAGATGGACATAGCTGTTTCAGCCAACGCCAACTGAAATTCACACAATCGGTTCAACTACATCTCTCATAATTCTTCATTCAGCAGAGAAGGATGAGGCAGATGAGCCTCTCCAGGGAGAGAATTCCATGAATACCACAGGCAGGGAGGTTGCAATCCTTGCAACACACCTAACATCTAAAGCAGGGGTAGGCAACCTTGGCTCTTTTATGACTCGTGGACTTCAACTCCCAGAATTCCTGAGCCAGCCACGCTGAGGGGAAAAGGAGGTTTCCATGCTGAGCCATGCTGGCTCAGGAATTCTGGGAGTTGAAGTCCACCAGTCATAAAAGAGCCAAGGTTGCCTACTCCTGATCCAAAGGATGGAAGGTAGAACAAGAGGATAAGAGATTTGTGGTGTGGATTCCCAACCTTTGAAGTAGTAATGAAGGTACTGCTGGACCAGAACCAGGGAGAACAAGATCCAATCACCCTTCAGCCCCAGAAGATCTCTGGGTGACTTTAGCCCAGCCCTTTATTTTCAGCTCAGCCTATCTGACAGGATTCTCAATGGATTCCATGCTGAACTGGAAACAGTGTGATCCAAATTCAATCTTTACAAGAGCAAAAATACCTGCGTCGGTGTCATAACTCAAGGTTCCCTTTTGGTCCTCGATATTTAAGAGCTGAGCAGGGTGCAGAGAGGCAGCCTCCAGGGCTGTTTCTAATGAACAAGCTGCAAAACAGAAAGGGGAGTTGTTTCTTAGTTAGCATCAAGAGTTCTTCACTTAGACAATGAAACCCTTGTCCATTCTATATCACTTCTGAACAGGCAGGAGAATCTATGACTGACAGTGTGTCTAGGCCATGGCTTCTCAACGCTGGGGATTTGAAGATGTGTGGACTTCAATCCTAAAATTCCCCAACCAGAGAATTCCTGTGTGGGAATTGAACCTTCACTTGAGGACCTGAACTTTCGCACCTGACATGGAGTCGTTACAAGGGCCACCTTTTGGGGGGGGGGGTAGAAATAAATCCTCAGCAGATCTGGTTCCCCAGCAGATGGCAACTCTCTGTCCTAGTAAGACAGACTCTCCTTACCAGTGGCATCCCTGAAATGTCGGACACAGGTGTCCATGGTGGAGATGCTTCCACTCAGTATTTTGGTACCTGGAAAGAAGAGGAGGAGGAGGAGGAGGAGGAGAAAGAAGATGATGATCAGCTTTACATGCAAAGACAGTTGGATAGGGGATGATGGGAACTATAGTGCATCTCACAGGTTCTCACAAGACCCTTCTGGGTCTTGGGGAAGAGCTTAGGGAAAAATCAGCCCATCCACCTATTTGAGTGGCCAACTGAGATTTCAGCCCAGGAGTGCCCTTACCTGCAATGTAGGATTTTGCACCTTCTACCTCTACCACCAGCTGGCCCAGAGTGTGTCTGCCAGGGGGAAGTCCCATTGCTGGGATGGCATCTGTCACCAGGACCAGACCTAAGAAGGGATAATTTGGACCTCTTAATTCCACCTGAAAATCACTTCAGTAATTGCCAACATATGGTTAATCTGGCTTTCAGGCACCCCAATGAATGGACCCAATCATTTGCAGCTTATGTAAAATATGTAAACGTGATCACATTAAGTGTGATGGTATAGGGTTTCCTGCCTGAGCAGGGGGTTGGACTAGATGACCTCCAAGGTCCCTTCCAACATTATTATTATTATTATTATTATGTCTTCAAACCAATGTTAAAACAAACCATGGCTTACTTTGAGTGAACTGAACTGTACTCTCTTTGGTGTCCTCCATCTTTTTTACCAAAACCCTCCCAACAGTGGACCAAGCTGACTAAAAAGATGCCCCTTCTCATCTCGGGGGGAAGGGTCTTCCTTGTGGAGACAGACCTTGAGGGTGAGCCCGGTGTGCGATTCGCAGAGCGGCAGGATTTGTGTGGATCCCATCTGAGATCATGCCGTAAAACACTTGCTGATTGGGAGGGATCTTGTCGCTTGTGAGAAGCCCCACGATCCCAGGGTCTCGATGGTGGAACTGCACAAGGAATGTTAGGACACAAGGCAGTAAGTCCATGGATTAGGAAGAAGGACTACAAAACCTACTGTTCCATTTCTTGGCTAGACTGGAATTGGTTATGTCTAGTTTAATGAAGGATGAGAGGTGACATGATAGCAGTGTTCCAGTATCTCAGGAGCTGCCCCAAAGAAGAGGCGGTCAAGCTATTCTCCAAAGCACCTGAAGGCAGGACAGGAAACAAGGGATGGAAACTGATCAAGAAGAGAAGCAATCTAGAACTAAGAAGAAACGTCCTGACAGTGAGAACAATTAATCAGTAGAACAGCTTACCTCCAGAGGTTGTGGGTGCTCCAGAACTGGAGGTTTTTAAAACGAGATTGGACAATCATCTGTTTGAAATGGTATAGGGTTTCCTGCCTGAGCAGGGGGTTGGACTAGATGACCTCCAAGATCCCTTCCATCATCATCATCATCATCATTATTATTATTATTACCATATGACCTGGGCAGTCTCTTCAGAGGAGAAATCACAACCCAGAATTTTGTGGAACAGTGGCTTTTCCAAACCCCAGGAGTGAATTCTGTCCTCAATTTACAAACCATTTGTTTAGCAGCCGACTGAAGTTACAACAGTGCTGAAAAAAGTAACTGGCAACCACTCGGTTAGGATGCTGGAAATGGAAACTTGCCTAGGTACTACTCACAGGTAACATGGCATTGAAGAGGTGAGTAATGAAGGTAGCTCCCTGACAAACAGCCTCTTCAGCCTGAGATAAATTAGCCACAGAATGACCTAGAAAGAAATGGAGAGAACTGTACATCATGTTCCTTTGGGGTCTTTTCTGGCGTATTGAATCATCTAGAAGAGAGTTTTTCAAACTTTCAAAGCAGGCTGGCTAGGGAATGAGAAAGAAAATGCAAACTTTTTGCTAGTTTTGCCCAACTGGGTGACCTGCTATGACTAACAGGATCTAACCTGACCTGACATTTGATGGACTGAATAAAACAGATCCACTTTCGGGATTATTACTTCCAAACTAAATATTCCTTCTAGCCACATAGGGGATATTGTTAACATTCCCATTGTGGCTGCTGTCTTTAGGGAGGTCAAAAATGACACATGCAGGATAACATCACTATGAAAGTGCCACAGCTTCTATCCTGAGGCAAGTATGGAAGTGCACACTGTAGTACTGTGATAATGAAACAGGATGATCACCTTGGTGACCTTGTGATTTGCTGGGAATGTACCTATGCCTCCCCCGGCATGGTGTCCCGGCTGAACTTCTGAATCCTAAACCTCAATCCTTCAGTACTGAGGGGAACATGACATGGATTTTGTAAATTGCTAGCTAACATAATTCCCTCTTTTAAAATGATGTTCAGGTTTACTAGCTTTTAACATTCCTAAACTGATAAACAGGCTGGAGACCAGCTCCGGATAAGAAAAAAGTTTGTTAGTACAAATCAGGGGTCTGGTTTCTCTCTTTTGTGAACTCCAAACAACCTTTTTCCTTACAATGTACACCCCTTCTGACATCAACCTCCTTTTAATGAATATGTGTGATATTATGGGATGCAAACATGTAACACGTTTGACTACATGTAACTGATTTCCTATGCAAAAGGGAGGTTACTTTTATCCTGTCCAATCAACTTTCCTCTTGGATGTTTCTTCGTTTTGTGTGAACTATGAAAAGGAATGAAACCTGGGGCTCAAGCTTCTCTCCTTTTTCATACAGAGATCCCATTTTTTTAGGGTGCCCTAATAAACGACTTTTAAATGACCTTCCGACTTGGTTGCTTATTGGGAAGGTAAACTGAGGCAGAACCTAGGACCAGATTTGGCTATCAGTCCCCAGGGACAAAAGTTTACCCAATGATACGCAGATGCCTCTTTTGGTCAGCTCCCGGATCACTTCACTGCTACGTTTCATCTCAGGTGCTAAGGTGATAATCCGGACACAGTCCAGGCTCCCATACGTGGCGAGTAAATCTTTAAAGGCTCCCGACTCAAAAGTACGGAGGTAATTTTCCGGATGAGCCCCCTTCTTCTCTTTGCTGATGAATGGACCCTCCAGATGAATCCCTGCCAAAGGAGAAAGACATCCAAAGCTCTGGAACAAGATGAGGCAAGCTTCTATGGACAGCCGGACCACTGAAGGATATTATATGGGGGCAGGAGACCTACGACAAACTCCAACTGAAGATCTGTAGCAAATTTTCAAAATTCCAGGCCCTTAGCCATGATGGTCTAGAGCAGGGGTAGGCAACCTTGGCTCTTTTGTGACTCGTGGGCTTCAACTCCCAGAATTCCTGAGCCAGCCATGCTGAGGGGAAAGGGAGACTGAGCCATGCTGGCTCAGGAATTCTGGGAGTTGAAGTCCACGAGTCATAAAAGAGCCAAGGTTGCATACCCCTGGTCTAGAAGGTGCTGACCCCCCCCCCCCGAAAGGCACCAGATTAGAGAAAGGTGCAAAGGATCTTTTATCTTTCTTACCTCATCAAAAGATACAACTATTAAAGATGAATGACTTTGACTCACCTAGCACACCAGCTCCATGAGGTCCTCCATTTTGTACACGGATCTGAGGCAGAACCTGTTAGGAGAGGAGACACTGAGACCCTTGTTACCGAATCACACGTTTGGGTGTTTGGCTATAAAATATAGAGGTAGTCCTTGGCTTACAACAACTTGTTTAGTGGCCATTCGAAGTTACAACGGCACTGAAAAAAGTGACTTATGAACGTTTCCACACTTATGACCACTGCAGCATCCCCATGGTCACGTGATCAATATTCAGTCACTTGGCAACTGATTCATATTTATGATGATTGCAGTGACCCTGGGTCACGTGATCCCCTTTTGCGACCTTCTGCCAAGCCAACTCAATGGGGAGGCCAGATTCACTTCACAATCGTGTTATTAATTTAACAACTGCAGTCTTCTTTCTTTGCTGAATTCAATTCTTCAGCAACGCCGTTTTATAAAACCAGATCAAAAAGGACCAGTAGGGGAGATGGAGCAGGCCCCTCTTGACCCGCTAACAAAAGGAAGGGGTCAGGATGAAAGAAAAGTGGGGAAAACTAAGCCAGAGTTAACTAGGGTTAATCACAAGTGTAGATAACTTTGGGGAAAAAAACAAGCCCTATTGTGGTGTAGGGCGTTGTCTGAATCAAGTCCATATTCAATTTACTAATCCCAGATCTCTGATTATTTCTGTAATTATTTCTATTCTAGTTGGCTCATAGAGGCTCATTTCTGCAACCCCAGACCACAGGAAACAGAAATCCAACAGGTTCTGATAGGTTGTCCATACGCAACTAACGCAGTAGAATAATGATCTGATTTAGTAATTGGACTTACATCACATAAAGCCATTGCTTGATCTGGATTTCCTGGCTAATCTAAAATTAATTCTTTACCAGACAGAGTTAGACTTCATGTTTTCTCCAGGTGCTCAATGTGTTGCATACAACACTTGTTCTGTTTTTCTCCCAACCAGCTAACTTCATGCAGCCACCTCAACCATCCACCTTGGTTGACCAACTATGATATAGAGGCCAGGTTTACACAATCCCTCGAATCAAAACAACCCATGTTACAGCTTTGGATCTCCTCACCTTGTGATAGACCGAGGATGGTGAGGTCACCATGGTTGGGCAAAATGAAGTCACTCCGCTGGACAGTATCTTCTGGCCAACCAGTGAAATTCCTGCTTGCACATCATCTGTAGCCAGGGAAAAATCTACTCCGAAACCTCCTGAGAAGACAGAAGGAGACGCCCATCCTTGCTATTTAGGTTATCCAGTGACTTGCCTCTGTGCAAATCATGGTTATACACCTGGATAATATACTCCGCAGATGGAGGGATTAACTTATCTTTGGTTCCCAGTGGCAAAGTATCTTTGGAAATGGAACTGTCCTTTCCCTATCCATTCTGACTGAGGCTGGTTACAGCATACTCCTCAGACTGCTTCCTTGCAAGTAGGTTGAACTGTATCTTCCATTAATCAAGATGGTTAGAGCTGTTGGTAGTTGTTGATTGTAAACATTTCCCGGGGAGATGTCACCTTGTAGTGAGATGAGTGGCAAATACATTTAACAAATACATCTCTCTGTCTTTTTTTGCAATCCCATTTTACAGCAAGGCCATGAAGATTCAGATTCCAACATGGTCCAAGCAAATAAAATATGCAAGCAGATATTTCTGTAGGGGATGACCAGGCTGAGCCCGAGGGAGGGGTCAAACACATCATCAGTCTGGAGTCCCTTTGTGTTCACAGGAGATCTAAATCCAGCCCATCTTGAATTCTGTTTACTCTTATCTATTGCCAATTTGCTTTGACTGTTAGCAGTTCAGATTCTTGTAGAGTTTAAGATTGCAATAAACCTATATATTCATTTGAACTTCCTGGATTCCTGATTTCCAGTACTTGATTATCTAGCTCTATCTATCTATCTATCTATCTATCTATCTATCTATCTATCTATCTATCTATCTATCTATCTATCTATCTATCTATCATCTAAGTCCAGCCCACCTCGAATTCTGTTGACTCTTATTTACCGCCAATTAGCTTTGACTGTTAGTAATTCAGATTCTTGTAGAGAGTTTTAGCGTATGATAAACCTATATGCCTGGATTTCCCGATTTCCCATGCTTGACAATTTCTGCATCACCTGGATTGGGGCCCTTTTCAGCAGTAGTTGCAATCCCTTACCATTGATTTGTACATCAATGAAGCCCGGTGCCAAGATGCTGCCTTTGCAGTCCAGTTGGATATCTGCAGACTTTTTCTCATCAAAGAACACCTTCTCTGGGTTTAAGATCTTCCCGGCTCTTATCCACAGATCCTCTCTGAAAACAGAATGAGCTAGTCATCCAATTCTTAGATAAAAGTTCCACTTGATCTCTCCTTTGGCCAGTCAACCAAAGGCAGTTCTCTGCTGGAATCCTATCTATAATTTATTCTGTAGTGAAGAGAGTTTTATTCTCCAGCCAGAGAGTTTGGTTCTATCAAGTTTTATTGATAGTAAACAGGTGATGAAAGAGAGGGCTAGTGGGTGCTGCCTTTTAAGGGAGCCTTCTCTTGACTTATGAAGTGGTCTGATCTTCCAGTTTTCCCTTCTGGGAGTTGAAGTCCATGAGTCATAAAAGAGCCAAGGTTGCCTACCCCTGATCTAAACCATTAGAACAAGATGGAAGACTAAAATAAAGTCCTCACCTTTGCAGGACATGATCCTTTAGAATCCGGCAGTTGGTAAATTGAAGGATTGGTGCATCCACAGTGGATTTATGGCATGGCATCCTTCAGGCAGACGTGTGAGGCAACTATCAGAAACAGCATGGAGAGAACATGAAGGAAGCCATATTTAAGCCATATTTATTCATCTATTATGTAAGCCTTGATTTGTTTAGTCATGATTTACTGAATCAGAAAACAAAACTGTTGAATAGGTTAAAAGCAATATGGGAACATGATCTATTGAAGCCCCTTTGCATCTTATTTTATTTAATTATTCAATTTTTTATTGAATACTCAAGGCAGCGAACTGTACCTTGAAACTTGAGTTGATAGCTTTCTTACAGATTGCAGCAAGAACTTGGCAAACGTGTTTCTGTGTGCTGGCAAACATGTGGAAATAATGGAATACAATAATGGAAAAAGTGATTCTCCCTCTCCCTCCAAGGATCTCATATTATTATTATTATTATTATTATTATTATTATTATTATTATTACTACTACTACTACTACTACTACTACTACTACTTTGGATATAATATAGAATTAGAAAACTGGCAAAAGTTATGGGAAAGAAATGCTAAATTAACGAAAGCAGTGGCATATAAAGAAAACTTATATAAAATGTTTTACAGATGGCATATGACACCAATGAGATTAGCAAAAATGTTTAAAAATACTTCAAACAAGTATTGGAAATGCAAACAAAGACCAGGTACTTATTACCATATCTGGTGGACATGCCCTAAAGCAAAAAGATTTTGGTTAAAAATACATTTATGGAGAAAATGACTAAAAAACAAATTATTTAAGCCACAATTATTTTTGTTAGGAATAATAGGAGCAAATTATGAGAAAGACTGTATATATTTAATTCTACATGTACTAACTGCAGCAGGAATTGTATTTGCCTAACATTGGAAAAATGAAAATTTACCAAACGAAGAATTAAGAAAATTTTAGAGTGCGCAGAAATGGACAGATTTGACTTTAAAGATTAAAGAGAAAGAAGCCTCAATGTATTTTAGAACATGGAATAATTTTTATCAATGGCTAGAAAAAACGAGTTAGAGAGAACGGAATGTGATGTCATTTTGAATATATATTAGCAAGAAGACCATCGGGCAATTAATTATATTGTTTATGATAACTACTACTCATTGTTTTTTTTAAATACATGAACCCAGACATTATGCTGTTTGCTAAATATTGAGAATGTTATTTAAAAAAAAACCCTATATATATATTATAAAATTACACTGACTCACAACCCAGATTTCGGTTTTACGGTTCCCTCTGTTCCAAAGAGAGTATGTTTACCAGCACCTCAAGAGCAAAAGACACGTGAAGCTGTTCCCTTTTCTAGGCGCAATTCGGAGCACCTTTGGTGGCTCATGAAAGAGACCCCCAAAAGTGGTGCTCAGCCTCTCTCCCCCCCCTTCCCCATATAAACTGCCGTACCGGAGGGTCCAAATTTAAGGATTTGTTCTTGCTGCAACTTCCCCCCCCCCCGGCTTTTCCAGCAAACTTAGTGCCGCAATCTTCCTGCAGTTTAGGAGGGCAAAATCTTGCAAAAATCACCTCCACCACCCCACCTCGCGGCTTCTCTTTCGTGGTGGCGGGGGCGGCTAGGAATCGAAAACGACCTGATGGCAAATCCAATCAATCAATCAATTAATCAATTTGATTGATTGGATTTGCCATTTTTAAACCGACCTGACCGCCCTTCCTTTGGCCAGCCCGTTCTCCAGAACGCCCCAGGAGATCCACCCAGGGTCCATCTGGGATCCTGTCCGCGGGAGGGGGGCGGCGGGGGGGGCACTGAAACCGCCTGTCCATCATTGCAGAGGGAGGAGCCCCCGCCGCCCCCCACCCCACCTGCCGGTGCCTCAAAGCCAGCCGGAGAGGCAGCGGAGGCTTCCCCGGCGCTGGGAACCCTTCTCCGGGGGAAGAGAGGAGCAGCCGGCCGCTGCCCGCCCGACCAGAAGCCGCCCCGGGCTTACCCGGCGCTCGCCGAGCCTTTTCCCCGCCCGGTGCCAACTTCGCTCCGTCGGGGCTGCCTGCAAGTCTCCCGGTCCCGGTCACGTGATGGGCAAGGAGGTCGGGGAGAGTCACGTGAGCGGCGGCGAGGAGCCGCCATGATGGGAAGGGGAGGGGGGAGGAGCGGCTTGGCCGGCCGCCGCCATCTTGGTGAGGTCGTAGCGATGCAGAGCGCTCCGGGATGCGATGCGATAGGCTCGGGCGGTGGACTACACGCCCCATCATCCGGGATGGCATCGATGTGTGTGGCGCCTGCAAGACAGTGGCCTTGCGAGGGGAACCTCTTCGGCAGATTATAATGGGTTTTGAGTGATTTTGTGTATGTGTGCGTGCGTGGCATCAAAGGAAAGGGTGTTTGGATCAACAACTTAAGATGTGCTGAGGATACAGTGCTGCTGGCCAGTAAGCATGAAGACCTTCAGCTCCTCATCAACAGGGTCACAGAAATATCTGAAAAATACGGCTTGAAGCTTAACACCTCAAAAGCCAAGATCATGGCAGCCAGCAAACAACCCGTTAATTTACCACCCATAAACTCAGAAGAAATGCCACTAGAAAAAGTTGACAGGATCAAGCACCTCGGTTCTAATTTACATGAAAGCTGGGACATGATCATTGAAGTAAAGAGAAGGATAGAGAAAGCCTGAACAGCATTCTTCAAAATGAAAAAGGTTTTCTGCAGTCACAACATTAGTCTAAGATTGAAAATCATGCTTGTCAGATGCTATATTTTTTCTATCCAACTCTATGGAGTAGAGAGTTGGTCTCGGACAGAAGGCCACCTGAAGAGACTAGAAGCATTTGAAATGTGAATTTACAGGCGGCTGTTACGTATAAGCTGGGCTGACAAGATCAGAAATGAGGAGGTGATCAGCCGCCTGGGAAAGCCCAGGGAAATCATCAAAACAATTAAAAAACAAAAATTAGAATATTTCGGACAGGTGATGCGACACCCAGAAAAATATGGCATACTCCATTTAATCCTCCAACAAAAGATGGAAGGCAAACAAGGTCCAGGCAGAAGAAGAACATTGTGGCTTCAAAATCTAAGGGACTGATTTAGAGAAAACTCAGCAGCACTTTTTCGTGCGGCTGCTGATAAAAACAGGATCGCCAACATGATCGCCAATGTCCGATATCGGATATGGCACAAGAAGAAGTGTGTGTGTGTGTCTGTTTAACGTTTTGGATTACAGGTAGTCCTTGACTTACAACTGTTCATTTAGCGACTGTTCAAAGTTACAACAGCACTGGGAAAAAAGTGACTAAGGACCGGTTTTCACACTTACGACCGCTGCAGCATCCTCATGATCACCTGATTTACATGCAGGTCCTTAGAAACTTGATTCATATTTATGACGGTTGCCGTGTCCCGGGGTCACGTGAGCCCCTTTTGCAACCTTCTGACAAGCAAAGTCAAGGGGGAAACCAGATTCACTTAACAACCCTGTTACTAATTTAACAACTGCAGTGATTCACTTAACAACAGTGGCAAGAAAGGTCGTAAAATGGGGCAAAAATCGCTTAACAACTGTCTCACTTAGCCAGGGAAATTTTGAGCTCAATTATGGTCGTAAGTTGAGGACTACCTGCATTGTGTTTTTATTCAAGGCTTTTCCATCATTTTTGTGGTTATAACCTGGCTCCCATCCAAAGCTGAACATCATCAGTAAGAGAACAAGCTATGTTCGCATCACATATTAAACCTGGTTCCTAAATTAACTCATTAAGCTAGCCTAGGACAGCGGTTTTTGTGGTTACCTTTTGGGCTATTTTGTTGTGTGGTTTTTGTGTTTTTTCTTTAAATACTTTCCCATCGGTTTTGTCATTAAGCTTTTTGATGAGTTGCGTCATTTTGGTTTTTTTTTTTTTTAAAAAAAAATCTCCATAGACACCCAAGCAGGGCAGTTTTGTGCTTGCCAGGGAATTCTGGGAGTTGAAGTCCACAGGTCTTAAAAGTTGCCAGGGTTGGACACGCCTGTCCTAGGCTAATGGGTTAATCTAGGAACCAGATTAAATATGTGATGCAAACATAGCTTGTTCTTTTTTACTGATGATGTTCAGCTTTGGATGGGGGCCAGGTTATATTTTAATAAAATACACTCATAAGAAAAGCTGTTGTTTTTTTTTGTTTTGAGCAGAGCCCATAGGCATAAATGCTTATGCTTATGGTCATCTGCCTTTGTGCTCTCCAATCCTTGAGATGGGAGAAAAAGTGGAAGAACAATTAGGAACTGGTTCAAAGACAATGAATGTCAAAAGCCAACATGCTTCTGGTGTTCTTTGCATCTTGTCCCAGATGCAGCTATCATTCTGCAGGTCTTATCGATTTATTCACATCCTTACTCAGAAAATGTATGCGTCATCCATTTCCTTCCCAATAATATTGGTTAGATTTTAAGCTGTAATTTAAAAATCCATAAAAACATTTTACGTAGGGATGTAAGTTATCGGTTGCATTTCTATCCCCTGGCAATCAATTGGATCCTCAGTTGCTGAAATTGTAATGAAGTACAAAAACAGCAGTGGTAAATAAAGTTTTTTGAGTTCCTCCTAAACTGTATGAGAGCTTCTTTTAATTTGGAATCCTGTAATATGTAATACATTATGCAACGTGCATGTGTAGAAACAGATTGTGCTGCTTTTACTGTCATTCTTCTGAAGACCCTGTTAATATGCAAGATGAATGTTTCTGTCCATTAAGAATCTATTCCTAGCAATTAAGGTGCAGAATAGGTACTGAAAATGTTTTTTTTCAAAGTGATGCTGTTTTATACATCATATATCATGTCTTGATTCACAGAGAACACTAAATCTTTACAGATGTGGTCACACATCATACTAAGCCAACATTAGTGAGACTGCAGTATTTCTTAATAGGAATTCAGCCCAAGGATCTTGGAATCTAAATGTGGGCATTTATAACAGTCAGTGTAGGGTGTGGCATGTTAACTACATGAAATTATCTTGTTTTGTATTGTTTCATGGTGGCTGAGTCTAGTATGTGCATGCACAGCCCGCAGAACCCTAAAATGCTGTTTGAAGTACACCTATCCATTTCACTTCTTCCCTCCCCGTGGTGGATAAAAGTAGAACAGATAATGCAGAAGTAAAACATGAAACGGGGATAAATCAATTTAGTGGTATGAAACTAGACTTACATTTGGGAGAGAAAGGAAGAGATAGAGAGAACACACAGCCGTGTGGGTTTAACAACCCCTTAATTTATTCTTCAGGAAAGTATGTCCATTTTAATGTCAGGCAGCTCCATCTCAAAGACAGATTTTGCAGGGGAGTTTTGAAGGAGAAAACCACCACGAAGCATCAAGGGCACATAACAGAATAATAATACATGCCAGAGTTTCCCACTGCAGCAGTCTGAAATGACCAGCAAAAGCAATTGCTCTGGGTTGCTTAAGAACTCGGTCTCCATCCTCAAAGGGTTTCCTAACCGTAGACCAGCATATTAATCAAAGCTTCTGACATCCTTGTGACGAAGGCAGCAAAGACAGGAGCCACGGCTGACTCAGGCAGAAGCTGCAAACCAAGCAGCGTGCTAATTGGGTTTAGAGCCTCATGGCCACATTTTCTTTCGTTTTTTTTTTTTCTTCTTTTGCTTCAACTGAGCATTTTGAGGGAAATGAAACCATACCAACCCATCTCCTTTTCTTGCAAAGCAAAACAGGAAAATCTCCAGAACCCTTCTCAGATTTGCTTGAAAGGGTTGTTGGGATGATAACCCAGATGGTTTGCTGCTGGCTAAGCTTTATTATCGTTCGCTGTTTTGCTTAGACTCGCCATCTTCAGAGAAAAACATACTTGGGCTAAGAAAGGAGATAAATCTCTCTGCCTCAGGATTCTTATTTTCCAAAAGTAAAAAAGCGCAGGATTGCTCTTTGCTTTATGCTAATCCACCCAGCCTGTTTGCAAATACATCCTTGCCTTCCTTCCGGCTAGGACAGGCAGATCAGGAGATCACACAAGCCAATCTCTTGGCCTGACTCCAAGTCACGAGGCCCAACGTGAATCATTCAGCAACAAGGAACAGCTCTGGACGCCTACTGATAAGAGACTGTTGATTCCGTTTTTTTGTCTTTTTTTGCCCTGGCCTCGGGGGCTCTCTCACACCCCAGACCAAGAATGGGCGTCCCAGAATGAGCAAACGTTGGAAAACACACCCCACTTCCGCAAAAGCCACATCAAAACACGGAACTAGATCTAGAGTGGAGCAGGCGGCTGTATGAAAGCAAGGCCGACTATCACTTGATACGTCCTTCCTGGCCTAAAATACTTTGCAGGTAGTGGGAATATGGAGAAATGCATTAGAATAGGTCCTGTTTTCTTGCATAGGTAAATCTTGTGAATTATGTCCCATGTGGATCTGGGATTTAACTCCCTGAAAGACCAGGGGGTTAAAAAAAAGTCCAACAACTATCCTGGAGAAAAGACTATTTTAAGTTTTCTTCCCAAGCAGTTAGGTGGCCTTGTGGATGAGGTTTTATTTCTCTTTCTTGCTGCTGCTTTGTTCCCCCTTTCTCCTGCCCTCCCCTTCTTCTCTGCAGGGCTGACTCACTCTGCAGCAGACATTCTCTGGTGTAAAATCAAAACTGGAAGGTTTGTTGAGAGCGTCTTCTCTTTTTTTTTTTTTTTTATCTCCTGCAGATCCCTCTGCCCGTGCCTTTTTCTTAAATGGACAAAGGCGAAGAGTCACTGAGAGGGGCAGGACGGGACAGAAATGGGATGAAGGAATAAATAATAAGCTGTAATCCCCATCCTCCCAAAAGCGTTTCTTTGGCCAGTGGAGGGTGGTGCTCAATCTATTTCCATCTGTGAAGCTTGCAAAGCTGAGGGAAAACCGGGAATGAGTCACTGGGTTGTCCGTGACTTGAAAATCCGGGAAATACCAAGAATATACATAATGCAGGGATTCGATTCCTCCTTTGGGGGGCTGCGTGGCTAGCCTTACCGGGGGACTCGCCATCACCTGGTGATTGGCCCAAAGTCACCCAGTCAGCTTTCATGCCTAAGGCAGGACTAGAATTCACAGTCTCCCGGTTTGTAACCTGGTGCCTTCACCACTATACCCAACGGACTTATATAAGCCTTATGAAGTGCTACATTTTTTCCACACCTCCTTCCACCTCGTCCACCAGAAAAATTCCTGCACAAGTATACAGAAAGAAAACTAGATCTGATTATTTAGGTATAGATCTGTTTATTCAGATATAGATCTGAATAAGCAAAAGGGGGGGAAAAAAAGCAAAATACTGTATTCTCCACACTGTTCTTAGCATTGAAGTAAGAGAGGCATTTATTTCTTGTAATTCAAACCCCCCCCCCCGTTTTCCAAATTAGACTTCATGGGTTGAGACCCAACCCTTTATATACAACTGGCTTGCCCTACCTGTACTGACACTGACCGTACAAGTCACTTGTATATAAACAGAGAGCATACTCCACTCCCTTCTAATACTGATGTTACCTAGCTGGGTAATGAAACATCTGCAAGAAAACCACCAAGCTCAGAGAGCACTAAGGATCCCACATTAAAAGTATTAGAAGAGGCTGGAAGCTAAGCCTTCGTGAGCTTTTTATTTCCTAGTTTGATTTTCAGAACCTAGTTAGCCCTACTAAGGATTTACTCCAATTGCTGGGTTTGTTCAATACCACCCACTCCAAATTAACCCAGTGGGCTGGAATGACACAACCCATTAATGTCCCACTATATTTAAGGCTAAAACTAATCAAGGTTCCCCAGCTCTGAGATTTCTGACTGACCTGGTTCATAAAAGCTGGACGACTTCTTCCCTCCCCTGTTTATTAGTTAAGATCCAGGCATTCACAAGTACAGGATAGGAGGGGAAGGATGGCTGTGCTGGATGGCATCAGGGTTTGGAGAACCCGCCTCTCGAGACAACTCACAACAAGACACACTGTGCGACCAATGGTATAATGGAGGAATTTTTTTATTACCTGGAAATGTATTACTGCAAAATCCAACATTGGCTGCACAACGTTTTGATGCCAGAGCATACAGTTTTCACTACTTGGGAACACACAGGAGTGTCTCAGACGTTTTTTTTTGCTGTTATCTGTATAAACACAAACGGCCTCACACTCCGATACCAGGACACGACAGCAATCATTGAGAATCAAATTACATCCAAAGATTTCTCTGCACTTACAGTTAACCCCACAGTGTAGTAATCTATCTATGCATGAGATTAATATACATATATATATATATGTGTGTGTGTGTGTGGGTGGGTGGGTGTAGAGAGAGAAGAGCATGGAAAATTGAAAACTCTTGTTCCATTATGTGTGAACATGTCAAGTCTTATAAATAAAACATCCAATGGAGAGAGGGAAAAGTTACCGTTTTCTAGTTTATATTTATACATAAAGGGCTCTAATGGCAAAGATGGATGGAAAAGGGCAAAGGCGCTTCCCCCAGGCCTTGTGGGAAAGGCTTGTGGCAGGCCCTCCTGCTTTTCATGTTGAAGTACACAGAGGACAGACAAGTCACATACATTGCGCATTTACAAGAGATCAACTACCAAACTGATGACAACTGTACACCTTTCTGGAGAGACCTTTCCCCCCCCCTCCAAATTCTGGAACTTAGTTTGTTTTTGTTTTCCACCAACACTCTGCGCCGATTACCCTTTTGTGGAAAGGATAAGGCCAACGATGAGGCCGTACAGCCCCAAGACTTCGGCGAAGATCAAGATCAGGATCATGCCCACAAATAACCTCGGCTGCTGTGCCGTCCCCCGGACACCTGCGTCACCCACAATGCCAATGGCGAAGCCGGCGGCCAAACCGCTGAGGCCGACGCTCAGTCCAGCGCCCAGCTGAAGGAAGCTCCTGTAAGGGAAGGGAAGGAAGACAAGCTGAATGGCGTGTTGGAAATAACCCGCTTCAACCAGGGAAGCCTGACTGTTTTCTGGAGGAGAAGTGAAAGAATCTGACTTCCTCTCTGGAAGTTAACTTCCTACCCCAGGCCTGTGCTCTCCAACAAGGTATCTTGGAAAGCAGCGTCCAGGCGCCGAAGATCCTGTTGAAAAAAGGATCCAGCTTGGAACGGCTTTTTTCCTAAAAAGCTGGGTGGCTTTCACCAAGGCCAGCCTCAAACCTCCCTGCAGAGTGGGCTCCTGTTTGCTCTCCTGTGACAGAGTGCTGGTAATTAAAAGCACCTCACATCTATGTAACTGTGCTCAGTAGAAGCCCAGAGTACGAAAGATAGGCTGATGCAGGGTTTCCGGTTATGAAGAATTACATGGCGAGAGGAAGATTGACAGAATATTCAAAGCTCCTTAAAGAGCAAACGACAAAGCAAAACACATTTCAGAGATTGTCACAGCAGGACACATCTCATAAATGTTAGGACTGTCTGCTGACTTATGTCACTGCATTTACTCACTAGTTCCTCTGCAAACTAGTTGCCAATTCATTGCTGCTTTGGATTTGCTGCTGGGAGAACAGGTGCACTTGCAGCTGAACCTCTGTACGCAAACACGGTTGCTATAGCGCTACTCAATGGTTTGTCGAAGAAGCCACCATTAGGCTTACAAAGAATGTACGTCATGAACTAACTGAGCCACATGATGGTTTTGTATCTAAGGGAGGTTGAAAAAGGTGAAACAAATAAATAAATATTGGGTGGACCTCTGCTGGGCTCTTCCTGAAGCAACAGGAATGACAATGGCAGCTGGAGCCATCCTGGCACAGTGGTTACAATGAAGTATTGCAGGATAATTCTGCCAACTCTCAGCAGTTCAATTCTCACTAGCTCAAGGTTGACTCAGCCTTCCATCTTTCCCAGGTCAATAAAATGAGGACCCAGATTGTTGGGGGGCAACAGGCTGACTCTGTAAACTGCTTAGAGAGGGCTGTAAAGCACTGTGAAGAGGTATATAAGTCTAAGTGCTACCGCTATCTCATATTCGAATCTGGCAAATTTTATACCATTGGCCAAGTCTCATTTGTCAGGAATAAAACACTTTGTTCCTTCAAGTTCACGGCAAACTGTTCTTAAGCTTTCCTCCAATGACACTACCAACCATCCGGTTTTGCACTCATGTTTATTTTTTCTCAACCTTTCTAATTAATCTTATCTTTTTTTGTGACCTCTAGAAGAGAGACTGAAAGCTACAGAAAGCAATACAGTTATTCCTGAAGGGACAGGCATGAGTGGGTTCCCCTAGTCAACTACAGCAACTCATGAAAATTTAAAGCCGATTGTGTTTCAGCCCATTTTAAGCACACCTGGAAACTTCTGGGCATGTCTAATGTAGCAGCAAGAGGATTAGTTTACCAACATGTTTCAATTAAGCATCTCTGAATAATTAAATGCTGAAGTGTTGTATTAGTTATCATTTATTTAGTTTTAAAGGATTTTGCTTCATGAATGAAAGAAGCAAGAAAAGACACCAGAGTCAGACTCAAGTCAAAAGTCAGTTCTGGAAATAAATCCAAGTTTTAGATCCCTAATGCTGGGCCTACTAACACTTCAGGTCTCAAATGATACCCTAAAAGGTGACGAAAAGTCTTTCTAGGGGGATGGACCCTTTGTTTGTCACTTTGCACAATGTTAAGAACACAACACCCAATGCTGTACTGGGAGTCCTCGACTTATAACCACAATTCTAGTATTTTTCCATCGAGAGTCAAATGATCCCTCAGCCTGCAAGGAACCTCTGCAGCCCTGCTTCTCCGAGGAACTTACTTGAATAGCGAGATGTCATGCACGAGATTGCTGGCAATCAGGACTGCCACGACCAAGCCATAGATTGCTATGATCCCCGCCATGACCACTGGGATGATGGACTTCATGATCAGTTCTGGCCTCATGACCGACATGGCAGCAATACCTGTGCCGCTCTTCGCTGTGCCGTAAGCGGCGCCCAAGGCTGCAAGAGAGGAGAGACAGGTGAGTCCTAGCAAAGGCCCAGACGAAGGTACAAACTAAGCCTCTAATCCAGGGGTCTTCAAACGTGGCCCTTTGATGACTTGTGGACTTCAACTCCCAGAGTTGCTGGCTGAGGAATTCTGGGAGTTGAAGTCCACAAGTCATCAAAGGGCCACGTTTGAAGACCCCTGCTCTAATCAAACACTAAGACACCTGCTCAGGTGAGAGCTTCTCTATCGTGTCCCTTTTGTTAAATTATGGTCAGGTCATTTATATATACAAATCTATGCTTGAAATTTCCTTCCTTCCTTCCTTCCTTCCTTCCTTCCTTCCTTCCTTCCTTCCTTCCTTCCTTCCTTCCTTCCTTCCTTCAATTTTTATGACCACCCATCTCAGTCAAAGACTCTGGGCAGCTAGAAGGTGATCCTAAGGAGAACATATTTATCCCCTTCAAATGTAATAATGCCCAAGCTTAGTCCAATTAATATTCCTTTACTATTTGATGGTGGTATGGATGCAACTGTTTCCCTTTAGCTTTACAAAGGTAGGAGTTTGCAACGAGCAACATGGGAAGGTTTTTCTCACAAAGGGAGGCGAAGTTGGGATTTTTTGATCCTGGCCAACGTTAGGAATTTCTTTTGAAATGATATTAAGAATATAGTTTACATAGCACTTACATCCCATTTTCCAAAAGCCAAGAAACCACATTACTATACTTTTTTAGAAATTCTGGCGGGGGCTGCAAAAATGATCCCGCCCCTGCTTCATTCACTGAGCAACAGCGTAATTTCAAAATACATTATGAGATCAAACTCTTTTTCAAAACAAAAAAGGGGAAAATCAATGTCGTCATGTGGGAAAGAGGCAGAAATTTGCCTGCTTACATAACCAACTCAACTCGCTGAGCTTGTTTTCTCTACCTTCAATAAGTCAAAGTCTACCCAAGCACAAGCCAACGTGTGCTCTTGTGTCCCAACCTCATCCACAACATTTTGCAACAGCAATTAGACTTATGTACCGCTTCACAGTGCTTTACAGCCCTCTCTAAGCAGTTTACAGAGTCAGCATATGGCCCCCAATCTGGATCCCCCTTTTACCGACCTCAGAAGGATGGGAGGCTGAATCGACCTCAAGCCGGTGTGAATCGAACTCCTGGCAGTGAGCAGAGTTAGCCTGCAATGCTGCATTCTAACCCCTTGCGCCACCACGCCTCATTTAAAGAAAAAGTGTGTGATCTAATACCATCCTTCATTGTGGCTCTCAAAATGCCAGTTTCAGTTTTGGAAGCTGGAATAGGGCAATCACAAACAAGAAACTCAGAAGAGTTGTTGTCTCCGACTTTGCCTCCTCCACCCATTTCTTGCAGTTAAGTTCTCACTAAAGACAACAATAGAAAGGCTACGGGAGGCTTTGGGACACCCTGCCCCACCAGGGCATTTTGGTTGTTAAAGCATGCTAGGACCATCGTTAGAAATTAGAAATAAGCCATCTTTGGGGGAGGGGGGAGGAGGGAAGAGTCCTGTCTGAGGTTCTTCAACACTCTTAGTACACTAACTAGGTATACTGCAGGTTCTCCATAGTTGAGGCTGTGTGCTACAGAAACCAGACTGAAAGCAGGGACATAAACACATTGCTAAAGGGGCACAGGATTCCAGTCATGCTTCTTTTCTAGAAATGTGGCTTGTTATCATCTGCTCTTCTGTGTAAACAGTCCCAGAAAGGAGCAAAGTTCTCCCAGCTGAGAGTAGCCAAGTTGTAAGACCATCAGTTTTTTTTTCTGTCGTTCAGCTTTTATTAATGTCTCTAATCCTGAGCGAATCCTCGACTTAGCCATGAATATGTTTACACCTTCCAGCTTCCTAGGACAGGGCTACTATTTGTAAAATCAAAGCCCCGTCAGAAAAGGCCTTTTTAAGCAAACTTGCTTCTAATACAACTATTCTGGAAACAGCTCGGAAATTACTGCATGGGCGTCTTTTCGAGAGACTCTGCATTTGCAGTCTGGTTCACTGGTCAAGGTCATGTTTCATTTCTGCTTTCACATACTAAAGAAGTGTTTAAGTACAAAGATGTGCTAATACCAAAAGATATTTCGCCCTCTTTTTTTCCAGGTATGTCCATGCTACAATGTCCCAAACACCCAGCCATTTTGATGGTTTCAATTCTTGAAGCTGCAGTGCCAATACGTGTAGAGGCTGTGTTACTGTAGGTAATCAATACACACAGAAATTTGCTAGGCACAATTCTAAATACAGAGTTGATCATTCACTGCCTTTTGTTTTCGAAGCCTGCAGGCCGTCTCAGGCCCTATCACCTGAGGCTTTGCAAGCTAGAAGTCTCTTACCTGTTTGCCCAGCAAGTGACAGACACTTGCTAGTCCACTTCTTCCTTGGCTATGTAGCTGTTCAACTAAATCGGGTGTAATTGCTACAAAACCAGGTCCATGTCTACAAAAGACGGTTGAGACTGTCTCCTTGTTTCTATGAGCATCACATGGAACTCAACCTGTACCCCTTTTCAATTCCGAACTGAAAGTAAGAACTACATTTCCCGCTTAATTGAATCTATATCAAGCACGCACAAATAATTTTGATAGGTGCTTCCTGATGAACTACCATAGAGATATCCATCTGATGGTGCCTTGCTTAGATTAAATGCTAAGCAAATAGTTGGGTATAGAGATAAAATGTCCTGTGTCCGTCTTTCACAAGATACTTTAAACTGGGTGGCAGGGGTCAGAGTTTTCATCTCCTGTGAATGACTCGGGCACACAAGATCTTCCAAATATTCCTCCAAATAAAAATGGCACTAGAGACTGGTACTGCCACTTCATCCTCCCTTTTCAATGGACACTGCAGGAAATACATTGAGGGCATCATCCTGGGGAACTGAGATCTAACTTCACTTGATTATTATACCCAGCTTATAAAAGATGGAATATATCTACCCTAATTCCAACTAAAAACCTCTCTCTGGACATCAACCAGTAAGAAGTGAAGTCCAAGACATTTGATGTGTAGCACATAGGAACATTCCGTTTAAGTCCTAATCAAGCTTACAAATCCTTGCACAACTGTAGTGAGGAACCGAATGGTTTCAGTTCACATAACTTCATTCTAGATCTTACCTATACGGCTTGACAACATTCTTAAAAACTATTTTTGAAGACATGTGAAACAATCTAATTGTTCATTTGGCCACTAAGATTTGGTTGATTACAGTAGGATAAACACAAAATATAAATTCTTTTTTTTAAAAAAAAAAAATGTGGCCGCTCTAAAAGTTTTAATATGCCTGGGCGGATTTTGCCTTTTTATCCTGTGAATGAAATGTTCTTCCGTATCACAACTTCACACTGCTGCACACAGTGCCCAAGCCCTCTTTAAGCATGAGGAACTAGAGATGGCTCTATCAACTACTTGCATTTAAATCTCAGTGAAAGTGAAAGTCATCCAACTGGATGATCAGGATTATCTGCTATGCTAGATGGGCCCAGTATTCAGCTGTCAGATAGCAATAGCACTTAACTTCTATACCGCTTCACAATGCTTTACATCCCTCTCTAAGCGGTTTACAGAGTCAGCATTCTTGGTCCTACTTTTATTGACCTGAAGGATGGAAGGCCGAGTCAACCTGTCAGGATTGAACTCCTGGCAGTGGGCAGTGTCAGCCTGAAATACTGCATTGTAACCACTGCGCCACGACAGATCTTGGTACAAAGGGAGCAGTTTTATATTCATTTTTTTAATGACAAGACAAGTGCATATTGACCATCCCTACTAAAGGCCAATTACAGGGACCAGTAGACCAAAGGAGGTCAAAAGATTTTAGCTGCCTTCAAGCGTTCACTTGACAACTATATGAAAACTTGATAGCAGCACAACTTAAGTTTCCACTTCCCAATTCAGATGCAAAGCAGCACTGGTTAGGTAGGCACCTGCCAGACCTGTGGCCTGCTGAGTAATATGAATAATAAATACATAAGAAAAATAAATACAGACTTCCTCTTGGTGAATTGGTAGAGACAAAATCAATTTTGGAAGTTGGTCAAGATTCATAACGTACGACGCTTTCAAAGCACAAAAGAAAACTAGCTGCAATCTGACTGAGGGAACCACAATTTCACAGGAAGTTCAAAGGGGCAAGATTTCAAATCTTTAAGACAAGTCACTAGAGAGTATATTTTGTAAGTGATATTCCAGCAGAGATCACGTTTGTGCTACCTATAGAGCTTTCACAGGCTAACTTCAGAAATGAACATCTCCTAGTTCATCAGTAGCTGAAGGATCTACAACAAGACTCCATGCTTAACATTTCTCTTAAATTTCTTTTACTAGGGTTATCAACAATGCTACTATGGATAGGGAAGAGTATCAAAGGGAAGTCTATTTATTTTCATAGGAAACCTGACACAGCCAAGCCTGTTCTTATTCAACGGTACAAGGCGGTATGCAAAAAAGCAATTTCTAGCCAGGTTGTCACATAAGCAGACTGTGAATAAAAAAAGCCACAGGCAGTTTTAAGGATGGATACCTTAGGCAAGCAGTCTTCAAACCTGGCCCTTTTATGACTTGGGGACTTCCAGAATTCCTCAGCCAGCACGCCTGGCTGAGGAATTCTGGGAGTTGAAGTCCCCAAGTTATAAAAGGGCCAAGTTTGAAGACCTCTGCCTTAGGCATACACCTGATTCCTCAACCCCACAGGAAAGGACAACACATATCCAATTCCTAGCTGCATTTATTCATTCTGTTCAAATTCTAACCAGCCTGCCTTCTTTTTAAAGAGGGAAATTACATAAATATCTATTTTTATTCTTTGAAACTGGTGAATCAGTAACAATGCTTTTCCAAATGTTGCCATACAGTACTGTATGTACTGTAGGAGTACTGTTTCAATTTGCATATTAATCTGGGAAGTGCTATTTTAGACAGCATGTGTAATTGTCGATCAAATCAACTGTGGTCTAGCTTTGCATACTATTCTACCAGCTAAGGCAGAATTTCAAATGCTCCTCTCTCTAAACTGGGATGAGCAGGAATTTAAGAAAGGGGAGTAAACTGTTTATTTGAAAACTGGTGCTTATAAGATGTTCGTATTTTTACTATTGTACTCAAGAAAAATAGAACGAAGACGTTCCACAGAAAATAATATAAAGCAGGAATACAACATCAAAATGCTGACGTGGTCATGGCAATGAAGATTTTAAAATGACACTCCTATTAAATATTGGTGGTTTAAAAATAAATCTCGATTATCTGAAATCATTTTGGTCTAATCTTCCATTATAATGACAAACCATCGATTCCATCTAGGATTTCAAATCCAGAGTAGCAATTTCTTTCCAAAGAAGAAAATGTTTATACTTCATGCTAGCTAAACCTAAAGCTCTTCCTAAACTGATAGTTTCCAAGTTTTTGGTATCACATTTTATTGAAACTTTGTCTCTCCTCTGAAAATCACAACAAACTTGAGTTAGTCTCGAAGAAAACATATGTAACATTCTTTCAAAAACAGCCAATTCATAAAACTAGGATATTTCAATTTTTTATTCCAACTTTCTTGCAATGATCAATATCTTGCTGGTATCAGGTCCAAATTCTAAACTCAAAAAACGTTTTAACTAAATAAATTGCCATTCGGCTCTTTAAAATAACAGCAGGCATGGTTTTCCACTCTCCTTCTGTGGATGCAGAAAAGAGACCCATTTCCTTAATGACTTTTTCTCTGCAAACTTATTAGCAGGAATGATAAATGGGGTGTCAATACAGAAATCAACTGTTCCCTTATACAAATAGGAAGCATCTTAAGATCCAATTCGTTCAAGATGGGAATCTGGAAGGTGTGATAAAAGTCAATAATTTTTGCAGAAATATATAGTAGGGTAGGGTAGCCTTTATTCGTAGCCCATTAAGAGATGAAAAACTGGGGCAAATATTTCACACATGGCTGAATAGTGGTGTATATTTAGTTGGTGCAGACAGAGTTTGTGTTTTAGCAAAGAACGTATGCCAAATCGTAAGAATGTTTTGGCCGTATGCCCAACCTCAGCAGCCGAGTCGTTACACAAAATGTAACATTTTAAAAAAAATAATATAGCACAATGCTATCTGTTCTTGGAACAATACTGGTTTCATTAGTATGGCTGACAAGCATGAAAGATGTGGAGAAGTGTTTCAGCCATTATAGTGACTCTGCTTAAAATTAAGACAATATAGCTTATTTCAGATATGAAATGAATCACGGTTTATACAGTATTCTTTTCCGTGATCCAGTAGTTTAGTCAGTATGTTCTTGCTCAGAAGCTGCCACGATATTTACATCGGGTTTGTGGGACACTCATTGGAAAAACAGACAATGGAACTCATGCAGGTTGTACAATAAGCAAGCTATGCCGATACACAGAGTATTAAGAAACAGTACCATCAGATTACTATGTATTCCTGTCTATAGCGATAGTGGGTAGCAATTTCTTTTATCAAGTGCAGTGCAATCCTATTTTAAAAACGCCTTCAAAACTAATACATCTGAGAGAGTAAAAAGTGAAATATATAAATATTTTAAGATGTCAGAAGATTCAACGGAATCCTTGCTTCAATTCTCCCTCTGGACTCTGTGGGAACGCTCAAACAGAAGAGCAGTGACTATTTATAGTCAATGATAAGCTTCAGGTATGATGTTAAGTCATGCTTGTTTAAGCTGTTTTCTTGAGCTTCATTCCTAAATATCAGCCTGAAAGGAAATCTTGATTGAATTTCCCTCTGATGCAAATTATCCCACATAGGATTGCACATCTGAGAAAAGGCAATTGACTCAACTACAGAGACCATCTTTATCTGCTAAAATGCAGAATCCCTGCACTTTGTGATTGTACCCCACCCAGACTGTCCACAATACTAACTAGAACTGCAGGCTGTTGAGGGAGAAGGGTTAATACCCAACCCATACTTCCAGGAATGAATGAATGAATGAATGAATGAATGAATGAATGAATAAATAAATAAATACATACATACATACATACATATATATATATATATATATATATATTGCTTCTTGTAGCACAATATTTTTTGTCACATATTACAATTTAAAACTCTTTAGAATAATTTTTGGGATCACAGAATGCTGCTTAATAAATACATCTTGGTCCTAAAAGGAAAAAGCACCAATAGCATTGTTGTTCTTGGCAGCTACTCCCCCCCCCCAAAAAAAATGGTACTTTGAACTAAACAACAATCCTGTCAGCATAGTCTGCAGCAAAGGCATTCATTTGAATAAGAATGTATTCAATAGAATAAGTTCTACTAAGTTTCATTCTCAGTCACTGGATTCCAAAAGATTCTTAGAGAAAAGTTTGATTATGAATAAGCTACAATCATCCAGCAGGTTTCATTAACCATCTTCCCACACCTAGCTGTTTCTAAGCTATCTTTGTGAAGAAATGTTGAGTCTACAGTTAAATTAGGCAGTTTTGTAACCCAGAAAGACAGTTGGGGTCATACATTCCCTTAAGGCAGGGGTAGGCAACCTTGGCTCTTTTATGACTCGTGGACTTCAACTCCCAGAATTCCTGAGCCAGCTGGCCATGCTGGCTCAGGAATTCTGGGAGTTGAAGTCCACGAGTCATAAAAGAGCCAAGCTTGCCTACCCCTGCCCTTAAGGCATAATTCTTCTAAACAAGGTTTGTGGAATGAACCATAGCTGGCTGAATTCATGCAATTTTTTAAATGACATTTCCCTGGCTAGATACAGGCACAGAATCACCATGACGTAAACCACATCATGGCCTAATGTAGTTTGTAGATCTAGGCAATTTATTGACAAGCTGACATACGATCCAAAATGGAAAATACTGTAGTAACTTTCTTTGGCAATTCACATACAGAAACGGCACTAATAAATCACAAGATAATCACAAGGTTAGAACCCTACGATGAGCCTAGTTTCCCAATATCCAACTTTCTAAAACAGAAAGACAAGCCACCATGCTAGCTAACAGATGGTTCCAGGGCATGTGAATTATCCCAGGCACATGTACTTTCCAAAATGCTCTTCTGCGCAGAAAGTCACTTTAATCATAACTGCTAAAGCTGATGACACAATCACTATTTTGAGAGAGAGACGAAAATTCTAATGTGAGTCCTAAAATAAGCAAATCACAATTAAAACCAAAGGACCCATTTCAAGTCCATTTTTGTTCATGAGAGACGGGCCCACCAAATCTGTGACTCCCAATTTCCCCACTCTGCAAAACTGCCAATGTTTTATACAGCTCTGTCACAAATCATGATTTGTAAACCAAAATGCTTATTGGGTTCACGCAACAAAGGTGAAACCAAACACACCATCTATGGTTTAGCACGGGAGGGGGGGGCTTCAAACTTGGCAACTTTAAGACTGTGGACTTTCACCCCTGACCTAACACAATATACAAGTTCAATTGTCGGGCCACTGCAAGAACCATACGTAGCAAAAGTAGGAGACATGATGGGGATAGGGCCATGTTACTCCTTGGAAATTTGTCACCATTTCCTTCTGCAATGAGAAACGTTTTAGTTAGCCATGTTGCATGGAAAAATTAAATAAGAGCATCACTCAGTGGCATTTGACCATCCGTGCTATACTTAACGAAACGGGAAAAAATATCACATTATCCCTTGAGGTTAGAGATCAATCTCCACTGCAGTGTCAATCGCCTGAAGGTCACCAGTGAAGCAATTAGCCATCACAAGATTAGCCAGCGGTAACTAGAATGGTTTCTATGAGATGTTTACTATCATCAACAATTAGGGCGTATGGAACCAAGATGAGGGTGTTTATACAACACGATTTCTGCATCCAGCCTGCTTGCACGGAACAAGACTTGGATCTGCTAGCAGCCAGCTAAGTCTTCAATAAGTCATTAAGACCTATAATAGACAAACTCCTTTTCTCTTCCTTATGGCCTTCCATGGCAGCACTCAATGACATTCCTATCTATGTTATTCACACCTCAGGATTCTCCAGTTGGGATACCTGCCACAAGCAGATTAGCTTCTGGCTTGTTGCAAGCAAAGCATCCATTTCATTGAAGAAAGTACTAACTAGGCAACTTGGAAGCACTAAGAGTTGCCTAACACAAGTTGCATCAGAAAAAGCTTGCAACAGTAGATACAATGAACTACTGGCAATCCTCGACTTACCCCAGCTCGTTTACTGACTATTTGAAGTCACAATAGCGCTGAAAAAAGTGGCTTATGATCATTTTTCATACTTACGATGGTTACAGCATCCCCATGGTCACATGATCAAAATTTGGACGCTGGGCAACTGACTCACATTTATGACAGCTGCAGTATCCCGGGGTCATACGATCCCCTTTTCCAACCTTCTAACAAGCAAATTCCTTGGATTCTCTTAACAACCATGTTACTAACTTAACTGCAGTGATTCTCTTAACAGTCAAAAAGCTTGTAAAAAGGGTGAAAATTCACTTGACAATTAACATAACGGAAATGTTTGGCTCAATTGTGGTTATAAGTCGAGGACTAGCTGTACTCCACTGTGCTTTATATCAGAGGTCCCTAACCTTTTAGGCACCAGAGACCGGTCCATGGAGAATGGTTTTTCCATGGACCGGAGGGGGTGTGTGGTTTTGTGTGCTGCCTGCATCCCACAGATGGGGCTTCGCTTGTTTGTGCGGACCGGTTGCTGGCATGCCGTGGCCTGGTACTGGTCCACGGATCGGGGGTTGGGGACCCCTGCTTTATATCAAATGCATACAACTATCTCCGTGGATAGAGTCCACCTTCCAGTAAAAAAATCAAAAGGTATTTAGAACTTAGCTATTTCTGCATTGGGGATTTTCTGAGGGTGGAGGGGCAGCACCAGAGCCAAGTAGTAGACAGATGTTCTAGTCTTTAGAAGTGGTATCAGTATGAGTAGCCTGTTGCCTTGGGGCAGGGCCAATGGTTTCAGTTCAAGGATGCAAGCTGCTACCATCAACTCATTAAAGTCGATCCATAAACTGCAAAGGTCAACCTGATGTTTTACTGCTTTGCAAAGTATTTCTGTCAGGTATATTAAGTTGCATGAAAAAGGCAGCAAAAGGGCTTAAAGAAGTTGCATGGCATAAATAGCTTAAAGCTTGCCTTTTTTTTTTCACCCTTGCTCATTCCTTTTTCAACCACTACAAGAAAATCAATTATGCTGGTTTGAACAGCTATGGCCAACACAAAAGACAGCCTGGCTTCAATGAGGGCAGCTCTCATTTCCATTCAGTCACAATGAACACAGGGATGCCTCAGGCTAGCCCCTCTCACAACTAATTTATCCTCACAACACCCCTAACAGAGGAAAGAAAAATAAAAAATGATATTCAAGGATGATTCTCGTGCACATTAAGCTTTTCAGGGAAAGAGATTCTCCCGAGACGCTATCAATTGAATTTTATTTAAAATATAACCAAAAAAAGAAAATGACAAGGCACAATTTGTACAGTACCTTCAGAATGAAAAAGCCACAAGTTCTACAATTATATCTCAGGGACAAGTATACTTCAAAATTACATAATCATTTTTTAGAAACTTGGCTGTTTATTCTAAGACTGCCATGTTTGTAAATATAAGTGCATTCATTTTAAGGAAACGGTTTAAATTTTGTATTAATACTGACAAACTGGCATAATGTGGTTTGAGCTTAGCATGGTACTGTATATCAACACAGCCAATTCTGATTTAATAAAGCCAAGGTTAAACTGGCTTAACAGGGTAGGTGAAGCCAGCTGCCAAGTTTGTTTTTTTAACCTGAAGCAATAATTTAAAATAGTATCCACCAATCAGTGTTATAACACGGCAGGCAATTGTAACGTTATTCTAACACATCTGGATGTTGACAAGACTGGAAAGGCTTATTTTAATCAGGCTTCAAGGAAATTTACAAGTTGTGTACCAACATCTGCACCATTCCTATCACCCTAAAAAGATACAGGTCAAAGATGTGTCTCCGGGTCCTAATTCTGGATGAGCCCCCGTTCTGTACAGTGAAGTGAGCCTAAACATAGAATCAAGTCAGGCTGCAGCAGCAGGGCCATTAGTTTCATTAAATCAGCCACTTCGGACTCTTTTCATCAAGCAGCCATAAAATCAAGACTGAATTTCACAGTATTGTTCCAAGATCTGCAAGCTTCAGGTACAGACCATTCTTGTGGAGCCTGGCCTACTTCCGGCTGTGTCAGTTCTGAGAAGCCAGCCTTCACAACGAAGGAAGGAGATACCGAAAGGAAAATTCTGTTCTTTACAGCTCCTCCTTAATTTGGAAACCAGTTTCTCAAGCCTCACTGAACTTTCAAAGATCACAGAAAGGCAGGTGACCTGGACGGACAGTAATGCTCCAGAGGGTCAGAGTGCATTGCAAGCTTAGCTGAATTCACGCATATGGGGAAGCAGCAGAGGCCTCTAAAGGTCCCTCTTTCTCTCCCCTCCCCACAGTCATATGGCCAGTCAGGGTTCCTCGTCAGCTGGTATTATGACATCACCCCCATTTGCCTTTCCCAAGCAACCTGCCTATCTCTGTTTCTTCCCGATAAGAGCAAAGGACCCTCCCCAAAGCAGCCCCCCCCCAGACCAAAACCAGAAGGCAGGACGGTTGGCATAAGAGAAGCAGCAGGCAGGCCTTGTCTGGCTCTAGCCAGACGGGGGTTCCACCCTTTACCTGGGTAGGAACATCCCTGCAGCCACTTGAGCCAGAAGAGGCCAGCTGGCCGCTTTTAAATGATTGGGGGGGAAGGGGGAGCAGGCTGGCACAAAAGATAGACCCCCCCCTTCCTCTTTTTACCCTGGAGAAAAGCAGGCAGATGTAACACAGATGCTGCTGGCCGGGTGGCAATGAAGGGAAAAAGCTTAAAAAAGATCAACATTAAGGGCACCCACACGCATCGCCCTCCAAGCCCAGGGCACCCAATTCCCCATGGGATCTGCGGGGAGGGGTGGGGGGGCTTCCAAAGCCAGGGAAGGGTGTGTGTGGGGGGAATGAATCTACTGGATCCTTCCAGCAGGGTGGGGCTTCCAGGCAGCAGCCAGAGGAGACGACATCGCCAGCCTTGCCCTTCCCAATGCGCCAACCTCACCACCACCAGGACGGGGGTGGCATTCCCGACCACGGCGTAACCCCGACTCTTTATTGGGGGGGGGAAGAGAGAGAGAGGGGGGGGAGACGGGCGTCTCATAAAAAAACAGAGATCAAAGCAGTCTTTCCCAGCGGGGCAGCGGACTCCAGCTCCCATCTTCCCCAGCCTGGCAGGCTGCCACCCGCCCTCGAAGGGCGAGGGAAAAAACAGAAGCCCAGCCATCCTCTCTGCGCTTTCCCAAAAGTGATACCCTCCCCACGGGGTATCCCGTCCACACGACCCCCTCGCCCTCCTTTGGAGACCCCCCCCAATTCAATGAGCTGGTGGGTGTAAGGGGAGGCCTGGGCTGGAGGAGGGGGGAGAGAGAGGGAGGGGGAGGGAAGGAGAGAGGGCGGGGCGGGGGGCGCCGTCCCCATGGCAACAGACCCCCCCCAAGAGGTTTCCTCCCTTCCCCCCCCCGCGGTGCTCCCGGGGCCTCACCGCTGAAGATCATGGCGGCCGAGGCGCCCATGACGGCGAAGAAGGAGGAGTACTCGGGACCGGCCGGAGCAGTACTCATGGCGGAACCGGGTGAGGGGCGAGGAAGAGGAGGGAGACGGCGGCGGCGGCGGCGGCTGCTGCTGCGGAGGTCGGGCAGCTGAGGGAGGTGGGGGGCCGGGGGCGGCTTCGCCTTCTACTTCGGCTTCTCCTCCGCCCTCGCTGCGCCGCCCGGGAACGAGGCAAGATGGCGGGGCGGCGGCGGGGGTGGTGTCGACACGACGGTGGTCCTGCGCGGACGATCCTCCGCTGCGCCCGCCGCTGGCTCTAAATACCCAGCCGCCGCAGAACAAAATGGCGGGGGAGCCCTGCGTCACGTGGCTCGCCCCTGGTTCCGCCCCCTGCTCCTCCTCCTGCTTTTCCTTCTCTTCCGCTTCTCGGCTGCTTTTTTTTTTTTTTTTTTGGAAACACGGGATATACCAAGTGAGGCGAGGGGGGGGAACACGTCGATGGGAAACGGGGACGGCCTCTCTTGCAAGCGCGGGCGGTGATTTTTTTTTTCCCCCTACACTGTATCATATAAGGGAAGGAATAAATGTCATTGCGCTGTCGTCTGAGCGCTGAAGCGTTCTCGGCTCCCCTTTCGCTACATGGGTGGTTTCGCCCCGTCAAGGCTGGTCGGGATCGAGCCTGAGCGCGTTAGGGGATGTTTTTTTTTTCAGATGATTCAGCGCTGATTAGCATTAGGGGCGGGGCTAGTGAGAGAAGGCCGCTCCTCTTTTCCTGATCCTCTTTTGGGGGGGGGGGGCGGTTGAAAGGTGCCTGGATAATCCGGATGTATCAATCGGGATTTAATCGGCATTTATATCATTTATTTCTCTTGGAGCAACTACAGGAAGGAGATTCTGCAAAAAAAAAAACACCTTCCTGGAATCCTGTTACCTTCCAGATTGTATTTGGGCTGCAGTTGCCATAACTTCCTAGCCTGCGCATCTGGGTTAGGAAAAGACTGATTTAAAAAGTTAAAGCCATTTATTTGGTCAGAAACATGGGGTGGCTTTGCTTCATTATATTTCCAAATGAGCAATGCAAGAAAATATGAAGCTCTAAAATACTTCCAGAACAGATGTTGGTTCTACGGAAAACATGGACTTTAAATAAATATAGCATATCAAAAAAGGTCCTTGATTTATGACTGTTTTTAACGATGGTTTGAATTTATGGTAGCCTCGGAAAAAGTGACTTATGAGCCATTCTTCAGGTGTGAGCGTTGCACCGCTCCCTATTCACATGTCGCAAATCAGATGCTTGAGACCAAATTGCATTTATGATGGCTGGGGTGTCTTGCAGTTGTTAATCATAATTTGCAGTCTCCCAGCTGCCTTTTGACAAAAGCAGTTGGGGATGTCGGATTCACTTAATAACCATGGTAAAAAGTGACTGTAAAATTGGGTCCCAGCACATGATGACTTGCATAACAGCCACATCATTAACGACTGAGATATCAGTTCCAGTTGTGGTTATAAGTTGAGGACTACCTGTACGTCCTTCTGAATGGATGTACATTGAGAAAAGGTTAGAACGAAGGTCATGCCCTCTTCCTCCATGAACCCTGGACTGGCCTTGATCTGAGGAGGTGTTGGGAGTATCACTTCTATTCTGATTTTAATGTTGAATTTTATTGATGATACTGTACACCGCCCAGGGCCCCTCTCCAAGGAAGGTGGGCGGTTAAGAAATATTAGGTTGCAATCAGATTAGGTTGCTCATCCAACTGTGCCAAATAATAAGATACAATTTTCTTCTAGTGGTAGGTGAAAAGAAGAAACAGGGGAGACATGATAGCAGTGTTCCAGTATCTGAGGGGCTGCCACAAGGCAGAGGGGGCCAGGTTGTTACCAAAGCACCAGAGGGAAGGACGAGAAACAATGGTTGGAAACTGATCAAAGAGAGAAGCAACCTGGAATTAAGGAGAAACTTCCTGACAGTGAGGACAATCAACCAGTGGAACAGCTTGCCTCCAGAAATCGTGGGCGCTCCATTACTGGAGATATTTAAGAAGAGACTGGATAGTCGCTTGTCTGAACTGGTATAGGTTCTCCTGCTTGAGCAGGGGGCTGGACTAGAAGACCTCCAAGGTCCCTTCCAGATTTCTATTCTATTCTATTCTATTCTATTCTATTCTATTCTATTCTATTCTATTCTATTCTATTCTTTGCTATCTTTTAAAATATATCTGTCCCAGAGTTAAATTTTTATTATAGAGACTCCTTGTTGGGTTAGTACTTTATCTCATTTGATTTTACATCTGTGCTGTGTATTTTAAAATTTCGCTAGAACATAATCATAGGCACTCTACTATTTCTTACAGCAATGGCGTTTGGTTCCCAGCCAGACTGCTTGGGGTTTATGTTGTACAGTCAAAAATCTATGTAAAGGAAGGTAAAGGTAGCTAGTTGGAAGCAGCCTGGGGGAGCTTGATGCAGCTTCAAAGCCAATAAACCTGGGCATGTGTAAATAAAAACAGAGGTTTAAGAAAACAACACACCAGGAGCATGTTGTCTGTTCCTATGTGGTGGGTTACTATATAGAGAGAGTGTTGACAGAATAGGCGAGTTATATTTCAAAAAATGAAAGTCTGCCACTATATGAGTAGATCAGCATGAGGACTGCAACATTCCAAATGATCAATAAACAATAGCAAAAAAATTGAATTTGGACTCTCCTTGCTAAAATCTGATGGTTCCCCAAATATGATAGTGATTATTTCAGAATTGTGCCACTTCAAGTCTGCATCAGTGTATCAATCTCAGCGAATTGAAGAGGGGTAGACTTCAACGTCTCCAGCCAGCATACTGGGGGATTGAAGTCGACTGTCTGAAAAGCCAGAGAATTCTGGAGACTAAAGTCCACAAATATTAAAGCAGCCTGGCTAGGGAAGTCTGGGATTTGAAGTCCATGCCTGTTATACAAGGATGGGCAATTAATTTTCTCCAGAGGTCCCATCAAAAATTGGGACTCTTGTGGAGGGCTGAACCAGTAATGCTGTGAAGGTACGTAGGCATGAACATTTTTTTTAAAAAAAGTTGCTTTCAAAATATAAGCAATCCTTGCATGACGGACAGGGACAACCAAAACATCAGATGTGGGTCAGGGGCTGCCAAATGCCTGGGTCTGCTCTTAGAATAGCATGCTGGCTGGGGAATTCTGGGAGTCGAAGTCCACACCTCTTAAATAAATTTGCCAAGGTTGAGAAACACTAATCTGCAGCATTGCATTGCTGTTTGTATGGCATTAAGCTGCCCCTTCGTGGCTGACTGTCTTGCAGTTCAGATTTGGTTCTTAGCGTCTCCGTGTTCATATCACCTGTTTTGTGGATTGGCTTTGTTGTTGTTGTTAATTGCGAAGTCGTGTCTGACCATCGCGACCCCATGGACAACATTCCTGCAGGTCTTCCTGTCCTCTACCATCTTCTGGAGTCCATTTAAGTTCACATCTACTGCTTCAGTGACTCTATCCAGCTACCTCATTCTCTGTCGTCCCCTTCTTCTATTGCCCTCCATCTTTCCCAGCATTAGGCCCTTCTCCAGTGAGTCCTTCCTTCTCATTAGGTGGCCAAAGTATTTGAGTTTCAACTTCAGGATCTGGCCTTTTAAAGAGCAGTCGGGGTTGACCAGTTTGAACGCCTTGCAGTCCAAGGGACTCGCAGGAGACTTCTCCAGCACCATAGTTCAAAGGCCTCAATTCTTTGGCGCTCAGCCTTTCTTATGGTCCAACTTTCACAGCCATACATTGCAACTTCACTATAAAACTGGAAGAGATGCTTTCCCCGCTCCATTTAGCTTGGCTTCTGTATTTCTCCTTTCCGTTTTGCATTGGCCACAGATTTTTTCCCAGGCTGTGCTACAGCGAAAGCTCCCGTCTATTCTTAATCCATTGCTGGCAGCAGGCAAGCTGCTTTTAATATTTAGCGGATTGGATGTTACCATTCTCTACTGTAATCGGTGGATCATTCAGACGCATTGCATGAGAGGCTGACTGCCAATTATGGGCAGTCGGGGTGGGGAACCCCTCTTTTGGATTGTGTAATGTGGTTTTAAAATACAATGTCATTGTGAGGGGTTTGCAAAGCCATGCTTCCCAACCATTGCCCCTGCTTTCTTTGCATGTGCTAAATGTAAGTTTTAAAATGGACATATATTATGTCTCTATCGTGACCTGGATTGTCCCCGTTACGTAGACCAAGGCTTTCGATCTTACCAATTTTAAGAGGGGTGGACCATGCTGGGTGAGGAATTCTGGGAGTTGAAGTCCACACACTGAGGTGTTTTTCCATCTTACCAATTTTAAGAGGGGTGGACCATGCTGGTTGAGGAATTATGGGAGTTGAAATCCACACACTGAGGTGTTTTTTGACCTTACCAATTTTAAGAGGGGTGGACCATGCTGGCTGGGGAATTCTGGGCGTTGAAGTCCACACATCTTAAAGTAGTCAAGGCTGAGAAACGCTGCTGTCCTTCATAATAGAAGGAAGCAGCATCTCAAATCACATTTTCTTTCTAGCCAAGCAAATAACCATTCGGGAATAAGCAATGAACAGAGGCTGTGAAATCTCAGAACTGTCCACAATCACTCCTTCCTTTCTTAGCTGGATGATTGGAGGACATTTAAAGGTCATCAGAGGTTTTCCCACAGGAAAAGAAGCAATGGATATGTGGAGACAGGATTTTGTACAAACTATCTTGCAGAGATTTGGATTTTTTTTAAAGAGCTGAGCCCTGGATTTCCTCAACACAAAAGCAGATCTCAAAGTGCAGAGATCAGTTCTTTTTTTTTTTTATTGCTCCAGTTGGTGTAAGACTGGCATTTCAGTCAAAGATTGACATATGTAGAAGAACAGAAGCTAGATAAAAGGCTGGATATGTTACTGACACATTTTCTTTTTTTACTCTTTGCAATTGTTTTTCGTGTCTAATGCTACTGAATCTTGATTGCTTTAATGCATGGCAGTATTCAGTTGCTCGAAGTTTTGATGCAGGACATCCAAAGTTGTTTAGATCGGGCTGTTCTATAGGTTCTGTCAAAGAAATACATGAATGAAATCAAGGGGGAGAAGAACCAGAAATAATTGGCTGAAAAATCAGTGAAAATAGGTTGTTTTGGAACCCATTTCATGCGATGTCCCGATTTTTCAAAGCCAACTTTCAAATTTGTGAACTTTGTCAACGTAAAGTATGATTTATTTATTTATGTATATCCCACCTTTATTATGTTAACTCAAGGCAGCAAGCATATCCAACACACCTTCCTCTTCCTATTTTTCCCACAACAATCCTGTGAGGTGAGTTGGGCTGAAAGAGATTGACTCAAGGTCACCTAGCTGGCTTTCATGCCTAAAGCAGGACTAGGAAATGATGGGATCTTGGCTTATATTTTAACAAATCCTTGTAGGTAGAATCGAAATATCCAAAGCTTGAGATTTCCTTTGATATTCAAATGCTCATGACTCCTTAGTCATAGTTTTGGTGGTGCCTGGTCAAGAGCTTGACAATGTCTAAGTTAGAGATATTCAGGCAAGCTATCTTGATCAACCGTGGAGGCTTATCTCTTTAAAACAAACAAAGGAATGAATAGATTACAGCAAGCTTTCCTGCTGTCCTTCCAATGCTGGCTTTAAAAACCTGAGATATGGGCGTTAGAACAATCTGAAATGGGGACAAATCTGACGTAATACTAAAACATCTGGAATTGCCATATGTTTCCACGGTACGGTAATTTAAAAGTATGTTACAAGGTTGAGATACTGTAGTTCTCTATTAATATTATACGGATCCCTTCTTTCTTCAGTTTCAGGTCATTATCTTCACTAGGGTTTATTAATTTATTTTTTTACTGAATATTCACTATGTTATGGTTCATCACACAGCCAGCCAGATGTTCAGACTAGATTTTTGGCATTGTGATGGTCGGTTGCACAGTCAGCCAGATGTTTAGACTGGATTTGGCATTTTTGTCCACCTACTGAGTCCTTCCCAAGGACCTGGGATAGGCAGATGTGGCTGTTTGATGTGTTAAAGGTATCAAGGCAAGATGTAACCTCTTCCAAGTCCAGATGCCTTTTTTGCAATTGACGGGTCGTGATTTTGTCAACGGTTATTATTTTCTCCTCGGTTCATTACACGTGGGTTGTTATATTTGACCAGGGCTGCCACGTTGTGCAATGTTATTTTTGTTACAGCGTAGAGAAAGGTAGAGGGATTAATTCAACTCTCTTGCCGAAGTCCCAGCACAAGTTTGTTGCTGCTGTTGATGCACTGAGGGGGAAGGAAGAGAATGAAGTACTTGGGCGAGCATTTTGTGAAAAGAGCCGTGCGGTGCCACACTTTCTTTTTTTTCTTTTTGCATGTCGCATTTGTCAGCTCTGATTTCTCAGCAGCAAACAGACAGTACAGCTCATCTTTCTGGCTGCTTCCTCATTCTGCTACCCAAAGATGTGGTTTTTCTGAAATCACATGATCGTTCAAATTAGAGCCAACAGGCCTCCCTGGGCTATAATTTGGGACCCGGGATGTCTGCAAATAATCTTTTCCCCTTTAGCTCTAATTTTGGAGTTCTAGTGGACACTTTAATATGAGCCGGCAGTGTGCTGCAGCTGCCAAAAAAGCCAACGCAGTCCTAAGCTGCATCAACAGAGGGATAGAATCAAGACCAAGTGAAGTACTAGTACTGCTTTATAATGCCTTGGTAAGACCCCACTTGGAATATTGCATCCAGTTTTGGTCACCATGATATAAAATAGATGTTGAGACTGTGGAAAGAGTGCAGAAAAGAGCAACAAAGATGACTACGGCAGGACTGGAAGCTAAAATGTATGAAGAACGGTTGCAGAAATTGAGTATGTCTAGTTTAATGAAAAGAAGGACTAGAGGTGACATGATAGCAGTGTTCCAATATTTGAGGGACTGCCACAAAGAAGAGGGGGGTCCATTTGTCTGAAATGGTATAGGACAGTGATGGCGAACCTTTTAGAGACCGAGTGCCCAAACTGCAATCCAAAACCCACTTATGCATCGTCGGGTGCTGGGTGGGTGTGGCCCATTGGGTGGGTGTGGCCCATTGGGTGGGCATGGCTGCGGTGATAACGGCAGACTGGGTGGGACTAAAAAGTTCAATCAATCAATTCTAACTTTGTAAGATCTTTTTTTTTCCCGTGAGAAGTTGAAATTGACTGATTGATTGAACCTTTTTTTTTTTTTGCACACGGCGGGGGAGGCCTAAAGTGAAAAAGTTTTATAAAACCCAGCTGAAGGCCTAGGACTGGGGCGATGACACGTGTGCTCACAGAGAGGGCTCTGAGTGCCGCCTCTGGCACCCGTGCCATAGGTTCGCCATCACTGGTATAGGATTTCCTGCTTGAGCAGGGGGCTGGACTAGAAGACCTCTAAGGTCCCTTCCAACTCTGTTATTCAGTTATCTATTATTCTGGGTCAATCTATTTTTCAAAAGCAACAGAAGGCAAGACAAGAAACAATGTATGGAAACTAACCAAGGAAGAGAAGCAACCTAGAACGAAGGAGAATTTCTGAACAGTGAGAACAATTAATCAGTGGAACGACTTGCCTCCAGAAGTTGTGGGTGCTCCAACACTGGAGATTTTTAAGAAGAGAGTGGGCAACCATTTGTCTGAAATGGTGTAGAGTTGAACTAGAAGACCTCCCAGGTCCCTTCTAATTCTGTTATTCTATTAATTTAAGTGGAAATTTCCTTTTAAAACTGCAGACGGCCATTCTGCAATGCATTTGTTCTCTGACTCTCTGAAGATGACATCCCACACTTTCAATTTTGCAGCAGCCTGGAATAGTACAACTGGGAGCTGAATGTTTCTTTGATTGGAGCTTGGATATTTCAGGCAACATTTTTCCTCTCCTTAATCAAATAAGCCAGTCTTCTGCTAAAAACTGGGGTGGTGTATGGAACAATCAGTGCCCCCCTCGCGCCATTAAATCAAGCAAAACCTCAGAGCCACTGTTCTGTGTCGCCTCCCTGTAAAATAACACATTTCTTCTTAGCCTTCTTGTTAATTCCTCTGTGTGAATAATTTGGAGGAAACTGGAACGCTGCTAGCATTTGAGTAATGAGCAGTGTGATTTTTCTGGGTGGCTTCAGAATAGTTTTCTTCAGAATATTCCATTCCAGTTAGAATAAGTCATGCAGGAAGCATATTTTCATTCCCATTTTGTGTATGCCCGTTCAAATTCTTGCCACATTTGCTTGCTGGTTTGATTTTATTTACTTTTTACATTTATATCCTGTCTTCTCTCAAGGGATTCAGGGAGGGGATCCCAGCACGTTGTCCCCCAATGTTCTCCCATCACCAGCATCACAGCAGATGACATTGTAGATCTATAGATCACATTGTGACGGGCTGTAAGATGAGGATATATAACGGTCCAGTGTCTGATTTTTTTTTTTCACATAAGCAATGCTGCACTTCAGTGGTTAGATGGCCTAGACGTTGGTATCTGAATATAAATCATTTTAACATTACTGTGTTTTTAATCTAGGTGAAATACTAATATATATTGCAAGTCCCTGTATGGTGTGCCACGTGCTAAATAAATGGAACATAGAATAAAAGGATTGGGAGGGACCTTGGAGGTCTTCTAGTCCAACCCGCTCCTCATGGTAGGAGATCCTATACCATTCCGGACTTTCTTTGGGGTTGATGGGATCATAGAAATAATAGAATAACAAAATAGAATAATAGAATTATTTTATTTTATATTTTACTTTATTTTGTTTTATTTTATTTTATTCTCCCTGGATGTCCTCCAGTCCAACCTCCCACCCAGACAGGAGGCCCTACTGGAGAATAAAATAAAACAATAAAATAATTAAATTAAATTAAAATAATAAAAGAAATAAAATAATAAAAGAAATAAAATAATAAAAATAAAAAATAAATTAAAAATAAAAAATAAAACAAAAACAAAAAATAAAGTAAAATAAAATATAAAATAAAATAAAAATAAAAAATAAAATAAAATAAATAAAATAATAATAAAATAAAATATAAAATAAAATAAAAAATATAAAAAATAAAATAAAAAATAAAATAAAAATATAAAATTATAAAATAAAATAAAATAAAAATATAAAATAAAATAATAAAATAAAATAAAAAATATAAAAAATAAAAAATATAAAATTATAAAATAAAATAATAAAATAAAAATATAAAATAAAATAATAAAATAAAAAATATAAAATAAAATAAAATAAAATAAATAAAAATTGGAAATAAAATAAACCACCACAGCTGGGGATGTGGGCTGAGCTGAGAGAAACTGACTGGCCCAAAGTCAATTTTTATGGGTGAGGGGGACTCAGATCTCGGTCTCCCCAGCCCTTCCCCAACCCCTGAACCCCTACATCACACTGGTTCTCCAGTAGCAACCCGCATCAGTGTGTTTGGTGGAGCTTCTGAGAGTGAGGAACAAAAAACACCCAAGTTTACAGTGGAAACATTGCGCAGCACATTCCAGTCTATTTGACCTGGGTGGCACCTGGCAACCAGCCCTCATCCAGGAGATAAATAGCATGAGGCACAGAGTGTATTCTTCCATCAGAGAGAGTTGACAGGGTAAACACTGGACATCCCCATCCATTCACAGCAATGGGTAATAGCAGGAGTTGCAAAAATTCCTGCCTTGTACACCGGACCACCATATCCTCCATACAGGTAGTCCTCGGCTTATGGCCACAATTGGGATCAGAATCTCCATTGCTAAGCAAGACCGTTGTTAATGCCTGATATTACAAACCCTTAATGCTGTGGTTGTTAAGTCAATCAATGCAGGGATTCACTTCGTAACAGTGGCAACAAATATCGGAAAGTGGGGCAAATCCCACTTGACAAACGTCTCACTTAGCAACATATATTTTGGGCTCAGCTGTGGTCATAAGGCAAGAACTACCTGTAGTTCACTAGTCTTTTTGTACTGAGACACATTTTTCTGGATTTCTAATTTTTTGTTTGTTTGTTTCTCCAAAAGACCAGGGCAGAGAGATTAAGGCAGGGCAAGCTAAATTAGCAATCCTGCAAGACTGGCACGAGCAAAACCAGTTAGGAATCTCTGTGGGATTAAACAGAAACCAGGTCTTTATCCCATCTGAACTCCTGTGCTGTGGATTAGGAGTTAGGGCCCCCATCCCTGGTCTAGTGTCTTAACAAAGATTTTACAACAGGCGTGGAAACAATGTCTATGGCAGGGGTTCTCAACCTTGGCAACTTTAAGACTTTAAGCGCTGGCTGAGGAATTCTGGGAGTTGAAGTCCACAAGTCTTAAAGTTGCCAAGGTTGAGAACCCCTGGTCTATGGGGATTCTCAGTCATCCAGGTCCTGGTTGTCCCAAATATGCTTTTCCACAAGGCCACTGGACTTCCTTGTTTTTCTTTGAAGACGTTTCGCTTCTCATCCAAGAAGCTTCTTCAGCTCTGACTGGATGGTGGGGAATGGAAGGATTCATACTCCTTGCAGACTTCTTTTAGTGAGTGCAAATGACCAGCTGTCTGCGAGGAGTATAAATCCTTCCATTCCTTTTTTCACCATCCAGTCAGAGCTGAAGAAGCTTCTTGGATGAGAAGTGAAATGTCTTTAAGAAAAACCATGAAAGTCCAGTTGCCTCGTGGAAAAAAGCACCTTTGGAGCATGGAAATAATGGAATTCAGCCTCAGCGGGTAGGAGATTTATGAATATGACTCTTTTCTAGACTTTGGCAGCAGATAGCTTGAGAATATCCATAAGCTGTCGTTGCCATGGTTATTTGCTGAGCTGAATCCAGCAGACACTCTGCTAGATCTCTCAGAGGTGAGTTAACCAAGTCTACCTGTTGATTATTTAACTGCTAAAGTTGACAAATAAATCTAATAACAAATACAATTAAAAAGTAAAATCAGGGGTGACTCACCATAACCGCCTTGCTTAGCAAAAGAAATTGTGATTGTTAAGTTGAAGACGGTCTACAAGACCCTCTTGGATATCAACTTCAAAAGAAGATGGTGCCCTGAGTTAGAAACCAAACTATAATTGTAGCCCAAGGCTCTCTCTGATATTCACGGCTCTTCTAAATCAGGGCAGATTTACTATTTTCTGCACTAAGAATGACACGCGTCCATTCTCAGCTCAAAGACTTCCCCACAAAAAAACACCAGAAATTTTGGGCCACAGATCTCCTGAAGTCTGTTGGTAACATTCAGCGTGCAGGTTTCGAAGAGGAAATACTAGTGAAAATTTCGACACAGAATCCTGCTAAGGAAACCCAAAGGGAGAGGTTTATTGCATTATATACTTTTTTTTTTTTAAGGCTCTTTTGGTGGAGTCAGGCCTGAGGATGTTTTGGGTTGCTCTTCATTTGTGGACATGGAAAGCAAATACCCACCCATTTCAGGCTATCTCTAGTTGCATCTGGCTTTGACATATCGGCTGTGGTACATCATGCTCTCCTATTCTGTTTGCTTGGATGATTTTGCTGAGTGGCTTTACTGACAATAATTTGGCCTTCATCTTGAAATGCATCCGGAAAAGAAGCTATTGAAGACATTGGCTGTGTAGTTTCCAGCTGACGGATTTTGTAGAAAAACTAAACTGGCTAATGACTCTTTTGACTAGTTTTTTTTTTAACTAGTTCCCACTGTCCCTGTCTCTTACTTTATTTTAATAAATTCAATTTATTGAGTTGCCCATGCAGCATACAACTCATGGTGACATAATTGCAATAGGAGCCACAATTACAGGTAGTCTTCAACAACCACAGTTGCGCCCAAAATTTCCCTTGCTAAGCAAGACAGTTGTTCAGTGAGTTTTGCCCTATTGTGCGACCTTTCTTACCACAGTTGTTAAGTGAATCATTGCAGTTGTTAAGTTAATAACACAGTTGTTAAGTGAATCTGGCTTCCCTATTGATTTTGCTCGTCAGAAGGTCGCAAGAGGCAATCACGTGACTCCAGGACACTGCAACGGTTGTAAGTGTGAAAAACGGTCGTAAGTCACTTTTTTCAGTGCTGTTGCAACTTCAGTCACTAACTGAATGGTTTGTACATCAAGGCCTCCCAGTATTAATATGCTGGTGATTGTCTCCCTAATTGTAATCTTTTTGGACAAGACCAGTTGTATTGCTGTCTGTGGAGGGACAAAATATCCTCTCCTCAAATCGGATATTCAGCTGAGCAGGTTCATGTTGGGAGCTTGGGGTAAACACAGCTAAAGGGACAGTGTCCTCCATGGACTCTGAAGGTCTCAGCCAACAGGCCAACTGTAGCTCTCCAGTTTTCCCACATCGCGTTTTGCTCACTTTGCACAATGCCTTGCTCTGTCTCATGAGACCCCACCCATATTGCCCAGTTTGCAGCCATTGTTGTGTTATACTTCCAAGCTGTATTTTGTGCCTCTGACAATAACGATATGGTGGTATGGAGACCAACCAACCAATCTAAATAAACCTCCTAAAACTCCAGAAATTCTGAGTTCTCCATGACTGGAGGTCTTCAAGAAGAGAGTGGACAACCGTTTGTCTGAAATGGTATAGGGTCTGCTGCTTCAGCAAAAGGTTGGTCTTGAAGACCTCCAAGGCCCCTCCCTTATTTTTCTTGTTTCATTTTAGCAGCAGAGCTTCTCCGAGGACCCAGTCTTCTCAGAATCTTTCCTTATAAGTATCCTCTGCCATCTCTAGTCATTCCATGATTCATCACGTGAAGAATTTCCACAGTGTCTTTTTCCTGCTTGCGGTTTTCACTTCCCCATTTTTTTCTTCTTTGCTTTTCTAGCAGGATGTTTCCATGATAGATCTGTTGCAATCAGGGGCAAAATAGCCACCCATTTTGCTAAGGAGGAAGGCTTTGCACGACTTAAAGCAATGCCATTCGAATCCCAAAGTAAGAAGTCAGCGCCTGTATTCCTTTACCTGTTTTGGACAGAGATAGATGACAGAGATAGAGACAGAGATAGATAGGTAGGTAGGTAGGTAGGTAGGTAGGTAGATAGATAGATAGATAGATAGATATGGACAGAGACAGACAGACAGACATGGGCGGGCGGGCAGATAGATAGATAGATAGATAGATAGATAGACAGATAGATGATGGGTGAGTAGATAGGTAGGTAGGTAGGTAGGTAGATAGATAGATAGATAGATGGGTGGGTGGGTGGATGGGTAGGTAGGTAGGTAGATAGACAGACAGATAGGTGGGTGGGTAGGTAGATGGGTGGATGGGTAGGTAGGTAGATAGGTAGATAAGATAGATAGATAGATAGATAGATAGATAGATAGATAGATAGATAGATAGATAGATAGATAGATAGATAGATAGATAGATAGATATGGACAGACAGATGGATAGACAGATAGATATAGATTTGAGACAGATACCCCAAAGCTTAACAAATTCTTAATAGAAATATTCCATTTCTATTAATATCCTTTAAGGTGACAACATATGGGATGTTTTTCTAAATAAAGTGAACAGATGCCAATGAAGGCTCAGAAATCATTGTGAATAGGAGCAACTTGCCTTAACTATACTTTTTCTGATTTTCTATCTGTCCAAGGCTTTGGAGTGATGTGCCCTCAAGTTCCCATATCTTTTGCCTTCATTAGCATTAGTGTACTTAAAAATAAGTACAACAGTGATGATGATTAAGGATCTCCATTAGTATCAATTTCAATTACAAATGGTTTCCCATGAGTCAGGAATAATGAAGCTTCTGCATATGTTTAAACCACTAAAGCAAGATAGGTGAGAACATCTTTATTTTTGGAATTGGACCAGAAAGCAATATTGTCTAGACAGAAAAGTCCTTTTTCATAAACACTGCAAGTTGCAAGGCTTTATATGGAAAGCATAGGTTGGAAACAAAATAACAGAATATCAGAGATGGAAGGGACCTTGGGAGGTCTTCTAGTCCAACCCCCTGCTCAAGGCAGACGTCCTATAACATTCTGGACAAATGACTATTCAACCTTTTCTTAACAACTTCCAGTGATGGAGAACCCAAACTTCTGGAGGCAAGCCGTTGCTCTGATTAATTGTTCTCACCTTCAGGAAATTTCTCCTTAATTCTAAGCTGGATCTTTGCAGAGATACCTTTTTGAAAAATGCTTAGGGAACTGTACCTGTGAAGCGTAGCAACATTATTTATTACACATACCCTGAAATTCAGAATGATGGAATTGGGACCTTAAAGATCATCCAGTCCCATCTCGGCAAAGTGTAGGAGAACCACATCATCCATCCTCAAGAGATTCTACCTTTCTGCCAAATCTTTAGAAGGACTGTCTTTTTTTTTTTTTTTTACCAGAGGCAATACAAAAAACTTCTCCAATGTTGTTATTAGAATACTTATTAGAGTAACAATGTTGTTATTAGAATACTGCGTCCAGTTTTGGTCACCACATTACAAAAAAGATGTTGAGACTTTGGAAAAAGTGCAAAGAAGAGCAACTAAGTCCTGGAGACTAAAACATATGAAGAACAGTTGGAGGATTTGGGTTTGGCCAAGAGAAAATAAGGACTAGGGGGGTCATGATAGCAGTATTCCAGTATTTGAGAGGCTATCACATAGAAGAGGGGGTCAATTTATTTTCCAAAGCATTAGAAGGCAGGAGAAGAAACAATGGATGGAAACTAATCAAGGAGAGAAGCAACCAAGAATTAAGTACAAACTTCCTAACAGTGAGGACAATTAACCAGTGGAACAGATTGCCGTCAGAAGTCGTGGGTGCTTCATCACTGGAGATTTTTAAGAAGAGACTGGACAGCCACCTGTCTGAAATGGTATAGGGTCTCCTGCTTGAACAGGGGGTTGGACTAGAAGACCTCCAAGGTCCCTTCCAGCTCTATTCTGATTGAGTTGTTTTATCACCAGTCCCGCTATGCGCCTGGCAAATAATTAACTCTACTGCTCAACTAAATTGTACATGAAGTGACCACTGCCATCTAGAGGACTATATGGGCAATGCTACCTGACTCCCGTTCCTTTTTCAAGAAGTGTCTGAACATACTGTACACTTGAAAAACATCAATTTAACCCTCCCACAATTACAACCTATGAAATGGCATTGCTTGCTAGAGATCCTAGGAATCAAAGCCCTAATTAATAAGTGAAGGATATCAGTTTGGGAAAACCGTGCAATAACATTTTGGCAAGGCACGCAAAACACCCCAACTACATTTCCAAGAAAGCAGTTTGGATTTTCCACGTCCTGGATATCCTTTGACTTACAACTATTTATTTAATAACCATTCACAGTTAACAATAGCACTGAAAAAAAAGGGATTTACACACCTACAACTATTAACCACGTGATTTACTTCAGTGATTTGCTTAACAGCCATAGCAAAAAAAAAAAAACAAAATGTCGTAAGTTGGGCATGACTCACTTAACAAGCTCCTTACTTAGTGACGGAAACCCTGGTCTCAATTGTGGACATATGTCAAGGGCTAACACATGTGGTCAGATATGATTTGAAAGAAACTTTACAATGACCTTACTCTTTGGGTTTATCTGAACAGAAACAATGAAAGATGCTTAAGACAATGAAAGATGCTTAAGAATCAAGCCACGATGTTAGGGGAAATTTTCCCCTTTCCCAAATCTCAGAATCTTAGCAGCCAAACAAACTTGTTTCCCGTTCCTGGGAGCAACCTTAGATGCGGAAAAACTCAACTGCAGGCCCCAATAATTATGAAGCTGCTTTGAAAAATGAAGTCATACTCAGTTTATTTTTACAATAGAATCAATTGGATTGCTGGACAGTCACAGACTCACACACTTTAGACGGACGTAGGCCATGACAACTTGAAGAAGAGGCGATATAAATTATGAAGTGGGGAAAGGTACGGGGGCCAGAAAGTCACAAATGTCTCTGGATGGAGGGGAGGGGGAAACCCCACCATCAGAAATAAAATCTGCACATTCACACATATTCAGTACACCGGGTTTGAAAATCAAGACGCACAGCACCAAAACAAAGATAAAGAGGCAGTCATGTTACTGAAAACATTGCAGGTCCCATACCAGTCAACTATAGCTTTACTCTGCACTGAATATTTCAGGTCAGATGGCTAATACTGCTTTGGAAATACTGTTTCTCTAAGCACAAATGCAGAGGGATAGTCTAGGAAAGGACGAAGGGACGAAGGGAATATTTCTGTGCACAATGTATATTGCGTTGGACTTCAGCGGTCTGAAGCTATTACCTAAAATAAGTATATTGCCGATATGCGGCGCCGGGAATGTAAACAGAAAAATATGATGATGTAAGGGGTTCCCTTAACATCTACAAATCAGTGCCACTGCAGAATTAAAACTAATTAAGACTCCTGTAATATATTTTCCCACATATTGGTATTATGAGTAAAGTTAGCAATTGGGACAGCAGCCAGGTACGCCAATGTTACACACACACACAAAGCAGAGGTTAAATAGATTTAAGGAACTAAGTCCCTAAAAATAATGGGCTGGATCTGAAGGTCCTTGTGTGCTATGCAATAAAATCTTTCCATCTACTGTAGCTCGATGGGGATCAGGAAATCCCTAGAAGGGCGTAATACACAGAGGGCGAGAAGAAAGGAAAACTGAAAGAAACTAGCAACATAATCCATTGATTACATACAGTTCTCTTTGGATGGAAGCTCAAATTTATAAGGAATGAGACTTACAGATTGCATCAGCTGCTGATCCACATCTGTCAAGATCTGGGAAAAAAAAATCTGAATGCCTCCAGGGGACCGCAATGGATCCACTGAGTTATGGATACACTGAGAGGTTGATGTAAGATCACCCCTTTCCACCAAAAAGTATCAGGCTGTGCATCAAACTCAATAGAGCAGAAAGAGGCTGAGTTGGAATCACTTAAGACTACACGGAATTACGTAAAAAGTCACAGTGACTAAACAAAGAGGTCCCAGATTTATCTGAGATCCTCAAATCAGCTGTTCACAAAGTACAAAGAAGCTTAATTTTTGTGGCTTCAAAGGGAAGCTTGGTTCCTGCAACTGGAAATGGGCCACAGAAACCTGAAATACTTCATGGGCTAATTATTTTTTGAAGGAGGCAACCTTCTCAGCTATTCATAGTGTCCTTGAACCCCCAAACTTCCATGATAGCTATCTGGAAATGTTCAGAGCACAGCGGCTGATTGTTGAAAGTATTGCAATGACCCGTTCTTCCGTGATTCAAGTCTGCATCAAAGTACAGGGCTTGGCCATCACCACCACCTGCAAACAAGAGAGCCGTTGCGTCATTTTGGAATGTCTACATCAGGGGTCTTCAAACTTGGCCCTTTGATGAGTTGTGGACTTCAACTTCCAGAATTCCTCAGCCAGGCACATGTCTACATCTTGATGCTATCTCACATATGATTCTTGTATTATAGGTAGCCCTTGACTTATGTCAGTCAAGAACCTGAATTTCTGCCGTAAGTCACGACAGACACAAGCTGAGGCACCCATGTGACCGCCCCCAATTTTACAACATTTTTTTTTTTTTTTTGCTGATCATTAAGCAAATGCCAGGGCTGCTAAGTAAACACAGCCGTTGTTAAACTGGGTAGTTATTAAAACAAGTCCTGTATTCCTGGGGGATGTCTTTTTGCTCAAAACTGTCAGAAAAGCTAGAAACCTGTAAAATGTTGTTACCTTACAGTCAGATGACTGCAGAATGCTGCAATCGGCTGTAAAAATTATACTGGCTGCCTGAAATGCAGTCATGTGACTGTGATGTGTATGTGTGTATGTACCGGTAGCTGTCGGAACTCCGGAATCAGGTTGTAAGTAACTTTGGATGGGGGCTGGGTGGGCATTATAACATTGAACAGTTGGTGTGTGACTGGTCATTAAGCAGGGACTACCGATACTTTTGTGATGGAAGAGAAACACTCATGTCTTCATATACATCAAATAGCTGCCTCCAGTTCTTTTAACCAGGCAGCTTTGGAATTAAAAGACTATGACTGTCAAAATCAATGAAGGAGAATATTTGTAGCTCAAGGTTGAAATGAAATGAAGTCTCTGAGCATCACTGATGTTACCTAGTCTGAGTAATGAAAGGTCTGCAAGAAAAGCATCAAGCTCAGAGAGTGCCAAGGACCCCACAATTCTCCTCCACCTCCTTCTCTCCTTCCTCCTCTCTGCAAACCCGACACCCTTCTAGCACTGATGCTGTTACCTAGTCTGGGTAATGAAACGTCTGCAAGAAAACAACCAACCTCAGAGAGAGCACCAAAATCTATCAAAATCTAACACGAGCATAATACTTGAGGAATAAGGTATCCATTAAGTCTCAATTTACGTAATTGATCTAACTGGTATCCTTTCCATAATTATGACGTTTTATCTGTGAATCACTCAACGCCAACGAGGTAAATTTTAGTGTCACTTGCTAGACTTTCGACATAGGCTGGCTGCTTTTTAAAACAGGTATAATCTTTTTAGAATATGGTAACCGTGGCATTTTGCACGTTCATTTCCATTCTGACCCACATTCCCAGAGGCTTTAGGCTGTTCATAAATAAAAGTGTCGAAGCAGCTACAGCAAGTGCTAACAGAGAGCCTGGAACATAAAACTCACTTCTCTGTAGAAATGCAAGCAGCCGTTTTGAGAGGAAGTTAAAAAACGGGAGACCTACCTATGATGATGCATTCAGTGCTACCGGCCATAAACATGGACGCTGCTTTGGAAGGCAGGTTGAAGTGCCGGGCTGAAAGGAAAGGGGAGAGGCGACTGGAAGGATCTGAGGGGAGATTGGTGGAGGATGGGGAGTCAGAAACAGCCGAAGAATTGTTATCTTGTTTGGAGCCAGTCATGGCGAGTTCGGGGTGCTTAATTATAACCCACTCGTATCGTTCCACTTCGGGCACCAGCTGCAAAAAGAACAGGAGATTGAAGTTCAAAAGCCAGTGCGCTCAAGCCAGAACTGAATGCTGAAGCCCTCCAGAAGAAAGTCACAATGGTTTCTTACCCTGAACACAAAACATTCTCCCGTCCCAAAGAAACTTAGCTTGCCTCCTCCTCGTTTGCGTTCGCTCCAGTCTGTCGATAAATAAGCCCCACAGACCTAGAAGGGAAACAGACCCTGTTTTAGGAAGCGGCTATCTTCAGTAAGTCAATAGCTGTAGTGGAATGTAGTCTGGATTCCCAGCAGGAAGGTGCTACTTTCCAGAGGACAGCGGGAGCTTGCAATGTCTGATAGGCAGGTGATGTCTGATACCCTAGCGGTGTATCTATAGTTATCTTTAGTCTGGCAAGATTCTGTCTGTGGGTGAAGAACAGTACAGGAAACTGTTTTTAAGTCATGCCATGTGTCATTCTTGGGCCTGACAACAGCTGCTGTTTCAGTTGACAACTCAACCCCGGCAGATTAAAAGCCAAGTGTGTTAAACATCTGAGTGTGCCTCTGATGAATCTTGGGTTGTAAATGCAACAAACAGGAGCATCAAACAAGTCCAGGGGACTTTTATTGAGAAGAAAGCGACAATGGAAATCTCTGTTTTTATTTAGGGGAAGAAAACCTTAGACATTGCTTCCATCAAGCTTATGAAATTCATTGGGGGATCCTCTAACCAGGCTGTTCTTTACCCTCTCACTTACCTCTTGCATAGTTGTTTTAATCAAAAGGAGAGTTGGTTCCTGTCCCTCACAATGGGAATAAAACCTAATGCACAAACACAGATATAAAAAGATGTCTGTATTAATTCAACTTCTACTGAAACATTAATTTACCTTCTACTAATTGAATACATTCCCCTAAGACTTGGCAGAGTCACACATACCAACGTATAGCATAACTATGAAGTAGGGGTATTATGTATGGTGAAGACGCTTGCCTCCCACTTGGAAGGTTGAGAGTTCAATCCTAGATAGCGGCAGATGTTTCTCTCCAAGGTGCGAAGAAAAAAATATCTACTGCAAACTCCATATAGGCGTTAGGAAGGGCATCCAGCCAGTAAATGCTCAGCTCTATATGACTCTACCCTGAATTAATGGATTTTGGGGTTGTAAAAAGGGAGTTATATATGATATAACTTGATATATATATATATCAAGATGGGATAAAAATACCGTCAATGCAGTTCAACATTTTTTGAACATTCAGATAAGTTTAATCCCATAGGAACTAAAAAGCTCCATCAATCAAAAAACACACTGTACTTGACGTGACGGCTCATAAACAATTAATCAAGTTACAGTAATGGTACACCTATCAAACAGAGGCATAGAATCAAGATCACGCGAAGTACTAGTACTGCTTTACAAAGCCCACACCTGGAATACTGCAGCCAATTTTGGTCACCATATCACAAAAAAGATGTTGAGAGTTTGGAAAAAATTCAGAGAAGAGCAACTAAGATGATTGAAGGCCTGGAGGCTAAAACATATGAAGAACACTTGGGGGGACTTGGGGTTGGATAGTCTAAAGAAAAGTAGAAATAGGGGAGACGTGATAGCAGTGTTCCAGTATCTGAGGGGCTGCCACAAGGCAGAAGGGGCCCAGGTTGTTCACCAAAGCACCAGATTGGGAAGGACGAGAAACAATGATTGGAAACTGACCAAAGAGAGAAGCAACCTGGAATTAAAGAGAAACTTCCCGACAGTGAGGACAATCAACCAGTGGAACAGCTTGCCTTCAGAAATTGTGGGCACTCCATCACTGGAGGTTTTTAAGAAAAGACTAGACAATCACCTGTCCGAGATGATGTAGGTTCTCCTGTTTGAGCAGGGAGCTGGACTAGAAGACCTCCAGCGCCCCTTCCAGCTCTGTTCTATTCTATATAGGTGATCATAAAAAGAATGGAGGTTTAAAGTCATTTATTGCTGAGCTTGGTGGTCTTTAAAGGCATGAAAGAAGTGAGAATAGTTTGACAACCCTCATCAGATCCTTAATCAAACTTCATACGCTAGTAGATTCAACGAGAGACAGAAACTGCCCCAAGAGACCTGGTGACCTTCAGAGTTGGGAAGAGATTTGAATCAGGCTCTCCACGGTCCTAATCCAACTTTTTAAAAATCATCCTGTTGGACAGTCGGTAGAAGCAAGGTGGGGACTGATTGTCCTAGAGCAGCGCTTCTCAACGTTTGTGTGACGGCGACCCCCGTCACACAAACGTTATGCGCATGCGTGGCACGGCGCGCATGCGCGGCGGCGCCCCCGGAGGCGCGGCGCTGCCCCATGCGCGGCGCGCAGCCTCCCCCGGAGGGGACAAAATGGCGGATCGCCGCCTTTGGCGACCCCCGAAAAGTGGTCGATCGACCCCAAATGGGGTCGCGACCCATAGGTTGAGAACCGCTGTCCTAGAGAAAATATACCTGTGCGGTTGCTAAAGGTCTACACCAGGGGTAGGCAACCTTGGCTCTTTTATGACTCGTGGACTTCATCTCCCAGAATTCCTGAGCCAGCTATGCTGAGGGGAAAGGGAGAGGTATCCAAGCTGAGCCATGCTGGCTCAGGAATTCTGGGAGTTGAAGTCCACAAGTCATAAAAGAGCCAAGGTTGCCTATCCCTGGTCTACACTGACTTCATGGCACACAACCAATGCAGGGGCAACATCAAATCCTTTTTTTTTTTTTTGAATGATGGAGTTAAGTACTACCTGTTTAGGCTGAAGCCATGCTCTGAGGTGGTAAACAGCAGCAGAGGCTGACAAAGGGCAAAGCGCTCAGGAATCCACGACCAGATGTCCCTCATCTTCTTCACGTCAACAATTTCAGACTTGAAGTTCTCAGCATGAACAGCCAGGTGGACATTCTGCCTGAGGAATCAACAACAACAAAAAAACAGGTTGAGAAAAGGCAACTGGCTTAAGCCAATTATACCTCTTTCAAATCTTAAACGGGAAGAGAATTATTACTAAAAGATAATAGCAGTAGCACTAGCACTTAGATGTATATTCTGTCCCACAGTACTCTACAGGGGTTTACAGAGTCAGCCTATTGCCCCCCCCCCAACAATCTGGGTCCTCATTTTACCAACCTCAGAAGGATGGAAGGCTGAGTCAACCTTGAGCCGGTCAGGATTGAACTCCTGGCAGTGAGCAGTGAGTTAACCAGCAATACTGCATTCTAACCACTGCGTCACCAGGGCTCTTGCATAAAAAGCATTGTTTACCCTTTCATTTACCTTTTTATTATATTGGAAGCCACTCGGGGTCACTGTGATAGTGAGATGGGTGACATTATAAATTAAATAAGTCAACTGGCTTATCTTTGGCGGATATGCCACAGGAGACTGTAATGTTGTGGGAAGGATGAGTTAAAAGAAATCACAAATGTCTTTGGTGACAATGAGAAATGTGAGACCAACACATAAAAAGGGAAGACCAAGGCACCGAGACATACAGCACACAAGCCAGCAACAAATCAACACAGCTGTTTCTTTCTTGCAACCAGGCTAGGTTAAGTGCAGTTTAAGTCAGATAAAATGCAGGGGTTGCGTAATGGGAGTTTTATGCCGAGTAAGTTTTGAGTATGTTATTCTACATGCCAGGAAGATTTGAAGTTCAAGAGAATGGTTAAAGACACCTTATTCTTTCTTCCACTTTAACATATGCTTATGTACTACAGCCCTTGAGAAAACATCTGTAATTACATCAGCAAATCTCACCGTACCAATAAAGGAGAATATTTGTAATTCGGGGTGGAAATGAGGGGTCCTTGGTGCTCTCTGAGCTTGTTTTCTTGCAGATGTTTCATTACCCAACTAGGTAACATCATCAGTGCTAGCGGATTAGATTAGCATTGATGATATTACTTAGTTTGGGTAATGAAACATCTGCAAGAAAACAACCAAGCTCAGAGAACACCAAAGATTCCTCACAACTCAGGCTTTCATGATGCAACTTTTGAATGTACAAAATATTTAGTCGGGGTTGAAGAATTGTATTGTCAAAATTCCAAAATTGTATGATCAAGATGCAGGTGCTTGGCAACTGACTCGTATTAATGACGGTTGCAGTGTCCCGGGGTCGTTTTGATCTCCTTTGGTGACCATCTGACAAGCAAAGCCAGATGGGGAAGCCAGATCCACTTCACAACTGTGTTACTAACTTAACAACCGCAGCTATTCACTGAACTGTGGCAAGGAAGGTCATAAAATGGGACACAAAACTCACTTAACAAACCAGAAATTTTGGGCTCAATGGTATTTGTTAAGTCGAGGACTATCTGTATTACTTTTGCTCTGCCCAAGGCTGTAACCTCAGTTCTCTCCTGGGGAAGACAAAGATCAGCTGGTAAGGTTTACTGGCTGATTTAGTGTGTACAATGCCTCCCTAGATAAGTAGGTGACACTACAAAAAGCATGAAATTGGATTAAGAGCTATTTTTGGAACAGCTTGGAGAACGTACAATCAATACATTTTCCCTTATAAGTCAGAAGACACCAAGTCCCAAGAGTGGAAAACTGTAGTGAAGTGTATGGTTAGCTATTATTTTCAGAACAATTTTTATATACTTAGAGGATTTTCATGTTTAACCTCACCTTCTCCCTACTGGTTAGCTACCATTTTCAAAACAATTTTTATATATTTAGAGGAGTTTCATATTTACTCTCACCTTCTCACTACAGTACGTGGTTCTTAAGAGTTAGTTTTGTATAAACTATTCTGGTAGCTTCCTGCAACTGCTGAGCACCAAAAAACTGGATAAAACAAATGCACCATACTGAAGTGCAAAGTTCAATTCCTGGTAGAGGCTCTAAACCCCAAGGATTAACATCTGTCTAGTCATGGTGGCGCAGAGGTTAGAATGCAGTACTGCAGGCTAACTTTGCCCACCGCCTGGAGTTCGATTCTGACCAGCTCAAGGTTGACTCAGCCTTCCATCCTTCCAAGGTGGGTAAAATGAGGACCCAGATTGTTGTGGGCAATATATCGATTCTGCAAACCGCTTAGAGAGGACTGTAAGGCACTATGAAGTGGTATATGTCTTATTGCTACCTATATCTGATTAGTTCCCCAAAAGATGGAAGTGATCATGTGGTGCCCCTGATAGTCAATGGAACTAGATTCCTGTAGATTCTGGCTATGCCAATGAAATCTATGAGCTTTATAATAGCAAAGAGAAACAAAGCTGGCCTAGAATACAAACACAGCATGCTCAATTTGACCGCAGCAAATATGCAATCTTCAGAAAGACTTGAATTTTACCGCACTGCTATCGATGCACATAAACTTTACTGTTGCCATAACCTTAGTGCAGCCACAGCCATTTGGAAGCCAAATCAAATTAAGAGTAGCAGAGCATGGAGATTCAAACATTCACACCTACCTTTTGGGGGATGCGCTGCTGCAAAGCAATGCAGCAGATATGGAATTGACAGAAAAGAAGGCATGAGAAGGGAGACAAAAACAAAAAAAAGGAGAAATCAAGAAAAGATCAGCAGTTTCATAGATCCCCACCAAGTGCATGGAAAAAGCCTACAGAGAAACGCAAAATAAGATTTGAGCAGACCAATGGTGAAATAAAGGACAGTTGAAAACTTTTTTTAAAAAAAAAAGTCAGTTCTCAATTCCTTCAATGGTTTTTTAAATTTTCTAGGACTAGGTCATTTTTTTTCCTAGTAATCTCCGTCGCAACATTTATGACTTCTAGTTCATTTATCTATGGCAGGGGTAGGCAACCGTAGCTCTTTTATGACTCGTGGACTTCAACTCGCAGAATTCCTGAGCCAGCATGGCTCAGCTTGGAAACCTCTCCTTTCCCCTCAGCACGGCTGGCTCAGGAATTCTGGGAGTTGAAGTCCACGAGTCATAAAAGAGCCAAGGTTGCCTACCCCTGATCTATGGAGATTCTCAGTCATCCAGATCATGGTTGTCCCAAAGGTGCTTTTTCAAAAGACAACTAGACTTTGTTTTTCTTCAGTTCTGAAGAAGCTCCTCGGATGAAGGAAAAACAAAGTCCCAGTTGCCATTTGAAAAAAGGACTTTTGAGTCGAATTCATTTACTTTTAATTTTACTTTTCTGCTGTTACTCCTCACTAGCTAGTGGATCCAGCAGCTGAGTCTGGGGAATCAGAGGAGGAGGAGGATGGTACTGGAGTGACATCAGAGTCAGAGTCAGCTCTGAGGAGCTCCAAGACTTACAGCCGGATGAGGAGCCTGGCCCCTCTACTCGCGCTCAGGCTGAGACACAGCTGTGCTGGGAGCCTGAATTGGACAGTGATGAGGAACAGCTGGGACAAATCCCAGATGCACGAATGCGCAGGCAAGAGAAGCGAGTAGGACAGAGGAATACAATGGGGCGGCTCCAAAGGCAAAGGAGAAGGCATTAGGAAGCCAACCTTGGCTGAATTATAAAAGGAAGGTGTGGGAGATGCTGGTGGCCGAAGGCAACTGTTTGTGTTGAGGAATTGAGTTTCTGTGAACTGTGTTTGTTTGCCTTGGACTGATTCAGATCTGTGAATAATAAAAGGGGATTCGTTTTTTCCTGCGGTTCCAGCCTGCTTGTTGGAAGAGGGGTTTCTCCTTGTGACCTTAACAAGGACTCACATAGGCTGGGACAGAACATTTTCCTGACTAACGTGCCTCAAGTTCACTTTTATCTTTGCTTTCCCCAAGACTTTAAAGACAAAGCATCAGCAATACATTTGCTATAACAAGATTATGTCTTACAATTTCAGTAGCAAGAGACTGCAGGATCCATTAGAAAGGAGTCTTAATAGCCATTTTTAGATTCCTATCCCTGCTACGTGAATCCAAATGTGTGAATGCAGCAAAGGTGTTATCTAAACCAAATGTTAAAAGCTCACATTCATTCTAGCATCAACTTTCACAAGCTCTTATCTTTTTCTTTTTTTAATCCAGGAATATGGAATTTATTACCTGGAGGATGCTGAACGGTAAGGCTTGTGGGAAACTGAATTCAAAAGCTACAGGGAACAGATTTATATGGCTTTAGAAATGATGCCCTTTATGTGCACGAAGTATTGATTTTGCTGCTAAATTACTTTAAGCTTTCTATTTTGAGTCAGTCAGCAGCTGGGAAACCTTCCTTCACTGAAGTTTCTATTTCAGATCCCTAAAAGGTAAACAGATAAAAGGGTAACTCTGCTCTTCAAAGTTCCAGAATGCAACACCCCAAAATCGTAATTCAAGATACCAGAAAGCAGATTTCAAATCCCCACTAGGAAATGTCTTGCAGCAGAGGAAAAGTTTGAAGAGGAATTTCTAACCAAAGAGGCATTAGGATCTCCTTCACTAGATAATAATCTGTCAGGAATGGTTTAACAGTTCATTTAGTGACCATTTGAAGTTACAGTGGCCCTGAAAAATCACTTAGGGCCCCTTTTCACACTTTCGACGGTGAATAGCATCCCCACAGTCATGTGACCAAAATCTGGATGCTTGGCATGTATTTATGATGATGTCCCAGGGTTACGTGATCACCTTTTGTGATCTTCTGACAAGAGAAGTCAATTAGAAGCCAGATTCCCTTAACAATCGTGTTATTAACTTAACCGCTGCGGTGATTCGCTTAATTATTGTGGCAAAGTCATAAAATGGGGCAAAACTCACTGAAAAACTATCTCACTTAGCAATAGAAATGTTGAGCTCAGCTATGGCGGTAAGCTGAGGATTACCTGCACTGATTGTATTTGAGGATGGATGCAAATTGAAGATGGATGCACAGATACACCCCATTTTACAGCAACATTTATTCCCCATAAAGCAAGAATTTTGTTGCCAGATTTAAAAAGCCTCTATATGGGGAGGCTTTTTAGGGAAATCCCACTACCTTTTCTGTTTCACTGTGATGCCTTTCTGCTGAAGAGCCTTCTCGTTGGCCATCTGCAAAAGCTGAATCTCTTTCCGCGAGAAGAGACGGATTGCAAAAGCCTTCTCCAGCAGTTTCTCGGGAGAAACCCACTTGGCGATGTCCCTCACAAACGCTCGGATGTCCTGCTGCACGTTTTCCGACTCCAGGCTCTGCCCAACTCTGAATTTGTGAAAGAATTTGAGGAGAGCCAGCGCGACGCGGTAGAGCACCTTGTAACCTTCTACCAGGAACACGTCAAAGACGCGGGCGATGTAGACGAGGGGCAGCTCCCCAAAAAGCCACCGGTGCCAATCCGAGTAGACCTCCAACACATCTTCAGAGATGGCTACTATAAGTTTGTGAGCTGCCTGGCAGTACTTGTTAACCAGGTCTCCGAAGGTCATGCAGGATGACTCAAAAGCCAAGAAGGTCTGATCGATGAAGCGCTTGGATGGATCGTTGCAGGCCAAGATGCGGCAAACTTTCTCAAAGCATTCAGCTTCATCCCTACTGTAGTGAAGGAGGAGGGCCACCACGGAAGGCAGAGCCGGGCAGAAGGAGATGTCTGGGAACTGGCTTCCGATGCAGGAAATGATTTTCCTGATGGCTCCGATGCCCTCAGCGTTCAGGCAATACGTGGGAACCAAGCTATTATCTACAAATTCCGGAAGGGGAAGCGTGCTGCTGTTTCGCTTGCCGACAATTTTCACCACAATGTCTCGGTAGACGTGGGCATCCGGTGTCACCGTGCGGCAAGGGATACAGCTGATCAATTTATCGTACACTTTGGCTCTTAAAGAGTGGCTCTTGGCCCAGTAACCTTGGCGAGCCAGTGGTTTCAGAATTTCAGTGTGAAATTCGGGGCTGGTCAGTTCCTTCCCATCTTGAGCTTGGATGGTAGCATCCATCTTGTCCCAATCTATAAACCTACTGTATTCACCCATAGTTGCCAAGACGTTCTTAAAGACAAGACATAAGGGATTTTGTTTTAGCAGTCCTTGGAAGGTTTATTCTGTTTCCTGCAAGAGAACAAAAGGTTATTTAAATATGGAAGTGTCAGGTTGCCCCCCTTTGTTGCTAATTGTATAGGAGTGAGGGTATGTTATCAGTTCAAGATAGCTTTTTTTTTAAAATGGAATTATGTAGGTAACAGCTTATATTTAATAACGTGTACAACCAATTAACTCACAAACCAATGCTTCTCTCAGGGGAAGATTTGAGGAGCTAAGAGACAATCTGTAATTGCATTAAGTACCTACAGAATAAATATGGAAGATCACGATAGATTATTATAAATGGCAGTCAATTGCCATCTCATACATAACAAAAGTTTAAGATAGTTTTTTGATAATAGAAACAGAATTTTCTAGAAGATCACACACTCCTAGATCTTCCTGCATGGCTTTGTAACTGCAAACTCACTGACCTAACAAAAGATCTCAGCAATTATAATCTAACAATAACGAACAGTAACTTATAGCACTTTAATACACAAAAGGCTACAGGATTTTCTTTTTACAAAAGCATATAAAAAAACACCATTCAATATACAATTTTAAGATCTCCCTCCATATTTCTCAACCTGGGCAACTTCCAGATATGCAGATCTGAGTTCCCAAAATTTCACTATGTTGATTGGGAAATTCTCAGAGTTGATGTCCCCTTATCCTTCTGCAGGCTGAGGAACACTGGATTAGAAACTCGCTTTTAGCATTGGTTTGATTAAACTAGCCAGTCCAACCATCTTGTATTTCCTAGTTCAGTGATGGCGAACCTTTTAGAGACCGAGTGCCCAAACTGTAACCCAAAACCCACTTATGCATCGTCCAGTGCCGGGTGGGTATGGCCCATTAGCTAGGTGTGGCCCATTGGGTGGGCATGGACCACTGGGTGGGCGTAGCTGCGGTGGTAACGGCAGACTGGGTGGGATTAAAAAGTTCAATCAATTCCAACTTTGCAAGATCTTTTTTTTCCTGCGAGAAGTTGAAATTGACTGATTGATGGAACCTTTTTTTTTTTTTTTGAACACGTCGGCGGAGGCCTAAAGCGAGAAGGTTTTATAAAACCCAGCTGAAGGCCTAGGACTGGGGCAACGGTGTGCGTGCCCACAGAGAGGGTTCTGAATGCCGCCTCTGGCATCCGTGCCATAGGTTCGCCATCACTGCCCTAGTTGAAAAACAATTTCCAGAATCCTCAACCATGATAAACTCTTGCTGGTTTAGAGAATGAATAAAACTTCTTTTTGTTTGTCTTGTGTGCTAATTAGTACAGTGGAGTAAGATTACAATTCCACTAATAGTTTCTCTGTATTTCTTACTGCAAATCACTATTTGTTCTTTTATCTATGAGCCAAGTTTTTTTTTTAAAAAAAATCTCAAACGTTCTGAAAAGAACTGATCAATAGTGAATATGTGACCACAGGAATATTTGAGCCCTGCCCAAATAATAGGTTTATACACTGTATAGGCTTGTGCAACGAAGTTCCTCGTTCTCTAGTCTAAACTCAGTTCTTGGAATTGTGGTTTACTTCTGAGGAAGGAAGTGGAAGCGGCTGAAGGGAAGAGATAAAGCTGTTGTCCTTCTCAACTGCCTGGCTTTGCAACCCAAGCACGTGACCAGTGGTATGTGCAAATTGGGTTCAAGGGTTGGTTTTTCTTGCAGTTCAGCAGTGGTACTCAAGAAGAAATGCCAAGCAAGCATTTACAGAAAGCTGGATACTTATTTCAGATTATATAATATATGACTAATACAGGCAACTAACAGTATTTCTCTAGAACAGCAGGCTGAGTTGGAAGGCGGGGTTAAACGTGTCATCAGTTTAAAGTCATTGCGTTGCCACAAGAGATCCACGTTCAGCCCACTGTGAATTCCATTGATCCTTGTCTAGCACCAATTTATGTTTGTGCATTTAAGCTTTGTGCATTTAAGCTTTCATTTCCTACCCCAATAAGCATGGCGTTAATAGCCATGATAACAGTGGTGATAAGCTTATAGAATTTCTATTAATTACCTGATTAATGCATCACTTTAAAGATATCATTGGTAGACCAAGAAAATGGACTATTTGTCACAGTCTTACATCACGGCTGCTAATATGAGCTGCTACCCAAAAGTTTTTAATTGCACAGATTCATTAACAAGGTGAAGGATGTACTACTAACTGCCAGAAGACTTCTAAGCAATTTGAAATTCGGTAGATGAGTTTACAAATAAGGGGGTAAGATTTCTCCAAATACAATGCTGTATTCCCTACCTGACAACTGAATAGTTGTCATTATCCAGAAAAACCAGGTCATTATGGCCTACAGTGACAAGGTTGTGTTCCCACAGCTTTCTAACCACATACTTGATAGGAGTCATCTGACACTTATACAAACAGACCTCACCTAAATTAGTTTTTTGTTCATTGTGTTCACAGCATTGAATTTGGTTTTATAACTCTCAAGAGCAATACTGTATTATAGTATTTTAGTAAAAAAAGAAAAAACACATTGTGAAGAAATAAGTATTTCTTCCGTAGAGAAAGATTATATCGTGTTTAAAGGTACAATTATTAAAACAGCTTTGCTGGAAAGAAGTTAACACAAAGCTGGATGTTAGTACATTATCACTGTTATTTATCCATGCTATTTATTTTTTTCATCATATTTTTATATATTTGACAGGTTAGGGATAGGAGAACAAGCTTATAGAACTGGTACATGCTTGAGACCAATTACAACCAGCCCTCACATTTATGACCGTTGCAACGTCAAAATTCAGATCCCAACAGTCCTAAATCGAGAATTAGAAATATGAACCTATAACTAAGTTATAATAACCTATAACTTGAAAATGGAAACAAATAACTGCAGCTTAGTCTAACAAAGCCTTTTTTAATCGTATAATTATGAAACCCCAACATTACTCCCTTTCTTACACATACTAAAAATGATCAAATGAACCTACAAACTCACAAATTCCTCTTGAGATTACACTTTTCTCAGTTGTTAAACTGAATCTATAGCCTTCAACTGAGAGAGACCAATAGATCTGAACTAAGCAGATTTGGTAAAAAAAAAAAAATCAGTACCAATGTTTATTTTCTTTCTAGAAGAGAAAAAAAAAAGCTTTTAAGCATCTAGCTTGCTGAATAGTTATACGAAATGCAAGAATTTGCAACTACTATAAAACTTCAGCTTGGCTAACCAAGATCTTTCCTCAGAAAAAGTACAAATGAGAATATAGCCAGGATGACCGAATATCTAATTCTCAGATTAAAAATCTAAGGTGTTGTCTGAAAATGTAAAAACTTACCTTTAAGAATGTGAAACTACTTCTAGTTGTGGTTAAACTGCTGCATTCCATTATTTTAAATGCTTTTTGATATCAATGTAGCCTTTCCCTCTCTCTAAATGGCTTTTCAATCAAAAGTCATGAGAAAAATGATAGCTTAATTGGTAACTCGTGGTTAAAATCAGTTCAATTATAATCTCTTGAACTTCTTGAAAAAAAATCTGGAAGCAAACATCTATGCTGTAGCTTTGCAGTACATACCTAATGTTTACTTCCTGAAGGCATAATTACTTTTATGAAGCACCAATTAAAACAGTATAAAAATGATAAACAAGGGCAATTTTCTCTTGTTTATTTAATCTGTAGGATATCGGCCATTTCAAGTTTACCAATTTAGTGCATTTGAACTTAGCATAATGTGAAGAGAGAAAAAAAAATATAAATAGGTGGTTAACATCTAGTGTTTATGCAACAACAGCTCTATAACTTTGATAATTTAGATTGTTTGAAGTATCAACATCCAGTCCAGCTGAGAAGAGGTAGCAACAATCATTTTAGACTGCTCATGTTTTGAGATACATCTTCCCTTTACTACTTACAATGCTCATACTAAAAAAGCATAAATCCATTCTACTTCTAATACGACTATTATATTTATTATTCAATTTATGATGGAAAGAGATTACAATGCTCTCTCTGGACGATGCAAAACTAAGCAGGGTGCAATGCAGGAAAACCCCAAAAGGCAATGCTTTGTGAAATCAGTTCTTAATTATACACATTTATTCTGTACCTAATATATTTGGTGGATGGACAAACAGCGATGGGTGCGCTGTTGGAAGACCTCAAAGACTAGATTAATGATCATGCAAAAAAAAAAAAAAAAACTATTTCTGTACTGGTTTAAAGCTGACACTGAATTGATGGGACATAATCATCCCATCTGATGCTGTGTAGGACCCTAAACACGGGCAGGGAGCTGGTTGCTGATGCTGAAGGCAGGCAGGCACTCTGATTATGCTCAAGGGCACTCTCGTCTTGCAGGCAACCATACGACGAACGGGAAGGTGGGACAAGGAGGGGGATAACGAGGAAGAGGATAACGAGGAGGGGGCCTCAAATGAATCCAGGTTCCTCCCCCGCAGCACCTTGCCCCCTCCATCCTCAAACTAAGCCCCCCTTCTTTCACCAAACCCCTGCCCCACTGCCTTTCCTGCGTGAAAACGCAGCCCCTTACCTTCGCCTCGCCTCCCCTCTCCGCAAGAAGCCCACGTGCACGCGCCTTGCCCGCCCTTTTCCCCAGGAATGCACTTCCGCCTCACCTGTAGCCTCCGCGTTCCAGGTAACCAGGCGCGAAGCCACCTGGACAGCCGGCGCAGGCGCAGTTGAGAGTCTCCGATCTCGCTCCGTCTTCCCTTTTCCGCGCAGGCGCTTCCTGTACTTATTCGCCGGGTCTGTGGCGCGCATGCGTAGTGAGGGCTCCAAGCCCGGTGCGCGCTCTCTCTCTCTCTCTCTCTCTCTCTCTCTCTCTCTCTCTCTCTCTCTCTCTCTCTGTGCGTGCGTGCGCGCGCGAGGCTGGAGGTGCAAAATGACTTTTTTAATTCTAGGGCGCGAGGGCTAGAATTAATCAGAATTAATTAATTCATTAATTTGGGAGGACTAGTTACAGCGATCGTTCTGTGAATGGGTCACTGTCAAGAATCAGAAAAGTCTACGGAGAAGAAAGTGAGGACCGTAACGTGGGAAAAGCAGAAACTTCGGCTGTCTCTCCTGCGAATGTTCTGTTTCCAGGTGAAGAGATCGGAAACGTTTGCAAGGAAGGAAGGAAGGAAAGAAAGAAGCAAGCAAACGAGGCAAGAGAGAGAGGGAGAGAAAGAAGGGAAGGAAGAAAGGAAAAAAGAAATAAAAGGAAGAAAAAAAGAAAGAAGGAATCAAAAAAGGAAAGGAAAGAGGAAAGAAAGGAAGGGAGGAAGGAAAAGAGAAGAAAGGAAGGAAGGAATAAAGGAAAGGAAGGAAAGAATTTTTTGATTTGCAAATCTCCATTTTCCCATTTCCTGGGGAACTGAGATGCATGGCAAAAAGGAGAAAGGGATTGCATTAACACACAGTGGAGTGAGAAGAAAGACATTTATCTTCCCCTGAATGCCCTGAACTTCTTGAACCCTAAAAAAGGCCCTTCTTAGTTCAGTCACACCCAAAATACCCTTAGAATGCTAACATTGACAGGATCTGCTGAAATACTTTAAACCACATAAGTGCTGCATAGCGTTCTTTGCACAAGGTAGATGCTTCCTTCACTCTTAAATCACCTGCCGACTGAGCAGGCTGGCAGGATCTGTTTTCTTCCAGTAACAGCCACAAAGCAGATGGAGTCAACCTATTCTCCAAAGCATCTGAAGGCAGAACAAGAAGCAAGGAATGGAAACTAATTAAGGAGAGAAACAGTCTAAAACTAAGGAGAAATTTCCTGACAACAATTAACCAGTGGAACAGCTTGCCTCCAGAGGTTGTGGGTGCTCCAATACTGGAGGCTTTTAAGAAGAGACTAGACAGCCATTTGCCTGAAATGGTATAGGGCAGAGGTGTCAAACCGCTGGCTTCCCGGCTGGATGCGTCATGCCGAAACCGTGCCCACCCCATTGCCGGCAATGGAAAAAAAGTTAACGATATGTTGTGACACGTCACGTGACATTACGAGTTTGACACCCCTGGTATAGAGTCTCCTGCTTGAGCAGGGGGTTGGACTAGAAGACCTCCAAGGTCCTTTCCATGTCTGTTATTCTGTTAAGTTCACTGTGCACTCCAAATCACAAGAGAATTCTTAACAACTAATCTCGGGGAAAAATAATTTTTGATTCAGGGCAGGGCTGAAGTTCAGACACCTAATAAAAATTAAAATAGGATCATTTCCCTTTTTTATTTTTTTTTGTCTTGTTTTTGCACCCTTTACTTTGGGCAGGGATAGCTGGTGAATATCCTCTCCTGGGTTGTTAAACAAGCCATCCTCCTGGAAAGGAAAAACTGTATGCAGGGGTGAGCACTGGGGCCAGGCTGTAGCCCCTCACCCTTACCATCCTCACGGCTTTCTGGGACGTGGAAGAGAGGCTTGGATTAGTATGAAAGGAAATACACATCTGGAAGTTTCTTCAGTTAATTGGGCAATTATTCATACTGCACTTGCTGGAAATAGCCTTGCTGAAAGTTGGCCAAAGCCAACAGTTGAATATGAAGAATGCCCCACCCATCCCTTCCCCAGTCATATAGGGAGCTGGAGGGGCAGACAGCCCTCTGGAGAAAAAGAAACGGTTCTGCAGAAAATTCGAAATAATTTTCATTCCAGATGTTGAAGTGGAGGGCAGTGACGATAAGGGGGGATTTGTGAGGTTGCAGTCTGTTTAGTTACAACTGAGGGTGCAAGCTATTCTTGTATATTGTAGATCGGTCTTTCTCAAACTTGGCAATTTTAAGATGAGCGGACTCGGAATTCCTGAGCCAGCATTGCTGGAAGTTAAGGACTATCTGTATGCGGAAAGGGGAAAAAAAGGATGCAATTTTGTGCCTGTTTTTCTGGTCATTAAAAACTTGGGGCCAGCTCCGCCTGGAGTTTCACCTACCAAGAAACCCCACTCCTCTTCCTAAAACAACTCACGTTTCATCAAAATGATATCTTAACATTTTTGGCAATGTTATCTGAATGGCCCAGCTGTAGGCAAGATGTTGGGAAGAAGCACCAGCTGGAATTGCTATCCCCCTTTTCTCTCATCCCTCCCATCCCCCCCCCTCATGTTTCCTGGAGGGCTGCAGCTTATCTCCCTGGCATTTATTCCTTAGTGCAAGTTTTGCACTCGCCTCCAAGGGAAGCTCCTGCCTCTTGATATCCCCGTTCCTTACCTTTGCACCTGAAACCATCTCTGGCGCTTAGTCCTTAAGTGCTCTCTTTTGCTTCGGAAATCTTTATGGAGGAACCACAAAGAGGAGGCGAAAAATCTGCCCAGAGGGGAAGGCGTGATAAAAGCCCTGGGGAAATACATTTGATCTCCAGCTGTTGAACACTTGGGACTTCTTCTTAAAGCACATCCAGCTCTCTCACATTACAAATTGCAATATCTCTGCTCCTTCCTCCAATGGATTTTTCTGCAATTTAATTACAGGGAGTCCTCGGCTACATGGTCATTTAGTGACCATTTGAAGTTACAACGACACTGCAAAAAAAAATGACTGATGACCATTTTTCACACTTAATGACCGTTGCAGCATCCCCAGGGTCATGTGATCAAAATTCAGATGCTTGGCAACTGACTCCCATTTATGATGGTTGCCATGTCCCTACAGTCACATGATCCTCTTTGTGACCTTCTGACCAGCAAAGTCAATGGGGAAGCCAGTTTCACTTAACAACCGTGGTACTAAACAGCTGCAGGGGTTCACTTAACAACCGGGGCAAGAAAAGTTGTAAAAAGGAGCAAAACTCACTTGTCTCACTTAGCAACATAAATTTAGGGCTTAATTGTGGTCGTAAATCGAGAACTACCTGTATGACTCTATCCATCCATCCATCCATCCACCCAAATATCTATCATCTATTATCTATTTATCTATCTGGTATTTTGTATATCATCCCAAATAAAATAAAAATGGGATGCTGGATTTGTATAAGGTCAACTTGGTTAATTGCACGTTTATTACTCTTGTTGGCACCGAGCAGATTAAAAACAATAAACTTGTAATTGCATTGTGAACAATAAACCGTGAAGTGTATACATATTTTATTATGATGGGCCTTCCCGCCCTGCTATAATAAACTGTTTTACTTAAACGAAACATTAAACAAAGAGATAATTAGATGAACGGATCGGCTTCTACAAAGTCACTTTTATATCTGATTTTCTTTCTGTTCCTAGTTGCCTTTTCTCAGCCAACAGCAGAGGGCAATCTTCCCTTTCTTAAATCTCACAAGTGAGATTTTTGCCCAATATCCAAATATTGTTTTGGTTGATAAAGGCCAAAGCAACAGTTTAAAAGGATGCCCTTTAAATGCCTATTTTAAAATAGGAAACATACTTTGAAGTACAGTTGCCAAAGCCAGGAATAAAAACAGACCAGTATCTTGATCTACTTGTTGAACTTCAGAAATCAGAATACTTCTGGGAATAAGATAGTTTTGCCATAGTTAACCTAAGCAGTGGGAAGTTAGCTTACCTACCTTCATACATCACATTAGGTTGAGTTATCTTGCATAGCATGTTAAGCAAATCCAGGCTGGTTAGGTATATCTATATGAATCTAGAAAATAGATGACAGTAATTTAATCACAAGGAGCGGTGCGAAAATTCCCCCCCTTTCCATCTCACTACTAATTTTAGAGCATATGCTAATTTCTGCCTGGATGGGTTGTAAGTAGGGGGAGAAAATAAATATTTATCCTGCTGGTTGGAATATGGATAATTTCTTGGTTTACCATCCTGGATCAAAGAAGAGATTGACCACGGTATAAAACTACCCGAAGTCACCATGTTTAATAAGTAAGTAGGTAAATAAATAAATACAAATAAATAAAACGAGGAGTCTGGTAGCATCTGAGCTATGGTGGCACAGTATTGTAGGCTAATTCTGCTGACTGCCGACTGCCAGCAGTTGGGCAATTTGAGTCTCACTGGCTCAAGGTTGACTCAGCCTTACATCCTTTTGAGGTTGGTAAAATGAGGACCCAGATTGCTGGGAAGGGGAGCAATATGCTGGCTCTGTAAATCACTCAGGGAGGGCTGTAAAGCACTGTGAAGTGATATATAAGTCTAAGTCAGTGGTTCTCCACCTGTGGGTCGGGACCCCATTTGGGGTCGAACGACCATTTCACGGGGGTCGCCAAACAAGGCTGTCCGCCATTTTTCCCCCTTTTCTTTGGCCATGCCCCTGGCACCTGGTGATGTATAACTGGTTGGGGGTCACCACAACATGGGGAACTGTATTATGGGGTTGCGGCATTAGAAAGGTTGAGAACCACTGGTCTAAGTGCTATTGCTATTTATCTATCTGTCTGTCTGTCTGTCTGTCTACCTACCTACCTACCTACCTACCTATCTATCATCTATCTATCCATGGTGGCACAGTGGTTAGAAGGCAGTATGGCAGGCTAGCTCTGCCCACAGCCTGGAGTTTGATTCTGACTGGCTCAAGGTTGACTCAGCCTTCCATCCTTCTGAGGTTGGTAAAAGGAGGACCCAGATTTCGGGGGGGGGGGCAATATGCTGACTCTCTAAACTGCTCAGAGAGGGCTGTAAAGCACTGTGAAGTGGTATATAAGTCTAAGTGCTATTGTTATTTTTTATGACTGAAAAATTGATGTCTTTTAATTCCATTTGCTTGTAAAAGATGCTACAGACTCTTGATTTTTTGACACTATAAATTAATGGAGCTTTTCTCCAGGTTTACAAGAACCAACCTGCCTACCTGTCTATATGTCTATCTGTCTGTCTGTCTGTCTATCTGTGATCTATCATCACATTTCTAAAGCTGCCATCTCACTAGAAGTGATTCTGGGTGGCAGAAAATAATCGTATAAAACTACAACACCAAAACAGTCATTATAAAAACAATCATGATAAATACAGAGACATCTGGGAGTTGGTTCACATATCTTAAAGTTGTTGAGGTTGAGACCGTTGAATTAGAAGAGCACAGAAAAGAAAACAAGATATGAAGAAAAATATAAAAGACATAAAAAGTACAATTGTGCTTATATAGCTTTTTCTTAATTTTTATTCATATATATATATATATATATATATATATATATATATATATAAAAATATAATTTTTCTAATTGTTTTTTAATTAAGCCTATATTCTGCTCTGGGAAGCTGGGGGGGGGGAGAGGGGGGGTGTTTGGGGGAGGTTGGGGGAGGGAGGGTTTGTTGTGTAATGTTTAGTTTTTCCTTGTATATGTTTTTTGTCTTTGTATTGTTTGGTTTTTTCCTTTTTTTTGTAAAACTTAAAAAACTTTTAATAAAAAAAAAAAGTACAATTGTGCACCAGCACTGAACATGTAATTGCTAAAACGTATATAAACATTTGTTAAAATCTGAAACAGGAAAAAAAAGGTTAAAGACTGTATGATAAAGTGGGCTAAGATGGTTTTTTAAATAATTCTTGGTATGTCAACCAATTGTCTTTGCTTGCTTTTTTTTTTTTGCTGAGATCCAGAGAGGTGTTTTGGGGCACAAGCTGCACATACTGTGTATCTACTGATAGAAGCATCACTTATCATAATTTGACATGTGGGCTAGTTAAAGGAAAAGGTCCATCAAATCGCAATCACCTCATGGTATCTTCATGAACATATTCATGGAGTGGTCTTGTTACAGAAGCGGTGCACCATTGCATTCTGGATTTTTTTTTTAAAAAAACTTTCCACTGTAGTCCAAACTTGTGGGATTACCTTGTGGTCTCTCATCCCAGTGCTAACCGTGCCTCACTCTTTGATCCCTTGGGAATCATTAGCCACCTGTTGTAGCTAAAAACCAGGTCAAGCTCAGCTCCTGGTGATTCATGGACATCGCTTTGCAGATTTCTTGGCAATGAGAGAGACGTTATATGCCCTTCCGGATGTGTTTTCAGCTCTTCAGCCTAGCCTACAATGCTGGATTTCTGCTTGGTCTCCGATCCAAAGAGAAATCTGCTTTGCTTTTTAGGATCAGCTGCCATCTGCTACTGTATATACTCTGATTCTTTGTCTCCTTCTAAATCCAGCCATTTTTAAATTCACCAACCATCGTTTTAAACCGCTAAAGCGGGCCTGTTTCTTTTTGCATCCCATCACTCTAGCACTTGCAGCCAGAATAATCACAGGCATGGATCCTAACCAGTGTGGCCCAATTTGGCATGGAACACAAAGAGGGATTTAAAAAAGAATAAGAATTAGGGGTCCTGGTCTCTCTCGGCAATGATCAGAGCTGTTGAAGAGAGAAAGAGGGTGGATGAGTGCCAAAGAAAAACATCTGGTTGGAAAAACCACTGGCGCATGGAAAACATGCAATGTGGATTCTCTTGGCTTTTGCACAAAGGGGGAGAAAAGGCAGGCGTTTGGCTGTGGCAGACACCTCGGTTTTATGGTGACTGCTGAGAAGGCTATCTCTGTTTAGGGCTCTAACCTTTTGAGTTAAGCCGGGGGGGGGAATGTGGAGTCTAGTCTCTCTAAGAAAAGGTTTCCGAGCCGTGGCAACTTGAAGATGTGTGGACTTCAACTCCCAGAATCCCTCAGCCAAGATACCAGTAGTAATAGACTGCATCTTGGCTGCAATCCCAAAACATGTGGAACGCCATTGGCATTGATAACAAAAATCACTGCCCGTCAATTGCAAAAGGCAGCTTCACTCGGATCAGCTTACATCCTGCAATGGTACTTTCAATGTCACCAAACAACACCTGTCTATCTCAGGGCTTTGGGAAGCCCTCAAGAGGTGGATAAAGATGCCAAATCCAGTCTAAACTGTATGACCAATCATAATAATGACCACAACAATAACCAATTCAGGAATCCATTGCGAAAGGGAAGATTGTCCTTGGCTTCATAATTGATCCGTTTCAATTATTTGATGAAGTTACTATGGACAATCAAGTGATAATTAATCTGGCCAATGAAGGGATAGCATCCTGATAAAGCCTGTTATCCAGATTTTTCTAGATATGGTCTATATACTTTTGTGCCTGGAAGGAATGACCCTTGCAGAGAATAGAACACACGCATTAATCCATATCCTTCACAACAAAGAGATGATGATGATGATGATGATGATTATAATAAAGTTGGGTGGGACCTTGGAAGTCATCTAGTCCAACCCCCTGCTCAGGCAGGAAACCCTATAGTACCATTTCAGACGAATGGCTATCCAGTCTCTTCTTAAAAACTTCCAGCGTTGGAGCATTCACCAATTCTGGAAGCAGGTTGTTCCACTGGTTAATTGTTCTAACTGTCAGGAAGTTTATCCTTAGTTCTAGGTTGCTTTTCTCCTTGGTTAGTTTCCATCTATTTGTTTCCTGTCCTGCCTTCAGGTGCTTTGGAGAATAGCTTGACTCCCTCTTCTTTGTGGCAGCCCCTGAGATATTGGAACACTACTATCATGTACCCCATCGTCCTTTTCTTTATTAGATTAGACATGCCCAATTCCAGCAACCGTTCCTTATATGTTTTAGCCTCCAGTCCCCTAATCACCTTTGTTAAGATAGTGAAGAATCTTTGCCCTGGCTGATTTTAACCTTGGTTTTGCAAGTAAAACTCTCCATTTTACTCATGCCTTCTTCCTGACTGACAGTCCCATTCCCAGGGCAGGTCATGGCAAAATTTAATTATATTTGATGAATTTTTGGCATCGCAACTCCAATAAGGTTTCAAGCAGATCAGTGCTTGGTATGGGAACATCAAGAAAAATGAATTGTTGTATTGTCCTGTTTGATGCCATTGCCAGGGCACGCCTGCTGATCCACCTGCCTCTGCTTGCTGTCTTCCTAGTCCAGGTCAGGGATGGGACGTGTTTGGCACAAAGGGGTTTTCTGAGTAGGCGACCAACCAGAACAACTCATGAGGATTCAAGGTAAAGCAGGAAATTGTAAGGGGGGGGGGATTCTGGATTCAAAGCAAAATGTTGGAGCTGGGAGGAGAGCTGGATCTGAGGAACTTGGCTCCTGGATCTGAGGAACTTAGCTCCTGGATCAGACCAAACATGTTGTATGATACTTTTGACCCTCCAAGTATGTTTCAGAAATAACAAGTAGGAGGAAGGGAGGGATGGTAGTCTTCCATGGTTCCTCATTTCTTGCATTTAAGATATACGTTGAGAGTTTCTGTACTGAGATAAATTCCTTGTGTGTCTAATCATATTTGGCCAAATGGAACAACCTGCCTCCAGGAGCGGTTTTTAAGGAGAGACTGGACAGCCATTTGTCTGAAATGGTATAGGGTTTCCTTACTGAGCAGGGAGTTGGACTAGAAGACCTCAAGGTCCCTTCCAATTCCACTACTACTACTACTACTACTACTACTACTACTACTACTACTACTACTATTATTATTATTATTATTAATCATCACATAGTGTTCGGACTGGATTTGGCATTTTTGTTTACCCATCGAGTCCTTACCAAGGACCTGGGATAGGCAGATGTGGATGTTTGATGGTATTACAGATACCGTCGCAGGATGGAAGCAGTTCCCAGTAAGGCTGCTTTTTGCAATTGACTAATGGCGAATTTGTCAATGCTGATGGTGTTCAAGTGGTGCTCCAGTTGTTTTGGGATTGCACCCAAGGTGCCTATTACTATTGGTACTACCCTTGCTTGCCTTTGCCTTAGTCTTTCTATTTCTATTTGTAAATCTTTGTATTTTGTTGTTGTTGTTGTTGTTATTATTATTCTATTCTATTATCCCATCCCATCCCATCCATTGTGATTAGTATGCAGGGGTTATTAGGATAGTACCCTGATTTGGGGAAAGAGAGGCTTTGAAGAATGCAGGAGTGCAAATATTGCTTCTGCCTGCAGCTCTTTAAAGCAGCCATGTTTCTTTCTTGAATTGCACAGCAGTGCCTCCACCTTGAGAAAAGATGCAGCTGTTTTCAAGAAGTTGCAGCTTGATGCTGTGCTAGTATTCTTGCATCCTCTGAAGCATCTTTATGGACTGGAACAGAAAGCATTGTACATCCCTAGCCGAAGACACTCCGCCAAAATAAAATATAGTATTAGTTACTAGTTGATTTTAACATCATATTAGTTACTTTTTTTAAACATAGTATAGAATAGAAGAAAGACGAATAGTATTAATTACCTAACTGATTTTAACAGGAGCAAGACAAATTCATGGATATTATTATTCGTGAATTTGTCTTGCTCCTATTAAAATCAACTAAGTTGGCAGCCCCCTTCGGATCTGATGGCAGAAGATCCCATAATTTTATAACTGAAAAGTCCTTCTCTTAAACAGTCCCATTTATTAACATCTCAGAAAAGGGAGCACCCTCTCTCTCCATATTTTTCCCACTGCACATGCATCTCTCTTCCTCTATCATGACCTCTCCTTATTTCACTTTGCTCTAAGCCAGGGGCTGGTAGCTACCTCTGGGTGAGGACCACAAGTCATTCTCCTGAGATGATTGCTGGAGAACTTCTAGAGACACGATGACTCACTATTTGCAAAATATTCCATTTTGGAGCAATCTGATTCCAGAAATGCTGTTTTTCTCCTGGAATGTTCCGTTTTTTACCCCTGAACAGATGATATGAGACTTTGGGGCCTGGCTGGCATATTTCTGGGATGTCTGGAACAGAACGTGGTGCGTGGTGTTCCAGACACCCTCTTCTGATAGAAGAACTGCTTCCACTCTGTTCATCATGTGACTTGTTCTTGTCGAAGAATCAAAGCAGATTTCACAAACAAGGATCTTGCTCATCTCATCCCAACTAAACCTAAGAAATGCCTCGAGTTGTGGTATCCCAGGACTGCAAGTAACTCCTAATTTACAGACCACATTCCTCTCCTACAAGGGCCATGATGTTTTTCCTTTTCTCTTGGGATAATAACATGCTGCAGCTCCTTGCTTTCTTGGTTGCTCACAAAATGCATTGATTTTGAAGAGAGAAAAAATCTTTCTTCCTCTTCTTCCACCTGCATTTTAATGTAGCTTATTATCTGTTATTATCTGTTGCTTATTATTACGTATCCAAAGCACCAGAAGGCAAGACGAGAAACAATGGATGGAAATTAATCAAGGAAGAGAAGCAACCTGGAACAAAGGAGAAATGTCCTGACAGAACAATTCACCAGTGGAACGACTTGCCTTCAGAAGTTGTGGACGCTCCATCACTGGAGGTTTTTAAGAAGAGACTGGACATCCATTTGTCTGGAATGGTATGGGGTCACCTGCTTGAGCAGGGGGTTGGACTAGAAGACCTCCAAGGTCCCTTCCAACTCTGTTATTCTGTTATTTTGATGAATACCCATGGAATGTAATTCCATGGTTATTCCATGGAATTCCAGAGAGGTACTTTTTCAATCTCTCCATCAACAAACCAAATTCTGAACTTGAGACCTGAGCAGATGAAGTCATCTTCTTTATCCCCCCCCCTTAGCAAGCAGTCTATAATTCTGCCCCAACTTTATTGGATTGTTCTTGGCCAACAGTGGTTGAATACAGGCAAAGAATTTGGGATGCTGGCCTATCCCGAGCAGGCTGGAAGGGTAAGGTTATCAGTTTATTCCTTCCCTTCCTTCGGCCACAATCTCCTTCTTGCATCTTTATTGGAAGAGGGTCTAAAAATGTCAAACATCCTTTACAGAAATCGGAGCAGTCTTTCAAAGCTCCGCTGCATCTGGATAATGTAGGATCCCGTCAAGAAATGTTTATGGAACATAGACTGGTGTGGGGGGGAGTGAGGTGGGGAGGTGGGGCAGCTGAACTGGTGGAAATCAAAGCATTTGACAAGAGAGAGAAGAAGATGGCAACCCAGACGCAGAGCAAGTTGAACTGTCCTGTCGTTTCCCCCCACTCCCCCGCCCGCCCTTGGGAAACAGAACACCCAAACATAAGGACTTGTTTATTTTAAGTAAACTAGAGGAATCAGGCTATGAGAAACGCATGTCAGAAATGAGAAGTTGGTTCGAATCCAACAGTTTCCAAAAGATCTTCTGCAAACATGTCTGATTGAATCTGGCAATTCCTTCACCCCTCCCTCCTCCTCCCTGGATGCCCATTGGCTCGAATTGATCAAGAGAGCAGAAGTGAGATACAGTTTAATCCCTTCCAAATGTAAGGCGGATTATATTGACAAGCTGAGAGGGGAACTCAGTAGGATGGCGAGATCAAGGAACACAGGAGGTTGAAAGCTCGGGGTGGTTCATCCGCCTCCAAAACTGTCTCTTGGGAATTCTCTACCGTTGATGCTAGAGGGGTCCCAGGACTTGCTATACAGGTAGTTGTCAACTTATAACCAGTTACAATGGGACTGAAAAAGATGACTTGTGAGCGATTTTCACATGACTTTGGCAGTATCCCCATGGTCATGTGGTCAAAATATGGAAGCTTGGCGGCTGGCATGCATTTATGATGATGGCAGTGTCCTGGGGTCATATGATCACCCTTTGTGACCTCCTGGCAAGCAGAATCAGTGTGGAAACCAGATTCTCTTCATAAGTGACCAAGGGTGACCTTTGTGCTTCCATTGACATATGGGTGCAAACTCACCTTTCCAAATATGTACAGGAAAAGTTGGTGACACTCTTAGTTGCCTGTGGCGGATTGTGGAGAAGCCATGCAGAATCTGATCTGGCTTGTACTTGGAAAGAAGGTCACCAGGAGATTCCAGAAGCTGTTGGATAAATGGAAAAGCCAAAATTCATTGGGGTAGAAAGTAATGAAAAACTATTTGTGGATGCCAAAAAAGACCCCATGGACGTAGCCGTGAAATCACCAAGAGTCAATTTTGACTCAAGGAACTCTTCACTTTTCCAGGAAGACCATCTAGGTCAGTGAGGTCCCAGGCTTCTCCTCTATGACAAGGAGCATTTTGGGAATAGGTGACTCTGCTGGTGGCGATCCAGAAACAGTTGTGACCATTGTTCTGAACGGTGGCGAGTTCAAACTTCCCCCATCACTTGGTCCTGGCTTCTCCTAGATCAGGAATATCCAAACTTGGGAACTTTAAGACTTGTGGACTTCAACTCCCAGAGGCATGGCTGAGGAATTCTGGGAGCTGAAGTCCACAAGTCTTAAAGTTCCCAATTTTGGAGACACCTGTTCTAGAGCCAAAGGATTCTGATAGGCTTTCTGCTTCATGTATGACATTAGCTGAACAACAGATTCCCAGTTCCGGTAGATCCCTGAGCTCTAAACCTTAGCAGGACTTCTGATTTTCTTACCCAGGTTTATTTTTATTGTGAAAAGACCAGTGGAAAAACCCAATACCCCCGCCCCCCATTCCATCTTTGGTTTCCAAGGCCCTCCTCTTATGAGAAAACAGTTAACTGGATCTCTGTTTGGCAGGCTTCAAGATATTTGTAAATTAGCCTGGTATCTTTCTGTTGCCTGCGCTCGCTTCTTCTCCTCTCTTGGAGGAAAATGTACCCAAATTCTTCAGACTTTTCTCATAGGTCACGCATTCCAAACCCTTTGTCATTTTGCCTCGCCCCCTTTCCAAGTCCTTTCTGTTCTTCTTAAAAGGCATGTGGGGAGGGAGAGTCCTGCAACAAACACTGTTACTGAAGGGCCCTCTTTTTATCCTGAGAAGAAGATACATCAATTCATGGAACTAGAAAAATGCATTCGTCCAGCTCTCTAAAGGCCTTAGCATCACCACGGGCCAAGCACATGATTGGGGATGGGCCGGGAAGTGCCTCTAATTCAGCGGTTCTCAACCTGTGGGTCGTGACCCCTTTGGGAGTCGAACGACCTTTTCACAGGGGTCACCTAAGACCATCGGAAAACACATATTTCCGATGGTCTTAGGAACCGAGACACCGCTCCGCTATCCGTCTCCGCACGGCTTCGAGCTGGGGGCCGTTGCAGCGCCAGATTCGTTTCCGTCGAGCATCTCCTAAGGGAGGCTGCGCTGCTTCACAGCCCTTTCCACGGAGGAGGCTGAACTAAGTTCTGCCGGCGCTGTTGCCCTCTTGGCTCTCTTCTCTCTCTCGTTTTCCCTCTCTCTCCCTTCTGCCCGCCTGGGCGCTTCTCCAACCAGGCTAGGCGGAGCCGGCAGAGTGACCTTCCTGCCCCTCTTCCCCGGCCAGCTGGAGCCGGGCAGGCTGGCGACTTTTGGAAGTGAGGCGAGGACAGGCGAGGCATGTTTAGCCGCGGGCACAGCGGGTGAGTGGGCAGCGTCGGTGCGCACTTGGAGAGCCCTTAGGGTTGGGGATCACTACAACATGAGGAACTGTATTAAAGGTCGCGGCATTAGGAAGGTTGAGAACCACTGTATTAAGCAGAGGCTGATGGGCCACCTCTCATAGAAAGTTTAGCTGCTTCTCCCGCACGTTGGAGAAGGATGGACTGGATGATCCTCTGGTTCTTTCCAGCTTCACAGTGCTGCAATTCTAAGAAACCTGCATGAGCCACATAGATTTGCCCCACTGATGTCTGTGTTGACTGTAGCAAAAAGGAGACATTTGCATGAACAGCTGTCAACCTGGAAGCCTCTACATGAGCCAGAACTGTCTCTCTGTAGACTTTCACCAAACATGTAAATGGTGGGGGTGGTGACTACTAACACATGTACCACTGGAGGAGAGCTTTGTAGTCCTGCCCGGTCTGTATTTGTTCATTTGGGTGATTGACACCAACCGTTTGAAGAACACTTGGTCTCAAGGGTTGCTGTCAGACTGTTGACCCAGATCCCAGAATGGGATTGCTTAATTTGAACAGCTCTATTTAGCTGTAGCTATGATTCAGGGTGCAATTCAATGTTCAAGCTATTGTTTTCTTTATAAATCAAACGCTCTGTTTTTCATCAGTGGGAAATAATGCCTAACCATGATAACCCTTCAAATGCCTTACCATCTGGAATTCTTCCTTAAGGACCAGCCCAAGTTTTAACGAGTTTTAAAAATGGAGCTAGAAGGGACCTTGGAGGTCTTCTAGTCCAGCCCCCTGCTCAGGCAGGAAACCCTATACCATTTCAGACAAATGGCTGTCCAGTCTTTTCTTCAAAATCTCCGATAATGGAGCACCCACAACTTCTGGAAGGAAGCTGCTCCATTGATTAATTGTTCCCACTGTCAAGAAACTTCTCCTTATTTCTAGGCTGATTCTCTCCTTGCTTAGTTTCCATTCATTGCTTCTTGTCCTGCCTTCAGGTGCTTTGGAGAATAGGTTGATCCCTTCTTCTTTATGGAACCCCTGAGATATTGGAACACTGCTATCATGTCCCCCCTCGTCCTTCTCTTCATTAAACTAGACATACCCAAGTCCAACAACTGTTCCTTATATGTTTCAGCTTCCAGTCCCCTGATCATCTTTGTTGCTTTTCTCTGCACTCTTTCTAGACTCTCAACATCTTTTTTATATTGTGGTGACCAAAACTGGATGCAATATTCCCAGTGTGGTCTCACCAAGGCATTATAAAGTGGTACCAACACTTCATGTTCATTTGACAGAAATACAGTAGAGAAGACTTTCTGCATGGCTGGCTCAAATTTTCAAAATCCTTTCTAATCCATTTCACACATCACCCTAACTCGCAGTATGGCTTTTTTGTGTTTTATGAACCCATAATTTATGTCTGGTAAATCATGACTTGTTGCTTAAGATGCTCAGGGAACTCTGCCAATTATGGTTGGTTTGGTTTGGTTAAACAACCCCCCCCCCAACTTAAACAAACCTTAATGCACCACAAACCCATGTTATGATATTCTTCTCTAAGCATTGATCTTTTTACACATGCAAGCTTTATTTTTTAATTTATATCCCATCTTTATTATTTTTATAAGGAACTCAAGGCAGCTGACATATCCAATACTCTTTCCTATTCCTAACTTCCCCACAACAACATCCCTTTAAGGTGGGTTGGGCTGAAAAAGAGTGAGTGGCCCAAAGTCACCCAGTTGGCTTTCATGGAAGGTGGAACTAGAACTCACAGTCTCCTAGTTTCTAGCCTGGTGCCTTAAACACTAGGCCAAACTGGTTGAAAGGCTTTGTTACGTAAGTTGACTTGGCTGCAGAGTTGGGTGGGTGCCATTTTCTTTTCATCAAGCTTTTCGTTTATTTGCTTTTTGTTTTAGTCTTCATTGTGTTGGCCAACTGCACGCGAGTCTTTGGTGAGAAAGTGGAGAAGAATTTCAATAAATATGTAATCATCATTAGCAGCAACAGGCAAGAAGGCTTAAAATATCCTATGTTTTCTTGTTCTTCCTCCCCCTGCAAATGCTCAAAATTAGAGAGCGGCCTTGGTTGATTCCTTTTTTAAAGTTTTCTTTATGGCAGGGGTCTCCAACCCCCAGTCTGTGAACCGGTACCAGGCCGTAGCATGCCAGCAACAAGCAAAGTCCCATCCATGGGATACAGGCAGCACACAAAACCACGCACTCTCCAGTTCGTGGAAAAACCTTTCTCCACGGAATCGGTCCCTGGTGCCCAAAAGGTTGGGGACCTTTGCTTTACGGAACCATTTACAGTGTTCAAATTTGTACCTTTGCATATTGGTGCTGGAGAAGACTCCTGCGAGTCCCTTGGACTGCAAGGCGTTCAAACCGGTCAGTCCTAGAGGAGATCAATCCTGACTGCTCTTTAGAAGGCCAGATCCTGAAGTTGAAACTCAAATACTTTGGGCACCTAATAAGAAGGAAGGACGCACTGGAGAAGGGCCTAATGCTGGGAAAGATGGAGGGCAAGAGAAGGAGGGGACGACAGAGAATGAGATGGCTGGATGGAGTCACTGAAGCAGTAGGTGTGAACTTAAATGGACTCCAGAAGATGGTAGAGGACAGGAAGACCTGGAGGAACGTTGTCCATGGGGTCGCGATGGGTCAGACACGACTTCGCAATTAACAACAACAACAATATTGGTCCTGTTGTTTTTGATTTCTTGTAGCTCTGACACTTTTGTGTCCTTGTTGGGTTAATTCAGCCAAGGGTTTTGCTCCAAAACATCTCGTGATCAACCAGGGTGGGACTGGGGACTGCTTGCAAAACAGGCAGAGCGTCAATGTAGGCAGTTTGATGATGTTTATGGCCATTTAATCGCACTCAGCATTAGTTAAATAAACATTTCATTGGATGCCATTTTAAAAGCCTGAACATTATCTCTGCCTTTTCACAATCGTTGGCCAACGTCCTGGAAGGAGAAGAAGACACTCCAAAAGCTCTTTTTAAATGAAGGAAGAGAGCCAGGTTTCCTCCTTTCATTAGATCAGTGGTTCTCAACCTGTGGGTCGGGACCCCATTTGGGGTCGAATGACCATTTCACGGGGGTCGCCAAACAACGCAGTCTGCCATTTTTTCCCCCTTTTCCTTAGCTGTGCTATTCCCTTTTATTCTATTGGCTTTTGAAAGCCAATAGAATAGACTCTCTTGAATAGAGTCTAATTCTATTGGCTTTCAAAAGCCAATAGGAATTGTCCAGGCTGTCTCTGCCCTGCTGAGCACGCCAAAAGTCCCATTCTGCAAACGATGCTGCACCAGTTGAGTAGTCCTCGACTTACGACCGGTTGAGTAGTCCTCGACTTACGACCGGTTGGGAGTCGCTGCATTAAAAAGGTTGAGAACCACTGCATTAGAGGTATCCTTTCATTATGTTTATATATGCCGCTTTTCCTGCAGGAGGAATGAGCTGTGTACTGTAGAACTGAGAGGTCTTGGGGCTTTGGTCAAAAAAAAAAAAAAGAAAAATCAAGATGGTGATTATAGTTTTGTGATAAAACCTCTACTTGGTTCTTATCCAGATAAATCTCAGGTAACGTCAGGGGCAAAAAAAAAAAAAACAACAGGAGTCAGGATACCGTTCAGAAAGCACTGCCAGTTTATTCCTTACAACCTACATACAAGAATCTGATCTACTAACTGTTAAGGCAAATCCGGAGCAGGTAAAAGTCAACAGACTTCAAGGGGTGGGGGTGGGGTGGACCTAGGTCTCTTTTGGAGATGTAGAAAGGTAATTAAGTGAATTATGTAATGGGATGAATAAGCCATCTCTACGCCTGCAATCATCAATTTGAAAAAAAAAGCCTATTCATTTAGTGACCATTTGAAATTAATGGCCGTAACTGTACAGCTCCCTAATGCATTCCTAGATTATTTTAAAACCATAAATTCTTGATAGCAGCAATCGTCTGGGGATCCATAGAAACATCTTATGACCAGCTCTCTTTTACCTCTAGCTTTATTTTAAGATTCTTATTTCTTTTTATCTTTATACCTTTATTCTATTTTTTTAAAATGTTTTCATTAATGAATTGCTTTCATTTAATTTATTACGGCCACCCAGACTCTGAGCAGCTATATAAAATCCAGATGCATTCTCTCTCTCTCTCTCTCTCTCCCTCTCCTCCCTCCCTCCCTCCCTCTCTCTCTCCCTCCCTCCCTCCCTCCGTCCCTCCCCCCTCTCTCTTCTTGACCATATTTATAGAGATGGCTTATTCATCCCATTACATAACTCACTTAATTACCTTTCTACCCATGTGGCCATTTATGGAGGTAAGTTAAGGTCCATTTTCCATTAGGCAAAATGGAATTGATGCTTATTGTGATTTCAGTCTAAAGTTACATTTTTAGAACTGCAATCTAGGAAAGCTTGCAATTCGTGAAAGCTTGCAAGCTTATCGGTGTGTGTGTGTGTGAAGAATCTGAGATTTCCAATTATACCTACTACCTTTTCCAAAGCTTTGCATGGGTGGCTAAGATCCCTCTAAAAGTTCTTACAAAATCATATTTTTTTTAACCTGACAGAAGAAAAAGCTCTGCAAAATGTGTGGGGCATGTCTGTAATGTAATTTAGTTTAACTCATTTCATTTGAATCCAATTTACATTTTAATGACATTTATCTGTCATCCAGGCCTTGCTTGGTTTTCAGAGAAGGGTTCCCGTTTGCAAAGGAATTGCCACATCTAATTGCAAGGAAAAAAAATTAATTGTCCTGTGAATTCCTCCCTAAACAATTTCTTGCTGCAAAGTTTGGGATTACCGTCTACTTTATTGGGTATATGCCAAATTGGTTTGCCAAATAATCTCTGGTGTTTATTAATGTTATTATTTTGCAATGCTTCTCTGCGGAGGGTGGTTAAAGTTTTAAGAACGGAAAGTCCATTTTGTTTCCAATGCCGCTGTTTTTATTATTGAAATGGTCTGACTTCTCATGTTTAATGCAAGTGGCTCCTTTTTTTAAAAAAAATAATATTGTTATTGTATCATTGTGAAACACACCAATGTGTGTTCCTTCAGCATTTTGCTCTCTTGGGAGCGCTTGCCATTTTTAAATATTATGGAGGATTTCAAAAGAGCTTTTGTTTGTGCAGATTGTATTTATCAATATTTACCATATTTCAGATTCTAATGGATGCATTCATAGAATGTTTATTTATTGAACCACATGAAAAATAACATGAAACCCAGTAGATATTAACATAAAAATATTTTTCATGAAAAAACCTTATTTTTAAATAATAATAATAATAATAATGAGATGAGTGATGTGGTTTAAACTTTTTGCAAATCTCTTCAATAATCTGGCAAAAGATTTTGATTTCCTAGACCAGGGGTCTGCAACCTTGACAAGACTTGTGGACTTCACTCCCAGAATTCCTCAGCCAAGGCATTGTAAAGTGGTATTAACACTTCACGTGATCTTGATTCTATCCCTCTGTTAATGTAGCCTAGCATTGTGTTGGCTTTTTTGGCAGCTGCAGCACACTGCTGGCTTATATTTAAATGATGGTCCACTTGGACTCTGAGATCCCTCTCACAGTTGCTACTATTGAGCAAGGCACCACCTATACCAGGAGTAGGCAACCTTGGCTCTTTTATGACTTGTGGACTTCAGCTCCCAGAATTCCTGAGCCAGCCATGCTGAGGGGAAAGAGAGAGGTTTCCAAGCTGAGCCATGCTGGCTCAGGAATTCTGGGAGTTGATGTCCACGAGTCATAAACGATCCAAGGTTCCCTATTCCTGACCTATACTAAACCATCCATCTCCCTCAGGGGCTCAAAGAACACGTAGCTTGCTAAGTGGCAGCTTTGTTGGACATGTGAACCTAGCCCCAGTGGCTAGTTTATGGCTGAGCATGTTGTTTGAATCCAAGCAGTTAACTAAGAAAACAGTAACGAACTGGACCACAGATAACATGGATTGAAAATGTAGCTTGTTTTGTTAGATTTCACGAAGGACACAGCATCTTTGAACATTGATGCTCAGCCCAGGAATTTGATTTCATTACCTAAACTGGCTTGTCATAACATTCTCAAGAAGAAAAGAAACACTTCCCAAAGCTTGCTTTGTTTCATTCCCAGACAGAGTGAGAGAGACTTTAAATTGCTTTGCTGGAATGAATGGAAGTCAGAAAGATTTAGATGATCTCAGTCAAGTCTATTCTCCTCCTTTACCCTGAGGTTCTTCTTAGAGGTTATTACAATTTGTTTTATTTTGATTGCTTTATCTGAAACTCACTCTTTCCCCTCCCTCTCTGACTAACCTAGTTGAGGAATCTCTCTCCCGTGCCTCTTTTGACAAGTTTAACTCTCCTTGCAAGAACAACTGTGGGCACTTTGTTTTTTCAAAACATGCCTTAATAAAATTAAATCAAGTCGCCGGAGGCTGGATAAAACTATTTTGGAGGCCACATCCAGTCTGCAGGCCATTAGTGGGCCACCTCTGATTAAAACAATACTTTGGAGGGTGAAATTCTCAGTTGTCTTAAACACAGCGATTGACTTATTAATTCATTCATAAATTTCTGCACTGCTTTAGGGAAGGGGGATTTCAGTCAACAAGAACAACAAATCTGGCATGGTTTCAATTTGGAGCAGGCAACTGATGGTTGCATGTGGCCTTGAAAGTCATCTTGCCTGTGGTCTTGAAATAGAGGGAGCAAATATAGCCACTGAAAGCTTAAAAGACAGATGAGTGAATAAAGAGCTGGAGAAATAATTTATTATTCCTCTTTGTGCAGAAGAAGAATAGCTCTGGTAAAATCTTGATTCTATTACCAAAACTAACTAAATCTAGCACCCTCTAGGGACCAAACCCTCCAATAACATTATCCACCTAGCTAGCAAAAACACTCAAGAGGGAAAGAGAGTATTTCCAGAAGTGAAACTTCTTGACATGCCATTTAAGAGGTTGACTTCAAGAAAACAAACTGTTGATCGGGATTTTGACAGGGCAGATTGCATAAAAGGGTAACTTTGGGTATGCTAAAAAAAAAAAAAACAAGTCTAAAAGTGGCCATGTTGTGTGATGGAAGATCAGACTTTTTTGATTTGTGCCTTGTGTGGGTAGAAATTCTGTTGAACCAATCAGGTGGCCATCTTGACTTTTTTGATGCCTTGGATCACATAAAGGAGGGAAAAGGAAGTCCACTACTCATAAAATCATTAAACAGTTTTATCCAGCCACCCATCTTCTAACCAACTCTGGGCAGAGTTAGATAAGGGTCAATAGCACTCAAGGAGAGTCAGTTAGTTTGCTAGTGGCTATGTAGGGATTCTAGGCTGATCCCTCTTTGAACCCCCCCCCGGTTTTGCCATGTCTTCTTCCACAGTTAGATTAATCAGAAATTAGATTTATGGACTCAACATCAGGATAATATTTTTTTGCAGATTTAGTTCTTTAGTTTGTCCTGAGCAGTCTTTCCTAATCTGTTGTCCTTCAACTAGGCTGGAATTCAGCTCACATAATTTCTACCTATTGGCCGTGCTGACTGAGGAATGTTTAGATTCGGCTATAAGGTTTGCTTCGTTTTCTTTCCAACCTTTTCTCTCTCTCCGGTGATGGTTTTGATCAGTCGTTCAACAATCTGGTGAATGTCCTTCCTTCCTTTCTTGTATTGGATTTTTGTGATTAGGCTCAATTTGTGCAACCGATTAACTCATCTTGTACATTTTGGGGAAAGTTTCTTTTCATTTTTCTCTAAAAATGTGTTAATGAATACCACCGGTGATGTGATTTTGGGGCCATCTGCAGAAACGTGTGGCTTGACAGCTGCTAAAGGAAACCAGCTGGGGTCTCCTGCCTCCTGATCCGAGGCATTCTCTGATCTTCACTACCTCCACCCCATTTCAGTTTTCCAGTCCTGTTATCCCTTGCCACCTCCTGCCTCTCCCCTAACATGACACCTCTGGCTGTTAAAACAAGCTCTCCTCCGGTTTGACTTCAGGCCCGGCTCCCTTCAGCATGCGTTGGTGTCTGTCTTATTTTTTTTATTTTTTATTTGGTTTTGCTTTATGTTATCTGCAGCAAAGGACAGGAAGTACAGGAGGATCTCTCCTGGCTAGGGGATGCTTTGTAACTGAATAACGGAATGACAGAATTGGAAGGGACCTTGGAGGTCTTCTAGTCCAGTGCTGGCGAACCTATGGCACGCGTGCCAGAGGCGGCACTCAGAGCCCTCTCTGTGGGCATGCGTGCCATTGCCCCAGCAGAGTGAGCCAGAGTGAGCGAGCACGTGGCGTTTGGGAGTGATGGGGCAGGAACTGAGTAAGTGGCGTTGGCCCCCTGGGGATGCCCCAGAGATGACAAGGGACTGGCCCCGGCCACACTCACCCAGTCTGCCATGACCACTGCAGCCACGCTCACCCAGTGGGCCACATACCCCGCCCCCCTGAAGGCACCACAATGCTGATGCAGCTCTGGCACTTTGTGATAAATAAGTGGGTTTTGGGCTGCAGTTTGGGTACTAAAAAGTTCGCCATCACTGTTCTAGTCCAACCCCCTGCACAAGCAGGAGGTCCTATACCACTTCCTCCTCCTCCTCCTCCTCTTTCTACTCCTCCTCCTTCTCTCCCTTTTCTCCCTCTCTCCTCCTCCCTCCTTCCCCATATTTGCTGGGGAATTCTGGGAGTTGAAGTCCCCACATCTTAACGTTGACAAAGTTGAGAAACATTGCTCACGGAGGTTTCACACACACACACACATACACCTACCATCTAAAATCTTGTTGGAACCAACCACTCTCCCACTGACTTATTAAGCCCAGTGTGGCACGGAGGGAACTGAACCAAAAATAATATTTAGCGACTGGCGAGGAGGAAGGCAGAAAAACCCATGATATAAAGTTTCTTGGAACTGAATTTAAAAAAACAAAAAACAAGAGAGCAGGCGGCTATGCCTGACCAACCTCCAGGAAGGACTAAAGTTAGAACTATTTGTTTAAAAGCAATTTGTTTACTAGGAACGTAATCAAAGAATAAAAACATCCCTCCTCCCAGGGGCATGCACAGATTAGATTAATACCCAGAGTGGGTAGCTGGCAGAGACAATAGTTGCCTCTACAGCTCTTGTTCCATCTCTTCACTCGACTGGGTTCTTGGCAAGCTGAGCCAGGCAGAGAAAGAAAAAACGTCCTTGATTGCTCATTCATCATTCTCATTTTTTGGGCCCCGGGGAAGGAGGAACCCAATAACCACCAGTGCTACATTCTGTTATTCACCTAATTATGTCAAAGATTCCAGTGTGGCCACTTGACTGTTTTCAACCTTACTGAAGCCACACGTCTACGAGACAGAAGACCCAGGAGAAGGGTTTAATTGCGCACCACCCTGGCTAATCATTAGGTTGTGATCCCTTTAACCAGGATAGGGGTGGGGTGGGGGAAAGGTGGAGAAGGAGACACATCCATCTGCCCATAGATCAGGTTTGCTGCAACCCTCTCAAAGCACAATTATTAAGACCCTGAATTGGTTTCCTTCTCGTTCATGCAGAGACAAGAATGGATGGTTGGTTTCCTACACACGGTTGTTGGCTTGAAGAAATCGCAGGGTTTAGATGACATTGGATGACTGGGCCGTCTTGGGTAAATTTCCCACACACTGCTGGCACAGACGCTCGTTTATGTCATGAAAAAGGTATGCATTTGACAAGAGGCACTTAGGAAGAGAGAACAGCCCTCCCCTTAGGAGAGATGGAATGAATAACAGAATAACAGAGTGGGAAGGGACCTTGGAGGTCAACTAGTCCAGCCCCCTGCTCAAGCAGGAAACCCTATACCATTTCAGACAAATGGCTGTCCAGTTTCTTCTTAAAAACTTCCAGTGTTGGAGCATTCACCACTTCTGGAGGCAGGTTGTTCCACTGGTTAATTGTTCTAACTGTCAGAAAATTCCTCCTTAGTTCCAGGTTGCTTCTTCCCTAGATTAGGTCCCATCCATTGTTTATTGTCTTGCCTTCTGGGGCTTTGGTAAATAGGTTGACTCCCCACTTCTTTGTGACAGCCCTTCAAGTATTGGAACACTGCTGACATATCACCCCCAGGCCTTCTTTTCATTAAACTAGACACACCCAATTCCTGTAATCATTCTTCATATATTTTAGCTTCCAGCCCCATAATCAGTGGTGGGATTCAGCCGGTTTGCACCACTTCAGCAGAACTGGTAGCTAATTTTTTGTTGCCCATGCTCAAAATGAACTTCCAGAAGCGACAATCCACGCAGGGAACCGGTTGTTCACATATTTGAATACTACCACTGCCCGTAATCATCTTCGTTGCTCTTCTCTGCACACTTGCCAGTGTCTCAACATCTTTTTTATATCATGATGACCAACACTGGATGCAGTATTCTAAGTGTGGCCTTACTAAGGCATTATAAAGTCGTACTAACACTTCACGTGATCTCGATTCTATCCTTCTGTTAACGCAGCCTAGAATTGCCTTGGCTTTTTTGGCAGCTAAAGCAACAAATGGAGGCCTCAAGAGGTGACGTTGTGTCAGAGACGCAAGAAATTATGCAGAACCATAGGAAGACATTTTAATGTCTGAGGGAAGTTGGTTAAGTCACACCTTTGACATGGACACCATGAGATCTGGACTATGGATCCAATTTGCAATGGATGTAACAAGATGCTTTCTCAGAGACCCCAACGTTGCAGATAAGTTGCCAAGATAAACTGTCACCACAAAATCTGTGGCAATTCCTTGTGGTATTCCCTTCCTTGTAGTAACCAGAATTTACCTCAGATTTGTCTGTGAAAGGGGGTGCCTTTGCGTCTGGCTTGCCCATTAGGCCTACTTGTGTTGTATACTCTGTGCACGTATGACCACAATGGAGCCCAAAATTTCTGTTGCTAAGTGAGACGTCTGTTAAGTGAATTTTGCTCCATTTTATGATTTTATTTTCTTGCCACAGTTGTTAAGTGAATCTGGCTTCTCCATTGACTTTGTCTGTCAGAAGATCGCCAAAGGGGATCACATGACCCTGGCATGCAACCGTCATAAATATGAGTCAGTTTCCAAGACGTCTGAACTTTGATCACATGACAGTGGGGATGCTGCAATGGTTGTAAGTGTGAAAAACAGTCATAAGTCACTTTTATAAAGTGCCATTATCACTTCAAATGGTCACTAAATGAGCTGTTGTATTGTACGTCGAGGACTCCCTGTGGGACACTCCTGGTTGTGAAGACAGGAGATGTGAAACAGAGTCTTCCTAACTTAAACTCACCTTGTTGTTCTTCTTGCACCCCCTTTGAAGAAAAATGCGATCTCCTGGCACCCCAGTATGCCTTTCATTAAGATTTAATAAAGTGGCTATGTGGCTTTGACTATCAGGCGCCTTGATTGAGGATTAATAGCAATAATTCGGTGCCTATCTGGGTCTCAAAGGCATCCGTTTCAGAGCTTCAAAACTCCACCGAGCTGTGTTTCTAATTGGCCTTTGAGAACAGGCTGTGGCTTTATTAAATCCTAATTAAATACACATTGAGTCCATGCAATTCAAAGGGGTTACCATCAGCTACTTGTCATTAATATGCAGCCTAATGTGTTTTTCAGTTTGGCTGCTCCATTAATTATGAGGAGTTTATGTCTCTTGCCTGGCTTTTGTTGTTGTCTTGCTGTTTGGGAGATGAGTCGATGGTGGTTCAAGCGGTACTTTGGGAGGAAAATCAATGCTGAAAGTGTTGGAACTTGGTGAGCTAAACCAAGGGTTTATGCAGAAGGCAGAGCTGTTTTTGCATGCAATAACATTAATATTTGTCGTCTGTATCTCGGTGTGAGGTAGAGCAGGGATCCCCAACCCCTGGTCCGTGGACCAGTACTGGACTGCGGCATGCCAGCAACTGGTCTGCACAAACAAGCAAAGCCCCATCCACGAGATGCAGGCAGCACACAAAACCACAAACCCTCTGGTCCGTGGAAAAAACCACTCTCCATGGAACTGGTCTCTGGTGCCCAAATGGTTGGGAACCTCTGAGTTAGAGAGACAGAGAAAGAACGAGCAAACATTAAACCATGATTTGCATTAACTCTGCCTTATGGAACATACCATTGTGCATGCACCGTAGTATGATGATCATGATATCCATTCAGTCATGTCTGACTCTTTAATATAAACTACATAAACTCTTTAATATAAACCAATTATATTATGACTCAAAGGCAGCCTTTCTGCATAGCATTTGGGGGCCATCAAATTATAGGTTTTCACAAAATGGCTGTGACAGAGAGGTGGTATAGTCACAATATAACTGCCACAAGAGGTGTGGCTAGTCATAAACTGGTAGGGAATCTCTCAGGGCCCAAACCTGGCTAATTTAGTCACAATTTACCCATCACAACAGGAACGTATAAATGGACTTGAAGATTGCCATGTGTGTTAAAATATATTTGAAAATATCCCAAAGCGTTTCTATTAAGGTGAAAAATCAATGAAATTACCAACGGTATGTTGTTGAAATAGCATAAAGTTCATTAATGTCATCGTTCCCAAAATACAGGTAGTCCTTGAGTTATGAGACAACTGTTCCAAGTTGGGATGGTCCTCAAGGAAGGTCCTCAAAGTCTGATAAAGTCTGATAAAAGGTGTTGAAGCCATAGGAACCCTGGGAGGAAGTGCTCATGCAATATTAGAATTCAACATTATAGAAGCACAAGCAATAGAACACAGTCAAACTAGAGTCTTGGACTTCAAGAGAGCTAATTTCAATAAACTTAGAGAGGGCTTGGGAAGGATTCCATGGATGAGAATCCTCAAGGGGAAAACAACTCAAGAAGCTTGGGAAATTTTGAAAAATGAGATAATAAAAGCACAGTCTAGCACAATACCAGCAAAGAGGAAAAATAACAGCTCTTAAAAGAAACCAGCATGGCTGCATAAAGAACTCTCTGACAAATTGAAAGATAAAAAGGACAAGTATAGAAAGTGGAAAGAGGGGAACATAACTAAGTCAGAATATCAGCGAATAGCCCGAGCCTGCAAAGATGATAAGAATTTCTGAGAAGACATTTTGGGTAACGAAGGAGAAAATTTAGGGAGCCATACTTTAAGCAATTCAAATGTGACATGGGTCTGTTTAAATGTGTGACACTTCAAAAAGCAGCCGATCTAATCAGAGGCAATCTATTTCATTTCTTCTTTTTTTTAAAAGAATAAAATCAGAACCAGCCTGGTTTCATAGCAGGCTCAGGAAATAGTTTTCAGTCTAACCTCTTCTTTCCTGGGTGAATTCTTACTGATTTGATGCTATACTCCATTGAACAACAAATCTAATGGAAGGAGTACCAGCATGACACTGATGAAAATATGTTTGGCTCATTAAACTCTTAAAAGTGCATCACTGCAGCTTTTTAAAACATGAAATCAACTGGAAGGAAGTTGTGTTACCAGCCACATTTCTGAATTTCTGCTTCTTTCCTCCGCTGGTGTCTGTCTTTTCCCACTGGGGCACTCTCCTAGATGATTGGGCTGTATTTCTGTTTTTCTTGGAGATGCTTCTCCATGGCTTTGTTCCACAACTGATGGATGTGAACCATTGGCCATTTCAACCACAGCAATTCTTGCCATTGTTGTAAGTCAGATATTGTAATAAAAAATTTTGGTCCATTTTATTGTAGAATTTTTTTCACTTGCTCTTCTTTCTACTTCAATAAGAGTTTACAAACTCAATGGTTTTCCAGGCACGTAGGAGTGTTTTCAAGTAGAACTCAGAATAACAGAATTTACGCAGTTGAGAAGGAACTTGGAGATCTTCTAGTCCAACCCCCTGCTCAAGCAGGAGACCCTATACTATTCCAGACAAGTGGAAAAGCTTCTTCTTAAAAGCTTCCAGTGATGGGGCATCCACAACTTCTGAAGGCAAGCTGTTCCACTGGTTAATTGTGCTCTCTGTTAGGAAGTTTCTCCTTAATTCTAGGTTGCTTCTTTCCTTGACTAGCTTCCCTCCATTGTTTCGTGTCTTGCCTTCTGGAAAATAGCACCAAAAGGCAAGACAAAAATTGACCCTCCCTTCTTTGTGGCAGTCTCTCAAATATGGGAGCACTGCTATCATGTCACCCTTAGTTCTTCTTTTCATTAAACTAATTATACCCAATTCCTGCAACTGTTCTTCATATATTTTATCTTCTAGCTCTCTAATCATCTTTGTTGCTCTTCTCTGCACTCTTTCCAGAGTCTCAACATCTTTTTTATAATATGGTGATCAAAACTGGATGTGGTATTCTAAGTGTGATCTTACAAAGCCTTATAAAGCAGTACTAATACTTCACATGATCTTGATTCTGTCCCTCTGTTAATGCAACCTAGGATTGCATTAACTCAGATAATAACTGAGTTAATACCTAATAACTGAGCTAACAACTCAGCTAAGGCCTGAAGAATATCCTAACAATTCTTTGGGGCAGCGAAAATGAAGTCCACACAGACTCAAAGACTCAGCACACAGCAAATAGTGTGTCAGTGCAATCACACAACTGCCTTTCGATCCAGGGAGAGTGGATTCTTAACACTTGCAAAAATTGCTGTTGTCTGTGGGGTAATTTTCACAGGGGAGAAAACATGCAGGGCAAGGAAGTTGAGAATATGGATCATTCTGTTGGGAACTAAGATCTTGTCTGCTGATACGTTGTTAATCACTGTGAAAAAAGTAGACAACAGTGTGACTTTTCCTCTTTTTTTCTCATTGGTGATAAAGTATGTGTTGGTTTATCACTTTTTTTTTTAGTTCTTGTATTCACTGCTAAGGTCTCACCAGTTCTGTTACCATTCTGGGCATGGGAAGCACAACATTAACCAGCTCAAATCTTCAGATCTACTGCGATGCCCTCTTCACCTTCCTTCTTCTGGCAAATGAAGTGTGTTTTTCTATGCTGCAACACTCAAATTTTAAAATACCTTCTCCTAATAGGACTTGCTTTTCAATTCTCACTAAGAATTAAGACATTCTGTGACCATCAAAGAGTCATTTTATTTTCTCCTGTTCAGAATTTTTTTATAATTGCAAAAAATATTCTAGTTTAAATAGGTCTGCAGAAGTATATTAAATCTCTCTCTCTCTCTCTCTCTCTCTCTCTCTCTCTCTCTCTCTCTCTCTCTTCTCTATGTCATCTCCCTCTCTCCATCCATCTCTCTCTCACTCTCATCATCATCTATCATCTTTTATCTAACCTATCTCTATCTATCTAACCCAGGGGTAGGCAACCTTAGCTCTTTTATGACTCAGGAATTCTGGGAGTTGAAAGTCCATGAGTCATACAAGAGCCAAGGTTGCCTACCCCTGATCTAACCTATCTCTTATCTGTCTGTCTGTCTCTCTCTATCTTCTCTGCCATGTCTGAGCCTTTTTTCGTTTCCAATGCATCCGTGAACCTCAAGGGAAGATGTCAGGATGATAATCCTCTTATGGGCTCTTTCCGATTGGGAAGGCGCCATTGGCGGTGGTCAAGAGCGTTGGAAAAATAGGTCCCTGAAAAGAATCATCTGCCACCACCATCAATGGAATCAGCTCAGTGACCTTCAAGAAGAGTTCACCAGGACATCTCAAATGCCCTGGAAAAATCATGTAGAAAAAAAAAAAGCATGGATCGGGGAAGAAAACCTTTGAGACGTCGTAAGGCAGATGGCAAGGCGGCATTAGTACAGATTGCGCAGCTGCTTTGCCTCTCTGCAGTGAGTGATCTCCAAGTCAACCGAGTCAGAAGTCGTCTCCAAGTCCCAATCCTCTGCTGGCTTGGAGTCAATTCAGGAAAAGGAGACCATGCCAACAGGGCTCCTTGGCCAAGCTTGTGACTGAGCCCATGGGAGCAGGATGACATTTCAAATGGGATTTTTTTTTTTTCTCCCCACGTTGACTGGGCTTCAAAAAATAAAGCTGCATTTCTGAAATCTGTTTGAGACAGGAGTGGGTGGGAGAAGGATGTGAGGCTAATCCTGTTTAGGGAGGAAGAAGCTAAAGGTTGGGTGATGCAGTGATTAGCCCCTTGTAGAGGTTTCTGAATTGCGTGAAGCTTATCACAGCCTCCTCCCCACCCTTTCTTGCTTAATCCGTCTCCTGTCAGCAAGTCTGCTTTTACTTTTTCCAGACGTTTGCTCACAGTTGTGGGCATTAGGATTGTTTCCCTTATATTCCATCCTCACTGGGACTTCATGTCCTTCTCCCCCCTCTCCTCCAAAGTTTAGGAAAGCTACAGAGTCTGGCCTCTGGAATTTATTTATTTATTTGTGAGACTTACATACCGCTTTAAGTGCAAGCACTCTCTAAGCGGTGTACACCAGTAAGCAATGTATATATATATTTACATTGCCCCCAACAATCTGGGTCCTCATTTTACCTACCCGGAAGGATGGAAGGCTGAGTCAACCTTGAGCCGGTGAGATTTGAACCGCTGACCTGCTGAACACAGTCAGCTAAAGTGGCCTGCAGTACTGCACTCTAACTGCTGCGCCACCTCGGCTCAATTCTTTCCAACCTCTTTACCAGCAGTGGACACAGGAGAGAGATGATAAGATACCATCCACAACTCCAGCAGGCAACTAGTTCAATTGATTAATCATTCTCGCCATCAGGAAATTCCTCAATTCTTATCAGGTTGGATGTCCTTCTGAGGAGCGTCCACCATTACTGCTTGTCCTGCTGTTGGGTGCTTTGGAGAACAGATTCACCCCCCTCTTCCCTTTGACAACCCTTCAAGTACTAGAAAACGGCTATTGTGTCTCCCCTGAGCCTCGTCTTCCTTAGGCTAAACATACCTAGTTCCCTTAGCCTGTCATTGTATGATTTAGCCTCCAGACCCCTGATCATCTTTGTTGCTCTTCTCTGCACACTTTCCAGGGTCTCGGCATCTTCCCCAACTTTGCCCCCTTCAACTCCAGTTATATTGTACAGTTCTCTAATGCTAAACTTTACAATCAAATAGCTTTTGTCTACTGGGAAAAAAAGAGTGGTATACATTTAGAAGATGATTCTGAAGGATTAAATTAGGTGTCGGTCTTCAAAATGTGGTGCAGGACCAGTCCCCCTGCCTTGCATATTTCCACTGCATTTTCGAGATGTGTCCAATAATTTATTTTTTTTAAAGGAAGGATAAACACTGGCATCCAAAATGTAAATAGAGGAACCAGATGAAGTTGAAGTTGAAAGGAATCTGACTCTGCAGAGTTTTAACGGGCTGCCTGGATAAATAGCAAATGATAAAACAGTGGGTAACTTCTTTCCTCATTTTCTTGCAATCTCCTTTTTTGGTAGCATGGATTCCTGTTGTTCATAATATCTCTTCCACAACCAACAACAGAACCAACAAACAGAGAAGATGATCCCCAAGATGATTTGGGGACTGTAGGCTAAACCGTATGATGAACATTTGTGGCAACTAGGTATGTCTAATGAATCTATACAGCATTCAAGGTGGTAAAATCCAATCTATTTCCAGTCTGTTTCATCAAAAAGTTAATCCCAAGAGTTATTCCAAGAGTTTAGATCCCCCCCCCAATACTAACCCTATTGACCATTGACCTTACTGGACAAAAACAAGAGACTAAATTAGACTGAGAATAGCAATAGCAATAAGACTTATATACCGCATCTGCATATTGCCCCCAACAATCCTCATTTTACTGACCTCAGAAGATTGGAAGAATCAACCATGAGCTGGTCAGGATCGAACTCCTGGCAGTGGGCAGAGTTTGCCTGCAATACTGCATTCTAATCACTGCGCCACCTAGAGGATACTAGGAGAAGAGTCAGTGGTGAAATGTTTGTGGAAAGGAAGTTCTACCTCTTGGTGTGTTGGAACCTTAAAAGAGCCATACACAGAGTTTTCTATTCATTAAGGGTCCCTTCCCCTAAAGAGGTCCATTGCGGGACTAAGAAGAAGGGCCTTCTCCACGGGGGCTCCTTCCCTGTGGAACATCATCCCCCTGGAGATAAGATTGGTTTCCACTTTGACACTCTTTTGCAAGGCCCTGTAGACCTGGTTTTGCCAATGGGCTTGAGGACCCCAGAGTGGGATGGAGTCCATTAAGTGGCTCATTTGATGGGCTCCAGGAGGGTGTGTGTGTGTGAGGGGTTATTGCGTTTTTACTGTTCTTGCATTGGGCTTTTATCCTTATAAGCCAACCAGAATCACTGAGAGCGTGGAGGGTGGCCATATACAGCAATTGCTCTTAAATAAATACATAAATTACATTAGAAATGGATTTCTCTCACAGAAACTAGGCATTAGAGCTGAGAAGGTTAGTTGACAGTTGCCTAGCAACAGAAACCAATTGGAAAATACCAGCCTGAGTCTTCCCTATATAAACTGTTATGGAGAAGGGCCAGAGGTTAAATACAGCAGATGTGTGGCATTCATTAATAGGATTTCACTTCTGCTGGAGTGTCTCTCCGAAAATGGCTATGTTTTTAATTCTGGGGATGCTCCTGGTTAGCATGCTGCAGAGGTGTTGCTGTTTGATCTCCCTTGATTAGTAAGGAAAGTTCAACACCTGCCTCTTTTACTGGGATGGTATAAGTTCTCCTGTTTAAGCAGTGGATTGGACTAGAAGACCTTCAAGGTCCCTTCCAATTCAGTTATTCTGACGTAAGAGGTAATAACAACATTGGAGAAGCATTTTGGGTTGTCCCTAGTAAGAAAAGGGTGGTTCCTCTAAAGTTTTTGTAGAAAGGTAGAATCTCTTGACAATGGATGACATGATTCTCCTACAACTTCTCAGGTGGGATGGGATGATTCTTAGGGTCCTAATTCCATCATTCTGAACTTCAGAATATGTGTAATAAATAATGTTTCTATGCCTGTCAGGTATAGATCTCTAAGCATTCTTCAAAAAGATATCTCTGCAAAGATCCAACGTAGAATTAAAGAGAAATTTCCTGGTGGTGACACCAATCAGTGAAACAGCTTGCCTCCAGAAGTTGTGGATGCTCCAACAATGGAGGTTTTCGAGAAAAGACTGGACAGCCACCTGTTCTAAGGAATATAGGGTCTCCTGCTTGAGCAACTGGCTGGGCTAGAAGACCTGTTATTCTGAATTCTGAATTCTGAAGTCAGAAGGTCAAACAGAATGGCCAAAACTCTCCATCCCTAACGGTGGTGGAGAACATCACTGGCAGCTTAAGCAACTGGTGCCTGGTAAACAACTGCAGTGTTTCACTTAACAATCATGGCAAAAAATCCTAAAATCATGTGTGGCCTCACTTAACAACCACTTTGCTTAGCAATGGAAATTCTGGTCCCAGGATTTTGCAAGTCGTGGACATCCTGTAACTAATAATTATACTTTCTGCTCATAGTGTCAGGCTGATGATTTGTGTTGTGGGACAGATGCGAAGAAAGGCAGAACTCCCTAACTGCACATGGATCTCTCCTGCAAGCACAGTTAGATCAAGGCAGTACAAATCTGTGTTGAATTATGGCCTTCTTCACATCTTCACAGGCAACTTATCCCTTCCCCTCTTTTTCACTCATTCACTCAACCAGTTGGGAAAAATCTCTTCGGATAAATAGTAAATCCAGACCATTAAACTGGCATCTTTCTGCTCATGGACAAGCAAGGAATGTTTCTGGGCAAACCACGTGGGTTGAATATGAATGTGGACCAACGTGTCCATGCCTGAGGCCTCAAATTAAAATCCTCCATGTGTTAGCAACACTCCTAATGAGCTGAAAGCTAATTACTCTAAACAATGGAAAGAATAACAATAGAATTTTTTAGCCACAGGATTTGAAAAAGAAGGACTGATTCGTTTCATCTCAGTTTGACAAACCAAAGCTTGGTTGAGCCTTTATGAGGCTGAACCAATCGTCACCAGCTTTCTCCAGAAATAAAGCTGGAGGAGTCTACATGCTCATGGGTAGCATATTGTAGTTTTTAGCACGCAAAATGATAAAGGTTTATTAGGCCAATGAACGTCTTATGCATTTAAACCATAATTAGTATTGATACAGATTGTGATACATTGTACAATTAAGAAACCGAGAGAAATATAAATATATATTCTGTCTCTCTGATAGGCAGACATAGATCGGGAAGCCATAATTCTGGGTTTAATAAGAAATCAAACTTTTATAGCAATAGCAGTAGCACTTAGACTTATATACTGCTTCACAGTGCTTTACATCCCTCTCTAAGTGGTTTATAGAGTCAGCCTATTCCCCCCCCCAAACAATCTGGGTCCTCATTTCACCAGCCTCGGAAGGATGGAAGGCTGAGTTGAACCAGTCAGGATTGAACTGCTGGCAGTCGGCAGAGTTAGCCTGCAATATTATCTTGATTAAATGAATTAAAGTAGGTTATGTGAAAAGTTAGTATAAATTGTAACTAACTTAAATTAATTTGATCTTAATGGACGCTAAGCTGCTTTTGAAAGCAAGTCTCACTGAACTTAATAGAACTTACTTCTGTTCATTCTCTTCTTAAAAATCCCCAGCAATGAAGCATCACAACTTCCAGTGTTGGAGCATTCACCGCTTCTGGAGGCAGGTTGTTCCACTGGTTAATTGTTCTAACTGTCAGGAAATTTCTCCTTAGTTCTAGGTTGCTTCTCTCCTTGACTAATTTCCATCTGTTGCTTCTTGTCCTGCCTTCAGGTGCTTTGGAGAATAGCTTGACCCCCTATTCTTTGGGGCAGCCCCTGAGATATTGGAAGACTGCTATCATGTCCCCCCTCGTCCTTCTCTTCATTAAACTAGACATACTGAGTTTCCTCAATTGTTCATCATATGCTTTAGCCTCCAGACTCCTTATCCCAACTGGAATAATTTAAATTAGGCTTAATCTGTCACAGAAATCAAGAGATTTAAAATTGTTCAATCAACTAGATTGTTATTAGTCCATATGGGTATTCTCACTAGCTCAAGAATTTTTAGATTAAACTTTTGTTCATCCCTAATAATTCCAAATCCACCTTCTCTGAAAAAGAATGCCACACTGTATGATTTTTACTTTATTTTCTTCCTGTTTAATACTGTCTACAAGCTATTTAATAGATAAAATAGTAATAGTCCCAAATCATATCATGTAAACATTATGTATTGAAAGAATGCAGTGCATCAAGATTTATAATGGTATAAGGAAAAGGGGGGGGGGAGAATTAACTGTTTATGCTTCGTTTTGCCACCCGTAATTGGTTTTTTTTAAAATTCTCTGGATGTGTTTCTACAGTTTGCTGAGAGATGGCAGTGAAGCTTCTAAAGAAAAAAGGATATATATGCGCTCTCTCTCTCTCTTTCTCTCTCTCTCTCTTCCTTTCTCTTTCTCTTTCTCTCTTTCTTTCTCTTTCTCTCTCTCTCTCTCCTCTCTCTCTCTCTTTCTTTCTCTTTCTCTCTCTTTCTCTCTCTCTCTCCTCGCTCTCTCTTTCTCTTTCTCTTTCTCTTTCTCTTTCTCTCTCTCTCCCCTCTCTCTCTCTCTCTCTTTCTCTCTCTCTCTCTCTCTCTCTTTCTCTCTCTCTTCCTCTCTCTCTCTCTCTCTCTCTCTCTCTCTCTCTCTCTCTCTCATGAAAGATCTACCTTTGTATCATTTATGAGTATATCTGGAAATGCCAACATATGTTTATTTTTTGATACGTTTCTTCCCTTGATGTCAATCTGCTACTGAGATTACAAATCTGGTTGAAAGCTGAGATCCTTGTTTTGTCTAGAACAGAATTCCAAAAACGAGAAGCGAGCAAATCCAGAAAGGCTTCTGAAGCTGGCCTTGTCTCCAGGTGGAACAGCCCTTCACACAGGTCAAAACTGGGCAGGTTTTTTTTTTTATTAACCTCTGAGTCTTTTTCCCCCTTTACTTTTGGACAGAAAAGCGCAGGGAACTTTTTAACGTTTCCTTTCTTGAAAACATTGCCTCTTTTCCTCAAACTTCTCTTTTTTTTTTCATCCCCTCCCCTCTCCTCTCCCATTTGATTTTAATAGGCAGGCTTTCCAGGTGGAAGGATCACACACCCCCCATCTTGAAGCTTTTTGGCTGAGATGGATGGATATTCTCTCTCTCTCTCTCTCTCTCTCTCTCTCTCTCTCTCTCTCTCTCTCTCTCTCATCTATCTCTCTATCTATCTATCTATCTATCTATCTATCTATCTATCTATCTATCTATCTATCTATCTATCTATCTATCTATCTATCTATCTATCTGGTGACATTAGCAGATACAAAATTCCCCCTTTTTCTGTCTTGTTTTTCTTTCAGTTTACTTGTTACTTCTTTTATTTAACTGACAAAGCCGAGGGTTGAACCCGGGACCTTCTGCTCTGCAAATCAGGCATTGTCCATAGAAAAGTCCAACCCCTTGCAACGTTGCAGCTGTATTTTATGGCTGAGTGATGGATGGACAAAGTCTTGGTGGTCCAGGGCTTTCCTTAACAACTGCAGCATTGATGCAACCTGGGTAGATCATGTTCTGTTCATGAATAAGATCACAATTTCCTGACCTTATTTTTTCCCCCAAGAACTAACATTTTTTAGGAGCTAGCAATGGAAATTCCAGTCCCAATGTACGTTCAGTTACTCCTTGTCTTCTTCTTGTTGTTGTTAGTTGCAAAGTCATGTCCGACCCATTGCGACCCCATGGACAACATTCCTCCAGGACTTCCTGTCCTCTACCATCTTCTGGAGTCCATTGAAGCTCACACCTACTGCTTCAGGGACTCCATCCAGCCACCTCCTTCTCTGTCGTCCCCTTCTTCTATTGCCCTCAATCTTTCCCAGCATTAGGCTCCTCTCCAGTGAGTCCTTCTTTCTCATTAGGTGGCCAAAGTACTTGATTTTCAGCTTCAGGATCTGGCCTTCTAAGAAGCAGTCAGAGTTGATCTCCTCCAAAACTGACTGGTTTGATCACCTTGCAGTCCAGGGGACTCACAGGAGTCTTCTCCAGCACCATAGTTCAAAGGCCTCCATTCTTTGGCGCTCAGCCTTTCTTATGGTCCAACTTTTCAAAACCATGGCCTTGACTATATATACTTTTGTTGGCAGGGTGACGTCTCTGCTTTTTAGTATGCTGTCTAGATTTGCCATAGCTTTCCTCCCCAGGAGCAAGCATCTTTTAATTTCTTGGCTGCAATCCCCATCTGCGGTGATCTTGGTGCCCAGGAAGATAAAATCTATCACTACTCATTTAGTGATGGTCATGTGCTCAAAATTTGGATGCTTGGCAACTGACTCATATTCATGATGGCTGCAGTGTCTTGGGGCTACATGATCACCACCTGTGATCTTCTGACAATGGTGAAACCAGATTCATGTAACAACTGTGTTAGTAACTTAAAACTGCAGTGATTCACTTAAGAACAGTAGCAAGAAATGTCGTAAAATGGGGCAAAACTCACTTAACAACTAGCAACAAACATTTTGGGCTCAGTTGTGATCATAAGTCAAGGACTACCTGTAGATCACTGTTAATTAAAAATGAGGTCATTCCATACTTGCAGAACTAAGGCAAAACATTGTCTATCATTTATAAGCCTTAGAGGAGATGCAGAACTATGACAAGCCAGGATTGCTTTGGTTTCTTTGAGTATTTGTGTTCCCCAAATCTCCTGTTATTGCCGAGGAAATGTGGGCTTGTACTACAAGGAAATCAATGTGTCAAGGGACGAGGAACACTGGGCATTTTCTATTAGCAATAGTAACAGCACTTAGACTTATACACCTCTTCACAGTGCTTTACAGCCCTCTTTAAGCAGTTTACAGAGTCAGCATATTTGCTCCCAACAATCTGGATCCTCATTTTACCAACCTCGGAAGGATGAAAGGCTGAGTCAGTGGCAACAGCAATAGCAGTTAGACTTATATGCTGCTTCACAGTGCTTTACAGCCCTCCCTAAGCAGTTTACAGAGTCAGCATATGGCCCCTAACAATCTGGGTCCTCATTTTACCAACCTCGGAAGGATGGAAGGCTGAGACAACCTTGAGCTGGTCAGGATCAGAAGGAAGGAAGGAAGGAAGGAAGGAAGGAAGGAAGGAAGGAAGGAAGGAAGGAAGGAAGGAAGGAAGGAAGGAAGGGCAATAGCAATAGCACGTAGACTTATATACCGCTTCACAGTGCCTTACAGCCCTCTCTAAGTGGTTTACAGAGTCAGCATCTTGCAATCAACAATCTGGGTCCTGATTTTACTGACCTCGGAAGGATGGAAAGTTGAGTCGATCAGGATCAAACTGCTGGCAGTGGGCAGAATTAGCCTGCAATACTGCATTCTAACCCCTGCACCACCATAGCTCTCCCCCCCCCCCAGTCTTTTAAAAGAAAGATTCCTAGGAAAAAAGAACAACAGAACAGCTGTGAGGGACCTAGAAAATTAATAGACTTAATCAGCTCATTTTTCTACTGTTCCTCCTTGCCACAAGTAATGCATTTATCCTACAACTAAGTTTAATAAATGGAAGGGCAAAATTACCCCCTTTGGGAAATTTATTAGAGATAATTTTGACTATGGGCTTTCAGAGTTAATGTTCAGAGTGGAGGGAAAAAAAATTCTCTGAAACAGAAGAATTGGTGGGATGGATGGTATTGGAGCAATTAACTTTCAACATTCAAGGAAGGTTAGTCATTTTTTTAAAAACAACATGAAACATTAAAGAAATCTAAATTACAGTAATCGGCAATTAGAACATTCAAACCCCAAGTTTAATGCTTATGGCACCATGTTCTTTTATATTTTAAGCCTCTCTGAAGGCGGGGGCTGAAGAATAATTATGAAAAATGAAAAGATTCAGCCAAAGTTGCACAACGGCTACATTCACATAGAAATTGAACCAGATTTTGTGGTTGCCTTTGGACAATGTGTGGAAGGTGGCTAGTTTTAACTTTGATGACATATTCGGGGGGGTTTAGCATGCGAATCCAGCATGTTTCATTATTTCTGAGATTCGAGACAATCCACAAAATGTTTAAATGCAGTAGCCAAGTGCATTATGTGTGCATCTCATGTGATAAGGAAGGAAAACAGACAAAGCAGGCATTTAGAAATAGGCTACAAGTGTAAAGTGTAGCTGACCCAAAGATAATAATAATAATAATAATAATAATAATAATAATAAGTGTAAGCTAACCCAATAGATAATAATAATAAAGTTGGAAGGGACCTTGGAGGTCATTGAGTCCAACCCCCTGCTGAGGCAGGAAACCCTACACCATTTTGGACAAATGGCTGTTCAGTCTCTTCTTAAAAACTTCCAGTGTTGGAGCATTCACCGCTTCTGGAGGCAGGTTGTTCCACTGGTTAATTGTTCTAACTGTCAGGAAGTTTCTCCTTAGTTCTAGGTTGCTTCTCTCCTTGATTAGTTTCCATCCATTGCTTCTTGTCCTGCCTTCAGGTGCCTTGGAGAATAGCTTGACTCCTTCTTCTTTGGGGCAGCCCCTGAGATATTGGAACACGGCTATCATGTCCCCCCTGGTCCTTCTCTTCAGTAAACTAGACATACCCAATTCCAGCAACCTTATATGTTTTAGCCTCCAGACCTCTAATCATCTTTGTTGCTCTTCTCTGTACTCTTTCTAGAGTCTCAACATCTTTTTTACATCGTGGTGACCAAAACTGGATGCCGTATTCCAGAAGTTGTGGATGCCCAATCACTAGAAGCTATTAAGAAGAAACTGGACAGCCACTTCTCTGGAATGATATTATAGGATCTCCTGCTTGAGCACGGAGTTGGACTAGAAGACCTCCAAGGTCCCTTCCAGCTCTATTCTGATTGATCTGATTGAGAGTATTTGGGGCTTGAAGGCCTACCCAAGTTTTTCAAAACTTCATGAAATTTCCTCGGCGGCTGGAAAAAAAGGGCTAAAAAATATCCCAGTCGTCAAAAGATTGTCTGGTATTGCCTTAAAGCACATTCAAGACAATAATATTCCAACATCAGATCAAGAATTGGCCGCCTTTGTTGAAGATGTAATGCTTGCTGAAGATCATTTCTTCCAGGATGACCCATTGGGCTGGGGATGAAGCTAATGGGGCCTGGATGAGACAATCCATTAATTTTTTTTTTTATTACCAAAACTCTCCATTGGTGCCTTCAAAGGACTAGAGGAGACAATGGAAATGAATATTGCAAGATGCAAACTACCCCCCTTTTGTACTTGTGTGCAATGTTGCAACACAAGTTGAAAAAGGCTTAGCTTGTATTCTGCCCCCCCCCATGACACATATTTGTCATTTTGGCATCAACGTGGTTGGGAGCACATATTTATGTTTCTCTCCTCTCTTTCCCAGGTAGCAAATTCTGTGCATGCTAAATGAATCACTGGCACGTGGGCTTTGAAATTTATCATCTTGAAATAATCCTCAGGGCAGCTGGCTGTCTTAGAACAGTAAGTGAGCCAACCTGTAGCAAAATTTTAATTCTTCTCTCTTCACAAATCCTTGAATTGGTGAACACTATCCCTTAAGAATTCCGGGCTGGTTTATTAAGAGTCCCAATAGAACAGAATACTTATAGTTCAGGATTGCACTGTGGGGTCCTTGATGTTTATTCATTAGGTGGGTGCAGCGTTTTCCATTCCGGATTCATCTTGTAGATGTTCCATTATCCAACTAGGCAATATTATCAATGCTAGAATGAAATGGGGGTTTGCTCTCTATTATCAAGAGTTCAAATGACCAGCAAGAAGTGAATTTAAGATTTATAATCATTTAAGACAGAAAGGAAGAAAAGACAGGGAAAAGAGAGGAAGGTAGAAAGGAAGGAAGGGAAGGGAAGAGAAGAGGAAAAAAAGGAACGAGAGAAGAAAGGAAGAAAGAAAAGAGAAGGAAGGAAAAAGAGAAGGAAGGAAGAAAGGAAGGAAGGAAGGGAAAGAAGGAAGGAAGGAAGGAAGGAAGGAAGGAAAGAAGGAAGGAAGGAAGGAAGGAAGGAAGGAAGGAAGGAAGGAAGGAAGGAAGGAAGGAAATTTGATCAGCAGGCAGATGTCACCTGCTCCTCTCCATCTTTGTCCCCCTTTTCCTGCCTCCTCCCACATCTTCATTTAACGCCCACCCACCCACCCACACCAGCCATTTCACCACGCTCAATAGATGCTTCCCACCCTGATTGCTCATGATCAATAACTGAAGACAATGAATCCGGAATGGAAAACGCTGGGCCCACCTAATGAATAAACATCAGGCTGTTTGGAGGACCTAGCTTCCTCTCTCCATACACAAAATAACTCTCTCTCTCTCTCTCTCTCTCTCTCTCTCTCTCTCTCTCTCTGTGTGTGTGTGTGTGTGTGTGTGTGTTGGGAGGAACCGAAGCCAATTGTATAGCACCCCTTTAAAATTCAGCTACAGTTGGGATGCGTCTTTCCCAAGCAGACATCTCCTAAAGGATTGCCCAATGGCTGGGCAGTTTATTTATTTATTTCCTCTCCTTCGCCTTTCTCTCCCTCCCAAAGGGCCAACCTGTTCCTTTCACCCTTTCCCCTCTGCGCTTCCTCCCCCTCCCCTCCCCTCCTTGTCTCTTTCTCTCTCGCCCTTTTGTGAGGCGGCCCGTGACAAATGTTCGTAAAAGGAGGGTGCTGTGAGAATCTGGCGCCGGCCATTGAGAAGATGGCGGTGAATGGCCTCCTCCTTGTCCTCCGTTTTCTGAGGTTTTTCTTCTCTCTCTCTCTCTCTCTCTCTCTCTCTCTGTCTATTTTTTTTTCTTTTTTGTGTGCCTTCAAATTTTGTTTGTCTGGCGACTGAAAAAGCTGGAGCGAGAGGCGAAAGGGTGGGGAAGAGAGGCTGGAGTGAGACTACAGAATGCCTTTTATTCGCTTTTCTCCTCTTTCTTTCTCCCCCCCCCCCATCTCATTTGGATGTTGGTGGTAATTGGGGCGTGTTTGGGAAGAAAACCAGCAGCCCAACAATGGGGGACGTTTTAATACTAACATTTTTCTTTTCCGCTTTTTCCAAAGTAGGGGGTACTGACTTGTGAGGAGGAATGAGGCCAGGCCAAGTTAGAAAACATTGCTTCAGTTCCCTCCCAGGGCGCAAGCTCTTTTTCTCCCCAGGAAATGTCGAGAGCTGGAGGATGTTCGACATTATTTCTGACTCGGATTGGCGACTTCCCGCTCTGCGGGGAGAATCCCACTGAGCTACCACACTTCAGGGAGAACTGAGAAGATGAAGGGACAGGAGACTGAGATTTGTTGGGTATTCTCAGCATCCAGGGACCGGCTGTCAAGCATCAGGGAAATCAGGAGATCCAGGCGGTTCAAATGCGTATAGAGATTTATTTATTCTACAAGAATCTGAACTACTAATGGCCAAGGGAAATTAGCAGGAGATAAGAATAGAAGGAATTCAAAGGGAGCTGGACTTTGATCTTTTGTGGGCGCACAGGGACTCATGACTGATGATGCATTTGACCCCTCCATCGGGCTCAGCCTGGTCATCTACTTTCTAGATTGCCTGATATGAGTCCCCAGTAAATTGCTACCACATGTTGTCCCCATGTCTGCCCGCAATACAGGTAGTCCTCGACTTTTCGATCCCAACTGAGCTCGAGATTTCTATTGCTAAATGAGAAGTTGTTTGAGTGAGTTTTGCTCATGATGGATGGAAACTAATCAAGGAGAGAAGCAACCTAGAACTAAGGAGAAATTTCCTGACAGGGAGAACAATCAACCAGTGGAATGACTTCCCTCCAGAATTTGTGGGTGCTTTTTAAAGTTTTTAAGAAGTGATTGAACAATCACTTGTCTGAAATGGTACAAGGTTTCCTGCTTCAGCAGAGGGTTGGACTAGATGACCTCCAAGATCCCTTCCAACCCTTCTTATTCTGTTGCTACAAATATCATCACTGTTGTTATCTTGAAAGAAGAGGATTCCCATTTTCTAACCCTAAGATCAGATCAGCCTGTTTTTTAAAAAAAACATCTGCCCCAAAATGGCATATTTGTACATTTCTAATCTGATGCAGAATTATGAATCTGCTCTCTAATTTAGTATTTTAGTATTTTTAGACCTCCTGTTTTGCTGAGTTGCAAAGCTCAGAATCGGGTGAGTTCCATCATTCTTGTTTTGGAAAAACAAAACAAAATAAAAGAACAAAATAAAACAAAACGGATCATTTTGTGTGAGAGTTATTCATTGATCATATGATTCTGTAAGACTGCCCAACTCATTGCACCTGAAAGATGAGCTGAAACCAGCTTCCCTCCCCCCCCAATTCTTAATGGTTTTCTTCCTCCTCTCCTGAGTAACTCACTAGTTAGCCAATTGTTGTTGTTAGTTGCGCAGTCGTGTCTGACCCATCGCAATCCCATGGACAACATTCCACCAGGCCTTCCTGTCCTCTGCCATCTTCTGGAGTCCATTTAAGTTCACCCCTACTGCTTCAGTGACTCCATCCAGCCACCTCATTCTCTGTCGTCCCTTTCTTCTCTTGCCCTCAATCTTGCCCAGCATTAGGCTCTTCTCCAGTGAGTCCTTCCTTCTCATTAGGTGGCCAAAGTACTTGAGTTTCAACTTCAAGATCTGGCCTTCTAAAGAGCAGTCAGGGTTGATCTCCTCTAGGATTGACCGGTTGGATCGCCTTGCAGTCCAGGAGACTCGCAGGAGTCTTCTCCAGCACCAGAGTTCAAAGGCCTCCATTCTTTGGTGCTCAGCCTTTCTTATAGTCCAACTTTCATAGCCATATATCGCAACTGGGAAAACCCTGGCCAATCTATGAGGGCAATTCGGAAATAAATGGAGGTTTATTTCCGAATTGCCCTCGTACGACATCTACCGTCTATCATTCTATCAATCTCTTCTGCCTCTTGAAGCTTTCTTTCTATCTTCCCTTGCCATCTCCTGCTGACTACTCACAAGATGTTCTTCCCCCTTGCCCTATTTCTCTCCACGTGACTTCCAGCCAAAGTCCTGTCCGCTTCCAGCTGGAGGGAGCCCCTTACAATGGTCTTACAACCTCTCCCACTGTTGCTCAGGCTTCCAAGGGGGGGGGGGAGAGGAAAACAGCTACTGTTTAATCCAGTTTGACAGCTCTTTCATCATCTGCCTCCTTCACTCCTGCTTGGCCCCGGCTCATCCAAGGTCCCTTTGTGGCTATAATCAAAGCCTGGTGAGTGATGGTCTTCGGGCTGGGGGGGGGGGGAGGAAAAGGGAGGGAGGGAGAGAGAGAGCAAGGGATGTGTGAACATAAGGAGGACCTTCTCGTCCTTTGGGGCTGGGGGACAAGGACCTGCTCGTGGCCTTGTCAAATGCAAAGGGGCAGAGCTGGTCAATGGGGGGGGGGGAGAGCAGGGAGGCAGAAGAGATCTGATGTCTCTTTGTCTGGGGCTTTCCGATCCTTTCCGAGGCCACAGGTGTGCATGGTGGGTGGCAAGAGGCTGAAGGTGCAGGATCCAACCAGCAATTCCCCACTGGTGGCTGAAGAGGAGGGAGGGAACCGATCCTCCCTTCCTTTTAATGAAATGACAATGAATATTTATAGACTGTTGACAAGACACCGCCCTAGTCCTGTCACCCTAATAGGCAGAAATGTTTTTTGTTTTCAATTTGTGTCAGAATAGAGCTGGAAGGGACCTTGGAGATCTTCTAGTCTAACCCCCTGCTGAGGCAGGAAACCCTGACCTATACCATTCCAGACAAGTTTTGGCTGTCCAGTCTCTTCTTAAAAGCCTCCAGTGATGGAGCACCCAGAACTTCTGGAGGCAAGCCGTTCCACTGGTTAAATTGTTCTCATTCTCAGGAAGTTACTCCTAATTCCAGGTTGCTTCTCTCTTTGATTAGTTTCCTTGAGGATGACCTTTATTTTAGGATTCTGTTGATGCTGATAATGGCCTTATACTCTGTTGGATAGAAAAGGGGTGGTGTTAATCAAACAATAAATAAATAATGCCCCCTCCGCCTATTTTATTTTCTAAATGCGTTCCTCTACCCTGGAGAAGGTTGGAGTCAACCATACAGGTACTTCTCGACTTGCAGATGTTTGTTTCATGAGTGTTCTAAGTTACAGCTAAACAAGGAGAGAAGCAACCTAGAAACAAGAAGAAATTTCCTGACAGTTAGAACAATTAATCACTCCAGAAGTTGTGAGTGCTCCAACACTGGAAGTTTTTAAGAAGAGACTGGACAGCCATTTGTCTGAAATGGTATAGGGTTTCCTGCCTGAGCAGAGGGTTGGACTAGGTGACCTCCAAGATCCCTTCTATTATTCTGTTCTGCGATCTTTTAGGAAACAAAGCTGTGGTTTTATCTTTCAGGTCCTCTTCTGATAAACCTGGCTAACGGGGAAGAAAATCATGAGCTTGATACTTGCTTTTCCCGGTGGAGGATCTCTTTGCCTTGTCAAAACGTCTTGCAATTCAACATCTCAGCATCCCAAGAACACATGTTAGCTCACAGATCTGGGATTCCCTTATCTCCAAAGGGCACATCCGACAATTAGCTTATCTGTTGTGCAAGTGAGGAACAGGCTACTCTTATCTAGATGGCTTCCTTATGTTGGAAAAAAGGGAGAGTTCCGAAGATAAAAGAAGGCACTTTAGGAAAGGGAAAAAAAAGGAAACACTGTTCTTACTTTGAAATAAGAGGTGAATGAATAATACTGATCCATAATACCTTTTGCTATTAAAAAGATTTCAAGAAAAGAAGGATGCCCATCTGGAATGCAAAGGGAAAAGACAATTAGCGATTGGTCAGGGATTAGACTCCTACTTGTCAAAGTATCAACAGGTAGTCAACTTACAAAAATATGGCAACGGACTCATATTTATGACAATCACAATGTCCCGGGGTCATGTGATCCTTTTTTGCAATCTTCTGACAAGCAAAGTCCATGGGTAAGCTAGATTCACTTGACAACTGTGTTACTAACTTAACATTTGGCACTTAGCACTTAAATTTATATACTGCTTCACTGGGCTTTACAGCCCTCTCTAAGCAGTTTACAGAGTTAGCCTATTTGCCCCCAGCAATCTGGGTCCTCATTTTACCGACCTTGGAAGGATAGAAGGCTGAGTCAACCTTGAGTCCATCAGGAAAAGAAGGAAGGAAGGAAAGAAGGAAAGAAAAGAAAAGAGAAAAAGAGAAAAACTAGGGTGTTTTACCACTGTGTCCTTTGGCAATGAATCAGCTTTGCTTTGGGTTGTTTAACTTCTCAGGAAGTTAATGGAGAAGGGAGGTGCACCTATATGGGAATGTCTACAAGAATTATTATAGTACTTCCTCCAAAGACAAACAATGACAGTGTTTTTACAGGAACAAGTAGAAGGAAAAAAAAACTGACTTGGTAAATACCAAACAGACGGAGTTCCTGCAAGCTAAAGCCAAAATCCGAGAATCATATTTATCCTGCTGGAATCCAGCATCCACTTGGCATAACAGCGGCATGTGCCATGCTTAGTTCCTCTTTCCATGCGTTGACCTGCCAAGTAAACTTGTTTTCTGGAATATTCCAGTCAATCGAACTCATGAATAAGAATTCAGATGAATATCCCCCAGTAATGTTTACTTGGAAGTCGGTCTCCCCACCTCTGTTCCTTTCCGTTCATCAGAGAGCTCGTCAAGTCGATAGACGGTTGATGATTTTTGCAGTCGTCAGGAGATCGGAAGAAGGTCAGCTGAGAAATTGTGTGACGAATGTCTCGACTGTGATGCTGGTAGGATGTTATGTTTTCTACTTTGGGTTCCCTGTGATGAGCATGAAAGGTGAAATGTATCTCTGTGCGCAGGGCACAATTTGGTGAACATTGATGTTAACCAGTCGGGACACCAGGGAAAATGTTAGAAATATATATCATAAATCAAGTAAATCTCCACTGAATAAATGACTACAAATGGCATCTTGATTTCCATCAGTGCTGCTAAAAGTTGACATTTACCATGATCTCATTATTAAATCACTCTGGACATTTCCTGACCTGGTATAGCTCAAGGACCATTTGTGCCTCCAGTAATTAGCCTGTTTTTATTTCCCCGCTTTCCACATATATACTTGGATAGGCCAGCAATGCCCAGGGTTGCGCAGAAGCAAAAGTCTTTCTAACATTTTCTTGACTCCAGACCAACTTTAAAAAAGGGAATATCAATAATTGACTTATTACAACCGATCGGTGCCAGGATATTCAAGCAAAGGCAAAAAAAGAAGGAGAAGGAGATGGAGGAGAAAGAGGAGGAGGAGAAGGAGGAGGAAAAATTAAAATTAAAACATAATTTCAAAGGTTGCGACTCCAAAATCATGACCTCATTTAGGGCCTTTATGGAGTTGTTCGGCCACAAGAGAAACAGGGCTGGACTCCATAGTTAAAAGGACGGAATTAGGATTTTTCACTGCCCTAGAAACGGGGTAGCTTAAGAGGAAAATGGTTTTTCATGAATATTTTAAAAATGCTTTGCAATCTTGAATGGCTGTAGGCAGTTCACTGAACTTCCTTCCTTTCCATCACACATACATACGGAAACTCACTGCTTTTAATGTACACAGACACAGACACACACACACACACACACACACACACACATGTGCTACATACAACAGGCCTACCACAACTCGCCCTGGGACAAGAGTTACACTGATATCAAAGAAATAGGGGAACAAAATCATTAAAGAAAGGATGCCAAAGGAAGGACAAAATGAAAGGTGAGTGACGACAATCAAAATAATTTCAAAAATAATTTTAAATAATCACATTGAAATTGTTGAATTGCAAGTTATCCCGTGGCAAGTTGGCCTTGGCAAGTTGTCCTATTCTGCACACACACATACACACACACAAAGTCACTGCTTTTAGGACCCACATAGATATATATATACAGAAGCATACACATGTTAATGATGGGAACACTCCCTTGTTGTCAGATAAAATAAGATAAGATAACCTTTATTGTCATTTTTTTACTGTGGGCACAACGGCACACATTGAAAAATGAAATTTAGTTGCCCGCTCTCAAAGTGAAACACATACATGACACACACCTAAACATATTATATACAACATATGTATAGACCCTACATATACATAACAATAAATATTAAACACTGTCCGTCTTGAATATATAATGGAAGGAGGAAGCTTGAGAGTTCACAAGGTTAATGCTGTAGGGAACAAAACTATGGCTGAATCTGGATGTTCTCCTTCGGATACCACGAAGCTTCCCAGAAGGTAACAAGGAAAACAGATCATGAAGAGGATGTGTGGTGTCCCAGACAATCTTGCGGATCCTGCTCAAGCATCGCTTCTGTGCCGTGTCCTGGATGGAAGGGAGGGAACTACCAATGATCTTTTCTGCCATCCTCACCACTCTCGGCACCGCCTTCCTGTCTGAAGCAGGGATGCCTCCAAACCAGACTGTGATGCTGTATGACAGGATGCTCTCGATCGTCCCCCTGTAGAAAGTGGTCAGGACAGGGGAAGGAAGATGTGCTTTTCTCATGCGACGCAGAAAATGCAGTAATGTAAACTCATGTACAGTCACTGATAATAGTGCAAGATTTTACAAGATAAAAGAAAGTGTGTGTGTGGGGGGGAAAGAGACATAATGATTCCCCCCTCATCCTAGATTCATTTATACTTTGACTTCACATCTCTTTTCACATGTGGTAGCTTGGACCACGTTGTGGTTCCTTACAAGCAAACAGTCTCAGATCCTGCTGTCCAGAATCCAATTCTCCTGATCTGTCCAATATTTTATGGCTATTTCCGAGACGGAAAAAGGAAAGGGAAGATAAAACTTACCCAAAGTAAAAGCTAAAAAGCTAGATAGGCTGGTTTTTCTCTCCTGTTTTTTATATATTCACCATTTTCAACCGCAGACAAAGGTTTAGCTTTCTTAAGCCATGAGGTTATTATTTTTTTTTAAAAAAAATTGCCTGCATTGTCTTCAACAGCCTGGAACTGAGAACGTGTATCTGAGCCTTGATTCCATTTGGAAAATTGTGATCAGGTGACCACAGAGATGCTGCAATGGCCATAAGTGTGAAAAATGGTCGTAAGTCACGGTTTTCAGTGCTGTTGTAACTTTGAACAGTCACTAAACGAATTGAGAACTACCTGTAATTTTCCATAGTTTTCTGCTTAGGTTGCTTCTGGTGATGGGATTGAAAACACATTGGGCCAAGAAAGGAATGGCCCATAGCCTTCAACTGAGGGGGGGGACTTCACACAGCTGGCTCCCCCCTTCATCCCCTTCCATGTGGCTCAGCCCAACCCTTCACAGACCCCCCCCTGTTGCTAGTCATCACCTGTCCTAATTGAAAAACTCATAGAGTTCCACACTATGATCAGCGCTGGCAGGAAAGCAAAATCTGCAGGTGTGCAACGGTGTGTTTTTGTGTTACAACAATCTAGGCACACGGGTGCGCAGAGGGAGGAGCCCCTTCCGTGGTTCTTGTCCTAGGGCTGAGGGGGGCTGAAAGTCTTTTAACTGGCATAAGGTTACAGCTCAGCCATGCCAAAGATGCGAAGAATTTGTACCTGATCTCAAAAGGATGCATTCTTTCTTTCTTTCTTTTTAAATCATCTAATAAAAAAATTGTCAGCATTGGGGAAGGGATGGCCACAGGACCTTTCAATCGTGGCGCACCTGCTAATTCGGACAGAGCAGCAGGAGGGGCTGGTTGTGGAGGGCGAGGAGGGAAAGGGAAGGGGGGGAAGAAAGAAAGAAAGAGAAAAAGAAAGAAAGAAAGAAAGAAGGAAGGAAGGAAGGAAGGAAGGAAGGAAGGAGGGAAGGAAGGGAAAGAGGGAAGGAAGGAAGAAAGAGGAAGGAAAGAAAATGGAAGGAAGGAAGGAAGGAAAGAAAGAAAGAGGAAGGAAGGAAGGAAGGAAAGAAGGAAGGAAGGAAGGAAGGAAGGAAGGAAGGAAGGAAGGAAGGAAGGAAGGAAAGAAGGAGAGAGACCTGGGGGAAAGGGTATCCAACAAGCATCTTAGACTGGGGCCCAAGAGATATTTTAGAAAGACCCGAGAAAGATGGAGAGCCAGTTTGGTGTAGAGGTTAAGGCTCCAGGCTAGAGACTAGGTGACCAGGAGTTCTAGTTCTAGTTCTTAGGCACAAAACCAGCTGGGTGACCTTGGGTAGTCCCTCCCTCTCAGCCCTAGGAAGAAGAAGGTAAAGGCAAACCACTTCTGAAACCTTGCTAAGAAAACTGCAGGAACTTGGTTAGCATTACTGAGGACCAGTTTGGTACAGAGGGTTAAGGCTAGGGAGACTGTGAGTTCTAGTCCCGCCTGAGACATAAAGTCAGCTGGATGATTAGGAAGGAGACAATGATACACCACTTTGAAAAAATCTTGCTGAGAAGCCAAGAAAACTGCAGGAATTTGTTCAGGCAGTCGCCAGGAGTCAATCCTAACTGGGAAGGGAAGGGAAGGGAAGGGAAGGGAGAGGAGAGGAGAGGAAAAGGGAGAAGAGAAACTTTAAAGGTGGCTGTCCCCTTTACAAAACAGTCTAGTGCAGTAGTTCTCAACCTTTTTAATGCCGGTCGTAAGTCGAGGACTACCCAACTGGTCGTAAGTTGAGGACTACTCAACTGTTGTAGCACCGTTTGCAGAATGGGACTTTTGGCGGGCTCAGCAGGGCAGAGACAGCCTGGACAATTCCTATTGGCTTTTGAAAGCCAATACAATTAGACTCTATTCAAGAGAGTCTATTCCATTGGCTTTCAAAAGCCAATAGAATAAAAGGGAGTAGCACAGCTAAGGAAAAGGGGGAAAAATGGCAGACTGCTTTGTTTGGCGACCCCCGTGAAATGGTCATTCGACCCCAAATGGGGTCCCGACCCACAGGTTGAGAACCACTGGGCTAGTGGTTAAAATATTAAGGGTCAGGGTGCAGAATATGCAGGGGAGCATCAAAAAAGTCAATACGATAGCCACCCTCATTTTATTGACCTGTCATTCCCCTGGCAGATGTCCCTGGGATCCAGGATGCTTAGATGGGGGGGGGAGGAGAAATCTCCTCTAAGTTTGCTTTGTAGGGCAGGTTTTTGATCTGGTAGCTCAGGGATCCCCAGCCCCTGGTCCGTGACCAGTACTGGGCCATGGCATGCCAGCAATCGGTTTGCACAAGCAAGGAAAGCCCCATCCGTGGGATATAGGCACCACACAAAACCATGCACCCCTCCGGTCCATGGAAAAACCTCTCTCTATGTAACCGGTCCCTGGTGTCCAAAAGGTTGGGGGCCTCTGTGGTAACACATCTTTTCTCTCTTAAACTCCTGTACAAAACTGGTTCTGTCTCCCCTCCTGACTTCCATTAATTTCTCTTCCCCCCTAATTTATGCAGCTGCTAATGAAATTGGCCAAGTGCCATTTGGATGGAAATTTCTCTGGTGTCCTTCATTGTTATGTTAATTCCACCAAGACAAAAGTCTTAAAATATAAAAGTAAGCGCTCTCTCTTTGATATATAATTTCCTTGATTGATATGCAACTCTAGATGTGTGCTTTCCCCCCCCCGTCCCCTCGGATTCCTTTAAAAATAAAAATAAAAAAGATTTCTGGATAGAGGAAGAGAGAAACATTAGCCAACGTTCCAACCTTTGTGCCAATGTGAAATATTGGGGGGGGGGAGCAAGTTGCACCGATCAATTTTCAACACAACACACGCGTGGGCATGCGTTCCTAGGAAGAGGTGATTGTTTTCTCATAATCCAGACTAACTCAGCTGCTATTCTAGGTTAGCTGTGTAGAGTGACAAGTATGCAGGGACGCTTAATCCATGAAATCATTGTTGGGGATATATATATATATATATATATATATATATATATATATATATATATATATATATATATATATATATATATATATATTCAATAATGATGGTGAAAATGCGACTCCCGGGCATAATTATAAATGGAATGAATAAAGCGCGTTCACCAGGAGAGTTTAAAGTTAAAATACTTAATTAAAGTATTTTACTATATTAAAAGGTTGCCAAGAAAACTCCCCAACATCTTCAGGGCTGAGAGACCGTTTCTAACAAGGTGATTCAAACGGGCTTAGACGTCTATGGAACCCGTTTGAATCACCTTGTTAGAAACGGTCTCTCAGCCCTGAAGATGTTGGGGAGTTTTCCCAACGAAAGCTTGGCAACCTTTTAATATAGTAAAATACTTTAATTAAAGTATTTTAACTTTAAACTCTCCTGGTGAATATCGCATCATTATTATATATATATATATATATATATATATATATATATATATATATATATATATATATATATTCTTCAGGAGAAAGCAATACCTCTTGTCATTATCCATTAAACAGGAAAGGGGAGAAAATGCTTTGCAGATGTACTTTGTATAATTTATGTTTTTCATTTTCAATCCAAGAGCTTTCGTTCACTTGTCTATTTGGACACTTGTCAAGTGGGAAATGTGCAGCTGGACCTGAGGAACTCAACGTCCACAAATGAAACCTGGCCTTCTCCACCTCTTGATGGATCGCTAAGGGTATAGATCAGGGGTGGGGAACCGTGGCTCCTTTATAACTCATGGACTTCAACTCCCAGAATTCCTGAGCCAGCCATGCTGAGGGGAAAGAGAGAGGTTTCCAAGCTGAGCCATGTTGGTTCAGGAATTGTGGGAGTTGAAGTCCACGAGTCATAAAAGAGCCAAGGTTGCCTACTTCTGGTATAAAAGAGGCATTGCCCAAAAGAAATGGCTTCTTTGTCTTTTGGCTAGTTTCAAATGTCGCATTTGAAGCAGGGTTGAATTAAGCCCAACTGATGCCCTAATCGCTACCCAACCTTGGTGCCCCTTGGTCAGTGGTGAGATTCAGCCAGTTCATACCAGTTCAGCAGAACCGGTAGCTAATTTTTTGTTGCCCAGGCCCAGAAAGGACTTCTGGAAGCAGCATCCACACAGAGAACTGGTTGTTCACCTATCTGAATCCCTTCCCTTCCCTTCCCTTCCCTTCCCAGTTAGGATTGACTCCTTGGTGGAAACCAACTTCATGAGAAGAAACCAATCTGGTATCTGATTCCACCTTCAAACCAAATATTTAAACTTTTGTCGCTCAGTGTGCCAAAGAAAATGGTGTTTAAAAAACCAACAACAACAATACAGGTAGTCCTTGACTTACAGTCATTACTTTATGACTGTTCAAAGTTACAACGACACTGAAATAAGGGACTTATGCCTCTTTTTTTTTTTTTACACAACCATTGCAGCATCCCCGTGGTTACATGGTCAAAATTCAGGCATTTGGCAACTGACTCATATTTATGACGGTCGCAGTGTCCCGGGATCACGTGATCTCCTTTTCGGGACTTTTGACAAGCAAAGTCAATGGGGAAGCCGGATTCACTTCACAACCATGTTACTAACTTAACAACTGCAGTGATTCAGTTAACGATGGTGGCCAAGAGAGGTTGTAAAATGGGGCAAAACTCACTTAAGAAGCGTCTTGCTTAGCAATGGACATTTTGGGGTCAGTTGTGGTCATAAGTCACGATGGATAATGGATATGACCATTATGATCCGAGATAATGAATGCAACCTGTATCTATTTCAAACGAAAATATTTAGTGACGCATATTAAAAAGAAGTCAATGCGCTCCTTTCCTTGTCCTGGAAAGTTGCTGGGAGATTTTTTCCTGCATCTGCTCTTTCCACACCTCAACTTGAGTGCTGCTTGATGATGACTTCAGTAAGTTGACTCCACAGCACACCTGCCTAGGGCTGAGAAATAGTTTGCATTCCTGGCTGCTGGAGCCCACTTCCTGCCTTTCATTTTGCTGGAGAGAATGCTGTTCTGGCCTGGACTTTGCTTTCTTAGAGGGTGGGCCTTGGGCTCACCATTTCCTGGCCTGGAAGAACATCGGAATTCTAGTTTTTGAGGTTGGGTGGAGTCTGGTCTCTTGTTTACTCTTCTTTGCAACTTGTCCCTTTGGCATAATGATGGGATCATCTCACCAGCGAGCAAAAGTGGAGCAAGTCACCCAGAATTCTCTATTTCTCTTTCTCTCTCTCCTTTTCCTTCTCTCCCTCTCTCCCTCCCTCTCTCTTCCTCTCCCTTCCCCATTAATTCACCTCCTCTCCCTCTTCCCATGCCACTCTCAGTGTTTGTTATCCTGCTTCCAGCTTGGTGCAAAATCCAGCCCGTAATCCTTTCTTGATCTCCATCTTTCTAAAAGGCTTTTGACATTTTGGATTGACCTTTCACCCAGGCAAAACCTCGGCTTAGAAATTTGTCAGGCCTTGGTTGGTTCATACAATTTCAGAGCCTCCGTCTGAGTTTCTGTTTCAGGAAATCTCCGGTGCACCCTCTCTACTGCCAGTCTCTTCAGATATTATTCCCCTTTCCTGTCCCATAAGAAGCCCTTAAAAAACAGCATGCCTGTCAGGAAACCTCAAATCAGGGCCAATGTTTGTGAAAGATGTTTAAAAAAAGAAAGAAAAGAAAATACACGTCTGCCAATATAATCTGACTTTTCCAAATAAATAAAACCAGGTCTTTCCAACTTTGATCTGGGGTTCTAGCCATTAAAAAAAAAAAAAGTATTTACTTTTTCATCCCATCCAAATTTTGAACAGGCTGGCTGCCCTTAGCTGCTGAGCTTGCATTCCTTGGGGCTGATCATGGGGTGTCTCACCTCTTTGTTTTTATCCCAGCCTCCTTGGGTAACTCAAGCTTGTCTGAATGGCCTATCTTTTCATATTGAAATGGGTGAAATAAAGTGAATTAATAAAATGGAATAATAAGACAGATGTCCCGAATGGTGGGAAGGGATGATAAGGAAACCACAAGGGCTCTTAAAATAAAGCTGTCAACATCCAGTTTGAGAATCCAAATAAAACTCCAAGTTAATTCCGTTTCCAAAAAATCTTACTGTTTATTGAATACACTGCTTAGGTCAAAGCAAAACTAACTCTGAGGTTAAAACATATAAGGAACAGCTGCTGGAATTGGGTATGTCTAGTTTAAGAGAAGGACAAGGGGGGGACATGATAGCAGTATACCAGTATTTGAGGGGCTGCCACAAAGAAAAGAGAGTCAAACTATTCTCCAAAGCGCCTGAAGGTAAGACAAGAAGCAACAGGTGGAAACTGACCAAAGAGAGAAGCAACCTAGAACTAAGGAGAAACTTCCTGACAGTTAGAACAATTAACCAGTGGAACAACCTGCCTCCAGAAGTGGTGAATGCTCCAACACGGGAAGTTTTTAAGAAGAAACTGGACAGCCATTTATCCAAAATGGTATAGGGTTTCCTGCCTGAGCAGGGGGTTGGACTAGATGGTCTCCAAGGTCCCTTCCAACTTTATTATTATTGTTATTATTACTATTATTATTATTCCCACACCTATTCACAATTTTTTAGGCAGGTATCACACAGAGAACGAGCTGAAAGTCTTTTCCCCTCTCACTTCCAGTGTCATCATCCCATTGCAGAGATTATGAACAAGATGAAAAGAAAAACACATTAATAGCGTCTGTGCTGGACCATTCATTTCCTTGTGATGAAAGAAAGTCAAGGCAACAGATTTTTTAAAAAATCCGATTGATTTACTGTGATGCTAACCGAGCAGAGGGAAACGGGCAGGGACCCAGCCAGCCAAAGTTGAACCTAAAACAACACTCGAGCCAGCCAATCAGCTGCAAAAACTAGAGACCATTTCCTCTTTATTGGCTGCATTTAAAATCCAGGACTAATTTTTTTTTTAACTTTTTTCTTTCTTTCATCCAAGCAGGTGAAGGAATGGGGGCCATCCAGTGGCTAATCGCCATCAGTCATGCAGGATGGGTAACGCTCTTGAAAGAAACCTCTTTTGTTACACAGTAATAATAATAATAATAATAATAATAATAATAGTAATAATAAAGTTGGAAGGGACCTTGGGGGTCATCAAGTCCAACCCCTGCTCAGGCAGGAACCTTACACCATTTCAGACAAATGGCTGTCCAGTCTCTTCTTAAAAACTTCCAGTGTTGGAGCATTCACCGCTTCTGGAGGCAAGTTGATTAATCCACTGATTAATTGTTCTTACTGTCAGGAAATTTCTCCTTAATTCCAGATTGCTTCTCTCCTTGGTCAGTTTCCATCCATTGCTTCTTGTCCTGCCTTCAGGCGCCTTGGAGAATAGCTTGACTCCCTCTTCTTTGGGGCAGCCCCTGAGATATTGGAACACTGCTATCATGTCACCCCTGGTCCTTCTCTTCATTAAATTAGACAGACCCAATTCCAGCAACCGTTCCTCATATGTTTTAGCCTCCAGTCCCCTAATCATCTTTGTTGCTCTTCTCTGTACTCTTTCTAGCGTCTCAGCATCTTTTCTACATCGTGGTGACCAAAACCGGATGCAATATTCCAAGTGTGGTCTTACTAAGGCATTGTAAAGTGGTATTAATACTTCACATGATCTTGATTCTATCCCTCTGTTAAAATGGAAACCGGGTTGCACTTAGCGTTAAAGGAAGCTAAATAATTTTAAATAAATCTTTACTTTTCTTCATTTTTTTTAATTTGGGTTGGTATTTGTTCCCCAGTGAGATGGCTTTTTTTTGGTTGCTGTTGGTTTGCTTTCTTTGCCAGGCAACAAAAACTCTAGATGTCATGAGGCAGGGGAAATGGATTTTAAAAAGGGACCATGGAGGAAAGAAAATAGTCACTGGATGCTGATTTAATCCAGACTGGTCCGTTTTTAGCAGATTGTAATATATTCTGCACATTTTAGAGAAAGAGCAAATCATCATTAAAATTTCCGGTTCATCTGGGGTTTTTTTTTTTTTTTTTTGAGGGAAGGGAATTTTTAATAGGACTGCTGAATTCATGAACCACCCCAAACACGAAACTGGCTTAATAGAACCCAGTTGCGCTGTTCAAATATTGTGCAATCTTTCCAATTAATAATACCGTTTTATCAGACGGTCTTATTCATACCACTTGCTAAAACAAACTCTGCGTTCCTGCAACAACAAACACACAGCTGCAGTTTAGCCTCGAGTGGGAATCTTAGTCAGAGTTTGATGTCTCAGCAGGATGATCCATTATTAGAGGAAGCCACTACTCATAATAAGCGGTGACATCAGTGTCATTCCTGGTTTGAAAAAAGTTGAAAAGTTGAAAGGGAGAATCTGGGATGCATCCACCTCATTCCAAAGGCATTTGGAGAGGAAGACCTGCTCAGACACAATCCTTGGAGAGAAATTGCTATCTTTTTAGTATTCTAGTCAATCAAACAATTCCATATAGACTTTTGGATTGTGTGCTGGGTCAAATGAAGGAGCTTTGAAAGATCTTAGCTGCTAATGCAGAGGTGAGTTTGAAAGGGATGATCCTCGTCAAATCCCCTTGATTGGTAGTACAATATTATTTCATAGGCTTCATGTGCTCCAGTGAAGAACATCTTTTTCTGAAACAACACAGAAATTGTATGTAATCCAAAGATTTCAGGACTCATTTTGAGGAAGGAAAGGGGAAAGGAAGGAAAGAAGGAAGGAAGGAAGGAAGGAAGGAAGGAAGGAAGGAAGGAAGGAAGGAAGGAAGGAAGGATGGATGGATCTGCAGAACACAATACAAAGTGAGTCTGAACCCAGGCTAGGTTAACCTGCAAGCATCTAGATAATCTTTTGATGGGTGAAACGAGATTAAGATTCAGATTATGGAAATCTTAACCATCTAGTGGTGATCTCAGCTTTGGCAGCCCAGTTTAGTAGTCCTAAGCTAGCATAGTTTATGAACCAAACTCTCAGCTTAAAACCCTGGTTAGTGAAGGTTGAGAGATAAAGCCCAGTGGTTTTTCAGAATTAGCAACTTTAAGATGTGTGGACTTAACTCCAACAATACTGGTTGGGGAATTCTGGAAGATGAGGTCCACCCATCTTAAAGTTTGAAAAATATACATTTAGCTGAAAGGACTCGACTGAATGTATCTCTGAGTTCTTTCAAGGAAAGGAAGAATTGAAATAACACTAAACACTTGCATCTAACAATAGTTTTGTGTAAAGGGAAAAAAACCCAATTTTTACATCATTCCATTTGTCCACCAATTGAAAAAATGCTCTTTCTGTCCCTTAAACGCTAGACAATTTCTACGCCTAGTTATTTTGCAATTCACTACACGGGGGGAAGAGAGCCAATAATTCTTTTTCACCAACAGAGGTTTCCTGGCTCTTTCAACCACAAAACAGCTGTTTTTCATTTCAGGTGGATGTTTTATATATATATATTTAAAAAAAAAAACCAATGGCTTTCAGGCATTCATTTTATTTCAGGCATTGATATGGCTGCCCAAACTCAGACAATGTGACTCTGAGTGGCGTACCAATAAAATAACATAAAATAAAAATTCAAAACGATCAACTCACCACTACAAAATAAACCAGCAGCTACCAGTCAAACCCGACAAAGACAATAAAATGGTGATCGGAACTAACATTTATATTATAACTTAGTTAGTTGGGAATTCTCTCTAGCCTGATCGGGACACCTGGGAAGAGAGCCAGGTCTCAGCTGCCTTTCTAGAAGTCTATGGGGTGGGGGCTAATTGTATGTTGGGGGGGAGGGCATTGCAAAGGGCAAGATCACTACCTTAGAAAGATGTGAACTTGTGGCCATAAACCTAGGATAGATAAACCTTGATTAAGTACAATGTGTCACGCCAGGCTTTTGGGGCCAGCTTCCTCCTTTCCTTCCCCATTGCTACCCATAATAGTTTGACAAAGGCTCTCTTTGACTTAAACTTCTACTTGATAGGGACCCCACCACGGATTCTCTGCATGCGCACGTGGGAATAACAGAGAACAACGTTCTTTTGCTTTTGTACGGAGAAGTAGTCCTTGACTCACGACTGCAACTGAGCCCCAAATTTCTGTGGCTAAGGGGAGACATTTTCTAAGGGAGTTTTGCCCCATTTTACAACTTTGCTTGCCACGGTTGTTAGCCAATGGCTGCAGTTGCTTAGTAACCTGGTTGTTAAAGGAATCTGGCTCCCCCCCCGTTGACTTTGCGTGTCGGAAGTTCGCAAAAGGGGATCACGTGACCCTGGGACATTGAAACTGGTTCATAAATATGAACCAGTTGTCAAGTGGCCAAATTTTGATCAGGTGACCGCGGGGAGGCTGCAACAATCATAAGAGTAAAAAATGGTCCTAAGTCACTTTTTCCAGTGCCACTGTAACTTTGAACGGTCACTAAACAAATTGTGGTAAGCCAAGGACTACTCCTAGTCTACAGCCCTACTACTCGCTAGAGGCCTCCTATCCCAAGTACTCTCTAGGCCATATCTTCAGCAGCTTGAGGAGGTCCTAACTTCTCCACCAACATGTAGCTTCAAGCTGAAGTACAGGCAAGGAATGAGTGTGTGTGTGTGTGTGTGAGAGAGAGAGAGAGAGAGAGAAAGAGACAGAGAGAAAGAGAAAGAGAGAGAAAGAGAGACAGAGACAGAGAAAGAGAAAGAGAAAGAGAGAAAGAGAGAGAGAAAGAGAAAGAGAGACAGAGAAAGAGAGAGAGAGAAAGAGAGAAAGAGAAAGAGAGAAAGAGAGAGAAAGAGAAAGAGAGAAAGACAGAGAAAGAGAGAGAGAGAGAGAAAGAGAGAGAGCAAGAGAGAGCAAGAGAAAGAGAGAGAAAGAAAGAGAAGAAAGAGAGAAAGATAAAGAGAAAGAGAGAGAAAGAGAAAGAGACAGGGACAGAGAAAGAGAGAGAGAGAAAGAGAGGGAGAGAGAGAGCTAACTGCACATTTCATTTGCCTGCGGGGTGTCCCTGGATGCGATTATGCAATATAATTGATAGATTTGGGGGCAGATTATGCCATATGATTGATAGGTTTGGGGGCAGATGGCGTGTGCCAGAGTTTCACCAAGGCCGCTGAGCTGTCCAACACGTTGATGGCTGAAGCGTGTCCAGCTCATGAAGGATGACCCCTCCTGTGGCTCAGCCTCCTCCCCTCTCACCCCCTGCCCGGGCTGCCTTCACGCTGGGGTGGGCAGGTGATGGAGCGTGTCTACTGGAGGAAGGACGTCATGGCCTCTGGCTGCAGAGTTTACAGCTGGGTCATCTTTCTTCCAGACCCAGCATCCTTTCCACTCCCCGGGCCAGATCCGCCACTGACATCAATCAGTGCTACACACTCCAGTTGAGGCAAGTGGAACGGGACCCTCAGGAGCAACATTCCGGCCCAGATGTGATTCAGCTGCGTTCAGTGGATCCAGAGGGGACGCTGAGATGTCAGCTGGGTTGAGGGAAACAGCCTGGAATGCAGGCCAGGTCTAGTCCTCTTTGGAGATTTAGCTGGGCTGTCACAACACGAGAAAGAAGGAAAAAGTGAGGGCAAACGGGGAAGAGGATCCGTTCACACAACTCACTAACCAGATCAGGGAAAAACCCAGCCAGCTGCATTGGCACAAATCAGAGTGAACCTTGGTTTTCTCTGGACAGATAGTCCTCGACTTGCAATACTTGAGCCCCCAATTTCTATTGCTAAGTCAATTTTGCTCCATTTTACAACCTTTTCTTTGCCACTCTTGTTAAGTGAACCTCTGCGGTTGTCCTGTGATCAAAAGTCAGATACTTGACGATTGCCATGTATTTAGGATGGTTGCAGCATCTTGCTGTTTGTGTGTGTGTGTTTGTGACGTGATCTCCTTTTGTGACCTTCTGACAAGCAAAGTCAACCATGTTACTAATTTAACAACTGCAGTGGGTTCACTTAGCAACGATGGCCAGCAAGGTTGCAAGATGGGGCGAAACCCACTTAACAACTGCTCAGCCACAGTAAATCTTGGGCTCAGCTGTGATCGTAAGTCGAGGACCACCTGTGCTGTTTTGCCCACCCCTTTTTGAAATTCCCCCCCCATGCGCCCTATAAATCTTTAGATCCTTTCGTGCTAATTCGTCCTTTAATTACATGGGTTTTATTTCCCTGACAATTGTGCTTTAGATTTGTGTTTCAAAAAGCTGCTGAGAGGCCATCTACATGCACATTTAGGAAATGAAAAGAATAAAGCACATCTGTGAATGGTTTTTTTTTTTTTCTCATTATGATATCTTCATTTTGTTCTGTTGGACAACATAGGAGCACCAGTTAATTAAGCTCTGCCGGCAGGGTGCATATCTTGTAAACTGAAGCTGCTCCAATCCTGGTTTGACGTCTGATAATTTTCCAGCCACTAATCCGGAGCCAACACTTGTTGCCAGCCTTAGTTTACAGTCCTATAAACTAGGAACTTTCTTGTTTTAAAAGCAAAGTTAATTGTCCCCAAAGGCTTAATTATGTATCCATTACCAACACTCTGTGGTTGAAATAGAAAACACGCTGGCCTTCATCTGTGCAAGTTGGTACATTGAGTAAAATAAAGAGAGGACTGTCTGCTTTTTAATAGAATTGCGAAATGGGTTTACGCAGGCCTGAATCTGGAGAACAATGTAGCAGGAGAGGATCCAGTGAAACAATTAAGAAAGAGCAATGAAAGAAGAAGAAGAAAACCCCCAGCAAAAGTGAGATTCTTAAATCTGGACAAATTGCGGTTCTATAAGTAGTAGTCACTTCTCAACATCTCTCCTGGGATGTTCTGAATGGGATAAGAGTGACTCCAGATGTTCTAAAGATTTCTTCAAAACATAATGGGAGTTTTTCTTTCTTTTGTGCAATACATCCCCACCTGTGGCCCTCATGCTTCCTATAGGTGCATTAAAGTAAAGGAGACAGGCTTTCAAAACCAGCTAGGATAGATGAATGCCACATTTGGAATCCTGCATCCAGTTTTGGTCACCATGATGTAAAAAAAAGATGTCGAGACTCTAGAAAGAGTGCAGAGAAGAGCAACAAAGATGATTAGGGAACTGGAGGCTAAAACATATAAGGAACAGTTGCTGGAATTGGGCATGTCTAGTTTAATGAAGAGAAGGATGAGGGGGGACATGATAGCAGTGTTCCAATATCTCAGGGGCTGCCCCAAAGAAGAGGGAGTCAAGCTATTCTCCAAAGCGCCTGAAGGCAGGACAAGAAGCAACGGATGGAAACTAATCAAGGAGAGAAGCAACCTAGAACTGAGAAACTTCCTGATGGTGAGAACAATTAACCAGTGGAACAACCTGCCTCCAGAAGCAGTGAATGCTCCAATACTGGAAGTCTGTAAGAAGAGACTGGACAGCCATTTGTCTGAAATGGTATAGGGTTATTATTATTACTATTATTATTATTGATCATCGCACAGTCAGCCAGATGTTCAGACTGGATTTGGCATTTTGTCTACCTATCGAGTCCTTACCCAGGACCTGGGATAGGCAGATGTGGATGTTTGATGGTATTACATATTATTTATATATACTGCAGGGCAGGGTGAGCTCCCGTCACACGCTCCAGCTGCTGCTGATCCAGCAGTTCGAAAGTAGGTGACCCAAGTAGATTAATGGGTACCATTTTGATGGGCAACTTCACAGGAATATGAAAGGAGACCCAACTAGGCATCCTTAGGTCAACGGTGATATCACTGGCAAATCCTTTCTTCGTGGAAGCAGTTGAAGTGCTTCAGTGCCACAACATCTTGACCACCCCAAATTTGACCATCCACATCCCCAAAGTTGAAGTGGATGGTGCTAAAACTTCCTTCCAGCTCTTTGACTCGGAAGAGTCTAAGTCAGGGGTAGGCAACCTTGGCTCTTTTATGACTCGTGGACTTCAACTCCCAGAATTTCTGAGCCAGCTATGCTGAGGGGAGGGAAAGGGAGAGGTTTCCAAGCTGAGCCATGCTGGCTCAGGAATTCTGGGAGTTGAAGTCCATGAGTCATAAAAGAGCCAAGGTTGCCTACCCCCTGTCTAAGGTCTGTCTCCTGGCACAGACATTTCCTCCTGATCCTGTTCTTCCTTTCATCAAGTCATCTCTCAATTTTAATGGAAACATACGGCAATCAGGCTTGAAGGCTTGTGCCAAACCTTAGTTATGATTTCATTGGCCCTTTGCATTATGCTGCACCAGAACCCAGCCCCCCCACCCCTCACCCCACCTCCCATAAATTCCACATGTCTGGAGACCATCAGATTTCCAAGCTAAAAATAAAAGTTTTACTCTGGCTCTGTTTCAACCAAAAATAATAAAAAATACCTCTTCTTTTGCACACTTAATATCATTTCATATAAAGATGATGAAGCATGGAAAGCTGTTTTTTTATTGTTTTGCAACAAGTAGCTAACTCAGTCTTCTTTTCCCAAGATATGAAATATCTGACATACAATCAGCAGCTAATTTCAGGCTGCCCCTAAAATGCCAATTATATCTACCTACTCTAAAGACTGCTAAAACTGACCTTGCTTCACTCGGCATAGTGTAAGAGGATTTAAAAAGCAAGGACGTTAGTGCACTATGGTATAGGTAGTCCTAGACTTACAACCATTCATTTAGTGACCATTTGAAGTTACAATGGCACTGAAAAAAACCAGACTTATGACCAATATTCACACTTATGACCATTGTAGTATCCTTATGGCCATGCAATCAAAATTCAGGTGCTTGGCAACTGGCATGTTGCATTACCATTTGTAAGCTTCCTAGTTGGCTTCTGACAATTCAATAATCTGATTACTGAATTAGTCTATTTTTGCACACTTCAGTGAATAACTCAGCTGCATCTTGTGAGCTAACAGCTTCCTTCCAGTTTTTTATTGCTGTTTTTGACAGCTGAGACTGTCAAAATTTTCTTTTTAAAACTCAAAAGAAAAGAAAAGAACTGCATTTGTTCTCCTAAGCAATGAGAAGACAGTCTCCATAGGACTTCTCCTTCTTCTCCTCCTCCTCCTCCTCCATTGATATTGGATTAGGGCGGTGATGGGATTCAGCCGGTTCGCATCACTTCGGCAGAACCAGTAGCTAATTTTTGGTTGCCCAGGCCCAGAATGGACTTCCGGAAGTGGCATCCACCCAGAGAACCGATTGTTCGCCTATTTGAATCCCACCACTGGATTAGGGTTGAAACTACCAAACATGAGCTGGAAAACATCCAGCTTTGTTGCAGCCCAGATCCGATACTCCTAGGGAACACAGCCTACGTTTTTAAGCCTCGCAGATACAAAAATCCATCTCTACGGCCAATCTATCACTACTACTTTCTTGGAAAAACAAGATCACGAATACAATCCCTTCATTGTACATAGAATAGATCTTGATTAGCACTAGAAGCTTTCTTCATCTTTGTTAACAGGACTTTGTTTTCTGTTGAGCCAAGGGCAATAGGCTTCATCGCTCATTCATTTTTGTTCTCCGACAACTCCTAACCCCTCCACACGTATCTGCTTGGGCTGTTGAGTCAATGTACCCAATAACAGGACTTGCCCTTCTCATATTTATGACGGGAAGAATGATCTCACTGAAAGGATAGCTTTTCATCTGATCAAAGGGTCAACTGGTGGTGGAATCCTTCTGGAAGGCATGTCATTTTCTGGAAGAATTGAACTTGGGAACGTGGTTTCCATTGGTGTAGGAGCCTTGGAAATCATTCGCCGTTTGAAGGGGGAAAGAAATTAGGTCACGGAAGAACAGCAAAAGAGGAACCGCGATGGTAAGGAAGGGTATACAAAATCCTTCCATTTATCTTGGACTTCTGAATAGATTATGAGTGTTGGTTCCGCTCTGTACATTCTGTGTTCCCGGTAGTCCGAAGCGTTTATTCCACACTGCGTGGGTTCCTGCAAGGGAAAAAAAAACTGCCCAGTGTTTATTTTGAAAACAAAAATCTCTGCTCCTTGGAGTTTCTGGATAATGTGATTTGTCCAGGATGAAGGAATAAATAGTTTATTTTAATCCCTTGTATACAGACGTGTTGTATAAACAGAGCACGGGTTTTTTTCTCACAAAGGGTTTGTGGTTTATGATCCGTTTAGGAGGATGGAATTTGCCAGCTGTGGTCAGGGAAGCAAAGGGAAGATGGAAAATTTCACACCTTATGGGACAATGTCAAGCTAATCCTGGATGTGTCTCAACCAGATCTCCTTCCTTTCTCCGATTTGCGGCTGCAATGAAGATCTCAAGCTTAGATGCTACAAGAACAGCATAGCCTTCTCTATTTCACTGCCAAAAGGAAAATGGGGGAAAAAATGGGTGTGTGTGTGTGTGTCATTTCCAATGGTGGGATTCAGCCGGTTCCCACCACTTCGGCAGAACCGGTAGCTAATTTTTTGTTGCCCAGGCCCAGAATGGACTTCCGGAAGTGGCATCCACGCAAAGAATCGGTTGTTCACCTACTTAAATCCCACCACTGGTCATTTCTATATATTTTCTGTCTCCTGAATTCCTAGCAAATACTTGCTCTGCACGAAGTCCTCTGAAAAAGCCGTCTTAGCTTCCTCAGTGCTGTTTTATGTCTCAGGGGAAGAAGGTAACGGTAGTCCTTGACTTACAACCATAATTAGAATAGAATAGAGCTGGAAGGGACCTTGGAGGTCTTCTAGTTCAATCTTCTGCTCAAGCAGAATAAGAAGATCAGCACGTCAACCAGATCTTCTTAGCAAGCCACTTGGGCACAATCCGGATCATATTCCATTGAAAGAACAAGTTGGTTGTGTCAGAAGAATAATTTGGGTTCCAACTCCAGCCAAAGTTGCGCAAGAATAAATAAAAATGAAATCCAGTCAGTTGTGAGAAAAGGAGAATTATTTATTCCCAAAAGCAAAGAGATTTGCCTAAGGGGGCAGCTACAGAGAAAACGGGATACAGAGAGATTGTTTTATAGGGTGGTGTGTTGGACAGGGATGTGTTGGTTGTGTGTATGTGTTGGCCCCGGAGGAGGGGTTGATTAAATCAAGCAATGTGATTAAGTCTCTTCATTTGAACGGTGCGCACTATAATCATGTTTACATTCTGTTGAATCTTAGGTGTCTGTGTGTGTTTACAATTTGAAATAAGTATCTAATTTTTGTGTTTGCAATGAGCTTAAAAGGTTTTGGAGGATCTTAATCAGTAACTCTTTTTGGAGACCTGAGTTAGGTAACATATGATTCCCTACGCAATATTTCTAACACAGTTATATAAATTTATAAATTCTTCCCACAGTGGCTTTTGAAAGGGCTGCTAAAAGGAAAGAGCGCGGGCACCAAGCCATAATTCTCATTCTTTTATTGCAAATTTGTCATGTTTGGCTATTCCTTCATTACTCCAAGCAGATGGCAGGGAACTTTATGGACAGCCAACCCCTTGGCAGTGACGTCTTTCAGCGCAGCAGTCATGGTTAACTCAGAATATTTCCAAATATTTCCAAAACTTTACAACTTTATTTAACCTTAAATGCCACTCCAGTCATGCCTGACTCTGACAGCTGATGGATCTTAACAACTGGTAATAAAAGTAAAAATACAAGCGAGCAGCATAAATGGAACCACTTAATAAAATTGTAGCAACTGTAGCATCATCTGCACTGGGAAAGTCCAACTGAGTCATCTAAGTCAGTGGTTCTCAACCTTTTTCATGCCACAACCCCCAACCGGTCGTAAGTCGAGGACTACTCAACCGGTCGTAAGTCGAGGACTACTCAACTGGTGCAGCACCGTTTGCAGAATGGGACTTTTGGCGGGCTCAGCAGGGCAGAGACAGCCTGGACAATTCCTATTGGCTTTTGAAAGCCAATAGAATTAGACTCTATTCAAGAGAGTCTATTCTATTGGCTTTCAAAAGCCAATAGAATAAAAGGGAGTAGCACAGCTAAGGAAAAGGGGGGGAAAATGGCGGACTGCGTTGTTTGGCGACCCCTGTGAAATGGTCGTTCGACCCCAAATGGGGTCCTGACCCACAGGTTGAGAACCACTGATCTAAATAGTGATATTAAGATGACAGTACTGGAAAAGAAACCGTGGAGAGAGTCTTGTGGATCTCAGAGACTAGTTATTGCTAGTCGTTTAAAGCAGAGGGAAAGAAGACTACTTGGACTCATCATGAGGAACTATTATGGTCATCAGAAGACAGACCTGAAAGAAAAGAGACAATGCCATCTATTTTAGTCCACTTGCTTATGGCCGATTATGTTATTCACCTCCCTAAGATAACTGCCTTATAGGAGATGACTCAACTCTCAACCTAAAACTAAGGAGAAACTTCCTGACAGTGAGAATAATTAACCAGTGGAACGGCTTGCCTCCAGAAGTTGTGGGTGAGCCATCACTGGAGGATTTCAAGAGGAGACTGGACAACCACTTGTCTGAAATGGTGTAGACTTTCCTGCTCGTGTAGAAGGTTGGACTGAACGTTGGCATCCTTTCCAACTCTATTATCCTGTTCTCTTTCTATGGTCACATGTATCCATCCCATCAAGCCCCAAGAAAGTCCAGAATGGCAGGGGATTTCTTGGCACAGGCAGGAAGTTGGACTAGAAGACCTCCAAGGTCCCTTTCAGCCCTATCGTTCTAGGTTCTAGGTTCTCCACACTCTTGAAGGCCATTCTTTATATTTGGCACTCAGTCAATTTATGTTAAAGTCATTCGTTGGGATGGAAAGTGTTGGGCAGAAATTTGAGAATAGGATCTACACCCCCGCGATAAGCTTTGTTGAATTAGCCAGTTTGAGGTTGTGTTTAGTGACTCTTTTCATGGATTGGAAGGTTGGGTGTTATGTGTTTGCCTAGTCCAGAAGGCGTGAAGTCTTCTTCTGAAGGTCTTTCGGTCTTATGCCATTCTGATTCTTATTGAAGGTTTTGTCATCATATTGCCTGTCTGATGCAAGGTATGCCTGCAGTTGTGATGGTCATTGTGATTTTTTTTTTGACGCTCACACAAAAGGCTTCTGTATCCTAGAACAGAGGCCTCTAACCTTTCCGGGCTCATGGCCCGGAGGGAAGGAGAGCAGTTTCCAAACTGGTGCATGCACACTCACGCAAATAGGGCCACACGCACTGGCATGGCACTAAAAAACCCATTCACGCATGCAGCATGCACTGGTGCCGTGTGCATGTGTGAACAGCTGCATACCCCCTGTGGTGGCTAGCAACCCCATTCACAAATGGGCCGCGTACACCCACCTGGAGTTAGCAGCCTCACTTCCACCCGCACACATGCACAAATGAGGCCCCAGGCGCTAGCGCGAGTGGGGGGAATGTGTGCCATGCGTGCGTGCATCGGCCAGCCATTTACGTGGCCCACTGGCCAAGGGCCAGTGGCCCGGGACTGGGCCACGGCTCATAGGTTGGGGACTCCTGTCCTAGAAATTGAGTCCAAAAAGCTATGACCAACTGAGTTGTGGTATTCAATATAACAGAAGGGTAAACTGTTGAAAAAAAAAATAACAAGGAAAGAATCATACTGTATTCATTGTGTTTAATGAATGCCCACTACATGTTTAGTTTTGGATGGTCTCTGCTCATTCTGGGAGCTGACGTCCATCTCACTCTGCCTCCCCATTCAGAGCCCGTTATGTCTCCCAGCTCAGAAAAAAAAGTGGTACTTCTTTAGCTCAGTGTTTCTACACTTCGGCAACTTTAAGATCTCTGGACTTGGTGAATGCTGGGAGGTGAAGTCTACACCTCTAAAAGTCGCCAAGGTTGAAAGACACTGAGATCACAAAGGGAAGCTCAATAACTAGCAAGCTAAGCACACAGCAATTCTGTGATTGACACTTTTGCTTTTCATGAACCAAAGAAGGGAGTCAACCTTTCCCTCCAGAAACTGTTGGAGATCTCAGTGTCCAGAAAACATGATGGGATGTATTGTGGGTGGATTTTCCCTGTCCTTCACACCCCAGGAGAGACAATCAACAGACATGCTTTATATAGCATCGAGAGCTGAGCTGCTGGTGCCCTAGCAAATCTGTTCAAGGTGCCCTCAAGCTCTTGTTTGTGCTGATGGGTAGTGGGTGTGAGTGTGTGTGAGGGCTGTCACCAACTAAGGCTTGCCAGAGAGTCTTTTTACTAGCACACCATGTTCTACCCACTGCAACCTGGTGCCAAACATATCCATTTGGAATTAAAGAGCATTGAGGCTGAGGCTTTGTTTGGAAAACCAGAAGCTAAATTGAGCTCTTGGCCTTGCAGGCAGAATCCAGTCCTGATTAGCAGAAGCATTCTTCATTTTAGGGCATAATTTAGAGGAGAACAAGCAGAAGGCAGAGGGAAGCGCCATTTTGTCACGGTGACTGTTAAGAGTTGGGAAGCACGAAACGTTGTCCTTCTTCTAGGTTAGCCTCCGAGTTGTCCGAGCTGTTCTCCACCTGTGGTTGAAAACGTCCCTGAAATTTGGAAGAATCAGAGAGACGGGGAGATACATCGTAGCAGGCAAGGAACAGAAGTAGACCAGAAGACAGTGGTGGTGATAGAGGTAGCAGACAGCAACATCAGGAGGAGGAACTAGAGAGGTTGTGGAAAGTCAATGACGAAGTGGTCCCAGGTATGGTAGAAGCACTAGGGACTGAGACTTCTTAGCTGGGAGCAGAGCTCCAACAGATCCCAGGAGCAACATCAGAGCTTTCTATACTGGGCAGAAACTTCCAGGCCTCTAGCAGCAAGATTGAGGAAGACATAGACCACCCATAGGGGTGAGAAGGGAAAGATAGATAGATAGATAGATAGATAGATAGATAGGTAGATAGATAGATAGATATAGGAGATAGGTAGGTAGATGAGAGAGAAGTGATAGATCAGATAGATGATAGATAGATATAGGTAGATAAATGAGAAAGATATAGATAGATAGATAGATAGATAGATAGATAGATAGATAGATAGATGAGAAAGATATAGATAGATAGATAGATAGATAGATAGATAGATAGATAGATGAGAAAGATATAGATAGATAGATAGATAGATAGATAGATAGATAGATAGATAGATAGATAGATAGATAGAGGTAGGAGATAGGTAGGTAGATGAGAGAGAGAAGTGATAGATAGATCAGATAGATGATAGCTATAGATAGATGATAGATGATAGACAGACAGACAGACAGACAGGCAGGCAGGCAGACAGACAGACAGACAGATAAGGAAGAGGGAGTCCTGCTGGTCCAGAGTTGATCTGAGCTTTTTTCTTCCACATTCCTTTAATGAACTGGTCCAGAAGACCTTTCCTTCACTTTGCTCCTCGTTAAAGGTTTGTCCTTACCACCTTATTCTTAATAAACATTAAAAAAACACACCTCCCTGTGCTCACAGACACATCCATCCCCGCCCCTCACCCCCCCCAAAAAGAACCTTTGTCAAAATATACACTATACAGAGGTGAATCCACCCATTCATAGGTTATGTATATGTACAGTGTCTTTCGGAAGAGTCCATGGAGTGGAGCCCAGAGGCCATCCACAGGCGCAAGGGGAAGGAGGTGTGCATGAACTGACACGAGGCCGAACCAATCACGGTTTCAAACACTTCCCCCTTTTCTCCCGCCTCTGCAGTTTCCGGAGGCGCCGAGTCCAGGCGTCCCGCCATTGGATCACCAAGCTGTTCTTGTCGGCCATTAATCCCGGCCGGTCGCTGGGGTTTTCACTGATTCCCATAACTAGGTACTTCTTGCTAATTTGGATCTTAGGGCATTTGCAAGCCAGGTCTTTCATGTGGATCCACAAGAGGTTATCGCCCCGTTTCACACGTTCGTCCCGACACTTGTAGACCGAGAGGATGTTGACGGTGAATTTGGCCCAGTTGGCTACCGTCTCCATGTCTAAGATGTTGACTTGGACAACTGGAGGGGGAAACAAAAGTCCAGACAAATGTAAGAGGGATGCAGCAGCCCAGGAATAGACAGAACGTGCTGGCTTCGTGTTCAGACTCTTCTTTAGCCCAATATTTTATAAGCACTTTTACCTAGGGCAGGGGTAGGCAACCTTGGCTCTTTTATGACTTGTGGACTTCAACTCCCAGAATTCCTAAGCTAGCATGGCTCAGCTTGGAAACCTCTCCCTTTCCCCTCAGCATGGCTGGCTCGGGAATTCTGGGAGTTGAAGCCCATGAATCATAAAAGAGCCAAGGTTGCCTACCTCTCTCCCAGGACAACCCAGTCAGATATTGTGCAAAAGAATTACAGGTAGTCCTCGACTTACAATTGAGTCCAAAATTTTCGTTGCTAAGCGAAACATTTGTTTCATTTGTGAAGGAAGCATTTGTGAATTCTGTCCCATTCTGCGACTTTCCTTGCCACGGTCGTTAAGCGAATCACTGCAGTTGTTAAGTTAGTAACGCGATTGTTAAGTGGCTTCCCCATTGACTTTGCTTGTCAGAAGGTCATAAGAGTTCATCACATAACCCCGGGATGCTGCAACGGTCGTAAGTACGAGTCAGCTGCCAAGCGTCTGAATTCTGATCATGTGACCATCGGGAGCGCTGCAATGGTCGTAAGTGCAAAAAATGGCCATAAGTCACTTTTTTCAGGGCCGTTGTGACTTTGAACGGTCACTAAATGAAACTGTTGTAAGTTGAGGATTACCTGTACAAAGCTTCTCTCTCTCTCTCTCTCTCTCTCTCTCTCTCCCACCCCTAATTTTAATGAGCCCTTTTCTCTCTCTCTTTTCAACTATGGATTTTATACATTCGCTTTATTCCATCAAAGAACCTGAGATATGGGACTTCTCAACCGAAGGAATGTTTCGGCAAAATGAATGCACGATATCTGATTGCAATTATCTCCAAGGATAATTGTGCCTTTGCAGGAAAAAAAAAAAAAGATTTTGCCTTTTGCTTTCAGCTCTGCAGCTGCCACCCAGTCTCTCAGCCCTTGGATAAGTATTGCAAATTCCCGTTTTCTTTCTACCTTGCCAAAAACATCTTTTCTCTTGGAACCAAAGAGTTCCTGGAGAAGATCAATCAAAACCTTTTTAGTGATTCTCCTTTTTTTTTTTGTGCTCAAGAGAGAGAGCAACTGTGCTTATGTCTGGGTGATTAACAACCCACAGGCAGGATGCTCTGCGCCCCAAACTTTGCAGACCTCCCATCCTATTCAACGTCTCTCCCTCCACTCCACACACCTTGCGAAAGAGAGAAAAATGTGCTTTTTAACATATTTGGCAGACAGAGAGGCTTCGGGGTGGAGAAAGGAAAAGGGTGCACAATGTTTTTGGAGATTTGAGAAGGATTTTTTTCCCCCTCTCTTTCTTTTTGGTTCATTTCAGACTGGGGAAAGGAGATGAGACAGATGGGCATGGCGCTGGCCTGTTTTTTTTTTGGGAGGGCAGAACAGCAAACTCGAGAGCTATGGGTAAATTGAATTTAGGATTAATTTAGGTAAACCCAAGTCAGGATTAATTTAGACAATCATGAGGCCTATTGATCTCCTTACTATCCTATTCTGTCTTTTCTAAGTCTAGAATTTGCTCTGCGGGGGCTGAAAAGGATGAAAAGCAGATTTCTTAAGGAGCTCAACTAAAGTGCTCTAGTTCAGGGGTCCCCAACCATCGGGCTGTGAACCAGTAGCGGGCTGCGGCATGGCACAACCGGTCCACACAAACAAGCAAAGCCTCACCTGCGAGATGCAGGCAGCACACAAAACCATGCCCCCTCTGGTCTATGGAAAAACCTCTCTCCATGTGTAACCGGTCCCTGGTGACCAAAAGGTTGGGGACCTCTGCCCTAGAGCAAGGGGTCGCCGAACTTGGCAACTTTAAGACTTGTGGACTTCAACTCCCAGAATTCCTCAGCCAGACAGGAATTTGAGGGGGGGGGGTGTTGAAGTCCATGAGTCTTAAAGTTGACAAGTTTGGAAATCCCTGTCTTAAGAGCCTATGCAGAGTGTCTTCTGATCAAGGTGGGGGTGGGGGCTATAACCAGTATAGTCATATCTTGGTTAAGGTTTCATATGGAGAACAGATCTTCAGAGCAGCCCTCAATTCTGATTTCCGGAACAAGGACGCACCTTTGAAGGAAAGTCAGATATACAGTATTATCTACGAGAGCGTCTGGTAAGTGTTCTGCACTAAAAGTAGTTGGTCACTTAACAACTACTCGTTAAGGGTTTCCTGCCCGAGCAGGGGGTTGGACTAGATGACCTCCAAGGTCCCTTCCAACTTTACTACTATTACTAAGTGAGGGTTCAAAGTTACAACAGCATTGAAAAAAGTGACTTCTGACCTTTTTTCACATTTATAACTGTTGCAGCATCCCCAAGAGCAGGGGTAGGCAACCTTGGCTCTTTTATGACTCGTGGACTTCAACTCCCAGAATTCCTGAGCCATCCATGCTGAGGGGAAAGGGAGAGGTTTCCTGCTGGCTCAGGAATTCTGGGAGCTGAAGTCCATGAGTCATGAAGGGGCCATAGTTCCCTCATGCTGGCTCAGGAATTCTGGGAGTTGAAGTCCATGAGTCATAAAAGAGCCAAGGTTGCCTACCCCTGGACTAGGTCATGCCATCAAAATTCGGGCGCTAGGCAACTGATTCATATTTATGACTGTTGCAGTGTCCCAGGGTCACGCAATCCCCTTTTGCGACCTTCCGACAAGCAAAGTCAATGGGGGGGGGAACCAGATTCACTTAACAGCCGTCTTCCTAACTTAACAACTGCAGTGGTTTGCTTAACAACGGTGGCAAGAAAGGTTGTAAAATGGGGCAGAACTCATTTTAACAAGCGATCTGCTTAGCCACGGAAACGTTGGGTTTGGTTGTGTTCGTAAGTCGAGGACCCCCTGTAAATAAATAGCTCTGCAAGTTAAATAAATAAGGTGAAAGCAGAGAGATAAGGAAATCCAGGAGGAGAATCCTGGAGGGTAAAACAAAAAAACATTTCTTACCATAGTCTTTCTTGCAGTACTTTTTCATGTTGATTTTGTAATTGCCCTTGGCTGGCTTGCAGTAGGAGTCACAATCTGTGGGGAGACGTGGGGAGAAGAAGGCAGGGCATGAGAACGGCAACGGCTAGAAAGCAGGAAAAGAAACTGCAACACCAACACCCACAATGTCATTGTTCCGACAGATGAAACTCTTCAAAGAACTTCGAGGCATTGTTTACCTTAAAGGATCTTTATTCGAGAAGGATAGCATTGGCACTTACATAGCCGAAGCCAAACTCTGAATTCCCCCTCCCCTGAGCACATAGTGTCAAAGCACAATTCCCTCCTCTAATTTACAGTCATAAATCACATTCTCCAATTAGTTTGAAATGCAGGCCTTCCCTCCAGTTCTTCAACCCGCCATTGCTTATCATCTCTTATTTCAAAAACCTTGATTCTCACACTGGTTACAGTATTGTTATATCTAACTAAACTCCCATGCACATTCCCCCCCCCCCAGTATCATCTAATTCTAACTCTAGTTCTAAGATTAAAACATAAGAAGGAAAATGTTTGCATCTCCATATGTTGTAAAAGCAATTCCATAGAAGTGTAAGAAAGAAAAAGAGATGAGCAGGGGATTCAACTAAAGACCTCCAAGGTCCCTTCCAGTTCTATGATTTTTATATTCTAACACTTCCCTGCATCTGAACCATCAGGACTCAAATGGGAGCATTGCTTCCATCACTGAGAAGAGGATGCTGATATAGTCAAGTCCTCTCACCCAGCTTCAAACTGCTGATTGGGTTCTAGATCCAAGCTGGTTCCTTCTCTACTCTCCTTCCATCAGGAGCAAAAACTGAGTCACGAAAAGAGAGATGTTTTCTCCTTTCATTTTTTGGGGTCCCTGTCATGTTGGTTGGTACATCTCAATTCCATTCTCCAGAGGTTTCCTTTTGGCTGGGTCTTTCCTTCCAACCCCCCCCCCCAAAGAAAGTCATCCTTCTCTGTTTTTTTCCCCTCCCTCTTGGTCTCTGGGAAAGAGAAGGAAGCTGCCTATTGTTTGTGACTTGCCAGAGGCCTCTGGGGGAAGAGGGCTTCAGATAGGGGTGAAAAAACCCACAAAACCTCTTCAGCAGAGCCACCTTGAAAAAGGAGAAAGGAAAAAATGTCCGAAAGAAAAGTGAACCCAGCTGGAAATTGGCTCTTTTTCTCATTTCCACCCAGCTCTCTTTCTAGCACGCCTTTGCTGGTCCTTGTACCAAATTTGTGCCTGCTAAAATGACTCAGCGTGACACTAATTCAGTCCAAAAGGAATCTTCCAAACGCAAAGGAACGTAGCTCGGTCCTCTCTGCCCCCATCCAACTTCTAATGCCTTGTCCAAGTTGGCCTTCATGTTGATGGTTACTCTTTTGATGCGGTTAAGATGAGGAGCCAAACTCCAGCAACCTTTATGTGGCTGGATCCCTCTTTCCTAACTCCCCCGTTCCATAAATCAACCTCTGCCAAACCATCCAAAAATCTGAATTCCTGCCCAACCATTACGATGCTTGAGATTTTTAAGCAACATGACAGAAGGCAAGAAGAGGCGAAATGCTGAGGCAAAAATCTAGCCTGTAAAATCTCAAATCCTGTGGTTTCTCTTCTATGACACACTGAAAAAACTTGGGGCTGTACGCAGGTCACAAGCTGCAAGAGCTGTACACCTGCTGCCACAACTAGGGGCTGTGCACATGTCATGTTCACACATGCCACAGTTAGTTAGTTGGACCTACTATTGCTATTTCACTAATCACCATGTCAGTGACTGGGATACAGTGTCTTTGCCTGACCACAAATAATGAGTTAAAGACATAAGCCAAGTTAGTGGGTGAAATAAAATCTTAGCATTAGAATAGAGGTCTTCAAACTTGGCCCTTTTATGACTTGTGGACTTCAACTCCCAGAATTCCTCAGCCAGCGTGCCTGGCTGAGGAATTCTGGGAGTTGAAGTCCACAAGTCATAAAAGGGCCAAGTTTGAAGACTCTTGCATTAGAAGGACTCTTGATATTAAAATGTCATCTATGCTATTGTTATGGTATGCTATCCATGATCCTCTGTCCAACTCTACATGATCAGGTCTTCTATTATGAGATTCCTTCTCTTTAAAAGAGATGTCCCAAAAGATCAAAATGGCAGCCACAATCTATTTTGATATGCAAGCTTTGATCACACAGCCGTGGTTGCTGGATATGCCCAATTCCTGCAACCATCCTTCATATGTTTTAGCCTCCAGCCTCCTGATCATCTTTGTTGCTTTTCTCTGCACTCTTTCTAGAGTCTTTCTAGAGTTTAAAGAGAGCAGGTGAGAAATAAGCTGCAGGCTTGCGAGATTCTGTTAATACAACCTCACACTCAAAACAGAGCCGGCACTCATTGTTATGCTTCTTGACTGAACTACCTTGAAAAGCTAGCATCCCCTCTGTGGTCTTGTGATGCCCATTTTTCAGTCCATCTCTGCATTTCCCAGTTGCCCTTAGAGATTCGAAGAAGCCTGCACAAACAGTGCACAGACCGGCTTTTCCCCTCTCGTCTTTTGGGAGCAGTCAACAGTTGCCACCCAGCCGGGGGGGGGGGGGGAGAAGACAACGGGTCTTCTCTCTTATGGTGTGTGAAAGAGAAGGGGAAGAGGAGAGGCAGAGAAGACAGGCCAAGAAGCACTCTGCCAAACGGGCATTTTGCAAGAGAGAAAAAAAAAAGAACGGAGCTACGCAGAGGCTTATTCCATTTCAGCCTGGCTGAAAAGGCACCACTTGGTCTCCGCTGTTACGTCATTGACAAATGAACTGACACGCATTCGCGACCGCCTTTTGCCCCAGACTAGCTGGCAGGACTCTTTCTGAATAAATAAAGCCTAATGGATATCGTAAGGGGAGCCGGGTGCCCGGCGAAGACGGAGTCTCTGTTTGCTATAAGTGCTGTTTTTCTTTTTGCTGTTTTGCAAAGCGGGGATGACTATATTTGGAGCTTCTGGGCTCCTTTGCTTAGTTTAACTCCGCGGGCCGAGAGGAAGACATCCAGCCGAGACACCCAAGAAAGAGAAACCATTTCTCAGGGTTTTAGTTCAGTGGTGGGGTTCAAATAGGTGAACAACCGGTTCTCTGTGTGGATGCCGCTTCCGGAAGTCCGTTCTGGGCCTGGGCAACAAAAAAATTAGCTACCGGTTCTGCCAAAGTGGTGCAAACCGGCTGAATCCCACCACTGGGTTTAGTTCCCTGGAGTCAGAAACCACAAAAGGTATCAGTGTCAGTTTTGGGAGGTGGCAGTTCTGGGAGTTGACGTCCACGAGTCATAAAAAGAGCCAAGGTTGCCTGCCCCTGAACCAGTGGAACAACCTGCCTCCAGAAGCTTTGAATGCTCTAACACTGGAAGTTATTAAGAAGAGACTGGACAGCCATTTGTCTGAAATGGTATAGGGTTTCCTGCCTGAGCAGGGGGTTGGACTAGAAGACCTCCAAGGTCCCTTCCAACATTATTATTATTATCATTATCATCATCATCATCATCATCGCTTCATGTCGTGGGCTAAAACGTCCTCTCCAACTTAAGAAATGTGACCAAAGAAAAAAATCCACCCAGTTGAGAGCTTGAAGATCTAGTAGGCTGAGAGGGTGAGAGACAGATATCTCGGTCTATATACCAAATGAATGACTCATTAGGATCCCCATATCAAAACAACTTACCTTATGTGCGGCCAGAACTTAACGCAGCACAGTATTTAAACAAAATGGTTTGGTTGAGATCTGCATCTGTGGGACTGATTGGGGTAGATTGCAAGGGTGACTCCAAGATATAATTTTATCACATTTTATCTATATTTTAAATTACTGTACTCTTATTTTAATTTCATTTTAGACTGTATTTTACTCCAATTCCATTTTAAGTCGTATTTTACTCTAATTCCATTTTAAACTGTATTTTATCAAATTTCGTTTTAAATTGCTTTTATCAAACTATAGTAATAATTTGTTGCTGGAACTTTGCACTTTGATATGGCCCAAGGGCTAATCAATAAAGATTTATACTAGTAGGTTGTCAAAATGGGCAACTAGAAAGTAATCACTGTAGTCCCAACTAGTGGAGAAGGGTCTCAACCGGAATCAGTGTTACGATTTAGTTGTATTTCCCACTGAAGTAACTTTTGACTTTTCTTTGGTTTTTTTTTTTCCAGATTTGCAAAGTAACCATTCTAAAGAAATAAACAAACAAACAAAAAATCAAAATACAACACTTCAGGCCAGACGGAGAGAGGAATTGGAGAAAAATCAGGTTGTAATTGTTGGAAGGATTCTTTTAAAAATAAAAAAATGGTCTCTGAAGGAATTGCCCTGCTCCCCGTTGCCAGAAAAACTTGACAACCATCAATTTATATTTCTGTTTTTGTAATTATTATTTGCGAAGTGTCGCAAGATGTAAGCTCATCCGCTCGGTTAGAAAAACATGGTCTTATTGTGCGTCTGCAGGGGTGAAGATTTAGGCAATTGTTGGTAATGGCTTTCAGTGGGGGGGGGGAAAGAAAGAGTACTTTATAAGGAATGGAAATTATTACAAAGATTCTTTAGAAAAACTATAAAGTCCATTTCCCAAATAGTTTACACCACGCCTTTTCTTCCCCCACCAATGCTTTCTCATTTTAATCCTTCTATCAATTACCAAGATCATGCAAAGCGTTAATACCACTTTATAAGGCCTTGGTAGGGCCACACTTGGAATCTTGCATCCAGTTTTGGTTGCCATAATATAAAGAAGATGTTGAGGCTCTAGAAAGAGTGCAGAGAAGAACAACAAAGATGATCAGGGGACTGGAGGCTAAAACATACGAAGAACGGTTGCAGGAATTGGGTATGTCTAGTTTAATGGAAAGAAGGACGAGGGGGGACAGGATAGCAGTGTTCCAATATCTCAGGGGCTGCCACAAAGAAGATGGGGTGGACCTATTCTCCAAAGCACCTGAAGGCAGGACAAGAAGCAACAGATGGAAACTAATCGCAGAGAGAACCAATTTAGAATTAAGGAGAAATTTTCTGATAGGGAGAACAATCAGTGGAACTGCTTGCCTCCCAAAGTTGCAGATGCTCCAACCCTGGAAGTTATCAAGAAGAGACTGGACAGCCATTTGTCTAAAGGGTCTCCTGCTTGAGTAGGGGGTTGGACTAGAACAGTGGTTCTCAACCTTTTTAATGCCACGACCCCCAACCGGTCGTACGTCGAGGACTACTCAACTGGTTGTAAGTCGAGGACTACTCAACTGGTTGTAAGTCAAGGACTACTCAACTGGTGCAGCACCATTTGCAGAATGGGACTTTTGCCGGGCTCAGCAGGGCAGAGACAGCCTGGACAATTCCTATTGGCTTTTGAAAGCCAATAGAATTAGACTCTATTCAAGAGAGTCTATTCTATTGGCTTTCAAAAGCCAATAGAATAAAAGGGAGTAGCACAGTTAAGGAAAAGGGGGAAAAAATGGCGGACTGCATTGTTTGGCGACCCCCAAATGGTCGTTCAACCCCAAATGGGGTCCCGACCCACAGGTTGAGAACCACTGGACTAGAAGAAAGGATGAACCATTCTGTCTCTTTTTTAGTAGCACCATTGCTTCCCCCCCCATGACTACGCTTACTGTACAAAAGCCAGCACTGATATCTTGATCCTTTTAAGGAAAGCTTTTATAGCCTGTTTACTAGAGCTGACAATATTTTTCAGGATCTATTGAGTTGTTGCTTTAGTCTTGTCACTGGGAGATGTTTTATGGCTGTTTATTAATGGGGCATATATATTTTATGTTGCTGGATTGTAATAAGCTTCTGGCTGGGGACCAGGGTATAAATATACAGGGTTTGTGCAGGGGACCTAATATGGATGAGTGTTTGTTGTGCTCGTACACGGGTGGGCTGCCTTGAAATGAATGGTTGTTTTCCAACCCATAAAGAGCCTGGTTTGGTCTAGTGGTTAAAAATGCCAGGCTAGAAAACAGGAGACTGTGAGTTCAAGTCCCATCTTAGCTAGGAAAGCAGGCTGAGTGACTTTGGGCCAGTCCCTCTCTTTCAGTCCCACCCACATCACGGGGTTTAGTTGTTGGGGAAATACGAGAAGGGAAGGTGTGTTGGATGTGTCTGCTGCCTTATATGTAAAAATAATAAAGGTGGGATATCATCAATCAAACAAAGAAATACATACATAATACATATGAGCATAACACACACACATACACACACACACACATACATACATACATACAGATTTCCCTGATTTTTTTTTTTTTGTAGACAATTTTATCCCTGTTCTAATTAAACAGAAAACAGCACAGAAGAAACTCTCAATGATATGACTCTTTACAATTTTTTAAGTTTAGGCATCCAGCATATAATAATAATAATAATAATAATAATACTAATAATAATAATAATAACAACAACAACAACAACAACAACAATAAAGTTGGAAGGGACCTTGCAGGTCATCTAGTCCAACCCTCTGCTCAGGCAGGAAACCCTATACCATTTCAGACAAATGGCTGTCCAGTCTCTTCTTAAAAACTTCCAGCGTTGGAGCATTCACCGCTTCTGGAGGTAGGTTGTTCCCCTGGTTAATTGTTCTATCATTTAAATTAAATTTGTTCTAAATGTCATTTAAACGCTTTCAAACATATCAGGTAAGGATATGGATCTGTCTAAGGAGTTTTCAAATGTGTAAAGCATGGACATTTGCAAGAGGAGGGTCCAAAAATGTGAAAGTGATTAGATTGAAGGTACCGTCAAGGCCAGGATTTCTGGCTATTTCTGAAGATGCTCATGGTTATATAAATCAACAGATTGGGTTGCTCCGATTCTGGGGATATTAGAAACTAGATTTCCTGGGTCATGGCATTAGCTGGAGAGACTGAAAAATCTACTCAATTGTTTTTTTTTTAATCTCAAGTTCCATTTCCTAGCGGAGGGAGGGAGAGAGGGAACAAGAAAGAGAAAGAAAACGAGAGAGGTAAGGAAGGACAGAGAAAGAAAGAAAATGAAAGAAGAAAGAAAGAAAGAAAGAAAGAAAGGAGGGAGGGAGGGAGGGAGGGAGAGAAGGAAGGAAGGAAGGAAGGAAGGAAGGAAGGAAGGAAGGAAGGAAGGAAGGAAGGAAGGAAGGAAGGAATCCACAAAGATTTCATTTAAAAATATACAGGACTTATGAAAAACAGGACATGCTTTCTGGAATCGGTAATTTAAGGAGCATTTTTCTTTAAAGTTTCCATTTCTCACAAGTACTCATTCTAGGTTTCACAATGATCTCTGTTTCCATAAACAGAGAAAAATGGGGAAACAGCCACCAGGTTCATCTGATGTGGCTAAAAGTTGAGGTTCCTAATAGTTTTCCAGGCCAGTTTAAACACACACACTTCCTTGTCTGTTCCCCAAGCACTGTATGGAACATCTTAACCCAGGATAGCTTGGGATGGACTCAATCTTAGTAAGCTTCCAAAAGAAGTTCTTGTTTAAGGATTTTTTTAAAACCAGAAACACCAGAAGAGTAGAAGAGGAAATGTATATTTCTGCTCTAGTCAGCAACATCTTACATGCAGTTTTGGTCACCACGATGTATAAAAGATGTTGAGGCTCTGGAAAGAGTACAGAGAAGAGCAACAAAGATGATTAGGGGACTGGAGGCTAAAATGTACAAGGAACGGTTGCTGGAATTGGGGATGTCTAGTTTAATGAAGAGAAGGACGAGGGGGGACAGGATAGCAGTGTTCCAATATCTCAGGGGCTGCCCCAAAGAAGAGGGAGTCAAACTATTCTCCAAAGCGCCTGAAGGCAGGACAAGAAGCAACGGATGGAAACTAACCAAGGAGAGAAGCAACCTGGAACTAAGGAGAAACTTCCTGACAGTTAGAACAATTAACCAATGGAACAACCTGCCTCCAGAAGTGGTGAATGCTCCAACACTGGAGGTTTTTAAGAAGAGACTGGACAGCCATTTGTCTGAAATGGTATAGAGTTTCCTGCCTGAGCAGAGGGTTGGACTAGATGACCTCTAAGGTCCCTTCCAAGTGTTGTTCTGTTATATCTTATATTAGATTTCATCTCATCTTTCTCTATTATGGCCCCCGCCCTCTAGAACAGCACCTGTTGGCCTTTAAAAGCACATTAAAAACATGGCTGTCCTTTAGACGGGAAGTCTTTTTTCTCTATTTTTTTATCTTTCCTAGGGGAGATTGGTGTGTGTGTGGGGGGGAGAAAAATGGTGGTTGTTCTTGTCCAAAGAAGGGATCTTTTTGAATTTAATTACCGGGATGTATTCAGCTGCCCTGAGTTGCTGGAACTTGTGAGGGCTGGGGTTAGACTTTTGATTAATAAAAAAAAAAAGGGGGGGAAGAGATTTTTGGATATGTTTGCGTGTGTGTGTTTAAATCATTGAACGGGAAACCGTATTGCAAAAGAGGACTTTTAATGGCGAGCGGGCCCAAAGGTCCAGGATGTCTAATGGACACAGTGGAACATCCGTCAGAAGAAACAGCTTAATAAAACTGATGCTGGACGGGCATCAGAGGAACGCAAGCAACGCAACCCTTTGGCAATTCTGGGGCTGTCTGTCACGTTTCCTATCCAAGTCTGTGTTAATCTTTCTCAGAGTCTGCGTGCAACAGTGTGACTTGGAGGCTGGCTCTCTCTCCAAGCCCAGAGAACTGCCCAAATCTGACCTTTCTATAAACAGGTGCCTTTTGCAGCAAGCATCCCCCATCACAGGTCTGGCTGCATCCCAAGAAGGTTTTAATAAGAAGCCAGGTGAGTGAAGACTTTTACTCTGAAGGAGAGAAAAGCAGCTGACCAAAGGGATTTCTCTGGGAAGGCTGGAGGACAGGAGCCTGAAAGAGACAGCCACCTTTTCAAAGGGTCCGTTGGCATCCTTCATTGCCTTCCATTAATCCTGTGTCGAAATCCACCTTGCAATCTCTCAGGTGTTTTTTCCTGCCCGCTGACGGAAGATTCTGTTCTGTCTTCTGATTTCTTCTCTTAGTGCTTAAGGCTGCACGGAGGGGCGCCAAAATATCAAGAGAGTCAAGATGGCTATCGTGACTTTCTTTTTTTTTTTCCCCTGACGCACCTGCAGAAACTCCTGGCTTAAAGATTGGTTTTTTCAATTGCCCGTGGTGTGGTTTCCCAAGCTGAATTGATTAAAAAGAGGGAAAGGGTAGGTGGGCTTTTCATTCATCTGCCCCTTCCATAAATAAGGACTTATATGGCAACCGAATGTGAGTTATCCACTCTGCGGTGCTCCCTATGGTTGTGCAAGTTGGACCTTAAAAAGCAAGGCAAGGAGAAAATGGACTCATTTGAGCTGGGGTGCTGGTGAAGACTCCTGTGTACTCCTTGAAGAGCAAAGGTGACCAGCAAGCAAGTTGACACCAGACGTGTCATTGGAAGGACACTTACTTTCGCCATATCCTGCAGGGAAATTCCCTGGAGAAAGCAATTATGTTTGGAAGAGTTAGTGGTAAAAAGAAACCAGACCACCAAAGAACATGATGGCTGGACACCCTGAAAGCCGACACTAGTGTAAAACAACTCCAAATAGTGCAAGATTGGAAGATGTGGAGGGACCTGGCCCATAGAATCACCAAGAGTCAGATGAATGGATATCCTCATCTTCATCATCATGGTGGCATCTAGTCAGCTTTGGCTGATATCCAAAGCTAAGCACCTCATTTAGGGATGTAAGTCAGTTTTTTTTCAGGGCCGTAGTAAGTTGGAACGGTCAGTAAATGAACAGGTCGTGAGTGAGGACTGCCTGTATTCTGCAGGACCTCGCTCGTGACCTCTTTCCCTTGTGAAGGAGGGTGCATGACTCAGGCCACTGGTCAGCTAGTAGGATGTCCAAGCAAGGACAGATAGTTGTCGACTTACAACAGTTCATTTAGCGATCGTTTGAAGTCACAATGGCAGCAAAAAACGTTTTTCACAGTTATAACTGTTGCAGCATGGAATCAGAATTTGGACGTTTGGCAAGTGACTCATATTTATTGTCCCTGGGTCACGTGATCCACCTTTTGTGTCCTTCTGAGAAGCAAAGTCAAAATGGAAGCCAGATTCACTTAACCTCCGTTACTAACTTAACAACTGCTGTGATTCACATAACAACCGTGGAAATTTGGGGCTCAACTGTGGTCACAAACTGAGGACTGCCTGCGTACAAATAAGGGAAGCAGACCGAGGGCAGAAGAGAATAAAAGGAACAAGATGAACGCAGGACACAGCTGAATGAAGCGGGACATACTGTAAAAAAACGAAAACAGGGCAAAATTGCCATAACTAAGAGCTGCTGGCTTCGGCTTCCATTAACTTTCTTGAAATATTTTCACCAGTCGAGATTTGGCATCAGCTTTCTGAGCCTGTCTCCGTTTGCACAATATGAAAGAGAAAGACTGAGCAAGTTTGCACATCTGGTTTATTTCTCTGGCCTTTTTCTTTTCTTTTTGTGTTTTTGGACAGGAATATTTTGTTTTAAGAGAGATGTAACTTAATTAGGTGTTACGGCTACAAGCCTTTTCCTGGTGAATTCCTTCAGGACTGTTCGTGCGGCAGCTGAATTAGGGGTGTGACGGAGCGCTGGGGAACCTGTGATGGACTTGGGCACTCGGCCAGCACCGGGAGACCAAAAGTGGCACAAGAAGCTGGGTGTGATGGCCCATAATTGTGTAGTCAACATAGGCACGCGCAGATTGGGTCACATGAAATGGCAAGGAAGGTTTATGGTCCTATAGAGCAGGGATCCCCAACCCCCGGTCTGTGGACCGGTACTGGGCCACGGCATGCCAGCAACCGGTCCACACAAACAAGCAAAGCCCCATCCGTTGAGATGCAGGCAGCACACAAAACCACACACTCTCCGGTCTGTGGAAAAAACTCTCTCCACAGAACTGGTCCCTGGTGGCCAAAAGGTTGGAGACTTCTGTTTTAGAGAGCCCATAAAGAGTCCAGCCTTCATTCAACCAAATGTGGTTGACTAGATCACCAAATAGGTTTAAATGTTTTGTCTAGTCCAGGGGTAGGCAACCTGGGCTCTTTTATGACTCGTGGACTTCAACTCCCAGAATTCCTGAGCCAGCATGGCTCAGTTTGGAAACCTTTCTCTTTCCCCTCAGCATGGCTGGCTCAGGAATTCTGGGAGTTGAAGTCCATGAGTCATAAAAGAGCCAAGGTTGCCTACCCCTGGTCTAGTCTAACAAAGAGAAGGACTAGAGATGGATATGATAGCAGTCTTCCAACATTTGAAGGGCTGCCCCATGGAAGAGAGATCGACCGATTCTCCAAAGCACCAGAGGGCAGGACAAGAAACAACAGATGGAAGATCATTAAAGAGAGAAGCAACCTAGAACCAAGGAGAAGTGAGAACAATTAATGAGAGGATGTGGGTTCTCCAACATTGGAGTTTTTAAAGAAGAGACTGGACAGCCATTTTTCCAGAATGCTTTAGCTTCTCCTGCTTGGGAAGGAGGTTGGATTAGAAGACCTCCAAGGTCTCTTCCAATTCTGCTATTCTATATTTTTTACATATGGCAATAATGTGGACCATTGGACTTGAGGTGGGAAAGGTTCTTGGCGCTTGGCCACTGACTCACATTTATGACAGTTGCAGTGTCCTGGAGTCACATGATCTCTTTTTGTGACAAGCAAAGTCAATGGGGGAAGCCAGATTCACTTCACAGCTATGCTACTAATTTAGCAACTGCAGTGATTCACTTAACAACTGTGGCAAGAATGGTCATAAAATGGGGCAAAACTGACGTAACAACGGTCTCGTTTAGCAACGGAAATTTCAAGAAAAATCTAATTGGACTGTTTTTAAGAAACTAGCCATGGACACGAGGAATTGCTACCAAAATTATCCAGAGAAGTAACTGGATGTACTTTAATTTATCCGTTAAAAGAAGACAATATTTCCTACTTGTCAAAAAACGATACAGTATATTTTCTTTTTGGTGCCAATTTCATGACCAGGCACACTTAGCTTGTTTATAATTTACTTTTTTTTCCTCCCCCCCCCCTTGTTGCCTTTGTTATATATTTGTTTTTTTTCCCCTTAGTTCTTGTAGCGTCCTCCTCTTTTTCAACTTTTGTTTATAGTTTGTGGTTTTTGTACTTTGGGCTGTAATTAATTGGTTTCTTTCCTTCTCTGTGCTTGTGTATTTTTCCTCTGAACTTGCCATAAAATAAATAAAGTGAAATAAATAAATAAAGGAAGGAAGGCCTAATGACCTTTTACTTCGTCCAGATTCCTAGTCAGCACATTTTGCCGCTCAGCCTAAAGACTTGGTTTGAACTAGGGCTGAACTTAAGTTTTCTTCGCAGGGACATATGAACGTTGCCCATTTGCTTATTTTTAATGCTTATTTAACATCGGATTTATTCATACGTTCTCTCTTATACACAAGGGCCTGGGTGTTGCTTTCAGGGCAGCGTAGGAGCTTAACGCAAAGTCAAAGGGATAAGGTAAAGAAATAAAAATCAAACCGAGAAAGAAACAAAAATCAGACCAATACAATGAAATAAAATAAATTTTAACGGATGCTGTGCTGTCTCTCCCTCACTATGCAGCTACGGGATGTAAAGATTATTTTGGAACTGTATGGAAGGCAGAAAAGAAACAGGGAGAGGGAGAAAAGCAAAGTTTGGGGATGTCTGGGGGCATTTGCTGGAAGAGCTGGAACACCTGAAATATAGAACTTCTGAAACAAACAGAGGTCTGTTTCTACGTCCTTCAAAGAATCCGACACACCTGCTGTGGGCTTAAGCTTGGGAGATGAAATGCCTGGTTGTATTGAGATGGGGGAGGGAAAGAAGGGGGGAGAAGGGGAGGACGAATGTTTCCCATGACCAGAATGCCATCAGGGCCACCTCAAGGTTCTTTCCAAGGGCAAGAGGCCCCTCTCTCTCCTGTGGATAGAAGCCAACTGGTTGGAACTAAGAACCTTCAACTCTCAGAAGGAACTTGAAGGGTTAAAGGTCCAGCGTCTTCTCTGCTCCCTAATCTTCTCTGTTCTCACTGAGTCTCTCGCTGGATCCACTAAGAGTAGGGATCTCCAAAATTGGCAAACGTAAGACTTGTGGACTTCAACTCCCCATGCTGGCTGGGAAGGTTGACAAGTTTGGAGAACCCTGCTCCTGGTGGATCCAAGGAAGTGAGGGACCCACTGAGAACAGAAAAGACTAGGGAGCAACCCAGTTTTGTGGGGTCTCCAAAGTGGGGCAACTTTAAGACTTGTGGACTTCAACTCCCCATGCTGGCTGGGGAATTCTGGGAGTTGAAGTCCACAAGTCTTAAGGTTGACCAAGAGGAATAACTGAAGACAAGACCAATGCTTTTGACTAAAGGCTAAATCTGAGTGAGGAGAACCGGGGTAATGTTGACCTGACTTGCTCCATCCAAACACATTCGCAGTAGGGTTTATTTACTGAAGTAAATTCCATTTCTAAATGTCAGCATGTTAAGAAAGCAGCAAACCATAGAGAACAGAACATAATAATTGTCTGCAAAGGGAGCGAGATGGAAGACGCTTGGGCAACGTCTCTGCCAAATCAGGTTATTCAAAACACTCGTTCTCTGACACACATGTCAACAACAAGCAGCAACTGGATTTGAAGAGTTGGCTATTCACAATTGGACGGTGTAATTCTCGCATTTCAAGAGACTACAGGCAGCTGCTCGTAATCTACTTGGGGAACTGTCCAACAAGCATTCCAGTGGCGTGTCTTGATTTCTTGGGCCTCGTTAGAAATGACTCCTCAACTACACTTCTCTGCTGATTTGTTTGAGATGGTTTCTTGTTCTGGTGTGGAAACAAGGCTTATTGTGAATTGAACCTCATTCCATTAAAAAAAAAAATCTAAATTTCGTAGTGATGGATCCTCGTGGCCAACTTGATCTTGATCCAGTGGAGACTAAGGAAAGGTTTTTCTCCCCTGTGGGGAATCCAGTCTTGCCCAATCAGTTCCTTCAAATTATAGTTCCCAGAATGCCACGTCAGAACAAGATTTCTGAGACTTGGGAGTCCAAAAGAGGGTAAATAAAGGTTGGGAAAGGCCAGCACAACTTAATGCTTCCTTCCTCTGAAATTAAACTGAAATAGCAACTTTGAGCCAAAATAGATGAGTTGCAGATAGCCCAGATACTTAAGCTAACAATCTGAACGAACTCCATACTAAGAACAAGAACTGATGTATCACAGACACACAGACACAGACACACATACACAAACAGACAGACAGACACACACATACACACACAAACTCACATGCATTAAACGTTAAATGTTATTTGGAAGATAATGCAACCTTTGTCCCCAAAAATATCAGGAACTTTTTAATAGGATGCATTAGCAAAATTAATAAAAAGCAGGCCTGCACTTTTTCTATACATTATCTAATTATCACTTTGGGTCTAAAACAGTGGTTCTCAACCTTTTTAATGCCGCGACCCCCCCAGCCGGTCGTAAGTCGAGGACTACTCAACCGGTCGTAAGTCGAGGACTACTCAACTGGTTCAGCACCGTTTGCAGAATGGGACTTTGGGCGGGCTCAGCAGGGCAGAGACAGCCTGGACAATTCCTGTTGGCTTTGGAAAGCCAATAGAATTAGACTCTATTCAAGAGAGTCTATTTTATTGGCTTTCAAAAGCCAATAGAATAAAAGGGAGTAGCACAGCTAAGGAAAAGGGGAAAAAAATGGCAGACTGCGTTGTTTAGCGACCCCCGTGAAATGGTCGTTTGACCCCAAATGGGGTCCCGACCCACAGGTTGAGAACCACTGGTCTAAAACAATGTCTCCTTTCTCCATTTCATCAGGGGATGTACACTCCGGGTTGTTTGCCTTTATTCCCGTATGGATTTTGTGGCGGGCTTCCGCTTGCTTGGAGATCACACGCAACTACTTCAGCCAGGTTCCAATCATATTCGAATTACAGAGCCGGCTCCTGGACTAGATTTTGCCTGATCAAAGTAGCAGGGCTGCTACTCCCCTTTAACAGGCTAAAAGGGCTAAAAATGCTCCAGGAATCAAGAAAACATTTATGAAATACATGCTGCAAGGAGAACAGCCACATCGGTATTAGAGACTGGTTCGTTGTTCCTATGCAGCCTCCCTTTTGTGATTTTGAAATTCCTCAATTTACAAAATGTTCGTTTAGCAACTCTTTGACGTTATGATGGCACAGAAGAAAGTGATTTCAACTCCCAGAATTCCCCTGAGCCAACGTGGTTGGCTAAGGAATTCTGGGAATTGAAGTTCTCACGTCTTGAGGTGGCTGAGGCTGAGAAACACTGGACTAGTGGGCAACCGAGTTGTCTATCAGACTGTTAAGAGCCCTGGTGGTGCAGTGGTTAGAATGCAGTATTGCAGGCTAACTCTGCCGACTGCCAGCAGTTCGATCCTGACCAGCTCAAGGTTGCCTCAGCCTTCCATCCTTCCGAAGTTGGTAAAATAAGGATCCAAATTGTTGGGGGCCATATGCTGACTCTGTAAACCGCTTAGAGAAGGCTGTAAAGCACCATGAAGCAGTATATAAGTCTAAGTGCTATTGCTAGTGTTAGTTTTTTCCAACAGGGTGAGAAGATGACATGGTCTATCTATCTATCTATCTATCTATCTATCTATCTATCTATCTATCTATCTATCTATCCTATACCCAGGTTGGTGGGTTACAAAGGATAGATGAGAGAGAGAAAAAAAATCCTTGGGAACATTTGACAAAAAGCAAAAGACCTACATTTGAACAAGGAGCAGTGTGTCTAGAGAGAAAACCACAGATAATTCGGCAGACTACTTAGCTGACTTCCTCTGCTGAACTTACCAGAGCTCCTCACTCAGTTTATTTTATATTTTTTCCAACCAAAACAACATTTCCATGTTTTCTTTTTGGAATTTAACCTGGAACGACGATTTACTGAAACCAATACCTCGCTTCCACCCTTTTTCCTGATGTATTCCTTCTTTGATGTCCCGCATTGCGGTACTTAACAGCCCAGATGTCGGAGGACGTTGCAGTTTTGCAGTAAGCTGAGGTATTTGAATAGTTTTCTGCTCCACTATCTCTCTAGATCATGGGTCTTCAAACTTGGCCCTTTTATGACTTGTGGACTTCAACTCCCAGAATTCCTCAGTTGGCCATTTTGATGAAACCGCAGGCTTAGATCCAGACCAGGGGTCTTCAAACTTGGCCCTTTTATGACTGGCTGAGGAATTCTGGGAGTTGAAGTCCACAAGTCACAAAAGGGCCAAGTTTGAAGACCCCTCCTCTAGATGGTGGGAATGTTTTATATTGTCCACCTTTTTAAATCCATCCCTAAAGATGCAAAACAGGATCTCAAAGCCTAAATTATAAGACCCCCCCCCCCGGAGATTGAATCTTTCTTTTTTGTAGCCCAGGAGAACTGATCCATGGCTTATCTTCACCCATATCCTAATAATGCCCATTAATAGGCAATATGCAATCATAAACCAAGCATAAATGGATTATTCAACATTAATTTACTGGGGAGGTATTTTTTCAGTGTCCCTTGGTGGCTATAGAAAACACCCCTCATTTAAAAATCTGAAGATTCTGAACTCTACGCCTTGATATCAAATTGGGAGCAATTTGTACCTTTTTTTTGCAAGAAGTGAGTGAAATCACATTCTTGACCCAGAAGAGCAATTGTGAAAAACTGGGTCAAGTGCCCAAGTGGTGATCATTTGACTGTGGGGATGCTATGACTGTCGTAATTGTGAGGAGCAGTCATTAGTTTCTTTTTTTTTCCAGTGATACTGTTTGAGCAATTTCTGGGTACAAGCTAATCAAAGACCAATAAAGACAAATATTTGTAGCTTAGATATAGTGGAGGTCATAATACAACAACCGGGAGCGATTGCACTTCCACAAACACAGCCAAAAATATGGATCAGATATGTAGGTGACACCTTCACCAGAATAAAAAAAGGCCCAGTTAAATATCACCCACAAAATCATCAACAAACCATCTTCAAATGAATCCAGTTTATCAGAGAAGAAGAAAACAACTACCCTTCCTGGATATCCTGATCAGTAGAAGCCATGATGGCAAACTAGAAACACAGGTGTTCTGAAAAACCACCCACAGCACCCAAAGCAATAACCCAACTTCCCACAACTGAAGCTGCATAAGAACATTACTTAGAACAGCACAAACACACTGAGAGGACAAACACACTGGAACAAAGGCCTGGAGACTAAAACATATGAGGAACGGTTACAGGATTTGGGTTTGGCTACTCTAGAGAAAAGAAGGATTATTGTAGCGGGGACATGATAGCAGCCTTCCAGTATTTGAGAGGTTGCCACAAAGAGGAAGGGGTCAACTTATTTACCAAAGCACCTGAAGGCAGGACAAGAAACAATGGATGGAGAAGCAACCTGGAATTAAGGGGAAACTTCCTAACAGTGAGGACAATTAACCAGTAGAACAGCTTGCCTTCAGAAGTTGCCTTCATCACTGGAGGTTTTCAAGAACAGACTGGGTAGCCATTGTCCAGAATGGCATAAGGTCTCCTGCTTGAGCTGGGGATTGGCGTAGAAGACCTCCAAAGTCCCTTCCAATGCTGTTATTCTATGTTCTTGTGGGTAAGGAGATGTCTCATGAAACCTAAGAAAGAGCCCTCTTGGTTCCACAGCATTTTATGGTACGGCTCACTCACTGGTAGTTGATGTCATGGAGGGGACTGGAAAGGCTATGCAGAAGCAATTTGGATGCGATTATGTAAGCAATTTGATTGATGGGTGCAGTCTTTCCTGAAGACCTCTGTAACACTCCAAAGGGAGGAACAAATTGCCCTCCACCATCCCATCAAGATGCCCCTTTTTGCAGTGTCCTATCAAGGTACACTGATCATCAGTCTTTAGGCCAGGCAATATTACTGTAATCAATAAATGCCTACATAGTGGCAATTTTTGAGCTTGATTCCACTTCTGGTCCTTTTTAGCCTTCCATGTGTTTTCACCTAAGCTTGCTCTATTGTAGCACTTGGTAATTCTTTTACAGAAAACGGCACAAATGTTTGCATTTAAATTGTGCACGTTTTTTTTCCCTGAGAAGCTGTAGATTTGCACTCATTTGTCCCCTTGTGCATGAGAAGATACGATGGGGATTAAGAACATTTGAGCCCTCAGAAAGCTAGCATGTGGCAGCCAGAGAAAGTATGCTTCTTTGTGAAACGTTTTTTGTGTGAAAGAAGGACTGGGGAGACATGATAGTAGTGTTCCAATATTTGAGGGGCTGCCACAAAGAAGAGGGGGGGGGGTGTCAACCTATTCTCCAAAGCGCCTGAAGGCAGGACAAGAAGCAATGGATGGAAACTAACCAAGGAGAGAAGCAACCTAGAACTAAGGAAAAATTTCCTGATGGTAAAAACAATTAATCAGTAGAACAACCTTCCTCCAGAAATTATGGGTGCTCCATCACTGCACGCTTTTAAGAAGAGACTAGACAGCCAATTGTCTGGAATGGCATAGGGTCTCCTGCTTGAATAGAGGGTTAGACTAGATGACCTCCAAGGTCCCTTCCAAATTTGTTATTCTATTCTATGGTTTTGATGCTGCCTAGTTTTAAGGACACTTGCTGACTGGGTTCTCCCCCCTTTGGAGGAAAATCAGAAAGAAAGAAAACAATCTGTGGACCCTTTGTTGAATTTCTTTGGTCATTTTCCAAAAATGAAGAAGATTTAAAATGTTGTTTTACATTGACAAAAAAAAAAAAAAAAGCAGTTGAAGGAAACCAGGCCAATTTCATCCGCCCAGACAAACCTGGTGATAGATTTAGTTTTAGCATGGAAATTTCAGCAGATGTCTATGGAAGGGAACCAACAGAAAACATCTGTTGAGCATTGATTGAGTGGGATGATGGATTGAGAGAATAGCAATTTGAGGAGATGGGGTCTCTAAATAGATTCCTTCAGTCTGCAGGAGCTGTCAATAAGTCAGTGTACAGGAAGGAAGGAGTGGAAGAAAGAGGGAAGGAGTTAAAAGAGGGATCAGCCTAGAATTTTTATGTAGTCACAAGCAAGCAAAGTTCAACCCCCTCCCTTGAATTCCGTTGACCCTTATCTAACTCCTAGCAGGTGCTAACTAACCCTTAGTTGAGAAGATTCCTTTTTTTTAAATAATTTTTTTTATTTTTTATTTTTCCAAATTCTCCCCCATACATATACCATGATATTTATCAGATATTAACATACATTCTTTTTACATTCATATATAAGAGACTTTTAATAAAATGAAATAAATACATACACATGACTTTTGGTGTTGCTCGCCCATTTCCCCTTTCACTGTATCCACACTCCTTCTTCTCTACCTTTTTTCTCCCTTTCTTCTCTTCCCTACTTCCCTCTTCTTCCTCTCCTCTTCTCTTTCCTTCACCACTCTCCTCCCTTTTCTCCCCACTTCTCCAGTTGAGAAGATTCCTGTCCATAGGCATGAGTAACAATAAATCAGTTTAATTGGATCTTCATGTGTAGACCTGAACTTTCTCACTGGACATTCAATTCCTATCTTTACTTCTATTCTACCCCACTTTTGAGGAGACTCCATGCCTAAACATTTTCTATACATCTCTATGAAATCTGGATGCTCCTGAGCCTGGTGGCATCTCCCTACTTCATCTCTCTTGTGCAATTTTGGAGATGTGAGACATGTTTTTGGAAGAATAGGTTTACCATTGGTATGCAGGATACAATAATTCCCTCGCTCTGTTTCTGTTCCTCACTGCATCCTGCATTCCATTCCTTTGGAATGTTAAAGAAGGGAATTTCTAAAATTAATTCCAGAATTGAACATGCATACTTTCTTAAGTTCTTGCATCTCCCCCCCCCCTTGGTTCCCAAAAGAGCATGTGTGATTGACAAAACACATGTAAACAACTGAAATCTAGATGTGATTATTCACACAATTTTCTTGAGGAGCTTATGCGCCTGCACGGTTGTACTGAGACCTTGGTGAAATTTCACTTAAAAGAAATCTCCATGCACATTCCCACCAAAATGCTCTTTTTGTAGGGTTTCATCCATGTGTAAATGCCTGCCAGTAACCATTTCAACCGTTACGTCCCTTCCCTGCCACTTTGTCTGGACCCATCTGTATGCTGTGTAGTGCTTTTTTCTCCGGGACAGAGTCAAGATTTGAGGAGAAAGTTGAAAGAAGTGGAATTTAGAAGTATGGTTGCTCTGAATACAGATAGTCCTCGACTTACAAGCACAACTGAACCCAAAATTTCTGTTGTTGTGAGACATTTGTTAAGTGAGTTTTGCCCCATTTTATGTCCTTCCATCCCACCATTGTTAAATGAATCACTGCAGTTGATACATTTTTAACCTGGTTGTTAAGTGAATCTGGCTTCCCCATTGACTTTGCTTTGTCAGAAGGTCACAAAAGTGGATCACATGACCTTGGGACACAGCAATGGTCATAAGTATGAACCAGTTGCCAAGTGTCTGAATTTCTGATCATGTGATCATGGGGATGCTGCAAAGGTTGTAACTATGAGAAATGGCCATAAGTCACTTTTTCCAGGGCTGTTGTAACTTTGAATGGTCACTAAATGAACTGTTGTAAATCAAGGAGTACCTGTACTCAAATACCCAATTCAATGATTACTTACCTGCTGGTTCTTCAGTGCTGGTGACCACCGATGTTGGGTTGACAACCGGGATTTCTGCAAACAAAAAGCGAAAAGCTTTCTTAGCTGACTTGCGTTTTCTTCCAAAGTTCGCATGAAAGTTAACCCCAAATTTTATAAACCACAGGCTGGTTTTTACATTTAAAAGAGATTGATTTAACAGCAACAGATGCCTGGCAGATGGCCTCCCTTTACTAATGTGCAATCCCATGGCTGGATTCATACAACAAAGTTAGACCTACCACTTAAAAACCTCTTGGCTACATTTTGACAATATGCTAATCACCGTTAGTTTATTTTTTTTAAAACTTGGTCACTTAATGTCAATCTTGGTTAGACTTTGGAGAGGGATTTAGCTAATTTCATTGGTGAATGTGTGGTTCACTCTTGAAAACCTGGAAAGTGAGTTAATTCAATAACTGAATTAAGTATGTTGCATGGTACTGATAAAATATTTGTAGCTTTTCTGAAAGGGCCTAAAAACATGGTTGTGTCAGCAGACCATAAACGGAGAGGGAGACAACCAAGTAGAATAGAATAACAGAGTTGGAAGGGACCTTGGAGGTCTTCTAGTCCAACCCCCTGCTGAGGCAGGAAATCTTATATCAAGTAGAGATTTGATTGGGTTATTGTTGCCATGGGGGGGGGGGTGTAGATGGGTTGGGTGTTTTTTTATATTTTTGGATTTTTAAATGTTGAAAGCCATTGGAGTCAGCTATGTCCGAGTCAGGTGGCCATCTAAATTTGTTTCAGAAATAAATCAATAATAAATCACAGAACACTTTGTTTTTTTTTCCTTCCAAAAGTGGCATGGAAAGCATGCAGAATATTTAGAAAAGTACATCTTACTTCCCCTGTCCTTTCCACTTTCTACAGAAGGACGATCAAGAGCATCCTCTCATATTACAGTCTGATTTGGAAGCATCCCTGCTTCAGACAGGAAGGCAGTGCAGAGAGTGGTGAGGACAGCAGAAAAGATTATTGATAGTTCACTTCCATCTGTCCAAGATATGGCATGTAAGGGACACTTGACCAGGGTCCACAATGTTACACATCCTCTTTGTTATGTCCCGAGCCTTTGCAAACGGCTCGGGCGTTTGCAGGCAGTCCCGGGCAGGTGCAAAGCTGCCCGGGACCAGACAGGCTGTCGCCAGCGCCGTGCGCATGCGCGGGTGCTGGCGCGGGAAAAGTAACCCATTTACCCGGGAGTTGCCTATATAAGAGGCTGCGAGGCGTTTGGGCGAGGCTGAAGCCATCTTCCTGTAAGCTGAACGCTGAATAAAAGAAACTGAGAACTCCAGCTGCTTCTCGTGTCTGTTTTCCCGCCAAGGACGCAACACTGGCGACGAGGGTGGGATGCCTTGCACTACCTGGAAAGGAAAAAGTGTAAGCTTACCCAAGGAGTCCTGAGCGGCGGAAGAGGAACGGCGTCGACTCGGCAGCTACCCGCCAATCCGGTGCGCATTCGGGGGTAGGCTGGCTGATAGACCCGTCTCCTGAAGATCCGAAGATGGCGAAAATCGGAAGGCTTTCGGAATTCGACGTCTCACATCCAGAGCGGTGGGAGTCCTACGTATCCAGAATGGAGAACTACTTCAAGGCAAACCAAGTGAGGGAAGATAGCTTGAAGGCCGCCACCCTGCTTTGCGTTTGCGGCCAAGACGCCTTCGAAATCGCAGAAAATCTTGTAGCACCTGTTCCAGTAGAGTCTGTAAGCTACGCAGACCTGAAGAAGCTGCTGAAAGAGCACTTCCACCCCAAGGTGTCCGTTATCTCATGGCGCCACACCTTCGAGCAGAGGGATCAACGGTCCGGTGAAACAGCCAAGGAATACATCGCCGCGCTACGGAAGGCCGCCAAGCCCTGCGAGTTCAAGGACCTCGAGGAACGACTGAGGGACCGATTCGTGTGCGGGCTAAGGCATCGAGAGCTACAACAGAGACTTTTTGCCAAGGAAGAATTATCCTTCCAAGACGCCTTAAGGGAAGTCACCGCAGAAGAAGCAGCAGGCGGCGCCATCAAAAACATGCGGCCGATCAGAAACAGTGCAGAGGGTGCGTCCGTGCACCAGGAAGACGTCCGACGAAACTCCGAGGAGGATCCGGACGAGGAAGTCGACCGTCTACACCCCGCGAAGGAAGAGAACCAGAAGGGAAGCTCTTCGGCTCTGCTCAAGTGCATCGGCTGTGGAGGTCGCCACAGGAGAACCGACTGCAAGTTCCGCTCCGCTACCTGCCGGGCATGCGGCAAACAAGGGCATATTGCAGCTGTGTGTCTGAGCCGACGAAAGGCACAACCCCAAGAAGAACGCCTGAAAGGTACCAGATTCCCCAGCCAGAATAGGGTAGGGTTTTGCGCTTCGCGAAGAAGCATCTGTAGAACAGGCACACACAAGCCCATGAAGAAAAAGCTGTCACTCAACGTGAAGCTACAAGGGGTTCCATTATCTATGGAACTAGATACAGGGTCTGCCCCTACTTTGACGATGTCTTGATTGCAGGAGACTCCACACACATTCTAGCTGAAAGACTTAGGGCTGTCCTGTTAAGATTCAGGGAATCAGGCCTCAAGCTCAGAAAAGACAAATGCAAGATCGGGGTGCCTTCTACTGAATTTCTGGGATTCAAAATTGATGCTGCTGGGATTCATCCTGCTGAATCCAAACTAACTGCTATTTTAGAAGCACCCAGGCCAAAGTCTAAGGCCGAACTTCAGGCCTTCCTAGGCCTCCTGAATTTCTACAATTCTTTTCTTCCACATAAAGCTAGTGTAGCTGAGCCTCTTCACAGGCTACTAGACAAACAAGCTGTGTGGCTGTGGTCACAAGCACATGAGGCTTGCTTTAAAGAAGTCAAGGCCTTGCTCACTTCTAACAGTGTTCTTGCACATTTCAACGAGTCTCTTCCTGTGTGCATCGCTTGTGATGCATCCCCCTACGGGGTTGGAGCTGTCCTGAGTCACCTCAGGTCTGATGGAACTCAGGTTCCTATTGCATACTACTCCAGAACACTGTCTTCTGCCGAGCGCAACTACGCTCAGATAGACAGGGAGGCTCTGGCTGTTGTTGCTGGAATTAAAAAATTCCACGATTTTCTATATGGCAGGCATTTCACGGTCTTCACTGACCATAAGCCTCTGCTGGGACTGTTTACCACACGTAAGCAGACTCCCCACATCATTTCCCCTAGAATGCTTAGGTGGTCTATTTTCTTGTCTGCATATGATTTTTCATTACTCCACAAGCCTGGGAAAGAAATGGGCCATGCTGATGGCCTCAGTAGGTTGCCTCTGCCAGTAGTAGAAGCTGACCCCGCGCCAGCTGTCAACATTCTATCAATCCAAGCCTTGCCCGAGCTCCCTCTTAGTGCCAGGGATGTTACCGCTGAAACAGGTACAGATCACACACTTTCACGTGTCCGCTCCTGGGTCCTGTCCGGGTGGCCTGAGCACTGCCCTAGTCCTGAGTTTCAGAGTTTCTGGTCCAAAAGGAACGAACTGTCCCTTTCTCAGGGTTGTCTGCTTTGGGGAAACAGAGTTGTCATTCCCACCTCAATGAGGACTAGGGTCTTAGAATCCCTCCACGAGGGTCATCCTGGGTCATCCTGGCATTGTTCGTATGAAGGCTCTTGCACGAAGCCACTTGTGGTGGCCTGCTTTAGATAAAGATATTGAAGCTAAGGTACACGCATGCCACCTGTGCCAACGATCTCGCCCAGAGATGCCCCAAGCTCCTGTGCATAGATGGGAGGAAACACAGTCCCCATGGTCTAGGTGCACATTGACTACGCTGGGCCCTTTCAGGGCCAGTTCTTCTTGGTCCTTGTTGACAGCCATTCAAAATGGCTTGAGGTTGTGCCTGTCTCATCCACCACCACTGCAAAGACTATTCAGGTACTGAGGGGGATTTTTGCTGCACACGGGCTGCCAGATGTCATTGTGTCCGACAACGCCCTCATTCACCTCCTCCGAATTCCAAGCTTTCTTACAGGCAAACCTGATTCGTCATGCCACGTCTGCGCCTTTTCACCCGTCCACCAACGGTATGGCTGAACGCATGGTGCGCATCGCAAAGGACGCCTTGAAGATACTCACCTACGGGGACTGGCATCACAGGTTGGCTGACTTTCTCCTTTCTTATCGCACCACACCGTCCACTTCTACAGGGAGAAGTCCAGCTGAACTTCGTTGGTGGCGCCAACTTACTACTAGACTTGACCGGTTGCATCCGGACAGACTGCCTTCATCTACCTCACATCCTAGGGCACCTAGACAACTACTTGTGGGTGCCCCGGTTTGGGCTCGCAATTACGGGCCTGGTCATACATGGGTCCCCGCTTCTGTTTCCAGGATCACAGGCCCTCTCTCCTACGAGGTTGCCCTGGACAACGGTCGTGTCCTGCGTCGGCACATCGACCAACTTCGCTCTAGGCGAGACTTTTCTGCTGAGACTCCTGGGTCTTTTCCAGGGGGGGAGGGGGACCCTTTGGAGCAAAGGGAAGGGCACGAGCTGCTGCCCATCTCCACTGAGGGAGCCACAAACGGCCCATCCCAGGGTTCCGCGAGAGCTCCGAACAGGAATTCCATGAGCTTACCTAACTACCAGGCATCCACGCCTACTCCAGCCAGGGAGTCACCCCGGGGGCATACTCACTTTCCACACACATCACACAGCACTCCAGCAACGGAGGATACCCGGGGGCATCCCAACAATCATTCCCCGCAAGAGAACTGGCACACAATTCCCAAGGTTGGCCTGACCTTACCCCAAATCCTACAGGGGGTCAAACATACACAGAGTTAGTCGAGGAACCAAGTCCCGACTACAACAACCCTAGCACAAATCAGGGAACACCTGAGTTTTGGGAAAGTACAGAAACCCACACGAGCCCGAACACAGAATGGGGTTCAGGGGATGGACAGCCTCCTGACAGGTCTTGGACTGACCTAGGAGGTTCTACAGAGACGCCCAGCAGCGGCTATCACTTCAAGGGGCCTGAGGGTCTACAGCTAGGTAGGTCAACCAGGTCACAAGTAACCGAAGCCCTGTCCTGACGAGCCCCGGTGGGCAAGCAAGCAGGCCAGGCATCGGGGCACAGTCCTTGGAAGACACCAGGGCACAATAGAGAGAACAGGCTCACGCCTCCCTCCAGTCAGGGACTTATGCCAGTAATCCACAGCTAAGAAGGTCACAGAGAGCAAAGAAATCTCCTAAGTACCTAGAAGACTACATAACATTGCTGGCAAGGCAAAGGCCAGTAAACAGTGGGAGCACTGGGGAGCAAAATGTCATATAAAATAAATGTTGTATGTTGGTAGTAGTTTTAGCCCGGGGGAAAGGGGTGTTATGTCCCGAGCCTTTGCAAACGGCTCGGGCGTTTGCAGGCAGTCCCGGGCAGGTGCAAAGCTGCACGGGACCAGACAGGCTGTCGCCAGCGCCGTGCGCATGCGCGGGTGCTGGCGCGGGAAAAAGTAACCCATTTACCCGGGAGTTGCCTATATAAGAGGCTGCGAGGCGTTTGGGCGAGGCTGAAGCCATCTTCCTGTAAGCTGAACGCTGAATAAAAGAAACTGAGAACTCCAGCTGCTTCTCGTGTCTGTTTTCCCGCCAAGGACGCAACACTCTTTATGACCTGTTTTCCTTGTTACCTTCTGGGAGGACGGGGCTTTGTGGTATCTGAAGCAGAACATCCAGACTCAGTCACGGTTTTGTTCCATATAGTATTAACATGTGTTATGTATGTATAACTAAATATATATAAACTATTTCGAAGCCATCTGGCTTTTCCGGATTATAAGTACTGCTTGAGCTGTGATTTTACAAGCTATTTAAAGACAGAGTGAGTGGTAAGGAATTACTGCTAACAAGACATTTTGGATTATAACCTTGGCAGGTGGGTAGCATCGGACCTTGGGATAAATTTTATGTTTTCCTTTTTCCCCTTTTTTTCTCCTTTTTATCTCTCCTATTTGTTGGGGGAGCCTAATTTTTAACGTTTGACTGGAGAACTATTTATGGACAGTGGAAACTGAAATATTGGAGTTACTCCTTGGAAAAGGCCTACACATCCTCTTCACGACCTGTTTTCCTTGTTACAGTCACAGTTTTGTTCCATACAGTATTAACATGTGTTATGTACATGCATGGGTAGATATATATATATTCTTTTGAGAGCAGGCAACAGAATTTCATTTTTAATGTGTGCCAGTGAGCTCACAGTAAAAAAAAAATGACAATAACGGTTATCTTATCTTACTCACTAATGCAGGGGGCTACAGGGGAGCGACTCTGCTGATAGCCTTTGGCACAACGATTGCACGTTAAGCCGGTGACACCATCTTTGCAAGGACATTGCCCGGTGGTTTGGTTGCAGGTTTTCCCAGCTGCGCCGACAGGATGGCAGTCGCATGCTAAAAAAAGCAAGAAGGGAGGGGGAGAAAGAGGATGGGAAAACCTTAAAAACTAGAACTTGCAAGGGTATACACACACGCACGCTCGCATTTCATAATACTGCATACCAGGAGAGGCAGAGTTATGTGCAAACAGAACCTTGATTCAAAACACATGTCTGCTGTGACGAACAGCTCCTTCAAGTGTCCCAGTTCTGGCTCAGAATGTTAGCTTGCTACAGAGCTGAGTTAGTTGCACTCTTGATATAACCATGACCATGGGTGGGAAAAAGCTTGTACTGTAATGGGCAGCTGACCTGCTGAACCCTTCTTGATTTTGCTAGCAGATGCTTTCTTGCGTCTTCTAGTCAGTGGTGAGATTCAAATATGTGAACAACCGGTTCTCTGTGTGGATGCCACTTCCGGAAGTCCGTTCTGGGCCTGGGCAACAAAAAAATTAGCTACCAGTTCTGCTGAAGTGGTGCGAACCGGCTGAATCACACCACTGTATTTCTTTCTTTCTTTCTTTCTTTCTTTCTTTCTTTCTTTCTTTCTTTCTTTCTTTCTCTCTCTCTCTCTCTCTCTCTCTCTCTCTCTCTCTCTCTCTCTCTCTCTCTCTCTCTCTCTCTCTCTCTCTCTCTCTCTCTCTCTCTCTATCCAGTGGTGAGATTCAAATATGTGAACAACTGGTTCTCTGTGTGGATGCCACTTCCAGAAGTCCATTCTGAGCCTGGGCAACAAAAAATTAGCTACCGGTTCTGCCGAAGTGATGCAAACTGGGTGAATCCCACCACTGCTTCTAGTGCCAGGTCAAAACATTGTCAAAACAAGCCTGATGCCTTAAGCATGACACTAAACTGGCTCTCAAGATATACAGATATGTAGAAATATAAAAATCCGGTAATATAGATAGATGTGACATTCCCAACTAACCAACACAGATACTTCCTGGAACCACCATCCACCAACTCTTGTTATTCTCCTGGACACCATGCCTGATTTCAAGGCCTCCCGAAAGATGAGCAAAATTGGGATCAGGTAATGCTGATGAGGTTCAGTGTTCCAGAGAGGAGAGTAAATTTAGATACATTTAATAAATACATAAAACCTAGAAATTCCAACTTAGATATTATGGGAACGGATGCCAGGACCACCCAATAGGTTCCAGTTAAGCTGATGATTTATTCCTCTTACCTGTACACAAGAATCTAGTCTACTAACGATCGGCACTAAATTGGTGTTAGATAAGAGTCAATTCAAGAAGGGTTGGATTCGGTCCGTTTTGTGGGAACGTAATGATTCCAGGCTGATTCCTCTCTTGTCTCCACCTCCAGGCTCTCCCTGTCCTTCTCCTACAGCAGAGACAACATTAGGGCCCAGAAGTTTTTTGCCCATTTGACAGGTGAACACATCATGGTGTGTTATTACCCTGATTTGGCCTCTTGCATGGATAGCCCTAACTTCTGAACCCTTAAAAATTGCCCTCTCTTCTCCCCCTAACGTAGCTGCTCTGCTCTAACTAGCATGGATGGCATAGGGTACTAAGGCTCATTAAAATGAAAGAATTGCAGCTCTGGGAAAGAGAGAAAGATGAAGGGTAGTTTTCCTTCCAGTGGAGAATTTTTTAACTTTGCTATAAAAAAAAATAGCAATGGAGGCCTGGTTTATGTCAGGGAGGAAATTTCAGAGGGAGGGCTCCATTTATTTATAATGCTTGGCTCATTTTTATTATCTGAGAACTAAACAGCCAGGGTGGTTTCTGCCTCTTAGACTCCCGGGGTTGATTAACAATTCTGGACAAGTCTTGGCCCAAAAAAACGACTCGATTCCCTTTTGCTGTGAAACATCGCTCGTTACATTGCCATTAGCATTACATACTTCATTGTGTGGAGATAAAACATAGCAGCAGCATCAGGAGTCTGGCAGGTTCACGCCGCAGTTAGAACTCGCATTTCTACCAAAGCCCAGTAAATATATCGAAAGGGTGTGAGTTCTCCGTTGTCATCCAACAACAGGAGATGCTGAGGAGCGGGTCTCCTTGGGTAGGAGGGCCATCTACACATTCCTTCCCCTTGAAATAAAGCACACACACCACCCCCAAAGTTGAAAGAGATTTATGTAGACTGGATTAGCTGCGGAGATGCCAATTTGGAAATAATTATCATAAATTGTAGAGAGGTGGAAGGCATTCCAGCGTAGTTGGAGAACTTGTTCTGAGCACCTACGCCTCTTTAAGCTACCCAGTCTGGCTTGTTGGTTTTAGCCTAGCGTGTTATACAGAATTAACTTAATTGTGGCTTGTAAACCATGGTTTCTGGCTTACATAGTCAGAGCAGGTGGACAAGCTTAACCGGATGCTGCATCATGGTGAGCCACCAAAACGTACGAACACAGCTAACCGAGCTTGGCTCGTTAGGAAAGGTATCTGCTGGACCTCCACTGTGAACCCCAACTGAGGTGGCTTGTTCAAAAAATCATGGTTAAAACACTTGGGTTAGCATAATGTGCATAAAAACAAGCCCTTACATTTGCCCAATGTAATTCATAAGAAGCTTCATAACCTTAAAACTTGAAGCAGGGAAGTTTTTGAATTAAAGGAACATTTTATTTAAGGGAAAATCACAAAACTGTGTCTCACTTACTTTGGCTGTGCCATGTGGGGGGATTCATTGGAGAAAGCAATTATGCTTGGAAGAGTTAGCGCTAAAAGGAAACCAGTTGTTCTAAGCTCTGGCTGGTGTCAGCTTTGAGGGTGTCCACCCACCGGTGGGTGGACACCCTCAAAGCTGACACCAGCCAGAGCTTAGAACAACTCAAAGAAGTAGTGCAAGATTAGAAGATGTGGAGACACCTGGCCCATAGAATCGCCATACAACTGAATGGATATCATCATCATCATGAGAGCAAATAGAAGGATTTGGGTTCTAAATATGAGAAAAGACCATCTAAGTGGCTCGTGTGAATTTTGGAGGAAAAATGAAGCTGAACTACCTCGTAAAAGCAAAGAATTTGGATTCTGAGAACCTCATGAACAAGTGGAATCATCTAGCAGAAAGCTGAGGAATCACAAGAGATTGTTCTCCTATCAATTAATAGATGTTAGACACCATATTTGAAAACAATGATTATTTCCTATCAATAAAAGAAACTAGCATCTCAGGATGAAGGATTCCAAGTTAGGTCTCTCTCTCTCTCTCTCTCTCTCTGCTGTACCAGCTTTCTGATTTTCATTATGTGCTAGCATAATGGACTTCTAGCAACCCCGTAAGTAGATCTTCTCTGTGATAAACTGTCCCTAACCTGTTCTTTCAAGTCTTCCAATGTTGCACACCAAATCCTTCTACCTTGCAAGCAAGTTGCCCTCTTCTTCTCTGGCCTTCTACCTTTCCTAGCACAGAACCTCTGAGGTCCCACTGGTGGTGGTCCTTAATGGAAGGAAAATGAGGAATTACACTTAAAAGCCATGAGCATCCCACCAACCTATTTTGGCCCAGTGCCTGTTGGAAGATGGAGGTGGGAGAGGGAGAGATACATATCATGGTTTCTATCAGTGTAACAGTCAAACACAATTCCAAAACCAAACAAAAATGCACACACGCATGCACACCCTTCTACCCTCCCAAAGAGAGATGTTATCGTTCCCTTAATGTTCACCAGATGGGATTTTGCCTGAGCACCATGGCCCAGTACAAGGGGTCTTCCTGGAAACACACACAGAGAAACAAGCTTGCAGCTTCTAATGGGGAACAGATGCAATGGGCCTTATCAGATCTTGGCCAGCTTTGGAAATGGACATGTTTCCGATGAGGATATTTGAAGGATTTAGCTGGGATAACACATGGCAGCGGGTGGTGGAGACGTCAGCTGAGGTTGAGTTGTCCTTTAGTCACAACATGCTTTGAAGCTGGAGCCTTGCAAGAAGCTTTTCCCTCAGGGAACCTAGTTGTTCTCTTTCTGGAGGAAATGGCGGTCCAGTTGGACTACCTGTCCTCTTCTGGTGTCCTCTTTCCTTGAAGGCACCTTAGAAGGTTGTCCAGCATGCTAGGCCAAGGTGTTTTAACCGTGAAACCTGGGTTTTCACCATAGACTAAGATATAAACCGATTCGTTTGGTTCCTCAGCATGCTGAGGCCAAGTTAAACCTAGCTTAGGTCTTCAAATTTAGAGTTCTTTAATTTCCCACCTTTTTAGCGAAGTATTTCTTCTTGAATCTTTGCAAAATTAAGCAACCAAATCTTGAGAGATCCCTGAAATCATACCACAGTATATGAGCAGGTGGGGTCTGGGGATCTCTCAAATGTTGCTGAATCTCCAGCACTCCAGTCATCATTGGCCAATGGAGAACTATAGTTCAGCAACAACAACGGTGTACATGTTCCACATTCCTACTATACAGGATGACACCTACAAAGTTGACTGACCTCTCATGAGGTTATGAAGTACAAGAGGTAGCCTAGCTAAATTTGAGAAGCCAAACAGTTCTCTTAAGGTCCCCACACAGAATCTCCAAGCCAGCAATACACAGGATTGCACACAACCTAGGCATACAACCTACTTGACACCTATGCAAGCCAATGAAAATTACAAATTGATGTATTATTAGGCTTTGAGGACTGTATCTTCTTCCTTCTTCCTAACCTCAAAAAGAGATGGCCTTCTGAAGTTAGGCCAACTAGAACATGGCTGACGTGATGGTAGCCATCATTTCTTACTTCCTAGAAAAATAAAGCATATCATCTCTTAAAATGATGATTGGGTTGTATTCATACTGCTGATATTTCCCTTGTTGAGTGTGATGTAATCGCAAGGAATCTTCAATAGATTAGGTGGTACCTAACTAGAACGAACAAATATGAGGGTATCTCCATCAAAATTAACGGGATGCAAGTTGTCAAAATTAAAAACCCATAGATTTTCATTGTTTTTGTCTATGGGATTCTGTCACTTTACATTCTTCTCACATTCAGCCTTTTATTTATTTTTTTAAACTGCAACTGTTTTTACTCTGTGCGGATTTTGATAGGTTCTCCAAAATGAAACACATCAAATTCTCACTCATTTGCATTGGCCAAATTCTAAAAATCCAACTGTTTAGTATGGAGATGTTCAATTGTGCATGATCTGAGTGAAAAAAGTTAACGGGACTTTTAATCAAAAGAGGTGGCAGATTCATTGGTTCCCATGAATGTCATTCAACTTGGAAGTCCACCCATCTCATGGGCCTGTTCTCTACTTGACATTTTCTTGTCAATCCAAACTCTTATTTAGAGATAAATCTATGAACTTTGGGAAACTCTGATCAAAACTCTACCGGAACACAATTCCTTTCATCCTGACTCCGGATATGCCTAAATCTGGATCCAATCAGTTTATTTCCAAAAGTTTTGGGTGAATTGTTATTCTTGACTGATTTATTACTGGCAGCTTGCTAATTTTATTACTGATTCCTATTCGGTTTTAATGCCGGTCTTATCTGCTTTATCCAATAATTTCAACTGCTGAAAAGCCTTCAGGGTTTTACTTTCTTGTTTTTATGTAAAAAAAAAAAATACTACGCAAAAAACACTTATCTAAACATTCTATTATAAACCAATACAGCGAATCATAGAATTATGAAGGAATATGTACAGATCTTGGCTGGATTTATGAAAGATTCGATTTAATACGCCTTTATTTGTTACTTATATTAAAATGGCTAAAGGGCAGTCAATTTGATAAAAACGTTTTTAAACTCTTCTCATTCAACTGCTTTAAAAACGTTTCTTCAAAAGTCCATGTTCTCTCTAGCCAATCTGTTACAGATGAAATCTCACCGTTGGTGAAAATGGGATGAACTAACTTTATTTTACGGAGTTAGTTCATGAAATAAGAGTCAGTATGGCAATGTTTTTCAAACTTGGCGACGGGCATGTGAGTTCTCAGGTTATCCCAAGAAGCTTCAATTCTGAACTGAAGAAGCTTCTCGGATGAGAAGCGAAAGATCTTCAAGAAAAAACAAAGCCCAGTTGCCTTTTGCAAAAAACACCTTTGAGACAAGCATGACCTGGATGAGTGAGAATTTTCATAGACATTTAGTTCCCAGGATTCCCTAGCCAGCCAGTGATATTGAACCAATCCTTCCCACTCAGTCCTAATTAGAATAGAATAGAATAGAATAGAATAGAATAGAATAGAATAGAATAGAATAGAATAGAATAGAATAGAATAGAGGAATGGAATGGAGTGGAGTGGAGTGGAGTGGAGTGGAATGAAATAATAGAATACAACAGAATAGAATAGAATAGAATAACTTTACTGTCACTTTAAATGTACCCTAATCCAAGGCTTTTCAACCTTTTCACCCATTGTACCACTTTTAGGATATGGCAACATCCGAGTACCACCAGTCGCCCAGCATGGTGTCAAAAACTTGATGACCAAAAAAAAAAAAAAAAGGAAAAAAGTGATAAAGTACAGGTAGTCCTTGACTTACAACAGTTCGCTTAGTGACTGTTCGAAGTTACAATGGCACTGAAAAAAGTGTCCCCCAAAGCCACAGCCGAGCAAGACGCCTGCCTGCCCGCCCGGCGGTGCTTTTCCTCCTGTCTGAGGTTTTCATTGTTGTGAGCATTTCTGTTGAGGATTGGCAGTGGGGGTGGGGTGGGGGGTGTTTGGTTTTTATTCCCCCTATCTGCTGGGTGGTTGCAGCAGGTTTTGGTCACATCACATGACCCTGGGACACTGTGACCGTCATAAATATGAATCAGTTGCCTAGCATCTGAATGTAAACCACAAAACCCTGGAGATGCTGCAACATTCCAGCTGATCGGTGCTTCTTCTGGGCTCAGCAGAAGTGCCAGGATCAGCGCCGAGCTCCAGCTGGATCCTGGCACTGATCCTGGTACTTCCACTGAGCCCTGACTGTCCCGAAGAAGCGCCGATCAGATGGAAAGCAGCACTGATCCTGGTGCTTCCGCTGAGCCCTGCAGCTCCAGCCATCTCTCACTCAGGCTTGTGTGGTGCAGTTCAGCTCATTCCCCTCCCCCGCTACCACTTTTCTAGGATGGTTGTGTACTACCTGCCAGGTGCCAATGTACCACAGGTGGTACCCGTACCACTGGTTGAAAAGCCCCTTGCACACAACTCTCAAAGAGTCACCACCTGATATACACTACATAAATATGACAAAAATAAAAAAATACAGAATTATGCATATAGCCACATATATTATACGACACAGAGAAACAAACAAACAAACAAGAAAACAGTGATTAATAAACTAATAATAATGTCATGTGTTGAACTTGATACACACACGCACACACACACACACACACATACACACACCAAATTTCTCCCCGCTTTTCACGTCTGTTGTTTGGATTGCCACCATCTTGACTTTTTGACCATACACTACAGATACCTCCGATAGTGGCAGGATTTTTCAGGAAAGTTTTTGCACTGGAAACGTCTGAACTGAGTGCAGCCTGATTTCAGATGCTTATTGCTTCTAGTTAAAAAAAAAGAAAAGGTAAAGATTTCCCGGTCCAGTCATGTCTGACTCTAGGGCACGGTGCTCAGCTCTGATTCTTGGCCAAGGGCGCCAGTGTGGTCTGAAGACATTTCCGTGTGGCCAGTATAACTACATGCCGAGGTGCACAGAACGCTGTTACCTTGCCACCAAAGTGGCACCTATTTATCCGCTCGCATTTGTAGAAGCAGGAACTGGAGCTCACCCCATTGCGTGGCGAAACATAACTTAAAACCAGGGGGAGAATAGACCATGTTTAATGGAGTATATAAGTATATAAGCATCTAAAACATTCTGAATTCTCGCCAGAAAGGAAAGCTCAATAAATTGCAATTAATGAGGTAATCCCTTCTAACAAAATTAAAAGCTTCTCTTGGAATTATTTCATATTTAAAATGCTTGTAGGTAAAACATCTCCACTTTGCTTGCATTGCTTAAATTCCAGAGGGGGAAATGAAGAACGTTGAATATACGCATGGATACTAACACGCGTGGACAGCCATTTCCTAGCAATGACAACCTGGAAACAGTAATAATTCAAAACAAGCCGTTCCAATGGACTGATATTGAATGGGCATCCAGGGGCTATGTTTGCAATTAGCTTTATGAACTGATACATTTTTAGAAATGGAAAATGACCATGGAAAAAATCCTGTAGTGGAAAAATCCCTGAATACTTTTTCCCCCATCAGAGAAACTTATGCCAAACCCACATCCCCATTACAAAGGCATGTCAACAAAGAGGGAGGCTTCCGGGATCTGGGTCCAGCACTTGGGTGGGACAGTTGGAGGGCAAAACATGTACAGGATCAACAGTGTAACTAAAATACCACTCTGTTCTTCAAAGGTATCTGGAGAGATAAGACAAAGCCTTGGTAAGGCCACACTTGGAATACTGCATCCAGTTTTGGTCACCACGATGTAAAAAAGATGTTGAGACTCTAGAAAGAGTGCAGAGAAGAGCAACAAAGATGATTAGGGGATTGGAGGCTAAAGCATATAAGGAACTGTTGCTGGAATTGGGTATGTCTAGTTTAACGAAGAGAAGGACAAGGGGGGACATGATAGTAGTGTTCCAATATCTCAGGGACTGCCACAAAGAAGAGGGAGTCAAGCTATTCTCCAAAGCGCTTGAAGGCAGGACAAGAAGCAATGGATGGAAACTAATCAAGGAGAGAAGCAACCTAGAACTAAGGAGAAACTTCCTGACAGTTAGAACAATTAACCAGTGGAATAAACTGCCTCCAGAAGTGGTGAATACTCCAACATTGGAAGTTTTTAAGAAAAGACTGGACAGCCATTTGTCTGAAATGGTATAGGGTTTCCTGCCTGAGCAGGGGGTTGGACTAGATGACCTCCAAGGTCTGTTCGAACTTTATTATTACTACTACTACTACTACTACTACTATTACTATTATTATCTTGCTTTGGTCAAACCAAATGCCGATCTAATCTGGGCCCTTATTTTTTTAATTAATTAAGAGAGTGCAGCAGTCATAAAGCAAAGGCCATAGTCGTTAAGTGAATGCCGCAGTTGTTAGGCAAACTCATGTCCGCATTAGGTGTTTACTGGAAGTAAATGATGATTTCTGGCCCCCCCAAAAAAAAATCCATTGTAAATTGTACTCGTGTGACTGTGGAACATTGCAAATAACTGTAAATTCAGGCCGATTGCCGAGTGCTGAGAATGTAATCACATGCTGGAATTGGGTATGTCTACTTTTAAAAAAAAGAAGGACCAGGGGCGACAGGATAGCAGTCTTCCAATATCTCAGGGGTTGCCACAAAGAAGAGGGGGTCAAGCTACTGAACCATAACAAAAATACGCTACAATCTGGTCAACTAGCGGTCAAAGTTAAAATGGATAAAGGTGAATGGAATTCACAAGGAGCTGGACTTGGCTCTCTTGTGGCAATGCAAGGATTCCAAACTGATAACACATTTAACCCCGCCTTCCAGCTCAGCCAGCTCAACCTGCTCATCTTCTATACGGTGGTGTTCTTTGTCCTCACCTGTTGTGAACAGAGTTGTCCAGGAACATGAATCATAGGACAGGGAATATAAAGTAGAGAAGCAGCTGAGGACCCTCCTCCTCTCCTTCCTTCCGTTGTTGTGCTTGCTACTTTTTCATCGAAAGCAACTGCTCTGGGGGCTGCAGGTTGCCAGCACTGCACTTAAATCATCCTGTTTTCCTTGCCAAAGGAGCTGCCATGAACCGTGAGCTGAGGACATTTTTGCTCCTCAAAGCTCAGCATCAGCAGTGGCTTTGACAGCTCTCCCTGGATCCTGTGAGCATTTTATGGCTTTTCTTCAATTACGGAAATTAATCTCAAGATGTTCTTGCGTTGGCTTTTCAGCTACAGCCCTTCGATTAAACCAAGGCTGAACATTTTAACGTTCAGCTTTTTGCTTTTTTTTTATTACCGAGTTCACTTTATGCTTTAGTGACTAGCTTGGGGGGGGGGAGAGAAATCATAATTATTACGTTAGCTTTAATACAGTTTTCTCTTTCTAGATCTCCTCGGGACATCACACACAAGTCTCCCACCCGGTGCGGCCTCTGCTTCAGGAAGGGAATATAAAAAGCTCGCAACAAGATTGCTTGAAGTCTCTTGAGTAGATAACACTTCTGACTTTGGCACAGAAAATGCATTAGAAGTCTGAAAACCTATTTTTGGCAGAAAGTGCAAAAGTAACCATTCAGCCTTGGTGCTTTTGTGCTGATACTTGAGATGGGGGGGGGCAGGGGGGAAGGCTTGCTTTAGTTTACATCTCAGTGCAAACTTGCATTTTCAAATCTATGCTGCAACTAAAAAAGGCATCCTGCAAACTCTGGACTTTTCCCCACAGCTTGCTGGTTCCAACTCTGTTCTCCAGGTAGGATGTAAAAGCCTGCGCAAAGAACAAGCTGATTTAGAAATGTGCAAAAATGTGTCTTGTGTGAGAACAGCATCTGCAAAGTCTATATTCTCTCTCTCTCTCTCTCTCTCTCCTCTCTCTCTCTCTCTCTGTGTATACACATACACATATATATATGTGTGTGTGTATAAATCTCATTTGTCTGTCTTTCTATCTATCTAATCTTTCATGTATTTATTTATGTCTGTATATATAAAATATCTCTTATCTATCACTATCATCTCTATCATCCATCTTTCTCTCTATATCATCTTTCATTTATCTCCATTTACATCTATTTCTCTGTCTCTTTCTCTGCCTCTATATATGTATATGTGTGTGTACATGTGTCTGTCTGCCTATCTGAATGTCTGTTTGTCTCTCACTCTCGTCTGTCTGTCTGTCTCTGTCTGTCTGTCTATCTATCTATCTATCTATCTATCTATCTATCTATCTATCTATCTATCTATCTATCTATCTAACCTGTCTCATCTGTCTATCATCTCTCCTATCTGTCTGTCTATCTGTCTCACCTGTCTATCATCTCTCCTTTCTGTCTGTTTGATCTATCTATCTATCTATCTATCTATCTATCTATCTATCTATCTATCTATCTATCTATCTATCACTATGTCTCTTCGTCTTTGTCTCTCATCTACGTATCTATTTCATCTCATTTGTTTTTTGTAGCGAAAATAATTTGACAATCTGATCTTATTCTCAAGCCAGCTTCAAAGTTAATAGATTTAGATGGAGAGAGAGAAAAAAGTGGTTCAAGCCATTTGATGAGCTTCACAATTGGGATTTGAACCAGGCTCTCCACACTCCTGATCCAACTTTTCAAAAACCATCACAAGAAAGAAGCCAAAGTAATCAAGGCAAAACCATGAGAATCTTCTAAAAAGAGGTTGGGGCAAATCTGAAGGACTCATTCACAGAGGCTGTCTTGAGGAATCTTCTGGAATGTTCCTCTGTCTCTTACCATTCTACTTCCAGGAACGATGAATCTTTATGCCCTGTCAGACTATTAGCAACAGCACCAAGAAGCTTTATTTATGGATTCCAGTGGTTTTGTTTTCTCTGTAACTCTGTGAAAACTGAAACAGGAAATGGTGCTCTCAACAGCTCTCATCCAGAGTCTACAGGAGTTGAGCTGCCAATAAGTTTAAACCAATAAACTTATAGAGCACAATTCTGGAGATCTCCCTGGAAAGAAATAGTGTACTTTGTCCTACTCTGATGGACCTATTTGTCCTCTTCAAAGAGATGCATCTGATGAACCATCCCCAACCCTTCCAGGACAATAAATCTGTGGTTAGGCCATCCACCAGAGCGTATTGCTTCTTAATGGAGATGCTTTGTCACTAATGCTCTACAATTATGGGCTCAGAACATCTCAGAACAGGACTTGCCTCAACAGTCTCCAAGCTGGTGTCTCAGCTCTACAAATTAGAGAGAGGGAAACAGAATATAATTTGAAAGAGGAAGGGAGGGGATGTTCCTCTTAGGATTCACTGGGAAAGAAAGACGGCTGAAAGACTGCCAGGGGGTTTATGGGATGGGGAGAAGAGAAGAGTGGGTGGGAATTGACCTAGACTTCACTTCAGACACTCTTGCGCAAACAGCCTCAAGTCTTCCTGAATGAATCCCCAGCTCTGCCTTGGCACCTCACCACTTTAGACCGCAAATCAGCACTTTGGGTGTACCTGTGTGGCATAGGATAAGTGGGATTTTTTCAAGGAAGGCATTTAAATCCCAAGCAAAGAACATAAGCTGAATAACAAGAGCTTCAATTTCCACCATGACGGGTGACGGCCAAGTTTGAAGCAATTTGGAGAAAAGTAAATAGATGACTTGGGGAGAGAGGCTTGAAAAGATCAGCTGACTCTTCCCGCAAGCTGTAGCGTACAAGATTTCACTTATTGGGTTCTAAATGAAGGCTCTCCAAACTTGGCAACTTTTAAGACTTGTGGACTTCAAGCCTCAGAATTCCAAAATGCTGGCCGGAGAATTTAAGTCCACACGTCTTAAAGTTGCTAAGTTTGGAGACCCCTGTTCTAGACATCCAATGAAGCCGAGAGGTGGGTGATTCACGTTAGACAAAAGAATTTGTTTTCACCTAGTGGTATGGTTACCTGATGGAATTAACTATCTCCAGAAGTGGGAATGACCCCAATCCTAAACTCCATGCTTAGGTTTCACGCATCAAAGGTGGAGGAGAAGAAATGGCATCTAACACCGCATGGCTCATCTCGTCTAACCAATGTCTCCAAAGTTGCGTGGTTTATCCCACAATGATATTTAAGAACAAGCACTCGGGGTATCCATCTCTGAAAGTATCCCAAGACATGGACACAGACAGATGAGAAGATAATGCTCTGGAACCCTACTGTGAGATACATCTGTTCCTGGAAGAATGAAGATCAGTTCTGAAAGAAGGGAAGGGATTAATCAGAAGGAAGACAGCCTATGGAGATGCAGTAGGAGCTTCTTGTGGCAGGTCCAGTCTATGGAAAGGGAAGGTTGCCACTGCCAAGATGCAGACTAGGAACTATCTCAACATGTTGTGAGAGAAGATGCAAAACAATAAGGTGGTACAGTATTCCAATATTCCAGCATTCCAAATAATACTTGAGCAGGGGATTGGACTAGGTCACTTCTAGCCCCAGGACAGTGATGGCGAACCTTTTAGAGACCAAGTGCCCAAACTGCAACCCAAAACCCACTTATGCAAGGTCAGGTGCCGGGTGGGTGTGGCCCATTGGCTGGGTGTGGCCCATTGGGTGGGCGTGGCTGCAGTGGTAACGGCAGACTGGGTGGGACTAAAAAGTTCAATCAATCAATTCCAACTTTGCGAGACCTTTTTTTTCCCCACCAGAAGTTAAAATTGACTCATTGATTGAACCTTTTTTTTTTTTTTTTTGCACAGGGCGGCGGAGGCCTAAAGCGAAAAGGTTTTATAAAACCCAGCTGAAGGCCTAGGACCGGGGCAACGGCGCGTGTGCCCACAGAGAGGGCGCCGAGTGCCGCCTCTGGCACCTGTGCCATAGGTTCGCCACCATTGCCCTAGGATACTATGATTCTAAGTGCAGAGAGTAAGTTCCCTCTAAAACTTCTCCCTTTCTTCAACTTTCTCCCCCATCTCTGCAGGATCTGCAGCACGCTCTTCCTTGGCTATAGGACCTAATTTCCTTGTAACCAGAGATGGCCGTGGCTTGAATCTCGACAGTATCTCTGCACAAAACCCCAGCATAAAACTGGGGGACGGGAAGACCAGCAAAGCTTGGGAGGGCCTGCTTCAAAATGGATACATCTCAAAGGGGTGCCTGTGTGTGCCCAATGTGTGTTTGTGTGTGCAGGCCTACCAAGAGACCGGGAGAATTTCACAGCCGCTGTGGTTCCAAGGAGATCCTTTTCTAGCCCCACAGAGGAAATGACTCAGGGTTGTTTTTCTTTTTAATTTTTTTTTTTATGGAGAAACCGCAGCAGGCTGACAAGTTCATTGCCTGCCTGCCTGCGCTCTTCGCCGGGCTGCATTTTTTTTGGGGGGGGGTTATATTTCTCATCCCCAGATGCTCTCCAGGAAAGTGTGTGGAGGAAGGAAGAGAAATCAAGGGAATCCTCCAGCAAGAGTGGCCGTAGATAGCGGAAGTGGGTTTCGTGTCACTTCTCTGCTGTGTGGAGGACCTTGGAGATGAAGGAAATGGAAAGGAAAAACTGTGATGAAGAAACTATGGGGTGGCAGTTACACCAAATCATCATCATCATCATCATCATACGATTAGGGGAGTGGAGGCTAAAACATATGAAGAATGGTTGAAGGAATTGGGTATGTCTAGTTTATTGAAGACGAGGGGGGACATGATAGCAGTGTTCCAATATCTCAGGGGCTACCCCAAAGAAGAGGGAGTCAAGCTATTCTCAAAAGCGCCTGAAGGCAGAACAAGAAGCAACGGATGGAAACTAATCAAGGAGAGAAGCAACCCAGAACTAAGGAGAAACTTCCTGACAGTTAGAACAATTAACCAATGGAACAACCTGCCTCCAGAAGCTCTGAATGCTTCAACACTGGAAGTTTTTAAGAAGAGACTGGACAGCCATTTGTCTGAAATGGTATAGATTATCAACATCCTCAACACTCATTATGGATGATGGAGTTAGTGAAAGGGCCACATGACTCACCACTATTCTTTGTGCCACTGTCCACCCCCAATGCTGGAATTATCTTCCATTCCTGCCATTGCCTCTCAGATTCACCCTAGCTTAAAATAGAGGCATGCTTGAAAAGGAAGTGAGGTGTGGCCAGGACAAAAACCTACATTTGGGTTTTGTTTCCTTGCCATTCAAAACTAATTCAACTCAACCGCAGTTTGAATGATTGCTCACCATTCAGGCATTGTCTCCTCCCGTCCAATTAATGTTATTCAATCAGGAGCAAATATGGATGGGTTCCAGATGCTATATAAGTAAGATGTTCAGCGAATAGAAGAAAGTGAGGGGAGAGGGAGGATTTAGGGCCTGAAGATGGCATATTAATAGCTCAGATGGTTGCATGTAGGAGAAGGAATGGCAGAACCTGGGGGCGGAGTTAAAAGAGGGCTTAGCCTAGAATCCCTACATAGCCAGAAGCAGACAAAGCCCAACCTCCCTTGAATTCTTATTTAACTCCAAGCGGGTGCTAACCTTTAGTTGAGAAGATTCCTAGGCTTAAGCTGTTTAGCAACAATTTGGTCTATGTGTGGACCTGCTCTTTCACCCGTGACATTGTGAGATGACTAGTGGGAGCTCCTTGTTCACTCACTTCCGTATTTGTAGGTTGGCCATACTGTTCCCTGGATGTGTCACTTCCCTTCACTTTGGTGGATCTCCAAATCACTTGTCCTCCACAAGCCACGTCTGTTTTCTCAGTGCCAAGGATGTGGCTAGACATATCCCCCCTTTCCCAGTGGTATCTTTGGGCTGGAAACCAAGCTTCTCAAGACTTCAGTTCTGTGTTGCAATCCTTCCCAGATGGTTTTTCGAGAAAGAGAGGGCTGCCAACCATGTGCTTGAGCAGAGAGCATGAACTTTTCAGGTTGAGATGAAATGATAGGGCACAAACACGATGGCGAAGCCCTGCCAGTTCACTGGCTGGGTGATGAACAACAATTATGTCTCCATTAACTAATAATCTAGCTGAAAGGGACATCCTCATTTGCTTCCCTTCTTCCTTAGATTTTACACAATGCCTGTTAGAATTGGAACATTTTTCTGTGTGGCGCACGTTTTGTCCGATTCCCTTGGGATGGATTGTGGTTTTATTTTTCTAGGCCATTCGTGGAGAATGAAGAAAGGATCATCCAAAACACTCAGAATGAGGCCTGTCTTCAAACGGAAACACGACGTTCTTACTGGCTTGTAGGACACCCAGCGATGAACTGCCAGAGAATTTATTTTCCTGGGCCAAAACATTTGCAGTTTCTGGAAAAAAGAAAGCAGCTTTGCCCTGTAAACCTCAGCTGCCCTTGCTCTATCAAATACCTAACGAGGGTCAGTGCTTATAAATGAAAAGCAATAATAATGATGATTAAAGAAAATCACCTGTAGGACTGAAATGACTGCATTCTGTAGGCATTGGATTATTGGAAAACTTCCGTTTGACCAGAGGTGACTTTGAAATAAGAAGAGTAAGAAAGACAAGGATCTGGGATGGTGAATCTGTATAGATGTGTTACAGGCGCAGATAGAAGGAAGAGGGATGACCACTTTATAGATACCCACTCTTAACATGGCCATAGAGGCAAGGAAACAGAGAAAAAGCATCCCAAGTCACAGCTATGATACTTTAATGGGGATGAATCAGGCTCTCTCAGATGGAGAATTACAATTAGCCTTGAGTCAAAGCTCAGAGTCCCCAGCGTGATTTGGCTCAGAGAAGTGTCATCTAGTCTGTCTTCCAACTTTCCAGATCAAAGGATAGACAGAATAACAGAATAGCAGAGTTGGAAGGGATCTCAAAAGCTAATTCATCCCTCTTGTCCAAGCATTTCAGACAAATGGTTGTCCAATCTCGTCTTAAAAGCCTCCAGTGTTGGAGCACTCACAACTTCTGAAGGCAAATGGTTCCACTGGTTATTTGTTCTCAGAGTCAGGAAATTTCTCCTTAGTTCTAAGTTGGTCTTGCCCTTGATTCATTTCATCCATCGCTGCTTGTCCTGTCTTCATCTGCTTTGGAAAATGGTTTGACCCCCTCCTCTTTGTAGATGACCCTCTTCTTTGTGACAACCCCTTAGAAGCTCTAGACCTTAAACACTTTTGCTAGCAAAAGAGCCCCTCTGAACATGAGGAATCAAATGAGTCAACAACCCTTGGGTAAGTCCTGTATCTTTCAGAGCCAGCCTGCTTGCTGAAGGCTAATCCAGATGTGCAACCGATTGCACAACAGCCTAGGCCTGTTCTTGCAGGGGCCAAGTGTGGTAGGAACACCAGGACCAAGATAGCTTCCTGTCCCAGCAAGGGATCCTAACCACATGGTCTCACGTGGAGAGAAGAAGGGAGGAAACCTCAAGAGTTGACTGTTGTGATGGGGGATGGAGAAAGACATCTTGAATCATCTCTGATTTGGGAACAAAGGGGTTTTTTTTTAAATCCCAGGGATGGGCCTGACAGCAGGAGCAGTAATATAGTACACAGTCACATCAAAAACATTGTTTGAATTTTGGTCGGTTTTGTAAGAATGCCTTTGTCCATTATTTTCTGGAATTGGAACTACACCTGTGTTACCCTTGATTGAACGACTTACTGAAGAAGAGTCTCTTAAGAACTGTGGCAAATACAGTGCCAGATTAAGTCCCGCCCTTCCTTGTGGGCATTAGCATATTGAATAAGCTGGTGAAGGCTTGTGGGCTTAGATTGAATAGAATAGAGCTGGAAGGGACCTTGGAGGTCTTCTAGTCCAGCCCTCTGCTCAAGCAGGAGAACCTACACCATCTCAGACAAGTGACTGTCCAGTCTCTTCTTAAAAACCTCCAGTGATGGAGCGCCCACGATTTCTGGAGGCAAGTTGTTCCACTAGTTGATTGTCCTCACTGTCAGGAAGTTTCTTCTTAATTCCAGAGTGCTTTGGAGAATAACGTGACCCCCTCTGCCTTGTGGCAGCCCCTCAGATACTGGAACGCTGCTATCATGTCTCCCCTATTTCTTATTTTCTTTAGATTAGCCAAACCCAAGTCCCGCAGCCATTCTTCGTATGTTTTAGTCTCCAGGCCTTGGATCATCCTAGTTGCTCTTCTCCGAACTTTTTCCAAACTCTCAACCTCTTTTTTGTGATATGGTGACCAAAATTAGCTAGATGGGTCTTTACCCACCAACGGTGCCATGCAGAATGGAGACCACAGCAGTCCTACTGGAGAGCAAGACTCTGACTGGTTCTCTTCTTATTTCTTCAATCCTAGTTGGCAGGCCGCCATCTTACGTCATGTCAAATGAGGATGGCTCCCTCGAGTCTGGTGCCAACTCTCTCTTTTGACCTACAAAGCAGGAGCACATTGCCTTCCCGCAGATGTTGGCAGAGCCAGATGGCTCTGCTCGTAAGAAGTAGCTCATATAGCACTTTTCAAGACAATCCCAAGTGGAATGATGGGAAGTCTGAATGAAGAAAAAGCCCCAAACTGGGGAATCACGAGTACAATCTGAGGCTACATCCAGGAAATTGCATCTACAAATTTATTAGATGTTTACCCTGCCTTTATTACTTTATAATTAACTCAAGGTAGCAAAGACTCATAATACTCCTTCCTCCTCCTCCTTTTCCCCACAACAACCACCCTGTGGGGTGGGGTGGACTGAGAAAGAGTGGCCTAAAGTCACCTAGTCAGCTTTCATGCCTAAAGTGCAACTAAAACTCACAAGCTCCTGGTGATTGAGCTAAAGTCACCCAGTTGTCTTTCATGCCTAAGGCAGGACCAGAACTCACGATCTCCTTGTGATTGGGCCAAAGTCACCCAGTCAGCTTTCATGTCTAAAGTGGGACTAGAACTCACGGTCTCCTAGTTTCTATACCAGGGGTCGGCAACCTTGGCTCTTATATGACTCCTGGACTCCAACTCCCAGAATTCCTGAGCCAGCCATGCTGAGGGGAAAGGGACAGTTTCCAAGCTGAGCCATGCTGGCTCAGGAATTCTGGGAGTTGAAGTCCACAAGTCATAAAAGAGCCAAGGTTGCCTACCCCTGTTCTATACCAAATTGGTCATTATTTAATTCCAGGCTCTTTGTGTTCTGGGATGTTAGTTAAGCCCATAGTTGTGGCTTGTATTGTGAGTCTTGTTGTGGTGTCTCAGTTATTGCATTTTGATGATTTTTGCTCTGTATTTTGTTGAATATATCCATTTGTTTATCTGTATTTGTAGTTAGCTATCCCCAGTAATATACATCAAATAAGCAGCCGCATTAGTTCTCTAAATAAATAAACAAGCGTAATTTTGATTTAATAGTTCAGTGTCGAGACCGCCTGACTCCACCACAACTCTAGGCAGCTTACAATTAAAAAATAATTAAAAAGAAAACAGATATATCAGAGAAAAGGGAAGACAAACTACAAAGCGCGCAGCAATTATTTTATGCTGATGGAGGAATCTACGCAAAGTAAAAAAAAATGGATCTCATTTTTTTTGGTCTTTTGATTCTAAACTTAGGTACATAATTTGCACCTTGATTGCACTAGAAAGAAAGAGATACACACAGAGAAAGACACACATGGATTAAAGCTCCTCTATGCCAAGCTATGCCTAACGCTTCGTAGGAGGCTGCACACAACCCAGGGAACCAGCTCCAAGCCCCATTCATGGTAGACCAATGTGCATGTTAGCTTCTATGGTTTTCGTAGTACTCAATATTGGCTTACTTAGGCTGCCCTGAATAGAAGGAAGGCAGTTTCTTGGCCGTTGAAATTATGGCCACCAGTGTCCCTTAAGAACAAGTTAAAAATAACCCTGAGCATTGCAAAAAACAGATGCAAATAGATCAGCTTACTCAAAAAAAAACCTTAAATAGTCACTAATATTAGGTGAGAAGAAAAAAGGAAACATAGCAACGTTTGTAAGACTAATGCTCAATTCATTGTACTTTCTGAAATGGGTACAGCTTCCTTAATTGAAGAAAATCTTACTGAATCTCAGTTCTTGCATTTTCAAGCAAGATTATCTGTTTTCTAACCTTGGCTACTTTAAGATAGGTGGAGTCCAGCTTCCAGAATTCCCCAGCCAGCATATATGGACTTCAACTCCCAGAATTCCCCAATCAGCAAGTATAGACGTTAACTCCCAGAGTTCCCCAGTCAGCAAGTATAGACGTTAACTCCCAGAGTTCCCTAGCCACCACATGTAGAGTTCAACTCCCAGAATTCCCCAGTCAGCACGTTTAAACATTAACTCCCAGAATTCCCTAACCATTATGCTGGGGAATTCTAGGAGTTGAAGTCCACCAATCCTAAAAGTGTCGAAGGTTGAAAAAAATATTGCTCTAAGGGATTCCAATTCTGCTTGAGTGGGTTATGCCTGTCCGAGCCACCGTCCAACTCATCCCGCTTGACCTCTCTGCTGATCCTCAAAACGGGTTGACCCCATGCGGTCCTTACCTCGGCAGGCTTTGCGATCGCTGATAGCTTTGCTCACGTCGCGGTAAAAACCCTCTTTGCAGTAATGGCAGTGCCGCCCAGCCGTATTGTGCCGACAGTTGAGGCAGACGCCACCGCTCTTCCGCCCGGACAGCTTGTAGAGCTCCATGTTGAAACGGCAACGCCGGGCATGGAGGTTGCAGTTACAGGCTGCAAGGAAGAGATGGGACAGATGAGAAGGGATGAACATTTCTCGGCCCCTAGCCAACGGCTGGCTGTAAGCATCCAAGTGAGTAGGAAGTCTTCATTGAGCGAGAGGGGCTTTCAGTTTGGTGGGCTTGACCTGTAACCTTGGCTAGTCCAGTGGTTTGAAAGAGATCGGCCAGATCCGTTATCCAAGTAACAAGAGGTAAAGCATGACTTAGGTATAAAACAAGAAGGTCTGCACAAAAAGACTTAGGCAGACACTTCCCTAATTTACATGAATCTAAGAGGGGGGTAGGTGGGTTGTAGGGAGGGGATGCAAGTCAAGCATAGTCACACTTGCAAAGGTTTTGTTTACTTTGAGGTCCAGCCCAAGAATGATGTATATTCTAAGTGTTTTCCAACCTTGGCTACTTTAGGACAGGTGGATTCCAGCTCCCAGAATTTCCCAAACCAGGACAAATGGTTGGGAATTCTCTAGGCAGCATGTGTGGACTTTAGCTCCCAGAATTCCCCATCCAGCACGTATGGATTTCAATTCCCAGAATTCCCTAGCCAGCAGGCTGGAGAATTCTGGAAGTTGAAGCCCACTGATTCCAAAGTGGCCAAGGTTGAAAAAACACAGATCTAAGTGATTTTGGCTAGAACAATCCAGTTCAGTTATTTATTTGCTTACGTCCAATAGACAGAATCTTGCCAGATTAAACCTCTACTACGCTCACCCTAACAAATATATGTGGGAAGATTCTAGAGAGTGGCTATCCTAACTCTCTTCTGCTGCCTCCAATCCAGATTCTGGCTGTATGGTCTCTTGGCTCATCCCCATCCTTGGAATATGCTCCATCCTTCCTCGGAAAGGGCCATTTGCATCACCCCCACTCCCCCTCTGTAGGCACTATCCCTCATATCTGGCTAGCATCAATAAAGGTAGTTTTAGCCTTTGTGTGGAATTGATTTCTTGGTTTCTTCTAGCTTATAGCATTGTGCCCGCCATCTGGCGTCTTTTGACCCCCCTTTAAAGCAAGCAATTCAAAACTGCAAGAAACCATGGATTGATCCATAAAATTAATTTGAAACATTCAGTATTTAGCTGTGCCAGTGTCAGGTTGTGATGCCCAAACACAGCCTGCCCGTTAAAACAAATCTCAGCGCTTCTTGCATTGATTAAAACGATCTCATCCTTTCCTTTCTCACTAAACGCAGCAGAATGAAAAGAAATTAACTCAGTTTGAGGACCATCCAAGCTCTCCCTGCTTTGAGTTTCAAACCTTCATGCCAGAGCTCCAACAGCAGGGTTTTTGGGGTGGTCAACACGCTCTTAAATGTTCGTGGATGTCCTCATGGAATGGCACCGGTTCAGATTCTCAAACTCAGCCTGTGGCTTGTTCAAATAGTTCAGCACACGCAAAAAGGCTGATTTTGGAGCCCCTGGCGTGAAGGCTTGAGTTAAGGAGTTAGAAGAACGGTTTTCCATCCGCAGGAATCCTTGATTCGCACCCAGATGGCAAGTTCCATCTAAAGCTGCTGGTCCAGAGTCCATCGAAAGACCACTGTCTTGGCCTGGGCTGGGGGACCCTTTCTTATTTCCTGCCAGAGCTGTCATGGAAAAGGAACTGTATCATCTCCAGCCAAGTTGCAAAGCTGAAAAAGGAGCCAGTAGGCAGCGGAGAGACCTGCTAAAGTGATTTTGCTCTTTGCACCTCCATGCTTCCTTCTTTGGGTTAACCCCCAGAATGAATGGGGGGGGGAGATAGGGAGCCATAAATCCAGCTACAGACCCTTCAGAAGGGGATCACTACCAGCTCCTCTTTGAACACACATCCGAAAAGATGATGGAAAGGAGACGTTTTCCAACAGCAAATGATGGTTTGCTTTACCCTCCTTCCACTCAGGTCTGGTCAGATCCAGGCCAGAGGGAGAAAATCTCCAGGCACGGTGTGTAATTCATTAAAGTGTCAGCCCAGGATTTAACCGTTGACTCAGCTTACCGCTTACATGAAATGTTATTTAGTGTTAATATTTATTTGCATCCCGCCTTTATTGCGGTACTTTTACTATTAACTCAAGGGGGCAAAGGTATCCAACAGAACTTCCCTCTCCTATTTCCCCCATAACAACGACCCTGGTGGGCTGGGTTAAGAGACAAGGACTGACCCAAAGTCACCTAGTCCAGAGGCCCACAATGTTTTGGGCACCAGGGACCAATTCTGCGGAGAAAGAGTTTTCCGCGGATCGGAGGGGGCGTGGTTTCGTAGGCTGCCTGCATCCTTCAGATGCAGTTTTGCTTATTTGCACGGTCTGGATGCTGGCATATTGTGGCCCAGTGCTGGTCCATGGACCAGGGGTTGAGACCCCTGACCTAGTCAGTTTTCATAGCTTAAGTGGGACTAGAACTCACCGGCTCCTGGTGATTGGCCCAAAGTCACCCAGCCAGCTTTCATGGCTAAGTTGGAACTAGAACTCACCGTCTCCCGCTCTCTAACCCGATGCCTTCACCACGAGACCAAACTGGCTCTCCTTACGAAGCCATGTTTGCACTGGGGAACGGCCTTAGCTGGGGAGTGGGCTTGGAGAATGGGTCCCACCAACTCCAGAAGTGGAATTCAGTTGCAGGCAGTTGGGGGGAAAAAAATCTAGCCGGCAGTCAACCAACGTGTTAGGCTTGGCAAGATCCTCTCGTTCTCTTCCTTAACAAGACTATGCTTGAATCTCGGCGGCTCAGCGTGCCGTTTGCACATGCTTCGTATTCCCTCCCAAGTTGCGGAGAGGAAGAGCAGCTAAAAACCTGTCTCTCAGCCGCCCGTCAGTTTTGCTACAGCTCAATCTTTCTCTCTCTCTCTCAAAGTAATCACTAATTACAGGCCTGAATGGTCCCTGCTGTTTGAGGGTATTAATGAGAATTTAATTGCATGCTATTGGGCTAATTATATAGCAGTCTGCTTCCTTCCTCGTATAAATCCAGCCAGTTCCCCCACTCTTCTGTTTTCTTTTCTTTTCTTTTTTAACTCACACAACTAATTAACCAATCAAGGTTCAAATAATTGGTAAATAATGGGGCAATTATGACCCAGGGCTGGCGTTCTTATTCCTTTGCACAAGGCTACTAAATTTCTCTGATGGAGCTGAGACTGTCAATTTTCTCCAGCACCGCCGGCGTCTGTGAACTGGCTAGGAACGATTAGCCGGTGGGAGATTCTTCCTGAAGTTTTAAGAGTGCCAAACCCACAAATCCAGTGGAGCTGTGCTCTGTACTGCCACTGGTGGAAAAGGGCCTGCTGTCTACATACCCTGACATCTGCAGTGGTTCCTTTCGCCAAACAGGAGGAACCTGGTCTCGAAAAAAGCAGCTGCCACGCCCTCCACCATCCAACTATATTCATAAAGTGCTTGCGGAATGCCAGGCAATGTTTATTTTGGCTAGGAGGACCTGGCTGGGTTGCCCTCAACGGAGAAGAAGTCGTGTAATAAATGCCCATCTCAGTGGTTCAGAAAGAAATAGATGCTCAGCCTCCGGAGGCAGGTCGTTCCACTGATTAATTGTTCTTATTTTTGCAGCTTGTTTCATTTTTTTGCAGCAAAAATGCGCGGAGTTTTGATGGAGCACATCCACTTTTTCCAGCACATGGAACGTCTCTCCTCTCTGCATTATGCGTGTTGCACCGCCAAAGCATTAATATCTCCATGGAAAGGAGAACTTCACTGAGAGCCTTAGCAACAACCACACACGCGCACACACGCGCACACACACACACACAGACACACACACACTCAATGTGGGGGGAGGAGGGTTTTATGCAGATTCATCGTGATTGCTTTCCGTTGATGGGGTTTCCATCAGAATACCAATAGACCTGCCAAACAAAGGGGGATCTCAAAAAAAGCACAAAGGAGGATCCCGTCCCTCTGACCCTTAACCTTTAACCTTTCATTTGTCTGAGATTACCCCCATGCAATCCAACAGCCCCTGTTGATAAGGGAGGGGTGACCTGTTTTTCCTAGAAGCACCGAGGCTGAAAACACCAGCCTGAAGATGACGAATGAGACTTCGTCGAAACGTCACCAAGACACTTCCAATTTGACGCGGGAGAAAACCCGAATAACCAAAGACCTACATATATATATATATATATATATATATATATATATATATATATATATATATATATAGAGAGAGAGAGAGAGAGAGAGAGAGAGAGAGAGAGAGAGAGACCGACAGACAGACAGACAGAGACAGACAGAGAGACAGACAGAGAGAGAGAGACTTTTAGAAGGCTTCTTGGTCTTCACATGATAAAACCTGGGGATGGGGGTTATCTTTGGATTTTAGCATCTATTCCTCTCTTTTCACATCCAGCTTTTCTGATCTAACTACAGCCCTTCGAGACAATGGCTGCTGCTGATATAGCAGGATTCTTCCTGTCTTACCCCAAAGTCAGGCAAAACAATTTGCACATGATGTCCGTAAGCATCTGTATTTGATACCCCTGTAGAAGCAGTTGCTACCCTTTCGATCGGTGGAGGCATTTGGTTGACCTTGTATGAACTTAGAAGCCAGCAAGGTCAGTCTGGATTTGGAGTTGGATAGAAGATTATCAAAAAGATGATTTTTGGGGGGGACCCCCTTCCTCTCCAGATATCCCTTTCCAACTCTATGTCTCTCTGAAAATCTCCCAGCTGCCCCTGCGTGTTAGTCTTTCTCTCAGGGCTATTTATTTATACAACGCACGTCATCTTACAAACAGGCCCTTTGCATGAATACACAAAAGAGAGAACGGACCCTTACATTTTAAAAAGGGACAACGCACTGACATTAATTAATTATCGGGTTAGCATCAATGCCTAAATTCTCAGCGAGGTCTTCAAATGTCTTACAGCATTCAAAGACTTCGTGGTTAAGCCTACTCCATACTTCAGAAAGTTGGGGGAATGGGTGAGGATATGGAGAAGGAGCATCGCCAAGGGCTTGGATTCATATAATTTATTTGGGATCACCAGTGTTCCACCCCTAAAATACATGGGGTAGCTTGAAGCCAGCTGGGAACATTTGTCCAGAAGGAATCCAGAGCTGAGCCATTTAGAATTTGAAAGGAATTAAGCAAGACACGGACCTGAGGATCCAATCTAGACCTGAAAGCAATCCAATCCAAGGAGAATCCTGGCCAATGAGGCCTTCTCACGTCTGTGACTTAGGGGTCACTTGGCAGGAATAGGAGCCGTGCTCTGGTCATCTGCAAAGCGGTGACAAGCAGATAGCCAGAAGGTGGCACTACAAGAACAAGTTCAGCCATTGACCCCACCAACCAGAGAAAATCTTCCTGGTCCCTCTCATTGCAGGGGTAGGCAACCTCGGCTCTTTTATGACTGGTGGACTTCAACTCCCAGAATTCCTGAGCCAGCCATGCTGAGGGGAAAGGGAGAGGTTTCCAAGCTGAGTCATGCTGGCTCAGGAATTCTGGGAATTGAAGTTCACGAGTCATAAAAGAGCCAAGGTTGCCTACCCTTGATCTAGTGCAAACTGCCCTGGAGTTATGCCGCCTGCCAAGTTCCCCTGCTTTGTAGATGAGTAGCTTTCAAAGGAGGGGACAGCGTCACCAGCTGACTTTCTTCTTGAGAAGGAGAAATCCAGGGAGGATTCCACAAATGGACAGCTCCAATTGGGAAGCAAGCCCTGGAGATGCCTTCTTCAGAGACACCATTCCAAAGAGGTAGGCTCTCCTGTGAAGAGATAATAGTGCTTTATACCACGCTAGTGAGGCCACACTTGGAATCCTGCATCCAGTTTTGATCACCACGATGTTTAAAAGACATTAAGGCTCTAGAAAGAGTGCAGAGAAGAGCAACAGAGATGATTAGGGGACTGGAGGCTAAAACATATAAAGAACGGTTGCTGGAATTGGGTATGTCTAGTCTAATAAAGAGAAGGACGAGGGGGGGACATGATAGCCGTGTTCCAATATCTCAGGGGCTGCGCCAAAGAAGAGGGAGTCAAGCTATTCTCCAAAGCGCCTGAAGGCAGGACAAGAAGCAACGGATGGAAACTAATCAAGGAGAGAAGCAACCTAGAACTAAGGAGAAATTTCCTGACAATGAGAACTCTTAACCAGTGGAACAACCTGCCTCCAGACGCTGTGAATGCTCCAACAGTGGAAGTTTTTAAGAAGAGATTGGACAGCCATTTGTCTAGAATGGCATAGGGTCTCCTGCTTGAGCAGGGGGCTGGACTAGAAGACCTCCAAGATCCCTTCCAACTCTGTTCTTCTATGTTCTATTCAACCCTGGCAGGACTCAGCCCTTCTGAACAAGTTTCCAAGCAATGGTGGGGGTCTAGCTGCCTTTGGGATATCCCACCAAGCTTTCCATGTCATCAGCAGCATCCTAAGAAGAGTCTGGCTGATGAAAGCAATTTTGCATCACCCTTCCACCATCTTCCCAACCCCCCATGCATGCCTTAAGGACATCCCAAGGACAGCCCTTGTGATGCAACTGGGCAATATTGCTTTCATCGTTCAGATAAATGAACCTTTTAGCATCTCAAAGAAGTTCGCCCATCGGCCCCAACACAGCATTAACACCGAGTCTCCTCTCTTTAGCCACAGAGGATGAGACAATGAAGCTTTTGCTACAGAATGCCTCTAATTACTTGGGTTTTGCAGGGCCATTTCCATCTTAGCCTGGTGCTCAATGCCAGCCAAGCTGAAAATGTATCTTCTCGTGTAAATATCAGCTTACATCCCAGGAGGATACCTTTGTTTAAGACCATCAAACAACGACATCTGCCTATCCCAGGTCCCTGAGGAGGATTAGGATAGGTGGATAAAAATGCTATATTCAGTCTAAACATCTGGCTGGCTGTATGGCCAACCATAATAACGCACAGTTTGGTAGCTTGCAAACTGAATGTTTTCAAGATACACTAAGACAGTGATGGTGAACCTATGGCACGCGTGCCAGAGGTGGCACTCAGAGTCCTCTATGTGAGCACACCTGCCACTGCCAGCTCATGCAGGTCCATTAGGCCACCGCTGGCACCCGGAGCGGCAGCCCCATCCAGCACAAAGGAGGCGAAGCAGCTGGCTAGCAAGCTCTAGTAGAGGTAGTAGAGCATGCTCCCATGCGCTCGCTGGCCTCTGTGTGTGGTGGCTGATAGTGTCAGGCAGCAGCCACCCCTGCCTTACCTTGCCCCGCAGCAATGGCACCTCCACCCTACCCCCTGCCTCACCCCACAGGATGAGCCTCCTGCCCACCGCCCCACCCACCAGAGACGCCTGGATCTCCCCTAATCCTGCCCAGCCCCCACAGGCATCCCCCTACGAGCAACATCAAGGTGGCCGTGCCCACCCCAGCCATGCCCACTCAGTCTGCTGTGATCACCGCAGCCACACACACACACCCCAGGGCACCTGGCACTTTGCGAGATAAATAAGTGGGTTTTGGGTTGCAGTTTGGGCACTCGCTCTCTAAAAGGATCGCCATCGCTGCACTAAGTGTTTGTGACGGTTGCTCTTTTTACAATTCATGCCCTCTCCCACCACTCTTTAATAAAATAGAAAATTCTCATTCTAATGACAAAGTTAGGCAAGCTATCCTCAAGGGATTCTCAAGGATGTTGTCATGGGGAAAAGAGGAGAGGAAGGGGTATTAGGTATGCCCGCCACTTTGAGTTATTTGAAAAAACAATAGCACGATTCAAATAGACAAATAGTTTTAAAAAGTAAAAATCCTGCCCAGAGTGTGAGCCAATAAACTCAGCCAAGAACAGTGCCACGCTCTGAAGTCATTACTCGACATATCATGACAAGTTACACAACGGGTGCCACACCTGTTTACTTCAGAATCTGCTGTCGGATGCCTTCTTAAGCAACATATTTTGAAGGTAGTTATTTTTTTTTTTAACGTAAATTCAGTTCAAAATGAAAAGAAAGATGGGAGCAATCCAGGCCAGACATAGATGCTCTGGCAGGTTTTTGTTTTGTTTTGTTTTTTTAGAGGCCCAGGAGAACATAGTCAGCTGGAGAGTGTGGATGCAGGTGTGTAACCTGCTTACTGAGTTGGCCGTTTTTGGAACTGGAGAGACGGTTTGGTGGTCAAGGCACCAGAGTAGACACTCTGGGAGATTGTGAGTTCTAGTCCCAGCTTAGGCACAAATCCAACAGGGTGACCTTGGGCCAATCACTTTCTCTCAGCCCCGGGAAGGAGACAATGACAAATCATTTCTGCAAATCTTGCCAAGAAAACTGCAGGGATTTATCCAGGCGGTCTCTGAAAATCAGATGCAACTGAACAGAAGAAGACATTGCGAAAATAGACCCATTTAAAGCGAATATAAAGATAAAAACCAGAGACTTTTTCTCTTAGGTTGAATAGTTAAAGAACTTGGGGGGTGGGAAATTGGAACTTCGATGTTATATTTACTGACAGCAACAAGAATACTCTGTGCACAAAAATGGAAGGAGACTTTGATTCCCACAACGGACAAATGGCTGCCAAAGCTGATGGAGTTTGCAGAAGTGGCTAAATTGACGTCTTTGGTTAAAAAGAAAGAGCGCAATTAATTTTGTTTCTGCTTAAAAACCGCTTTTGGACTTTGGGCTTGAGGTGGAAAAAAAAATGAAGCGTTGATTTTGGATTTTGCTGACTAGATAGGTTTGCTGTTAGAGAAATGGCTAGTAAATATTATTACATAAAAGTAAAAAGTTGAGGTTTTATGTTAGTACTTTATTTTACTGCATCAAAAGGAGCTGGAGGTCAAGGCTTTTCTTTTTCTGTTCTCCCTTACTCTACACTTTTTTTTCTCTTGCCTTTTTTCTTCCTATTTTTCCGCTATCTTCATTTTTCTTTGAAGTTCTGGGTTTTCGATAAAGTAACAAAATATTTATTTTAACATCAAAGAAAATAGACCCATGGACTAAGTTGGCAGAACCCACAATGACATTCAACACACATACGTGGACATGCAAACCACAAGCACACACACACACACACAAACACAATTTTTCGAGATTTAATCTCTCCAAGTCTAATCTAGACAGCCTGCTTGGCGCAGTGGCTAGAAACCCATAGACTGTGAGTTCTAGTGCCTACTTGGGCCCAAAATCAGCTGGGTGACTTTGGGCCAGCCTTTCCCTCTCAGCCCTGGGAAGCAAGCAATGACAAATCACTTCAAAAATCTAGCCAAGATAACTGCAGGGACTCATCCAAGGGGGTGGCAGTGGGGTGGGGGTGTTACCAGGAGTCAAGATTGACTTGAAGGAAATAGAGAGATGACAGTGAATGTACTAAGTTGAGCTGTTTATGTATATATTTTATGTTGGGATGTTTGTTTACCCAAACACCACGGTATGTCTTAAGTACTTTTTGTTAAAATTAAAAAACCAATAAAATATATTTTTAAAAAAAGATTGACTTGAAGGCACCCCTCCACCTCAAAACCCCTAATCCAATCCAATCTAACCAAACTTTTATCTTAACCGAACTGTGAGAATGTAACCTCTGGTTTGGAATTAACCAGCCTCAGTACTTTATCGTTTCCTTTGCATTTTTTTTCCTCCACGGGCACTTTATTCCCTGAATCAATGGCCTGAGGAAAGAGTTAATGGAGGGTTCTCAAACTTTAGGTCACTATCTCCCTCCTCCGGAGGTCACAGGCATCTTTGAAGAGGTCACCCGGCCACAATGACAGAGTTGGAAGCAATTGCTAAGTATCTGAATTTTGATCCTGTGCCCTTGGGCAGGGGTAGGCAACTTTGGCTCTTTTATGACTGGTGGGCTTCAACTCCCAGAATTCCTGAGCCAGCCTGGCTCAGCTTGGAAACCTCTCCCTTTCCCCTCAGCGTGGCTGGCTCAGGAATTCTGGGAGTTGAAGTCCACGAGTCCTAAAAGAGCCAAGGTTGCCTACCCCTGGCCGTGGGAATGAACGGATAGCTATGCTGGCTCAGGAATTCTGGGAGCCATGGTTGCCTACCCTTGCCCTTGGGGATGCTACAACGGTCATCAGTGTGAAAAAAATGGTCATAAGTCCCTTTTTTCAGTGCCGCTGTAACTTTGAACGGTCACTAAATGAACTGTTGTTAAGTCATCTGTCTATGCAGATGACTCCTAGCCTGGCTTTCTACTCTCAGCCTGGCAGCTTTTGACCCGCCTTCCTTCTCTTGTCAGCTGGGCCCTCTGAAGGGTCATGCTCTGGGTCTGTAGACCCTGCCCGATGCCTGGGCCTGGCTACAGGCAGCAAACCTCCCTGCCATGGGACAAGAAGGAGAGGGGGGGGGAGCTTTTAATTGCTCCTAATTGCTGGGCCGCTTCCCTCTTCCTGCTGGCCAGGGAGAGGTCCCTGGTGAAAGACACAGAGGGGAACGCTTGGGCAACTAATCCGGCTTTCAGCCGCTAAGCCTCTTTGGAGGTGTGTGATGTAGGAGCCCTTTCACACACAGCAGCACAAAGACCCAGAAGGGAAAAGGAGGAGATGGGGCCAGAGAGGAGAAAGTTTCACACGGCAGGCTGGCTTGCCTGGCCAACTTTGTGGAGCTGTTCTCCTTGGGAATGTCTGAAAGAGTCATTGCCAGCCTCCCTGGCCTCCTTCCCCTCTACCCAAACATTCCTATTTCTCTCCATCTGTCAAAGTTTGGACTTTCCATCTATCCCCATCCCCACCAAATCTCCCCAAGGTATTGTGAATGCTCCAACACTGGAAGTTTGTAAGAAGAGACTGGACAGCCAATTGTCTGAAATGGTACAGGGTTTCCTGCCTGAGCAGGAGGTTGGACTAGATGACCTTAACCCTAACCCTTCCTCCATCATCATCATCATCATCATCATCATATGAGCTTGGCTGGATGGTATCATAGAAGGAAGCAATTGAGGGCTGCATTCACACAATACCTATAAACCAGGTCAAATAAAGAACTAATCCACACACTTATATGACATCCAAACTTTAGGTTAGGGTTGGTCTTGGTTAGCTTACTGTGTGGGTGGATGGAACACAGCCTGTTTCATTAGATTAGGTAGGATTGAAAGGGTTAACTCAATAACCAAGTTCAGCATGCTGTGGGAATACAGCCCCCAGATCTGGGTTAACATCTATCTTTTCTTTTATTGGTGGTTTGGGGTTACATTAGCTCCAGCCTGCGCTAAGTTTTCAGCTGAACCAATTAGCTGGTCTGGATGGTTCACTGAGATGGTTCAACAGACAAGAGTTGGGCAGCTTCATTGAGCAGAAGTTATTCATTGACTTATATTCCATTCATGAATACGCCATTCATCTACCTCTTCAGACTGTTGAGCGTCAAACCAACGTTGCTTCTGCTTCATAGCAAGTCAGCCTTTAAGATCAAGGGAGATGAGGTGCACGAAGAACTTTCAGAAGTTTGCAAGTGAGAGAAAGAAGGTCAACTTAGTTCACTTAGGTCTCTTCTTCAAAAGGATTTAATTTTCCCTTTTGGGAGAAAATTTTCTTGCTTCTTCTAGGTACGTCTAGTTTAATGAAAAGAGGGAGTAGGGATGCCATGGAAGCAGTGTTCCAATATCTAAGGAGTTGCCATGGAGAAAACAGGGGGTGTGTGTCAACCTATTCTCCAAAGCACCTGAAGGCAGAAGAAGAAGAAGGAAGAGATGGAAACTAATCAAGGAGAGAGCCAGCCTAGAACTTAAGAGAAATTTCCTGACAGTGAGAAAAATTAAAAAAGGGGGAAAAATAAAAAAATTCCCCATTGAGCTATAAATAAGCTCAGCCTGTGAATTTAATGTCCTTAGAGGAGAGAATTACCACGTCCCTCCCTCCATAAAATCCTGGCCAGTCTAACAGTTGCTCAGTGGAATTTCAAAGTCTAAATATCAGTTGATGAGACATTCTTGATTAGTGATGTCATTTGGGTTTTTCTTCTTAGTATCTTTGCATATCGGAGGACTTAGTGTTATTTACATTTGAAAGGCTTTTACTGGCAACCATAGGGTATTTGCCAAACTCCTGAAAAATTACATCAACCTGCATCAGTTCAATCTATCCACCCTAAAGCACCAGCCTTCTGTGCGTATCTGCATTTCGATCTTCCCAGTGGCTGTTGCAAAAAACACAAAGGTTTTGGGCCTTTTGGCTATGATCAAGGGCAGTACTTGCTCTTCTCAACGTTATTTCAGAAAGCAGGTTGGCCAAAAATGAGAAAGAGAGAGAAAGGGAGGGAGGCAAGAAGGAATGAAAGGGAGGAGGGAGGGAGGGAAGGAAGGAAGGAGAGGAGGAGGGAGGGAGGAAAGAATGGGGATGGAGGAAGAATGTGGAGGAAGGAAGGAAGGAAAAGAGAGGAAGGACTAGAAAGAAAGGCAAAACATGACTTGTTCTCAGATTACAGTGCTTAGATCATCAATTGTCAATATCACTGCACTGCAGGAAGGGAATCTAGCTACATGAATAAATAGAACCAAGGAAGGAAGGAAGGCTGATATTATAATAAGCCAATTATTCAAGGTAATTCTATTTAAAAAAAAGATTTAGGCTACCTACTGCAATAGTTGGCCTCCCCCCCGTCAGTTTTCCCAACGGTTCTATTTTCCACACATGGATGTCTGCAAGAACATTAAAAAACAAAATCCAAGATGGTAGCCACAAACCACACGATCCATGCCCCATTCTTTCCTATATGCATGGTGGACCTCTTTGAGCGAATAGTTCTGACTGCATAAAACCAGGTGCCGCCAGGTGCACAGAAGTCTGAGAAAGAGGACTGGGACAAAATCCCTCTTACCTAAACATTCATTGGCCTCCCTGGCTGTGGCTCTCTGCCAGGGACGATCGTAATGGAAGGGTTTGCACCGGTCACATTCGGGCCCTTCGGTGTTGTGCTTGCAGTCGCACACCAGCTTGCCTTCCTTGTCCTTCATGCAGCGCGAGGCGTGTCCGTTGCACTTGCAGCGCCCGCCAACCTGGAATTCCCCCACTGCATAGTAATATGAAGAGGAGCTCCCTCCACCGTCCTCATCCTCATGGTCCCGTGCTCCCAGTTCCCGGAAGAGATGAGGACGACTGAAAATGACCCGTATATCGGTGGCTGTCACCCAGTCCTGAAGAACAGGGCTGTTGTCAAAATCTTGAGCCGACGGACGCCCGTCCAGCGTGCTGAAGGCAATCAGCCCCCCAGTCAAAGGGTAGAGGTCAGTATGGCCATCTGTACACAGGGCCTCCTGCTCGTTCTGCTTGGTGACCGTGGCCTTGTTGGGCTTCCCGTAGATCTTCCGGCACTGGGAGGAATAGTATTGGTAAGGCACCCAGCTCTTGCCATAATCCATGGACTTAAAAACAGCAGCTGACTCCGGACGGGGAGAGCAGAACTGGAGGCTGACGTAGATGACCTCAAACTTCTTGGCCAAGGAGAGGGTGAGACTGACATTTTGGGGAGAGTGGTGCAAAGTCTCCGAGCGCCAGCACGTCATGTTGGATGCAGTGTTGAGGTCGGTGAGATAGGATGCTGGGTGAGCTCGCCGGGGGTCTGACGAATCGCAGTGGCGACTGGGTGGCTTCCCACACGTGCTGGAGGCATGGACGTCCTTGCCGAAGGCCGCGTTGACGAACTCTGGGATGCAACGGCGGGGTGCCCCTTTTTCGTCGTAGCAAGGGTCTGGTGGAATCTGCTGCATGGCAAAGGGGTTAACGCCCTGGGAGAAGTCCGCCCTGCAGAGAATCAGGAGCAGGCACACACCAGCTATGGGCCCCATCTTGCTGCAGGATCTTCCGAAGTCCCTCAAAACAGCTTCTCTCTGAAGGGAAAGCAAAGGGAGTGTTGGAAAGAGAGTCAGTTTCTCCAGGGCAAGTGGGAGGAGGAGAGGGAGATGCCCCCAGGGGTACGAGGAGGCTGGGTTGGGGAATGTGCATGAGAGAAGATCAGGCTAGGCTTGCAAATGTTTGGAAAGGAGGATGGTAGGGAAATAGATCATCTGGTACACTGCATGGCTAAGAACAAAAAGCCATGGACTGAAGAGAAGAAAGAAAGAAAGAAAGAAAGAAAGAAAGAAAGAAAGAAAGAAAGAAAGAAAGAAAGAAAGAAAGAAAATAAAAGAGGAAAGGAAAGGAGGAAGGAAGGAAGGAAAAAAGGAAGGAAGGAAGGAAAGAAAGAAAGAGCAAAAGAGAATGAAAGAGAGAGAAAAAGAAAATGAAAGAGGAAAGGGAAGGAAAGGGAAGGAGGAAGGAAGGTAGAAAAGAAAGAAAGAAAGAAAGAAAGAAAGAAAGAAAGAAAGAAAGGGCAAAAGAGAATGAAAGAAAGAGAGAAAGAAAATGAAAGAGGAAAGGGAAGGAAAGGGAAGGAAGGTAGAAAAGAAAGAAAGAAAGAAAGGGCAAAAGAGAAAATGAAAGAGAGAGAGAGAAAGAAAAGAGGAAAGGAAAACAAACAGAAATGTATCAAAGAAAAGGAAAGGAAAGGAAGGAAGGAAGGAAGGAAGGAAAGAAAGAAAGAAAGAAAGAAAGAAAGAAAGAAAGAAAGAAAGAAAGAAAAGAAAGGAGCGATGCCACCAGATTCAGCCTCTAAGGAATTCTTTTACACATTAGCTCCAGGAGCAGTGGTGCCCTCTGTTCCCTCTTCTATGGGGGGGGGGGGACCAAGCTCTTCTTGCTTTATATCTCCCCTCCTGTCTTTTTTTTTTTTTGGTGGGGAGGGGCAGCTCTTCCCATTCCTCCCCGGCTCTCCAGCTTTCAGTTCTCCCCACCCTTCAGATGTCCTCCTCTCCCAGAGGATGGATAGTGTATTCCCGCCACATGCCGGGTGAAAATTCAAAGCTTTAATTAGCTCCTAATGCGCCCAGTGGGAAAGCTGGTCAGCTTGTAAATCTCGCTTGCAACATCAAAGGCCGAGGGGGAAGGTGTGAACACAGCAGGACTGAGCCAGCCCCACTGGGCCACCATTGTCTCCCAGGACCGATGCTTGTTCCCACCCATTGCAAAGCCGGGGCAAGAGTTTAAGCTCTGAAAGGGATGTTAATCAAGCAATTTCCCGCCTGGCTGCTTCTCTTCCTGGCTGTCTTGGAAGTGCTGGTCCCGGAGCTTAGCTTAAGCATGGAAGCCGAGGACCAGGGGAAGGCCGGGAAGCTGCGGCTGAAGCAGAGTTGGCGGGCTGGCTGGCAGACCAGCATCTTGCCCCTGTCTGTAATCTGGGGCTGGCGTTAATTCTGGACTTGGGCTCAGGAAAGAAGATCAATTTAAGGGAGAACGTTCCTCGAACATTTAAAAATTTTAAATTTAATCTATGACGCTGATCTACGGATTTAGGGAAGAACTGTTTACGTTTAATGTATACAGTTTTAACTTTTTTTAAAAAAATCTCTGGATTTAAGGAAGGGCTATTTAAATTTAACCTCTCGTTTTTTAATCCCTGAATTTCAGAAAGAAAGATCTGCGTTCCAGGTTTACATGGTTAACTTTTTTTTAATCTATGAATTTAAGGAAGAAGAGTTTAAATGTAATCTCTCATTTTTTATCTACGAGTTTAAGGAAGAACTATTCACATTTCATCTCTAATTGTTTATCTATACATTTAAGACAGAATGGTTTACGTTGAAAGTTTAAATTTTTAACTTTATCTATAAATTTAAGAAAGAACTCTTTCTTCCCTTCCCTTCCCTCTTTCCTCTTCCTTTCCTTTCCTTTCCTTTCCTTTCCTTTCCTTCCCTTCCTCATCTTTCCTTCCCTTCCCTTCATCTTTCCTTTCCTTTCTCCTTTCCTTTCCTTTCCTTTCCTTCCCTTCCCTTCCCTTCCCTTCCCTTCCCTCCCTCCCCTCTCACACACATACATACACACAAATACACCCAAGTCCCCACAGACATAACATAGGTTGCTAAATTACACAAACAAACCTCTGTGTCACAGGTGCAGAATTTCAGCCTGAAATAAATAGATCAGGCTTGTAGGCTAAGCAGACCAAGCAGGGAATTGCTCACAACTGGAATTTCCACCACAACCGTCAAAGAGTGGGAGAACCGAAGAAGCAGGACTGGGGAAGGGGGCAGCTGCCCTCCTTTCCTACCTTCGGCGTGCAGACGGCTCTCCCCCCCACCCCCCAAATCGGAGAGGGGCACTCTCAGCTGCAGGACTGCCCAGGGCTGGATGAGCTGGATGGCTCGGCGGGGCTCTGAAACGCTTCCAAGATTTTGGAGAAGGAAAGAGGTGGAATTAGATACACTTGCTTTCCTATTAAAGGAGCGAAGGGACCCTGAGAAGGATAGGAAGCGAGCCAAAAGCCAAACCGCGGCCTGCTTGCTTGCGAGCCTGCGCTGCCAAAAAACAGAAAAAGAAAAAAAAAAAAGGATGCTTGAAATATTAATTTCAAAATACACATTTCCCCTGGAAGCCAAGCAAGGGTGAGGGAATTCTTTCCACTCAGCTGTCACGAGCCGAGAGCCACACAATCTTTTCTTTTCCAGCAGACGCTGGGTAAAGGCAGAGGGCACTCAACTTTGCCCCCGCCATCTTGAAATGGGGCAAAAGGCAGCGGAAGCCAATCATCCCCCTAACTGGGCCAAAAATCAGAGTAATAGAGCTGGAAGGGGACCTTGGAGGTCTTCTAGTCCAACCCCCTGTTCAGGCAGGTGACCTGATACCATGCCAGACAAACTGATGTCCAGTCTCTTCTTAAAAACTTCCAGTGTTGGAGCATTCACAGCTTCTGAAGGCAAGTCGTTCCACTGATTAATTGTTCTCACTGTCAGGAAATTTCTCCTTAATTTTAGGCTGGATCTTTTGCTTTGGTAAGTTTCCATCCATCGCTTCTTGTCTTGCCTTCTGGTGCTTTCTGTGACAGCCCCTCAAATATTGGAACACTGCTATCATGTCACCCCTAGACCTTCTTTTCACTAGACTAGACGTATCCAGAAGGACATGCAACATCACCAGTGGAAAAGGAGAGTGGCGGGGGAGGAAACCATTAAAAATAATAATAAACTAAACAGATGATACCACCTCACCAACTTTGGCTGATTCTGAAAAAGGGAGAGTAAAGTTGGGCGAAGGTTTTGAAAGGAGACCACTAGGAAATCACAACTCAGCAGGTAGACGGGGAAGTCGAAGAGCTGTTCCAGAAAAGGCAATTACAAACCGCCTCCACCTCGTTGGCAAGGAAGAACTAGACTTCCAGCATATGAAGAACTGAATAAATGAATGTTATTTGCAGGTAGTCCTCAACTTATGACAGCCCCTGGGGCCATGATTTCCATTGCTAAACAATTGTTAATTGAGTTGTGCCCAATTTTACGACTTCTGCTATGATTGTTAAGGGAATCACTACAGTTGTTAACTGAAGCCATGCTTCTGACCTTTTCGAAAACAAAACACACCACCACGGATTGTGCCCATCCCCAAACCATCATCCTAGCTACCTGGCCCAAGATTCATGCTGGCAGGGGGGGGGAATGGTGGTTTGCAACCCCCAGCCTTTAAGAGGGCTTTATCTTCCTAACCGATATTTCTTATCACATTCGAGTTATCCATTTCTCCACAATAATAATAAAATAATTCACCTTTTTTTAAAAAAGGGGGGGGGTTGCAGTTAAAAGCAAAAAAAAAAAAAAACCCCACCTACCGCACACCCAAATTCATCAAAGGCTTGGCAAGAAAGAAGCAAAATCTCACCAACATTTTCACTAATGATATGGAGGAAATTGGAGGGTGGGGTGGGGTGGGGTCAGCTTTCACCAGCCTGCAAATAGCAGAGGGGCTGTGGGTGTATGTTTTAAGAAAGGGTGGATTCAGGATGTTGTGAAAGAGAAGGAATTAGAAAGTGGGCGAGTGGGTGTGTTTTGTACAGCATAGAGGGCACAAGCCCGATGCGGCCTTTGTCTGGAGCTCGGCAGAGAAGCAAGAATTCCACCCATCCATCCTTGTAGAATTTCATTGCAGAGGCGCCAAAAACTGCCTAGGAGACCATTGGGAATAACCTGGGCAGAAACTGTTCCCATTAATTCTGCTTTTTTGGATTGCCACCTGAAAAAGGAGCCGTGATGGTGGTGCAGTGGTCAGAATGCAACATTGCAGGTTAATTCTGCCCACTGCCAGCAGTTCGATCCTGGCTGTCTCAAGGTGGACTCAGCCTTCCGTCCTTCCGAGGTCGGTAAAATGAGGACCCAGATTGTTGGGGGCAAGAGGCTGACTCTGTGAACTGCTTAGACAGGGCTGTAAAGTGCTAAGAAGCGGTATATAACCTAAGTGCTATTGCTACTGCTATATGCTATTTGGCTCTGAGAGCAACTTTTTCTACAAGGACCAGAGTAAAATTAGCACACCTTCAAATATAAAGGAGAATAGTAACAGCTCTTAGACTTATATACCGCTTCACAATGCTTTACAGCCCTCTCTAAGCAGTTTACAGAGTCAGCCTGTTGTCCCCCAACAATCTGGACCCTCATTTTACTGACCTCGGAAGGACAGAAGGCTGAGTCCAACTTGAGACGGTCAGGATCGAACTGCTGGCTACATGCCCTTAGCCAGGCAAATACATACATTTTGGCAGTTCTGCACTTCCCTTGATACCCTCAGTTCAGATTGGTTAATTAATACTTGCTTAACGGTATCACTTTAATAACTGCTTTCAAAAGTGCCGGGAGCTGATTGCCTCTTGATGGTTAAAGTGGAGTAATTGGATTATTGAAAAAAAAAAGAGATGCCGGCAGCTCATCCAGCCTCAAAAGAAAAGAACTTCTCCACGAGTTTCCGGCTGTGGCTTTGCAGATACTCAGCGATATCCTGACCTCTCTTGCTGCTTAAAAAGGCAGCAAAGTCTTGTCATTTTCCCCCCTGCTTCTAATCTTTGCTAGGATTGGGGAATCACCTCTGCTCTCGCTGTCCAGTGTGCGCTGGGAACTGTCCAGCAAAAGAGCACACAGGACCTGTGCTGAATTGTAGCTTCCGGACACTCTGGAAAGCACCAGCAGCAGATCCGTCTTGCTTTCCAAGATGGGTGGAAATGTCAATTCCCCAGGGAGATTGGGAAAATCTAGGCAGTTCAAATGAGCATAAAGATTTCTTGCATGCTCAAGCCCTCTATAAGAATCTGAACTACAGCCAGCAAAGCAAATAAGTGGTAGGTAGATAAGAGTCAACAGAATTCAAGGTGGGCTGGACTTAATCTTCTCTTGCGGGCGGGGAAGGGCCTCCAGGCTGATGAAACATTGGACCCCTCCCTCAGGCTCAGCCTGGTCATCTCCTCCAGGATGTTGACTTGGATCTTTTTAAGTCAGAGCTGGCCAAATGGATGTTTGGATTAAAAAAAAAGTTGACTTTGGACCAAATCCATAATGCTTCCTTCAAAATGAAGAAATGGTAAGATTGATCCTCGTTTGGCCGGTTCCCTATCTCCTTTCGGCAGAATGGTGGGTGTTCCATTTAAGGGGAGATTGGACGGTGGGAAGAGTTAGTACATTCCGATGACTCTCGGACTCTAACTAAATTTTTATTTTGACTGATGAAGTTTATTTGGATGAGTAGCGAAATGTCTCGGATTAACAAACGTTGGTCCAGTTGCCATGATTTAACCTTCTTAGATACTTTTAGCCTGGATGATTGAGTCTTCATTTACATAGATGGGACAGCCATTTGTCTGGAATGGTAATAGGGCAGGGGTAGGCAACCTTGGCTCTTTTATGACTGGTGGACTTCAACTCCCAGAATTCCTGAGCCAGCCATGCTGAGGGGAAAGGGAGAGGTTTCCAAGCTGAGCCATGCTGGCTCCGGAATTCTGGGAGTTGAAGTCTACGAGTCATAAAAGAGCCAAGGTTGCCTACCCCTGGTATAGGGTCTCCTGCTTGAGCAGGGGTTGGACTAGAAGCCCTCCAAGGTCCCTTCCAACTCTATTGTTCTGTTATTCTGCTGTGGTCAGGCTATGTTTTAAGGACCGTGTCCAGTTCTGGGCACCACGCTTTAGGGAAGTTTCCAGGAAACTGGACAACTGAGAGGTGGGAAGTGAAGAAGGTGGTTGATGGAGCAGGTTGGTGCAACTGTGTATGTTTAACCTGGAGGAAAGATGGTCAAGGAACATGAAAGCATGTTAGAGTATCTGAAAGGATATCACATAGGAAGCTTCTCTGCCCCTCAAGGAAGACTCTGTAGACCAGCTGCAGGACAATAGAGCATGTTAAAAGTGAAGGATTCCCTCAAGCTAAACTCGTCTCCTGGACTACAGAAGGATACCATCTTCAAATAACTGAATTAATTCTCCAACAGGGTAAGTGTGTGGTGGTGGACATATGTAATACTCCTTCCTTCCTTCTATTTTCCCCACAACCACTACCCTGTGAGGTGGGTTGGGCTGAGAGAGAGTGACTGGCTCATGTGTCAGGTGGGACTAGAACTCACCATCTCCTGATGACTGCACAAAGTCACCCAGCTGGCTTTCATGTCTAAGACAGAACTAGAACTCACCATCTCCTGGTGACTGGCACAATGTCACCCAGTTGGCTTTCATGTCTAAGACAGAACTAGAACTCACCATCTCCTGGTGACTGTTACAAAGTCACCCAGCTGGCTTTCATGTCTAAGGTGGAACTAGAACTCACCATCTCCTGATGACTGCACAAAGTCACCCAGCTGGCTTTTGGGCCTAAGATGGGACTAGAACTTACTGTCCCTTGGTTTCTAGGCCAGGCACCTTAACTGCTACACCAAACTGGGTTTTCAAAAGGTTTTGCACAGAAGCAAGGAGGATTATCAGCATCCTGTTGTCCTATCTCCATTTACGCCAATCTTTGGAGCATTTGATGACGTACTTCTTCTACAGCTGTCGAGCGGGTACTGCGGCTCCCCTTTTGCTATTTGATCCTCACAACAAGCCTGCAAGATGCTAAGTCAGGTTAAGGGGTGGTGATTAACCCATGTTGACCCCCTGAGCTTTTAATAGCTGAGCGGAAATATGAACTTCAAGAGCCCCCAACTCAACACCCATCTTCTGTTACGTTAGAATGTGGCTTGGGCCACAAGTTCTCAAATTGCAATGTGTCATGGTGTGGTGCAGATGCTTCAAATAGAAACACCTAGCTGGGTTATATATTTAATACAATAATATTAAATCTGGTCCTCAGTTTTGAGTCAGGAAAAGACTAGGTTTTGGGGAGGGAGGGGGATACCTTCCTAAGCATTTTAGCCTTCCCTCTTGGGACTGTGGAGGAACCCCGAAGAGGATTCTATAACTTCACTCTCTCCTTCGGTTGAGTCATGCTAAGTCAATATTTTCTCTCGTAACAAAGCAGTAGCTTCCCCCCCCCCCACACACACACCACCTTTTTGATGGAATCCCTCCGTGGAAGGGATGTTGAATCAGCAGCAGACGTTGTAGCCTGGAGCTCAAATAATTCCAGCTGCTTCGGTTCCCACTTCTGTTTACATTACCCTGGCCTTGACCACCGGCCTGTGGACAGAGGCCAAAATACCAGCCCTGCCAATCCTCAGCCCTAGGGTGGATCTTTTGGGGAAAGGACTTTGAAAAAAGTGTGTGTGAGCGCAAGTGTGTGTGTGCCTTACAGACTAACGGGGATCTGTAAGAAAATCTTTGGTTGTCCTCTTCTCTTTCTTCTCCTTCTCTTCCTCCTCTATCCTTCTTTTTCTTTCTCTTTCTTTTTACTCATTCTCTCTCTTCCTCCTCCTCTCTCACTCCCCTTCCTTCCTTCCTTCCTTCCTTCCTTCTCCTCATTCTTCCTTCTCCTCCCCTGCTCCTCTTCCTCCTCTATCCCTTTTTCTTTCTCTTTCTTTTTACTCATTCTCTCTCTTCCTCCCCTTCCTTCCTTCCTTCCTTCCTTCCTTTCTTTCTCTCATTCTCCCTCCTCCTCCCCTGCTCCTCTTCCTCCTCTATCCCTCTTTTTCTTTTTCTTTCTTTTTACTCATTCTCTCTTCCTTCTTTCTTTCTTTCTTTTTCTTTCTTTCTTTCTTTCTTTCTTTCTTTCTCCTCATTCTCCCTCCTCCTCCACCTGCTCCTCTTTCTCTTTCCCTTTCTTTTTCTTCATTCTCTCCTTTTCCTCCTCCTCTCTCCCTCTTTTTCTTTCTCCTCATTCTCTCTTCTCTTCTTCCTCTCCTCCTCCTCTTCCTCCTCCTCCTCTCTCCCTCTTTCTCCTCATTCTCTCCCCTTCTTTTATTGCTTTTCCTTCTCCTTCTCCTTCTTCTCATCTCCTTCCTCATTTTTTCCTCCATCTCCTCTTTTAATTTAACTTTAATTTCTCCTTTAATTTTCTTTCCCCACTTCTCCATTCCATCTTCAAAGCATTTCTCTTTTGTAAGCTTCCACTTTTATAATCACAACATAGTACATTATTTAGATCATGCAAAACTTGATAATTATGTTCAAATCAAATCAAATGTATTTAAATACAGCCAACCACCAGCCAGGTTAAGAAAAAGAAAAGATAAAAACTCAAAAACATTAACCATATGCACCAAATATGATTTGATTTGATAATTATGAAATGTTACTGGCTGGGGGCAAATAAGAGTTCTTCAGATTATTATAATACTCTTATTATTTTTTTGCAACAACTGGACATATTTAGAACTTTTACCTTTGAAAAATGTTCTTTAAAAACAAGAATAGAATAAAACCAATAACATTTTTTTGGGCCTTATTATTTTTGCAGCAAATCTTTCAAAATCCTTTTGATGAGCCATGTCACTAGACCTCATGGAAAAGACATTTCCTCTGTCGGTCTTGTTATTGATCCTATGTCTCGTAATATAAATAGACATACCTAATTTTCTTTGTATTTAGGTTAGCCCAACCCTAGGCTAAGTACACCCACTTTTCCACAACGAATTGACCACATCAGTCAGAGGTGGATCTGGAATTCAGGCACTGAGCCCAGAGCAGAGTTTTCATATTATTTTAATGGTTAAAGAGAGAAGTCCAGAACAAGAGAGTTTAAGTTAAACAGCCTCCATCTGCAAGAAAATTAGCTTCTCTCTCTCCTTAAATCCTTTTTTTAAAAAAATAATAATAATTTCTACATACTTTCTACACTTTTTAAATCATTACTTTGCTCATGGAGCTGATGGCCTAAATGTTATCTATTGATTTCATTGCGTTGTTTAGCAGGAAGAAATTTCAATAAGGACTACTTTCTTTTTTTTTTTTTTTTTTTTTGCTGGTTTTGTGTTTTTTCCCCCCAGGGAAGATTTTGTTGGTGCAAAGCTAGTTTTCAGAGGGGCAAAAGGATGGTGTTTTTAAGTGGTCACAAATGTTATTATAAAGAGAAACAGTGGCTTAGAGATCACAATATTAATACAGATAAAGTAAAGTAAGGTTCTACATTTAGGCAAGGAAAACCAAATGCACAGGTACAGAGGGAAACTCATCAAGGAGAGAAGCAACCTAGAAGTAAGGAGAAACTTCCTGACAGTTTGAACAATTAACCAGTGGAACAACCTGCCTCCAGAAGCTGTGAATGCTCCAACACTGGAAGTTTTTAAGAAGAGACTGGACAGCCATTTGTCTGAAATGGTGTTGGGTTTCCTGCCTGAGCAGGGGACTGGACTAGAAGACCTCCAAGGTCCCTTCCAACTCTGCTATTCTGTTCTGTACAACAGTGGTCCCCAATCCCCGGTCCATGGCCCAGTACCAGGCCACGGCATGCAAGCAACCGGTCCACACAAACAAGCGAAGCCCCATCGGCAGGATGCAGGCAGCACACAAAACCACACACCCTCCAGTCTGAGGAAAAACCTCTCTCCACGGAACTGGTCCCTGGTGCCCAAAATATTGGGGACCTCTGCTGTACAAGTTCATTTAGTGACATTTTTTAGAGATGTAAAAGGGTGATGTTTTTAAGTGATCATTATCATTATACGGAGAGACAGTGACTTAGCAACCACAATACAGATAGTCTTTGACTTACAACAGTTCATTTAGTGACCGTTCGAAGTTACAACGGGACTGAGAAAAGTGACTGACAATCATTTTCCACACTAACAACCACTGCAGCATCCCCATGATTGCAGGATCAAGATTCAGATGCTTGGCAACTGACTCGTATTTATGATGGCTGCAATGTCCCAGACCAAGGGTAGGCAACCTTGGCTCTTTTATGACGCGTGGGCTTCAACTCCCAGAATTCCCGAGCCAGCCATGCTGAGGGGAAAGGGAGAGGTTTCCAAGCTGAGCCATGATGGCTCAGGAATTCTGGGAGTTGAAGTCCATGAGTCATAAAAGAGCCAAGGTTGCCTACCCCTATCCTAGAGACACATGATTCTCTTTTGCACCTTCTGGCAAGCAAAGTCAACGGAGAAGTCAGACTCACTTAACAACCATGTTACTAGCTTAACAACTGCAGAGTTGCACGTAACAACTGTGGCAAGAAAGGTCATTAAGTGGGGCAAAACTCAACAAATGTCTCCCTTAGCAACATAATTTTTGGGCTCAATTGTGGGTCATAAGTCAAGGATTACCCATAATGAGTTCCATAGCCTTAGATGTACTTCAAAAAAAAAAAACAAAAAAAAAAAACAACCAACCCTACCTGTATTATACAATTCCAATCATCTACCTGATAGCATAAATCCAGAACTATCTTCCCAAATTTGAAAGGGGCACAGGATACTTAATTTGTTTTCCTGTACGATCTGGGATGTCGTCACCCTCTCTTCCTACCCATTGAAGATAATTTTATAGTAACGTTTACAATAGGCATAGTTTCATAACAGATTGGCTTCTTCGTGCATGTTTTGTGCTTGGAAAATCCACATTTTTTTTTCACCTTCTAGCAACAGAGAAATGTATCTTTGCTTTATGGCACAGTTTTTGGGTTTTGTTTTGTTTTTTTACCCTGGGAATACTAAAATCAAGCATGATTGGGAAAGGCCGAATTTTGCAAGTCAGTCAAGCCACCCAAAAGGTTCATTTGTCAGACAGGTTGCAGATCTGCTTTCTCAAAACATGGGTGACCCATTATATCCGGAAGAATATGTAATGAGATAACTCAATGATGCTTGGGGTGTTTGTTGAACGCTCAAATCAGTCCTCAGGCCAAGATGTTTCAAAAAAGAAAGAGAGAGGGTGTGTTTTTGGTTGCTTATTAATAAAAGATCACAAGCAGGACAATAACAGAATTATAAACAATGCCAGAAACTCCAGAGAGATTCCAGATGAGAAGAATCATTTGTTGACCTTTCTCCACGCTCATAGATCAAGATTATGTGTCTTGCAAGAAGGGGGCAACAGAGTTGGAAGGACGTCTTCCAGAATCTTCCTTGCACTCTGAAATAGAGGCCCTTAACCCTAGCTCTTCCCTCTGTCCCAGCTTCCAATGTTTTTGCCTTATTTGGAAGAGATATTGAAGGCAGATGAAGACGAAAGTCGTTTTCAAACTAAAACTACGGCTGAGCCCAAGGTATCTGCTGCAAAGTGAGACATGTTGTTAAGTGAGTTTTGCCCCATTTAATGATCTTTCTTGCCACAGTGGTTAAACGAATCACTGCAGTCATTAAGTTAGTAACGCGATTGTGAAGGGAATCTGGATTCCCCCTTGACTTTGCTTTTCAAAAGGTTGCACGACCCCAGGACACTGCAACCGTCATAAATACAAGTCAGTTGCCACACATCTGAATTTTGACCACATGACCATGAGGATGCCCCGACAGGTATGAGTGTGAAAAATAGTCATAAATCACCTTTTTCAGTGCTGTTGTAATGGTCACTAAATGAACTATTGTAAGTCGAGGACTATCTGTGTGTGTGCATGCAGATAGCTAGCTAGCTAGGTAGCTAGATAGCGAGCTAGATAGCTAGCTAGGTAGGTAGGCAGACAGACAGACAGACAGATGGTGGGCGATAGATAGATAGATGATAGAGATAGATAGATAAGAAGGTAGGTAGGTAGGTAGGTAGGTAGGTAGGTAGATAGATAGATAGATAGATAGATAGATAGATAGATAGATAGATAGATAGATAGATAGGAAGGTAGATAGACAGATAGACAGACAGGTGGTGGGCAGATAGATAGATAGGAAGGTAGATAGGTAGATAGATAGATAGATAGATAGATAGATAGATAGATAGATAGATAGGTAGGTAGGAAGGTAGACAGACAGACAGACAGACAGACAGATGGTGGGCAGATAGATAGATAGATAGATAGATAGGAAGGTAGATAGGTAGATAGATAGATAGATAGATAGATAGATAGATAGATAGATAGATAGGAAGGTAGATAGGTAGGTAGGTAGGTAGGAAGTTAGGTAGGAAGGTAGGTAGACAGACAGACAAACAGATGGTGGGTAGGTAGGTAGGTAGGTAGATAGATAGATAGATAGATAGATAGATAGATAGATAGATAGATAGATAGATAGATAGATAGATAGATAGGAAGGTAGGTAGGTAGGTAGGTAGATAGGTAGGTAGGAAGGTAGGTAGACAGACAGACAGATAGACAGACAAATGGACGGACGGTGGGCGGGTGGATGGATGGACAGACAGACAGAGTTCTTGACTTACAACAGTTTTTATCTATGTGTGTATACAGTATATGTGTATGTATGCTGTACATGTGTGTATGTATGTATGTATGTGTGTGTATATATGTATATGTATGTGTGTGTGTGTTTTAAATATATATAACATCAATCATACATCATTCTCTCTCACACCCATCTACCCACCAAAACATGCATCTATACAAAAAGGCTTGATGTCCAGAAAAGAAGGCTGTATAATTAGTTAATTTCTCTGAAGAAACCATTTTTCACGCTAAAAAAAGAAAAGGAAAAAAAAGGAGAATTTAGCTCAAAGCTGCATGAGGGTTCAGCTTTGGAGGGTCAAAAGCGCCCTTCAAGCTAAATTGTGCCCTTTTATGGAGGGGGAGTGGTGCTGGTTTTCAGAGTATGTGTGTGTCAAAGCCAAGAAGCCGGCAGTACAAATTTAGTAGGTAATAAGAATAACAAGAGTTGGAAGGGACCTTGGAGGTCTTCTAGTCCAGCCCCCTGCTCAAGCAGGATACCCTATACCATTTCAGACAAACAGCTGTCCATCTCTTCTTAAAAACCTCCAGTGTTGGAGCACCCACAACTTCTGGAGGCAAGCTGTTCCATTGATTGGCCTTCCTTATTATTTTTCTTTTCTTATTATCTTCTTTCTATCACACAAACAAGCAAGACGATATATGTGGCTATGCGCAGCCCCATAATTTCAAGATAGGAACCCTGGATTTAGCTCCAGATTTGATTTGGATTCTCCAGACAGTACAAGGGTTCCTGGAGATAGACTCTGCTACCAGTGTAAGCATCTTTACTGGAGAATTCAGCATTGATTCTGTTTAAAAGCTGCTGATATAGAAATGGCTAGTTTATACTATTACATTAAAATAAAAAACTGAGGTTTGATGTTACTGTTTTATTCTACTGCAGCAGTCAGAAATTAATGCCTTTTCCCCCCTTTTCTCCCTTCTTTGCTACACTTCTCCTTTCCTCTTTCTCTCCCTTATTTTTCCTACGTTTTGCTTTTGCATTTTAAATGAAAAATTAATAAAAACTATACAATGGGGGGGGGGAAGAAAAGTGATTCCATTTAGAAGCAGATTTGAAATGTAGTGGTCTCAGCCCTTTCATTTTTACCTAAAACATGCAGCACGACCTCCCCCTCTGTGCAACCTTATCTTTGCAGGTTAATTTATTTAATTGCGGCTTTGTTGAACAACTTTAGGAATTTGTAAGCTCTGAAAGCTCATAACTCTCTCGTCTGCAGTTGGACAAGCTTGGAAAGCTTTATTCACTCACGAGGTTTGCCAGAATTTAAGGCCTCAGGGTGAAGTTGGGAGGCACAAGAGATTGCAGTTTTATTGAGGCGGACCCAGGTCAGGTCAGGAAAATGACTGGAAATTCTGTATACGAGGTTTGAGTTTTATGGAAGAAAAAGAAAGACATGATGTATGCTGTAGAAATATAAATACTAACTCGTACTAACCTGTATTTTCCTAATTTGGGGTTATTGGAGGGGTTTGTTTTTTTTTTTTTTGGTCATGGCTGTTTTGGAAGTTCTAAAAGAAATGAGATACAAGATTTCAGTGTTGCAAAAATAAAAAATGAAAATCACCCTGCATGTGTCTTTAGTGGTGGTAAACCCCACTGGCGAGATTTCAATTGTGGCGATGCAAGTCATTTAAAGCGGAAACGTCATACCGCGTTTAAGCGATTCAAAATCATTGGATTGGTTTGAATCTCTCCCAGATTTCAATCTTCACATATCGATTTATCTAGTTTCTGTCCGGATTTGTCCCATTATTAAGAACAACCCTAAAATAGTTTTTAACCATTATCATTTGAAAGCAGACACTTGTCTTTTAGATCTGATATAAATGACTTGCAACCATTCTTTTATTGACTGTTCAAAGTTACAACCGGACTGAAAAAAGTGAGTTATTACCGAACCTCACACTTAATACTGTCACAGCCTCCCCAGGGTCACGTGGTCGCAATTTGGGCACTTGGCAACTGTCATATGTTTACAATGGTTGCAGTGTCCCAGAATCACATGATTGTGACGTTCCCAGGTGACTTCTGACAAGCCAAGCCAATGGTGGAACCCAGATTCATTTAAAAACTGCAATGATTCACTTAACAATCAGGGCACAAAAGGTTTAAAAATTGGGTGTGATCCACTTAACAATTACCTTGCTTAACGATGGAAACTCTGGCTCCAATTACAGCTGTAAGTCAAAGACTTACCTGTAACACATCAACGTCAGACAAAGCATCCTCTCTGCCTACTCAGATTCCCCTAATCAACTTGTTTGGATCAAAGAAGACGCTTGGATGGGCCACAAAATGTTTCATACCAGCAAGACAATAAGTCCAGCGACTCCACTTCTAGACAATTCTCCCCAGATGTTTGAGAATCTTCATCAACATTGAACAGAACAGTTTTTCCACGCTAAACTTTAAATGAGGCCAATTTGAAATAAGGATACAAGGTATAGCAACAGTCATAGCCGTGCCCTTTGCACTATTTACACACTTAACCACACACAATATAGTGGCCACTACATACAGTGATCGACACCAAAACATTGCAACGAATAAGGGCATACATTCAATTTTGCAGCTACTAAGATTGTTGGCCGAGCAGGTACAAAGATAGTCAGGGAAATGATTGAAGCCTGGGAAACAGTGCTGATTTACCACCAACTTATCAGGTACTTAGGAGCCAAGGGCTTGGCAGCACAAGGAAACAACAGCCAATAGCCAGCCATCAACACACCGATCAATCAATAGGAAGCCACACCCAACTAGGCATCACATAAATAGGAAACATAGAGCAGCCCATAGCACACATTCTGGCAGAGAGAGGTTCCCAAAGCATGGGCTCCAGCTCAGAAGACTAAACCTCTGGTCCTGGTGTCCAACCCAGATTGGATCCTGCAGTACCAAAACATGAGCCAATTTACAGGGGGTCCATTGTAAGACAAGTCCTTTCCCCTTTCTTTCTTTTCTGAAATCCTATTTTGATCTGGCTGCTTTCCTCTTGAGCCCAACGTCAGCTATGAAACATCTCGGCCTTTGTTCAATAAACAGGATGCGCCAAGAACAGAATTTAGCTCTGAATGCAGATAAATCAGTCCATGTGTCCCTGGGGTAAACTTGCATAAAACTGACCAATAACTAAAGACAAAGTGGTAGAATCAAATGGGCAAGGAGAAATTGGCTCAGATCGGTCAAACATCCGCAGTGGGATGCTTGGCTGGCACAAAGACTTCCTGGATTGGAGCCCTTCGGAGAAATCAGTCTTGGGCAACTGCAAAACATACCTCAGTCCAAACATCGGAGAGCTGTCGCCAGTCTGAATAGACAGTGTTATACCAAATGTGGATGGCATTTGCACGCGATGGCACCAAAATGAGACGCAAACTAATAGCAGACATATAAGCTCTGTTCCCGCAGCTGAGAACAATAGGAAGTTGAGTATGTTGTAGGAACATCAAAAAGGGATTAGCTGACCTAGTTAACTAGCTTTAAGTGGGTAAAATTTATCCCCAGGCAGGCCCAGGCTTGCAGAGAATTCAACAAGTTTCATTCGAATCACTGGAAGTCCAGATCCTGGTCAGTTGTCCATTTGAGCTGTCCTGGTCCTCCAAGAAAAGAGTTGGAGAGATAGAGTGGCCAAAAGGACAAGAATCTCCATTGGACTGTGGTCATGGTATTGCATTTTGGGAACTCGGCAACTAGACCATACTTATGGCTGTTTGCAGGGTCTCACAATGACAAGACTGTGATTTTTGACTTTTGTTCTGGAAACCTGCATTTGCTTCCAGTTTCCAGCAACAAAGGCCTTGCTGTCAGGCATGAAAGCATAGGTCCACATGTGAAGGTCCAATTAAACCAATCTATTGCTACATAGCCATTGCACAGGAATCTTCTCAGCTAACAACTGGCACCTGCTATGAGTTAGATAAAGCTTTATGGAATTCAAGGGGAGTTGGGATTTAGTCTGCTTGTAGCTATGTAGGGATTCTAGGCTGATCCCCCTTTTAACTCTGCCCCAGGATTCTGCCACTCCTTTGCCTACAATTGCAGATAATAGGTTTGCTTTATGATTGCATCCTTTGCTTAAGGACTTCCATAAAATAGGTCATAAAAATTTGGCACAGTCATGGGATGGCTCTCTTAATTACTGGCTTGACTTCTGGCCTTAATTATATCATAAATCAAGGATTATCTGTATTCTAAAGCTCAAAGCTCTGCACCAAGAACTATTGTTTCTTGAAATAGGTGTGTTTAATTAGCATGATCTGTGTCGCTCAAGTGACAAAGCTGGATCTATTGGTACAGCACCTACCAGTATCCTATGCACAGTGGATTTGACTTACCTGCTTATGCACAATTCATGCTGTTCCTTGAACTGTGGTAACAACCTTGATCTTTGTGCACTTCCTAAGGGTGTAATCAATCTGCTGCAGTATCACTCAGAACTCTGCCTGTGGGTTGCAGACCCTGAGTGGAATTAACTTCAGACCCTTCCTCTCCTGGAGAAGCAGTTCGATGCGGTGGTTAAAGCATCATGCTTAAAAACCGGGAGATAGTGAGTAATAAGACTGAGACAAAAACCTAGCTAGATGACCTTGGGCCAGTCACTTTCTCTCAGCCCCCCAAAAGTAGCCAATGGCAAACCACTTCTGAAAATCTTGCCAAGGGAACTGCCAAGACTTGTTGTGGCAGTTGCTCGGAATCAACCCCAACTTGAAGGCACACAAACACACACCCTTATTGTCCTACAGAGTAAGAGGAAAATTAACATTTCACAGAGTGACGGGTTGAGAAGACAGCTCTTTTAATTTCCAAACGCAATGGGAGGACATGAGAAGGAACTCCAAGCTGTGTCTCCTGAAGTGAATCCAGCGATGGATCCCATTTCCTCTCCCGTTTCTGGAGAAGCTGTTGGCGGAGTCACAACGCATGTTCTTTGGCTCCCTGTTTCTGCAACAGGATGGCTCAGGCATGCATAAACATCAACACCCTCCTCATCCCACGCGAACTGCAATAGCTGTCACGAATCCGAGGGCTCATCTGACTCAGGCTTGGCTCACTGAAAATTTCCTAGGCCAAAAACCACCTCCATATATGGCACCTGGAGATAGGATTTATCTGTGCTCCGCGATGGTTCATCCTCCTTCGGTGCTTGCGTTGATTGCCCTGGTGCCTTGCGTCATCATGTTGCACACTGTATAAGCCAGTGGTTCTCAACCTTTCTAATGCCGCGACCCCATAATACAGTTCCCCATGTTGTGGTGACCTCCAACCACTTATAAATCACCAGGTGCCAGGGGCATGGCCAAAGAAAAGGGGGAAAAATGGCGGACAGCCTTGTTTGGCGACCCCCGTGAAATGGTCGTTCGACCCCAAATGGGGTCCCGACCCACAGGTTGAGAACCACTGGTATAAGCCTAGGCTGGTCGAAGGGCACGGACGCAGAATGGGTTTACTCAAGCTTAGCAAAGGGAATTAGGACTCAGCTAGCCCTTACTCACTGTCCAAGGACTTTGCCTATTTAGCCTGTGCTGGCTGGAGAATTCTGGAAATGAGGGGTCCTTGGTGCTTTCTAAGCTTGGTGGCTTTCTTGCAGGCCTTTCCCTACCAAACGAGGTGGCATTATCAGTGCTAGAAGGGAGTAGGGTTTGCAAAGAGGAGGAAGGAGAGAAAGAGGAGGAGGAGGAGGAGGAAAACTGTGGGGTCCTTGGTGCTTTCTGAGCTTGGTGGCTTTCTTGCAGATGTTTCATTACCAAACTAGGTAACATCATCAGTGCTAGAAGAGAGTGGGGTTGGCTTTCTGTTTATAAATTACACTACCACCAACACTGGTAGGGAAAGCCACTGTATGCAAACAGAAAGCAAGCCCTACTCCCTTCTAGCAGTGATGTTACCTAGTTTGGTAACAAAAGGTCTGCAATAAACCCACCACGCTTAGAGAGCACCACAGCTCAACCCTCAACTACAGGTATTCCCTTCTAATTATGGGCATTAAAGTCCCTGCCTCTTAAAGTTGAGGAACACTGGTCTAATCCCTGCTTTAAAAGTTCTATTTATGGCCCATTCTAATAAATCAACCCATCACAGAACCCAAACATTTTATCCCAATTATTGTTCTCTGTCAGTGGGGTGGGGGTGGGGGTGTTGTACAACAACTACGGTAGAGTTCGGATTCCCAGAAGACAGCCAGTTTGATCAGCAGCTGGAAGATGCTAAGTTCTGGTCCTGTCTAAAGCATGAACACCAATGAGTGTGTGTGCGAGTCATTTTATTGTAACCCAAGAGCCAATTTGATCTAAAACAGGGGTCCCCAACATTGGCACTTTTAAGACCTGGGGACTTCAAGTCAGGCAGCCATGCTGACTGGAGAATTCCAGGAGTTGAAGTCCACATTCTTAAACTTGCCACGGTCGGTCACCCCTGCTCTAGAGATTAAGGTGCTAGACCAGAAGCAGAGACATCTAAGTTCTAGTCCTGCCTTGGGCATGAAGCCTGGTGGATGGCTTTGCCCCAGTTCTTCTGACTCAATCCTAGAACAGTCAAAGCACTTCTGAAAAACCTTACAAGAATTTTGCAAGGACTTATTATTATTGTTATGGTTGGTCACACAGTCACCCAGATGTTTAGACTGCATTGGATGTAGAAATGAAGAGACCAAAGAAGAAGTCAAGAAGACTGTTAGTTCTACCTCAGGCATCAAAAGCCAGCTGAATAACTTTGGGTCAGCCTTAAGAAGAACAAGGCAAGGGCCAACTACTTCTGAAATAAAAATACAATCCAAATTGCATGGAACCATCTGAAGTCAGAATTGGCTTGCTGGACCATGACAACCACAATAACCCAACAAAGATTTTTCTCCAAAACAGGCTCCTTTTGGAGGATGTCATTCTTCTGATCCTGAGGTCCTCAACCCATTGTCATGCTTTGAAAGATAAGACGTCCAGGCACAACGCCCAGGAGAGGTGGGTCTGCAAAGAAACCCAGGGAGCAAAAGCAGAGAAGATCAGAACAGAATTTAAGATGTGGAAGGGATCTTGGAGGTCTTCTAATCCAACCCCCTGCTCACGCAAGAGACCCTATACCATTTCAGACAAATGGCTGTCTAGTCTCTTCTTGAAAACTCCAGTGATGGAGCATCCACAACTTCTGAAGGCAAAGCTGTTCCACTGGTTAATTGTTCTTCCTGTTAAGAAATTTCCCCTTAGTTCTAGATTGCTTCTCTCCTTGATTAGTTTCCATCAGTTGCTTCTCGTCCTGCCTTCAGGCATTTTGGAGAATAGCTTGACTCCCTCTTCTTTGGGGCAACCCCTTAGATATTGGAACACTGCTATCGTATCACTCTTAGTCCTTCTGTTCATTAAACAGATCAAGGAGCAAACATCCCTGCCCCTTCATTCTCTACAATCCTGCAGACAAGGTCCTCTTGGATCTGAGATGTATCTTTCCAAGCTTCAGTGCCAGAATTAAGCTAGTGTGCAGGACGAGCAAACTTGGGGATGAAGCACAAGGAAAGAAAGCTGTTTTCTGCGATGCACCAGCCATAAGCCTTTTGCTACGCTTAATAGCATCCAGCTCGCTGCTTTGCAAGACTTTAATCCCAGTCCTAGTCATCCTAAACCCCTTCACACATTCCTGTTGCATTGTTTGGCTGCCTCACATGTTCTTGAAAAGGGCCCTGGACTATGCAAAGAGCTTTATTATCCCTGCTCCGAATCCCACATGGGACGGCTGTGTGTGTGGGTTCGTGTTGAGCACAGCTTCTGTTGTTCCTGTTTTGCTCGATCTCAGCTTGGAAGGGTGCCATCTGCTTTCTCCAAAGAGGCTGTCACGCAGGTCGGGAATTGAGGAAGCAGTTTGATGGAAAACACCGGAGCTCTAACTCTTTTAAAACACCGGGATGTGTCTTTATTTTATCTTATTTTATTTTTAACTGGTGGATCCCAGTCGTAGGCTGATCCCAGCAGATTTCGCCTCTGCCTGAAATGCAACGTTTTTTTTCGTTTTGGCCCGAACACCCACCAAGAATGCAACAGGGAGCCAGAGAGCTCACAAAGCAAGCTTAGACGTTCGCAAACTTGAAAGAGATTTAGCTGGGATTGCAAAGCTGGCAAATTCATTGCCCCATGCCAAGTTCAACCTGTGCACCGATCCCAATTGTCTGACTTAACAACTGGGCAAGGCAGGGGGGGGGGGAAGAGACCCAGAAGAGATGGAATGCAGTGTAGGTTTTGCTCACATGGATGTGCTAATATTCATACTTCATCCACTGTCAGCAGCTTTTTAAAGATAGGCCTTACAGCAGGGGTCTTCGAACTTGGCCCTTTTATGACTTGTGGACTTCAACTCCCAGAATTCCTCAGCTTGTCCTAAGCTGTAACATGGTTTCCTCAATTCTGGGTTACATCTTATGGTAACATTTACGCGATTTGTAAATCATGTTAAGCATAGTTGATGAATTCCGCCAATATCTGTGCGCAAGAGAGAGAGACAGAACTGTAGTGACCTTTAAATACAAGTGTCATCTCTGCAAATATATTTGTTACGTTTCCTAAAAACGGATTACCAGGGCTAGCAGATTGCAAAGAGAAATACAAGGGTCTAGGGCAGGGGTCTTCAAACGTGGAATTCATCAACTATGCTTAACATGATTTACAAATCGCGTAAATGTTACCATAAGATGTAACCCAGAATTGAGGAAACCATGTTACAGCTTAGGACAAGCTGAGGAATTCTGGGAGTTGAACTCCACAAGTCACAAAAGGGCCATGTTCGAAGACCCCTGCCTTACAACCTTTTCTTTAGCGACCGTTTGAAGTTACAATAGCACATCCAAAAAAGTGGTTTATGACTGGTCTTCACACTTTATTTATGTGTAACCCTAACTCAAGCAGGCAACCGTATCCAATACGCCTTCCTCCTCTTATTTTCCTCACAACAATAACCCAGTGAAGTGAGTTGGGATGAGAGAGAAGGCCTGGCCCAAAGTTACTCAGCTGGCTTTCATGGCTAAGGCAGGACTAGAATTCCCAGTCTCCTGGTGATTGGCTCAAAATCACCCACCTACCTTTCATGCCTAAGGCAGGACTAGAATTCACCCTCTCCTGACGATTGGCTCAAAGTCATCCAGCCAGTTCATGTCTAAGACAGGACTAGAACTCCCAGTCTCCTGGTGATTGGCTCCAAATCATCTACCCACCTTTCATGCCTAAGGCAGGACTAGAACTCACAGTCTTTCTAGCCTGGTTCTCTAACCACTAGATCAAACTTATGACCATTGCGTCATCCGTATGGCCACAATTGTTCACAATTTGGTTGCTTAGCAACCAGCATGTATTCCCAATGATTGCAGGTGTTGTGTGTGTGTGTGAGAGAGAGAGAGGGGGGGGGGATCACCATCTCTGATCTTGCCACCTGAGTTCCATCAAGCAAATAATGGAAGCTGGATTCGCCTTACAACCAGAGCAAAATAAAAACCGTAAAGTCGTAAAAATCAGGTGAAACTCGCTTAGTAACAGAAATCCTGGCCCCAGTTGTAGCTGTAAGTGGAGGAACATCTGCACTCTCTTATAAACTTAAAGAAAGCAAATAGGCAGGATCGGGTTACTTGCTCAAGATTTTGATGAGGTCCTTTTTTTAAAATGTTAGAATTATTGGGACACCTAAAAGAAACAGTCCCATTTTTAAAACAAAAAAAAATTGGAGAGAACAAGCTGGCTTATTATCAAGAAGTCTGCCTTTTATATCAAACACTATCCCAAAAGAGGATGGAATAAATTGCAGGATGATGACAGTCTGTGGATGGAACAGACGTCAATTTGTCTCTTTCCTTCTTATCAAGGACTTCGTCTTTTCTGCTTCTTAGTCAGCATTGTTTTTCTGTTTTCGGATACGGCTAGTGACTCATCCCTAAAATGCAGGCTTGTTCTGGGTACTAGAATGAGCAGGGGATGCAAGGAAAAATATCCAGATTTATGACTGGGGCACTTCTTAAAAAGAAATTCCCAGACAGTAGAAAGAGATTCTCTTTTAAGCCAACCTTTCCAGTGATCAGGACTCTTAGTGTCTGCACAAATGTTGGTTAAAAAAAAGAAATCGTCCAAAAACCGTTTTAAGCCAGCAGGAGCAGTTTGCAATCTCTTGCACATATTTCCTTGTTGCTGAGTTGCCGGTAATTGGGAGGGTGGAAGGAGTTGAGCTGAACCCTCTCTATCCTAAACCTTTAGAAGGTTTAATTAATTGCTCCTAAAGATAAATTTTCCCAATTTCCACTGGTTAATTCCCAAGTTAAAAAAAAAACAACCCTGCTCAGAACAAGCTCAGCTTCTGGTGTTCAATGACAGGCCTGTGACATTTCCTGGCATGGATACAGAAGGGGTTGCCATTACGAAAAACACTGTTCCACCTGCCCTCTCCAATAACTCCTTTAGTTTATAGCCCTGGATTTCCTTGTGGCCTCCTATCCAGATCTGACTTTGCTTAGCTTTTTAAGACGGGTGCAGGACGGTCATTTGCACTAAGGGAAGGACAGCGGAATCTTGAATATAGGGTAGAGGATTCCACTTTGCTTCAATCAAAGCTCCATCTAGGGAAAGACACCTTCAAGTTCTACATCCCCCCCCTCCCCACTTTCCTCTTACTGCATCTCTGAACGATGACTCAAAATACAGTAACAGGAGACTCAATTTTTTTAAAAGGATTACCGTCACAAGCTTAGCAGATATTTGCATTGAGAAGCTTGGCATAACTGAAAAGCAGATCCTAAAACTGAATCAGCAGGCAAGCAAAGAGGCATCTCTAATTTTTCAGCAGACCCAGCTCATCCAGCTCATATGAATCTGGTTACAGGTAGTTCAGAAAGTGAGCCAAGCTGCATGTTGGAAGAAAAGGTGCTTTTGGAAGAAAAGTAGGCCCATTTTTCTGCTCAGTTTCAAATGCTTATCAACAATTTCAGTTTCAAGAGAAGTACTGGACTGCAAGCAACTGCTGCAAGGAATGATTGATCAGTCTAGATAACTACTGTCAACAGCATGGATTCAACTAGTGTTTAGCCAGGAGGAGAAGGAGAAGAAGGAGAAAAGAAATAGAAGAAGAAGAAGGAGGAGGAGGAGGAGGAGGAGGAGGAGGAGGAGGAGGAGGAGGAGGAGGAGAAGAAGAAGAAGAAGAAGAAGAAGAAGAAGAAGAAGAAGAAGAAGAAGAAGAAGAAGAAGAAAAAGAAGAAGAAGAAGAAGAAGAAAAAGGAGGAGGAGGAGGAGGAGGAGGAGGAGGAGGAGGAGGAGGAGATTATCATCATCATCTTTGGTACTGACAAATTCACCATCAGTCAATTGCAAAAGGCAGCTTTACTAGGAGTAGCTTACATTCTGCAACAATACCTCAAACACCATCAAACAGCAACATCTGCCTATCCCAGGTCCTTAGGAAGGTCTCGATAGGTGGGTAAAAATGGTCAGATCCAGTCCAAACATCTGTCTCACTGTGCAACCAGCCATAATCTATACAATTGTGTGAGGATGAGGAATGGAAATTCACAAAGCAAGTTTATTGGGTTCATGGACTGAACCCAATTTCCTGAAGATCTACAGCTCTCCAGTTGCTGGGGAGTCTGGTCAAAAAAGTCAAGATGATGGCTGAGAAAGAAGCTCCACCTTTTTACTTACCTTCTCAAGCCATCCTGGGAGATGTTGACATACTGTTTATTTATTTAGGAAAATTTATATAGCCGCCTACTCATTCGTGGAGACTCTTGGCCCTAGTTTGCCAAGAAACTATAATTATTCCTCATGTTCTCCCCCCTTTTACCATTTCGAAATAGGTGGAGAATTTGTAAAACATTATTTTTTGCTCAGCCCTGGGGGGGGGGGGAAATAACCGGTCCCACAACTTTGGAGGGAAATAGCCTCTCCTCCAGAATCCAAGGATTAGCCAATTTGTGTCGAGAGAGTCAAGGACAGGTCAAAAGAAGTCTGTTCCAAAAGAAGTGGACTGTTTTAGGATCAAATAAATAAGGTCAACTTATTCTGGAAAATAAGGTCAACTTTTTTTTTTGCAAAACCCCAGAAGGCAAGACAAGAAACAACGGATGGAAACTAATCAAGGAGAGAAGCAACCTGGAAGGAAGGAGAAATTTCCTGACAGGGAGGACAATCAACCTGTGGAACGGCTTGCCTCCAGAGGTTGTGGGTGCTTCATCTCTGGCGGTGTTTCAGAAAAGACTGGGCAGCCACCTGTCTGAAATGGTATAGGGTCTCCTGCTTGAGCAGGGGGTTGGACTAGAAGACCTCCAAGGTCCCTTCCAACGCTATTGTTCTATGCTCTGTTTCATTCCTATCTGGGATCTTGCAAAGATCGGTAAGAACTCTGAGCGGACTGCAGACTTGTTTTTTTCTTTTGCGAGATGAAAGGTTGGAAGACCGAAGGCAGATTCCTGCCAGTCAGAAAGCTCCAGAGCATCAGGACTGGAAGCCGTTGAAAAAGAGCATCACTTTGAAGTGGAATGACCTCATCCATGGGACCGTAATGCTCACCACTGCACATGCATTCACCCCTCCAGGCACATTGGCAGAGAACCCATGTCTACCTGCCCACTTTAACAGATAATCTGGATACAAAAGACAGACACCGGTTAGCAGCAAATCCCTGGTTTTGTCAGCAAAACACGAGGAAGTCACTCCTTTCCCCTGTGGAAATGAACTGGTCTAGGAAAACGAACACCTTCTGGTTTAACATTTCAGTTCAGCCTGGATTTAATGCATTTTCCTTCAAGACTGACCGTTTCTTGAAAACAACGTTTCTTAACACATTCTGGAAAAGTGAGACAGGGGCATCCCTCGGGAGGTTTAAAGAAAAAACAACTAGACGCACTTAAAACAACAACAACAACAACAACAACTCTGTGCCTCTGAATTCCAGGAAAAGAGCTGGAAAAATGAAATGGCCAAAGAGTTGAGCAATAGAGAGGAGCGAAAGAGGTCTCCTCAACCAGTAGCTGCCGATCAAAACAGGAACCATGTTCCAAACGTTAAGACTTGAGTTCTACAACTGGAGACAGTGGTTCCTCAGCCTAGTAGGCTGCAGAAGTGTTGAGAAAAAAACCTGTGAGGCAGCCTGGCCACTATTAAAGCCTAGGAGTTGAGTTCCAAAACTCAACATTTTGGAAGTCTAGCAATTTGGAGAACCATCTTTGGTGTTTGACCCAGATGATCCAGATGCTCTATGCCCAAGTCTTTCTCCAACAAGATGAAAGAGGGATGAGCTCTGCCTGAGGAACTCTTGCCAAGCCCAAGAAGAAGAATCTTCTAGCGTTGACCTCTTTGTCCTACTGAGGAAGTAGAGATGGGGGCATCCCCTGGGCCCAGCTCACCAGGGAGACGTTTGCGTTTGATCACTTGGGACTGAGGCCTTCCTTCCAGATGTGCAAAACCAGAGACATCCCTTTCAAAAGCATCTGGGATCTCAGATAGAAATGCCACACATGTGGCCAGCGACGCAGCGTGCGACAGGGCAAGCTCACATGTGCACACCATCTGCAAAATCTCTGCTTGAGATGCTTATAAACCCCCACCCCACCCCGTCCCACACAACTCTTAAACATTTCTCGCTGAGAGCCGGGACGTGATTCTCTATTGAGTCATAAACTTATCGTTCCCTCTTTTTATAACCCATTATAATCTTCGGCATTTCGTTTCAGAACCAGACCGAGTGGAGTGGTTGCCACAGTTTGGCACAGCGTAGCCCAACACACACCGTCCTGCTTTTCCAGCCGGGCATAAAATAAAGCTCTTTCCAAGCCATCAATCAATCATGTTGGAAGACAAAGTGCTTAAATTGCCAATTTGCTTTACAATACAGTTGCCCCCCTCCACAAGAACCCTCTGAGGGGGCCCTAAAAACCAGCACAGGCTGCATCCTATAGGAAGTTTTTTTTTTTTTTTTTTAAGTTCCAACCTTTCATTTAACCTCCGAGAGACGAAGCAGTGAACGGATTAAAGGGGGAAAGAAAGGAAGAGAAAGAAATAAGAGAGTTTTAATAAAAGGATGGAAAGAGAATGGCCCTCCATTAAATGTTCTTTCCCTTTAGCTGACGAGGAGGGTGCATATAAAAGTCACTTGACCCATGTAATAACTAGAAGTATTTCAGGTCCTTGAGAAGGAGTGGGATAACTGGATCAAAATGTCAAATCTAGTCTAAACCTCTGGCTGTGGGATCAGCCCTCCTCACCCTCACCATCCTCCATTTTCCTACAAACAGAAATAATAATTAGTAATAACAATGCGGGGATTTTCCATTCGTCTACAAAGAGGAAGAATAAGTGGTTTTCCCATCTTTATAAACAGAAACCAAAACGTTCTTCCACTCTAGAGATAGCAATAAGGTCTTCCACTTGTCCACAAGCAAGAATAATAATACAAATAAGGGGACCTTCCACCTCATAAACAAGAATAATGCTAATATTCTCTTCCACTTATCTACAGACAAGGAGCAACAGTAACAATAGCCAGATTTTTCCTTTTTATAAGAAGCAATCAGAACAAAAAGGAGGGGTTTTTTTCTCCCCCACTTGCCTACAAACCAGGCTTAACACTGTGTCGAATGAAGTTTGGGAAGTGCTGGAGGAAGGTGGGGGTCGGGGGGGGGGGCAGAGCGAAGGACCTGCTCTGAGTTTCCCCAGGAAAAGAGAAAGACAGACAGAGAGGAAAGAAGAGAGAGAGAGAGAGAGAGAGAGGGAAGAGGAAGAGAGGGAGAGGGAGGGAGGGAGAGGAAAGAGGAAGAGAGAGAAAGAGAGAAAGAGAGAAGAAAAAGGAGAGAGAGAAAGAAAGAAAGAAGAAAGAGGAAGAGAGGGAGAGGGAGGGAGAGAGAGAGAGAGAGAAAGAGGAAAGAGGAAGAGAGGGAGGGAGGGAGCGAGAGGGAGGGAGAGAGAAAAAGAGAGAGAAGAGAAAGGGGAGAGAGAAAGAAAGAAAGAAAGAGGAAAGAGGAAGAGAGGGAGGGAGGGAGAGGAAAGAGGAAGAGAGAGAAAGAAAGAAGAGAAAGGAGAGAGAGAAAAAAAGAAAGAAGAAAGAGGAAGAGAGGGAGAGAGAGAGAGAGAAAGAGGAAAGAGGAAGAGAGGGAGGGAGGGAGAGGGAGGGAGAGAGAAAAAGAAAGAGAAGAGAAAGGAAAGAGAGAAAGAAAGAAAGAAAGAAAGAAAGAAAGAAAGAGGAAAGAGGAAGAGAGGGAGAGAGAGAGAGAGAGAGAGAGGAAAGAGGAAAGAGGGAGAGAGAGAGAGAGAGAGAGAGAGAGAGAGAGAGAGAGAGAGAGAGAGAGAGAGAGAGAGGATCCCACTTACTGAGAAGAAGGGCGCAGGTAGCAAGTAGATCGCCTGCAGAGAAACGTCAGATTCTGCCCGAGCCGAAGCGAATTCAGAGTTTTTAGCACTCCGTTGTAGCCCGCAACTGCTCGTAGGTACGCGAGGCTTGCAAAACCGGGCTGGAAGGAGGAGAAAAGAGGGGGAACTCTCCTCTGCGGGCGTGAGCGAAGAAAGACACGCCGAAACATCTGCAGCTGCTGTGCCTGCGAAATGGGACGCCCCCGTCGCTTTGCTCCCTGGCACGGTTGGCCGAGGTTCCCCAATCTCTGCCCCCCCCCCCAAATGGCTCAGCGTGAAGAACTGGGAGGAACCGAGCAGAGGAAAAGGAGGAGGAAGGGGGGGGGGAGAAACCGGAGAGAGAGAGAGAGAGAGAGAGAGAGAGAGAGAGAGAGATGCAACAGAGGAGAAACTGAGCCCCGGCGGGCTTGCTTTTAAGAAAAGGGAGTTTGGGGGCTTGGACTTGGGGGGGGGGGAAGGAGGGAAAGTTCAATAGACCCAAGGGTTAAAAAGACGGCAGAGTGAGGTGATGGGGGGGGGGGAATAGAGAACGTCAATTCCCCGCGGAAAATGAGAAGCAGATTTCAAGAGACGTTTAATCCCCCCCCCCGGGGCAGGGCTGTGGGTCTTTGCGCGTGGAGGGCAGCACAGCATTCAGCTCTCCGCTCCTTCGCTGGGCGATCTGCTTCTTTCCCCCCACCCCCCCTCTCTTTTTTTCCTGGCTTGGGGGGTTTTTCAAAGGGGAGGGGCCGTTAGCTTGTCTCCCACCTCCCCGCTGCCCCCCCCCAGCCCAACAAAGAGAAGCCCGGAAAGGACCAGGAAAGGATGGGGGGGGGGGAGGGAAGGAGAGGAAAGGAAGAAGCGAAGTTAGAAAGGCTGGATCCCAAAGCGAGCTGGTTTAATTGGGATTTGGGGGGGGGGGGCGAAAGAAAGAAGGTGGAAAGAGAACGAGCTCGCCTTTTTTCCAAAGGGAAAGTGGGTCTCGGGGTTGGTGGGGTGGGAGGAAAGGGCCTTCTCCCGCTTTGGGGATGGACCTCTGGAAAGGCGGAGAGGGGGAGGCAGGAAACTTTATTAGTTCTTTCTCGCTCTCACTCTCTCTCCTCCCCCCCCCCCCGGAACTTCACAGGCCATTGGGTTGCTGGAAGCTTTAGAAAATTGAAAAAGGAGGGGCTGGTTTTGGGGAGGGTCGTCTCCGGTTCAGCCAAGGTGGGTAGGAATGGGGGGGGATGGGGAACCTCTGGCAGCATCCCTCTCCCCTTAGTGGCAGAGTCGGTGGCCACAACTGTGGAACGGGCTGGTGGAGACGAGAGAGGTCCTCTTTCCTGGACTTGGTCTGAACTGACAGCCTTGACCCGCCCACCTTCTCCATAGCAATGGAGTCATATCCCTTTTTAAAAATAAAAAAAATAAAATTGGCCAACTGAGATCAAAGGAGGAAAAAAAAAACACGCCCCAGTAAGGACACTTGAAGACTCTGTTTTGGGGTGGCCAGCTCTCTCCAAGTGGAAAATCAGAACCTTGGTTTGCTAGAACGTAGAATCAGAGAGCTGGATGGGACCTTGGAGGTCTTCTAGTCCAACCACCTGCTGAAGCAGGAGAGACCCCCGTATACCGTTCCAGACATACTTGGTTTGCTAGAACGTAGAATCAGCGCTGGACGGGACTTTGGAGGTCTTCTAGTCCAACCGCCTGCTGAAGCAGGAGAGACCCCCGTATACTGTTCCAGACAAATAGCTGTCTGTCAAAAGCTCCACTGATGGAGCACCCACAACTTCTGAAGGCAAGCCATTTCACTGATCACCGACAGGAAAATCCTCCTTGCTTCCAGGTGGCTTCTCTCTTTAAAGAGTTTCCACTCATTGCTTCTTGTCTTCCCCTCCGGTGCCTTGGAGAAGAAATTGCTGGATTAGGAGCAGGTAAGATCCAGATTCTAATCCACCTTCAGTAAGGAAGCCCTAGTGGCCTTCAGCCAGTCTTTGCCAGCCCAGTCTATGGGATGATATGGGGGAAAACAGTGGAGGTGGGAGTGCCGTCTGTGCCCCTTTGAGCTCCTCAGTGAAAAATGTGGGCTATCAGAATCCCCTGGACACAAGTCCAGAGATGAAAACTAGGATCTCTCAAGGAGCTAAAGGAATGAATCAACGCACCTTTATTATCAAAGTATAACATGTATACAGTGAGATTGGCTGAGCCTGCCTCCGTGTCCCCACCACCACAACTCACAGTGACTACAAATCCACCAACCTATTACACCCTGTGAGCTAATTGCACAGCATGCTGGCCTCATGAGTCTCATGCATAAAATTATGTCCCGTTCAAGAGCCTCACAGCCCATGGGTAGAAGCCGTTCTTCAGCCTGTTGGTACGGCTGGCTATATTTCTCTATCTCCTACCTGATGGTAGGAGAGTAAAGAGGTACCAACCAGGTTGTGAGTCATCCCTGACAATGTTCCTCCGTCTACCAAGGCAACGGGCCCTGGCGATGTCATCCAGTGGTGTCAAGGAACAGCCCACGATGTTCTGTGCCGTGCTCACCACCCTATGTAATACCTGTCCGCGGCTGTCAAGCCAGCAAACCAAACCACAATACAGTGTGTGAAGACGCTTTCAATAGTAGACCGGTAGAAGAAGGTCATGAGTTGTCGTTCTACCCTGTTCTTCCACAAGCTAAAGAGGTGGCTGTGCCAGTGGGCTTGGGGCCTCAGTGGAGGAACAGAGCAACTGAGGTGGTTGAGTGAGTAATAACAGATCCCACCTCTGCCCCCCGCCCACCCCATGTGTCTTTGGTTTTAAAGTTTGGTTTTAACTTTTTAAGTTTCAACTTAGATCTAACTGCAAGCCACTCAGAGTTCCCCTATGGTAAGATGGGCAGGCAATACATTTTATAAGTAATATTTATAAATAAATACATTTTATAAATAAATAACAAAACTCCTATGCATAAGATGGGTATTCTGTCCAACGCTATGGCTATAGGTTTCTACAGGAGCAGACCAGAAAGGAAGGCAGTGATGTCACACGCAACGTGATGTCAATTATGATGCGTATGATGCAACTCATTGCAATTCCATGATGCTCTCCAGGTATGCATGATGTTTGTGACTTTGGCAGGAAAGATTAGAAGAGGGAGGAGCGGTAGCGAGGTGGATGTTCTCGGCTACAGTGGGGATGGGAACACCATCATGAGAGTTTGGAAAAAATCCAGAGAAGAGCAGCTAAGATGATCCAAGGCCTGGAGACTAAAACATACGAAGAACGGCTGCAGGACTTGGGTTTGGCTAGTCTAAAGAAAAGAAGAAATAGGGGAGACATGATAGCAGTGTTCCAGTATCTGAGGGGCTGCCACAAGGCAGAGGGGGTCACGTTATTCTCCAAAGCACCAGAGGGAAGGACAAGAAACAATGGATGGAAACTAATCAAGGAGAGAAGCAACCTGGAATTAAGTACAAACTTCCTAATAGTGAGAACAATTAACCAGTGGAACAGCCGGCTTCCAGAAATCGTGGGCACCCCATCATTGGAGATTTTTAAGAAAAGACTAGACAACCACCTGTCTGAGATGGTATAGGTTCTCCTGCTTGAACAGGGGGCTGGACTAGAAGACCTCCACGGTCCCTTCTAGCTCTATTCTATTCTACCATTGGAAGACCTGAAGGACCAAGTTGGGGACGAGATCCCGTGTGGAAAATCTATGTGCCAGTGTAATGTAGTTCCAATGGTTGCAGTATTCCAGTGTCGTATGACCGCCATTTGCAACCTTCCCTGGGGGCTTCCAACAGCTGGTCAATGAGAGAAGCCCGATCCGTTTCATGACCATGTGATTTCCTTAATGACTGCAACAGTCCAACCCACCACAGCCAAAAAAGGTGTCAAAATCAGGGGCAGCTCAGTTAAGAACTGCCTAGCTTTGCCGTGGCCATTCTGATGCCAATTGGGGCCATAAGGTGAGGACTATCTGTAGTAGTAGTGCTCCCCAGGGCATTATGGGAGATTTAAAAGGGCAACTCTTGCATAATTAATATATTAGAATTATATTAGAAAGATAAGAACAGGTAAAAGCAGGGGCGTACAAAGAAAATCTATACAAAATGTTCTATAGATGGCAATTAATACCGGTGAAGTTAGCAAAAATGTTTAAAAACATACCTAGCAACTGTTGGAAATGTAGACAAAAACCAGGCACTTAATACCATCTTGGGTGGACATGCCCCAAAGCTAAAAAATTCTGGTCAAGAATGAGAAAATGACAGAAAAAAACATACAGATTTTAAGGCAGAATTATTTTTGTTAGGCATAATTGTAGGAAATTATGAGAAAGAGTGCATATACCTAATTTTTCATGTATTAACTGCAGCGAGAATTGTATTTGCTCAACATTGGAAAAAATGAATATTTATCAATGGAGGAAGAGTTAATTAATTTTGTTTTTTAAATTGGGCAGAAATGGACAGATTGACATTGAAAATGAAAGAGAAAGAAGATTCAGTATACTTTAGAACAGTGTTTCCCAAACTTGACAATTTTAAGGCATGCTGGCTGTGGAATTCTGGGAGTTGAAGTCCACATGCCTTAAAATTGTCAAGTTTGGGAAACACTGCTTTAGAACACGGGATACTTTTTATTAATGGCTAGAAAAACAAGGTAGAGAGAAAGGAATTTAACCTGTATTAGTAAGTTAAATATTGGAACCAAGACAATATGTTGCTGATAACATATTAAGCACTTCTGATTATATATATATATATATATATATATATATATATATATATATATATATATATATATATATATATATAAGATAAGAATCAATCTCTGATTGCACACACAGTACTAGCAGGAGAGCCAAATTCAATCCAAGAAACAATAAAGTAGCCCAAGAAACCATAGTATAGTTCAAATATGGTGCAAGAGTCACACAATGCCAAAGCAGGTAGTCCGGGGGGGGGGGGAGGGTGTCTTCAAACTTGGCCCTTTTATGATTTGTGGACTTCAATTCCCAGAATTTGTGGACTTCAACTCCCAGGCACGCTGGCTGAGGAATTCTGGGAGTTGAAGTCCACAAGTCATAAAAGGGGCAGGTTTAAAGACTCCTGAGATAGTCCAATGGTCAATGGTCAAACGACAAGCAGGAACTAGATGCAAGAGCTAAGAACTCAAGCGGTTGTCTCCAACCAGCCTGTAAGCTGAGAGGCTGAGCTGGCTGCAATTTCTCAAGCCTTGCCTTAGCAAGGAGCCTCATTGAGGAACGTTGCTCTGCTCACCTCTGGGTGCACCTAGACCTGGTGCTTGGGGGACTGCACGTCATGCTCTGACTGCTCCAGCTGAACAGGAGATCCTTGTGGTGGATCAGACTCCATCGATTCCCGAGACTGACCGTCCTGAAGCACAGGGTCAGCCTGAATAGGTCAACTCACCACAGCCAACCCGTCTTGGGGCAACTCCCTGCGGGACAATTCAACAATTCAATTTAATTATTTAAAATGATTGTAATGATTCTATCCCACTACTTCCTCCATATTAGTGTTAACTCTTGTCCTGCGGTGAGTTGAGCTCCCTTGCCAGCTTCCAAGTTAAAGCCAGACTCTGAATCGTGGCTTACAACAGCAGGTTGTTTCACTGTACACTAAAGAAAGTTAATCTATGCATACTTTGGGCAAACAGATAGAGAACTCTATTGTTCCTCTATTGTTCCAACTCATCTTTTGAGGTTCCCTCTTCTCATCGCACCCACTGCTCTTAATTTCCCCATCAATGGATTCCAACATTAGCATGGAACGTAGTTTGCTAAATCCCAACTTTTTAGGTTTCCCTATTCCTTAGTTATGGGATCCGGCCACAATTCGGGGAGGGGGAGGAGAGGGTTATCCCAGATTCCTTATTTCAAAAGAAGAGCAAGGTTTTAATTACTTTGCTGCTGCTACGTTTGATTGAACACAGAAAATAAATAAGGATAGTCAAAACATTCAAGAATTGGACATGGGAGAGAGGAACAGAACAGAAACTCGGGGTCTTCTCAAACTATACATTTCAAAGTCCCCACCCCACCCCACAAGTTATATTCTATTGTTTTGGGAGGAAAGAGAACAACCAAACCAGCTTCCCTCCTCCAAAAGGACTTCTAATTCAGTACTCATCAGCTATGATTATGTAGCTGTAAGGCGACACAAAGTCCTTACCCAGATTTTATCCAATTGCCTCAAATCTCTGATGTAGACCTTGACATGGAAGAACGTCTCTTGCTACATGTCAAGTGGACATAGTAAGTAGTCCCCTAAATTTTGGAGATTCCAGAATAGTTCCTATTCCCTATTTCACCCATCTTGTTTGAGATCCTTAACAATGGATGCAGGAATTTTAGAATGGAAGACCCAGAACCAAGACATCGATTAACCGCAAGTTCCAGAGTCAGTAATTTAACCTCAGGGGATCTTGGGGGAAAACTACACACACACACACACACACACACACACACACCACTGGCCCCAAAAGTGCTTTTTCCAAAAGGCAACTGGAGTTGCTTGGTTTTTGGCATCCCCTGTAGCCCTGACAGAAGGATGTAGGATTTTCAAAATTTCTTTTTCAATCCAGTATCGGAAAGGGACCAGTGAAATTATGCAATAGTTCCCATGGGTTATTATATTAAAACTATGCACCCCGAGTTATTCCTGATAATTAGGGTGAAGCGTTGCATTGTCCCAATGATTTTTTTTTTTTGCATTGTCCCAATGATTTTCAATCTTCCTAAGGGAAGTCATTCCCAAGCCTTTCCTATTACCCTGGCTAGTTTGCTCACTCATTGATGTCACTCTGGAAGGAGAAAACAGCAAGAGATGAGACATAATCTTCATTGCTTTGTTTCCAAAAGTCGCCATTGATTTAAGCAGAAAAGATGACCACAGGCAAGTCCTGATTGTTATGATTTTCCATTTTTAGAACAACTTGTAACTCTGCCCCAAAAGTGCTTTTTTCAAAAGGCAACTGGCCTTTTTTTTTGTTTGTTTTTCCTAGAAGACGTTTCACTTCTCATCCAAGAAGCTTCTTCAGTTCTTCAGACAACCATGGGACAACCATGACCTGGATAACTGACAATCTCCGTAGACCAGGGATCTTCAAACTTGGCCCTTTTATGACTCGTGGACTTCAACTCCCAGAATTCCTCAGCCAGACACGCTGACTGAGGAATTCTGGGAGTTGGAAGTCCACGAGTCATAAAAGAGCCACGTTTGAAGACCCCTGCCCTAGACCCTTGTATTTCTCTTTGCAATCCGCTAGCCCTGGTAATCCGTTTTTAGGAAACGTAACAAATATATTTGCAGAGATGACACTTGTATTTAAAGATCACTACAGTTCTGTCTCTCTCTCTTGCGCACAGATATTGGCGGAATTCATCAACTATGCTTAACATGATTTACAAATCGCGTAAATGTTACCATAAGATGTAACCCAGAATTGAGGAAACCATGTTACAGCTTAGGACAAGCTGAGGAATTCTGGGAGTTGAAGTCCACAAGTCATAAAAGGGCCAAGTTTGAAGACCCCTGGCTTAGGACAACAAACATTCAGTGGTTCAAGGATTAAGATAAGATAAGATAACCTTTATTGTCATTTTTTTTACTGTGGGCACAACGGCACACATCAAAAATGAAATTTAGTTGCCCGCTCTCAAAGTGAAACACATACATGACACACACCTAAACATACTATGTACAACATATGTATAGATCCACACCCCTACATATACATAGAAAATAAATATTAAATACTGTCCATCTTGAATATGTAACGGGTTGGGTCAAAATAGTTTCCCTTTCATTCAGGTTCCTAAAGAGTAAACTGAGAGGCAGTTTAGGGTAGAGGTTAGGAGTCCAAAATAACTTGAAGGCAAATATAGAGCTTCATAAAGCAAAATTTCTTCAACCACGGGGTAAAACTGCATTGGGAAGTTGAGGAAGGGTCTTACGAACGAGTCTTCAAAGAGTTCAATAAGACCTTTTTATTAGTAGCTTTGGGTAATAAAAGAAAAAGGCTGGTTTAGAATCTGCCCTACAGTACTGGAATTAACAAAAAATGATATTTCTGATAAGGAACAATAAAAGTTGCATTCAATTGTCACCCCAAACCATAGTTTACATAAGTTACGATTGGCTGGGATAGTATTAAGCTCTAAGCTATGGCTGCCAAATTGCCGTGGCTGGATTTATCAGTCTGCTAAGCCAAAATCAAACATGTTAGGCCATATCAAGATGTGTGAACTTACCCAGAAGAGATGTTCCCTGGTCAAAAGGGAATAGATTTCTAAGAAATCTATGTTGGTTTAATATTTAGAAGTTTCAAGGATTGCTGTAAGAATTTTGGTGAGCTTAGGGTGCCCTCTGCTGGTTAGCTGGACATTTTTATTTTTAAAAAAACAAGCACAAAAAAATAAGGATATTTTTGAAAATGTGTACTATTTAGAATAACAGAATAACAGAGTTGTAAGGGACCTCCGAGGTCATCTAGTCCAACCCCCTGCTCAGGCAGGAGATCTTATACCATTCAAAACAAGCGGCTTGTCCAGTCTATTCTTAAAATCTTGGAGTGATGGAGCATCCACCACTTTTGAAGGCAAGTCATTACTCGTTCCCACTTAAGAACCAGGGGTGCAGGACTGATCAGAGATTAGAAAATGAAACATTTATTTATGGGGTTCATTTATGGTCTCAAACCATAGGATTCTAGACAATATGCAGAATGCAGCTGCAGAATATTGCCACGATAAGACCATTGCTGCAAATGATATAAAGCCATTGTAGCAGAATCAGTCCTGCAAAATGCTCTGGAGAAGCCAAATTCATGTGTTCTGCAAATCCAGATATATGTCATCAGAGGACTCTCAGGCACAAAGAATCACGACCGCATGTTAAGTTCCAGTTAAGTTGATTTATTGTTCAGGCCTATGCCCAAGAATCTAGTCTACTAATGGTGGTAGATAAGACTCAGTGGAATTCAAGAGCTTTTGGACTTAGAACCCTTGTGGGAACGTAAGGATTTGAGGCTGATTATTCCTGTTCTATTCTATTCTATTCTATTCTATTCTATTCTATTCTATTCTATTCTATTCTATTCTATTCATTCTAATTTTATTCTATTCTGCTCTAATTCTATTCTATTTTATTATATTCTATTCCTATCCTTATTCTATTCTTATTCTATCCTATCCTATTCCAATCCATTCCATTCCCAAGCCCTTTAGAAGTTTTACTTTTTTAAAACGCTGCATTTTTACCAGCCAGCATTCTTTCATTATAGATTCACATCTTTTAAAAATTGCTGAGGTCTATTAGTCCTTTCAACCCTCTCTTCTTAATTTTGGGGTGTCCCTCTAATTCCAGCACTGGTTCTTCATGCATGCACAAATGTATATATGTTATGTATACCTTCCCCCCCTCCCCCGTTGTTTTCCTTAACAAACCCCAAAAGTACACATCTTAAAAACTGCAGAGAACTGGAAGGGGAACACACTGGGTTTGAGCTGATGTAAGATGACACAAATACTGTATCTGTGACAACTTTTTTAGACCTGCAAACCATCATAAGCAGGTCTGCTTATTTGTAACAAGTCACCAGACCATCACAAAGTAACGTATCTGTATAAAAACAACAAAAGTTAACCTAAATCACATTGGTACAGGTCCGTATTGTATGTTACAAACAAACAAGAGTGTTCTCAATCGCTTCAGCTATATGCAGCATTTTTACGGTAAAACTTACTAAAACAAATAAGAACCCCATCCCATTTTTAAAAGGGCCGAGACGATGGTGACGTTCTCCATTGTTTAACTCCGAACATACTAATCGCTCATAGACAGATTTAAAAAACTTGTGAGCATTTCCTTCCTCCTTGCAGCTACAAAGAATGCATTTTAATTAATGCTGAGCAGAGAAATTCTCTTGCAATTTTTTTCCCCCCTCTGTGCATTTTTCTCGGCTGGAAAAAAAAAATGACTTTGTTCCTGAATGTCTTTTGCAAGTCAAAAATGCTGGGAAAAAAACGCTCGGAGTCAATGTTGCAGTTTTAGCAGTTAGATGAGGCGGGAGTGTGTTTGTGTGTGAATGAATGTGCTGTCTTTCATTGCAAATAAAACTGTCAATACGATTGTGCCTTTCCACAGATCTACGATGAGACCACACAGGAAAGGGGTGTTCTGTTCTGGTTGCTACCTTTTTAAAAAGGCAGAGGAGGGCCACCAAAATAATTAGGAGCCTGGAAGGGTTCCCTACAAAAGAAACCTTACCGCTTTCAGGGTTGTTTTGCTGAACTGAACACAGGATCAGCCACTGAAGCAGAGGGATTTATCACTGCCTGAAGAGAAATCCTTTTTACACACTGCACAAGTGTAGAATTTACTGCCAGAGTTGGGTTTGTGTCCACCATTTGGATGGCTTGACTGGACTGGATGTCTAAATGGAGAGCCAGCGGATAAGACATCAGGCTAGAAATCCAGAGACCGTGAGTTCAAGTTCTGCCTTAGCCATGAACATCGGCTGGGTGACTTTGGGCCAATCGCCAGGAGGCTGTGAGTTCTAGTCCAGCCTTAGCCATGAACATCAGCTGGGTGACTTTGGGCCAATCCCCAGGAGGCTGTGAGTTCTAGTCCAGCCTTAGCCATGAACATCAGCTGGGTGACTTTGGGCCAATCCCCAGGAGGCTGTGAGTTCTAGTCCAGCCTTAGCCATGAACATCAGCTGAGTGACTTTAAGCCAATCCCCAGGAGATGGTGAGTTCTAGTCTCCCCCAAAGAAATAAATTATCTACTTTCTCTACTTCCAAATTTGCGGGAGACTTGCAACTCATCCACAACGTCAAATCTCCTCAGGCAGATGATACCATTTATTGCAGGATCCAATCTGGGTCTTAGTCTTCCAAACTTTTGGACTCGTACTGGAGCCCATCCTCAGGGAACTACCAGAATGTAGACTGACCCAATTGGATCCTGCAATAAATGGTATCATCTGCCAGAGAAGATTTATTATCCCGGGACACGTATATTTGCCTTCCATTTGGGATCTCATTTATTACTCCTTGGTTGAAAAAAAGTCAGACTTCTCTGTTCCCTTCTTCCAATCAGCTCCTGATAATCTTATTTTTGGAATATCTCCCATGGAGGTTGGTCCAACACGATTAAAGAGATATAGAAAATGCCCCTTTCTCTTGCCAATTTTCTATCTGGAAACGTCACTCAAAGGCCTCTATTAAAAAGAAAATGGAGTTGCCAACCTCCTAGTATTGCAATAGATTTAAGTAAAATATGTGTAAGGCTAAATACTCTCTCTCTCTCTCTCTCTCTCTCTCTCTCTCTCTCTCTCTCTCTCTCTCTCTCTCTCTCTCTCTCTCTCGCACACACACACACACACACACACACCAGATCTAGTCCTCCCCTCCCTTCCCCATCCTGAAATCTCACAGGAATGTGTTGTTCAATCAAGAACACGTGATGGAATGCACGAAGTGTCCACGCTTTTAAAGCACAGGAACATCTTCATTTGATCCCCTCGTGGGCTTTCTTCATGCCAAGCTTTGGAAATAAATCTTTGGTGTGAACAAGTAGTGAGATTCTAGCATCCATTTGACTGCCAAAACCACGTTTTTTGGGGAGCATCTCGGAGCATATGCGCTTCTGTTGGATTAATCTGACCTTTCTGGAGGAGTTATGATGTTCCGATGTTTTCTCTCTTTCCATGACTACTTTCCATAATATCCGATCCCGGTGATGCAGAGGCCGGGATCTTCTGCAACCCGTTTCTAAGAGGAAGTTGTATTGCGAGTGTCCATAATCAGAGCTCTTGAGCAAGTACTGGAGTGCATCACGTCAGATTGGAAAGCAAAATCACAAAACTGCTTCTCGCTTACTTTGGCCATGTCATCACTGGAGAAAGCCATGATGTTTAACCAATGAAGTAGAATATATGTCGCTCAGGGTTGAAATGTGGGGTCCTTGGTGCTCTCTGAGCTTGCTTGTTTCCTTGCAGACGTTTCATTACCCTAACTAGGTAACAACATCAGTGCTAAAGAGAGTGAGGTTTGCAAGGAGGAGGAGGAGGAGGAGGAGGAGGAGGAGGAGGAGGAGGAGGAGGAGGAGGAGGAGATGAGGGAGATTGTGGGGTCCCTGGTGCTCTCTGGGCTTGCTTGTTTCCTTGCAGACGTTTCATTACCCTAACTAGGTAACAACATCAGTGCTAGAAGAGAGTGAGGTTTGCAAGGAGGGAGAGGAGATTGTGCGGTCCTTGGTGCTCTCTGAGCTTCCTTGTTTTCTTGCAGACATTTCATTACCCAAACTAGGTTACATCCCCGGTGCTACTGTGTGCACTAGGACTGATGATGTTACCTAGTTTGGGTAATGAAACGTCTGGAAGAAAACGCCCAAGCTGAGAGAGCACCAAGGACCCCACAATTATATTTGGTAGAGTTAGTGGTAAAAGGAAACCAGACCATCAAAGAAACAATCTAGAACTAAGGAGAAATTTCCTGACAGTGAGAACAATGAATCAGTGGAAGGGTTTGCCTCCAGAAGTTGTGGGTGCTCCATCACTAGAGGTTTTCAAGAAGAGACTGGACAGTCACTTGTCTGGAAGGGTCTAGAGAGACTCCTGCTTGACAAGGGGATTGGACGATTAAACTGGGCCAACCTATTTTCTAAAGCACTAGGAAGGCAAGACAAAAAACAATGGATGGAAACTAATCAAGGAGAGATCCAACTTAGAACTAAGGAGGAATTTCCTAATGGTGAGAACAAATAACCAATAGAACAAGTTGCCTTCAGAAGCTGTGGACGCTCCATCACTTAAGGTTTTAAAAAAGAGATTGGATAATCAGTGGTGCAGGGGGTTGGACTAGAAGACCTCCAAGGTCCCTTCCAACTCTGTTATTGTATTAATTAGTCTATTATTCTGTTACCCTTTTTATTCCAGGAGGTACCCAACTTTAGTGCAACTTTTATTCTTGCAGTGTAGCATTTTGCCACTAGATGGGAGAATCCTCTTAGGATCAAGACATTCTCTGTCCTTCTGCTTTGAAGGTGGCTTTTTAAAAAGGGCTTTCAAGAGAATAAATCTGCACGGTCTTCAGTGAGTGGCTGTGATTTAATTTCCCAGCAGATTAATCTACTGTCAAAAATGACTTTCAAATCTGTTCATTAAAAGCTTATGGGATCATCTGTAGGTTTTAATAAGGGGCTACTGGACAGCAACGGTCCACCACATTAACCATTATAGCTATGTTAACAGAAGCTGAGAATTGTAGTCCATGTAGATTAGGGGTCTTCAAACTTGGCCCTTCTATGACTTGTGGACTTCAACTCCCAGAATTCCTCAAGTCATCAAAGGGCCAAGTTTGAAGACCCCTGATGTAGATGACGTCAGAAGTCTTCTCCGTCTCTCATCCCATTCTTGGTTTATGTGGCCTATCTTTCCACCTGGCTAACTAGGTTTGTATATCCATGAGGTTCAACAGTTTGGGGTTGATCGTGCTGGATGAACCCAGCCATTGTGTAGGAGAAAAGCAGGCAGAGCTGAAGGGGGGAGTTAAGTGCGTCATCAGTCTAGAGCTGTTACGTTGTCGCAAATGATCCAAGTCCCACCCTTGTTGGCTCTTATCTGGCACAAAATTAGTACTGAACTTTAGTTGACTAGATTCTTGTTTGTGGGCTTGAATAAATCTTCTGTGTTGCTAGCTAACGATGGTCCTGATCCTTTGTGCCCAACACATTGTGAATTATGGGTTAGCATAATGTTTGTCATTTTACCTTGGCTTGATCCAACTATCCATGGTCTATTGTTCCAATATTTGAGGGGCTCCTACAAAGATGAGGGGGTCAAACTATTTTCCAGAGCACCAGAAGGCAGGACAAGAAGCAACCGATGGAAATTAGCCAAGGAGAGAAGCAACCTAGAACTAAAGGAGAAATTTCCTAAATGTAAGAGCAATCAACCAATGGAACAGCTTGCCTTCAGAAGTTGTGGGTGCTCCATCACTGGAGGCTTTCAAAAAGAGACTGGACAATCATTTGTCTGAAATGGTGTAGAGTCTCCTACTCAAGCAGGGGGTTGGACTAGAACAGTGGTTCTCAACCTTTTTAATGCTGCGACCCCCAACCGGTCGTAAGTCGAGGACTACTCAACTGGTGCAGCACCGTTTGCAGAATGGGACTTTTGGCGGGCTCAGCAGGGCAGAGACAGCCTGGACAGTTCCTATTGGCTTTTGAAAGCCAATAGAATTAGACTCTATTCAAGAGAGTCTATTCTATTGGCTTTCAAAAGCCAATAGAATAAAAGGGAGTAGCACAGCTAAGGAAAAGGGGAAAAAAATGGCGGACTGCGTTGTTTGGCGACCCCCGTGAAATGGTTGTTCGACCCCAAATGGGGTCCCGACCCACAGGTTGAGAACCACTGGACTAGAAGATCTGAGGTCCCTTCCCACTGTTTTATTCTACGTTCTGTTGGCAGAAGAGTCTTGAAAAAAAGGCATTTTTGTTAGGAGACAAGACTGTAAGGCAGCACGTTGTGGTGGTTGCCACACATTCACCCAGAGAGACATGATTTGATGATTGTGGTGGGTATAAATACAATAAATAGATAAATGTTCTGATGGCGCCTTTCAGCTAGGCAGAGAAATTCTATATCTCCAGAGGGGGGAAAAGGAGAATAGATTTCATAAATATGATTTCACAATTTTCCTTGCTCTGGGAGAAAAGAAGAATTTTTTTTTTCATAAAGATCTCGAAAAATGTTGCAAAAATAAGACAAGCCCCTTCTAAATGCATCTCCCTTCCAAATGCTCATATATACAGGTTAAATTAAACTGTCTCCCTCTTTAAAAAAAAAATTCTTAATTACTTAAATATTGGGTAAGGGAATTGGAATATTGTGTAACAAGGAATTTAAAGAGGGAAAGCTGATTCTCACATATTTTTACCAACAAGAAATATGTTTCTTCGCTCCCTGTGTGCAAATACCATATCGCCAAATAAATGAGAATTGTTGATGGGTGAACAAAAAATATCTGCATACAAGTTCATTCTTTTATAGATACTGATATAAAATAAAGACAGGAGTCCTATCTATATATCTAACGTATCTGTCTGTCTACACACTTACATCAGTGTTTTTCAAATGAAGATATGGGTCATATGTATATATCTAACATGTCTTTCTGTCCTTCTGTCTATTCATCTATCCATTCATCCATCCATCATCTCTCTCTCTCTCTCTCTCTCTCTCTCCCCCCCCCCCCTGCCTTCCCATCTACATCACTGTTTTTCAGATGTGTGGACTTTAACTCCCAGAATCCCTCAGCTGGCATAGGAAATTCTGGGAGCTGAAAATCACACATCCTAAAGTTGCCAAGTTTGAAAGAAACATTGATGTATATCTATATCTGCCTATACTGTAGTTTGCAAGTCTGAAATTGCAAAATTACATAATGGTGTAGAGCACTCTCAGTATGTCCTGGAAGCAGATATGTGTATGTGGGTGCACACATCCGTATTCTGTCAAGAAAAAGAAAGAAAGAAAGAAAGAAAGAAAGAAAGAAAGAAAGAAAGAAAGAAAGAAAGAAAGAAAGAGGTGAGTGAAGAAAGAAAGAGAAAGAAAGAAGGGAGGGAAAAAGAAAGAAAGAAAGAAAGAAAGGACTGAGTGAAGAAAGAAAGAAAGAAAGAAAGAAAGAAAGAAAGAAAGAAAGAAAGAAAGAAAGAAAGAAAGGAGGGAGGGAGGGAAAGGAAGGAAGGAAGGAAGAAAGAAAAGATTCTAACATCCTTTTGCAGAAACCATGTCAGCCACCAGTCCTACCCTCAGTTTATTTCCCAAGACGCTACCCTACAAGCGATCTCTGCATGTTCCTGAAAACACAGCAGAACAAAATGTGGTAAGACACGAAGGGGCCATTTGTAACCAAATCCTATTACACCAGATACGGCTGGGATTAGGTCAGAAATATTTTCCCAGAATACCCTCCCCCACCGCCCCAAAGCCTTCTACAGATGTTCACAGCCCATTCCCCAGATGTTGTTCCTTTCCCAAGACAAGTTTCCCTTTTGCTTTTCAAGAACACCAGGAATGACCACCCATCTTTCTGCTCTCAAGGACCAAGCAAAAGTTCAACGCAGGTAGTCCTTGACTTATGATCACAATTTGGGAACTAAACAACCCAGGCAGTTGTTAAATGGCTCATTTGACAAGCTATTTTTTGAGGGGGGGGGCATAGTTGTTACAACTTGTGGCTTCTGTTACAGGTAATCTTCAACTTATAACAGTTTGTTTACTGGTCTTTCAAAGTTACAACGGCAGGTAAAACAGTGACTTATGACCATTTTTCACACTTAACAACCATTGCAGCATCCCCAGGGCCATGTGATCAAAATTCAGACACACGGCAGCCGACTCATATTTACGACAGTTGCAGAGTGTCCCAGGGTCATTGTGATCCTATTTTGCGATTTTCAATAGCGGCAAGAAAAAGTCAAAGTCAAAACTCACTTAGCAAATGTCTTGCTTAGCAACAAGAGGTTTTGGGCTGCATCGTAAGTCAAGGACGGCCTGCATTTAAGTAAGAATTGGGTGCATATTCTGGGAAAGCCGGTTCGATGTATCCTGGTCAAGGTCCTCTCTCTGTAGAAAGAATAGAAAGAAAGCCCTTTGGATCCCCTGCCCTCTTCTCTAATAGTCCAGTGGTTCTCAACCTGTGGGTCGGGACCCCATTTGGGGTCGAATGACCATTTCACGGGGGTCGCCAAACAACGCAGTCCGCCATTTTTTCCCCCTTTTCCTTAGCTGTGCTACTCCCTTTTATTCTATTGGCTTTTGAAAGCCAATAGAATAGACTCTCTTGAATAGAGTCTAATTCTATTGGCTTTCAAAAGCCAATAGGAATTGTCCAGGCTGTCTCTGCCCTGCTGAGCCCACCAAAAGTCCCATTCTGCAAACGGTGCTGCACCAGTTGAGTAGTCCTCGACTTACGACCGGTTGAGTAGTCCTCGACTTACGACCGGTTGGGGGTCGCGGCATTAAAAAGGTTGAGAACCACTGTAGTAGACAGAAATTCAATTTATTCTGGGGCATCTTCACCCCTAAGGGAAACGTTCATCAGTGGCAATGCGAAAAAAAAAAAAACACAAGTGGCCCCAGAAGTGAGCAAATATATTGTCTCCATTACGTTTGTAGTAATGACAAAATCAACTTGGAGAAGAACCCTGGGACTGAACTCTCCTTCAGCCACAATGATTCAGAAAGCCAGTTTGGTCTCATGGGGAAGGCACCAGGCTAGAAAACAGGAGATGGTGAGTTCTAGTCCCACCTTAGGCACAAAAACAGGTTGGCTGATTTTGAGCTCATCACCAGGAGATGGTGAGTTCTAGTCCTGCCTTAGGCATGGTATCCGAAGCAGAACATCCAGTTTCAGTCACAGTTTGTTCCATACAGCATCAACCTTGTGAACTCTCAAGCGTCCTCTTTCCGCTACGTATTCAAGATGGACAGTGATTAATATTTATGTTATTTATACGTTAGGGTGTGGGTTTATAAATATGTCGTATATAGCATGTTTAAAGGTGTGTTGTGTATGTGTACACTTTTGAGAGCAAGCAACCAAATTTCATTTTTAATGTGTGCCAATGTGCCCACGGTAAAAAATGACAATAAAGGTTATCTGTCTGTCTGTCGGTCGGTCAGTCGGTCTGTCTGTCTTTCTATCTGTCCATCCGTCCATCCGTCCATCCATCCATCCATCCATCCATCTATCTATCTATCTATCTATCTATTTACCTACCTACCTACCTAAAACTGGTTGGCTGATTTTGGGCCAATCACTGAGAGATGGTGAGTTCTAGTCCTAGGTGATTTTGGAGCAGTCCCTGCCTCTAAGCCCAGCCTACCTCACAGAACCATGGTCATGGGGAAGATAAGAGGAGGAAGGTGTGATGGATATGTTTGCATTATTTGTAAAAAATAATAAAGGTGGGAAACAAACAAACCAACAAACAGTCCTGGGTATCTGCAGCCTATAGCTTTATCTTGGCCAAACCTTCTATGTGGTTTTGTCCCAAGAGTAAAAAAAATTCAGCTGCTTTAGTTTTCTGGAAGAAAAAATTAAGGACCTCTTCCGGTCAAGCTTGATTTCTGGTGAAGCAATACCTTCTCAGGATCAGATGTCCTCAGAGATACTGTGGCCAAGATCCTACTTTCCCTGGAGCCAAGTCAAGGTCAACATGTGGTCTTCTCTTCACCTCTGAATAGGCAAATGGAGCGATGGCCTTAAAAGCACCCTCGGTTAGCATCCACCATTATATTTAACGAGGGAATCCAGTTTAAGTGTTGCCATGCATCCTTCCTCTTCATGTTTCTAGCCATTATTAGCATCCGCCGTTCCGTTCTACATCCTCTTCCCAAATTATCCATTTTGTCCTCACATGCTCTGTCCTGCCTGGGATTGAAAGGGGGGGGGGCTTGGCCTCCCCTTGGTAATATTGCTGAGGCTCTTTTTTAAAACAACAACAACAACAACAACTAACTTCTCTTGCTAATTTCAACATTCCTCTGAAACTATTTAACATCTCTTGTCCTCTTTTCTGACGGCTCTCATTTTGCTGGTGTGGTTCACACCTGTTGTTCTTTCAATTAAAAGCTGGGATATTTTCCTTTCAAGCACCAAGATCCAATTCCAGAAAGTCCTAAGGACGTGCCAGTACGATTGAAGGCATTTGAGTCTACTTTTTTTTCTGAATTAGGCTTGTTTTTCTCCTGGATTGATTGCCCTCATGTGCATTAAACTCTAACCAGATGCAGAGGAATTTAAAGACAGCATCTCCTGATAGTGTCTTTCTTCTTCTTCTATGCTTGGGTGGGGGGAATCACCTGTGATATTTTGCTGCATCTGGCAGGTGTTAATAGCAGCTAAGAAAACGTTGCCAAGTTTTATCCAGTTTGTTTGCCTAGTTTTACTGTAAAGATATAGTAATGGGAGGAGATGGGCAGGTTTGAAACATGAAAGATAGGCGATAGATAGATAGACAGACAGACAGACAGACAGACAGATAGATAGACAGATATAGATAAATAGAAAGATAGATAGATAGATAGATAGATAGATAGATGGATGGATGATAAATAGATGATAAATACATAGATAGATAGATAGATAGATAGATAGATAGATAGATAGATAGATAATAAATAGATGATAAATAGAAAAATAGATAGATAGATAGATAGATAAGACAGATACAGACGAGAAAAATACATATATAATAGAGAAGGAAGGAATGAAAAGATAGGAGAGAGAAATGGGAAAGAAAGAAACAACAAGATCAGAAATAAAAAGATAGATGGAAGGAAGGAAGGAAGGAAGGAAAGATAGGAGAAAGAGACATGAGAAAGAAAGAATGAGATGAGAAATAAAAAGAAAGAAGACAGACAGATAGAATGTTGCATGTCTGAATGTGCCTCCCCTCTTCTTCTCTTTATCCATGAGTGAATTAAGAGGGTCTTGTCCCACATACTTTCTCAAACTACATTTCTAGCCCAGAGTCAGATTACTATGATCTAACCATTGTCTTGGTAACGCCTCTTCTTCTTGTTCCTCAAGGCCACTCCACCTTCCCCCTACACCTATAGAGAGTGAGATGGCCAGCTGCATTTACATTTCAATTTAATTCAGATAAATAAGATTTGTCAGTTCTGGGACTAATATCTGCACCATTTGAATTGCAAAGACAGCCTTGGGCAAGGCGAATCCCACAATCTCAGGGGCTTTGCAACATTCCTTCTTCCTGAAGTCTTTTCAATATTATCGGATCAGCCTAGTATGGATCCCAGCACAGGAAAGGAATATGCTAATTGGTTTAGATCAAGTTCTCCCTGGGATGATATGGAGGAAGTCCTGGGTATCCCAACTGAGCCGAGGGTATGACTTGAAATAAAAGATTTGCATCTATGCAAATGTTCAAAAAGGATCAGGGCAGTTGTAGAATGTGTCAGTGGAGAAATGCTAAAATACAGAGGTGCTTAGTTAATACAGTATTAACCTTGAGAACCCTCACATTTCCTCCTTCCGCTACGTATTCAAGATGGACTGATTAATATCTATATGTTTATATGTAAGAGCGGAGGTACAGACATATATTGCATGTAGCATGTTTATATGTGTGTTACGTACATGTATAATTTTGAGAGCAAGCAACAGGATTTCATTTTTAATCTGTGCCAGTTAAAAAAAAATGACAATAAAAGTTATCTATCCATCTATTATGGAATGACTGTCCAACAGGTACCTCTTGACTTACAGCCATTTGTTTTGTGGCTGTAAGTCAAGAGGTACCTGTTACAACATTACAGGTACCTCTTGACGTAAGTCAAGAGGTACCTTATTGTTCAACGTTACAATAAGGTTGAAAACGTCACCTAGAACCAGTCCTAGCACTTATAACTGTTGCAGCATCCCCATGATCCTAATTTGGGTGTTTGGCAACTGGCATGTATTTATGATGGATGCAAGAGTCCCAGAGTAGTATGGTCTCCATTTGCAGCTTCCAAAAAGCAAAATCAGTTGGGGGGGGGGAGGCATATTCACTTAACAATTGTGTGATTTGCTTAACAAAGAGCAGGAAACTGGCAGCTCACTCAACAACTACTTCTTTAGCAATGGATGTTCTGATCCCAACTGTCCTAAGTTGAAGACTACCTATCAGTGTGTGTGTGTGTGTGTGTGTGTGTCTGTCTCTTTGTGTGAAGATTACATGTTTGCCTAATGATTGAAAGAACGAACATTCGTAGTTTAGTATATTTATGGACAATGCATCAGGAATGTTTTTGGAGATTCTCAGTCATCCAGGTCATGGTTGTTCCAAAGATGCTTTTTTTCAGGAAGCAACTAGACTTTGTTTTTTCTTTGAAGACGTTTCGCTTCTCATCCAAAAAGCTTCTTCAGCTCTGACTGGATGGTGGGGAATGGAAGGATTTATACTCCTTGCAGACCGCTGATCATTTGCATTCTTTCAGAGAGTGGTTGAGGCCACTTGGAGGTTTACCTGTGGTCTCAAGATCACCTGAGTGGTGCAAATGGGTGTGGAGCCTTCTCGGAACTGCTGAAAGGACTGTGTTGTAGACTGGAGATAGATTCACTATCTCACTCAGGTGCACCACTCAGGTGACCCTGAGGACACAGATAAATCTCCAAGTGGCCTCAACGACTCTCTGAAAGAATGCAAATGACCAGCTGTCTGCAAAGAGTATAAATCCTTCCATTCCCCACCATCCAGTCAGAGCTGAAGAAGCTTCTTGGATGAGAAAAGAAACGTCTTCAAAGAAAAACGGAGGTCCAGTTGCCTCTTGAAAAAAGCACCTTTGGGACGCACCAGGAATGCTTGTGATGAATTTATAGGTGTGCTATTGGAGTAATGAACGTTCAGGATGTGTGTGGATAACACCACATGGTTGGCTGAGAACGCAAACACTTGGCGCAAATGTTAGAAAGAGGATGGGATGCAAGTTAGAGTTCCTAACGTAACAACTTGCAGCGATTTGCTTAACAACGGTGGTGAGAGAGGTCGTAAAACGGGTCATAATGCATTTGACAACTTGTTTCACTCGGCAACACAAATTTTGGGCTCCTTTGTGGCCGTTAAGGCGTAGGCTACCTGTATATGAACCATGGAAGCAAGGATGGAAAAAAGTGACAGAGAGGTACAGCGAAGGGGGTGGCATTGAAAGAGAACCCTGTGGGGTGGCAGAAGAAATGGGAATCAGTCAAAATATTAAAAACGCCATGCAGATGAATATTTCACGGTCATTGTATCTGTAAAGGGGATGGTTAGCCCTTTGGTCTTGTGTTCTGCGAGAAAGGAGACCAGATAGCTCTCAAAGACCCCCCCACACACACCTTAACAGGAAGTCCCAAATAATTGAATGCTAGAATTTCAGGTCTTCCTTGATCCAAGATTCTTCTGGAGATTCGCCAGAAGACAAACTAGCGGCCTTCCAATACTTGAGAGATTGTCACAGAGAAGAGGGGACGCACCTACTCTGCAAAGCACTGAGGGGAGGGCAAGATGGAACAGGGGGAAGCTTATATCAAAGAGAGATCCAGCCTAGAATTAAGGAGAAAGTTTCGGAAGAATTAATCAATGGAGCCACTTACCTCCGGACGTTGTGGGCGCTCCATCACTGGAGGTTTTTAAGAAGAGGCTGGACAGCTGTTTGTCTGGAATGGTATACGGTCTCCTGCTTGAGCAGGGGGCTGGACTAGAAGACCTCCAAGGTCCCTTCCAGTCCTATTATTCTATGTTCTAATAAGAGTTGGTTTCGTTTTGGATTTTGCTATGCTGTTAGGGGCAGGACAAACGTGCCCTATGTTTTTTTTACCCGACAGAACTTGACTTATCCGTGAGACGTATCTGTGATCTTTCTCTCAAACAGTGCCGTCGAGTCATTTTTGACTGCTGGGGATGGCCGGAGAAGTCCCTGCGGTTTTCCCGGCAAGATTTCCTGTAAGTAGATTGCCACTCAAGGGCCTTCTTCCTAGTGGTGAAACACACTAAGTCAACCCAGCTGGATTTGTGCCCAAGGCAGGACTAGACTTCAGATCTTTTTAGTTTGTAATCCAGTACCTTCACCTCTAGAGCAGTGTACTTCAAACTAGGCCACTTTAACAGGGGTAGACATCAACTCCCAGAATTCCCTAGCCAGTAAAGGCTGGAGAATTCTGGGAGTTGAAATCCACACCCCTTAAAGTTGAGTTTGAACTTCTGTAGACCAAACTGCTCTTCTTTTTTTTCTCTCTCCCTCTTTCTTTCTTTCTTTCTTTCTTTCTTTCTTTCTTTCTTTCTTTCTCTTTCTTTCTTTCTTTCTTTCTTTCTTTCTTTCTTTCTTTCTCTCTCTCTCTCTTTCTTTCTTTCTCCTTCCTTCCTTCCTTCCTTCCTTCCTTCCTTCCTTCCTTCCTTCCTTCCTTCTTCCCTCCCTTCCTTCTCTTTCTTCTCTTCCTTCTTCCCTCCCTCCCTGCCTTTTTTTCTCCCTCTCCTTAATTGTAAAAAGTAAGAACTTGGATTCAAATTCAAGTAGTTGCTCTTGTTCACTTTCATTTCCTATCCCCCTCTTCATGATAATTGTTGCAAAATATATACACTGATGACATACTGAAAGCCAAAAGCCAGATGTGGTCTTTAGGATACGGTTGCACCGAGGTTTACATGTTGAGTGACAAGCACATAATCCCCTGTAAAATATCGCAAGAACAGACTCTCGATAACAACGTTCTTTTTCCAGATCGATTTTAGCCGCGTGTATTTTTCTCTCTGGTGTGTGCATTAAATAATTTTAAAAAAACTGCCCCCAAACAATCTCAATTTAATCCTACAGGGCATCTCTACCACCAAGACTGTCCTCTCCTGTCCCACTAGTATTTTTTTTTTCAATGCACAAATTGCAAACTTGATGAAAAGGCAGAGAACTGGGGACAAATAAATAGAAATAACAGATGCAGCTTCCGGGAGAATGCAGGTGGACAGTTTTTGAACTTAAGAGGGTGAAAATTATGCTAGGCTCCTAATGCATTCAACTGCACTTTTGAAACGAGACAAGGAATTTAGGGAGTCAAAGCAGAAATTGGGATGAGATCAACTTAGCAGGTGTTCCAGCAATCAACCTGGCTAACAGTCATCAGTCAGACCTCAGACTCCAGGGATTCAGTTGAAACCCATTTCCTTTTCCCATTAATAGGAGTTACAAAGATTTGTTTCACTGACACCAAAGAGGAAACAAAGCAAGATTGGGATGCACTTTTCCAGTGAACACACACACTCACAAGATTAGTAACAGCAACCATTTGTTAGAAGTCAAAGGTGTCTCCGATATCCTTCCAACATTGGCAAATTAACTTTCAAGAATGGGGATACGTTCCCGATTTTTAAAACATCTGTCCCACAATTGGGGGGGGGCGGATTTTGTCCAGGACTTTTCATAGCTCAGCCCTTCATCATACGGCAAATGTGCAAAGCCACTTGTCACGGGAGACAGTTCCGATAACCCAGTGTCTAAAATGTAGTCTTATAAAGTCATTACAGGTAGTCCTTGGCTGACAACAGTTCATTTAGCGACCGTTCAGAGGTGCAACTGAAAAAGCGACTTAGGACCCTTTTTCACCCTTATGACCGTTTGCAGCGTCATGTGATCAAAATTCAGACGCTTGGCAACTGGCATGTACTTAGGACGGTTGCAGTGTTCCAGGGTCATGTGATCTCCTTTTGCGAGCTTCTGACAGGCAAGGTCAATGGGAAAGCCAACTTAACAACTGTGTTACTAACTTAACAACTGCACTCCTCCACTTAACAACTGGAGCAAGAAAGGTTGTAAAGGGGGGGGCAATGCTCACTTAACCATCTCTCTTAGCAACAAACATTTTGGGCTCCTTTGTGGTTGTAAGTCAAGGACTACTTGTATGTATTTTATTGCAGTGTTTGGTTAACATGTCTTAGATCCTTATTCAAGACACCCCGTTTTGGTTATTTCATGCTGTACTTAGATTTTTGCTACTATATTTCTCAGAGATCTTTAAAACATCTTCTTCAAAGATAGAGTTTATTGCTAAAAATGTTTTGCTCAGTCACGGCTGATATGTACACTGATATGTTGTCCCAAGGATATTCAAGTAAACATTTTCAATATCTCTAGCTTTCCCTCTCCGCCCTTCTATACACAAACGTTAAAAATAAATAAACTGTACACGAGAAAGTTCTTTTAACATCTCTACATTACTATATGTATTTCCCCCTCCCCCCCAAAAATCACTCTTTCATAACAACATATACTTAAAAAACAAAACAAAATATCCTTATTCAATATACATTTTAAAAAAAAAAAACACAACCCTAGACAACTCTGAAAATTTGTCTGAAGATTCAGTAACAAGTTTGGAAAAGGCAAAACAAACAACCAGGAGCACAGGAATCAGAAATCAGGGCATTTTAAAGGAGCTCTAAGGATCGGGCATTATAAACCAGCATTGTAGGAAAATATCTTCTCTTTCTTATATGACAAAGGAAACTGCACAATTTCAAAATGGTTGAAGTTTCAATATGTGGTCCTGCATTGTTTTTTTTTTCTTATTATTATTAACAAGAATTTAAAAACACACACACACGCACACAACAACAACACAAAAAAAAACCCCACAACAGGATTCCCTCCTTCTTTAAAACTCTCTATATGTACAGCGGGTGGCGATTCTAAATTTTGTTAGAACGCTATATACGTATAAAAATAGACATCTCAGTGTAGTGCTTAGCTTTTTTTTTTTTTTCCTTCCTCACGGCCTGCACTGCAGTTCCTCCGGGGTTTTTTTTTTTCCCATTTCAAATAAAATAAAATAATTAAAAAAGAGAGAAGGGGAAAGGAGGGAGGGAAGGAGGGAAGCAGGGAGAGAGGCAGGGTAAAAAAAAATAACAGTGCAAAGGGTTTTGGGGAAAGAGGACAGAGAAACGATAAAGCGAAGTGTCTGTAGTCTCTTTGTCAACATGAGACTCCCTAAACATTTTTTCAATTCAACCCTCCGAAGCTTCGCTGGGGGGGGGGTGTTGGAGGATGATTGGCACCTGTCAAGTCCGTCAACCCAGATGGCTTGAGTTCCTAGCCACCTTCTCCCCGATGATGCTTCAGCCTTCGGGGCGGATCCCGGTGTAGGATCTGGTGTAGCCTCACGTCCTCTCCTCCTTCCCCCACACCCCAAAGCATTAGCGGGGGCTTCCAGCTCAGGCTCTCTGGACCGAGAGCCCCATCTGCATCACGCAGGCTGCATCCATCCGGGGGGAGGAAGGAGGAAATGTCCCCCCCCCAAGTCCTCCGTCTCCCCCCCTCCCATAATTAACAGGAGCATTTGCACTCTGAAATCACCGGATACTGAACGGGGATCCACGTGCAGTATTTCTGCTTGGACCATCCTTGGCAGTACCATCTCAAGAAGGTCTTGGTGACCGACTTGACCGGCTTGCAGGCCATCCCCTCGGGGAAGGAACAGGACCGCTCGGCCATACAGTTCCCTTCCTTGATGTACCGAGGCCAAAACCGGCTGCCCAGGTCCTTCCAGGTATACATCACCGGACAGTAGGTGTACGCCCAAAGCCACTGGAGAAATTTTCGCCTGGCTTTTTTCCCTATCTTGACCTTGGTCCTATAGGGCGTCTCGGCTAGGTCCAGCTTCTTCAGCTCGCCGGGTAGAGCTCCCTGACCTTTGAACTTGTGCAAAGGCTCCAAGCTGGAGAGGTTTCCCTGAGCTGGCGCTGCCACCGACATGAAGTTGGGGTCAAAATGGCTGCCCAGCTTCTTGCGTAAAGTCCGGTCGTCCAAGTCTTGCTCCTTGGGGTCATATTCGGGATCCGGATGCTCGATAATATCCTTGATGGGCAGGTTGTCGCTCGGGGAAGGGCGGAGCCGAAGGTAGGGCTGGAAGGAGCCCGGCTGAAGCAGCAGCGCCAAGGAAGAGCAGACCAGGAGCGCTTGCGGGGCCTTCATGCTCTCGGTCCCCCAGCCAGGGATCCCTTGGAGATTGTTTGCCCAGCCCAGCCCGAGCAAGGAAGGAGGGCGGCCAACGGCTGCTGCTGCTGCTGCTGCCTTTCTCTCTCTGTCTCTTCCGATTGTTCCCAAGGGGGGGGGAGTTATTCTTCCGCAGACCCCCTTGCCAAGTCCAAGCACTGCATAGATAGGTTGAGACAAAATCCAACAAGGCCCCTGGCTTTAAATAGCTCGCCCAGGGGTTAGGTGACAGATGTGCAGGCCAGATCGCTTTTTACGCTGCTGCTGCTGCTGCTGCTGCTCCTTGTGCAGCTTGCAGGGGGAAGAGCAAGAAAAACATGGGGTGCCGGGGTGGGGTGGGGCTGGAGAGAGTGGGGACAAACCAATGGCCTTTGTGGGAGGGGGTGTCAAGGAGCAGTGGTCCCCCTCTTCAGACCCCAAAGGGCAACGGTTCCTTTTTTTAAAAGCACCCTCCTTCCTCTTCTTCTTTCTCTCCCCTCCTTTCTCTCTCTCTCCCTCTCTCTCCCCCAAAATTCACAGCGGTCCCGAGTCCATCCCCATGGTGACAGCTGGACTTAGACCCACGGCAACATGTCTAGACTGCATGACAGAGTTTGGCGTGAGATGGGAGGCCCAGAATAAAACCTTCTTTTATAGATGGGGAAGCCGTGAAAAAGAGGGGAAAGACTTGGCGACAGCAAGGGCCGGGGGGGGGGTTGCGGGGGAAGGAGCAGCAGGAGGATGGGAGTCAGAGACTCTCAGGTCCCGAGAAACGCTCCCAGTTTTGGGAAGAAAGGGGAGGGGGGGGTCTCTTCCAACTTTTCAGTTGGGGGTGGCTGTTTTTTGTCCCCCCCCTTCTCTCCCCCGTGCCTCCCTTCTCTTCTTTTAGCTCCTCAAATCGGAAGGGCCGGGGACTCCCCAGGAAAGCCGCGTCCCCGGTGCAAAGCGGGGCTTCATCGCCGAGCTTGGTGGGGTGGGGTGGGGTGGGGGGGACGGCAGCGAGGCCGGCGAACTGCCTCCGGGCTTTTCAGCGCCCTGATCCCGGCGGGTTGCCGTTCAGCATCGCGGGCGCCCGGTTGCAAATCCAGCCGGTGGCGGAGACGACAAGATCCCGGTGCTTCGGAGGCGGCGGAGGCGGCTGTGCGTGTGTGTGTGTGTGTGTGTGTGTGTTTGTGTGTGTGTGTGTGTGTGTGTGTGTGTGTGTGAAGAGAAGCGCCTTTCCTGGAGAGAAATGGGGAGTGGGGGGGGGGCTCCGCGTCTTCGGAAGGGGGTGGATGAAAGCCAAATCCCCCCCCAACTCTGCCCGGATCCGGCGGCGGCTCGGGCGGGTGGGCGCAGGGCTCAGTGCTCAGGATCGCGATGGGCGCCGTCCGGGTCCCGGGGCTGAGCTTCGCAGGCTGGAGAAGAGCCGGAGGAAGCGGCGGTTGCGGCTGCAGGGCTCAGACGCTCCGCGGCTCTGCTGTGGCGCCCGGCCGATAGGCAGGCAGGCTGGCTGGCTGGCTGGGCTGCGATCGCGGCTGGCCGGCTGGCTGGCGTCTGCTTTCCCCGGGCGCGCTCCCTCGGCCTCGGCGACAGGCGACGGCGGCGGTTCCTCCCCGCGCCTCGCTCCGCTCTGCAGCCAGCGCGCGTCTGCCGCGCCGCGCTCGCCGGAGCCCAAGTTAAGTATCGCCCCCTCCGCGGCAGCCAAGTGTCAACGGAGCGGCCCTCCCCTCCCCTGCCCTGCCCCGCCCGGCCCTCCAGGGAAGCCGTGGGGCCCGCCGGCCGGGGACTGGGTCCTAGCGCCGCTCCCCCCCGCCCCATCCCTCCGATTCATGGGGGGCTCTTTCCTTCCCCCCCTCCGCCCTATGGCCAGACAAACGCAACGGGTCAGGTTTGGGCTCCGGGTTTGGTATTTTGGGGGGGGGGGCTGTTGCAGAAAGCGGGTTCGGAAAAGATGCGGGTTCTGCCGCGCGCGTGTGAAGGCAGGGGAGGATGCGTGCACGCCCCGCCGTTGCGGGCGGGGGAACTTTGCCCGGAGAGGGCGAGGGGCGCCGCAGCCTAGCCTGGGTTTCTTTCCGAATTGCGGGGGGGGGGATGGAAACCCTGGTTTTGAAGCCGGGTGGGGAGGGTGGGTGGGGGGTGGCAACGCTCGGGCAGCACGTATGAATGCGTGGTGAGGGTGGGATGGGGTGGGGAAAGAGCTGCGCGATCTTAAGCCGGGGCTGATGCAGGAATGAAAGGGGGGGGGGGGAAGGGAAGATGTGGATGTTGAGGAAGGGAAAGGAGTAACTCGGGTGTCAAGGATGTGGGGACGGGGAGATGCGGGACTAGGTCTCGTTTTTCTTGGCCTTTGGGGTGGGGTCTTCAGGCCGACGTCCGCCGATTGTCTCCCACTACGTTGGAAAGAATAGCTCGTTTCAAAAACCCCTCTCCTACTACCACTAGAATCCTCCAAAGATGTGAACATACCTGTGTGTGTGTGTGTCTGTGTGTGTGCGCACATGCACACGGATGCAAGGGGAAGCAGAGAACTGATGGGGTGAGAAAATTCAAGGCGCTCTGCACATGCTCTGAGACACTATTTGCTCTCTTATTCTGGCAGCTGAAGCTTCCAGCTGAATCTTGATCCTGTCACTGAACACTACCATCTTCCACAAATTTGGGGGGGGGGTGGAGCGCCACTCCCAAGAGCCAACACAAAGGGGAAATACGCATCTCTCTTTGTCTGTTTCATTTCTTTCCAGACCCCAAAATATTTACTTACTATATCGGTGTATCCTGCATCCCTGTAGCCTCTGAGCAGCTAACACTCACAAAGATTGTAGAAGAAGACACTGCAATAAAAACAAAGAAATCCACTGAGAGCATCATAATAAACATCTCAACAACACCACAAAAAAAAAAAAAAACACAACAACACAAGAACAGCACACAATCTGCGTGTGCTTCATACCTTCTTCATGGACCAGATTTGGGGGGGGGGGCGGAAAAAACCAAGGTTTTAATTTCTCCCCTGATTAATTTCTGAAGCCATCTCATTTGTATCAATCTTGTAAAGCATCAACTCTTTTAGTGGACCATTTAACTGCCGTAGCAGGGGCCCAACTTTGGCTAAAAATAAATAAATAAAAAAGAGTTGGGTGCCTTCAGGATGGGAGGCCACCAGTAAATCTCAAAACTAGAAGTGGAGGGGGGGGGAAAGGAACTTTAAAGATCTCAATGGCAAAATACTTCCCTACGGTTTTCCAGAAAGCAACACGGCCTTCAGCTCAACTCAGCTCAAGAACTGCCTTTGCTTTTCAGCCCTTTAAATTAGGATTTGAATTTGTTAACATAGTCATCCGAAAAAGGGGTGGGGAAGAAATTGTCAAGAGTTTGTCAGTTCTTGTGTTTTCTTCATTTTTGTGGCTCTCTTTAGAGACTATCTAGAGATTAGTCACATTTTTTCAGGAAAGCTCTGTACTATAGGGTGCTGATGCCTACTAAACATCTAATGGTGCAGCGATTCCCGCAAGGGTTAAGGGTTGTTTCGGCTGGATTCAGACAGCCAGGAAACCTGACTTAACATCTGTCACAGCTGTGTTCACTGCACATGTTTAGTCCAGATGGAAAGACCACGATCATGGCCACAGGGTGGTTTGGGGTTTAATCTAGCCTAGGAATTACCTTTTTTTTTTAATGTGTTGGTTCTTAATCACTGATATAGAAGTGCAGAATGTAGCTGAAAGGGGAAATGTATAGTCCTGGATTTGGGTGTGAAAATAGGAACCGTGAGATTTGATGTACTGTTTTCAAGATTAAGGGTCTGTCTCAAAGTGGGGAGAAAAGAAGAGAATGTTAGGTCTCTCTCTATATATTTGTATCCTGGGTTAATCCCATCTGCTTTACCCTCTCTTAAATAGGTTGAGATTGCAACCAGAAATCTCTCTTTCATAGCTTCACTTATTTATGGTTCTGGTTTCCAAATAAACTTGAGGGTCTGCCTCATATCGGTGAGAAGACAAAGGGTTAAAGGGGGGGGGAAGAGAAGGAGGAAGGCTGCAGAGATAAGAAATCCTGCACAAGTTACCCGTTTACCACTGGGCGCTGCTGCAGGCATTTGCTTGTCAAAGCAGAAGGGAGAAATCCTTCTGCGGGCTCGTGAGAAGAATTCACTCTAGTGCCTAGATAAGAACTTCCTTCCTTCCTCCCTCCCTTCCTTCCTTCCTTCCTTCCTTCCTTTTTTTGACAGGTGTTAATTTTTTATTTATTCATTCACTTTCTATAGCTGTCCAACTCAACCAAGTGATTCTGGGTGGCTTACAATTCTAAAATAGTAAAACAATTAAAACAAATCATTAAAACAACAAATGCATCCAAACAATAAATGAATAAAAAGAGCAGCTGTGATGCTTAATCTCCTTCCTTCCTTCCTTCCTTCCTTCCTTCCTTCCTTCCTTCCTTCCTTCCTTCCTTCCTTCCTTCCTTCCTTCCTTCCTTGTTTATCACCAAGCCATCCATTTTGCAAATTCCACCAGAAATGAATTGTGTTTTATGAAACCACGAAGCACCAATTCCACACACAGGCAGGGTCCCGTGAAGGAAGTTTCAGAGAGATGTTTAGATTCCAGGTTTAACATCTAAACATACCATAGGAACACACGAGAAATGTTATTTCCCATGGACCCTCCTGTAGGAATTATACAAATTATTTTTTTTAAAGAACAAACCGGGGACCTTGGAAAACAGGGAAATTTTAGGAAAGAGAGGATCCACCTTGGTGGTGAACATCAACAAACATACTGATTAGGATCAGGTACACCTTCAAAGCTGACACCAGCCAGAGCGTAGAACTACTCAAAGGAGTAGCACAAGGTCAGAAGACATGGAGAGACCTGGCCCATAGTTGGCCGTGACTGGAGAACATCATAATCACCACCACCATCATCAGGATCAGGTATAGAGAAAGCACCTTAGGTTAGATTTGAAATATTTCTGTGAATGGGCCAGTACAGTTGTGAATAGAACAAAAGGCTACTTACTTTTAAATTTCCAGAGGATTTTGTCTGCAGACCATTTTCCCACCTTCTGAAATCTTCTTCAGACGTGCACGTTTGAATCTTTTCAACGTTGGAGCTGAGTCAAGGGATCCCTGATGATGGACTTCTTTTGTGGGTAGCCATTTCTAAAAACCACTTCCCACCCAGTCTGGGCTGGCATGATGTTTGGCATCTCTTCGGCAGGGGATGCTGGAAACCACTGGCTTTTTTTTTAAAAAAAAAAGACGGTTTCAGGTTGAGTCAGTTCAGCGCAGCCAATATTTTGATTGTGGACAAATGAGGAGAGCATCTCTAGAAGGTCCTTAGTCATCGCTTGATGTCCTGCTTAGTAAGCACGCCAGGTCTTAGAGGAACCTTCTTTTCTGGAAGATACCTCATTCTTATGAAATGCCAGTTGCTTATTCCCGCCTCTTGGATGGCGCAGAGAATCTGCAAGATGTTCTTCTACTACGTCAAAGAGAAGGTTGCTTTGAGGAAACGGAAAGTTTCCACAGAAGACTCCTAATTGTAAAAAATACAAATGGGATCAAAAGTGACTCCAAAAGAAAAGAAGAAGAAGAAGAAAGAGATGATTATCTTTGATTAATTTTGGAATTTGTCTGCTGGGAAAGTTATAAACAAAGGAAGGAAGGAAAGGAATAAGAAAATAATTTGGCACGGGGGTTACAAAATCAAACAGCATTTTTCATGCGGATATGTCATGGACAGATTATACCCTTTTAACGCTAAACATAACATTTGGACGGCAAATGTACTACCTGAGTTTTTCATATCCAACTGAAGCCATTATTATTATTATTTTTAAATAATTTTTTAAAAAAAATTTCCTCCTTTTGTTCCAAGAAAAGAAATGAACGGAGCCATCTTCTCCAGAGTGAAAATCATGTTATTCCCCCCCCCCCATAAATCTTTGGAGAAGTTAGGATTTTGGTTTTTTTTTAACATTTAATACCGAATTGTGACATCTCCCTCAGCTAAAGAATAAAGGTCAGCAAGTCAATTGCAAAGTTGATAAAAGATCATTCAATGATACCATTTTTATAATATAGTTACGACCATTTGTTCAGTATAGGGTTTCCTGCCTGAGCAGGGGGTTGGACTAGATGACCTCCAAGGTCCCTTCCAACTTTATTATTATTATTATTATTATTATTATTATTATTATTATTATTATTATTATTATTGATCATCGCACAGTCAGCCAGATGTTCAGACTGGATTTGGCATTTTGTCTACCTATCGAGTCCTTACCCAGGACCTGGGATAGGCAGATGTGGATGTTTGATGGTATTACAGATATCGTCGCAGGATGGAAGCAGTTCCTAGTAAGGCCGCCTTTTGCAATTGACTAATAGCGAATTTGTCAATGCCAATGGTGTTCAAGTGGTGCTCCAGTTGTTTTGGGATTGCACCCAAGGAGCCTATGACTATTGGTACTACCCTTGCTTGCTTTTGCCACAGTCTTTCTATTTCTATTTGTAGGTCTTTGTATTTTGTGATCTTCTCCAGTTCTTTCTCGTCTATTCTGCTGTCTCCAGACACTGCCACGTCCACTATCCAGACTTTTTTGTCTTTCTTATCGACAATTGTTTTTATTATTATTATTATTATTATTATTATTATTATTATTAGTGTTGTTATTATTATTATTATTACCCTCCAAAGTTATGATGGTGCTGAAGGAAAGGACCTATGACTGGTTCTTAAAGACTGATAGGCCTTTATGATAAGCGATTTGGATAATGCAACAAAAAGTCTGGGGATCTCTGAACTATATTCCTAAAACAGCAGGCTTGGAAGTGGGAGTGGAATGGTCCGGTCAGGAAGTTTCTCCTTATTTCTAGGTTCTCTCCTTGAAAAGCTTCGATCCATTACTTCTTGTCCTGCCTTCAGGTGCTTTGGAGAATAGCTTGACTCCCTCTTCTTTGGGGCAGCCCCTGAGATATTCGGACACTGCTATCATGTCCCCCCTCGTCCTTCTTTTCACCAGACTAGACAATTCCTGCAAGCCTACAGCCCCCCCCCCAATCATCTTTGTTGTTCTTCTCGGCACTCTTTCCATCTTTAAAAATAGTCCAGACATACATCGTCCTTTTCTCCTCCTTCCGTACTCTGTGCAGTTTTTTCCAAGGCTGTAAATTCATGGAATCACATTGTCCGGATGACTTCATCCGTTCCAGGGGTAGCAACTAAATAAACAGAAAGCAGCAAACTGCCCCAAATTTTGGAGGTCGTTGACCATGCAGGAGCTGCAGCAAAGTTGTCCTGCCCTTTGGAGAAAAAACAAAATAAACAACATAGGCTGAAGTTGTTAGTGATCAGCGGCTAGAGTTATAGTGCGGTAATGTGAGGTATCCGGTTTGCTTACTCAACACTGATCCTTGATTTTCCTCTGTTTGTGGCACTGGAATAAAGATGCGGATGGATTCCCTGAGGATGGACACAGCGGACAGAAAAATGGAAAGGATGGATAAACATGACCCCATATTATACTGTAGGTAGTCCTTGGCTTACAATCGTTCTTTTAGTGACCTATCAAAGTTACAACCGCACTGAAAAACTTACGACTTACGACCGGTTTTTCACACTTAACCTTTGCAGCATCACGTGACCAAAATTCAGATGCTTAGCCTCACATTTATGACGGCCGCAGGGACCCGGGGTCACGTGATACTCTTAGGTGACCTTCCAACAAGCAAAGCCAACGGGGGAAGCCAGATTCACTTAACAGCTACAGCGATTCACTTAACACCTTTGGCCAGAAAAGTCATAAAATGGGGCAAAACTCACTTAAGAACTGTCTCGCTTAGTGACATAAATTTTGGGCTCACTTGTTGTCGTAAGTCAAGGATTACCTGTACAACTTCTAGTCCAGACAGTCCTTGATTTACAACCATTTGTTTAGTGACGGTTCAAAGTTACAACGGCACTGAAAAAAGCGACCTACGCCAGGTCCTCACACTTACGATGTTGCATCTCCAGAGTCACGTGATCGAAATTCAGTTGCTTGGCAACCGGCCTGTATTCACAACGATTTTCACAACACAGAAAATGGCAGTGCTCCAAATTTTCCGGGACACTGTCATCGTTTCATGGAAGACTGCTGCTAATTCTCCGTTCCTAATCAGAAAGATCTGAAGAAGGAACTATTAAAAAAAAAAAACAATTCCCCAAAGCTGCTGGCCTTGTAACAAATGGGTGAAATCAAGGAGGGGGGGGGGTGAAAAAAGGACAACTCAAACCGTCTCCCCATTGCAGTGTTTGGTGCCTTGCCGTAACAATGTTGTTGTTTTTTGGGAGATATTCTTGTTTCCTGTGAGGAGAAGAAAGAGTGAGACAGCTGATTTCCATTGCCGAGATGGAGAAAATGCATCAGGAGAAGGAAGGGGGAAAAAAAATAAATAAATTCCCCAGCAATGCCAAAGAGTCTTCACAGCACACTTTGCTTGCTTCCAGCACAAACGTCTGGCACGCGCTGCAGCTGATGAGTTCATGTTGCAGAGGGAAGGATTCTCGCACAGCTTCCTAGAAAATTGAAGTTCACACCACAAAGCAGGTGCAACCAATCCTGGGGAAAAGGTGATGTCAGCATACGAGCCATCCTCTAGAACGCAATAAATTAAGATGGGGTTGAGACCGTCTCTCTCTCTCACCTTCAGAAAGAATCCTGCCCTTGCTTTGCTCTGCTCAGATTCCCAAAGCCCAAAATTGAAGCCTACATCCTTTGAGGAATCATTGCTTAAAGCGCAGGTCTGTTTGGTATTATGTAATCTCGTTCTGCGATGATCCGGTGGGGCCAAGATCTCTCCAGTTGATTACGGCTCTCTTTTCTGAGCACCGACTTGTTCTTATTTGTCCTAGAGATGGGTCTTTCCCTTCTTCCCATGTTCACTAATGTTAATGGCTGGAAAACGTAGAACATAGAATTATGGGGCTGGGAGGGACCTCAGAGGTCATCTGGTCCAACCCCCTGCTCGGGCAGGAAACCCTACACCATTTCAGACAAATGGCCGTCCAGTCTCTTCTTAAAAACTTCCATTGTTGGAGCATTCACCGCTTCTGGAGGCAGGTTGTTCCACTGGTTAATTGTTCTCACTGTCAGGAAGTTTCTCCTTAGTTCTAGGTTGCTTCTCTCCTTGGTTAGTTTCCATCCGTTGCGTCTTATCCTGCCTTCAGGGGCTTTGGAGAACAGCTTGACTCCCTCTTCTTTGGGGCAGCCCCTGAGATATTGGAACACTGCTATCATGTCCCCCCTCGTCCTTCATTAAACTAGACATACCCAATTCCAGCAACCGTTCCTTATATGCTTTAGCCTCCAGTCCCCTAATCATCTTTGTTGCTCTTCTCTGTACTCTTTCTAGAGTCTCAACATCTTCTTTATATGGTGGGAACCAAAACTGGATGCAGTATTTCAAGTGTGGACCTACCGAGGCATTATAAAGTGGTACCAACACTTCATGTGATCTTGATTCTATCCCTGTTAACTTTCTCTGTTAATCTGTTATTCTTCCCAGAAGTGTTGATGGAATTGATCAAGGGGTGTCACGGTACGGTTAAAAAAAAAAAAAAACCTCAAGAGGGCAACCACAGTGTAAATAAGAAATAGGCTTTTAATTCAAATATCACAACCACTATCTTGGCTTTTTAAGCATACTTTGAGGTGAGGACACATGTCTGAACTGATGTCTTGCAGAGGGTCTTCAAAAAAAAACAAAACAAAGATCTTTGGGGCTGCAGAAAACAGACTCGCTATGCACACCCATCTCACATGCATCTCACATCCTATGCCCTTCCAGGAGATTATGCCACAAGCCACCTCTGAAACATTGCCTAACAACCGTCCCTGGGTGGACAGGAGCGATCTGAGGTCATCTGCTGCCACCTGTCAAGTGACTCCATCAAGGCCCTGGATCTCAGTCTTTCTGTTCTCCCATCTGTGAAATGGGAATAATTGCTAGGTTGCCAGTGCAAGTGGCAAAGTTCAGAATTGCAGGAGGACCTGGCCTGAAATGGAGACGGGTGCCCTTAAATGCCCCGCCAAGGCAGACAGCTCTATCACCATCTCCGCCTGCCTTTCTCCTGCCGAAATAAACCTGTCATCTGATGGTTATATGTGCCATACTTTGACTCGAGATGTTGCGGCAAGACGTCCACATGTGTGCCAAGGGAAGAGGAAGGGAGAACGAACGGGAGCTCCCCTCCCCTCTTTAACCCCCCCCCAAATCGTTCCCCACTGACATCAACCCTGAACAGATGCCAAAGATTAGATACGCAGCTGCTTTTTCTGACACCACTGAGGGGGGAAAGAAGCATTCTTCTCCATGCCAGCCTCCACAAGGCATGAACAGCCAGTCAAGACACCAGGGTGGGAGAGAAGCAGGAACCGGAGAAGGTAGAGGTAGGGGAGGGAGGAGCCCGTCCTTGCATCACTTCCTCCTCCTCCCCAAAAAATTGTCCTCAGAAGACTTAACACATAGACGTGGGGATCCTCCTAAGCAGGGCAGGCCCTGCACCGGTGTAGTACTTGAGGGGGTTGGTCACAGAGAAGAGCGGACTGACCTGTTCTCCAAAGCACCAGAAGGCAGGACAGAAAAGCCAACACAGTGTTAGGTTGCATTAACAGAGGGATAGAATCAAGATCAGGTGAAGTGTTAATACCACTTTACGATGCCTTAGTAAGACCACACTTGGAATCCTGCATCCAGTTTTGGTCACCACGATGTAAAAAAGATGTTGAGACTCTAGAACAACGGTTCTCAACCTGTGGGTCGCGACCCCTTCGGGGGTCGAACGACTCTTTCACAGGGGTCGCCTAAGACCATCGGAAAACACATATTTCTGATGGTCTTAGGAACCGAGACACCGCTCCTCTATCTCCTTGCTCTCCTCTTCCTCCTCCCCTTCTTCCTCCTGTTGCCTCCCAGGCGGCTTGGGCAGGTGCTGGGACAAGAGGGGTGCCTGGGGGCTGCTGGATGGGGGGTTGGGGGTCACCACAACACGAGGAACTGTATTAAAGAGTCGCGGCATTAGGAAGATTGAGAATCACTGCTCTAGAAAGAGTCCAGAAAAGAGCAACAAAGATGATCAGAGGACTGGAGGCTAAAACATATAAGAAACGGTTGCAAGGAATTGGGTATGTCTAGTTTAACAAAGAGAAGGACGAGGGTGGACATGATAGCAGTGTTCCAGTATCTCAGGGGCTGCCCCAAAGAAGAGGGAGTCAAGCTATTCTCCAAAGCGCTTGAAGGCAGAACAAGAAGCAACGGATGGAAACTAACCAAGGAGAGAAGCAAGCTAGAACTAAGGAGAAACTTCCTGACAGAACAATGGAATAGCTTGTCTCCTGTAGTTGCACTGGAAAGAGTCCAGAGAAGAACAACAAAGAGGATCAGGGGACTGGAGGCTAAAACATACAAGGAATGGTTGCTGGAATTGGGTATGTCCAGTTTAATGAAGAGAAGGACTAGGGGTGACATGATAGCTGTCTTCCACGAGTCATGAAAGAGCCAAGGTTGCCTACCCTTGGACTAGGGCTGGATTGCTAGAGTGCCTTTCTCTTTTTGCTTCTCCTGTTGAACGCCTCCTGCTTCAAGGAAGCAGGAAGCAGCCATCAAAGTAAGCCCTACGGATCACTGGAGCCTCCATGAATCTGGTCAGGCCCATCTGTACAGCATCCAACTGGCTACCATATGACCACAACTGCTGGCAGAGAATCCCACACTTTAACTATGTGCGATGCACAAGCGGATTTCCGTCTGTCGGTTCTGAATCTACCTGTTCCTTGAAAGAAAACCTTTCAAGTTCCTTGAAAGAACTTGTACACTAAATCTGGAATCTAGGCAAATCTTGAGATCTGATTTTTCTCTCTTGAGACTCTCTCAGCTTCAGCCATGACAGCTGGGAATCAGGGAGGCGCCCTTCCAACAGACTGAGAAGGGATGAAAATTGGGAGAAGGTGCTCTGACATCAGTAGATGCAATTCAAATTCGGACCCCCTGGCAGCTCTCTTATTCCAGCAGTCTTGCTGCTGTAGCTACTACTGTTTTACTATCTCTTTTCTTTTGGATCTACTTCATACAACTACCCAGAGGGAAAAAATTCCTTGTTTTCCTTAGGTGCTGGGGAAATACAGGAGAAAGGAGAGGGACACAGCCATAGAAGACAAGGAAATCCTTCAAAGTTCAGCACTGTTGCAGAGAAACTGACCTACCCAAATGCAAGACATCCAATGTTCATTATTTAAAGGCTTTTTCATCCAGGATTTCTCAAGAGAAGAGATGGCCCATTTCCCCCCAGTTAGAGCTATCTTTCCATCCAGGGGGTGGAGCTAGGGCTATGACCAGACCTTATTTCATTTTCACTTAAAAGTGCAAATAAACAGAAGTCATAGGACAACTTTTTAAATTATGGAGTTGATAACCACTTCCTAATTTCACATTTTAGAAAATGAGTCAAACTTTTGGAAGTTGTAAAGCACAGGGTGGAGGAGGTGACCTTCAGACTGTGCATCTGCTCTTAACTTTACCCACACAGGGTCCTTTATATCTGCAGGACTACAACTCTCTCAATTTCTAACCAGCACAACGTTGGACATATGACTAATTGCTTCAGTGTAATCTGTATTGCATTTTTTTCTCTGGGAGATGAAGGAGTGGAACTTTCAGACCTCACAACAGACATCTTATGAAATTTATTGATTTCAGAGACAGTGATTGACTAGTGGTTGGGTTGGGTTGCGTTGGATTGGGTTGAGTTGAGATGAATTAAGTAGAATAGGGTTGGGTTGGGTTAGGCTGAGGAGATGAGTTGTGTAGAGTTGGGTTGCACTGCATTGCGTTGGATTGAGTTGGGTTGAAATAAGTTGGGTTGAGTTGGGTTGAATTGGATTAGGTTCAGAAAGTGGACTGGATTGGATTTATAAAGTAAATCTATGGTGGGCCTTGTCTCTAGTACACACAAATATGGAATATTACACAATATTCCACAGAGTTCAACTAATGAAGTAGGTTTTGGAGATGATGCAATGTTATAGAGCAATGAAATTTTGCCACAATCAATGGTCTGATACACACCCACCTTGGCATTCGGTTTTGCTTTCTCTGTCCCGGTTTATTCACTGAAACTACATTCCAGTTTGTCGTCTAGTGCTGACATGCTCTTGAATCCTGACTCATCCCATAGTTGATTGTTTGGAGTTCATATCAGATGACAATCAATGATCCCAGAAATATATGCACACTTGCACATTACCTGGAAAAAAGGAACGGTTCTGATTAAGAAAGGGGTGGCTGGTTTTGCATGGTATTTGCATATGTAAGATTCACCTATTTATGTGCATTGGTGAAAATGCAATAATATAATATAGAAGCCTACAACCATTACAAGCTCTTTCAAACTGTTGGTGGCACTAATTGCTGGTGAACAATTTCATGATCTTCCCTTTACTTAGGATGGAGACCCCTTCAAATCAAGGATGGCCTCAAACTTTGAGGATTCACTAGTCCTAGATACACTAAAACACACAGCTGTCCTAATAGAACATATCTGAACATGGGGCCCCAGGTCCTCTCTGAGTTTGGTGGTTTTCTTGCAGATGTTTCATTACCAAACTAGGTAACATCATCAATTTATAAACAGAGCAGGGCAAACCCCTTGTAAATAAGCAGAGAGCAAAGCCCTCTCTCTTCTAGCACTTGATGAGGTTATGTAGTTTGGGTAATGAAATGTCTGCAAGAAAACAACGAAGCTCACAGGTCAGTCCTGAGCTACGTATACACTCTTCTATCAGTACATCTGAATGTGTACAGTTGGATGTTCTGTTGCCAGCACAATGAGCACAACAGCATTCAAGGAATCTGTGTGTACACTAGAGCCATTATCTAACTTAAATCTATCAGTATTAACCTTGTGAACTCTGAAGCTTCCTCCTTCCGTTATGTATTCAAGATGGACAGTGGTTAATATTTATATGTTACTTATATGAAAGGTAGGTAGGTCTATATATATGTTGTTTATAGCACGTTTAAATGTGTGTTATGTATGTGTACACTTTGAGAGCAAGCAACTGAATTTCATTTTTAATGTGTGACAATAAAGGTCGTCTGTCTGTCTGTCTGTCTGTCTGTCTGTCTGTCTGTCTGTCTGTCTATCTATCTATCTATCTATCTATCTATCTATCTATCTATCTATCTATCTATCTACCTACCTATCTAGCCATCCATCTATCTATCTAGCCATCTATCTAACCGTCTGCCTGCCTACTATCTATCTATCTATCTATCTATCCATCCATCCATCCATCCATCCATCCATCCATCCATCCATCCATCCATCTATCTATCTATCTATCTATCTATCTATCTATCTATCTATCTAAAAATTCATCAGAATGGAAGGAAGATGCCTGGATGGTCACGGAGATTAAGTACAGCATACACCTAGGAGTAAACACCAAAACCATCCCTATGTATCACAGTTCCTCTGAAAGCTTGTAACTTCCTACTCACTCATCACCAGGCCCTCTGCCAAGAGCTATAAATGGCAAGGCTTGTGAAAAATCATGCCAGGCTGGAGGGCATGCCAGCTGAAGTAGCTAAGTGCCAGAACCAATGGCCAAGAGCAACTGGTAGATGCCAGCCCTTGAAAACTTCTCTCTACAGGCCAGGTAAGATCTCGGGTTTCTGGTCATGAGTTTCTGACACACCCCAAAGTTAACAGGATAACAGAACAATGGAAGGGACCTTTGGGTCTTCTAATCCAACTCCCTGCTCATGCAGGAGACCCCTCTACCATTTTAGACAAATGGCTGTCCGGTCTCTAATTAAAATTAAGACCCAAGTGTGATGGTAAGTCGAGAACTACCTGTACTAGGTTGACTGGTGCGAACTGGCTGAATCCCACCACTGGTTCTAGTCCCACCTTAGGCATGAAAGCCAACTGGGTGACTTTGGACCAATCACCAGGAGACGGGGAGTTCTAGTCCCACCTTAGGCTCAAAAGCCGGCGGAGTGACTTTGTGTCAATCACCAGGAGACAGTGAATTCTAGTTCTGCCTTAGCATGAAAGCTGGATGGGTGACTTTGGGCTACTAGTCACACACACACACTCTCTCAGCCCAACCCACCTCACAGGATCGCTATAAATAGGAGGAGGAAGGTGTGCTGGATAAGTGTTCTGCCTTGAGTTATTTGTAAAAATGATAAAGGTGGAATATTAATATACTCACGCATACATATACACGTGTACGTATGTATGTATGTAGGTAGGTGGGTATATGTAATGTCTGCTTTATCACCAATGAATTGAGAGCCACCAAGTTAGAGTTTTCTCTTGGGGTTTTAATCGAGCCTTCCCACCCCATTTTTTTCACACACCCCCCCATTTTTTTGTCCTTTTTGGCCTCTCTCAGCCCTTTCCTTGCTTCCTTTACCTCTTGTCGGTGCCTTCCTTTATTTCATGCTTCCCTTCTCACTTGTCCCTCACGCTTTCAAACCTGCCCTTTCCCCTATGCTGCCCCTCCTTATCTCCCATTGGGGGTCTCTTAAGTCCCCCCACTTCCTGCCGCCTGGTCCCCCTCCCTCCCTTCCCACTCTCCCCCCCCCTCCCCGCCTGGGCTCATTCTGTCTTCCCAGGCCTGGGAGTTACAAATGATTAGATTTTCAGCCCAATTAAGGCAGCCTGGCTCCCAGCCCCGGGAGAGAAAGGACCGGCCCAGGAAGGTGGGGAACCGACTTTGACAGCCCTGGCGTCTTCAGCGCCCTCCCATGGCACTGCCTGCTGAGCCCCATTGTCCTCTGCCACAGGAGAAGGGCCAAGCGCGGTGGGGGGAGCAGGGAAGGGGGTGCCTCCTTCCTCCTCCCTTTCCCAAGCTGAGCCAAAAGAATAGCTAATTAAGAGGTCTAAATGGGGGCAAAACTAATTCCCTATTCAGGCGGGCCTGAGGGGCAGGGCTGGGGGGCAGGCAGGCAGGCAAATTGCAGAACATGACATCATGTCTTGTCTTTGGGGGGGGGGAGAATGTCTCCCTCCAAGGACTTGGGATTAACCCTTGGCTGGCTGGCCCCCATTCTGCCCCCAAGCAAAGACTATTTTGGGGGGGCTCGCTTGTGCGCCCCATTTTAGACTCGTTGGTCAGAGTTTCTGTTTGCCCCTCTTTCAGATGTGGGGAGGGGGTAGGGATGCCTTGGGTTTTTCTGGCTGGGCTCTTCGTTTGAAAGTTACCTTCCATGGGATTGTGCTCCCCCCCCCCTCCCGGGTATCGTAAAAACAGAACAAGACATTTTTATTGCCGGCAAAGGGGGAAAAAAAACAACGAGGCAAAATGTGGTCCTTTGGGTTAGGGGGTTGGTCTGTGATATTTATTTTGGGGGGGGGGGTTGTGTTGTTGCCTTTCAACCCTCTTGCTGCAAAAAAGAAACATTGGCTTGTTTGTAAAGAATGTGAAGAATTGGGAAGAGCCTTGTCAGGTTGGAAGAGGGTAAAAGCGGAAGGAAGGAAGGAAGGAAGGAAGGAAGGAAGGAAGGAAGGAAGGAGGAAGGAAGGAAGGAAGGAAGGAAGGAAGGAAGGAAGGAAGGAAGGAAAAGAGAAAGACAGTAGGGGGAGGAAGTAAAAGAGGAGGGAGGGAGACAGAGAAGAAGGAAGGCAGACCAAAAGAGGGAGGGAGGGAGGGAGGGAGGGAGGGAGGGAGAGAGAGAGAGAGAGAGAGAGAGAGAGAGAGAGAGAGAGAGAGAGAGAGGAAAGAAGGAAGGAAGGAAGGAAGGAAGGAAGGAAGGAAGGAAGGAAGGAAGGAAGGAAGGAAGGAAGGAAGGAAGGAAGGCCATCTTGTGATCAGCAGATGAAAATTGGCTCTCCTTGAGTTCTAGGTTGCTTCTCTCCTTGATTAGTTTCTATCCGTTGCTTCTTGTCTTGCCTTCAGGGGCTTTGGAGAATAGCTTGACTCCCTCTTCTTTGTGGCAACCCTTTCAATATTGGAACACTGTTATCATGACTTCCCTGTTCTTCTTTTCATTAAACTAGACATTAAAGTAGATTTCAGTTCTGAGTTCTAGATTTAGATCTCTGGATTCTGAGAGAAAATCTTGCTTTTCTTGGGACAATCTTAAGAAAAAATGCTCCTTTAGAGAAATTCAAAGGCCCCAGTAAGGAAAAAAACAAAAAAACAAAAAAACCAAAAATCAACATTACTTCCAAATATACATCCTAAAAAAGAGAATCTAATCATCTAATCTAATCTAATCTAATCTAATCTAATCTAATCTAATCTAATCTAATCTAATCCAATCTATGAGAATAGCAATGACAAAAAACCCCAAAGCTTTCTCAATATGTGTTGTAAGGGGAAAAACAACTTTTTGATTAGCTGCATTCATGAGCTTCGATGCATGTCCTATCTTTTTTGTGAGTCTACTTTTGTGTCCGTCTTGACCCTGGTAAATGCCTGGACTATTCCTTGCAGTTTTCTAGCTATCATCTTCGGAAGAGGTGGATCCTTGCCCTCTTCTTCTCCAGGCTGAGGGACAGTGACTGATCCAAGGTCACCCAACTAGCTTTTATGTCCAAAGTGGGATTAGAACTCATCTAGTCTGGTGTCTTTAACTACTGCACTAGGGTGTCCAATCTTGGCAATTTTGTGGACTTCATCTTCAAGATGGCTGGCTGGGGAATTCTGGGAGTTGAAGTGCACAAGTCTTAAAATCGGGAAGGTGGGGGGGAGGGGGGAAACCATCCAAAGATCATTAACAACCGGACTAAAAGAACACTCCCTATTTCCATCCCAGCTCTCAAGTTTATTTTGTCAACTGGGGAAAATCAAATCCTGTTTTATTTTGCTTTTTTTTGAGAGAGAGAGAGAGTGAGTGAGTTCATTTAAAAAAAGAATTGTTGATTTTCTTATGAAATCGACAAGTGAAACCTAGCATTTTCTGGTTTCGGGCCCCCATGATTTTGTACATGATATTGTCAACAGCCCCATGTTTCCGCCAGTGATGTCATCATGTTTCCAACCCAGAACCCTATTTGTTGCATATTGTACAAGCACAAAAGTGATTCACAAAGCCTTTTCAGCTTGGACGGTAGGAGGGGGACGTTGGGAGCCCTTAAGCTGGCCACGATTTCTTTTTTTTAAGGTGGAATTTGGGGTTTGTGGGAAGAAGCAGACTTATCAGAAGCAGCTGCGAGCTAAACGGGCACATGGATTTGAAAAGTGGCAAGACGTGATTAGGGTTGCCACCAACCCAAGGGGCTAGAAGAAGCTCCAGAAGCTTGTTGACTATTTCCAAAACCCATCCGGACTGTGTCGCAAAGATGGGAAATAAAACATCAACCATTGGTGATGCAATTTCCTACCCAGCCCAGGCAGAGAAACAAATAAATATGGTGCAAATTCCTGATGGAGGGCTTTACATAACAGCAAGCAAACAAAATCCAGATTGCCTACACCACCCCTAATTAGCATTGCCCATATCCCTGAGTCATTGACCTTCCCTACAGCAGCCAAAGCCAATATTTCTTTTTATATATATAAAAGATACATTCCCAGTCCTTAAAAAAGCTGCACATCAGCTACCTTTGGCAGAGAAAGATCTGCAATATTCTTCAGATAAAATAAGTTGAAGGGTGAGGATAACGACGCCTGTTATTCTTTTTCCCAACTCTGAATCCTTAAGGAAAATTTATCTACACCAAGCTGGATGGATGGGCAGAAGGATGGAAGGAAGGAATCTCACTATATGTATTCAAGGAAGGAAAGAAAGAAAGAAAGAAAGAAAGAAAGAAGGAAGGAAGGAAGGAAGGAACGAAGGAAGGAACAAAGGAAGGAGGGAGGGAGGGAGGGAGGGAGGAGGGAGGGAGAAAGGAAGGAAGGGAAGGAAGGAAGGGAGGATTCCAAATTCTCTCCTTAGCTATAAGTTAATAAATTTGGAAGAAAGGGAGGATTTCATTCAGTGCTATATAACCTCACATGAAATTATTCATAAAATCATTGCCAGCCATGAACACCTCTGAGACAACGGTCACTGCAACAATCTATTAGGTCCAAGGCCAAGATCAAACAAAGTTTGCAAACATGGCTAAGGTGAGTGCCTGTGAAATGTTTGGAAGGGTACATTTCCACAGAATATTCACATCCCTATTTCAGGTTGGTGATACCTTTTGAAGATTGGGAAGTCACAGTAGAAAGTAATACCTAAGCTCTAGGCAACAGACTAACCAGCTTCACACATTTGATTAAGCCATGATGTAGAGGTTTGATTACGCAGCTGTGCAAACCCGTGATTTATGTCTTAATAGGTTGTGTAAATCCAACACAGAGAAGATCTATTCTCTTCTGTCGAGCCCAGTCAACTAAGGAAGGCAGATTCTCATGGTACTATTACATCTCTCTTTGGGTTGAGAGATGTTTTTGTGATCTGACCTTAAGATCGTGTGAAGTGTACCGCTTTATAAAGCCTTAGTAAGACCGCCCTTGGAATACCGCATTCAGTTTTGGTCACCACGATGTAAAAAAGATGTTGAGACTCTAAAAAGAGCACAGAGAAGAGCAACAAAGATGATTAGGGGACTGGAGGCTAAAACATTTAAGGAACGGCTGCTGGAATTGGGTATGTCTAGTTTAATGAAGAGAAGAACGAGGGGGGACATGATAGCAGTATTCCACTATCTCAGGGGCTGCCCCAAAGAAGAGGGAGTCAAGCTATTCTCCAAAGCGCGTAAAGGCAGGACAAGAAGCAACAGGTGGAAGCTAATCAAGGAAAGAAGCAACCTAGAACTAAGGAGAAACTTCCTAACAGTGAGGACAATTAACCAATGGAACAGCTTGTTTTCAGAAGTTGTAGGTGCTCCATCACTGGAGGTTTCTAGAAGAGACTGGACAGCATTTTATCTGAAATAGTATAGGATCTCCTGCTGAAGCAGGGGACTGGACTAGAAGACCTCCAAAGTCCCTTTCTACTCTGTTATTCTGATAGGACATTGTCCATCCTATATGTCCATCTTCTCTGTCCATCAGGAATTTAAAATGTCTCAACCGCCCTTCAGCTGAAACTCCAAAATCCATTTTCCCTCCCTTAAAGAAAAAAATGACAACAACAAAACCAGCTTTGACTATAAAAGTTTTGTTTTTTTTAAGGCAAACAGCAACAATATTGGCGCTGGCAGTCCCAGTCCTTTCGCTCCTTGCCATCACTTCCTGCTGCCAGATCCTATTCAGTGCTGAAATCTATCCCTCATTCAAGGCAAGAATGCATGCCTCGAAGAATAATTAGCGAAATGAAGCAATGCAACTCTTCAGACTCGTTGGGAGAGAGACGCAAATTGGTTCCAAATAGCAATCAAGGAAATTTGGCTCTCCCGGTTGTCGAGGGACTGCGGTGGCCAAAGCTAAAAGGGATTCACAAAGCTTTCCAGCCAAAGCAGTGGGTGAATTTAGACTAACCCCCCCACCCTCTTTCCCACCCCCAAAATTTGGCAGGAAAGTTCTCCTTGGTTAGTTGAAGGTTCTGGTAAAAGAGAACCAATTTACCTCTGAGAGAAAGCAAAATAATGTACTTTTTTTTTTTGGTCCATCTTCCTGTTTTAAGGATTATATGATGAGAACCTTAATAAGCGGTACAGACATTAAGCTTTTGTTGGTCTGCCAGCATGCCTAAGGGCAGTTTTGTAGTCTCTAGTCTTTTTTTTTTAAAATTTTTTAATGAGTGATAATTGCAGAACCTTCATAATCTCTTGATTAATTCAGTAATGGCAACCCTGTCTCCTTGTTTGATAAATTCTCTTGCACGTAGTGGGTCTGCCTTAAAAGCGACAGAAGGGGTTGAGACAAAAATATCACCCCACACTGGGACTTTTCAGAAGAGAGTTCTTTCCCTCAATTTGAGCAAACCATGGTTAGCTACAAAGAAGGCCCCTCATCTCTGAAAATACAATCAGTCCATGGTTTATTAGGTAAATTATACAATACAGGTAGTCCTTGATTTACAAGCAATCATTTAATGACCATTGGAAGTTACAACAGCCCCAATCAAGTGCCTTATGACCTTTTCCACGCTTACAGCATCCCCACGGTCACGTGATCCAAATTCAGACCCTTGGCAACTGACTTGTATTTGTGACAGTTGCAGTGTCCTGGGGTCCTGTGCTTATCTGTTGTGTTTGTCTGACAGGTTAGGTGAAGCCAGATTCACCTAACCACATTACTAAGGTAACAACTGCAGTGACTGACTTAACAAACAGCCAGAAGTTAAGGGGGCAAAACTCACTTAACACCTGTCTGGCTTAACAATAGGATCCGTTGTGATCCTAAGTTGAGGACTGCCTATACAAGAATTCCTAGACACTCCGTTGTCCCTTCCCCAGATTTCAAGCATCCATTTAAAGACCCCACTCCAATGGTGGGATTCAGCGAGTTCGCACCAGTTTGGCAGAACCGGTAGCTAATTTTTTGTTGCCCTAGCCCAGAGTGGACTTCCGGAAGCGGCATCCACGCAGAGAACCGGTTGTTCACCTATTTCAGTGATGGTGAACTTTTTAGAGACCGAGTGTCCAAACTGCAACCCAAAACCCACTTATGCATCGTCGGGTGCTGGGTGGGTGTGGCCAGTTGGGTGGGCATGGCTGCGGTGGTAAGGGAAGACTGGCTGGGACGAAAAAGTTCAATCAATCAATTCCAACTTTGCGAGATCTTTTTTTTCTGTGAGAAGTTGAAATTGATTGATTGATTGATTGGACCTTTTTTTTTTTTGCACGCGGCGGCGGAAGCCTAAAGCTGAAAGATTTTATAAAACCCAGGTGAAGGCCTAGGACTGGGGCGACAGCACGTGTGCCCACAGAGAGGGCTCTGAGTGCCACCTGTGGCACATGTGCCATAGGTTCGCCACCACGGACCTATTTGAGTCCCACCACTGTCCCTCTCCCCACTCCCCACCAAAGATGGGGGCAGAGTGAGGCAAAGGGCATTTACTGTCCGAGAAGATCTTAAAATTACATGTGGACATGAGATTGTACCCAAGGATGTTGGAAGCAACCGAGGGGGGGAAGGAAAACTCCAGCCATTTGACCATAAGTGGCTGGTTTAATCAAGAAAAAGTCCGGGGTGGGGTGAGGGGCAAGAGAGAAAAGTGGCAGAAAGAAAATGAGGTGGGTGTGTATGGAATTAGCCTTGTTGAACAAGGAACTTAGCTATTCCAGAAATGCATCTTCATTGTTGCAAGTTTTCATGCTTACTTAGGTCTGAATGCTGCAGAAGACAACAGTTTGTTATGGGGAAGGGAGGGAAGGAAATGGAGGAGTGCAAGGGATAGGGGTATTGGGGGGAAAGCGTAGGTCCCAGAATACTCCTGGAATTTCAAGGAGAGGGAGAAAAAAAAAACTGCTGTCACTTCTTGCGGTATTATGTAGCAAAGTGGAGATGACCATTGGCAAGTCAGAGAAATCTCTATTCCCCCCCCCCCCGGCTGAAACCATGTAAAGCAGGGGTTCTCAACCTTGGCAACTTTAAGACTTGTGGACTTCAACAGCAAAGCTGGCTGAGGAATTCTGGGAATTGAAGTCCACAAGTCTTAAAGTTGCCAAGGCTGAGAACCCCTGATGTAAAGGACTTTTAAACAAATGAAGATTAGAACACAGGTTCTGTTCTTTGGCGGTGCAAAGCCTCATGAACAGCTTGCCTTCAGGAGTTGTGGGAGCTTCATCACTGGAAGCGTTCAAGAAGAGGTTGGACTGCCATCTGTCAGAAATAGTGTAGGGTCTCCTGCTTGGGCTGGGGGTTGGACTAGATGACCTCCAAGGTCCCTTCCAACTCTGTTTTTCTCATTCTAATTCTAAAGAGGCACTCCTTGTTATTGCCCTTGTTCTCACAAACCAATCATACCTGGGATGTCAGAAGAACAAGACGGCAAGATGGGCAACTGAGGAAGCTTTTTGGATGGCTTTAAGAAAAAACAAAGGAAGTCCAGATGCATTTTTGAAAAAAAGCACCTTTAAGAGGCCTGGATTGGTGCTCCACCTCCATTTCCTGGTCTCTTTTCTCCTTTATTACATTTATGATGATGGCTGGTTGCATAGTCAGCCAGATGTTTAGACTGGATTTGGCATTTTTGTCTACCAATTGAGTCCTTCCCAAGGACCTGGGATAGGCAGATGCTCTTGTTTGATGATCTTCGAGGTATCATCGCAGGATGTAAGCTGTTCCAAGTAAAGTTGCCCTTTGCAATTGATTGATGAGGATTTTGTCAATGCCAACGGTGTGCAAGGGGTGCTCCAGAAGCCTTGGGATCGCATTCAAGGCTCCTATTACTACTGGTAGCAACGTTGCTTTCTTTTGCCACAGTCATTTTACTTCTGCTTGCAAGTCTTTATATTTTATGATCTTCTGCAGTTCTTTCTCTTCTACTCTGCTGTCTCCAGGTACGGCCACATCCATAACCCTAAGTCTAGAGTATTATGTGGCAGGTGCTTGTCTGTTAGAATTATTATTCTTTTCACTCCCCACCTCAAACCATTGAGGCTGTTTTCTAAATTGGAGAAACCTCAACACGACACACCAGGCACAGAAGTGGAACAGCAAACCAGCTGTTGTTGGTCCACGAATTCGTCAGCAGAGGTTTCCACTGATATTTGTAATAAAGCACAGACCAGGATATGGAGCAGCTGATGAACAGATTGCCAGATCATCATAGAAAGATAGATCATAGATCATATGACCCACAAAGGGTCATGCAGTTGCCCTTCACGACGACAAAATAGATCAGGAAAGATCAGTTCTGGTCTTGCAGATCGGTTAGATTTTCCGACGTCTTACTGTTTTAATAAGTAAAAGTTATCCTAAACAACGATAACAAACGTGTGTGCATGGAATAAGAGGCAGAAAAGAAACCAGGTTTTGATGTTCAGTCCTGAAAATCAACCTACGGGCTCTACATATTCTTAGAGACACCATTTATTCTTCTTTATTGTCTACTAAATCTCACCTCTGGGAAGCAAGAAAGTGAATTCAACTCTTTCTTCCAGCTGAACTCCTTTGAAGAACTGATAGCTTGTGGACTCCAATCCAACATCAACTTAACAGGGGTTAAGACCCTATTTGCAGTTGTGAGCGGCCTCAGAGCAGAAGGTGGAAATTAAGGTCTATATATTTTTCCCCTCTTCCATTAGTTTTGTCCATTGAATCCCCAAACCAGGACAAGTCTGTTAGTAACTTCTTCAGGCTACATCTTATCAAAAGCGTACATCTGTGTCAACTAGAACTTTGGCCTCGTCCTAAAATGTGTTAATCTGAAAAGTATGACTAGATGCCTCTGGATTTTCTGCTACCACAGATTCCTTTACCCCTTGACTCCATCAAAGTAGGTAGGCCAAGAAGTGCTTTGGGAAATGCCAAACCCTTGAAGTAATTTAAGGTGACATTTCAGTGGATCTGCTTTTCAGCCTTGGGTGAAAAATCCTGATCTATCTGCCTTTTAAATACTACTAGCCCCTTCCTTTGAAAAGGGCATTTTCCACGGGACGGGGTCACTGGTTGCCTCCAGATGCCCTTAATTAGGGCTCCACACAAGCTTGGATCTGGTGGGCACCAAGTTGGGGAAACCGCCCTGTTCGGACGGGCAAACTGGTGCCAATTCCCTTTCCTTCTCACCACCTTCTCTTTTTCTCTCCATGCCTTTGTTTTCCTTCCAGTTTGAAGGAATGGAAGGAAAGCCAGGGGGGGATATGGGGGGGGGGCGGGAGAAGAGGAGGAACTGGAGTCAAGATGGGAATTGGGCTTCATCAAACTAACACGATGGAGCCTCCGTTCTTGTTGGAAATTAAAAGCAGAAGCTGTGGAGCGAGAACAAAAATCTGCATTACGTTATATGGCAAGTTGGGGATTCTTTTTTTTCCTTTTCTTTTCTTTTCCCCTTCCCCCCCCCCCAAAGATCTCTCCTTCACCTCCCCATAATACATTGATTTGAAACTCTGCCAACGAGCATCATCAAAGCGATAGCAGAAACTTAGAGGAAGAACAAGATTTCTGGAGCTGGGAAAGAGAAGAGAAGCCGAGAGGGAGAGAGAGAGAGAAAAAAAATGCATTTTAAGAGGTGGGGCGGGGGGGGGGCAGACAAGTGCAGATGCTGGATGCTTTTTCGGTGCCAGCTCTAGAGACAGAATGGGTGTGGGTGACTGTTTCTGTTGTTGTGTTGTTTCCTGAAGTGTAGATACAATTTATTACGGTAGCGGCCGCCAACCAGCAAAAGGAAGAATAGCAATAAAAGATGGGATGGATTTTAGGAAAGCTTAGTCTGCAGCTGACCTGGCCCGTGGCTTTACTCTGCAAGGCACCCTTTCCTCTGTTTGAAAACCCCAAATAAAGTTGGGGGGGGGAAGAGAAGGACGGACGAGAAAGCAAAGGCCTCAAGCTTAGTTTGTTACCCAGAGTCATTTCAACTCAGACGTTCAGTTGGGCAGCAAAGTTTGCCTTTGTTGAATGACATTCTTAGAATCCTAAGGCTGGAAAAGGACCTTAAGGTCTTCTAGTCCAACCCCTGTAGATGACCTGGCTGAGCCCAAGGGTGGGCTCCAATGCATCCTCAATTTGGAGTTGTCCTGCTTTCCTAAGAAGTCTTAGTCCATCCTCTCTTCAAACCCATTGACTCTTATCTGGTGCCAATATTATCTGGACCATGGATAGTTCAGATTCTTGAGTATAAGTTGCGTGGAATAACCTCTAAGTCAGTGGTTCTCAACCTTTTTAATGCCGCGACCCCCAACCAGTCATAAGTCGAGGACTACTCAATTGGTGCAGCACCGTTTGCAGAATGGGACTTTTGGCGGGCTCAGCAGGGCAGAGGCAGCCTGGACAATTCCTATTGGCTTTGGAAAGCCAATAGAATTAGACTCTATTCAAGAGAGTCTATTTTATTGGCTTTCAAAAGCCAATAGAATAAAAGGGAGTAGCACAGCTAAGGAAAAGGGGAAAAATGGCAGACTGCGTTGTTTGGCGACCCCTGTGAAATGGTCTTTCGACCCCAAATGGGGTCCCGACCCACAGGTTGAGAACCACTGGCCTAAGTGATTTTGAACTCCACCCTGGTGCCTAATTTCCTGGGCCTGCAACTTTCTGACCAAAGCAGGAGTCCTTATACCAGGGGTCTTCAACCTGGGCCCTTTTATGACTTGTGGACTTGTATGACGTGTGCCTGGCTGAGGAATTCTGGGAGTTGAAATCCACAAGTCATAAAAGGGCCCAGTTTGAAGGCCCCTGCCCAATCTTTTCTTGAAAACCTCCAGCGATGGAGCACTCACAATTCTTGGGAGTCAAGCTGTCCCACTGATTAATTGTTCTGCCAGGAAATTCCTCCTTATTTCCAGATTGACTCTCCCTCTGATGAGCTTCAGCCCATTGCTTCTTCTCCTGCCTGGGGTGTTTGGGAGAACAAATTGACCCTCTCATTTTCTGTGACAACCTCTCAAATACTGGAAGACAGCTATCATGTCACCCCAAATCCTGCTCTTTGCTAAGCTAGCCATACCTAGTTTCCTTAGCCAGTCCACCGTACGGTTTAGTCTCCAGATCCTCTATCATCTTTGTTGCTCTTCTCTGCACCCTTTCTTGAGTCTCAGCATTTTATTTTTTTATTGTAGCAATCAAAACGGGATGCAGTCTTCTAAATGTTGTCTCCCTGATGCAATGGTACTATCACTTCTCATGATGTGATCCCTCTGTTGATGCAGCCTAGAACTGCGTTGGCTTTTCTAGCAGCTTGGGCACACTACTGATTCATATTTAAGCAGTGATCCACCTGAACACCTAGATCCCTCTTACAGTTATTACTGTCAAGCCCAGTAGAAAATGCAGTTGTAGCCTTATTGCCAAAATAATGATCTAGATGAGCTGATAATGGTCTCCGATTTGAAAAAGACTTTACCTCTAAGTTGAGCGACCAATGATAGGGTCAACTTTAGCTGAAGCTGGCACCTATTGTGGAGACTAACTTCTGAAACCTTGTAGATCAGAGGATTGACATTAGAAATGAGGCTGTAGTGGGGGGAAGACATTGCCTTAAAGTGGAGCATTCTCTGCAGGCATTTGTCGTGGCATCCCAAACAAAAGATGGGCAAGCATGAAAAACTGGGTAGTTTACCTTTTAATCAAAGGTGCATTTGTTAAATATAGCTAATGCAAATATTTGGTATGTATTTAATAATGCCCTCTTTTGTTTGATGGCTCTTGATTCTTAGCTTGTAACACCTCTGATTGAACCTTAAAGAGAAGGATGATGAAAACGCCCTACTCAATACAATGGTTTACTCCCCACAGCTGATACTTTTGGGGACCCAAGATTCAATCCCGTCCTATTTACATTTGAGGCACCCCAGGAAATCTGCTGATAACATAATCTCTTGTTTGTCTTACCTTCCCTTTGATTAACAAACAAAGCCAAACAACAGAAACAACTTAGTAATTTGCACATTGTGGGCCTATCTAATGTGGCCGGATCCTGGAATGACAAATCGATAAACATAATATATACATTTATATGTGCAGTTGATTTTTTTTCTGCTTTGCAAGCCCAGCATTTTATTTTTGGTTTGGTGCTGTGTTTGCGAAGCCAGGAAGACAAATTAAGTGCCTTGCAAATGTCTTTTGAATATCTCTTGCAAATGAGATTCAGTATATATGTACATTTTGTTTTCCTCTTGGCAAAGTCCCATTTGGAAGAATCGAGCTGAAATCGCTGAGGTTACTTTTGACTTGATGGTCCCACCTAAAACCGTCATCTGTAGGACAAGGAAAAGGGCTGTAGTGCCCCCCTTTGGAAGGGTGCCAGATTGGGGACATTTTTCACACTCCAGTCCAGTGGTTCTCAACCTGTGGGTCGGGACCCCATTTGGGGTCGAACGACCATTTCATGGGGGTCGCCAAACAATGCAGTCCGCCATTTTTTTCCCCTTTTCCTTAGCTGTGCTACTCCCTTTTATTCTATTGGCTTTTGAAAGCCAATAGAATAGACTCTCTGGAATAGAGTCTAATTCTATTGGCTTTCAAAAGCCAATAGGAATTGTCCAGGCTGTCTCTGCCCTGCTGAGCCTGCCAAAAGTCCCATTCTGCAAACGGTGCTGCACCAGTTGAGTAGTCCTCAACTTACGACCAGTTGAGTAGTCCTCGACTTACGACTGGTTGGGGGTCGCGGCATTAAAAAGGTTGAGAACCACTGCTCCAGTCAGATAGAAACAGACCGTCTCCAAGTATTTCACATGTGAATTTGGTTCATACCAGACAACAATCTTCTGTCCACCAGATGTGAACATGACCTTGATCTTTCAAACTAGAAAGTTCTAGAAAGTTTATTCCATGTCAGGCCACCACACTGATTCCTCTTGAGGAAATGGAGAGGTCACTGAAAACCGACTCGTCAAGAACACGATTAGGTTGGTTTGAGCATTCACGTAGCGTGGTTTTCTCTCAATATGAAGTGCTTCCAAGTCTTTATTATATTAGTTTTTAGAACAAGCTTTGGTATGTAAGTAGTGTTCCTTCTCATTATATGGAAGATGATGGGAGGCCGATCTTTTTCAGGGGAAATCGCTGGAGATTGGTGCGTGACTTTTGCAAAGAAATATCTACTTCTTCGAACCGGATGGGATGAGGAAGACACTTTTCCAGATCACACATAACTGGCAAATCTTTAAATATTGGTGGCACCACTTCCTGCTGTTTTCCAAGAGGAAAAGGCAGGAAAAAAACATTGCATTAAACCTTTAACCCCGCTGAATGTGCCTTGAAAAGGTCTATGTGTGTGTATGCAGAGGCCTCTAAAATGTTCTTAAAGGGAATTGGTTCTCCCCGTGGTGGTCAAAAATTGTAAAAGGAATCACTGGGAAAACAAATATGCAAAAATATTCCCTTTCTCGCAAGGTCAGACATGCTATTTGGCAAAAGAGGAATCCCATTACAGCCTTATTGGCCAAACGTTTACAACTGCAACACTGAACACGTATTTGGGCATAGAACACACTATTATTGGTGGATTTGCTCAAATAACACGTCTAGTGGGAAATGGGGTGATTTGCTAAGACAGTAATTCCTGCTATTTTCCTTTGTAGTGTCTGAGTACAACTTTGGGTAATCTACCACATCAATTTCTCACCAGTTCATAAATCTCACAGACTTTGAAAAAGCAGGAGAAGGAAGAGCGCTGATGCCTTTGAACGCTGGTTTTGGAGAAGACTTCTAAAAATCCCCTGGAGGGCCAAGGAAACAAACAAACAGATCATCAAACAAATCAAGACAGAGTTTTCACTGAAGACACAAATGACCAAGATTCAAATTATCCTACTTTGGAGACATTATGTGAAGACTTCGCTCTCTAGAGATGGTTCAGATCCTGAGAAAGATGAAAGGAAAGAGAAGAGATGAACAGCTGTGAGATGAAGGGTTTTGGTTACAGTGGTGATGTGTTGAAAGACCTGAAGGACCAGGTTAGGGTCAGATTGTCATGTAGGAAGTCTATAGGTGGTCACCAGGAATCAACGATGACATATAAGCAAACAAGCAAAAGTCATAAAACGCATAGAGTTGGTCCTTGTTAGATGGAAACTGAGAATAGGCATCAGTATTACAGATCAGTCCTAGGACCATGTTTGAGACCCAAAATTTCTGTTGTTAAGTGAGACAGTTGTTAAGTGAATTTTGACTCATTTTACGACTTTTCTTGCCACAGTTGCTAAGTGGATCGCTGCAGTTGTTAAGTTGGTAACACGTTTAATAAGTGAATCTGGCTTCACCCATTGACTTCGCTTGTTAGAAGGTCATAAAAAGGGATCATGTGACCCCGCAACACTGCGACCGTCAGTTGACAAAGCGGCTGAATTGTGATCACTTGATTGTGGCGATGCTGCAACGGTCGTGTGAAAAAGGGCCACAGGTCCCCTTTTCCAGTGTCATCGTAACTTCAAAGGGTCAGTAGAGGAACTGTCATTAGGTTGAGGGCTACGTGTGGTCTGCCTCTGCAGGATCTAATGATTTTAGAAAACCACAATCTGGATGCATGAAATGAAGCTTGTCTCTGGTTGAGTTCACATGAGTCACGAAGCAGAAATGAGGGGGGTTTCCAAGAACCATCAAAAGCTAGACCACCAATCGCTTTCAGCCCAATCCCGATGGAGCCTGCTGAGATCTTCCCAACTAACATTAGGCTGAGAATTAAGTGCCCATCTTTGGCTAATCTGGTAGGCAAACACTGTCAAGTCACCTTCGGTGGGGAGTCTTGCCTACTTTAGGACAGCTTGATTGTCTAGCACACAACAGCCTCAGATGGACACATTTCTTCTCTCTGGAGGGAGAGTGCAACATGTCTCTGCCAGATGTGAACTCAGCTGGAGCCGAGGACATTCCCTTCACCAGCTGGAGCATTTGGGAAAGCACCCCTTCTCAAACCTGCGAGGGGATTTGATTAGTGCCCTCAAGGTGGTCCAGGAACTGGGTGGGAGACGGTGGATCAAGCAGATCACAGCCTTCCGTAAAATCGGTTTTCCTGTATCCAAATGGGGGAACCTCCAGCCCAAATTGCCATTTACAAAAGGGAAGGTTTTAATCAAAGAAGGTGATACCGTCAATGGGAGAGGAGATCCTTTGAGTGCAAGAGAGAGGCACCTCTGGACCGTGTGGGTGGAAGGATAGGCTTAAAAGTGGGATTAGCTCAGGGATTAATTCACCAGGCTACTGGATTATTTTTGCTTTAGAGTCCCTTCTTTTCCCAGAGTCAGAAGTGGATCACTAAAACCCTTGGAACCTTTTTTAAAAATTATTTTACTGAAGAAAAGGTTCTTAAAGGATGAAGTGAGGAACAGACAATAGGGGGTAAACTATTCTAAGCATTCATTGGTAAATTCTGATTGTATTTTGCTCATGGAAAGCCACTTTTTTTATCTAAGGGGAAGGTGTATACTGATGGAATCAAATAGTTTGATCCTCCTCCTCTTCCTCCTCTCCGTTCCCTTCTAGCACTGATGATATTCCCTAGTTGGGTCATGAAATGTCTGCAAGAAAACCACCAAGCTCAGAGAGCACCAAGGACCCCACAGTCGTCCTCCTCCTCCTCCTCCTCCTCACATGCTACTACAATAATATAATTAAAAGTGTATTATGGATGGCAATGATGACTATTTTTATGCATTTGTTACATCAAGATGGTTGTTGAAATTGGTTGCAGTCTTTTATCAACACACAGAGCCACACAAACATGAGAAGCTGTGCTCTTGGCAACCTTAACACATGCTCTAATCCTGATTTATTTTTAGCCGTTCTCTTAGTGAAAAATCCAAGTTCAGAAGAGATGAAGTGCAGGAGAGAACAAGGAATGACCGAAAACGCAAGATAGGAAAGGGAATTCTGCCTTATCTTGGAAAAAAATGTGATTTGTAGCCGAGTGCTTACACTTAAGAGTGGATGTTGGAAAGAAAGAAAGAAAGAAAGAAAGAAAGAAAGAAAGAAAGAAAGAAAGAAAGAAAGAAAGAGAAAGAAAGAAGGAAAGAAAGAAAGAAAGAAAGAAAGAAAGAAAGAAAGAAAGAAAGAAAGAAAGAAGACTTTGGCGCATTTAGAAAGAGATTTATTTCCTCTCTCTTCCTTAGTGCAACTTTTTTTTCACCTTGCCTGGCAATATTGCATTGGCCAACGTGCAACAGAACCAAACCACCAAGAATCATACATTCTTCAACAGGCACCGGATCATTCTGAGTAGGAGAAGACCTGCTCAGAAGTGAGAAAAGGGCTTTGAAATGTTAATTAAATAAATGCGGGCAAAGGGCTTAGGAGGTGAGCCTTCTCCTGTGGGACACAAAGACTGGGAGAAGGCATGGCTTTTGGGATGTGTGTGTGTGTGTGTGTGTGTGTGTGTGTGTGTGTGTGCATATACGCCTCTCGTCTGGGTCTTATTTGTGCTCCTTCTGTTGGGAGTCCAGGATGTCTCCCCAGGCTGGTGCCTTGGAAAAGATCCTTTTTGCCAGCTGAGCAGATCAGGGAGATGAAAGCATGCCTTTGTGACTCTGCCCGAGATTCCTAGGCGACGGACATCACCTCACACTGGCATAGAACAATGACCAGCCTGGGTCCCTTGCAGTTGTCTCTAGCTGATGTCACATCTATCATGGCCATCATACTTAGGGAGGGGAGCACACTCACACACACACACACTCACACATACACCCCATGAGACTGGCTTTGAAGTCTCCTGAAGGAGCGTGCCTACTGCCCTGGCTGCCCACTATCTTATTCCCACTTGTAAGGTTGGAAAAAGGGTGAAATGGACGGGAGCAAGGCTAGAGAGCTTGAGAGTGCCAGGAAAGTGGCAGTTCTCTTGAGAAAAAGCAGAACTCTAGTGGCAATGCTTGAGATTGATGAGAAGGTTCTTCCGAGAGCTTATGAACATCAGAAGGAAAGGAAGTGGAAATAATAATGAGAAGAGCCATTCAATGAACGAGCTCTTAAAAGTTTAAATCCCAGGATAGCTGTTGAATTCGAAACATTCAACACCCTTTCCAGTTTTACACAATAGAACAACAGAATTGAAAGAGGCCTTGGAGGTCTTCTAGTCTAGGGGTCCCCAGTACAGGGCCGTGGCATGCCAGCAACCGGTGTCCGCACAAACAAGGAAAGCCCCATCTGTGGGATGCAGGCAGCACACAAAACCATGCATTCTCTGGTCTGTGGAAAAACCTCTCTCCACGGAACTGGTCCCTAGTACCCACAAGGTTGGGGACCTCTGTTCTAGTCCAACCTCCTTGCTCATGCAGGAGACCCTACATCATTTGAGAGGAGAGGCCTTCCAATCTTTTCTTAAAAACCTCCAGTGATGGAGGTTTTCTGTTCAGTTCTGGTGATCCTTACAGCCATGTTTGTCTAGATCTTCTTGGCGAGAATGTAGAAGTGGTTTGGGTTGCCTTCTTCCACCATGATTTCAAGTGTAGCCTAGAACCCCACATTTGTCTCCTGGCTTTTTGAGGGATTCAACATCCAACTCCAAACCAAGCTTGCAGAGCTTACAAACTTGAACCAGCTCACATCTGGTGTTCCAACCTCAGCAACTTTAAGGTGCATGGACTTCAACTTCCAGAATTCTCCAACCAGCCATGCTTGAGCTCCACAAATTGCACCCCAAGGTTGGACACCCTAAGAATTGCACCCCAATATCTGGAAGTTGCACACCGCCTTGGGTGAGAACCTTCCGCTACGTCCTTCTCAAAACAGGTTGTTTCGATCTGCTTGTGTAGGTAGATGCGTCTCTGAACGTGCATTTCTTTTTTTTATTTCCTAGCCTCGAGCCCCGAGGTTCTTCCTGATCAACCTTCAGCCCACGATGGGCCAGGAAGCTCCCTCCAAACTAAAACTATTTGCAAAGCCTCTCGCAGATAATCCTGGCTGAAGATCAGGAAAGCCAAGGGAGTAACTGGTTGATCTTTTTGTTATTTTTATTTTCCATGTGCCTGGGTAAATTTAGTTCCCATAAAAGTGAGGAATTGTCAGCACCGACTTTAGAAGCAAGGCCACGATGGAGGCAGCTGTTGAGCAGAGCATTCAGCACAAAGCCCCCTGAATCCTACCCCAAAGCTCTCCACCCCCTCCTCTGCTTTCCTCGCCACATTTGGTCTAGACTTCTGTTTTCTGCCCATGTCAACAGTTCCACGGGAGGAGATTTCAGAAGGCCTGAACTTTCATCTGCCTCTTTGTACTTAAATCTCCAAAAGCCGGTTTCTTGCCCAGATTCTCATCACATGTGAACAGAAGCGCGGACTTCTGCAAGCCACGTTTGAATCCCTCGGTCCCCTTTGCCTGCGATGGTGACTCCAGCTGAGATTTTTATTTAGCTTTTGGGCCCACTGAAAATGGGGCTTATTTCCCCCCCCGCACGCTTCTTTGCAGCCCTGAGTTCTAATACAGTTAGGATTATACTCCAAAGGCATTCCAGATAATTAGTTTCAGGATGCCTTAAGGCAGAGGTCCCCAACCCTTTGGGCACCAGGGACCGATTCCGTGGAGAGAGGTTTTTCCACGGATTGGAGGGTGTGTGGGTTTGTGTGCTGCCTGCATCCCACGGATGGGGCTTTGCTTGTTTGTGTGGACCGGTTGCTGGCATGCCACGGCTCAGTACTGGTCCACAGACCAAGGGTTGGGGACTCCTGCCTTAAGGACAAGAGAAAGCTATGCATTTCCCTATCCCGTCATGTCTGGCGCTAGGGGGCGGTGCTCATCTCCATTTCCAGTGAGCCCCCCATCTGAAGACATTTCCAAGGTCTGTATGCCAAGGCACCCAGAATGTTGTTATCTTCCCACCGAAGTGATACCTATTTATCTACTCGCATCTGCATGCTTTCAAACTGCTAGGTCAGGGGTAAGCAACCTCGGCTCTTTTATGACTCATGGACTTCAACTCCCAGAATTCCTGAGCCAGCCATGCTGAGGGGAAAGGGAGACGTTTCCAAGCTGAGCCATGCTGGCTCAGGAATTCTGAGAGTTGAAGTCCACGAGTCATAAAAGAGCCAAAGTTGCCTACGCCTGTGCTAGGTGGACAGGAGCTGAGACAAGTAGCGGGAGCTCGCCCCATCATGCAGCACTCGGGTCTCAAACCCAGCATTTAGCTTTCCAGCTGATAAGCTCAGCATTTTTGATCACTGAGCCATCACACTCCCTAAGGACAAGATAGATTGCCAGTTTGGTGTAGTGGCCGAGGCACCAGGCTAGAAATCAGGAGATTTCTGTGAGTTCTAGTCCTGCCTTGGACTAGATGGGTGACCTTGGACCCTGTCTTTCTCTCCCTAAGAGGAAGCAGGCAATGGCTCCTGAAATTTAGCCTCTAGGTCCCCAAATATCAAGGGACATCACAATGCAATGATCACACACACAAGTGCCATCTTTGCATTTACGTATTACCATAGTTCAGATAACATAGACATGTTATTATTTCCATCCACCCGTCTCCAAAATGTCAACAAAAATGTCCTTTTATAGGTCTGCATTTTCTGCAATCTGGTTTGGTGGGAAAGCTCAAATTCAAAGTAAATATTTTCACGGGACTTCGGGAATAATGTCAGATAGAAAGCTATCTCCTCCGATAATGTCCACTGGATAACATTTTTTAACCTTCTCTCTTACCTCTCTAAGAGTTGGTTTGCAGTTTCTACCGAGGCTTCCCTCTTGTGTGGTGGGACAGAGAAGGAAAACCAAGCATTAGGTTTGGTGTTTTTTGTTTTTTGTTTTTCCCATTAAAAGGGTTGTCTGCAATGCCAGGGATACAGTCAGGCCAGTTAAATAAACTGTGAAGCAGAAATAGACGCACTCGCAAAGCTGTCATCATTTACGAAAGGGTGTGAAAGCCGAGAAAATAATTGCCTATTTAGCTTCAGCAATATTGCACAGCTTAATGTTGCAATACTGTATGGCATAATACGCTGAATTCAACTAGACTCGAAAGCATAAGGTTGACTCTCCCTGCAACCCTCCAAATTAACACATGCTGTCTAAAATGCATTTCAGAGCTGTCTGCTCTATCAGGAATATGTACAACAAGCTTTTAAAAGTGTGTGCATTGACAACTGGGCAAGCATCTAATTTTTAAAGGAAGAAATTCTAGGTCATGAAAAGCAGTGGCTCATTTCACACTAAAGTTGTGCTAAAGGTAAAGATTTCCCACTATCCAGTCGTGTCTGACTCTGGGGACGATGCTCATCCCAGATTCCAAGCTGAGGGATCTAGCATTGTCTGAAGATGCTGTTGTGCTCAAGTGACCAGCATGCCTGGCAGAGTGAATTTCTCTCTCTCTCTCTCTCTCTCTCTCTCTCTCTCTCTCTCTCTAAACAGAAATCCCAGTCCTGTAGAACAGGGACCAGTTCTGTGGAGAGAGATTTTCCCACAGACCACAGGGTGCGTGGTTTTGTGTGCTGCCTGCAACCCGCAGGTAGGGCTTTGCTTGTTTGTGCGGACTGGTTGTTGGCATGCCGCGGCCCTGTAGTGGTCCATGGACCGTGGGTTGGGGACTCCTGGATTATATATAAGCTCAAAAGATTGGAAGAATAAACTTTTGGCCCCAACGATTGATCCAGATTGGATCCTGCATTATGTTTCTACTGCTAGCACACCATTCAAAGAATCGTCTGTGATCTTTCTTATATTATTAAGATTGTGGAAAATTGAATTTCTGGTGGAGTCTTGTCCACTTAAGATGGCAACATTTCTCAACCTTGACAACACTGAGATGGGTGGAGGTCAACTCTCGGGATTCCAATGACGGGAAGATTGAGAAGCACGGATCTAAGGACATGGGACTTGACTCTTGGCTCTTGAAAAGCTAAGCAGTTTGGGGCTCACTCACATTTGGATTGAAAACCATTACAAAAATGCTCTAGAACAGTGGTTCTCAACCTTTTTAATGCCGCGACCCCCAACCGGTCGTAAGTCGAGGACTACCCAACCGGTCGTAAGTCGAGGACTTTCCCTGCCCGGAAGCGCCACGCATGCATGCTGCCACCCCCTGCGCTGGCTGAGGTGTAACTGGCAAGGGGCAGCGATGGCGCAGGGTGACCACAGGCTGGGCCATCGGCTGGCCCAGCCCAAGGGAGGTAAGGCACCTGCCGGGCCCCACGCGGGAGTAGCACAGCTAAGGAAAAGGGGGGAAAATGGCGGACTGCATTGTTTGGCGACCCCCATGAAATGGTCGTTCGACCCCAAATGGGGCTGCGACCCACAGGTTGAGAACCACTGCTCTGGAAGGTTGGGGAAGAAAGGAAGGAAGGAGGGAGGGAGGGAGGGAAAAAGAAAGAAAGAAAGAGAAAAAGAAAGGAAGGAAGGAAGGAAGGAAGAAAGGAAGGAAAGGGGGAGGCGAAGGGAGTGAGTGAGGAAGGAAGGAAGGGAAAGAAAGAAAGAAAGAAAGAAAGAAAGAAAGAAAGAAAGAAAGAAAGAAAGAAAGAAAGAAAGAAAAAGAAAGAAAGAAAAAACCTTACAAGGTAACAATGAGAAATGTTGCTAAGATCACTGCATGGATCCAGGTAATCATCAGGAATCAAGTTTGACTCAAAGGAGATTTGGGGTCTTATTCTCAACTCCTCAAACTGGGGGTAGGTTTGGGGAATTTGGTACTATTATATGCACAAATCTAGCATTAGACTTTTTTTTCCCCCTTTTGGTCATGTTATTTGGCAGCTTTAGTTCAAAGTTGCCAAAAGTTGGTCTAAAAGGCAGATGTTAAAATGGAAAGCTGCTGGTGCTGGTGCTGCTGCTGCTTTGGGATCTGCTAAAAAGATGTTCCAAGGTGGTAGATCTAATGCAACCATGAGCTGGTTGGAATAAAGCTTGATGTTGATCTGAGAGTCAGATATTCTTCAGAACTCCGCTTCATTTCAGAGAAGTTCTCGCCGATAGCGATAGCTGGTTCCAATTTATTCACTTCTTGGAGGAGACAGTAATCAGGGAAGGAGATAAATAACGTTCAGATGGAACAATTAAATTTAATTATCTAAAGACGATTTGTCTCCTTCCCTGACTATTGTCTCTGCTGCCTGCCTATAAATTGGATCCAGCTATCAAGAATCTGAAGTCTTTCTCTTTGAGGTTTGCACACTACCCAGATCAAAATCTCAACATGCTGATCATGGTTGATCTGAATACAACTTTTCAATTTTTTAAATCTCCCATCTTTGTGGATTTGACACGGCAGAATCCTCACTGCTCAAGTGTGACTACTTAGTTCAGGGTTCTCTAACCTTAGCAACTTGAAGGCGTGTGGACTTCAACTCCCAAAATTCCCCAGCCAGCCATATCTTCAAGTTGCCAAGATTGGGAATCCCTAATTTACTTGAAGCTGTGGACTATGTTCTCCTTGTGAGCCAATGAAAAACTGAATGGGAGGTTCATGAGAACAACAAAGAAAAACAAAGAAAGGTGTTCAAAGTTCAAAGAAAGAAAAATACATGCTCATCCCTTCTATAGTCTAGAACAGAAACTCTTCCCAGTATTCAACCAGGTTACCACCTTCCGTTCAGGACTAGATTAAATTCTCAACTAAGAGTAACTGATGCATCGATCCATTTAGGTTGCACGACAGCTCTCACATGTATTTCCTGTAGACGTCAAAGATCATGTGAAGGAACTGTTTCAAAAGAACTAACAAGAGGCCACAGACTGTCCTGCTGGTTGTCCGTTACTTTGCTGCTTCTAAATTGATGAAGGAAATCCAGACTTTCAACAAAAATAATCTAATATTCAAATAGGAATCACCTGAAGTCAAAGAAGGGTTTGTTTCAGAGAAGAACAGACAAATCCATTCCACATCATCATTTTGTCTACAAAAGAGAAGGAGCCAGGGAGGGAGACATACGTACAACCAGCACATCTACTTTGGATTTTGTATCGGATTTTTTTTTAAGGGTGACTTAGAACTGTCACCACACCCCCACCAGAAAAAGAAAAAAAATTGCTATCATACTTTCTGCTCATTCCATACAACCTTCTAAAACTCCTGCTTATGATATGGTAATCTTGCATATTTCATAGTATACATTTTCAAGGGGTGGGGGGAGGAAATGCATTACGGCAGACCTGATGAGTACAGTTTAGTGGCCACATTCTGTTCTTAATAAAGGGGGTTGGGAGACTCAGGGAAGGTCTGAGATAATTCTTTTTAAAATGCTTTGATCTTTCTCTCCTATTTTCTTTGTGTAATCTCACCCCGGATCTGTACAAGAAGAGCACTGTAGCCCTAAGATTAGCTACAAATCTATGAAGGATGGAAAGCCCATAATACCTTCTGCAACTTGGATGTAGTTTGCATTGATTCTTTGGTTTTCATTAATGCTTGGCGCCAGTGGAGCACCAAGGATATATAAGATTTCAAGACATTTTTAAACATTGGCGAGGTTCCACAATTAAGCCATGGCTTGTTTTCGCACTAGGGGTAATCCTCGTTTAGTGAGCACAATCAGGATTGGCAACTTGGTCGTTAAATGAAATAGCTGTTAATGAAACCACCATGGTGCTTATTGTCTGACTTCAGCTTTCCTTGCTATTAGAGATCTGCGAAGGATATAAATGTGAGGGCTGGCCACAAAATCTTTTTGTCGCCACTGTTGTTACTGCCAATGGTTGCTAAACAAGACTTTTCAAAAGAGGACTATCTCAATTTGGTTGACAAAGCATGGTGCTCAATTCACAAACAGCACTAAGCCGGAAAGATTACCAGCTCCTAAAATCCAGATATCTTGTTAGAACCCCACAAATCAGCTCATACCAGTTCTAACCAAATTAATGGGGTGAATCATCTGCCTTTTGGGTCTTATTTTCCAATTCTCTAATTTCACATCCTCACGTTGAGCTACACCCCCTTTTCTTCTCCCAACAGACTTCTGATATTCATGTGAATCTGATCAGATATTTTTCTCTGTCAACGTTTCAATCCAGGAAGGACAATTAACCAGTGAGACCACTTGCCTTCAGGCCCTGTGGGTGCTTCATCGCTGGAGGTTTTTAAGAAGAGATTAGACTGAAATGCTGTAAGATCTCCTGCTGGAGCAGGGGGCTGGACTAGAAGACCCTCAAGGTCCCTTCCAATCAGCTCTATTCTGATTGCGATTCTGATTCCACCTTTGGGAGCCCGAATGGACTCCAGGCACCTTAGCTGCCTAAATCATCCAACGTTATGTGTCAAACATCAAACTCTGGTCCAAGAGTTTCACTGACCTTCCATGTTCTCAAGGAGGCAACCGTGTCATCTCCAAGAGATTAGCTGAGTGGGCTTCAGTTGTAGTGTCACCTCCAATTTCAACGAGAGCCATCTCTTCCACTGATGGCAACTAATGGAGCGTTACTACCCAATCTACAAAGACCATTTAGGAGTCAGCAAGGACACATGCTGTTTTTTTTTTCTGAAAGTTCTGATGGTCCTACAGAACATCTCCCCTTCACATGAACTTTCAAATCTTCCTGAAATCGTCTTTTTGCCTTTCTGGGTCCGAACACTTCAAGATAATGGTGAAAGGAAAGCAACTTACCTGTAACTCAGTTCTCTGGATTCTCTTAACTTGCCAGTTGTCTTTCTTCATCGCAGGTGCTTTTGTTTCTTTAAAAAAAGGTGCTGCTACGTACATTTCTGACATTCTCAAAGGAAAGGGGGAAAAAAAGAGAGACTTCTTCTACTATCAAGTCAGGGATTTGAGATTCTATTTAAATCTTCCCTAATCTCCCCTTTCTTCCATTATCCTTTCTCTTGTTAACACTATGCTGTAATGATACCGTTATTGTTCCCAATGGGGGTGGCGGGGAATAACAGGGGCTCCCAGCCAGCAGGAGGAGCTACTGAGAAAAAGAGTTCCCTAACAAAGCAGTGCAAATGTACACGTACCTGTAAGGTACCTGTCTGAAGTTTGTGGTAGCTGCACCAGATTGGCCCATAAAATTAATAACAACTTCTTAAAGGGCCACACGGTATCTCAAGACACTGAATTTCTCTATGCCGAGCAAAGCATGCAACTCCATTATCACATTCAGGAGCAAAAGTTTGAATGATATATTAAATAATTAAATATTGGGGGGGAGGCAGCATCAAGGACTGTCTTTTACTCTTTGCATAGCTCTGTATATAGACGATGCCTCCGAAACTGCTCGCACACAAGACTTAAATCTACTGTGCAAGCAGTTGATTTTGTGCATTATGGAAAAGAAATCAATTCGTGGATCAACCTTCTCTCTCCCTTAGGCATCTTGCCTTTGTATGTGTATATGTAAGGGCAAAGCTTTGCAAATTTCTTTTATTCTCTCAGCAATCTAGTGTGGCTTTTGATTGACAGCAACTCGGAAGTCTGGCAATCCTTTCAGTCCCTGATTTGATTTGCTGTCTTACGGGGCTTGTGGTTTAACCCAGGGGTCCCCAACCGGTACTGGGCCACGGCATGCCAGCAACTGGTCCACACAAACAAGCAAAGCCCCACCTGTGGGATGCAGGCAGCGCATAAAACCACGCACTCTCCGGTCCATGGAAAAAAACTCTCTCCACGGAACTGGTCCCCAGTGCCCAAAAGGTTGGGGATCTCTGGTTTAACTTATGTTGCAAGATCTGGTCTGCAATATCCTGGGTGATCATTAGATGACGAGAAAGGAATACAGGAAAACAGAACCCTTTGATGCCACCTAGTGGACATCTGAATATTTTCAGCCACGAGCTGGTAGCTATTTTTGCTGCAGCAACTAAAACCACTGTGCGTGTCGGTAGAACATTTTGATTCAAAGCAGCCCCCTGATCCGTAGGTTTACACATCAGCATCATCCACTTCACAGAGCCGGTACAAAGCACGCTTCGAGCTGTGTGGACGAAAAGCAGGATGCCAGCGTAATATATAAACACTCTTTGATATGGCAAGGGCTGTGCTTGGATCGGTTCTACAAACTTTAAATCACTTTCTAATTGCATTTCCCATCAGGTTTGTTCCAAGGAAGTTTTTGTCCTCTTTTTTTTTTAGTACAGTGAAAAAGAAAAAAATAGTTTCCAGTCGAAAAAATGCCCACCGTGATGCAAGGAAATAAAACACTCCTCTGTCATTTTTAATAATTTACCTCTAGCAGATTGTCTGACTAGTGTTTTCCATCTGGATGCAGCGATGAATTCTATTGCTGTGTTCTGCTCCTGGTACAGTAAAGCCTGACTGGCTTGACTCAGCAGTGCTGTTGAAAAGAACATTTAAATGCGGATGGCTTGGAGCACTTTTCAAGATGGCATCATGTGCAGACACCGTGACTCCAATCCTGCAGGGAATTGTGGAAAGACAACTTCCTGCAAAGCGTTTTGGGATTGGAGTCTTAACGACAAATAAAGAGAGCTTGAGAATTAAAGGGAATGTGATTGATGTTATTTACATTTACACACACACAGTTGCAGGGCTGAGTTCATTTTTTATATAAACGTTCATCCTGCTTGGGGAAAAGATCAGCCTGTATGCTTACACTTGGCTTAATTTTCTGGTCCTTCTCCCAGGTTTACCCCCTCCCCTCTCATTTTGAATTGCAATCCTTCAAAAAATAATCCAACTCATAAGCCTTGATCTGGTTCCTACATTGTTGAATTAGACATGGATTATCCTCTATTATGTGTATTCATGGACGGGAATGGGACAACTTGCCACGACCAACTCACCATGGAGAACCCGCTGTGGAACAATTGAACAATTCGATTTAATGATTTAAAATAAATAAAAAGTTATTTTAATTTTTGCCATTCACATTTCATTCTGTCCCTCCTTCTGCATCCTTCCTTCAATGATTCTATTCTACCATTTCTTTGATATCAGTGTAACTCTTGTCCTGTGGCAAGTTGACCGTAGTGAGTTGGCCGCGGCGAATTGTCATAGACCCATCGTGGACACGTCTCTCCTCCTGCGCAAGACCGTGTTTCCCAGAACTCAGGTTCAAAAATATGACCTCCAGGTCAAAAGGTCTGGAGACGTTCCCCCAAAGGGCATTTGTGAAGAAAGATGGGACCATACTCAGCAGGATAGCTGTGTTTACTGTGGACCACAGTTCTGTTAATAGTAGCAGCTAACAAAGGGACCTCACGGCCAACGAAACATGCTATTGGATGTACAAGAGTAATTCTTCACAATCACAGAAACAAAACAGCAACTGGGAAGGGAAGGAAGAAGAAAGTTAACAACTCAAGTGTCACAGCAGATGTTCTCTTCGCACACCTTTGACAGCAAAAACTGCCTTCTGCACATCTCTCCATGTCTTTGTGGAAACAGAACTAAAGGGGAGCCTTTTGGTTACCACCAGATTTAATTCTTTGTGCATCTAGCTGTTATAAATGGGATAGAACCACCTCCAGATAAGAAGATGTTTTCGACTTTCAACCATACTTGGGTGAGGAGCGTATTTGGACCAGACAGGGCAGAAGAGGAACCATGTCCACGTCCCCACCACCACATTCAGGAGCACAGATGATAAGAACTGTAGAAAGGGAGATCAACCACAAGTGTGGACCTTATTTTAGGATTTTGAAAAGTGGCAGGTGAGACAATAATGTGCAATAGAGGTTCATAGTGTTTTTAAACACCCTGGAAGGGAAAGAGCAATTTCTCTGATCATTTATGGTGAATACATTTTTCCCCTCTTCTTTCCCATGAACAAAGAATCCAATTTATATACCTGGATCTCTGTAAAAGGTACATCAATTCTTAGACAAAGAGCCTGGTGCAGACTATTCATCGGTGATGGCCACTGAGAAAGTTTCTGAAGAAGAAGTATGTTGAGAAGAATCCTAGCTAAGAGGGCCTATCAAGAGCAACCCTTTTTAGAAAGAGATGCTGGGATGATGGGATAGTTGAATTCAGATAAAATGTCGCTCTCTTAAAATAGGGCATCATATCCTTGCTGTAGTTAATCCTGCAGCCACCACAAAGCATCCTTGCTTGTCATTTTCATGGGAAAGCTCTTCTCGAGTCAGCAGTTGAGGAAGTCTTCCCAAAATAATATAGTCCGATAGATACTACAATTGATCTTGGTCAACAGGCTGAAATAGTATTGCTGTTAATGAAATTGCTCATCAAAGAGAGGAAGATGGAGAACTCTTATACGTTCTGCCTCTATGTCTAAGATGCTGTCTAAAACTGGCTAGGCTGCAGATAAAAGTCTCAACCCCAGCCATGGAAGATGTCCTACTTGGCCACCTCAAGATCCTGGTTCTTGCTGTAAATCCCACTAGTTCTGTAAACTAACACCTCGCATATTGGAAAAGGCACTAGTATTGGTCTACACGACAAAGACAAATCAGCTACAGAAAGAAAAGATACAGGAGGAAATTTGTGGAAGAAGTGTGTGGATCAAATGAAACAAGACCATGTCATGGTGAAGGGGTGATTAAGATCAACCACAAGCCTGCATAGATGGTTCTCGAATTCAGGAAGAGATGCTTCACAGTTCCTCAAGTTTGTTATTTGCTGAAATACTCCAGCAATATGTCTGTTCAGACAGTAACGTCAGCCTGCCTGCTGATCCAGGTCTGGCTTCTCAATCAATTCTGATCACTCAGTATACTTTGGGTGAGATGAGTCCATTCCCTACAATATTCTTTATTTAAAACATTATTATACAGGTAGCCCTCCACTTCCAACAGTTCATTTAGTGACCTGAACCCAATCACCAATTAAAATAATATCAATATGAAATTGGAAGGATGCTAGCAGCAGTCTGAATGTTCTTAATGCCAGCCTCTCGCTGTTTACATGCTCAGATTTTCTGGACCATCTTCCTTGAAAATTAACTCTGTTGCTACAGGGGACGACTCTTATAATGATAAGAATGGGGTGTGGATTCCCCAAGTAGTAATTAAGATATTACCATGTCTTCTCCTTAACCTATAATCTGAAACGGAACAATGCAGTCTGGATTATAATATGTAGATGAAAGCTGCAATGTGGACACTATCTTCTACAGCATTATTCATTTGAGAACTTAGGCTTAGCCATGGTCCAAGAGATTAGGGATGGTCTTCCAGAAGGCTCTTACACAATTCCATGAACAATTTCAGATGTGGTCCCCTCTTCTCTAGAGATTCTGGACAAGAGATACCAAATCAAAAGTCATTGTAGATGATTACACACTCTTCATTGTACACCCTTCATCCAAAGAAATCTTTTTGTTTGCACCTTTTTCAGGCAGAAGGTGGGGAATGAATGTTATTAGCTTGTGCTTTGTTCTAGGTCTTCGTTAAGTTCTTCTCTGCTTCCACTAGAATGTCTACATGAGTTTCTTTAAAGTCCTCTGTTCTGTAGGAGAACGAGCTGAGCTAGAAGGTGGGGTTAAAAGTGCCATCAGTTTGGAATCACTGCATAGCCACAAGAGACATCCCTTGAATTCTGTTGACCCTTATCTAGCACCAATTTAGCTTTGACCATTATAGGTGCAATAATAAACTCTTCTGTGGTTTGAACTCAACAAATGTTGTTAGCACTGGATATGTTCAATGCTACTCTTGTTTATAGGAAAGATGAAAATCTGGTTGGTCTGGCAGAGGTTTCCATTTTCCTCTTGGAGATAGAAAAGGATGGTCATTGCTTCCCAACATTGAACCAAGTCTGTAATAGAAGACAGAATGAAGTCATTCCTAATCCAAGCAATCTTACAGCTGACTCCCAATAATTGCTTATCTGTGTACCTTCCAAAAGAAATAGAAGGAAGAAGATAGATCAGGGAGAGGAATCACAAGGCCTCGTAGTAAAGCACAGCTCTTAAAAAACATCAGGAAACCAACCAATCCTGCCACTTGCCCAAGTTGGATCATTCTAAGACTGAAGTGCTAATGAAATGAAAGGTTGATTCAGTCTTCCTACCAAGATGAGGTTTTTAATCCCAAAGATAAAAGTCTGACCTCTTAAACTTTGGACAGAGAAAGGATTTCTCTGCTTTCTACAGATTTTGAACACCCACAATATTCTGTGTTCCAAAATAGCCAGGATGGAATTAAGACAAAGAGGAGAATTTGTTCAAAGAATTAAGGACAATTTCCTACTTCTCCAGGTACAATGAAACAGAAACAGATTAACAGAACGTAAATTTGTGAGATTGCCATGGGCCTTTCCCTCTCCAGGAGAACCTCTGATGTATTCCCAGCATTTTTTTTTCAAGAACACGCCCACATCCCCTTTCTCTCTCTTTTACGCTGATCCGACTGAAAAAAAAATATTATTACATATTGCTTCTTTATCCCTAACTAGCTTTTTTCTCGGCTGATCAAAAATTGAATTTCACCACCCCCAAAGGCTCCTGGGTTTCACCCTCACTTACTGAGGTCATAACAACCAGGTCTTGTTGTCTCTTTGGTAAAATAAAACACACACATACACACACACACATACACACGCACGCATGCACATACACACACACAAACGTACAAAAGCAACACACTGCCCAATACGCTTCTGGCCCACAACGTCTGGCATGAAAGTGTCTGTTCAGAAGGAAGCATTGGTGATGAGCTTTCTGCTCATTGGAAGTTGGATAGTCCTCATTTTTGTTCTCCTTCTGGTGTCCCTCTTCTCATACTGTTGTTGCTGGGCCATACCGAAACAAGAGAGGGGACGTGTCTTTGATTCGGACGTAGAACCTCCCATTGGGCCAGGTCTTTTGGAGCGAGAGGGGGAGAAAATTGTTGGGGAGCCACTGTTCCACGTCATCCGATACGAACACTAGTGCGAAGTGGCCCAACTGCTCTTCGCTGTAGCAGACAGAGTTGGCGTTTCCCAGGACTTTACGCGAGACCTCGTTCGTCTCCTGGACCACCAACTTCACCACGTCTTCTGCCAACATCTTGTTAGTGAGGGGCAGCTGTGAAAAAAAAAGAAAGAGAGGGAGGTGAGACCAAGAGGAAGGGCATGAGAGAAGGAGGGTATTTTCCAAGACGCTTCTTAAGAGCGCAGAGAAGAGCGACAAAAATGTTTAGGGCACTGGAGGCTAAAACATATGAAGAATGGTTGCAGGAACTGGGTAGGTCTAGTCTTATGAAAATAAAGACCAGGAGTGATATGATAGCGGTGTTCCAATATTTGAGGGGCTGCCACAAGGAAGAGGGGATCCATCTATTCTACAAAGCACCTGAAAGCAGGACAAAGAAGCAATGGATAGAAACTGATCAAGGAGAGAAGCAACCTAGAACTAAGGAGAAATTTCCTGACAGCGAGAACAATTAGTCAGTGGAACGACTTGCCTCCAGAAGTTATGGGTGCTCCAACCCAGAAGCTTTCTAAGAAGAGATAGGACAACCATTTGTCCTATCTAGAAGACAGATAGAAGACCTCCAAGGTCCCTTCCAACTCTGTTACTCTTTTATTACCTAGATAACACATTTATCAAATTAGAACCTCATATATATTTTTTTGTTTTGTACTTTCTTACAATGTGTACTCTTGGTTTGTCTCTCTCCAAGACATTTTGCAAAGCAGAAACTCCAGTACCTAGACAGAACCACACCTAGATGTAATCTCAGACTTTGTCACGAAACTAAGAGACTTCTGCTCCTTCTGGCTTACGGACACCGAGGAGGAGACCCAAAACTAAAAGAGGGACAGGACTGCTCAGTCTTGGGAAAAGCCATGATTTCCCCGCAAGCATTCCTTCATTCTCAACATTGCACCATGATGCTAATCGAGCGGAGCCGGGACTTTAAGGGTACCTTGACGCTGGTTTCTTTGGAGAGCCCCGTTTCGTACTGAGCGCACACACGTACGATGAAAGAACCTGGCAACCTGGCCCAGTTTGCTACATGTCCCGGCTCAGAGGTGTCCCGGAAGGTCTGAGTCCACTCTACTGAACGTGTCCGAAACACGGCCCCTGAGCTCTCTGCATGCCAATCGTGGCTGGAGCTGAAAGCCGACCTCGTTATGGTTGGCACGGGGCTGCAGTGGGCAGCAGTCCTGCTCTCGGTTGGGGAGCTGTCCACCGAACCAGGGCAAGACTTCCTGGCTCCGTGGCAAAAGGGCTTGGGGAAATCCAGACTGCTGGTCCGGACGCAGTAGGCCTGCCTTTTCTCCGTGATGCGTAGCAGTTCAATCTGCCGGCTGGGAAGCACAAAATCACTGTCGTATTGCTCGGAGAGGGATGGAGGCTCCTTGGCAGGCATGGCGGGCACCTTGAGCTCATGGCTCTGGAGGACGTCCGGGGCGCTGTCCCTCAGAGGGCGGGGGGTTCTCCTCCTATAGCATTCGAGGCCTGAGGACGAGTAGACGAGATCCAGTTCCCGGGGGCTCTGGGCGCTGCTGGAGTCATAATCACTGTCGGTGGCTAAGAACACTTCTGAGGAGCCCTCCTCATCTGAGACCCCGTGCGAGTCTGCAAGGAGAAGACACAAAGGTCACTGCAGCCTCTCCCTCCCTCCTGTGGTCAGGTATCTCCCAAGGACAGGCAGTCCTCGATTTTCATTTAGGGACTGCTTGAAGTTACAATGGCGCTGAAAGAAGTGACCCACAAGCGTTTTTCACACTTACAACCTTTGCAGCAACCCCCATGGTCATGCAATCAAAATTTGGACGCTTGGCAGCTGACTCATATCTATCTATCTATCTATCTATCTATCTATCTATCTATCTATCTATCTATCTATCTATCTCTGTCTATCTTGTCTGTCTATCTGTCTATCTATCTATCTATCTATCTATCTATCTATCTATCTATCTATCTATCTACCTATCTATCTCTGTCTACCTTGTCTGTCTGTCTGTCTGTCTGTCTGTCTGTCTCTATCTATCTATCTATCTATCTATCTATCTATCTCTGTCTATCTATCTATCTATCTATCTATCTATCTATCTCTGTCTATCTATCTATCTATCTATCTATCTATCTATCTATCTATCTATCTATCTCTGTCTATCTTGTCTGTCTGTCTGTCTCTGTCTATCTATCTGTCTGTCTGTCTGTCTGTCTATCTATCTATCTATCTATCTCTCTCTCTCTATCTTGTCTGTCTGTCTATCTATCTATCTATGTCTGTCTGTCAAACAAAAATTACAAATTTGAACGAACCAAATGAAAAAAAACCCATTGAGCCCAAGGTTTACTGTTGCTGAGCAAGGCAGTTGTTATCTAAGAGATAGACACAGACAGACAGACAGATAGATAAATAGACAGAGACATATAGATAGATGAGATAGATATAGATAAGATAGACAGACAGACTGATAGATAGACAGGTATAGATAGATGACATAGATAGATAGAGAAGATAGATAAGAGATAGATAGATAAGAGATAGATAGACATAGACATAGATAGAGGGGATAGGGATTATTCCTTGTTTGTCCTGGAGAGTTTCAATAGCCAATTTTAAGGCAGAAGTCACCTACCAGAAGAGGGATCCAACTGGTAGTCTACAAGGTCCCCTGTAAAAACATAACACACACTCACCAGAGTTGAGCTTACGGCTCATTTCAGGAGACGGGTTTGGCGAGGGAAGGAAGTCTAAGTGAGAAGAGGTTGACTGAGTTGTCTCATTTTGTGCTGTGCCCGATTCTTTGATGAACCACACAAGTGGGAGGCCACAAGATGGTTGCTTGTACCGGGCATGTTGCAAGGCATCCATCATCCAACGCATTTCTCGCCAAATCTCTTCCATTTGCTGTCCAAGAAAAGGGAGCCAAAGAATCAGATCTGAATTTCAGAGAGCTGCAAGACCACACATTCACCATACTTTGCCTATCATAGGTTTCTGGTAGAAACCACAATGGTGTCCAAAAGCACCATCATCCAAAACCCAAAGCAGAAGTTACAATGTCTTCAAGATCCCCACGGTCACGTGATCAAAATTCAGACGGTCGCAGTGTCATGTGATCCCCTTTTGTGATCTTCTGACAAGCAAAGTCAATGGGGAAGCCAGGGTTACTTAACAGCCATGTTACTAACATAACAACTGCTGTGATTTGTTTAACAACGGTGGCAAGAAAGGTTGTAACCTGAGGTAAAACTCACTTCACAACTGCCTCACTTAGCAATAGAAAAGTTGTGGTCAATTGTGATTGTTAAGTTGAGAACTACCTGTACTGCAATAGATTTAGTTGGCGCCATACTAACTTTTATGTTTTCCTGCATTTAATTAATGTTTTTATTTCTTTTATGTATGTTTGCTTTTTAAATACATATTTTAGCTTTTAAAAAAGTGTTTAACCTCATGGGTTTTATATTTTTTAGCTTTTTAAAATGATTTTTAACCTTGTGTATTTTTAGTAACCTTTAAAGTTATTAACTGTTTATATTCCATCCTTCTTAGGCTGATCTATGACCGTAAGGTAGATTTCGTTTGATTAGCGCGGCCTAGATTATATTGACACAACTAGGACTTACAGCTTGGGCAAGCGGTTAAATACATATCGATCCCACATTTTCTGTCTCATATTTTCTGTTTCATATGGTTGATCGGGATTCTGATAATTCTGATAAGTGGACTAAATATTCTTATGTTGAAATGACAGAAATAAAATTCAAGCCTTAGCAGGCCTTCGGAGTTGAGGAACCTTTGATAAAGAAGCCACAAGCTTACAGATGAGCATCTGATCGTAACCACAGGATGCGTGCTCAAGTATTTTTGTAACATCTGTACCTTATCTACCATAAGCCAGGTTCCTGTTATGCAACCAAGTGGAACTAAGACACATATGTATGCTTGCTTCCAAATGCATTCGGGGTTCTTCCAGCCTTGTGGCAGGACTCATCTTTGTCCAGTGCTAAATAAAGGTGTTACCTAGAGAGAGAACTTGGACTCTGCCTGTTGGTTCATGCTGAGCCACACCTGGTTCCTTGCTTCACAATACCTGTATATAATCCTGAACTTGTTGGTGCCGCTGTTTGGCAGTAGTTACTTCTGCGTCTGAAAAGGCCTCCCTGAGGCTCTGTTGAGAGAGCAGTGATTCCAGCTCTAGAAATGCAGATACTTGGCAATACTGGCTAATGAATTCATGGTCGTAAATGAAGAAGTGAACTAGAAAAGAAAGAGAAGGAAGGACATTGGATGTCGTGAAAGAAAAAAGCATCAAAGAAGCAGAAGCTGATTCTTGCATTGATTCAAATGGAAAGAGGCCTCCTATGATTTTTGATCTCTAGTTTAAGTGGCATTTGATGATGGGAGACCTATTTATTGGTAACTTCAAAACTTCAGCATCTACAGCTTTGTCTGTTAGTCCCAAAGTGCTTTTTCAAGGGCCAACTGGATTTCCTTGTTTTTCTTTCAAGGCGTTTCGCTTCTCATCCAAGAAGCTTCTTCAGCTCTGACTGGATTGTGGGGCTGAAGAGGCTTCTTGGGTGAGAAGTGAAGCGTCTTCAAAGAAAAACAAAGCAGGTCCAGCTGCCTCTTGAAAAAGCACCTTTGGGACAAGCACGATCAGGACGACTGAGAATCTCCATGGACCTTTGTGTGTTAGTTACTCGTTCTTTCCAGATCGTTTTTCTTGATTCAAAAAACTACACCTTTTCATACAAAGGATGGAGCACATGCTTCAAAGAGAAAAAATAAATCAATCTGAGTCAATTGTAAAAAAAAAAAATGATTGCAGTGTACTATGAGTTCGGCATGGGAAAATGCCTTCTTTTCTAGAGAAGAGAGACAGCGCAATGATTTCATACAGGGAAAACAACACAGCAAAGAATAGCATGATGGAATCTTACCTTCAAGGAGGACAACGGGGTCTAGGACAACTCACTGTGGCCACCTCGCCATGGCTGAATCCCACTTGCTGCGGGACAACTGACCGCATACAATTCCACACGGGATAACTCAACGCAATCAGTGTTATCCGCATTGGTTCTTCGACATTATTTCCATTTTTGTCAGTGGAAGCAATGTCGAAGAAACCGGGTGGATAACATTTATCACACTGAGTTATCCCGCATGGAATTATCCACGGGGAGATGGCCACTGTGAGACGGCCGCGGAGAGATGCCACGGGGAGTTGCCCACAGGGAGTTGTTCCATTCCAGGGACAAGGAATGAAGTCCTCCGTGCAGTTGCTCACCTAGCTCGAAGATCTGAAGAGGAAGGGTGAGGAAGCCAGTCCGAGGGGTGTGAGGGTTATTCTGGCCAGGAGCAGTACACACATCATCTGAAGGAGGAAGAAGTAGAAGAAAAGAGACCTGCCTTCCAAAGTCCAGAACTTCCTGACTGTACAGGCGGAAATCTTTGGCCTGAAAAAAAAAAAAATTCAACAGTGGAAAATAGTTTTATTGGTGTGAAGTCTTACGTTGTAATTGACTTTCTCCAAGCTCCCAGTTGAAGAGGTATGAAACAGAGAGGGAGGGGGCTTCTCATTGCAGCACCATGTTTATTTTTTATTGCACTCATATCCTCCCTCTTTCTTTGATGCTAAAATATTGGCCCAAAGTTACTCCAAGGTTACTCTGTAACTATATGGTCAAGTGAGGACCTGAATCTGAACCTCCTGAGTCCATGTTTGATCTGTTAATCAATGGTGATGGAGGAAAGTGGATTCATAAAGATCTTTTTATATATATATATAAAAACTAGCTTGTAATTCCCAACCATTCAGCAACTGCCAAAATCAACAATGTCCAACCTTTTTTTTGGGGGGGGGGTTATATTGAGATGGCTTATAATGACCAGAATGTCTTAGAAAAATATTTTGAACTTTCCCATTGTCACACAGACTTCTCATTAGATTCTGACGAATAATGTACAATACAAATGCATTTTACTCGAGGTCGGAAGCAAAGGAATTTGAGAAGCTACTATTTTAGTGGCCATTTCCAAGTCTTATTCAATTTCCCCCTGAATTAATTGGGCTGAAGAATGCCCAAATATTATGACAATTTAGGGCTGCTTAATATTTTAAAGAAATAAAATAAAGTCCCTCCAACAAGACGTTTTGTGAATTTTGAGCCTGACAAATAAACAAAGGATGTAGATCTGGATTAGTTAATATTTGTAAAGCTGATTTGCTTTAGAAGTGGGGCTTTATCACCGTTCAGGCTACAGATATGAGTCTCAGCTGTTCAATGCCCCCCCCCCCCAGGCCCAATGTAATATTTCTGGTCGTATAAGTGGTTCTAAAGTTTTATTGTGAATTGAATACTAAAATCTGGAGAGAGGCTGAGAGCAGATGCGGCTGAATTAATAATTTAACTTTCCCCAAAATTGAGGACATGCCTTACTGGCATTGCCAATCATTAAGAGATATACAGATGCATACATTTGATTCACATCCCTCATATGAAGCTCTCAAGGAGAGGGTTACAAGTGGGTTGTTGTTCCCATGACAACAATTTACACCCTCTTACATGTGAGTTAACTGGACTATTGTTAAATGCACTCATATCAGGTCATTTATATCAACGAGGCGTTAACAAGATTGACTTGCCCAAGATCGGGGCCACTGTGGCCTTGTAAAGAATCTCCATCAAAACTGGAAAGATGTCAACCTTTGCCTAAACTTCATTGTTGTGGATTGTAAGAATAAGATGGGACCAGTTCAGACATGCTATAAAATCCACAATATTTCTTTCTGCCTACCCCCATAACGTGATTCCCACCTAGGATCTACCTCGTGAAGTGGGATGTTGACCAGTTGCATCAACTCTCTGATGGCCCCTTGGAGCTCCTGGAGAAAAAGCTGCTGAGAAGTTTCCAGTTCTTGCTCTGAGGGAACAGGGTCTTCCATGCTAGCCAGGGTCTGCAGCCATTCCCATTCCTCTCTTGAATGTGGGAGAACGGATAAATGCAGAGAGGAAATCAGGGAAGTAAATGCCTCCTTATCCACCGTAGACAAGTTGAATCAAACAATGGGCTTTGTAGTGTTGGTACTTTCATACTTCAAGCAGCAGACGACCCTGCTGCTTGACTAATGCAATTGATTTTCCATTCCATTAACTGTATACAGGTAATCCTCAACTTACAACCAGTCACTTAAACTACTTAAGATCCAGATTCAAAGTTCTAACAGATCCCACTCCCTCAGACCACCACCCCAATGTAGAAAAACAACAGGCTAAGCTGGAAAGTGGGGTTAAATGTGTCATCAGTTTGGAATCCTTGCATTGCCACAAGAGACTCAAGTCCAGCCCCCTGTGAATGCTGTTCACCTAGTGGCAATTTAGATTTGACCATTGGTTGACCAGATTCTTGTGTATGGGTAGTGATAATAAACTCTCCTGTGCTTTGAACTCAATGAAGGCTCCTGGTTATTTGCATTCACATGACCAAACATTAGGCACTTGGCAACTGAACTGCGTTTACGGTTGCTTACAGCATCCTGATTTCACATGACTGTGTTTTGCAGTGGTTGTGTGGAAACCTGGCAGTTATTTCCAGTTTTTTTTGGGGGGGGGGGGTAAAACCACGCCCATAGCAAGTCACTGGTTTGGTTTACGACTGGTTGGGTTCATTTAACAACTACCTCAAGAAATGTTGTAAAATCAAGTTATTCAGGTGTTTTATGACCGTCACAAGTTACAACCCTGATGGCCAGGCTCCATCACAATCCTAAATTAAAGGCAACCTATATTTCACATTGTGTATACAATTCATGACCTGGCTATATCTGGTTTTAAAATTCCCAAGCAAATCTGCAGGCAAACCATCGGCCCAGTTTCTATAACTTTGTCTTGGGTCTCTCTCTCCCCCCTTTGCTGTTTTGTTTTGGCCAGGAGATGAACTTGCAAAAAAAAATCTCAGCTCAACCTAATCTGGCTACAGAGATAGAACGACCGTTTGGAAGAGCCGCCAATAAAAATCAGCTCTCATTCGAAAGTCCTACCTGGATATGTTGGGATTGCTCCGTATTTTCACATGACATAAGATGTTGGGTAACTGTTCCGGCACCAATACTCGGATCTGGTCAACTGCGCTGCAAAGCTTCAGGTAACCCAGATAAAGTCCAGGGGGAAGCGCCTGGCTGCTGTTCTGATGGTAAGCTAATTTCTCCTGGGGGAAAAAAAAAATCATTAATAAGAAATGGCCATGGAGAGGATAGCCTGTTCTCCCAGGAAGTCTTGCTGAAAAAAATTTCATGAAATCCAAGAAATGGGAAAAACACGATTATCAGGCACTAGGCTAGAAACCAGGTGATGGTGAGTTCTAGTCCTGCCTTAGGCATAAAAGCCAACTGGGTGACTATGGGCCAATCACCAGGAGATAGTGAGTTCTAGTCCCGCCTTAGGTATGAAAGCTAACTGGGTGACTTTGGGCCAATCACCAGGAGATGGTGAGTTCTAGTCCTGCCTTAGGCATGAAAGCCAGCTGGGTGACTTTGGGCCAATCACCAGGAGATGGTGAGTTCTAGTCCCGCCTTAGACATGAAAGCCAGCTGGGTGACTGGCTTTCAAGGGCTAGGAAACAGCGAGTTCTATTTCTACTTCTTTCTACCTTAGGCATGAAACTGGTTGACTCTGGGCTGATCGCTAGGCGTGTGTGAGTTCTAGTCTCACCTTAGGCATGAAAGCCAGCTGGGTGACTTTGGGCCAGTCACTCTCACTCAGGCCAGCCCACCTCACAGTGTTTTTTGTGGTTTCCCCAATAGGAGGAAGAGAGGAGTAACAGGCCTGTTTGCCACCTTGAGTTACTTTTTAAAATAATAGAGGTGGAACAAAAATTATCTATCTAAATAAATAAATGAGAATCAGCCTAGGGCAGGGATAGGCAACCTTGGCTCTTTTATGACTCATGGACTTCAACTCCCAGAATTCCCGAGCCAGCACGGCTCAGTTTGGAAACCTCTCCCTTTCCCCTCAGCATGGCTGGCTCAGGAATTCTGGGAGTTGAAGTCCACAAGTCCTAAAAGAGCCAAGGTTGCCTGCCCCTACGCTAGAGTTAAAAGACAGGTGGTTAAATAAATAAGAAGCCAAGCGAATTGATCAATTTGAATTAAAGCTTCAACTGAATCATTTTGTCTGTAGTTTCTTGCTTCTAACCCGCATCCAAAGTCCTCAGAGACAGGCTGGTAAGGCTGGGGAGTCACCAGCCACATAACAGAGGATCAAGTTTTGAGGAACAGCCAGACCGAGGTTGCAATCTCAAGTAAGAGACAGGCAGACTTGAACTAGCCCTTTAGTAGCTTGGCCTTGGCTAATCCTAGCAACCCCTTTGAACAAACGCTGGATGTTCCAAGAGCCTTTTGTTGTCGCAGATGCTTAGCCGCAGCAAAAGGAAATGGAAGGACAGAGAAATCTCCCAAGGGGTCAGGAAGAGAGGAAGGGATAGGCATTCATAGAAGGGGATTCTTTGGCTAAGACCTGCTCAAAGAGTTGGGAAAACAACTGTGACCGGAAGCGGAGACAGCAAATGTCTCCACAATAATTAACTGAATCCCTGGTGGAAACCTCGACAACTGGAGACCCCGTTCTTTCATTTCTGCTGAGGGACACATACCACAGGGAGAAAGTAAGCCACGAGGGACCTAAGGCTCTCTCCTGCCTCAAGAGGGCTTAGCGGGATCTGAATTTTAATTAAAAAAGAGGGGCTTAGCTCCTTAATATAGTTTAAATGGCAGGGTTTTGTTCTGAATGATGAATAATATCTAAATATAAGATTGATAAAGTCTGTCAGGCGACTGGTATTCTATCTATCTATCTATCTATCTATCTATCTATCTATCTATCTATCTATCTGATTTATTAGCCGCTGAATTCAGCCACTGGTATTTTACTTATTTATTTACTGACAATTATATATTGGCTACCCATCTTATCACAGGGTTTTGTCCTAAATGATGAATATTTAAATATGATAGATGAAGTCTGTCAGGCCACTGGTATTCCTTCCTTCCATCCATCCATCCATCTACCCATCTATCAAATTTATTAGTCATTGAATTCTGTCTGGCCACTGGTATTTTACTTATTTACTTACTGACTTAATTATATACCAGTATTGGGCACTCATCTTAGCACAGGGTAACTGTGAGCAGCTTAACCATGTTAAACATTCAGTGTATTTTCTAATTAGACTGGAAGCATCTTACCAAAATCCAAGCTCAAGGTCTCCTCTATTGTACCCTAGCAGAGATAACTTACTGGGAGATACTCAGGATCTGTGACAGCCTCTGTATAAATCATTTCTCCTGCCATTAAAGCAGTATTTCTAAATCTTGGATGCTTGAACAGGGGTGGAATTCAACTCCCAGAATTCCCCAGCTTTGCTGCCTGCAGAATTCTAGGAATTGAAGGCCACCTATCTTCAAGCTGACAAGGTTGAGACATGCCACATTAAAAGTGATATTTCCCCCCCTCAATAACTGAAGGAGGACCTTGCCTTTTCTGCTATGAAATGAGTTACCTGCATGGTCATGAGAAGGACATCCAGAGCTGTAGGTTCTTCGGGGGAAGAAATTGACTTGCGAGTGGTCTGCAGCTTTGACAGAGGGACCCAGCGAACGCTCTCAAAAGTCTGGCTGGTCTTCACTTCTTTTAGGGTGACCACCAAAATGTTCCCTTGCTTGTCTTTGATGGGTTCGAAGAACACCTGACCCAGGTCTTGAATTCCTAGCAGACCCTACAGAGCAACCGAGAGAGAGGTGACAGCCTCAGATGGTGTATCTACTACAGGTTTGCAGGCGTGCAATGCAGTTGGGGGTGTAATTATCTAGGTCAGGGGTCTTCAGACTCGGCCCTTTTATGACTCATGGACTTCAACTCCCAGAATTCCTCAGCCAGCATGCCTGGCTGAGGAATTCTGAGAATTGAAGTCCACGAGTCATAAAAGGGCCGAGTATGAAGACCCCTGATCTAGGTGGACGTTTCATGTTTTCCTTGGTAAGAAAATGACACCATTCTTTACTATGTATAGGTGGTTCTTGACTTGTACGACGGCATGGAAAAAAGTGACTTATGACAGTTTTTTACACTTACAACCATTGCAGCATCCTCAAGGTCACGTGATCAAAATTCGGACGCTGGGCAACTGACTCGTACTTATGACAGTTGTAATGTCCCGGGGTCACATGATCCCCTTCTGCGACCTTCTGACAAGCAAAGTCAATGTGGAAGCCAGATTCCCTTAACAATCATATTACTAATTTAACAACTACACTACTCACTTAACAAATGCTTCTGTTTTAGCAACAGAACAGTTGGGTTCCATTGTGGTTGATAAGTTGGGCTACCTGTAAAATGGACTGAAGGGACCATTTTTCACACTTTTAAGATGTTGGAGCCGAAGAGTTTAACTTGGATCTGCTTAATGACGATGTGATTCGCTGAACGACTGCAGCAAAAAAAAGTGTCATAAAACTAGGTGTGACTTACTTAACAATTGCCTTGCTTAGCAACGGAAATTCTGATTCCCAACGACAGTCGTTGGTCAAGGACAACCTGTATGCGCTGGACAGGTGTGTCCTAAAATCTTTGGAGCTGTTGTGTCTGAAAGACGCCGTTTTTACCTGCATCTGTGAGATGGCCAGCAGCATCTTGAAGCGCGTTTGGAGAACACACGAACAGGAAGACTGGGAGACGGAAACGCACTGTCGCAGCCACATGATTTCATCCCACATGCACGACACCTACGGCAAACACAACAAAAAGGGTGTGCACCAATCAGGCTAAGGTTCTCAGGCTCATCCCCAGCTTGGACGCCTACCCCAAACCGAGATCAACTCTGTCAAACATCTCCTGTCCCCTTTTTCTGCCAAGAAGATGCTTTATATATATATAAAAGCCATACTGATAGGAAGATTCAAAAGAGGCTATTTTGGCAGATGACACTTCACTGCACCTCCTCGGATGAAGAGAAAGAAACGCTATCGCTAAATTCTTCAATAACAGCCAATTAAAACCCCCTAAAAGCAGCAAATTAAAACCTGCTAAAAACAGTCATTATGCATCAAGCAGGGCACTGTATCAAGTCAACAGCCTTAATTAACATATGGAGCGACTTTAGGTGAAGAATGCCTAAAGCCAGGGTGAGGGGTGGCGATACTTCACGTCTCCAGATGTTAATTGAAGCAGGAAAATCTGGTTCCAAAGGCAGATAGGTCTGAACACAGAGTCATCCCTCTGGGAAGCTACGCCGCAAAGGGCTTACCGATCCGATCGTGGCACACATGGCTAAAACCGTTAAAATTTTATAAGGGGCTCACCTTGGTGAACCAGAGGAAATCCTGCATAAGCAAGCAGGAATAGGTGTCATCAATCTCCACCACCGGGATCTGGTCTTCGGGGGTCACCAGAATATTGTCATCCTTGTAGAAAATGGAGGCGAGATAGAGACCCCTGGGAAGAGAGGAAATACGTTGTCAGTTTATCAAAATATAACCTGCAGAAATGCAAAGAGAAATGAAAATAATTAGGAAAGCAGGGGGGAGGGAGAAGGGGAAGAAGAAAAAAAGAGTAGGGTAAAAGTGAAAATGTCTATGGAGATTCTCCATTATCCAGGTCATGGTTGGCCCAAAGGCAATTGGACTTTCTTGATTTTCTTGATTTTCCAAGAGGCAATTGGACTTTCTTGATTTTTCCTTGAAGGCCTTTCCCTTATTATCCAAGAAGCTTCTTCAGTTCTGACTGAATGGTGGAGAATGGAAGGGTTTAAATTCCTGGCAGGAAAGATTTATATTCCTTTCTGGCAAAGAGGGCTAGCAACCAGATGATGGCAAGGCGCAAAAATCCTTCCATCCTCCACCATTCGGTCAGAACTGAAGAAGCTTCTTGGATGAGAAGCAAAACTGTCTTAGTGACTTCCAACTCTTTTTAGCTCAGTGGAATAAGGTAATAATATACAACCTCAATTTTTTTTTACTTTTACATAATAATACATACTACCCATTTCTACAACGACAAACCTATCTAATCAGCAAAACCCAAAAACAAAGTTTCATTTTTTTTTCCCATCTCAGGCACAAAGTCCAGAAGCGGTTTCCAGCAGGAACAAAACTAATTGTATTCTTTCCTTTAATCAAAGCAGTCAGTTTAGCCAACTCTGCTAACTCCATCAACTTTGGCCACCATTCCTCTATTGTGGGAATCAAAGCATCCTTCCAGAAGAGAGAATATACTTGTGAAGGATTCTCTCACCGTGGAAGATGGACAGAGACCTTGTCCCAACTTTCCCCTTCATCCTCACATATCTAGGAAAGTCTTTTTTTTAAAAAAATAATTTTATTCAAATACAAATAATACAAACATAACACATATAAATCCAAATAAAAAACAGTACACAAATACAAATATTACAGTGCACCTGCCCTCCTGGAGCCCATTTTTATGACCTATATTTCTTCTCATATAACAACTAACAATATACAATATATTTCAATTGTGCCCTTACCCCCTCCAAAGCAGCATATATTCCTGAGTAAGTTTATTCCCTTTGCCTTCCACCAACATTGTTTTTTATAAAATCCTCCTGTATTTCATTATTTACTTTTAATCATCCCTTTTTTAAATTTAATTTCTGTTGTTAATTTATCATTTATTGCTGTATTCCATATTTCATTAGACCACTCATTTCTTTGAATAACCCAATTCCGTCTCCAATATGTAGCCATCGCTAATCTAGCTGCCATTATCAAATTTACAATCAATTCCTTTTTTTGCTTCATTTATATCTTGTTTTTCCACCAGTAACAGTAATGCAATCCTCGGTGACATATCTACATTTACATTCAAGGACTCAATAGAAAGTTCAGCAGCCACGGGAGCAGATACAAAAATCCTATGTTCTGGAGAATACCTCTCCCTCCCCCCAAATCTTACCTTTTCAGGGTCTTTAAAAATTTGCTACCAGGATGAAAGAGGTATTTGAGACTTTTGGAGACAGAATGTTTTCTACTCTGGGGTTGGTTCTTACACGGTTCTGAAAATCAAGGAGAACATGTAAAAATGATTACATATCCAACTTCTATTGCTGTTGTTTCCCCCACCACCACCACCTTTCCTCCTTAATTCTGGCTACATTAAATGTGCAATGCCTGAAGGAACCTGGAGAGACTTAAACCGAATCAGTGTTAAGACACAGAAGACACATCTAAGTGATCCCAATAAAGATCTTTTTAGCGCGGTGATGGCAAAAAGTTTAGCTCGCTGTGTCAAAAATTTGAAAAATGCCCAAGTCGATTCTGTTGGCATGTCAGCCCTAACCCTTCAAACACAAGTGGACAATTCTTCACATATTCATTTATTTGAGGAGGGGGGAAATACAGTCCTATCATGTGTGCAAGGTCTGAGGAATAAAACATATTGAGAGAGATTGGAGGAACTGAATATGTACAGCCAGGGAGGATAGAAGGAAAAAGGAGGACATGATTGAAACCTTTAAGTATATTAAGGGTGTGAATGAGGTTCTAGAAGGTAGTATTTTTATTACTAAGCAAAAATCAAGAATACATATAAGTTCAAACTAACAGGAGGGACGTTCAAAAGTAATTTTAGAAAGTATTACTTAACAGAAAGAGTGGTGGAAGCTTGGAACCAACTTCCAGGGAAGACCGTGGCTCAGCCGCCAGTAACTGAGTTTAAACATGCTTGGGATAAACACATGTCCATCATCTGACAAAAATTTTAAAAAGTTAAATTAAAATAAAAAAAAAATAGAACCTCAAAGGGCAGGGGGTTTTCTGCCATCAGTTTTCCATATTTCTAAGTGTGGCGCTATGCATTATCTAAAGAAATGCCAGCTAATTACAAAAACGAAATACGAGTAAGACAAACTCATTTTTGAAGCGTCCAGAGGCTGAATGAGAACATATCTCATTTTCGTGTGGGTCTTCGAAAATCACACAATAGGGCATGCTTTCAAGAAGAGGTGTTGTTGGATGTTGGTGAACACCAGCGTGTCACCCAAAACATTATGGTGTGCCATCTTTAACGTGTATGTCATAGGTTCGCCACCACTGTTTTCATGTATTCAGCGTAACTGATTACTTATCTTTAGCTATCAAAAAGGTTACTGGGTTAAAATCAAGATCTGAAATCCATTGCTTGTTGCCCTCTTTACTAGGATCCTCTGTCTTCCTAACAAATCTTCTGATGATGATCTCTCTTTTTTATTACTTTCCTTTTCAGCTCTTCTAAAATCTGTATTTCTTCCATGCATCTCTTCTGTAGCTGCCTTGTTGCTTTTCAGCTTAATTTGATTTTTGTCCCTCTTTGCTATTGATGGATTTCTTTCTATGTTCTAACATTGTTTCTACAGCTAATTTTTGCTCTTCAAACAGGCAAGTGACAGCCAGTTTTTAGCTGTAGCCACATGCGACTATAAGATAAGAACGGGGAAGAACAACTTAAAATGACTTTATTACTACATTACTTTAATTGTACAATACGTTGCTTATTGCGTTCATCTTAATAACCCTGTGAAGGATGTCATAATTATTCTAATTTAAAGCAGCAGAAAATTAAAAAGATAAGGAAACCTGGTCCCACTTGTTCCAAATGAAATTTGGGAAAAGAGCAAAACAGTAACTGGATCTGCCTTTTTTAGATCTAATCTATTCAATTTGATCAAGCTGTTCTGAATGTTGTAAGTCATTAAGATTTGATTTCTCAAGAAGTCACCTTGTTGGCTGTGACAAGGAGACCTCCACTATTCTTGTATTTTAATCTTCTCCTTTTGCAAGGGGTCCTTTAACTCTGTCAGAGCTGGGACTGTGTGCAATGTTAAACATCTGGAAAATGCCACAAGCTCTCAGGATGGCTCATCCCAAAAAGATTTTTTCATGCCCACGCCTTGCTACCTGAACACTTTGAAAACAATGGCCCACAATAGATTTAAATGTACTTTTGTCATCTAAACCAGGGCGTTTCAACCAGTGGTACGGGTACCACCTGTGGTACATTGGCACCTGGCAGGTGGTATGTGACCATCCTAGAAAAGTGGTAGCAGGGGAGGAGAATGAGCTGAACCAGTGGCAGCACCGCACAAGCCTGAGTGAGAGACGGCTGGAGCTGCAAGGCTGTGAGGGCTCAGTGGAAGCGCCAGGATCAGTGCCGCTTTCCAGCTGATCGGCGCTTTTTCGGGAGTTTCAGGGCTCAGTGGAAGCACTAGGATCAGCGCCGGGCTCCAGCTGGAAAGCAGCACTGATCCTGTGCTTCTGCTGAGCCCAGAAGAAGCGCCTATCAGCTGGAATGTTGCAGCCTCTCCAGGGTCTTGTGATTTACATTCAGATGCTTGGCAACTGATTCATATTTATGACGGTCACAGTGTCCCAGGGTCATGTGAAGTGACCAAAACCTGCTGCAACCACCCAGCAGACGGGGGGAATAAAAACCAAACATCCCCCACCCCACCCCCGCTGCCAATCCTCAAGAGAAATGCTCACAACAATGAAAACCTCGGACAGCAGGAAGAGCGCTGCTGGGCGGGCAGGCACTTTGCTAGGCGGCTGATGGTACTATGATGTTGCCATGTCCTAAAAGTGGTACAATGGGTGAAAAGGTTGAAAAGCCCTGATCTAAACAGTCTGGACAGGATTAAATAGAAACCCATTAACAAACTTAGAATAAACCACAGAAATGCTGGTTGTATCTGGAAGTGGTTAGTCAGCCCCACTAGGCAGACCAGACCGCGCAATCAACTCTGCAGGAACACTACAACTATTTTTATTGAGATGGCTATTAATAACAGAAACTTGTATGTCTTGATTGTGCTTTACCTCCAGACAATCGGAGAGGTGCTTACTTGAACAGCTTCTAAATACTATCACGTTTTGCAGGGCTCAAAGACTGTTTCAACCAACTTTGCCAAGGTAACAGCTCCTGCATATTTCCATCAAGGCCATCTCTATTATTCTCTGTGGCAGATGATATATTAAATTTAAGAAGTTGTGAATGCTCCAAAACTGGAAGTTTTTAAGAAGAGACTGGACAGCCATTTGTCTGAAATGGTATAGGGTTTCCTGCCTGAGCAGGCGGTTGGACTAGATAACCTCTAAGGTCCCTTCCAACTTTATTATTATTGTTGTTGTTGTTGTTGTTGTTGTTGTTGTTGTTGTTACTCCTGATGCTTACAAGCAGCCCAGGGAGAATAATAATAGAACCCTTGGGAGCTGAATTCAATTACATTAAAGGTTATTTGTTTGGACTGGCATTGACTTGCCATGTTCAGCATCCACACACCAAAGCTCGTTGCAACATCCAATACTGGCCTCCATTCAGAATGCTTGAAATGCTTTCCTCTGTCAAATCCCCAGACTGTCTTTAGACACGCGATAGTACTCACCATGACACACACAGTGTTGGTGCACCATCTTCACCTGGTTGAGGAGATGGTCCAGAGCTTCGGCCTGTCCTCTCTGACGTGGAGCCCTCCCATCGTATTCTCTCCAGTCTGGAGTGGGCACAGGATGAATTAGGTTAGTGACAAAAGTACCTCATCAGGGCAAGCAGACGTTGCTTGCACTGATGGTGTTACCTAGTTTGGTAATGAAATGCCTTCAAGAAAACAAGCAAGCTCAGAGAGCACCAAGAACCCCACAGTTCTCCTCCTCCTCCTCCTCCTCCTCCTCCTCCTCTCCTTCCTCCCCTCTGCAAACCAGACAATCTTCTAACACTGATGATGTTGGGTCAAGAAAACCACCAAACTCAGAGAACACTAAGTCCACAGTTCAGCCCTGAGCTATGAATATTTTCCTCAATTGGTCCTGGGCTTCACTCCGATTCATAGACAACGCAATACAAACATGGTCAATACAGACACAATAACTCAACAATAGTAACACCACTGAGGGGACTTATTTGCAAGGATGATGCCACCATCAGGAGATGACAGATCACCATAACAAACAAGGTCATCTCCTTTGCAGTTGGTGTCACTGTTTTCCGAGCACATTCCTTCTGCTGTCCTTCACTGGACCGAAGGTTCTCCCGACCAGCTGAGAAAGGTAAAGTTCACTTTCTGCTTCTTGGAGATGAGGTGGCCCAGCTACTGAACAGCCTGGACAAATGCCTGGGTTACATTAGCTTTACATTACTTGGCTTACACACTCTCCCGTGCCATAGTTTTCCACGGAAAGTTCAGCTCCATTAATTTTGGCTGAAACCGAGTGCTATTTTTAGGTATTTTAAAAACACCCAAGGAAGAGCCTTGAGTTTTTATGGGGCAAAAGTTGAATTCTTCTGTTTTTTTTTTTAATTTAGAGAAAGCCAACAATAATTCAATTGCTAATCTTGGCTGTGTTCAACAGTTGCCTACAGCAGCAAGGGAGCCAAATCTGGAGGGCCCAATCCATCCGATGCATTTACTGCAAAGTCAAAAGGTGATTTTGGCAGCGTTTTCTCAAAAAACGTTGCCCTTTGACCCTGGAAGCAGCCTGCTTCTGTTCTTCCTACTTACTTGAGGGGATGGCATAGGCTGGTAGGGAGGTTTGGGGGGGTCCCCAGCCCTTCATGTTGTAGGCAGACACCTGGACATAATAAGCTGTACCCTGTGAAGAAATAGCAAAGAATAAAGATACCGAAGCCCAGAGTGCTGTGCAGATTCTGAGGTTTTGCTTGATAAAAAAAATAAAAAATACAGGAAACCAGGAGTTGCCTTTAAGCTTTTATGTTTTTATTCAGCTGAACAAAGACAGGCTCCTCTAAAAGAGAGAAGCCCCGAATGACCAGAAATCCTTGTATTTATTCTTTCTGATTACATAAGCAATCCACCTAGCAAAGCTGACACAAACATAAGATCAAGATTTCACCTGTTATTTTAAAGTCTCAAATCAAATATAGAATTTAACCAAGGGGATAAGTCTTCCCCTTGCAGCTTTGCAAATTACATATATGAGGTCCTTGAAGCCACCACAATTTTGTCACGGATCTTAAAATGGGCACCTTCAGTGCCAGTAACTGCAGCTTCCATCGCGGGGGGCGAAAATATACCCCATCGTTCCAATGGGTGCATTGGTTATTACCCAAAGGAGACTGTCAGCGTTTGGGAAATCTTTGCCTGCCTGCTGTGGGGTGGGCAGAAGGTCACGGTGGAAAGGTCTTCCGTCTTTGGAGTGAGAAAAGATTGGGGTCAGTTGGGGTCAAGCCCTGAAATAGTCTCCAGGTTCCACACCCCGCAAGGGACCCACTCACCGAGACAAGGCCGTGGATGGTGATCTGGAGTTTTTTCAGCTTGTCAATCACCATTTCGCCCAGCGGTGGGGAAAAAGAGGGAGAGCAGCTCCACTCAACTGCAATGACAAGAAGAGAAACCCCCTCCCCGGTCAGTAATTAGAGAGACAGTTTGGTCTAGTGGTTAGGGAACCAGGCTAGAAAACGGGAGATGGGGAGTTCTAGTCCTATCTTAGACATGGAAGCTGGCTAGGTGACCTTGGGCTGATCACCAGGAGATGGTGAGTTCAAGTTCCACCTTAGGCATGAAAGCCGGTTGGGTGACTTTGGGTGAATCACCAGGAGACAGTGAGTTCTAGACCCACCTTAAGCATGAAAGCCAGTTGGGTGACTTTGGTTGAATCACCAGGAGACAGTGAGTTCTAGACCCACCTTAAGCATGAAAGCCGGTTGGGTGACTTTGGTTGAATCACCAGGAGACAGTGAGTTCTAGACCCACCTTAAGCATGAAAGCCAGTTGGGTGACTTTGGGTGAATCACCAGAAGACAGTGAGTTCTAGACCCACCTTAAGCATGAAAGCCGGTTGGGTGACTTTGGTTGAATCACCAGGAGACAGTGAGTTCTAGACCCACCTTAAGCATGAAAGCCAGTTGGGTGACTTTGGGTGAATCGCCAGGAGATGGTGAGTTCTAGGCATGAAAGACAGTTGGGTGACTTTGGGTGAATCGCCAGGAAAATTCTAGAGCCACCTTAGATATGAAAGCCAGCTAGGTGACTTTGGGCAAATCACCAGGAGATTTCAACTTTCACGCTCGGAACACTTTGTTCACTGCTACTGATGAAATACCCAAAGGCTTACCTTTGTATTTGGTGACAATCGCTGAATTGACACTTAGAGGCTCCTGAAATGACACTTCGACAGAGGTGCTGCTGGCCACTGAAAGGTGGACATTTGTAGGTGGATCTGGAACTCCTGGGGGGGTGGGAAAGAGAAACACAGCACAGATATCAGGAAAAGTGAGCCCGATGAGCTGAAGGAATGTTTCTTTAATCCAAGGCAAACTAAGAGTCTAATATTCACAGAGAAAACAAAACAAAAATATCGGAAAGGAAAGATAACCTTGACAGAGATACAGAGATAGAGATGAGTCTTTCGGACTCATGCTGAAGCCCATCTTCATGGAATTTCTCTCTCCTGGAATACATGCTTTGGGCTGTTCTGGGAGTTGTGTTTATGCAGTGCCTTCCTACTGGCGGATTGGTGTATTGATGGCTGGCTTTATTTATCTATTAAATTTGTTTGTCTTCCAATTCTGGGAGTTGAAGTCCACAAGTCTTAAAGTTGCCAAGTTTGAAGACCCCTGATGTAAATGGTAGTTTAGGCTGCACCTGTCATAATTCACATTTAAACACGAGTGTGATAGCTTTTACTACTTAGATCCTCTCCCACAGAATTATACTTGTAAATGTTTGCTATTCTCAGAGTTCAAAGAACATAATTTCCACAGCTCATAGGATAGGGAAGTTAGGAGAAGATAATATAGATATGATACAAGCCATATCCCACCCATTACAACTAGGTTAGCTAGGAATGGGAGTTAAGTTTTCTTTCAAACTCAAATGAGCCGGTTGAGTGGAGCTTGGTTGATTTGTCAACCAATCTTGTTGCTTGTTGACTTGACTCATCTCAGGGTGTTCTAGAAGACACGCTGATTACGAGCCCCCGATTGCCCTGACAAAACTTAACTTCCCTTCACCCTCAAGCAATATACTTGGGAAAAATACGTGGTTTCAAACTTCTGCCCACCAAAAGGGTTCTTGGAACAGGACTGGGAAATCTATTGTCATTAGGCCACCTTGTCTCCTAAATCACGGCTTGCTTCAAGAACAGGAGACGTAAATATTCTGACTCAATTACTACATTCCCACTGGCTGATCTCAACCAGAACAGACAACCTCCATCTTAGACATGGTCAACGGGATGGATTCTCATTCAATACAGGTAATCCTCAACTTGCAGCCATTCATTTACTGACTGACTGAAGTTACAAAGGCACTGAAAAAAGGGAGTTATGACCGTTTTCCCACACTTAACGACCGCTACAGCATCCTCCTGGCCATGGGATCAAAATTAGGACACTTAGCAACTGGCTCCTATTTATGATGGCTGCAGTGTCCCTGGGGTCTCATGACCTTCTGATGACCAAAGTCAATGGGGAAGCCAGGTTCACTGTGGACAACTGTGTTACTAACTTAACGGTGGCAAGAAAGGTCATAAAATGGAGCAAAACCCACTTAACAACTAGAGATGGAATGGCAGTAAATCATGGACTACCTAAATGTGGGTGCTGGTTTGCATGGCCCCGGCTCCCCTTTTCTGATGACTAGTTTGGAAGGATTTCATATTTCTTCCAATATTCCAGCACGTCAACATTCCCGCTCTTTCTGAGTGGTGGCATAGAGGGCCACAGAGACTCACGTGCGTGCTCAAATCCGGCGTTCATGCGCTTGTAAAGCCGGTAGCGCCATTCCCAGGCCTTCAGCTGTTTCTCTTTTTCTGAGCTTTCCGCGTCGGGCACCTCGTTCACCACCTGCGCGGTGAGATCGTTGACCCGCTGTTCTGCTTCCCGAACCAGGGTTGCCAGATGCAAAGACCGACTCTCCAGGCTTACAACTTGGAGAGAAAAGGAAGATAAGGGAAAAAAAAAAGATTAAAGGGGGAATAGGTAGAGGAACAAGGAACAATCCCCTCTATGTAACGGAAAAAAAGTTCTCTATGGCTTTGGACCAGGGTTTCCCAACCTCGGCCACTTTAAGGTGTGTGGACTTCAGCTCCCAGAATTCCCCAGCCAGCTGTGTTGGCTGGGGAATCGTGAGAATTGAAGTCCACAGATCTTAAAGTGGCCATGGTTGGGAAACCCTGTTTTAGACCTAGATCAGTGGTTCTCAACCTGTGGGTCGGGACCCCATTTGGGGTCGAACGACCATTTCACGGGGGTCGCCAAACAACGCAGTCCGCCATTTTTTCCCCCTTTTCCTTAGCTGTGCTACTCCCTTTTATTCTATTGGCTTTTGAAAGCCAATAGAATAGACTCTCTTGAATAGAGTCTAATTCTATTGGCTTTCAAAAGCCAATAGGAATTGTCCAGGCTGTCTCTGCCCTGCTGAGCCCGCCAAAAGTCCCATTCTGCAAACGGTGCTGCACCAGTTGAGTAGTCCTCGACTTACGACCGGTTGAGTAGTCCTCGACTTACGACCGGTTGGGGGTCACGGCATTAAAAAGGTTGAGAACCACTGACCTAGAGAATGGCCCGTGCCTAGTGATTCCAGAAATCTAGGGAGTCTTCTCAATCCTTATTTCTCAAGCACTGTCAGGGAGAAAATCTGAGATTCAGATTTTTAAATAAAACCAGAGCTACTTCTTCTGGTCTCTTTTTCTTGCAGATTTAGAAACAAGGTTTGTGGGCAGAATCTGTGGTCCGTCTCTGGTCAGCCGAAACCACAAGATCTGCTTTCTAATTCAAAACAAGTTCTTGAATAACAAGTTGCAAATGTACTCTAAGCCATGCTACTACTATTACTATTAATGATGACAAGAAGAAGTAGTGAAGGAGGTGAAGGAAGGAAAGGAGAAGAAATTCCTGATCAGAAAAGAGTCGCTACGATTTATTTATTGAGCAGAAGAATAAATCTTGTAACTGGAAGATATAGTAGCCGTGATACTCCTTTCTATTTTGTTCTATTTTCTGTTCTATTCTATATTCTGTTGTTTTTCTATTCTCTTCCACAGTCTGCTCACTATTCTGTTCTGTTTTCTGTTCCACTGTGTTCTATTTTTTATTCTAGTTTCTATTCTATTCTCTATTTCATTCTATTTTCTCTTCCCTTCCCTTCTCCGAAATATAGCATTGAAAAATAGACCCTCCTGCCTACCAGAATTAGCACTAAGCAACATGAAAGCTTTTGCACTCCTCTTCGAAACCACAATGACAACAAAACACCTAATGGGTTTTGAATTTTAATATTTTAAAAATTGCATTAGCATCATTTGCATGTACCTATCACAATGAACCCACCATTAACATATCCCGGGGGGGGGGTGTTCCTCGTGTTTTGCTTGCCTGTCATCCCATTCACTTCCAGTTCTATTCCTAGAATTGATTATGCAAAATTCCTTTCTATCGCTGCACGCAGGTCCACACTGCAACCTGCTCCAGATGCCAGGACCTTTAGTAAGCAGCCACGTGTTGACGTTTGCCAGCATCCGTATGAAGAACCAGCGACTGGGTCTTGGGTGGAGCATATCCAGATAGGAACAAATGTCCCATCACACAAGAGATGGCCAGACTTGTCTATGGAGATTCTCAGTCATCCAGGTCATGGTTGTCCCAAAAGTGCTTTTTTCAGGAGGCGACTGGACTTTTTTTGTTTAGGGTCTGTAAGGTTATCTGGGACACTACCCATCCTCTTCACGACCTGTTTTCCTTGTCAGCTTCTGGGAGGAGGGGGCCCCGTGGTATCCAAAGCAGAACATCCAGATTCAGCCAGAGTTTCATTCCATACAGCATTAACCTTGTGAACTCTCAAGCTTCCTCCTTCCGTTATATATTCAGGATGGACAGTGTTTAATATTCATTTGCTACGTATATGTAGGGGCATGGGTCTATACATATGTTGTACATAGTATGTTTTAGGTGTGTGTCATGTATGTTTCACTTTGAGAGCGGGCAACTAAATTTCGTTTTTGATGTGTGCCGTTGTGCCCACAGTAAAAAAAAATGACAGTAAAGGTTATCTTATCTAGGTTATCTTATCTTAAAAAGCACCTTTGGGGTGGCCAGCCTCGGTTTTATGGCCTTTTTTTCTTGAGCAGTTGCTGTAGGAAAAGTGCTAAATGGCCAGGGGTGGGATTCAAATAGGTGAACTACTGGTTCTCTGTGTGGATGCCACTTCCGGAAGTCCATTCTGGGCCTGGGCAACCAAAAATTAGCTACCGGTTCTGCCGAAGTGGTATGAACCGGCTGAATCCCATCACTGAAAATGGCCCATAACTAAAGCCTTTGCAAGCAGTCTGTGTGAGGTACCTGCCCCTTGCTCAACCTTCGCGAACAAGAGGAGAAGACCCCTGTTGAGGTTTAGAAGACAGATGTTTTATTCCATGGAATCTCTTCCTTTGCTTGATGGGCAAGAACAGAAAAGACAGTCACACCTCTTTCAGAGTTCACCCCGTCCTTTTGCTGAGCTCCCATTATTACCTACCTACGTTGACAGCTAGGCCTCTCCACACTCTCTCCGTGGGCCACCCAGCAAGAAGGCATGTCAAGGGTTGCATCCAGCGCAACCTCTTTACAGAGGGTGCACAAGAACTTGAGGCACAATGTCACACTGCCAGGAAAGGAAGGCTACGGAGTGCTCATTCAGAGTCACGCCTCCTTCTGTTCCCATTCAGAGGAAGGCTTTAACTGAAAAAAAGGGCATTGTGGTCCTGACCCTAATTGTGAGATACTAGTTTCCTCACTCACAAATAACTAAAGCTGAAGGTTTTCCTGACCGTTCCAAGGCAGAAATCTGAAGGAAGACAAAACAGCCAAAATGTGGAATGGCACAGCAGCAGAGTTGGAAGGAACACTGGAGGCTTCCTGCTCAAGCAGGAGACCCTCTACCGTTCTGGACAAATGGCTCTCCAATCTCTTCTTAAAAATCTCCACCGTTGGAGCACCCACAACTTCTGGGGGTAAGCCCTTCCACTGATTAATTGCTCTTGCTGTCGGGGAAATTTCTCCTTAGTTCTAGGGCTGGATCTCTCTTTGATAAGTTTCCATCTGTTACTTCTTGCACTACCTTCAGGTGCTTTGGAGAATAGGGTGACCCCTCTTCTTTGTGGCAGCCCCTCAAATATTGGAAGACTGCTATCTTGTCACCCCTAGTCCTTCTCTTCATTAGAGTAGACACATCCAGTTCCTGCAATTGTTCATTGTGTGTTTAAACCTCTAGACACCTAATCATCTGTTGCTCTTCTTGGAGTTCTTCATTAATTAATTCACTAAGATTTCTCCTCATTGTTCTCTTCCTCCACCTCAATCAGCTCTATTCAGGATCCAGTTCTATCCAGGATTCAGTCTTCTTTGGGGAACTTCTCTCTCAGCAGAAACACAGAAAAGGTTCCTGAGGATGGGCTTCAGCACAAGTCCAAAAGCTCAGAAGACAAAACTTTTGGTCCCGGTGATTGATCCAGATTAGATCCTGTAACATTATCCTAGGACAGGGATAGGCAACCTTGGATCTTTTATGACTCGTGGACTTCAGCTCCAGAATTCCTGAGCCAACCATGCTGGCTCAGGAATTCTGGGAGTTGAAGTCCACGAGTCATAAAAGAGCCAAGGTTGCCTACCCCTGTCCTAGGATGTGTATATTTGCCTTCATTTGTCACCTATTCATGATGAGCCCTTGAGATCCAGTGTGGACTTTAATCAACTGGTGAATTTCAGAACTATAAGCAACCTAGCTGTGGAATTTTGCTCTTTCAAGGGATGAATCTGCTCATGGTAAGTAAAAAACAAACACGGATGTAGATCGTTGGTTCTCCTTCAATGTTTGCTCAAAGCAGCATCTCAAACACCTCATGAGATTCAGAACTAAACTTTTCAGGTCTTGTATTCCTCGTGCACCAGCTTTCAGTTGGAACGGCACGATTAAAATTGACTGAATCTCATCTCATCCAAGAAAGCATCTCTACATCTATCATGATTACATGGTTCAATGTCTCTAGCAGTCAGTTCTCCTCCCAACATCTTGCAACTATGAAAAATAGGGGAGAAAGCAGATCATCTAAATCAGGGATCTTCAAACTTGGCAATTTTAAGCTGGCTGAGGATTTCTGGGAGTTGAAGTCCACAAGTCTTAAAGTTGCCAAGTTTGAAGACCCCTGATCTAAATTGTAGTTTAGGTTGCACCTATCATAATTCTCAGGAGCATCTAAATGATGACACAGGGGCATTTAAATGTGATAGCTTTTGCTGCTTAGATCCTCTCCCACAGAATTACACTTGTAAATGTTTGCTATTCTCAGAGTTCAAAGAGCATAATTTCCACAGCTCATAGGATTGGGAAGTTAGGAGAAGATAATTTCTAGAATATCTATGAGAATGAGGGGTCCTTGATGGTCTCTGAGCTTAGCTGACTTCTTGCAGATGTTTCATTACCCACACTTAGGTAACATCATCAGTGCTAGAAAGGAGTAGTGTTTGCAAAGAGGAGGAAGGAGAGAAAGAGAAGGAGGTGGAGGAGAACTGTGGGGTCCTTGGTGCTCTCTGAGCTTGGTTGTTTTCTTGCAGATGTTTCAATACCCAAACTAGGTACCATCATCAGTGCTAGTAAGGAATGAAGTTTTTTCTCATTTTATCTATTTGTGGCTTACTCTGTGTCTCCCATCAACATTGAGAGAGCAAGCCACTAGTATATAAAATGAGAGCAAACCCAACTCCCTTCTAGCACTGATGATGTTATTTAGTTGGGTCATGAAATGTCTGCATAAATACAGCCAAGCTCAGAGAGCACCAAGAACCTTACAGTTCTCCTCCCCTTCTCCACTCCACTCCACTCCTCCCTTTCTTCTAACCCAGATGATGTTACCTAGTTGGGTGATGAAATGTCTGCAAGAAGACTGCCAAGCTTAGAGAGCACCAAGGACCTCACAGTCTTTTTCCTCCTCCTCCTCCTCCTCCTCCTCCTCCTCCTCCTCCTCCTCCTCCTCCTCCTCCTCCTCCTCCTCCTCCTCCCCACTCTCTTCTAGCACTGATGATATTCCCTAGTTGGGTCATGAAATGTCTGCAAGAAAATCACCAAGCTCAGACAGCACCAAGGATCCCACAGTCCTCCTCCTCTTCTTCCTCCTCCCTCTTCTCTTCTACTCCGCAAACCCCCGCCCTTCTAGCATTGATGATGTTACCTTGTTTGGTTAAGGAAAGGTCTGCAAGAAAACATTCAAGCTCAGAGAGCATGAGGGAATCCCCGTTTCAATCTTGAGCGACAGCTATTCTCCATTAATCTTACTATGAGAGAGAACTCGGGAGAGGTTGAGTATCGTAAGAGTTTCTGACTTACAGTGAGGACTTTCCTTGGCTCCAGCCAGCAAGAGGGTCTTGGCAATGGGCGAGTTGTTGGTCATGATTGCAATATCTAGTGGCAGGAGACCTTCACTATTAGGAGTATTAAGATCCAATTCCTCCAGACTGTATTGCTTAAGCAGCTCTTCCACCTTATCCAGGTCTTGCAACTCAACAGCCTCAAAGAGAGCAGCATTGCCTTGAAACTGCAGAGAGGAACAAAGTCACACCAACCTTCTTGCTAGATCTGAGCAACATCTGGCACTCTATGGACCTTACCTTGTTTTTAGCATACACATTCCCAGGGATGGGGAAAAGGAAGGTGGAATTCATCACTTCCAAAGCCGGCCTCTGCAGGCTACCGTATGGACACTTCCTCGCTTGCAACTCACACTGTGTGTGTTGACTGGACAGCTAGTCCTCAGCTTACAACAGTTCGTTTAGTGACCGTTCAAAGTTACAACGGCACTGAAATGATCATTTTTCACACTTAACGACCGTGGCAGCATCCCCAGGGTCATGTGATTAAAATTCAGACGCTTGGCAATTGACTCCTATTTATGACGGTCCCGGAGGTCATGTGATTCCCCCTTTTTACAACCTTCTGACAAGCCAAGTCCATGGGAAAGCCAGAGTCACTTCACAAGCATGTTACTAACTAAACAACTGCAGCGATTCACTCAACAACTCTGGCAAGAAAGGTCGTAAAATGGGGCAAAACTCGCTTAACAAGAGACATTTTGGGCTCAACTGTGGCCGAGGACTAGCTGCGTTCATCACATCATTCAGAGCATTCATTCATAGCTTCGCTTGCAATTCACAATAGGTTGACCATAGTCAACGCATCATTCAGAGCATGGAGCAACCTTGAACTGTACTGCAGGCCACGAATATGACAAAGCGTGAAAACCTCACTCAAGGGTTGAACGGTTCCATCGGCTTACTAAGTGTTTCTAAACCTTGGCAGTTTTCAGATATGTTGACTTCAACTCCCAGAATACCCCGGCTACCCTGGGAATTCTCTTTTCTCCAGCCAGCAAGGGAAAGATGGACTGCAATTGTGTTTGCTTCTCCCATTCTCATGAAACAAACACTTTCTATTGGATCTGATAAGAGTTTGGCTACTTCCTTCTTCCCGTAGCCACCACCCTGTTATATGAGCAAGGAAACAGGGAGAGAAGGTAGAGTCCAAGAGTAACATTCCATGAATGAAACACTGAGATAGTGTCAGGTGCAAGCATGATCAGCTTCAGGGTGAAGCTTTATTGTACACTACCTCTATTACAAGAATCTCACCAGGCTGTCTGCTTCCCCTTGGGAATGACCAGAGAAAGCTTCATGGATTTTGAGGGAAGCTACGTTATCCATTTGTGGCTATACAAGGATTCAAAACTAGGTCCTCGCTTGACCCCTTCCTCCAACCTAGCTGACAATTCCCCAATATCTGGAAAGTCGTGTTTCCTTCGTCCCTCTTTTATTTTGGAATAAGAAGCCATGAACTTCCTAAAAAACCCACTCAGACCAGGTAGTAAAATCTATTTACCAAGTAGGATTTTCGCTGCTTCTCCTTTTCAGCTTTCCCGGCTAGGTTTCCTTCATCAAATGACATGTAGTTAACTCTGAATTTCCCAGAGAGATTCCGATAAAGCCTCTTGGCGGCATTTGGGGATGATGGTCCCGGCTGTTTTCGAGCGTGGGCTAACTGCAGATCTCTTAGTTGCTGGGTCATTTTTGGTGAGGAAGACCTAAGAAACGACAACAACAAAGGGAGAATGCGAAATTAAAATTTCTTAAAAGAAAAAAAAATTGACAACTACAAATTGTATATGAAAGTTGCTAAAGTTTGTTAGCACCAAGTAGGTTTGTTGGTTTGTTAGCTGAGTGGTCCTCCTGGTGAATAAATGCTTTGTCAACGCAAGGGTTGCTACAGCGTTAGAGAAAAATTGTTACCCCTACATAGCATTTTAAGATTTCTGAATATGTTTAGATGTTGCTTATATCCAGCAGCGCAAAAGACATGTATTTTATTAAGTCGTTCCTACAATGGACAAATGATCTAGTGTGGAATTTTAAAACACATGTGTCTTGTGAAATGTCTTTTATTTTTATTTTATTTTAAATGCTTTTTTACAAGTGTAAAACTTGTCCTCTGTATTTACAGTCAAGACCATATTCAGTAAGTCCTCTAACTAGTTAAAATATGTATTTAAAATAGCTTCCAAAAGAAAATCTGGGACTGTGTGTAAACCAATACAAATAAGAAATTAGAATAGATAAAAAGACAAATATGGTAATAAGGTTAACATAGAACTTCATATCAGAAGGAGGTCTTAAGTCTATTGCTTTTGCTAAATCTTTCTTTCTTTCTTTCTTTCTTTCTTTCTTTCTTTCTTTCTTTCTTTTTCTTTCTTTCCCTCTTTTCTTTCTTTCCTTTATTTTTTCTCTTTCCCTCTTCTTTCTTTCTCTCCTTTCCTTTCCTCTTTTTTACCTCTTCCTCCTCCCCCCCGCCCACTCTTTCCTTTTTTACTTTTAGGTGTTTTAACTTAAAGTTAACTTTGCTTTATCTATCTTCTCTTTTCTTCTCATCAACACCCAGGCACATATTGGTGTACCAGTTAAAGAGACTAAACTAGAAACTGGGAGCCCAGGGAGCCCAGGACTTCTTATCCTGCCTTAAGCATAAAGAGAGCCAGTCACTCTCTGCCAGCCCTAGAAAGAAGACAAGGACAAACCACTTCCTAAATCTTCATTTCAACTCTTTGTTTGTTCCAAGCACCACAGAATCATGTGGAAGTTGGGTGGCCATATAAATTTGTTCAGTGAATAAATACTTGAATAAATCTTGTCAAGAAAACTACAGGGACCTATCCAGGCAGAGTCAAGATGGAATTGAAGACACTATATGTAGTCACGTGGCAGTTGGATCAAATGTAATCAAACTCACTGTACAGAAACAAGACAAGATTTATAATGTGAATACTGTATCTGGAGTTACAACGTTAATCCTGTAAAAAATAAAAATAAAATACGCTCCTGCCTTACTTTTTCTGAGAAGGCCAGCAAAATGACAGCCAATTTAAAAGTCTCTTGGTTTTGCATAATGCTAAAGAAGCATCTTTTTCAAGAAAAAAAAAAACAAACCCAAGTTTAGAGACAGCCCTGCAGACGGCACTAAGGGAACCCCAACCGCAATCCTTCACGATTGCAGCGATGTTATCTGAGGCAATGTGCAATGAATTACATTATTTCACTTGTTTTGTTTTGTTTTAAAGAGCTTTGAAATACAGCCGTCTCTTTAGTCTCCTCCTAAGGCGTTTTTTTCTAGATGGGAATGGATGGGGAAAGATTAACCTGTCTCCCTTATATATATATATATATATATATATATATATATATATATATATATATATATATATATATATATATATACATCAGGACGGAATTAATGCCGTGCCAAGGGGTGGGATGGTGTGGCAAAACCTGGGTTTTCAGCCGCAGTGTAGCTCAGGATTACCAAAAAACCCCCCAAACTGGATGGCTCCAGACATAACCATCATGTGGAAGGGCCGTATATGATTTGATCTGGCACCAAACTTAATCAGAGAGCGATGCATCTTGGTGTGGTCTCTAGTCCTTTGGCTGTGTGAAGGCAGCCAAAGCAGACAATGGATGTAATTAGCGGTGAGGATATCTCCATGTGTATCAGGGAAAATGGATGGAAATGACTCCTGGGTGTGGGTTTGACAAGGTCCCCAAGGAAGAGATGCAAGGGAACATTTGCAGACATCAGATAAGAGCTTGGTGGAGTTTACAGCTTGGGAACTGATTCAGGAACGAGGAATGGGAAAGAATGGGCGATTTTCACTACAAGCAGTCCTTGACTTATGAGCACAATGGGGAACAGAGTTTCCTTGGCCGGCAGGATAGGGTCTTGCCAAATAAAGGAGCCGAGGTGGTGCAGCAGTTAGAGTGCAGTACTGCAGGCCACTTTAGCTGACTGTGTTCAGCAGGTCAGCGGTTCAAATCTCACCGGCTCAAGGTTGACTCAGCCTTCCATCCTTCCGGGGTAGGTAAAATGAGGACCCAGATTGTTGGGGGCAATGTAAATATATATATACATTGCTTACTGGTGTACACCGCTTAGAGAGTGCTTGCACTTAAAGCGGTATATAAGTCTCATAAATAAATAAATAAATAAATTTGTGAAACTCCATTGAGTCCAGAACGGTTCTGTCTAAGCTGCAAAGCGTTTTCAACCAAGGTGCGTTAGAGCAGCGTTTCTCAACGTTTGTGTGACGGCGACTGCCGTCACACGGACGCGCCGCACATGCGCGGCGCCGCCCCCATGCGCAGCGCGCATGCACGGCGCCACCCCTGGGGGGGGGAATGGCGGATCGCGTTGTTTGGCAACCCCCGTAAAATGGTCGTTCAACCCCAAATGGGGTCGCGACCCATAGGTTGAGAACTGCTGTGTTAGAGGGAGAAAGAGCAACGGCACACATACACAATTCATCACCTATCTGGGTACAGCTCAACATATGACCACAATCCTGGGGGAAATCAGGATTTCTGTTGCTAAGCAAGGCGTTTTGTTCAGGGAGTCCTGCCCAATTTTATGTTTTGGCCATGGTTGTTCAATGAATCACGGCGGATGTTAAGTGAATCACGCGGTTGGGCTTCCCCACTGAAGCCAGCCAAGAAGGTCGCAACTGGCGATCATTTGATCCCGAGACACTGCAATTTTCTAAATACAGGGTGGGGATGCTGTGATGGTCGTAGGTGCGAGGACTGGCTGTAAGTTACTTTTTTCAGCACCGCTTTAACTGCACGGTAATAATAATAATAAAAAAAAAGTTGGAAGGGACCTTGGAGCAATGTTGCAGGATAATAATGCTAATAATAATAGAGTTGGAAGGGACCTTGGAGGTCATCTAGTCCAACCCCCTGCTCAGGCAGGAAACCCTATACCATTTCAGACAAATGGCTGTCCAGTCTCTTCTTAAAAACCTCCACTGTTGGAGCATTCACCACTTCTGGAGGCAGGTTGTTCCACTGGTTAATTGTTCTAACTGTCAGGAAGTTTCTCCTTAGTTCCAGGTTGCTTCTCTCCTTGATTAGTTTCCATCCGTTGCTTCTTGTCCTGCCTTCAGGCGCTTTGGAGAATAGCTTGACTGCCTCTTCTTTGGGGCAGCCCCTGAGATACTGGAAGGCTGCTATCATGTCCCCCCTCGTCCTTCTCTTCATTAAACTAGACATATCCAATTCCAGTAGCCGTTCCTTATATGCTTTAGCCTCCAGTCCCCTGATAATCTAAGTCAAGGACTGCCTGCATGGGGCAGATAAACAGAGGAATCCTACTGATTTTTATACTAGAAATGGTTCTTCTTCACTTATTTATATAACCCAAAAGCCAGGTTTCTGGAAACAGCACAGGCTGCTTAGTATAAGTAATAGTGATCATGTCACCACGTATTTTTTTTTCTAAAATTACACACATTCCAGTTACAAAATGGGTGTTGACATAAGTGAATTGCCAAAGCTCAATACTGGCCAGTTCATACATTGACTGCAGCAGGTTTACATTTTTGTTTTTAACTTCAACAGACCTAAATTTTCTTTTTCCAGAACTTAAACTGAGATGCATTAGGATTTGGTTTACACTTTCTATATTTCTTAGGTTGCACGATGAAGAAACAAATTTCTACCAACTTTGCATGTGCCAGTTGCTTGAACTCTTTGTTTTCTCAATGGTATAAAAACATTATCTTTGTTTGGTATGTCTGTGCAGAATCGTCTTAGTTTAAACCCTTATTAATTCCTTGCCAAAGAAACCAATTTATTTAAGGACTGCAAATGGAAGGGTAACATTTTCTAGGTTCGCCAGTCTCTGGAAAATGGCATTTACCCAATCACAGGAAAAGTATTATATGGAAAGGGGAAAATTATGGTGGCCCCTACTCCATAATTTAAGGAGAAAGTATCTGCGCATGCAATTAATTTAAAAGACTACATACATGGATTCATTTCCCCCCCTTTTGAAAAGAACTCACGTTCTTTTTTGAAAGTTTAACTCTGAGTGCAGTACCATACATTAAAGAGATTTCTCTTTTTTTAGTTGCATTTTTAGGTTAGTTAATCTGAGTTGTAGTTCTTCAACTAGGAAACTGTTCATTCAGGATATCCTCTAATTCTCCTGCTTGTTTCAGTGAGTTCTCAGCTTAAAAACTGTCTACATTCTTCTTCTTCTTCTTCTTCTTCTTCTTCTTCTTCTTCTTCTTCTTCTTCTTCTTCTTCTTCTTCTTCTTCTTCTTCTTCTTCTTCTTCTTCTTCTTCTTCTTCTTCTTCTTCTTCCTTCTTCTTCTTCTTCTTCTTCTTCTTCTTCTTCTTCTTCTTCTTCTTCTTCTTCTTCTTCTCTTCTTCTTCTTCTTCTTCTTCTTCTTCTTCCTCCTCCTTCTTCTTCTTCTTCTTCTTCTTCTTCTTCTTCTTCTTCTTCTTCTTCTTCTTCTTCTTCTTCTTCTTCTTCTTCTTCTTCTCCTTCTCCTTCTCCTTCTCCTTCTTTCTTCTTCTCTTTCTCCTTCTTCTTCTTCTTCTCCTCCTCCTCCTCCTTTTTTTTTTTTTAAAAAAAAGTGCTCAACATAAACTAATCTCACAGTGGAAAATACAGCTACCAAAAAGGAAAAGAAACAAAAGGCTCAGTAAATATCACTTATGTATAAAATAAATATGACTTAACTACAGATCCGCATAAAGAAAGAGAATAGGTCAGTGGCTGGTTTCATATCATACAGTGGTTAAGGCACCAGGTTAGAAAGTGGGAGACTGGGAATTCTAGTCCCACCTTAGGCATGAAAGCCAGCTGGGTAACTTTGGGCCAATTACCAGGACTGTGGGAGTTCCAGTCCCATCTCAGCCACAAAAGCTGGCTGGGTGACTTTGGGCCAATTACAAAGTCAGTGGGAGCTCTAGTCCCATCTCAGCCACAAAAGCTGGCTGGGTGACTTTGGGCCACTTACCAGGTCAGTGGGAGTTCTAGTCCCATCTCAGCCACAAAAGCTGGCTGGGTGACTTTGGGCCAATCACCAGGAGACTGGGAGTTCTAGTCCCACCTTAACCATGACAGTCAGCTGGCTGACCTTCTCTCTCACAGGGTTATCGTTGTGGTGAAAATAGTAGGAAGTGGAAGTTGTGTTGGATTTATTCACCACCTTGAGTTATATGTAAAAACAACAAAGGAGGGGATACACACAGACAAATAAACAAATAACCAAGTATTAAGGTGGATCGTTTAGCGTTGACTCAATGTGGTGGAGAACTCCACCATCGTGGCTTACAAAGTAGGGTTGATTGCTAAGTGTAACATGTGAACCCAGCCATTTGCAGTTTATTTAACCAATCATGGTCAGGAAAGTAAAGAAAGCAGGTGAAGTCTTGGATCCTCACAGAAGAAACTGTGTTCAGGCTTGACTTGTTTTTGGGTTGTTTTTTTTTTTATATATAGTAAAATCGACCTGAGGTGATTTTATCTCATTGAAATTACATGGTGAGCCTTTCTTATGAATGAACCTCTCTCCAGCCCACTTGGTGACAGTTGGTATTTACCGTGTCAAGGAAAGACACAAGAACAAACACACTCCCTGATGGGATAAATACTAGCTGTCATTGGACTCAGGCAATGCTTACCATGTGAAACGGGAAGGGTGCTATCACCTCATGACAAATTCTTTATATTAAAAGTCAACGTGGGCGCCAGACCCCTGGCGTAGCCTTAAAAAAAGTCATAATCCCTTTCAAACTTCTGCTCCCAAGATCTTCAAAACTGCTTATAAACCAGTCAAATCATTAACCATATGAAACAACCCCACAACAATATAAACCACAGCATCTAATTAAAAAGTACGCGCTGGAGGACAACGAACTCGTAAGGTTAATTTGCTCATGTTCTAGGCTGGGGTAGGAGAACGGTTTGAATCGGGAACCGGACAGACAGAAAAGTCACTGCAATTGTTGAATGAATCACATGGTCATTAAACGAATTGGCTCTCCCACCCCAAGCTGGGAAGGTCCTAAAGGACAAATCACCTGACACCAGGATGCTGCAAAATGCTAGTGGCCGAGTGCCCGGATTTTGATCCCATGACTGTTGCTCCAACGGTCATCCATGCGAGGAACGGTCGCTAGCACAAGCATCTTTTTCAGAACAACTGTAACTTTGAAGTTAATTTTAACACCGTCGTAAGTCAATGACTCCGTTTAGGTTCACATGCATGTACGCAGTATTCTCTGACTTTCTTCCATCTGGCAAACTATTTCATTTTCTTACTTCCAACATGGTTAAAGTGAAGCTGTTTGGTCTTCTAAGAAACCCTGAAGCTTACACAAATACTCTCCGTGCCAGAAAATTTTTTTGTTTGTTCCTCTGTATCCCTAATGATACCAGCAAAGCCTTAAGAGACGAGGCCCCTACTTAACCACAAGGCCAGCAGGAGCCAAGCAACAGACAGTGGGTTGTGTGTGTGTGTGTGTGTGTGTGTATGAGAGAGAGAGAGAGAGAGAGAGAGAGAGAGAGAGAAAGAGACAGAGATTTGGGCCGTCTACTGAAACAATCTTAGCATCGCTTATTGTGGTGAATTTGCAGCAAGCTGCCATCCCTTTGTATCAGAGAATGCCTGGGAAGACATGGAGACGCAGAGCCAATGAGAAGGAAGCCAATAACCATATATAAACCTCCTTTCCCCTTATTATCCTAGTTCTTTGCTATGTCAAGATGAAAAGTCTAAGACGACATTTGTCTTCTCAGCTGTTTCGTATAATGCTTTGATTTATCTCCTTAGAGGCGAACAGAAAGCCAAAAACCAGAGTTAACGCTATTTGTACTCACTGTGTCATAGACCCAAACGTCTTTGTCTACCCAATGTCTACACCGGATTAGTCCAACTGGACCCTCAAATGCAGGGAAAGAAAGTGGTGTTTGGCTTCTGCTGCCATGGCAACACCTCACTTTGTTCGTAGCTATTTCTATAAACGACTGCAATCGGGTGGGGATGAATTGGCAGTGCCCTGTGGAATGGCATCTCCCTAGAGCAGGAATAGGCAACCTTGGCTCTTTTATGACTCGTGGATTTCAACTCCCAGAATTCCTGAGCCAGCATGGTTCAGCTTGGAAACCTCTCCCTTTCCCCTCAGCATGGCTGGCTCAGGAATTCTGGGAGTTGAAGTCCACGAGTCATAAAAGAACCAAGGTTGCCTACCCCCCCTTGCCCTAGAAAGTTGTACAGCTCCCACCTTAAAGACATTCAAAAATGGCGTGACAAACGTATTCTCACAAACCTTGGGATGGGGTCAGTGGTGGGATTCAGCCGGTTCGCACCACTTCGGCGGAACCGGAAGCTAATTTTTGGTTGCCCAGGCCCAGAATGGACTTCCGGAAGTGGCATCCATGCAGAGAACCGGTTGTTCACCTATTTGAATCCCACCACTGGATGGGGTCCAGGTGGTGCTCGACTTATAACCATCCATTTTAATGACCGTTCAAAGTTACAACGGGGCTGAAAAAAGTGACTTACGGCCAGCCCTCACTCTTACAACCATCACAGCATTCCCAACAATCAAAATTTGGGCACTAGGCCAATACTGGCATGTATTTGCAATGGCTGCAGCATCCTGGGTCATGGTGGACCTTCCCAGCTGGCTTCTGACAAGCAATGTTACCAGCATGGTAACTTCGAACGGACACAAAACAAGCTGTTGCAGGTTGAGAACTACCTGTAAAAGAGTTTCCTTTCACTTCCATCTTTCGTATTTCCTGTCTCTTCCTGCCTCTTTGCTCTCAATGCTACTTTTGAAGTCATGAGTCTACTTGGCCCTTAGCAAGAGGGTGCCAATTTATGTATCCTGTAGCTTTAGTCCCTGCAAGAACTAGGTTGTCTACCAGCCATTACACGTCTCCTTTTTCACAGCTATTCTTTAGCAGTTGTTCAAAGTTACAATGGCACTGGAGAAAAAAAAGAGACTTATGACTGATCCTTATACTTACAACGGTCACAGCATGCCCCACATGATCAAAATTGAGGCACTTGACAATCTCTACAATGCGGCAGCATCCCAGGGTCCTGTGACTGCCATTTGCAATTCTTCACAGCCATCCTCTAACAAGCAAACTCAGTGGGGGAAGCCAGGCGCACATAACAAATGTGTCATTCATTTAACAGTTATGGCAAAGAAGGCGGTAACATTGGGCGTGACTCCCTTAACTACCACCTTGGGTCAACGCTGCTAACATTGGATGTTTTTGCATTGACAACAGATAGAAATGTAGCCATTTTCTCCCTTCTGCTTTTAGAGTTAGATGATGCTGGGAGGGGGGATGTGAATGAGAGTTCAGCTAGACATAACATCAGTAAGCCTAGCGTGAGAATCAAGGTTATTGAGCCAGAGCTGATAAAGAATTGGTGGGCTGGAGAGCTGGAGGGAAAGCCCGCACTTCAAGCTAATTGGGGAATGTGATTTATGGATGTTAATTGGAGGAGGGAATTGTGCTTTGATACTATGTGCCCAGGGGAGAGGAATTCAGTTTTTGGCTTCGATTATGTAAGTGCCGATATTATGCTACTCGAATAAAAGATCCTTTAAGGTAAACAATGCCTCAAAGTTCTTTTGAAGAGTTTCATCTGTCGGAACCAGGACACTTTGCTTAGCAACTGACATCCTGATCTCAACGGTTGTCATAAGTCCAGAACTACCTGCACCTAGGTAGATGATGATTAATTAGATAGGTAGATGTCATTGAAGGCAAACGAGGTCCAGGCAGAAGAAGAACATCATGGCTTCAAAATCTCAGGGACTGGTTTAGACAAAACTCAGCAGCACTTTTTCGTGTGGCTGCTGATAAAAAAAGGATTGACAACATGATCGCCAACATCCGATAATGGATATGGCACAACAAGAAGAAGAAGATGTCATTGTTCTCTCTCTCTTCCTCTGTTCTAATGCACCTTGGTTGGAAACTCTTTTAGTATGCTTGCAGCTTGATACACAACCATTCTGGACCCAACAGTGTTTCACAACTCTTACCTGACTGTCTTTCCTTCAACAATTTGGCAAAGCACCTTCCTAGGGCAGGGGGGGGGGGCAGGATCAATAAATACCTCCTTTGCTCTTAGCATTCCAAACATTCTGATCCTTCCATTAAAACCCCAATGACATCATCTTCCAATCTAGCCACACAATGTGGGCATGGCTGAGCTGCCTTACTAGAGGCAGTGTGTTGCCTTCCTTTTGGCGCCTTCCTCCTGCTTCGCTGGCTAGCCTGCAGCTTTATTTACCTTCAACAAAACAGATATTTTAATTCAATAGTCCCTGCTGCTAGGACAGGAAATCACCCTGGCACTGTCTTTCTCCACCGCCAGCAGGAAGCATCCACGCTCCAGGCCTTGTCCCTCATTTCGCATGAGGTTAAGCTGGCCCAGATGCTTCTCCCCTGCCAACGTCGGAGGGCTGGCAAACTCTCATCCAGGGCGAACTGAAATCTGGCTTGGGTTCGCTTTGGGAATTGGAAGCCTTGATTTTTCAACGGGGTGTGCAACTCGTTCAAACGTTTGGAGTGGTAATGCTCTGTTTTCATTGACTTGGATCTAGGACTCAAGGGAGCAGCTTGGTCTCCTGCCAAGTCATTGATAGGTTTAGAGGAGAGGCATCCAACTGTGGCGGCTTTAAGACCCGTGGAATTCAACTTGTGGAATTCAACTCCCAGAATGCCCCAGCCAGCATGGCTAACTAAACTCTGTCATGTATTCACTTTCAGAATTGGAAGTCTTGTTTCTTCAATGGGGAGTGCAACTTGATTGAATGTTTGGAGCGATAATGCTATTGATCTAAAACTCAATGGAACAGATTGGTCTCCTGCCAACTCACTGATACATTTAGAGCAGGGTGTCCAACCCTGGCGACTTTTAAGACCTGTGGGTTTCAACTTGTGGACTTAAATTCCCAAGCCAGCACGGCTGACGAGGGAATTCTGGGAGCTGAAGTCCACAAGTTGACCTCCGCAGGTCTTAAAGTTTGCAAGGTTGGACACCCTTGATTTAGAGGTTAAGCTCCCAGTTTTAGGGAGTTATGAGGTCAGAACAGTTCAATAAGTGATATGCCCAAAAAGGAAAGTTCTGCACCTCTTTAATAGGTAGGACAGAACTGCCCGTCCTATGGTCTTAGTGAGGAGAACCCAGCTGGTTGACTTCAGTGTCCACCTCCTTTCCTTTCCCCTAAGTGGGGTGTCTGATGGGTTTTATCTAATGCATCACTCACCCCCAACCCTTAATTGCCGCTTCGCATTAAATATTGAAGCGAGGAAACATTGGGCCAACGTTCCTGCTAGGGGAACACACAGTTCCCTTTAATTACATTGTTTTCGTTTGGCTGATTCTTTTTTATCTTCTTCTTTTTTAATTCATTGTGCTGTGGGTTCCCCTTGCCGCTCCCCCTCTCTCCCCCCCCCTCCCCCCGACAAGGCCAGAGAAGGACATTCTAAATATGGCTGGGTTTGAAAGTCCACACTGAAATCCGAATCGTGGCACCAGACTGACTGGAATCGGTGCAGCCCAGGGTTACGAGGGTTAGACATTCCAACCTCGACTCAGATGCTGGAGAAAGAGCAGAGCGTTTCGCCTCCCTTGCTGGAAACAAGGAAGAGCCAGGGAGTTGAGAGAGAAAGAAGAAACACACACACATACACAAAGAGAGAGAGAGAGAGAGAGAGAGAAAGAGACAGACAGACAGACAGAGAGAAGGAGGAGGAGGAGGAGGAGGAGGAGGAGGAGGAGGGAGGGAGGGAGGGAAGGAAGGAAGGAAAGAAAGAAAGAAAGAAAGAAAGAAAAGGGAGGGAGAGAGGGAGAGAGGGAGAGAGAAAGAAAGACAGAAAGAAAGGGAGAGAGAGGGAGGGAGGGAAAGAAGAAAGAAAGAAAGAAAGAAAGAAAGAAAGAAAGAAAGAAGAAAGAAAGAAAGAAAGAAGAGGGAGGGAGGGAGAGAGGGAGAGAGAAAGAAAGGGAGAGAGAGGGAGGGAAAGAAAGAAAGAAAGAAATCAACATTCATAATCAATGCACCATCATTTTTATAGGGTACCCCAATCTGTTCGATGCTCAACTGACTTACTTATAAATTTAGCTCTTCTGCTCACAAGGGATAGATTAGAACCCAGGAAGAAATAGGACAATCTGTGATACACACACACACACACACACACACACACACACACACACACACACACACGTATGCACACATATGTGCACATTTTGAACTTTAAAAGCATGCCAAAGGATGCTGTCACTCTTTGGATGTGGCTTGCCTGGGCTGCTGGTGGTTTTTTTTTTTTTTGTTATTGTTGTTGTTTTTTTTGTATGGGAGGTTTTATGACTGCGCTGAGAAGCTTCAGTCTGAATTGTAGGACGTATATTTTATTTTGTTGGAGGAGGTTCAACGGCACTATAATTAGCTTGCGGCATCTTGGGATTTCTTTTTTTTAAATTTAAAAGGAATACAGTGAAAACAGAACGGAGCAACAAGTCAAAGTGACCCAAGCCCATCAAATCGCTTAATTCAATTATTTTGGCCTGGAGAGCCTCTGGAAGAATGGGAAGGAATGTCGGTTCAGCAGTGCTGGAAGCCTTGAATCTGCTCAAGTTCAGGTTATGAGGATGAGGGGAAGTAGGCTAAAAGTGTAACTTTGGAAAGGAAGTCCGGTGCAGCTATTTTCTGGAATTGCCTGTTCTGCCTGCAAAACGTAGAGTGTGCCTGTTCTTCCACCTTCTGATCCAATAGAACAGGACAGGATAAGAAGAGTTGGAAGGGACCTTAGAGGTCATCTGGTCCAACCCACTGCTCAGGCAGGAAACCCTATGCCATTCCAGACAAATGGCTGTCCAGTCTCTTCTTAAAAACCTCCAGTGTTGGAGCACCCACAACTTCTGGAGGCAAGTCGTTCTACTGGTTAATAGTCCTCACTGTTAGGAAGTTTCTCCTTAATTCCAGGTTGCTTCTCTCCTTGATTCGTTTCCATTCATTGTTTCTTGTCCTGCCTTCTGGTGCTTTGGAAAATAGGTTGACCCCCCCCTTCTTTGTGGCAATCCCTCAAATCTTTACTATGGTCATAGACCAGCATCGGTCAGTTCAGAAGCAGAGTGGGGGGTTCACTTAGCAACTCCTATGCTTAACTACTGAGTTGTTGGTCCCCAATGTGGCCACTAAAGAAGGACTCGCTGTAAAGCAATTCTTTAGAACATTCTTGATGTGATTATAGTGTGTTTGCGTGTGTGTTAAGGAAGGCTGGCAGATTAAGTTCTGCTTTAGTTTTTTGAAACAACATGTATTTTTTAAAAAATAATGTACCTTGTAAATAGGGGCATATGGGTAAGTTTGGAAAAGGGGTATTTGCTAGAGGCATGGAATACTATTACACATGAACTTTGTCACCGCTAGGTTTTCAAATTTAAAGCCTGCCTTCCTTCCTTCCTTCCTTCCTTCCTTCCTTCCTTCCTTCCTTCCTTCCTTCCTTCCTTCCTCCTTCCTTCCTTCCTTCCTTCCTTCCTTCCTTCCTTCACATCTTTGAAGATATGGGACTGAATCCAAGCTCCATCAGAATGAAAGTAGAGCCTCTGAAATCCACAGAACCTCAATTTATTACTTGTTGCACTTTTTTCAATAAATCCACCCTGAAGTCTGCATTTAGACTTAACGCCCTGAGATGTATGGTAAACATGTTACTGTTGGGTCAGCAGGGAACCCCGCCTTTTAGGGATAATGTTAAGGCTCCCTTGAGTTCAAGAGGCTCACATAATTTCCAAATATTTGGCATGAGCAGCCTTTGGCTGTACCGAACTGAAAGTGAGGAGAAGGAGGCGGTTATTAACGCAGGTTGTTGTAGACATTGCCATGGCAACACGAGCCCGCTTGGAGCCAACAGCTTAATCTGAGAGTATCACAGCTTGAGGACAGGGCTGGGAGGGAGGGAGGGAAGGAAGGAAGGAGAAACTATCTTCTGACAGCAGGCAGACTTCTCCAAGCCTTAAGCAGATCTCTGGAGAGATCTCGAGATGGAAACTCTGGAGAAATTTTGAGATGGAGACTCTGGAGAGATCTCGAGATAGCAACTCTGGAGATATTTGGATATAGAACTTCTGGAGATATCTGGAGATAGAAACTGGAGACATCTCAAGATGGAAAGTCTGAAGAGACCTTGAGATGGAAAGTCTGGAGATATCTCAAGATGGAAAGTCTAAAGAGACCTTGAGATGGAAAGTCTGGAGATATCTCAAGATGGAAAGTCTGGAGATATCTCAAGATGGAAAGTCTGGAGATCTGGAAGTAGAAACTCTGGAGATATGTGGAGATAGAAACTCTGGAGAAATCTCAAGATGGAAACGCTGAAGAGATCTCAAGATGGAAAATATGGAGATATCTCGAGATGGAAACTCTGGAAAGATCTGAAGATGGAAACTCTAGAGCAGGGGTGTCAAACTGTCATGCGGAAGTTGCGCCCACCCCATTGCCGGCAATGGCAAAACCGTCCCGATACGTTGCATGATGTCACGTGACAGCGCAAGTTTGACATGTCTGCTCTAGAGCTATCTGGAAATAGAAACTGGAGACATCTCAAGATGGAAATTCTGAGGAGAACCTGAGATGGCCAAAACCATACATTGATCTGCCTTTCGTCCCAAGCCCATTGTAGCTAATTGGACATGGAGAGCAGCGAGAAACCAAGGTCTCTTTTTGCAACCATTTCTTCCCAGTCACGGCAAATTGGGCCACAGAACATTTCTCTTTGCTGGAAGTCCTTTATTCTTCTCAAAGAAATCCTCTCCATATTCCAGTCTTGGGCACAATTAATTTTGGGCAAGAAACTTCTCCCTAAGCAATTTTGTGATTTCCATATAGTTCCTGGTCTAGATCTACTGGGTGCTCCTATCTAACTGGACATTTTATTGGTCATTGATCAGTTGTTTTGGACTCTTTCTGACCCACTGAACAAAGATCTGACTGATTTAATTAGGGATAGTTTCCAGCTCATTTTGTCTCTTGCAGTCTTCCTTCCTTCCTTCCTTCCTTCCTTCCTTCCTTCCTTCCTTCCTTCCTTCCTTCCTTCCTTCCTTCCTTTCTTTCTTTCTTTCTTTCTTTCTCTGTATTTTGGCCAAGCCATGATGCTCTCCAACAACTCAATCTCACTTTTGCAAAATATTCAGGCTTTAACATTGGGAGAAACGTTTTCCTGTAAGCAATTCACTTTTACTTTATTTACTGCTAGATGATTTCTTCTTCTTGAGGTCCAAGGTCTCCCCAATCCTTTTCTCCAGCACCACAATGCAAAGCCGTGATTATTCAGCCTTTCTGATGGTCTGGCTTCCCCAGCCACCTGTTGTCAGTGGGAAGTTCACAGCCTTCCTTCGTGAGATACACCTTTTGTTTTAGTGAAGGCCTTCCATATTTGATCTAGCCTTTCTTCCAAGCAGCAGATGTCTCTCTATTTCACAAGCCTAAGAAAATAAATACATTCTGTTATCTCCTCCTCCAGAACAACCTGCCTCCAGAAGTTGTGAATGCTCCAACACTGGAAGTTTTTAAGAAGAGATTGGACAACCATTTGTCTGAAATGGTAGAAGGTCTCCTGCTTGAGCAGGGGGTTGGATTAGATGATCTCCAAGGTCTCTTCCAACTTCTTCTTCTTCTTCTTCTTCTTCTTCTTCTTCTTCTTCTTCTTCTTCTTCTTCTTCTTCTTCTTCTTCTTCTTCTTCTTCTTCTTCTTCTTCTTCTTCTTCTTCTTCTTCTTCTTCTTCTTCATCATCATCATTACTGTCAATGGGGAAGCCAGATTCACTTAACAACAAGGTTGCTAACTTAACAACTGCAGTGATTCAATTAACAACTGAGGCAAGGAAGATTGTAAAATAAGGCAAAACTCACCTAACAACAAGTACCTCACTTAGTGACAGTGCTCATACGTCGAGGACTACCTGTATTATGGTAGGCTCTGGGTGCTGTTACATAAGTTGCCATCAGTCCACATGCTAAGTATGTAACAAACGACATTCTATTATGTTTATGGAGCCAGTTTGATGTTATGGTTAAGATACCAGTCTAGAAACTGGGAGAGTCTGTCTTCTATCTAGGTCCACCTTAGCCACCTTAGATGACCTCGGGCCAGTCCTTCTCTCTCAGCCCTAGGAAGGAGGCAAGGGCAAACCACGAAGGACATCTTGCCAACAAAATTCCAGATTGACTTGGAGACACCACACAAACACATAACTTAATAATTTGACATCCTGGAATGGGCTGCACATTTTCCCGTCTGGGTCATTTGATAAGGAATGAGAAGTCCTTCAGAATAACCCAGTTATTCAAAATGCTTAATCTGCCTCAGTGTAAATAGAGAAAGAGTCATTCCCGATAACACAACCGTTGTTACGTACACAAACGATGATTATTGTTCATTTGACTCCATGGCAGGAACAATGATTCTGCTTTTCAGTTTTTCCAGTAATGGAAAATATAATATGAGGGCTAGCGGGGGAAAAAAAGGTGAGGTGGACAGATTTTTGTCTGCCTCCATAATGCGTGATTACATATTTTTTGTTTTATTTATTTGTATTTCCCTTTTTTTTCAAATTTTACACCTAACTAGAATAAAGGGGATTTACCTGCTTAAGACTTCCCCGCAGCTCAAAACCTTGCCTCATCCCTATAGTCATAAGAGCAGCTTGGTAACAAATTGCTCATGCACTCACCAAATTTTGCATTTTGTTTAAATCAATCCAATTGATTTAATTGATTAGAGAGGGGTTGACCTATTTTCCAAAGCAGTCTAATTTGGAACTGAGGAGAAGTTTTCTGACAGTGAGAACAATTAATCAAGGAAACAGCTGGCTCCTGGAGCAGTGGGTGAGAATAAGGACTTTTGCCTTGAGCAAGGGGTTAGATTGGATGGCCTCCGAGGTCCCTTCCTACTCTACTGTTCCATATTCTGTTGACTGCACGTTTCTGTTTTTCATAAGGAGAAGCGAATCCCACACCAGATTCCAGCTTTTCTCCAACCCTCAGAACCTGGAAAATATTTGCCTTGAAAAATCATCCTTATTTTGAACATTTTCCCAAATGAGCCATCTTCTCTTGGCAGAATCGAATGACAAACAAAAGAAATTCTTGTTTCCTTTTCGTTGGAAAAAAAAAAGAAAGAGAGAGAGAGAGAAGGCCATTTTTAAACCCTGCCTCTGGAGACAGGCACGATGATTTGATGGACAGAAACTGATTTTGAGGTTGTAAAAAATGGGTCACCATAGAGGGAGGAAGCTAGACCAAAATATCTGAGAGAAGATACCCTTTTGGAAACATTAGAACTTCTCGTGTTCCAGGGAAGATACTTAGTATAGTTCGTGGATAATATTACAAGATCTCCCTAAATGTGGGATTTCAGGAAGCACTGAATGTAGACATCAACAGGATCTTCAGCTTTAAGCTTGAGAAATGGAATCTGGGTATCTCATATGTGCAATTATTCCCTTTGACGCTGTTAATTAATCCACACTTTTGCTCTACAGTTGCTTTGAATTCCAAAGAACGCTATGTAAAATGGGTATATTTTCTGATCAGGGAAAAAAAACAACCTATACCGCAAAAGAGATGACTAGACTTTTGAGGCGCATTGATGACTCTGAATGACCTGCATTTAAGCAATTGAAGGGCTGCCCCAAAGAAGTGGGAGTCAAGCTGTTCTCCAAAGCCCCTGAAGGCAGGACAAGAAACAATGGATGGAAACTAATCAAGGAGAGAAGCAACCTAGAACGAAGGAGGAATTTCCTGACAGTGAGAACAATCAACCAGTGGAATGGCTCACCTTCAGAAATTGTGGGTGTCCCATCACTGGAGACTTTCAAGGAATGTCTGTACATCCATTTGTCTAAAATGGTATAGGCTCTCCTACTCGAGCAGGGGGCTGAACTAGATGACCTCCAAGGTCTATTCCAACTTGGTTAGAAATTCTATGATTCTATGATTCAGTTCTGAAGTAGTACAAATGGACTCATAAAAGCTTTTGCCTGATCACTCAGTAGCGTTATCTACTTAGGTTTCTGCATGATAATTTCTGTTAAATATCCCTTCGCTGGGTAAACTGCTTTAAAAAGTACTGAGTTCTTACGTCATTCAAATTCTCGCATTCAGCCCATCAAATGAGTTGAGGAATTCCTAAATCAAACCTAGAGAGGTAGGCTAGTCCTGTGCAGGCGTCTGTTCTTGGGTTGTTCCTTCAAGTATTGCATCACCCCAGTTGATAATTCAAGAAAATACTGCATGGTACACTATATTCAAATGAGGTACAGACGACCTGCATTGATAAACATCTGCTAAGAGAAGTCTTAATCGTTGAAGTATTCTGAGTAACAGAAGCTAAATACCTTCTGGGCAATCTCTTGAACTAGATTGTACCACCTACTCAATAAATAATTACCCTCCCTCCCTTTCTCCTTCCTTCCTTCCTTCCTTCCTTCCTTCCTTCCTTCCTTCCTTCCTTCCTTCCTTCCTTCCTTCCTTCCTTCCTTCCCCGAATAATAGAGTTGGAAGGGACCTTAGAGGTCTTTTAGTCCAACCCCCTACTCAAGGACACCCTATATACAATTTGAGACAAGTGGCTGTCCAGTCTCTTCTTAAAAACCTCCAGTGTTGGAGCATCCAAACTTCTGGAGGCAAGTCGTTCTACTGGTTAATTGTCCTCACTGTCAGGAAAGTTCTTCTTTGTTCTAGTTCTAGTTCGACCTCTAGTTATCTGGTCCTAGTCCTTCCTTCCTTCCTTCCTTCCTTCCTTCCTTCCTTCCTTCCTTCCTTCCTTCCTTCCTTCCTTCCTTCCTTCCTTCCTTCCTCAAGGGCTGCAAGTCTATCCAACAGCATGGGAGGAAGGAGCTCTTAACCAACAACTTGCATCCGGAGGGCACATACACACGCTTCCTGAAATACAGTTCCAGGACAGAGGGACCCAAGCAAACGATAGATAGGAGTTGGGTTTAGCATTTCTTCCACAAGAGTGAGCAACGCGCTGCCCAGCTACGAAAAAGGAAGTGTAATTTAGCACGCTCTTCCCAGAGGTTCCATAAATCTACCCTTGAGAATTCGTATAATTCAAATAATGTGCCCCCGACATAACAGTTCTCATCACTGCTTCCTTAGCTCAAAGTATCAGAGTAGCCCAAAGGAGTGTCCTGCAGTCACTAAAGGACTTCGCTAACTCTTTAGTGGTTGAGGAATATTTTTAGTATAGCTTATATAGAACGAACTCTTAAGAATTGCCCGTGCTGTTATTTGCATGAGAATACTAAGGGGAAGATCATCTTCCTATAAGTTTGGAAGTGGTCAACTGTATCTGTTTTTTGAAATCACTCTCTCTTGTGGGAGATATTATTTTTTTAGCACAACGGATCCTACAGGAGTCTTTCCCATGTGGAAAGTTGGTCCTTTATGCCGGGGGTCCCCAACCACCAGTGCGTGGACCAGTACTGGGCCGCGGCATGCCAGCAACCGGTCTGCACAAACAAGCATTTAAGCTCCATCCTTGGGGTGTAGGCAGCACACAAAACCATGCCCCCTCCAATCTGCGGAAAAACCTCTCCCCACGGAGTTGGTCCCTGGTGCCCAAAAGGTTGAGGACCTCTGCTTTACGCAGCTGACAAGCCCTTTGTATGATCAACAGCACTACTAATAAATGTTAATTAATCATATAACATACTAGATCAGGGGTCCCCACGGCCCACTACCGGGCCACAGCCTATTGGCCACTGCGCCATGTGAGTGGCTGGCCGGTGCATGCATGTGTATGTGCAAACACAGTCCCACTCGTGCAAGTGTCACTGGTGTTTGTGGCTCCACTCACGCAAGCGCTCATGACCCCACTCGTGCAAGCAATGGGTGTGCACACATACATTCACCCCCCCACACAAAATCATCCTTCTTTCCCCTCTCCCCCTGCTCTGGGCTGCCAACCCCAAAAGTTTGGGAACTCTGCACTAGAGTGATGCCTCAACGTCTTCAACTATGGCAGAGTTTCCAGTTTGCCCAGTTAAAGATTAGACGAAAGAGAGTTTTGGTGATACACATATATTTAAAGGCAGTAAAGTGATAGCATGCACCAAAAATTCACAATAAATCATTATATTTATAACAAATCTACCTCCCAGGTGGCAGGACCGAGGACTCATTAACTAACTAATCTGAAAAGTTAGCAGAAAAGTTCTCCTGGCTGATGGAAAATGATATGAATAATTTAAAAAAAAACAGAAATAGAAATGAGGATAGGAATAGAAAAAGAACAACAACAAAAAAAAAACAACACAAGAAAAGTTAGATAAGGAAATAGCTGCCCTATAAATACTCATAATAGCCCTGTTGCGACGAGTAGAGCATATAATAATACGAATTAGAAAAAACTACCCAAAGAGAGATAATTGAAAACCAGAACACACTCTGCATTTCAGCACGGCTATCACCACAAATTCTCCAATGTCACCCTTGGCCAAATAAAGTATCCAATTCAATTCAATTTGCTGCAAATTTGAAGGTGGTATGAACAGCTGGTTTGAACGTACGAGAGTAGCCCTCAGAAAGGACAATGGAATCAGAAGAGATGCAATGTCAATCAACATGACTGTCTTCTTTTATAGCACCCAACTCAGAACAACAGAATTCAAAGGGACCTAGGAGATCATCTATCCCACCCCCCAGCTCAAGCATGAGACCCTATGCCATTTGAGACAAGTGGCTGCCCAGTCTCTTCTTAATAACCTCCAGTGATGGAGCACCCACAACTTCTGAAGGCAAGCCATTCCACTGGTTTATTGTTCTCATTGTCAGGAAATTTCTCCTTCGTTCCAGGTTGCTTCTCTCCTTGATTAGTTTCCATCCGTTGCTTCTTGTCCTGCCTTCAGGGGCTTTGCAGAATAGCTTGACTCCCTCTTCTTTGGGGCAGCCCCTCAAGTATTGGAACACTGCTATCATGTTCCCCCATGTCCTTCTTTTCACTAGACTTGACATACCCAATTCCTGCAACCGTTACTTGTATGTTTTAGCCTCCAGTCCCCTAATCATCTTTGTTGCTCTTCTCTGCTCTCTTTCCAGAGTCTCAACTTCTTTTTCATATCGTGGTGACCCAACACCACTCAACCAAGCTCCACCAAGTCTTCCTGCGTTCCAACAACCCTGTTTAGGAACCATGTTATCAAGTGTGCAGAATCAGGCTTTGATGCTTGTTTTGCTTTTTTTTTTTTTGGCAAGCTCGGCAAACTGTCACAGACCACAAGGATCGTGTCAAGGCACAGATCCATTCAGTTAATTCAACAAGTACAGATACCATCACTTCATAAGGCAGAGAGACTCCAAAAGAATCGAGAGAGGGGGGAAATGGAGACAGAAAACAGAGAGAGGGGCTTGAGGAAGGGGGGGGGAGGGCATGTTTCAACTGCAGACAAGCAGAGGAACAAAAACATCCCATAGATCATGCAAAGCTGTTGAAATACCAGAAGAAATGACCCCATTGCTTGGCCCTGGTTTCTGAACGATGGCTTAATGCACCCCGTTCCCGTAGCCAAAATAACGTGCCTTTGCTTTCAGTTCAGTCTGCTCCTTCACGCCGGGGAGGCTATGCCAAATTGGACTTCATCTTAAGGTCCTGCTGAGGAGACCAGAAGATAAAAGGCACTTTGCATCCACAGTGGTCCAGATTTGCAAGCTTGCCCAACCGATAGGACATCCTGTTCCTATTAAGGTGAAATGGGATGGTAGTGGAGGTGGCTTTGGAGGACATTCAATTCAGAATAGAGCTGGGAGGGAATTTGGAGGTCTTCTAGTCCAGGGCTTTTCAACCAGTGGTACGGGTACCATCTGTGGTACATTGGCACCTGGCAGGTGGTACGCGACCATCCTAGAAAAGTGGTAGCGGGGGAGGGGAATGAGCTGAACCGGTGGCAGCACCGCACAAGCCTGAGCAAGAAACGGCTGGAGCTGCAGGGCTGTCAGGGCTCAGCGGAAGCACCAGGATCAGTGCCGCTTTCCAGCTGATTGGCGCTTCTTCTGGGCTCTCAGGGCTCAGTGGAAGCGCCAGGATCAATGCCTGGCTCCAGCTGGAGCTCGGCGCTGATCCTGGTACTTCTGCTGAGCCCTGAAGAAGCGCCGATCAGCTGGAATGTTGCAGCATCCCCAGGGTCTTGTGATTTACATTCAGATGCTTGGCAACTGATTTGTATTTATGACGGTCACAGTGTCCCAGGGTCATGTGAAGTGACCAAAACCTGCTGCAATCACCCAGCAGACGGGGGGAATAAAAACCAAACACCACCACCCCCCATCCCCATTGCCAATCCTCAACAATGAAAACCTCGGACAGGAGGAAGAGCGCCGCTGGGCGGGCAGGCAGGCGTCTTGCTCGGCTGTGGCTGGGGGGGCACTTTTTCAGTGCCATTGGAACTTCGAACAGTCACTAAGTGAACTGTTGTAAGTTGAGGACTACCTGTACTTTATTACTTTTTTTCCTTTTTTTTTTTTGTCATCGAGTTTTTGACACCTTGCTGGTGGTCCTCGGATGTTGCCATATCCTAAAAGTGGTACAAATGGGTGAAAAGGTTGAAAAGCCCTGTTCTAGTCCAACCCTCTGCTCAAGCATGAGCTCCTATGCCATTTGAGACAAGTGGCTGCCCAGTCCCTTCTTAAAAGCCTCCAGCAATGGAGCACACACAACTCTTGGGAAGCAAGCTGTTCCACGGATTAATTCACTCTCACTGTCAGGAAATTCCTCCCTTTTTTTCCAGGTTGCTCCCCTGCTCAGTTAGCTTCCATCCATTCTGACAAGCTTCCACCCATTACTTGTTATCTTGCCTTCCGGAGAATAAATTGATGCCCTTTCCCCTGTGGTAGCCGTTCAACTACTGGAAGACAGCTATCATGTCATTCCTAATCAATCAGAATAGAGCTGGAAGGGACCTTGAAGGTCTTCTAGCCCAGCCCTGCTCAAGCAGGAGACCCTATGCCATTTCAGACAAGTGGTTATGAGGACGAAGGGAAGTAGGCTAAAAGTTAGGTAAATGCTGGACCTGGGAACCTAGCCTCATTCTTAAGCGTAACCTTGGAAAGGAAGTCCGCTGCAGCCGTTTTCTGGAATTGCCTGTTCTGCCTGCAAAACTTTAGAGTGCGCCTGTTCTTCCACCTTCTGATCCAATAGAACAGGACAGGATAAGAAGAGTTGGAAGGGACCTTAGAGGTCATCTAGTCCAACCCACTGCTCAGGCAGGAAACCCTATGCCATTCCAGACAAATGGCTCTCCAGTTTCTTCTTAAAAACCTCCTGTGATGAAGCTCCCACAACTTCTTGGAGGCAAGTCGTTCCACTGGCTAATTGTCCTCACTGTTTGGAAGTTTCTCCTTAATTCCAGGTTGCTTCTCTCCTTGATTGGTTTCCATCTGTTGTTTCTTTGATTCGTTTCCATCCATTGTTTCTCACTGATGTGAGGTCCTTTCTTGGGGTTACAGGGTCAAGCTCTCCAAAGTCTCCTCCGCTAGAAGCACAGTCAGTTCCATCCTTTCTGTTTTTGCAACTCCATGCTTAGACCCAGGCGAATCTGTGTCATCATCAGATGCAATTAAACTTATCGGGCGGAGTGCACATCTTTCCCTTGAGGCTCTTCTTTTGCCGAGGATGTTCTGCACTTCTTCAGAATCGGATGTGCTTTATTTTGTACGTGAGAAAATGTCAGCTTGGTTCATTTTTCCCTGGACCGTCTGCCATAGCAGTCTTGATGTCGGAGCCATGTAAAAGCCTCAGGCATTTACTATTGTCTGGAACGCCATTTTACGAGAGCTTCAATACTTGGCTTGTGGTCTGATCTATAAGGCCCTGAAGGAACGAAGAAGGGGTGAGCCAAACAGCTTTCCTTGCCAGCCCCAGCTTCATGGAAGCACTTTGAATGAGTCCAAACTTTAGTCTGTTGGGGCAGGCAAGGGGAAAAAAAAAAAGCCTTGGCAGCTTAAAAATGCTTCTCTTTCTTCCCGTATTGTATTCTAGGCAACCAGGCAGCTTTCTCTAAGCCAGTGTTTCTCAACCTTGACAATTTTAAGGCATGTGGACTTCAACTCCCAATGCTGGCTGTGGAATTCTGGGAGTTGAAGTCCACATGCCTTAAAATTGTCAAGGTTGAGAAACACTGCTCTAAGCTGATGTGCCGTGCTTCAGATTCTAAGGACATTTGCTTTTTGTTACCTTGGCAAGCAAGCAAGTGACCCTCGTACGTTCTGATCTCGTGTTGGGAGCTGCTGAAGCAAACTCAGAAGTCAACACGTGTTTCATCAATCCAGTGAGTCTCTTCTGTCTTCCAAAGCTGCTGGGCAGCCCAACTCCACAAATTGTTGGGTCCACCATCTCTGTCCACCAAATTGTTCCTTTCATAGAAGAGGATATTTGTAGCTCAAGGCTGAACTGTGGGGTCCTTGGTGCTCTCTGAATTGGGTGGGGTTTTCCTACGATGTTTCATTACCCAGCTAGGGAACATTATCATTGCCAGAAGGGAATGGGGTATGGGAGAAGGAAGGGGGAAAAGGAGGAGGACTGTGGAGTCCTTGGTGCTCTCTTGAGTTTGGTGGATTTTTTTTACAGATGTTTCATTCCCCAACTAGGTAACATCATCATTGCTAGAAGAGAGTGGGGTTGCTCTCTGCTTCCATGTTTACTCGCACATCCATGAATACCAACAAGTAGTCAAAAGACATAATGGAAACCCCTTAATTGCACAACGCATAGATAGAGTTCACCATGGTTTCAATTGGAAGATAGTGAGCATCTAGACCAAGCTAAGTCTAAAAACACTAGACAGTTCCTGGAAGCCTGGCACTGAGGCACCTCAGCCATCAACAGGCACATAGAGATAAAGAATATCTACATACCATTCAAAAAAAGACAAGAACAACAACAAAAAATCTAAAAGACCACAATCTGGATAGAAGAGAATATTTGCAATTCAGAGTTGAAGTCCTTGGTGTTCTTTGAGCTTGGTGGTTTTCTTGCAGATGTTTCATTACCAAACTAGGTAATATCATCAGTGCTGGAAGGGAGTGAGGAGTGGGACCAGAACACCTTCCTAGCCAGAAATCAACACCCAGATAAGCAGAGATTAACATCAAGCAATAAACAATACCCCAATCAAGGAACTACCAGCCCAATAAACATGAGCCTAATCATGAAACTCTTGAGAACACTCCTAGCAACATTGACAGGGCAAGCCACTAGTATATAATAAGAAAGCAAACCCCATTCCCTTCTAGCATTGATGGTGTTACCTAGTTGGGTAAATAGATGTCTGCAAGAAAACAACCAAGCCCAGAGAGCACCAAGGACCCCACTGTCTCTTTGATGGTGCAGAATGTAGGAAACTTCACCTGGTGTCCTAGTTTCCAAATTAAGTAGAGAGGGACAACATAATTCTTGCCTGTTCTTCATCTCTGTCCCACGTTCTCATTTTTATTTGTCTTTGTCCCATTTTGCCACTTGGCTCTCTTGATTGCTCATGTTTAATAAATAAGTAAACATCTATCTATATTTTTTTGCTAGCTGAATGAAGTAGGCTCATGAGCTCTGATCTGAATACAAGAATTGACGGGAGAGTTTGTCGGGTGCAAACTAAACTGGAAATTATCCGCAGTAATTTTCCAACACAAGCAGCCAAAGAGCAATAACAAAAATATGACTGATGAGAGCACAGTGGCCAATTTGTGTCCCATAACTCTTGAGGCATTTGAAATCTTGGCCAAACCGAGGCATTATGCTTTGACACAATGGTACTAAAGTTAACATGAAAAAACAGAAGTAAATACCAAGCAACAGCTTGAAACTTTTTTAATTCAACTGCTTATGCCCTTCTAAATCAACGATAGAGATGTCAGCCCTACAAAGTAGACTAGATCTAGAAACAGACCCTTTGTAGGCCTAAAACTATTTTTATAAGAATAGCTATAGTAACACAATCTTTCCAATCTGAATATCCTTCCTTCCTTCCTTCCTTCCTTCCTTCCTTCCTTCCTTCCTTCCTTCCTTCCTTCCTTCATCAGCCTTTCTTCGTCAGCCTTCCTGCCTGCCTGCCTGCTTGCTTGGCTTCCTTCATCAGCCTTCCTTCCTTCCTTCCTTCCTTCCTTCCTTCCTTCCTTCCTTCCTTCCTTCCTTCCTTCCTTCCTTCCTTCCTTCCATCCATCTTCATGAAAATTGAGGAGCCTCCCACCTCAAGTGCTTTCATAAATTTCTCTCTTCATGTGGCCTTAAGCCATATTTATCTGTTTGTTACCACGGTAATGGATTTTCCCTCTCTTTGTCAAGGCCATCTTTTCTACCAAGACAGATCTGGCGAGTTTCCCTCTTAAGGAAATGTCTTACAATGGGGCCGATAACAGCCCTGCTTTTGACAGGTCACAGGCTGATCTCTCTTGATGATGTCATTTACTAGAGATCACTTTTTAGGCTGAAGTTCTGGAAAATTCATTAGAGAAGGCAATCTATATCACATCCATATTCAAGCAACATATGGCTATTGCTTCCTATACAGTGCAGAAAGATGCCAGATAAGAGGAAGCAATGTTGGAAGGAAGGAAGGAAGGAAGGAAGGAAGGAAGGAAGGAAGGAAGGAAGGAAGGAAGGAAGGAAGGAAGGGAGAGAGGGAGGGAGGGAGGAAGGATGGAGGGAGGGAGGGAGGGAGGGAAGGAGGTTTATATCTGAAAACTTAGCTGTTATAAAATTCATGTGTCATAAAATTCTGTGCTGCTACCAAATGTCCCTTTTCAAAAATTAACTCACATATCCCTATTTAAATTATTAAAAATGCATGTGGTTTCAAACAAACAAAAAAAAACAAAATTTAATTTGCTAGTCTTTCTTAACATAATTGCAAACATATTATGAGGGAGGGAGGGTGCCTTGAATGCCAAAAGCAGCCCTGATTAAATACATGAATGAAAACAACATACTAATAGAATATCAACATTTGTAATTTCAAAAATTTCAACATTGGTCATTTCATTTAACTCAAACATAATGTCAAAAAGGGACCATGTGGTTTTGTCTTCTTTTCTGCCGCTATCTTAGGAAACACAATCTTCATTCACAAGCTTGCAAACCAAAGAGGTCAACAATCAATTGCCACAAGCCACGTCAAACCTGTCCTTCAAAAAATCTGTCACAGAGTAACCTTTTTAGGCACCCGTTTGCATGAAAAATCCAGAATTCTTGATGGCTTGATAGATTCCAAATGCTGGGGATATAGCCAAAGAGACTATACAGCAGAGATTGATCCAAGGCATGTTAACGATTTTGTGAATTTAAGCCAAAATGTGGCAATAATAGGACAAGAACAGAACATGTCAGTATGGTTCCAATTTCTAAATTGCTTCTGCAGGATCAGGACAACTGCATCCAATCCTTATTAAACATTTTCGGAGATGTTCACCATATACGCCATATACAAATCCAAATGTTCTATTGCATTAACTTCATTTTAAGCTCACTATTTCAAAATTCATGTCAATAGCTAATAGCCATTTCATAAACTTTGCTCAGCAAGCTGATCAGGTTAGGAGCCTTAATAAATTCTTGCAAAGTCGAAGAACTGTGAAACCCCAGAGGTAGCACGGCATCGGAGTCAAAGTCCCCAGCCTAGAGGTACAGGTTGAATAAACCACCCAAAGAAATTTGCATAGAAATTCTAATTGAACTTGTGCGACGATTTTAGAAACAGTTAAGTAAGTCCAATGTAATAATTGTGAAAAACTCAATTTTTGAAGACAAAACAAAAGAAAAACCCAGACTCATCCTGGGTTTAATCTCCTAATGTGAGTTTTTCAATGGGTCATAGATCTGACCCATTTTTTCCCCACCTCCTTTTCGTCGTTTAGGTTCATGTATTAAAAGTGTTTTCTGAAGAAATAAAATCTCCTAAAATTGCCAAGTGTTACAGGTAATATATTTGTACCTGAGTCATATATTAGCTGTCAAATTAAATTCAAAGGGGGGGGGAGGCAATTCCAACTTGCCTTATTCAAATTTAAAAAGAACACCCTGGGGATAAAACCTGAAGAAATGAACCTTTAAATCCATCTTTCCCCAACAGCAACTGGAATGTAAGAAGTTAAAACCTTGAAAGATGCCCCCGAATTCATGATTTTGCTTGCAGCAGTATGATGAGGTAAAAAAAAAAAATTAGGAAAACCTCTCAAAATATATGTCTATGTCATTCATTGGCTGTCATTTATCTTATTCCAAAGCTAGCCCTCAACACACGATCACAATTGAGCCGAAAGTTTCTGCGGCTAAACAAGACAGATGTTAAGTGAATTTTGCCCCCTTTTTATGACCTTTCCTGATGAAATAATAAAAAAAAATCTGTCTGGTCTATTTTATACGACAGCTGTCTAGCAACAAGCCTGAATGCTGAGTCTCTGGAAATTGGCCAACCTTGGCCTTCAGGAAAGTTGAGAGACCCAATGGTTTAAAAAGGGGCAGTCCATTTCAAGGTCCCTAACAGTGGGGACTTTGTAGCGCCAGTCTTTGGAAAAGCAACAAACCTAAGAAAGGACTAATAGTGAAGGGCTTATTTTAGTAAATATCATATGAATCGAATAAGTCTTTCCTTAGCAATGTCAAGTCTCTCCTGCCACTTTCCCATTAAAAAAAAAAAGAGGAATTCAACAGAACGGTCCATGACTGGGGCTGAAGTTAAGAGTGAGAAAAACTTGTTTCTCTCACTTTTAAGATTACTTAAAGGTCTGCTAAATAAATCAGACACTGTATCCCAGAAGGGATAAATATCCTTTAGTGATCCATTTTAACCGGGCATTGGAATGGAAAGATTGTGAGGTTGAAATGCTGTCTAGCTTGTTTTTCAGTTTTTAAAACGTTTATTTATGTAGTTGCCTAATTTATAAAACTGCCCATCTATCTGATGAAACCGCCCATCTATCTAGGTGGCAAACATACTAGGAGTGCCCAACCTTGGCAACTTTAAGACTTGTAGACTTCAACTCCCAGAATTCCCCAGCCAGCCAAATACCCAGCTGGCTTTGTGCCTAAGACAGATCTAGAACTCCCATATTTTAGCCTGTCTCCTTAACCGCTACTCAAGTTGACTCTTCATTTATTATATATTGTTATTCATTTTTTATATATTATTAGGAGCCGTAGTAGCACAGTGGTTAGAATGCAGTATTGCAGGCTAACTCTGCCGACTGCCAGCAGTTTGATCCTGACCGGCTCTAGGTTGACTCATCCTTCCATATTTCCGAGGTCGGTAAAATGAAGACCCAGATTGTTGGGGGCCATATACTGTCTCTGTAAACAGCTTAGAGAGGGCTGTAAAGCACTGTGAAGTAACATATAAGTCTAAGTGCTATTGCTATAGATTATTATTATTCTTGGCAGTTTTCTTGACAAGACATCAGAAGTGAGTTTTTTTTTTGCTATGCCCTTTTTAGGGAGAGAAGGACTAATCCAAGATCATCTACCTAGCCCAAGGCAGGTCTAGAATTCACACTCTCCTGGTTTTCTAGCCCGTTGCGTTAACCACTATCTCAAACTGGCTGTCATAATGTCAGTCTACTGAGTGATAAAAACAACATCTAAATCACCCTACAGTCTCATTAAATAATCTCAGACACGGATTAAAAAAAGAGACTGTACGGATTTCCAAAATGAAATTGTCAGAGGAAAGATATGCAATTAGGCAGCCGGGCTTGCTAAAAATAAGCAGTTTACTTCTTTTCTCAAGTGCTCTTACCAGCAGTTCCTAGATCCCACAGACAGATTGTAAATATCCAACCTGGGATTTTTTTTCTTTCCCCTCCCACCTTTTGAGAAAATGAGTGTCAGAGTTGGGCAATCCACAACTTTGGAGGCTGACAAACTATGATTTGCATACCTCAAGATTTGCAGGATTATGGCTTGCTCTAAGTATTCGTAAAGCGGGAATTGCACAGAATGCTAGAAATTAGGGGTGTGAAGAAAAAAAACAACAACATTTGGTTTTGAACCTTAGCAAGGACGAAATTGAGCAACGCTTTCTCCCTGAAATGCTAAACAGCTATATTTCTTTTCCTGCATTATGGAAAGGTTCGGAAAGATTTGTACTCAAAAAAAGATATATCTTGATCTCCCAATACTTCCAGGGTGCTCAAAATAACTCACTTCATACTCAAAGCAGCAAGTTCCCACTTGAAATGGAAAGTTTCACAAATATTGGGTGTTCCAAATTATCAAAAACAAAATTCTATGTCTACCTCAAGAAGAAACAGACTGCAGATGCTGGGTCAAGGGTTTACAGGTTTACCTACAGAATTAAAAAAAAGAAAAAATAACCCAAGGGTGACAAGGGGATTTTGTGCTAGCTGTAATTACAGGCAGTGCTTGAATTGCAACCACTTGTTAGTGATCGTTCGTTCAAAGTTACAACAGCACTGGAAAAAGTGATTTGCAACTGGTCCTTGCAACCATCTCAGCATCCCTGCAGTCACGTGATCAAAATTTGGGCGCTTGGCAACCAGCATGTATTTATCATGGCTGCAGCATCCAAAGGTCATGTGATCATCCTTTGAGATCTTCCCAGTGGGTTTTCCCCAAGCAAAGTCGATGGGGGAATCCGGATTCCCTTAACAACATGACTCGCTTCGCCACTGCAGTGATTCGCTTAACAAATGTGGCAAAAAAGGTCATAAAAGTTGGGTGCAATTCACTTAACAACCGCTTGGCTTAGTCACAACAGATTCTGGTTCCAAGTGTGGTGGTAGGTAGATCTGCACAAAGAGCGTTTTGTTTCTAAATTGGGAAAGTACACACACACAAAAACCCCAGGGCTTCTAAATTCAGCCCCAAATGATAAACTGAACAACAGGATTCCTCTGCTTTATTCTGCTCTGTGGATCAACACAATCTAGCATTTTAATATGAGGAGCAAACATGGCGGTCAAGTTTTGAAGCAGGGTTTTGTTGGTGCGACAAATATTGCTACTCAGCTTGCCAACTAATTTGGGGGGAGGAGAGAGGTTTGGAATGCAGACTTCAAAGATTAAGACACCAGACCGTGAGACTCAAGGACGTCACACCAGGTGTCTGGCCAGACCTAGAGATGTTTTCTCATAACAATATTTTCCCACTTGATTGGGCAACGTGACCTGACCCAGAGGGAGGAAGGAGAATTCAATGTTTTTACTATAGGGGTTTGGGAGAGGTCTCGCCAGAGCTGGTTTTCCTTTCATTAGTGTCAAAGTGATGTACTCAATAAAGTTTTACATTAAGAGATCGGAATGTCTCAAAGGTGTTTGCTTGGTTGCATTCGTCAGTGGCATGCGTAAATTGTTGGATGTTGAGTACTGACAAGCATCCATACAATGGCCAATCTCCTTTCCTTTATACAGGTGGTCCTCGACGTATGAGCACAAGGGAACCCAAAATTTCAGTTGCTAAGGGAGATGTTTGTTAAGGGAATTTTGCTCCATTTCATGACCTTTCCTGCCACAGTTGTTAAGTAAATCTGGCTTCCCCGTTGACTTTGCTTGTCAGCAAAAAGTGGGACCCTGCAACCATCATAAATATGAGTCAGTTGCCAAGTGCCTGAATTTTGATCACGAGACCCCAGGGGATGCTGCAACAGGTGTACATGTGATGAATAGTCCTAAGTCACTTTTTTCAGTGCTGTTGCAACTTTGAATGGTCACTAAGTGAACTATTGCAACTTGAGGACTACCTTTCAATCATCTTTGACTGTGGAAAAGTCTGACTTGTTTACCTGGTCTAGTGGTGTCTACCCATCCAGTAAAATTCAACAAGATTGCATGAATTGGGTCCCATCTATCCAACAGTGTCAGATCCTAAAAAGATGTGCCTCACCTGGTGGCATTTGCACTTTAGAAGCATCCCAAGGTCCATGTGGCACCAACCTTGTTCTCCTTTAGGAGAGCTTTAAAGGGCTGGCTGTTCCCACAGGCACTGGGCCAGGAAGTTGTGTGAACCCACTTTTGAAGTTATTCAGTTTGTTTCCTTATTGTCCTTCTTCTCTGAACCCCAGCTGCATTTTTATTACTTTTTTTTTCAACTGACCAAACGGTTTCTTTTTAACCTTTTGTAAGCCACCGAGATTAAATTGGCACATGGGGCAAATCGAAATTACAAATGAGCGAATACATGAATAAATCAATGGATTAAGGAAATATTTGGGCTGGCACAACATCGGTTTTAGGCAGTTAGCCTTCTTAATTTCTTCCAACTTGAACAAAAGAGCTTTACTGATATCTGGACCAAGCATCCTTCCCTTGATGTAAACACGGCCATCTCTATTTTATTTACCCTCTTTTAATTGTTAAATGGTTCTCTTCAAAAACATCTGTTTCAAAACTTTGGAATTGTTTCAATGGTTATTTTATTTTCACCGTGGATGTTTTAACTACTCTTTCTTCTATGCAAGCTGGCAAGAGTCTTTTTTTGGATTGTAGTGGCACAGAAAGATATAAAATAAATAAGATATGAATTCATAAGCCAATACAATAATTTGGAAGAAGCTTGCTAGCTTGAACAAGATTTCCAAAGTATATTCTCCTCTCCTAGTCTTCCTTGAATTCTGAGATAATGTTTACACATTATATAGATTTGCCATCTGGCTAATTTTGAAATTGCTGTCTTTTTCCTTCCTCATATGACTATCACAATGTGCTCTTCCAAGTTAATATGTACATTATAACAAATTAATCCAATTAGGGGTGTAATCGTCTGTGTTCTTTTTACTATCAAAGGTTTATTGCTACGAAGCATTCCTCCCCTTCTAAATAAAATTACCAGCTCATTTATAGAATTAATATTCCATAAAACAGCAGTGAACCTATACTCACTTATGTAACATCTAGGTATTTTTTTCCCCTTCCTCAAACATCCTTAATGGATTTGACCGTTTTTCTACATAACAAAAAACAAAACAAGAAAATCAAGCTAAATATAGTAATAAAAGCACGGCCGTTGCCAAATTGAGTAGACACATATTTAATTTTCTTCTTCTAATCTCTGGTAGAACTTTATACATGTCTAACTGTCATAACATTCCCTGTTTCTTTGTGTCTTGCCAGTTGCAGCCAACGATATACAAGGGATGGAGGAAATTAAGGACTTGGCTAAGGATTGTGAGGTTTTTATTCTTTTAGAGATTGTGCAAAAATGAGAAGGGATATGAAGGTAAGGGGGGGGCGCAATGACTCAGCAAGGGGGGGCACGATAGCTGAGCGGTTAAAGATGCAGAGCTTGGAGAGCTGACAGCCCAGGTTCGAGACCCAAGCTCTGTGCGATGGGGTGCTCTTGCTCCAGCTCCTGCCCACCGAGCAGTTTGAAAGCATGCAGATGGGAGTAGATCAATAGGTACCCCTTCGGTGGGAAGGTAACCGCGTCCTATGCACCTTTGGCGTATAGCCATGCTGGCCACATTACCATGAAAATTGTCTTTGGACAAAGCTGGCTCCCTTAACCAAAATCAGAAATGAGCACCGTGCCCTAAAGTCGGACACCTTTACCTTTTATGAATGTAAGACTGCCATTTTTAAGGGTAACGGTCCATGGGATAGCCATAGGTTTAGTCAAAAATGCCACAACAGAGAATTCCACTTATTGTTGCCTTTGTTGCCAATGTCTTGCTTTATAGAATCTATTTTGCTCGACTCCTATCCCTCTTTGATGTCTAACTCTACTAAGGTAGTCTTTGACTTATCACCAGTGACTTAGCAACTGTTAGAAGGGCGATTGGACCTTCCAAAATTTTAACTAACTCCTGCCATTTAGAACATCTTGTCCCCTAGGTTGAGATCTGCTTCCATCCTTCTGACCTTCCATAAAGGCCTGGGGACCTGGCCCTGCCAATTAACTTGGGGATCCAATGGGGGAGTGTCACACTGGAGGTGGTTGATGTACTAATAGCAGATCCCACCTCACCCCCTGCACATCAAGTTAACTCCCGCACCATCTTTTTACCATAATTTTAATTATAATCCATATTTTATTCTCTCTCTCTCTCTCTCTCTCTCTCCAGAGTATGGTCGATATCTATCTATCTATCTATCTATCTATCTATCTATCTATCTATCTATCTATCTATCTATCTATCTATCTATCTATCTTACCTATCTACCTACCTAGTTTTATTGCTTTTAACCTTGTAAGCTGCCCAGAGATGCTTTGCAACGAGATGAGTGGAAACAAATTGAATGAATGAATGAATGAATGACTGTCATGATTGGGTATTCTAACTTACTGCTTTCAAATTCAGGTATGGAATGAAAGTTACAGACGGTTATCTCAGCTTGTTGGAGTTGGCAGTTCCAGAGTGCTTTAAATGCAATGCTTTAAAATGGGCACATTGTCAAAAGGGGTGGCCGATATGCCCAAGAGGTCCTCGCTTCTTTGCAGAGTGTTCTCCCAAGACAATCATCACGCAGTAACAGCTTCTGAATCTTGATTGCACACCAAGACAGGGGTTTGTTTGGGGGGGGGAGGGTTGTGTCCATAACCAGCTGCTTTATGTGACAGCCTGGCCCGAATCTTAAAGACAGCAAATGCCTCATCTGAACAATTTGTCACAAGCACAAATTGCAATTTGGCATGCCATCACAAACCTTCTGAGTTTGGACAAAAGCAGAGGTGTGCCAAGCCGGCGCTTGTGATGAATGATTCAGAAGATCCACATGCTGTGAGCGTGATGAAGCGACAGGCTGAAGATCAAGCTTTTGGCTCCATGAATCCTGAGAATCGGTTCTTAGTTTGTGTGTTTCTGATTAAGGTTCGGGAGGGGGGGGGGGACTCACAACTCCTGGTTCGGTGGCTGGCCTCAGGGAAGGAGCCGAGAGTTCCTCACCCTCTGGGAAAACATGTGAAGGGCAGATATGCATCTACTCCCTAACATAATCAGTTCTGGCACATGCGTGAAGATATCCATCGCCCCTTCCTCTATTAGGTGACCCTCCAAAAGGATCAGTGGTATAAAAATGGCCAGGAAGCCGACTGTTTTGAAAAGGCTCACCTGAGCTTCTGGCCCTCAACTCCCCAAGGTCCCGCCTTAGCTGAGATCCTGCTGACCCTTAGAATGCAAGCTCGAAGATTGGAGAGGCAGAATCAAAAGATGGAATTTGGTGGAGTTCCATCAGGAAAGAAATCCTTGAACTTATTTTAACAGAATAATGGAGCTGTAAAGGGCCTTGGAGGTCTTCTAAGCCAGGGGTAGGCAACCTTGGCTCTTTTATGACTCGTGGACTTCAACTCCCAGAATTCCTGAGCCAGCCATGCTGGCTCAGGAATTCTGGGAATTGAAGTCCACGTGTCATAAAAGAGCTAAGTTTGCCTACCCCTGTTCTAAGCCAACCCCCTGCTCAAGCAGGAGACCCTAAGCCATTCCGGACAAAATGGCTGTCCCTTCTCTTCAAAACTCTAATGACGACTTCTGAAGGCAAGCCCTTCCACCGATCAATTGTTCTCCCTTTCCAAACTAAATTTCTCTCTTCCGAGAGAATGTTTTGTTGAAGAAGACCCTTGCAAAGGAAACAGTGTCCAGTGGTGTTCCACAGCTTCTTATATGGTTCTTCTCCCTGCCCTGTGTCTCTTACCATTCAGTGCTCAGAGACCTGGGACGGAAGGCAGGCAGATCAGCTAAGCCATCCTCAGCTTTCCTCCTCTTCTCCTGCTTCTGCTTAACTGACAACCGGTGTGTGAACTGAGAGAGACTGCTCTCAGACCTGGGGGGGGGGGGGGGAAGACAGGCGTTAACTTCATCAAAGCATCATCCTGATCACCAGAAGGCAGGGCAAGGGCCAGGGGTCAAGGTGATCTGATGTTCAGGCAAAAGAAAGACGGTAGAGTGGGTTAGAGAAATCAAATGCCCATTGTGGTACCTTCTTTCCATCACAATATAGGGGGGAAATAACAGATTTAAGGGGGTTGCTAGAATCATCAAAAGGGATCAGAACACCCAAGTGTTTTGGCTCTGCACTGGAGCCCAATGAGAGTCATATTCAATCATTTCTCACAACAGTTGATTAGGAGAAGACAACCTCAAAGGTGACTTTTATTAATGACGGAGAAAGATTACAACAAAACTAAGAAGTTATGTTTATTTTGGATTAATTAATCAGGCAAAAAAATAAAAAACACTAGCAAAAAAGCAGCAATCAAGGCAAAATCAATGTCAAAGGTTCTTTAAAGACTGGAAAAGAGAATAAGATTTTATTTCGGCTGTTTGCTTTTTTTTTTTTTTTGAATCAAAGGAAACATAAGGATTTGTAAAAAGGGCATTTAGGAATGGTATAGAATTCACGCCATTAAACAGCCACTGGTTGTTTAGCCTGCTACTTCTTTGTGGAAACCGAGCCCTTGAATTTGCAGCTCAGCTACTACCCATCCTGTATCTTTTAAGATCTTCAACCTGTTACGTCCCAACTATTAGTTGTCCATTCATCATGCAACACTATGGATGGGGAAACGGATTAATCAAGCACCCTCTTTTGTTTAAAATGAGCGGCATCATTTCTAAAAGAACACTTTTCTGAGTTTGTGGAAAAGATGGAAAACTCTTCGGAGGCACTGGAAATGTTATCCAGGGAACTCGAGGGATTTATTCAGGAGTCTGATGGTCACCTTCAAGAATAACCCTCATTTATCACGGAATAAACTGATAAAGATTGAGCCTGCCCTTTGATAAAAGGGCCAGGGACTGTGTTATTATAGCTTGCTTTTGTTAGGCCATCCCTGTGGAGCAAGACATTCCCTGGAATTCTGGCAATGTCATCTCATGTTTATTTGCTTTTGAAAACAAGCTTCTCTTTCTGAACGTTTTGCACAGGGGAAAAAAAAATCCCTGTGTGATTTAAAGTTCTGACTTACCAGTACATGGAGATTGTGGACACCATAATAACCTCTCCGAACCCAGCTTCTAATGCACAGAAAAGTTCTGAGAAGCGGGACACAAGAAATGATCCAATCTCTGCACCTTACTTCATTGAAACTACCTTCAGTAGTAATCATCTATCTGCCAAGAAGAACGAGGATTCAGAAGTAATACAGAAGCCGGGCAAGGGTCTACGAGGAGGAGGAGGAGGAGGAGGAGGAGGAGGAGGAGGGGGGGGGGACAAAGATTAAGACTGCAGAAAATCCCAGAACTCCTCCAGAAAATTCTAGAGCACATCAGGGACCGTTCTAAAGTACCTCTGAGACTGTCTTGGAACTCATCAGAAAAATAGCAAGTAAAAAAAGTAAAACAATAAAAGTAAAACAATTTACTTTTTCCTACAAGGTACAACTAGGAAGTCGGTTTGTAAACCTACTCAAGTGTAGTTCTTTGGAGGTTCGCCATAGCTGAGATCTACTGATTTCCCCCCCCCCCTGTACTATCCATACTCCAGAAATTTCCAACAGCGTGGAAGATAATCCCTGAAGGCTGAAATCTTGAAAGACACAGATCGGAGGAATCGTGTTGTTTTCAATCAGCCGGACTCTTATTATTTTGGTAATGTCATTTTGCATGGATTCGTTTTTATAGTCATGATAGGTCATAGAAAGAAAGTCTTGGAACAGGATTGTTCATTTCTGCTTTGCAGTGGAAAGAACTCCATGCTGGAATTGCCTTACAGTCATCTATTTTTTAGTGGTCTACAGGTCTTTAGGGCATCAAATTTTAACTTATTTTGTGGTTACTGCTTAGCTTCCCTCGTGATGGACAGAGGTTTGTTCAGTTCACATCTTCATATAAATACACTTACAAGTGCCCTAACTGCCTTTCATTTTTGAACTAATATACCAAAAGCAACCAAACTGTCCTTCCGGGATACACTTCTCTGAATTACGCAATGAAAATGTATCAAAATAGTATATTAGGGGAAAGATCACACAATACACACCCAGAATACAAATATTGGTGGACGCAGCTTTAAAAGATAGGTCACTTTATGAAATGTGGCTTGCAAAAATGATATCATTTAAATTGACCATGGCTAGGTAACTTGAGTTGCCCTGATACTGGTTTTCCACTGCTATTTTTACTCCCAAATTACTAAGTTTTATCCTCTGAAGTTGAAGGAGAAACTGCAGAAAACAACCTTGGGAAAACGGGGAGACCAGAGACATCACCTTCAGAAAGAGACAGAGTATTTGCTAGATCTGTCCAGATTTCATTTGACTCAATTGGTCCTACCCTATTCTGACATCTTTATAGCATTTCAGCTTTCTATATATATATTTTTTGGTTCCTCTAGTTTGTTCACTAGTTGTCAAAATGGTCATTGAAGGTTCTAATGATGGACAATATTTATCAAAGACTGCAACCAACAGCTGAAAAATTCCATGACGGGGGAAAAAAGCATTGACAATTTAACAGAGGGGTGGGCAATTAATTTTGCCCAAGGGACCCCATGAAAAACTGGAACCGTTGTGGAGGGCCAAAATAACTAGGACCATCAGATTACTATGAAAGCGCATAGCCACACACGCACACACACACACAAAAATTGGAAACCACCCTCCCACAGTCGTCTTCAAAATAAAAGCCATACAGTTGTATTGCATGCATGACGTACACTTATTTACATTTGATTTCCAATTTCTGATTGACTTCCCGTGGAAAGGGACAGCCAGAGGGCTAGATAAAGCCCAGCTCTGAAGCATGCTTCAAAGCATGCTCTGAAACAAAGCATAAGAAAAGTAAAAAGTCCTTCTGCCTTCTTATTTGCATCTATCCCTTTGTATAGACTTATCTAAGTCTCTGTGTTTCAATAGCTTATTTAACTAAGCTAAATGTAGTTTAACCTCCCTCTTTCTCTCTTTGCAACAGTAAAACAAACTCCAAACGATCAACCAATGTTTATACCCAATTTAAAACATCGGCATCTTTAATTTCTTTACTTTTTTTTTGTTGTTGTTGTTAGTTGCAAAGTTGTGTCCGACCCATCGCGACCCCATGGACAATGTTCCTCCAGGCCTTCCTGTCCTCTACCATCTTCTGGCGTCCATTGAAGCTCACGCCTACTGCTTCAGTGACTCCATCCAGCCACCTCATTCTCTGTCGTCCCCTTCTTCTATTGCCCTCAATCTTTCCCAGCATTAGGCTCTTCTCCAGTGAGTCCTTCCTTCTCATTAGGTGGCCAAAGTATTTGAGTTTCAACTTCAGGATCTGGCCTTCTAAAGAGCAGTCAGGGTTGATCTCTTCTAGGACTGACCAGTTTGAATGCCTTGCAGTCCAGGGGACTCGCAGGAGTCTTCTCCAGCACCATAGTTCAATTATTTTTCCGTGTATCTTCACGATTGTTCATAATGCAATGGAGCTAGAATGACTGTTATTGTTGCCCTTTGAGATAGAGAGAGCAGGCTTAGGTGTTTCAAAGCATTCTCTGCATTTCGGCAAAGAGCTAATGAAATAATTCCAGAGAAAATGTGAGCAGTGGGAAGTGTTTGCTTAGCAACAATTTTGCATCTCATTAAATGGAGTAAAAAAGATTCTACCCTCCGAATCCTATTTTGGCCATTAAATTCCTCTCTTGCAATTCCACACAAAAGCCCTGGTATCAGGTTGCTACAGGGAGTCCTCAGCGTATGACCGCAACTGAGCCCAAAATTTATCTTGCTGAGCAAAACAGTTGTTAAGGGAATTTTCCCCCATTTTACGACCTGGTCTTGCCACGGTGGTTAAGTGATTCACTGCAGTTGTTAAGTTAGCAGCCCAGTTGTTAAGTGAATCCGGCTTCCCCACTGACTTTACTTTGTCAGAAGTTCGCAAAAGGGGATCACGTGACCCCGGGACGCTGCATAACCGTCATAAATGTGAGTCAGTCGCCAAGCATCTCAATGTAAATCACGTGACCGCGGGGATGCTGCAAGGCTCATAAGTGTGAAAAATAGTCGTAAGTCCCTTTTTTCAGTGGCTGTTGTAACTTTGAATGGTTACTAAGCAAATACTTGAACTAAATACTAAATGAACTGTTGTAAGTTGAAGACTACCTGTGTTTGCAGGACCGTAGTAAAATGAAGCTATCAAGGAGGCAGTTCCTGCATTCAGACGCTGGGCAGAACGACGGGAGAGCTCACACCCAATCGTTGGTTGCCTGCTTCAGTGCAAAATTCTTGGTAATTTTCACACGGGGTTCCTGAAAGGGTTCTCCTTCCTACCATGCAGAATTAATGGATCTTTTAAGGTCTCAAAAATTGTGGTTTTCATCACTGCTACCTCTGGTTGAGTCTCTTGGTTTCCATCTCACCAGCCTCAACCTGCAACAACGCCGACACTCAACACTCACAGGGATGGTTCAAGAAAGTTAATGCTTTCCTTGGCAAGTTCAAGAAACCTCAAAGCCATTATAGAGACAATTCTGGTTTGCATTTTTGATCTGTAAATATCTAGAACAGGGGTAGGCAACCTTGGCTCTTTTATGACTCGTGGACTTCAACTCCCAGAATTCCTGAGCCAGCCATGCTGAGGGGAAAGGGAGAGGTTTCCAAACTGAGCCATGCCGGCTCAGGAATTCTGGGAGTTGAAGTCCACGAGTCATAAAAGAGTCAAGGTTGCCTACTCCGATCTAGAATAATATGGATTGAGGGCAGGGCAGCTCTGTGCTCAACCTAATTCAAACTTAAGCTTGGCAAAGACATATCACACTTTGATTAATGAGGTTTATTCTGTGGCACTTCATAACTTTACTTGAAGTCACTCTGCAAAACCACCAAGATTCTACTACAGAGTGTTCTCGGCGGAAACATCTACCCTCTGGCTTAAGAGGCTTTTAGCCGAAAACCCATTTTCAGCTGACGGGTTGAAGGGAAGAGAATCCAGGGTGCTAAAACATGCAGAAATGCAGTGGGCAGCCTCTTCCAAGATCCTTTGATCTCCCACACAAGTGTTTGATTAATTTATTTTACTGAACGGTGTTTGGTTTGATTTGGCTTGGTCTGGTCCTAGAGTTGTGAGAATTCTTTGTTTCAGTGAAACTGCCTCACTGCCTTCCCACCGCCCTCTTTGTAAATTACTCCTCGTATTATTTTAAGTTGCCCCAATTTGCTTAGGATAACATAGGGCCTTCAGCGTATTTCTTTGAGTTCTTCTTGGACAAGACGGAAGATGCTATTTCCACAAGTTCCCTTCTGGAAGATGCTATTTCCGCAAGTTCCCTTCCGGTAATTCACGGAGGGGGAAAAAATAAATAAATAAACACTTCTCTTTTATTCTTGGGATCCTTAGTGCTCTCTGAATTTGGGTGGTTTTCTTGCAGACATTTAATTACCAAACTAGATAACATCAGTGCTGCATTGATGGTGTTACCTGGTTGGGTAATAAAACTTCTGTAAGAAAATCACCAAGCTCAGAGAGCACCAAGAATCCCAAGTCGTCCTCCTCCTCCTCCTCCTCCTCCTCCTCCTCCTCCTCCTCCTCCTCCTCCTCCTCCTCCTCCTCCCCCATTCTCTTCCTATTCTCACCACTCCACAAACTCCATTCCCTTCTAACACAGAAGAAGTTATCTATCTGGGTAATGAAATGTCTGCAAGAAAACCAGCTCAGAGAGCAGAAAGAGCTACAAATATTCTCTTCTATTAGTCCTTTTCTATTTTCCATGCAACTATGGTGGATGAGATATTAAAAACTAATGCTTCTGAAATGATGATAGGATCCACCCAGATTTTTAACTAACCATAACTGTTATTTTTACGGTATACAATAGAAAGTACATTTCCAGAAAAATCACATCTTCCCAAGGAGACGATACTAATATGAAGTAATAAATTTCAAGAAGTCACCAATATGTTTTTCAGAAAATGGATTTAACGAAGCTGTGTTTCATCAAGACCCTAATCTGTAATTAAAACTGCTGAAATAAATCATAATTTAGAGCATGCACGCTGCAAACAGATCCTTGTGCTTAGTTTATTCATTGTGAAATAGCTGGCTGCGGTGCTAACCTAGAATAGCCAGGAAATATGAGTTTGTTTATTTGCTCAGCATTTCTATTTACTTAATTTGCATTTGACTGTTGAGCTATCCTCCCATGTCACGATAAGGCAAATGTCTTGAACTCGCCATCCTTCGCTAAGAAATGTTCACAAGATGGTTTCAATATGTACGGACTCTTTGTTCCTGTGAATTTTTCGTTTTTCTCTCTTGGCCCCAAATGGGATAGATTCAAGTTGACTGAAGATGTGAAATCTAATTTTCTCAAATCAATGCTGGGTACGGGGCCCATCAAAAAGAAACTAGTCCTGCTTCCTTCACGATACTTCAAAACATGAGGAGAAATCACTGTTGTGTGTCCCTTTCTGAACAATCCAGATGGCCTGTGCCATGATTTCCAGTTGTGTCCTTCTAAACTAGGGGTAGGCAACCTTGGCTCTTTTATGACTGGTGGACTTCAACTCCCAGAATTCCTGAGCCAGGCTGGCTCAGCTTGGAAACCTCTCCCTTTCCCCTCAGCATGGCTGGCTTAGGAATTCTGGGAGTTGAAGTCCACAAGTCATAAAAGACCCCAGGTTGCCTACCCCTGTTCTAAATGATCCCGTCAAGAAAGCTTGGCACGTCAAATACAGGTAGCCCTCAACTTACGACCACAACTGAGCCCAACATTTCTGCCGCTAAGCAAGACAGTTGTTAAGTGAGTTTTGCCCCTTTCTGTGACCTTTCTTGCCACAGTTTTTAAGCAAAGCACGACCCCCGGGACACTGTGAACATCATAAATGTGAGTCAGTTGCCAAGCACTGGAATTTTGATCGCACGATCACATGGATGCTGCAACGGTCATTAAGTCACTTTTTTTTCCTTTGCTGTTGTAACTTTGAACGGTCACTAACTGAACTGTTGTAAATCGAGGACATTTTTTGTCTAGGAAGCAAAACTGAAGCAAACTCAACACCACCCAAAAAATCTGGGTTCTACAGTAAATAACTCTTGGATGGTCTGTGGCAACTTTCGAACCTTCTCTAAGTGGCCATTCATAAATTGAGGACTATCTCTATAACACTGTGATTTACAACTAGACACCAAGGAGACCAGATTAACTTTAGCCAAGATGCTGCATCTCTGGTCCAACTACTTGTGTCCAACTACTTCTATAGAATGTGAGAAACTGCCTTGACTGTTACCTGTACATTTATATAGGAATATTCTTTATTGGCCAAGTGTGATCGGATACACAATGGATCTGTCTCCGGTTCATAAGCTCTCAATGTACATACAATCAACAAAGCGGCAAGTCATAGATCATAAATCCATAAGGTACAATCATAAATCATGAGATACAAACAAGAAGTGATAAATCATACGATCCCAATAGGAGAAGGTAGTAGGAAAGATGAGAAAGAGGACAAAATGAGATGAGAAGGATAACATGACTGTATGTTCTTGGTAAAATAAACCTGTAACTTAAAATATGAGCCAAGATCAGGTCGATTCTTGGTCCTGGATACAACATAATCCAGCATTATTTCTTTTAAAGGAAGGAGCTACAGGCTCCTACTGAAGTCCCACCCTTAAGGAATGAAAATCTCATTGTTCATTCTTAAGCTCTGTAACATTTAACCAGGCATGGATCATTGCATTTAAAACAGACCCTCCCCAACAAAACTCTTTTAACAAAGGGAATTCTCAGGAAGGTGAAATTTACAATCGTTTGAAATCACTGTGGAAGGAAGACTTTTCGACTTTCCTTAGATGTCTCTCCAAATCTGCACTGGAAAGTCAGTCAACTTTTCAGTAATTGTTCTAAGACTCAGCTGGTAAATTAACGCCATTAGACAATTTTCACTTTCAGGGAAGTATCGCTGCAAACTTGCTCTGGAGACAACATTGCAAATAAAATAAAAATAAAGCTGTTGAAATAGGTATCAGTAGAATCTGAATTTTCTTTAAGCCAAGCTTAGCCACCTAAGAGATACCCAGCCTACCTCAAAATGCTTTAGCGGAGTAAGGAGAAACTGGGGTCCAATGGAAACCTTGATAGGGACTATGGACAGTCAGACATAAACACAGAGATATGCCTCTCTTAACCTTGACATGAAGGCACAAGCAGCAGTGATACCCAAGCATTCACAATCACGAAGAAGTTTTAAGACTAGGAACAAAGCACAGCTCACACTGAGTCCTCTTTGCATCCAACTGAATAGAAACATGTTTATATTTCTATATCATCATGGCCTGCTTTCTTGTCATCTCAATAGTATACTTTGTCAATTAAACAATAGTCATGGGTTGGGGTAAACTAATAGTAGAGTGTTGTTGGTTTTTTTTTGGGGGGGGGGAGAAAGGATACTTCTCAATCAGTGTAGACTCCTGGAGATGGTCTGGACAAGTCCCTGCAGTTTTCTTGGCAAAAGTTGTTGGGAAGTGGTTTGCCATTGTCTCCTTCCTAGGGCTGGGAGAAAGTGACTGGCCCCAACTGTCTTTGGGCCCAAGGAGGGAACTAGAATTCTAAATTTCCCAGTTTCTGGCCTGATGTCCCACCAAACATCTAATGGTAGACGACGTGTAATCTTAAGAAATATTGCTAATTTCATTTAAACTCTCTTAACTTTGCTGAGAAATGATTGTTAAATGTGTTTTCTAGAGATGGGCACTTGTAATTTACCCCAGGTTTTGTTTTACATGGAATTTAAAAGCAACCTGGAAATTGGATTTTTCAGGAATTCTCTAATGGTTTTTGGAGAAAGAGAAGGAAGTGGGGGGGGGAGAAGGACGAAGAAGTAAGAATGAAGTCTCCTTTGAATTGAACTCAACTCCTTGGGATTTCATGCATTTATTTATTTAACAAATGTTGAGGTTTTCTGACTTTCCTGACAATTCTGGGTGGCTTATAAATAAAGAGACAATACAGATGAAAAAAGGAATACAACACAATGTAATTTTCCAAGCAACAAAACCAAAGTATTTTGCCACTGCCTACTTCTGGAATGTATTTGAAGTTCCCTGTTTAGCTTAGATATATTTTTGTGAAACTTCCCTTGAACTCACAATACACTTTTGTAACAAAAAGTCAGTATGCAGTACATGGGTCTATACTGGGATCGTGCTGAGGGAGGAACTTCAACCTTTCTCATACTGATCTCCCGCATCTTCTCCTCTCTAAATATGTTCTCTGTCTCCAGATTTCCCTAATCTGTGATCCCTGAGCCTCCTTTTTCTGAAAAGAGACACATTTCAGCCCTAAGATTCATGTAAAAATATACTCTTATTGAAACATGGAGGATTTCTCCCCCATATCCACAAAAGTTGTGGAAACTGCACCAGTGGCAAACTGTGACTGGACGCTTCCATCTGACTCAGTCCATGCTATCAGAAGACATTCCTGCGGGAAATGCACATAGGAGGGAAGGAAAGATTGTGCACCTTGCGATGCAAATGACAAGCTGCAACACAAAAAAAACGGCTATGGCGTGGTGCAGAAATTTGGCTTTTCAAGAGATTTCTGTGCCACTCATGATCCATCAGCCCCATGATACGTTACACGCTCTCTTTCTCCTACTTGGCCTTAAGAAATGTAGGAGAACCTCTATGCAAGCTGCCTCACTTCATTTGTTTGCTTATCTGCACAGAAAGAGACTATCATTCTCTTTAATTTTATTACAGGATGAAGCAAATGACAATATCTTCTGCACTTGTAGCTAGCTCAGGTATCACACGCAGACAGCAGAGACCCTACACACGAGAAAACACTGGTGGTTTTTTTTTTAAAAAAGCAAATATTTAAGACTTGCAAATTGAGCGTCTCTCTCTCTACTTTCAGGCTTTTTAATATACATTCTGTTGCTATTTTTAACTCCTTTCCCCCATACCGTCCTCCAGGGTCAGGCTGCGTATTTCAGACTACCCCATAAAAACATCAGACCAATCTGTGCAAATCAAATGAAAAGCTTGGAACTTTGTTCTATCAAGATCGCCACCAGTCATCTAGATACACACGACTCAACTGGCACAAGACCTTATGCTACAATGTGCTTTTGCTTGCTTTTGACTAGCGATAGCTTACAGTCATGGCTTCTAGCTGTAGATAAGCCAACCCTAGCTTAGTGCAATGTATGAACTTCTCTGCCTCTTTTCCTATCTCCCATACAAACACAGCAGCTGAAAACCCACCAGGGTGTATCTTTCGTGGAACAGCTAAAGAAGGGCAAACTGCCGTACTGAACAGCCTAGGAAGCTAAGCGCTGCTGTTATTTGCAAGTTGATCCCAACGGTAAGAACAAGAGCACATTTGCATCCAGTCCTGTGCTCAGTTGCTGTATCCAGACAGCAGCAGGAGAGTTTGCAGAATCCAGGAGACGCAAAATAATCTGAAGAGTGTTACGGGTGAGAGTTTTGGCACACCGAAACGAGTCTGAAGAACTCCTGCTGCAGAAAAGGGTCGTTCCGAAGCTTTCCCAATGAAACCTTGAAGAAAACATGATGGTTCTTTGGCTTAGGATTTGGCCCACTACCAGACGCTCAGACATCTCCAGCCAAAATCCTTACCCATGTGGGCCAGAGTAACATTCAGAGGCAGAAGGTGGAAGATGTGGGGCATCCAAAAGCAGGCTGAGCAAGAAGAGGAACAAGGAAAGGCAGAGAAGAGTTGAAGTTGTTCCCATTTGCAGAAAACGATAGGAAACTGAAAGCAAAGGTCTAAATCCCACACCTGACGAGACAGGAAAGATCAAGAACTGATACCTTCCTCTCAGCTGAATTCTTTTCGGTTACACCTGGATGGCTTTGGGAGAAGCCAAGAAGGCAGAACATCCCAAATCAATGCCGGCTGCTCCAAGTTTTGTAAAAACAAATCAGGATGGGGAAAAGGGGGGAGGAATAACCAACTGATTTCCTACAGATCAAGACCTCAACTCTAGCCAGAGTGGGTGGGATTAGTGGTCCCAGGTCCCCCACCATCCTTGTTGCTTTCTCACTCACCTGTTTGTGCTTGAGTCTGCTCTTTCTCCAGACCTTCTGCTTCTCCCCTTCTCAGAAAAAATGCCTTCACCTCAAAAACGTAGACTTTCCTGCAAAAGGCATGGGCAACACACTCCAGCCAAGCCCAGGATGTCTTCAGCTAGCCCAGGTCCTCATTCAGAGGTAACCAATTTCTTCCAACATCATCCTATCCTGACCACACTTCTCTCTTATCTCTCATATCCTACCATTCCTTTCAGCTGCCACCCATATTTTCCTCACCCATCACCTTAATTCATTTCTTCTCTCCCTCTCTGCTTGTCTGCCCCCCCCATCTTGTTTCTATAGAAACCAGATTAGCAGAAAGGGGGGGGGAATCAAACGACCCATGTGACTCAGATTCCTACACTAAAGAATCTCCCTCTCCCTCCCTCCCTCTCTCTTTCTCACTCTCTCTCTCTCTGTGTTTTACATAACAAGTCATTGTACGGGGCTTTCAAAAAAAAAAAGGAAAAAGAGAAAGAGAAAGAAGACAGGGGGGGAAGGAAGAAGTGGGAGAGAGAGAGAGAAAAATGCAATAAGGCTTGGTGGAGTCAATAGCAACCCATATTTCTCAGGTCAGCTGCCCATCCTTGGAGAATGAAGCCTGCAAGGTCCCCCCCCCCACTTCTCAAAAGTTTGGGTGCAATCCAACAGAAGCAGGAATTTGCAATCAAAACTCAACCCTTCTCCCTCATCTGATCTGGTGAGGGTGGGGGGCGGGGATGAAATGCATCCCCAGTCATTTAATGGTTTTGCTCCCCAAGGTTTGGGAACTGCGGGAGATAATAGGGTTTCTTGCAAAGCAGGAAACAGAGGAAGAAGCCTAGCCAGAGACAGCCGATGTGCCTTATATGGCTCCGTGGACCACTTATTCATCAAATGGGTTGGTCTTTTGTGCTATCCTTCTTTGGACTCGCGGCTGCTGGAGATTCACTGGACCCCGTCTATTTATGAAGGTTTCCATGGTGAAGCCAGGACAGATCTAAAGCCTAGCTATTTGTCACTGGTTTGTGGACGTGAATGGTGCTGGAGAAATTAAACCATTCCATTGGATCACTTTTCTTAGGGTTACATAAGGCGGCAAATTACAGAGGTAGCAAGCTGCATTTGGACATCAAACTTCAAAGAAAGAGGGTCCGCTTGAGAATGGGGCTTACATTAAATTAGACTGTAATTTGGACTTCCAAAATGGGCTACATTAAAATGTCTATATTTTGATGCCCATGAACATCAGGAAAGGAGAATATTTGAGGCTCAGGGTTGAAATGAGGGGTCCTTGGTGCTCTCTGAGCTTGGCTGTTTTCTTGCAGACATTTCATTACCAAACTATCATCAGTGCTAATAGGGAGCGGGGTTTCGGAGGAGGAGGAGGACAACGACTGTGGGGTACTTGGTGTTCTCTGAGCTTGCTTGTTTTCTTGCAGACGTTTCATTACCAAACTAGGTAACATCATCAGTGCTAGTTTGTTGTCAGTTTATATTAACATCAGACCAACAATCAAATAAACAATACCCCAATCAAGGAACTGCCAAAGAAGCCAATAGTACACAGCCCAACCAAAGAATCTCTTAAGGCCACCCCCACCAACTCTGACAGGACAAATCAGTAGACTATAACATTAATGGCAAACCACACTCCTTACTAACCCTGATGATGTTACTAGTTTGGGTAATGAAACATCTGCAAGAAAACAAGCAAGCTCAGAGAGCACCAAGGACCCCACCATCTCCTCCCCCTCCTCCTTCTCCTCCTCCCCCTCCTTGCAAACCTCACTCTCTTCTAGCACTGATATTGTTACCTAGTTAGGGTAATGAAACGTCTGCAAGAAAACAAGCAAGCTTAGAAAGCACCAAAGACCTCTCTTTCTCCCATCTTTTTTTTCTTGTTCCTCTTACTGAGCAACAAACAATGTAGGAGATGCAACAGATCTGAAATAGAAGGCCTGGACTTCAAGAGAAACGGCCGGGGGGGGGGCTTCGATGGCACGAACACAAGCATCCGCTGGACAATTATGACCCTCCCCAAGGATGATCCAGGCTAGTTCGTTAAGCAAACCAAGATAACATGCAATAATCGTGGGCATTTTGTGCCATCAATTTGTAGATCACTTGGGTTTCACCCACTACCGTAAACAGCATTGTGGAATGTCTTGTGGTCTGCATATTTCAAAAATGCCGTGGGCCCAAATCTAAGCTGCCTCTGTTTTCTCTTCTTTGTTGAGCTTAGCTTGTAGGGCCACCAATTTAATAGAAAGTTAACTAGAAGGTCCGGAAGAAACATCTTGCTTGCCATTTTCGAAGCTTCATTCAATAATATTCTGCAGATGCCCCCCCCCCCAAAAAAAGCCAACACAGTGCTAGGCTGCATTAACGGAAGGATAGAATCAAGATCAGGTGAAGTGTTAATACCACTTTACGATGCCTTGGTAAGGCCACCCTTGGAATCCTGCACCCAGTTTTGGTCACCACGATGTAAAAAAGATGTGGAGACTCTAGAAAGAGTACAGAAAAGAGCAACAAAGATGATCAGGGGACTGGAGGCTGAAACATATAAGGAACGGTTGCTGGAATTGGGTGTGTCTAGTTTAACGAAGAGAAGGACGAGGGGGGACATGATAGCAGTCTTCCAGTATCTCAGGGGCTGCCCCAAAGAAGAGGGAGTCAAGCTATTCTCCAGAGCCTCTGAAGGCAAAACAGGAATCAATCTAGAACTACAGAGATCAAGACAGATCCCATTCTTTTCTTTGGAGGAGCCGTGAAGACTGTCATCCAGACTGTTGATGGAGAATGAGATCCCACACTTCATCATATCTTTTATGGTTATGTTTTATTAGTGTGATTGTAATTTCTTGGCTGTTGTGAGCCACTCAGGTCACTGAGTTGAGTGGGATAAATTTTCTGTTTCCTTTCTTTCTTTCTTTCTTTCTTTCTTTCTTTCTTTCTTTCTTTCTTTCTTTCTTTCTTCCTTTCTTTCCTTCCTTATTTCCTCTCTCCCTCCTTCCCTCCCTCCCATCTTCCCTTTTCCTTTCTCCCTCCCTCCCTCCCTTTCCTTTTCCTTCCTTCCTCCCTCCCTTTCCTTCCTTCCTTCTTCCCTTTCTTCCCTTTCCATTCCTTCCTTCTCTCTCTTCCTTCCTTCCTCACTCCCTGCCTTCTCCTCCCCCTTTCCTTCCTTCCTTCCTTCCTTCCTTCCTTCCTTCCTTCCTTCCTTCCTTCCTTCCTTCTCTCTCTCTCTCTCTCTCTCTCTCTCTCTCTTTCTTTCTTTCTTTCTCTTTCTTTCCTTCTTTCTTTCTTTCTTTCTTTCTTTCTTTCTTTCTTTCTTTCTTTCTTTCTTTCCTTCCTTCCCTCCCTCCCCCCCTCTCTCTCTGGGAAAAAAGGTCCTAAAAAGGGACAACACTAATTTAACAACTAATAGTGCTTAGCAATGGAAATTTTGGGCTCCACGGTGGCCATAGATTGAAGGCCACCTACACAGATTGTCTGTTTCGTCCAGTTTCATAACCAACAGATCATTTTTTGTGTGAAGGAAGGGACCCGAAGTCTGTTGTCAAAGGCCTCCATCCCAAATGCCGCGCAGTGCTCCTGCTTCAGAACTCTCGCAGGAAAGCTGGAAGCCTCTGAGGAACTGGCGGCTGCAAAGAAGCCTAATGATTTAACTTTGTTCCCCTTCTCTTCGGAATGTACAATGTACGCAACTTCCATTGTGTACGCTAGAGTTCATACAAATGTGAGCCAGGAGCGAGGGGGCTGCAGAGAATACCCTGCATTTTAGAAAAGGAAGAATTGCAGCTCAGGCTTATGGCCTTTTTAGGCATTCTCTTGGAGAAGGAAGGGTTCTCTCCCTTCCCTGCCCCAGCACGATTGGTTATGCGCCGCCGTCTCCTCCCCTACGGCAGCCACACAGTGAAGGCAGAAAACTGCATTTTCACACTTTGTCTGATAAAGTGTGTCAGAATCAGAACAGAGCTGGAAGGGACCTTGGAGGTCTTCTAGTCCAGCCCCCTGCTCAAGCAGGAGACCCTAGACCAGTGGTTCTCAACCTGTGGGTCGAGACCCCATTTGGGGTCGAACGACCATTTCACGGGGGTTGCCAAACAAGGCTGTCCGCCATTTTTTCCCCTTTTTCTTTGGCCACGCCCCTGGCACCCGGTGATGTATAAGTGGTTGGGGGTCACCACAACATGGGGAACTGTATTATGGGGTCGCGGCATTAGAAAGGTTAAGAACCACTGCCCTAGACCAGTAATGGTGAACCTTTTAGAGATTCAGTGCCCAAAAACTGGCCCCGCCCCCACTCCACCCCCTGCCCCGCCCTTGCTGTGCCCCCCCATCCCCCCCCCGACCACAGGACCACTCACCCCTCCAGGGCTCGCTGCAGATCGCCCAGGCAGCCCAGCAGCGCTATGGCGGCCATGCCCTCTGCCTGCGCCCTGCAGCATCAACTGCATGATGGGGTGTGAGGGCAGAGTCTTGTCTACGCTGCCTGGCTGCATGTCCTTGGCTGCGCTGCTCTGTGTGGGCCACGCTCGGGAGTGACTCTCTTCAGGGGGGGGCTGCTGGAGAGGAGGGGGTCGCAGGGGGAGGCAAGGCTGGGGCAACGGCACGGGTGCCCACAGAGAGGGCTCCGAGTGCCGCCTCTGGCACCAGTGACATAGGTTCGCCACCACTGCCCTAGACTATTTCAGACAAGTGGCTGTCCGGTCTCTTCTTAAAAACCTAAGGTGATGGAAGCATCCACAACTTCTGAAAACAAGCCATTCCAGTGGTTAATTGTCCTCCCTGTTAGGAAGTTTCTCCTTAATTCCAGGTTGTTCTCTCCTTGATTAGTTTCCATCCATGGTTTCTTGTCCTGCCCTCTGGTGCTTTGGAAAATAGGTTGACCACCTCCTCTTTGTGTGACAGCCTCTCAAACACTGGAAGGCTGCCACAAGGAGGACAGGGTCAATTTATTTTCAATTTATTTATGTCCAAACTCTTCTGAGACGGGGAGCAAAGACTCCAGACCGCAATGTAAGACTAGATAAGGGAATCGACTTGTTAGGTGGGTTTGATCTCTGTGGGTGGAGTGGCGTGGTGGGCAGTTGCTGCTGTTGCTGAAGCGAAGGGAAAGTCACAAGCTGAGCGGAGAGGAAAAAGGAAGGAAGAAAAAGGAAGAAAAAGAAAGAAAGAGAAAGAAAGAGAAAGAGAAAGAAAGGAAAAGAAAGAAAGAAAGAAAGAAAGAAAGAAAGAAAGAAAGAAAAAGAAAGAGAAAGAAAGAAAGAAAGAAAGAAAGAAGGAAGGAAGGAAGGAAGGAAGGAAGGAAGGAAGGAAGGAAGGAAGGAAGGAAGGAAGGAAGGAAGGAAGGAAGGAAGGAAGGAAGGACTGGGGGTCAGGATGTGCTCTTTCAAAAGAAACAACTACAGGTAGTTCTCAACTTACGAGCACAATAGAGTGAGATACCCTTGTTAAGTGCGTTTTGCCCTCATTTTATGACTTTTCTTGCCACGGTTGTTAAGTGAATCCCTGCAATGGTTAAGTTAGTCACACGGTCGTTAAAAGGAACCTGGCTTCCCCGTTCCCTTTGCTTGTCCGAAGGTCGCAAAAGCAGATCATACAAGTCCCGGGACACGGCAACCGTCATAAATTGACCCTGTGACCCTGCAGAGGCTTTGATAAGTGTGATTGTGTGAATCACACAATCGTTAAACAAGTTCACCTTCCCCTATTGATTTTGTTTGTCAGAAATCGGATGGGAAAGCCCCTTCCTCAAATGTAACTTCCTTCCTTCCTTCCTTCCTTCCTTCCTTCCTTCCTTCCTTCCTTCCTTCCTTCCTTCCTTCCTTCCTTCCTGCCTTCCTTCCTTTCCTTCCTTCCTTCCTCTGTGTGGATCAGGCATTGTACAAAGCTACACAATATACTACAATCCTTTTCTAAAGATTGACCTACCCTATGATCAGCCCTGCTGATAGGGATTATCCAAGAGAGACAAACCTCTTGCAGAACCCAGCTTGTCACTTAAAGTTAGCCAGCAACTGTCTAGTTACAATTCACAGCCCACATGCATCTCTACTAATTGTCCTCTGCCCCCATCCTGCTGGGCTGGTCCTCCTTTCTCCACAGGCGTCTGAAGCTTCATCTGCCTCAGTAAACATGCCTTAAACATGCCTTAAATGCTTCCTATCTCTCTCTCTCTCTCCTTCTCTTTGGAGGGGTTCTGCTATTGTTTAGTCTGAGCTCCTGCACAGGACTCTCCTCTTGTTTTGGGAAGCCGACCATCCAAGGATCCTGTCAGAGATGGAAATGTTGTTATTGTGGGCTGCTGCTCAGCCAGAGTTTTCCAAGTTTAGGAAAGCCAGTGATGTGGTTGCGCTGCCTTAGCCACAGAGTTTCAATGCTTTTCCTTTTTGGACAGACCTCAAGGGCCCTTCCATCCACCGCCCTGCCTGAGATAATCGGGCATTATCTGGAGCTGCAGGCAGGTGCCAGGAGGGGAAAGGTCCAGCAGATGGAGAAAATTTGCAATGGAGCAAAGTTGCAGGATAATAATGACAATGATAATAATGATAGAGTTGGAAGGGACCTTGGAGGTCTTCTAGTCCAACCCTCTGCTCAGGCAGGAAACCCTATACCATTTCAGACAAATGGCTGTCCAATCTCTTCTTAAAAACTTCCAGTGTTGGAGCATTCACCGCTTCTGGAGACAGGTTGTTCCACTGGTTAATTGTTCTCACTGTCAGGAAATTCCTCCTTAGTTCCAGGTTGCTTCTCTCCTTGATGAGTTTCCATCCATTGCTTCTTGTCCTGCCTTCAGGCGCTTTGGAGAAGAGCTTGACTCCCTCTTCTTTGGGGCAGCCCCTGAGATACTGGAACGCTGCTATCATGTCCCCCCCTCATCCTTCTCTTCATTAAACTAGACATCCCCAATTCCAGCAACCGTTCCTTATATGTTTCAGCCTCCAGTCCCCTAATCATCTTTGTTGCTCTTCTCTGTACTCTTTCTAGAACAGTGGTTCTCAACCTTTTTAATGCCGCGACCCCCAACCGGTCATAAGTCAAGGACTACTCAACTGGTCGTAAGTCGAGGACTACTCAACTGGTGCAGCACCGTTTGCAGAATGGGACTTTTGGCGGGCTCAGCAGGGCAGAGACAGCCTGGACAATTCTTATTGGCTTTTGAAAGCCAATAGAATTAGACTCTATTCAAGAGAGAGTCTATTCTATTGGCTTTCAAAAGCCAATAGAATAAAAGGGAGTAGCACAGCTAAGGAAAAAGGGAAAAAAATGGCGGACTGCGTTGTTTGGCGACCCCCATGAAATGGTCGTTCGACCCCAAATGGGGTCCCGACCCACAGGTTGAGAACCACTGTTCTAGAGTCTCGACATCTTCTTTACATCGTGGTGACCAAAACTGGATGGGTAGGGGTAGGACTCCTTCTAGAAAAGGAGGGGAAGAAGATGAAGATGGAGGAGGAGGAGGAGGGAGAGGTGGGAGAGGTGGGAGAGGAAGGACAAGGAGAAGAAGAGAGAGAAGGAGAAGAAGGAACAGGAAGGGAAAGAGGAGGAGGAAGAGGAGAGGGGAGGAGAAGGAGAAGGGAAACATAAAGAGGAGAAGAAAGTCCAGGAGGGGGAGGAGGAGGAAGAAGAGGAAGAGGAGAAGGGGGAAAGAGGGATCATCCCGACATCTGGCAGAAACCAACGGACAATAAATTGCACTCAGAGGAAATGAAGAAGTTGCCACCTGTCCTTCTTGATTTACCCACCATCCAGTGATCAGAGATGCCAGGTTTTCCTGGGAAAATGCATGTCTTGAGACTCCCATCCCCTCAAAGACCCTTTTGGAATGGCAAGAAAAAAAATGGAGGTCTCGCAAAAAATAATAATAATAATAATAAAATGTCAGCCGGGCACACGTACCCTTTTGCCAAACATCTGACAGAGTGGGTAGCGAGGCTGCTGTGCGTTGACCGTTATCTATCCACTCAACCCCGGCTGGGTTCCCACGTGGTCTGAAGCCATCCTGTGGTCGGCTCGGTTTTGCTCTACCCACAGCTCAGGGGCAGCGGTTTGTATAAATTATGCTGAGGGCTGGAGAGGGCTTTAGGCTGCTATCTCGGGGGAATTACTGCCAATCTTTCTGGAGAGGAAGATGAATTTCTCCTCTGCTCCTTCCCCGTTAATTGCTGGGGTTGTGATTTGGGGAGAAGAGTTTGTCTTAAAGGCAAAGAGGCCTGGAAAAGCGTGGACACTTGTGGAGATCGGCCACTGCTTGGGATGGGTTAATGGAATCAGACTGAGTTTGAGGACTGTGGGATCTCCAGACAAGGGGTCAACTTCTTCCCATCATTTCTTGGGTCTCCACTGTCCTGTTTCTACTCGGCTGCACAGAATTCCAATTGGCACATATGATAAATTTTTATCTATCTCTCCATCTTTCTCTATCTTTATCTCTCCATTCACCCATCTACCCACTCACATCCATCCATCCATCCATCCATCCATCCATCCATCCATCCATCCATCCATCCATCTATCTATCTATCTATCTATCTATCTATCTATCTATCTATCTATCTGTCTGTCTATCTATCTTCCGTATCTACCTATCGATCTCCCTCTCTGCCTCTCTCTCTCTCCATCTCTATGTATTTCTCTCCCTCTCCCTCTATCTATCTATCTATCTATCTATCTATCTATCTATCTATCTATCTATCTATCTGTGTCCTGCCAAATGTACATGTAGTTCTCAATTTACAACCATTCATTTATTGACCGTTCGAACCTACAATGGTACTGAAAAAGGGACTACTCGATTTTGTCATAGCTTTCTTCCCTAGGCCATCTGTCTGGTAAACTTGCAAGATTCATCTTTCTTGCCATGCACGCGTGTACATAATCTGAACTAGACTGTGTTGTTTCTCTGTGTCATATAGGTGGGTATACACCTAATTCTGTATTTATTTATTTATTTCTGTCATAATTATTTAGTGTACACTGGAGGTGGTGACCCTTTGAGAGCTGTCTGCAATGGAATTTCATTTTAATGTATGCCAATTAGGGTACATTCAAAGTGACAATAAAGTTATTATTCTATTCTATTCTATTCTATTCTATTCTATTCTATTCTATTCTATTCTATTCTATTCTATTCTGTTCCCCAATCCATATTCTATTCTATTCTATTCTATTCTATTCTATTCTATTCTATTCCCCATTCCATATTCTATTCTATTCTATTCCCCATTCCATATTCTATTCTATTCTATTCTGTTTCTGTTTCTATTTCTATTCTATTTCTACTCCACTCCATTATTTCTATTCTATTCTATTCTATTCTATTCTATTCTATTCTATTCTATTCTATTCTATTCTATTCTATTCTATTCTACTCTACTCTACTCTACTCTATTCCACTCCACTCCACTCCCATGGTCACATGATCAAAATCTGGACCCTTGGCAATTGACGGTCGCAGTGTCCCAGGGGGTCTCGTAATCCCCTTTTGTGACCTTCTGCCAAGCAAATTTCAACAGGGAAGCCAGATTCACTTAACAACTGTATTACTAACTTAATAACTCCAGTGAGTCACTTAACAATCACAGCAAGAAAGGTGATAAAATGGAGCAGATCTCACTTAACAACTGTCCCGCTTAGCAACAGATATTTTGGGCTCAACTGCGGTCGTAGGTTGAGGACTACCCATAAAAGTCCCATTTTGAGAAGCAGAATTTTTTTTTCTCAAGTTAGAAAAATGGGGTGGGATAAGAAGAACCCCCTTTTTGTCCCCAGAGCCAACCTCTCTACCCCTGGGTGGCATCCTCAAAGGCTTCCACCCCTCCTTGCCCTGAGGTCGCCGAGAGGTTGAACTTCAAGCCTCTCGTTTCCAGCAAAACGATGCCATAGACCTAGAGCAAGTCTAGAAAGGGAACATTGTGATTCAGTAAAAACATTCCTGCTCCCAAAGCATAAAACCCAAAAACTTTTACAGGCAACCACTGTCTTTGTGTGTCTGCATATCTTCAGCCATCCTGGGAAACTGGAACTGCAAGAGGCAGAGAAAAAGGAAGGACCGGTAATGATAGTTTCTGGATGAATGCTGTGCGACTATTGGCGCTTACTTGAAAGCGGAGAATCCTGAACGCGACTCCCCGGCCAACAGAGCTCGCCGGCGTCTCGGTCGTCAGAGACAGCAAGGGGAGCCTTCCGACTCCCAGCCAGGGTGGGGAAGAGAAGAAATCACACACCCCGTCTCTCTCTCTCTCTCTTTTTTCTTGATTTTCTGGAAATTTTTATTCAAGCTGAAGTCATGCCTCGCAAAGCCGAGGCATGCAACAGACATGAAAACAACAACTGTTCACAGACTATCACAGAGCTGGAAGGGGCTTTAGAGTCCCTCGGTCTCTTTCTTCAGCTTTCCTGCTCTTAGCCATTATTATTATTATTATTATCGATCATCGCACAGTCAGCCAGATGTTCAGACTGGATTTGGCATTTTGTCTACCTATCGAGTCCTTACCCAGGACCTGGGATAGGCAGATGTGGATGTTTGATGGTATTACAGGTATCGTCGCAGGATGGAAGCAGTTCCTAATAAGGCCGCCTTTTGCAATTGACTAATAGCAAATGTGTCAATGCCAATGGTGTTCAAGTGGTGCTCCAGTTGTTTTGGGATTGCACCCAAGGAGCCTATGACTATTGGTACTAACCTTGCTTGCTTTTGCCACAGTCTTTCTATTTCTATTTGTAGGTCTTTGTATTTTGTTATCTTCTCCAGTTCTTTCTCTTCTATTCTGCTATCTCCAGGCACTGCCACATCCACTATCCAGACTTTTTTGTCTTTCTTATCGACAATTGTTAAGTCTGGGGTGTTATGTTGCAGGTGCTTGTCTGTTTGATTGTATTATTATTATTATTATTATTATTATTATTATTATTATTGATCATTGCACAATCAGCCAGATGTTCAGACTGGATTTGGCATTTTTGTCTACCCATTGAGTCCTTCCCAAAGACCTGGGATAGGCAGATGTGGATGTTTGATGGTATTACAGATATCGTCGCAGGATGGAGGCAATTCCTAGTAAGGTTGCCTTTTGCAATTGACTAATGGCGAATTCGTCAATGCCAATGATGTTCAAGAGGTGCTCCAGTTGTTTTGGGATTGCACCCAAGGCGCCTATGACTGTGGCTTGCCTTTGCCACAGTCTTTCTATTTCTATTTGTAGGTCTTTGTATTTTGTTTATTATTATTATTATTATTATTATTATTATTATTATTATTATTACTACTACTACTACTACTACTACTACTACTACTACTACTATCAGCATCAAATTTATTTGCCAATCATCTTATAGTTCAAGGCAATTCTGACTGGCTAATTTCTAGCCTAAGAGAAGAAGGACAGAACAGGATGGAGTAGGGAAAAGAAAGAAAACCTGAGAAGTCGGAAGAAGAATCAATTGAGGACAAGCTACACTGTTTGATCATCAATCACTGTAGTGATGGCTAACCCAGGACTCCTAATTGCTTAAATCATGGACCCTTTGTATAGCAACTGTGTGGCTGAAAACCACACATGGTGACCTCCCAGCCATTCTCTTTTCATCCAAAGCCCGCGGTCCAGTTCACATTCTGAAAACGCACACCGGTTTGGATAGAACCACAAAACACACACGTCCAGCCAGCCCACAGGCAATATTTGTTCACCTAAGTTAGCGCGCGATGATAAATCGACAACGTATGGCAAGGCACGAGTGACTGAACATTGTGGCCGCTTTGCACGAACCTAACTCCTTGGGAGTTGGAACGAGGTTAAAAAAAAGGGGAAAAAAATCTTAAGATTTTACTACTGATGGATAAATGAAGGAGGTTTTGGAAGAATTTAAGCTATGCTGGGAAAAAAAAAATACCAGAAGACGTTCAGTTTCCAACTGGCACGGTTTTTTTCCTCTTACGCTTACCAGAGTTCCTATTAAGAGTACAATGCCCGTGCCACTTAATAAAATTATACCTGTTTCCCCCTTGAAAACAAACAAGAGAAAAGAGAAATAAAGCAGAGGAAAGGACAAGAGTTTTGCCCTTGCATCAGTCTGTACGGAGTAACTTTATCCCATCCCTGCGAGACGCTGTACCTTACACCATGCTTCCTTCAAAATTACAACCATCTTCCCTTAAGCTTTCAGAGCAGAGATGTGCTGTGCCCCACTATTTTGGGGGGTTCACATGACGTCCATTGTCCCTCCTAAAGAGGGAAGGGAGGAGAATTGGTCGGTTTTTACACAGTGCATATCCTGCGTGTGGCTATCAAGTCACAATGGCCGCCCAGCAGGCAGGCACTCCAGTGACTGGTTTCACTGTATATACAGGTAGTCCTCGGTTTATGAGCAAAATTGAGCCCCACATTTCTGTGGCTAAGCAAGACAATTGCTAAGCAAGTTTTGCCCCATTTTATGACTTTTCTTGCCTACTAGGAGTCCTCCAAGGTCCTATTCAGTTCCGTTCCGTTCCATTCTCTGTTCCGTTCCATTCTTTGTTCCATTCCATTCCAATTCCAATTCCATTCTATTCTATTCTATTCTATTCTATTCTATTCTATTCTATTCCATTCTATTCCATTCTATTCATTCCAATTCCATTCCAATATTCTATTCTATTCTATTCTATTCCCCATTCCATATTCTATTCTATTCTATTCTATTCTATTCTATTCTATTCTATTCTATTCTATTCTATTCTATTCTATTCTATTCTATTCTATTCATTCCAATTCCATTCCAATATTCTATTCTATTCTATTCTATTCCCCATTCCATATTCTATTCTATTCTATTCTATTCTATTCCCCATTCCATATTCTATTCTATTCTATTCTATTCTATTCTATTCTATTCTATTCTATTCATTCCAATTCCATTCCAATATTCTATTCTATTCTATTCTATTCCCCATTCCATATTCTATTCTATTCTATTCTATTCTATTCCCCATTCCATATTCTATTCTATTCTATTCTGTTTCTGTTTCTATTTCTATTCTATTTCTACTCCACTCCATTATTTCTATTCTATTCTATTCTATTCTATTCTATTCTATTCTATTCTATTCTATTCTATTCTATTCTATTCTATTCTATTTCTATTCTATTCTGCTCCGCTCCGCTCCACTCCATTCCATTCCCATGGTCACATGATCAAAATCTGGACCCTTGGCAACTGACAGTCGCAGTGTCCCAGGGGGTCTCGTAATCCCCTTTTGCGACCTTCTGCCAAGCAAATTTCAACAGGGAAGCCAGATTCACTTAACAACTGTATTACTAACTTAATAACTCCAATTCCAATTCCATTCCAATATTCTATTCTATTCTATTCTATTCTATTCTATTCTATTCTATTCTATTCTATTCTATTCTATTCTATTCCAATTCCATTCCATTCCATTTTATTCTATTCTAATTCCATTCCATTCCATTCCATTCCAACAGTTGTTAAATGAATTTGGCTTCCCTATTGACTTTGCTTGTCCCCTCCCCTCCCCTTTCTCTTTACCTTTTCTCTTTTACTTTCTCTTTTCCTTTCTCTGTCCCTTTCCCTTCCCTTCCCCCTTCCCCCCTTCCCCTTCCTTCCCCTTCCCTTTCCCACTGTAATCCACTACATTCTTCTCTTACAGAGACTAATCTATATCAATGATCTGTGTAGCTTTTTGAATTCAGTCTTCCCCCCCCCTTGGCATAATACGAGCACAAGGCAAGAAGTTCTTTCCCCCCCCCCAAATTTCCTCCCTAACTTTTACTAAAACATCACTATTTTCCAAGTAATTTGGTCCTAAAAAAAAGAAGAAGAAGAAGCTGCTAGCCTCTTGTTCCTTTAAATCATTTCCCTCCAGAGATTATTACAGGCAATCTATTGGATGGTGACGATAACGTTCATCACAACGCATGATAAAAAAAACCTTCATTCCCAAATATTTAAGTAATCATAATAGCTCTCCGTAAATTGTGGGTTCTACCCTTCTTTAAAGTCTGATGACGTTCCAGCATTGGGAAACACACAGCTAGCCTTTAATCAACCAAAACAAAAGAGAGAGAGAGAGAGAGAGAGAGAGAGAGAACCAGCCTTTCCTCTCCTCTTTAATCAATGTTTCACCCTTTTGTAGACGGTCCCATATTCTTTCTTCCTGAAATGCATCTCTTTGAAGACCGTTGTGCTGACTTCTCCAGGGTGGAGAGAACGTCCTGTGGTCCAAAGGAATGTGGCCCTCTGCAACCAACCACTGTGTTGTGCGTGAAAGGCGCGCAGTCCTGTAGACGCCCACAAGCCTACTAGAACGTGCAAAACCTTCCTCTTGGCCCTGATCGATGAAATCTACAGGCAGTCCTCGGCTTACAACATTTCGCTTAGTGACTCTTTGAACTTACAACGGCACTAAAAAGTGACCTGGGACCATTTCTCACACTTGCAGCAACCCCCTCAGGGTCACGTGATCCAAATTCAGCCGCTTGGCAACTGACTCATATTGGTGACGGTCGCGGCGTTCCTGGGATCGCATGATCCCCTTTTGCCACCTTCTGAGAAACCAACTCAATGGGGAAGCCAGATTCACTTTACAGCCATGTTTCTAACTTGACGCCTGTAATGACCCCCTCAACCACTGTGACCAGAAAGGTTGTAAAACAGGGCAACACCCACTGAACAACTGCTTCACTTAGCAACAGAAATTTGGAGCTCAATTCTAGCTATAAGTTGAGGACTACTCGCCTGCAAGCCAGTGCATCTGGTACCTGCATGGCCATAGAGCAGGGCTCATCAACCTCAGCAAAGTTAAGGCCTGCGGATTTCAACCACCAGAACTGGAGTCTCCTGGAGACTTCTGGGAATTGAAGTCTTAGGTTGAGAAACACTGCCGTAGATTCATGCTGAAAGAACGCCAACCTAGCCCCCCCAAACCCATTACCAACCTATAGGTCTTTCCTGAGAACTGTGAATGTAGAGCTACCAGATCTTGGCTGCAGAAATCCAGAAGACCACTACCGTATTTCCCTGAAGATAAGATAAGATGAGGTGAGGTGAGGTGAGGTGAGATAAGATAACCTTTATTGTCATTCTTTTACTGTGGGCACAACAACACACGTCAAAAATGAAATTTAGTTGCCCGCTCTCAAATATAAACACCTACATGACACACACCTAAACATACTATGTACAGCATATGTATAGACCCACACCCTTACGTATACATAGCAAATAAATATTAAGTACTGTCCATCTTGAGTATACTGTATAACGGAAGGAGGAAGCTTGAGAGTTCACAAGGTTAATGCTGTATGGAATGAAACTATGGCTGAATCCGGATGTTCTGCTACACATACCACGAAGCCCCCTCCTCCCAGAAGGGAACAAGGAAAACAGGTCGTGAAGATGCATTAGGGATTATTTTCTGGTTAGGTCTTATTTGGGGGAAAATACAGTACTAAATACGTCCATCTGGCTGAGGATCTTCATTGGGACTTATTTTTGGGGTGGGGCTTATATTATGAACATCCTGGAAAAATCATGCTAGGGCTTATTTTCCAGTTAGGTCTTATTTTGGGGGACATAGGGTAGATAACAGCAAAAAGATACAAGAAATCCTTGATTTACAACCATTTATTTAGCAACCATTCAGAGTTACAACAGGACTGAAAAATGAGACTCATGACAGTCGCGCATCATCCTCACGGTCGCATGAGCAAAATACGGCTGCTTGGCAACCGACACGTATTTACAATAGTGGCAGCATCCTGGGGTCATGGAATCACCATTGGCAATCTTCCCAGCCGGCTTCAGACAATGCGGGAAGCTAGATTTGCAGGAGAACTAGACAATTCACTGAACAACTGCAGCAATTTGCCTTACAAGAATAGTGGAAAGATCCTATAACTGGGAACAGCTCAATTAACAACCGCCTTGGTTAGCAATGGAAGTTCTCTCAGTTGTGATCGTAAGTTGGGGACTACCTTTATCGAAAAGGTTCTCTTTGAAGTCACTTAGTGGTAGCCTCAAACCTTACAGCCCAGATCTGATAGCTCAATCAAATACACTGCAACCGCTGAGAGAAGATTTAGGTTCAGATGTATTATTGGACCAAAGACATGGGAGAGTTTCATGTCAGCTTCTGAATTATTTTATGAGCAACAATAGAAAATTTCCATTTGTACTGCAATGAATTACAATGTGGTTGGTTGGAACCAGGCACTGTGGTTTATAATCCACTTTCTGCCTTAATAGGATGCTTGAAGCCAGTCAGCCGTGCACTAATGAAGTTGGGACATCAAGGGAGCTTTATTGACTAAGCCACAGTTCCGTTGAGTTCAAACATTACATTAGGTTATAAATCTCTGCTTACAAACCACAATGACAGGGTTTCTAGGCTAAATCAGAACGAAACAAACCGTATCGTGGCCCGGTATGATATATAAAGGAAGACAGATCATATTTCCAATTTGATGGGCGTTCATAAAATAAAATGCATTTGGGCGTTTGGGATTGGCATAGGTTGTTTGATAGCAAGCATGCTTCCTTAGTCAATGTGTCTCAAGAAAGAGTGCCCAACCTTGGCTGCTTTAAGACTTGTGGACTTCAACTCCCAGAATTCTCCAGCCAGCCATGCTGGGAAATGAAGTCCACAAAGTCTTAAAGTGGCCAGGTTTGGAGATTTCTGGTGTAAAGCATGGATGGGTGCAGTTACCTGCCATGCAAATTAACTCATCTCTAGAGTTTACTCAAATTCGTGTTCTTCTAACCTTTAACTGAGTGAAATGGGTACATTGTAGGGCAACAATTTTTGAATCAAAGTGCCTCAAATGAATTAACTTACAAATGGGGGGCGCCAGGACTCCTATTTTATAAAACATTTTATACATTTTGTCAAATGTTTTATGCCATAAAACGATCATAAAACGTTTATGACATCCTACAAAGTACTAACATAGTTCACACGAGCTATTTTCTCTGAAGATTTCCCTGAATTTTTAAGAACTTTTCAAGTACATTAGAAATTCTGGATTGTTGAAAGCACTGAGGAATCTGGGAAGGAAATATACAGTCATGGATAGTCTGGTTTTCAGATAGTCAAAGATGTTCTGGACAAGAGATCTGAATATGTAACATAGACTCTAGAAAGAGTGCAGAGAAGAGCAATAAAGATGATCAGGGGACTGGAGGCTAAAGCATATAAGGAACGGCTGCTGGAATTGGGTATGTCTAGTTTAATGAAGAGAAGGACGAGGGAGGACATGATAGCCGTGTTCCAATATCTCAGGGGCTGCCACAAAGAAGAGGGAGTCAAGCTATTTTCCAAGGCGCCTGAAGGCAGGACAAGAAGCAACAGATGGAAACTAATCAAGGAGAGAAGCAACCTAGAACTAAGGAGAAACTTCCTAACAGTGAGAACAATTAACCAGTGGAACAACCTGCCTCCAGAAGCGGTGAATGCTCCAACACTGGAAGTTTTTAAGAAGAGACTGGACAGCCATTTGTCCGAAATGGTATAGGGTTTCCTGCCTGAGCAGGGGGTTGGACTAGATGACTCCAAGGTCCCTTCCAACTTTATTACTATTATTATTATTATATAAATCCAACCACTGCTGTTAACATCTGGATGTGCAAGCACAGTAGCAAGTTAGCCACTTGAACATTATGCTCCATCAAGAAATCTTTCCGTGTATTCATCCAGGGATCCAGAAATATTCCTAATCCAAGACAATATTACGCTCTTACAGTGAACCAACGATCTGAGATCTCACAAGCAAACGTGAGGTTTGTCTGTGTCACGCTGTGATAAACCTGAACTAAACACCTCTTCTTAAAATACCCTCTAACTCCTGAGAAAGGCCTTTAGGTTTACAAAGCTGATAGCTAAAAGCTATCATCATATTGCCAAACGAGGAATTACATGGCTGCCAACTTCCCAAGTGGGAATTTCACAGCCGAGTTAAGATGTGACATCAAGTCCCAACTCTCTGTTTTGTTTTGTACCGTGTGCATGACTGCAAAATGCCTTTGGAAAGAGGAGCACAGAAGGAGAGAGAAAAAGGAATTTTTGTTCTCTCTTCTAAAATTACTCCCCCTTACCTCCTTACAAAACGAAACAAAACAAAACCCTTCTTGTTTTTCCGTATCACAAAAAAGGCACAAAATTTATTATCCGAGGTCCCCAAGCTTTTGGGCACCAGGGACCGGTTCCACAGAGAGATCTGTTTTTCCACGGACTTGAGGGTGCGTGGTTTTGTGTGTTGCCTGCATCCCGTGGATGGGACTTTGCTTGTTTGCGCAGACTGGTTGCTGGCATGCTGCGGCCCAGTACCGGTCCAGGGACTGGGGGGGGGAGGGGTTGGGGACCTCTGCTCTACACATTTTCCAGTCTCTCTTAGCAAGGTGGAAATCTGACATGACGGGAGCTTGAAATGAGCCATCAAAACATTATTCCCTCCTGCTCACCAGGCACCATAAATTCAAAGTGACCCCTTGTCTAAATCAGCCGGTGGCTGAAGCAACACAAACGACAGCACCTCACCAGTCCAAAATACACTCGCGAGTTGTTTTCCATTACTTTTTACAGCCGACTTGGTATAATTTCCATCTGACCACACTCTTTGACAGAACAGCCTGAGCGCTCAAATATTTTATGGCATTTTTTTTCAAAAGAGAGAGACAGAGAGAGAGAGAGAGAGAGAGAATGATTGGCAGGCCCTGGGATGGAGGGGGGGCAGTTTGGGAGAGGAAAAACTTTGGACAGAAACTTCTGACTTTTTTGGGGGGGAAGGTAAAGATGCTCTTCAGTCAGGGCCAATTTTTGGTGACTGCATCCATGCAGTTTTCTTGGCAGGATCGGAGAAGGAGGTTGCCATCACCGCCTCCTGGGGAGACTTTATTTATTTGTTTGTTTAACTTCCCGGTCTGGTCCTCAACTCTGGAATTCCCAAATGCCGCCCATCCAAGTCGAAACCCCTCCCGACCATTCTTAGCTTCTCAAAACAGCCAAAGTCAACTAGGTGCTGCTGAAGGCTGAGAGGCTGAACTGTTTAGGAACATTAAAGACAGATGTTTAGGGCTTTGGCCTGAAGGAGACAACAGAAATAACAACAATAAAGGACAGAAAAGTATCTCACTGATTGCTTCCTCCTCTTCCTCCTCCTCCTCCTCCTCCTCCTCCTCCATTAGTTTTATAAGGCTGCCAAATCAAAAGACATGTGATGATGTACAGCAGGGTGTTCTATGTTTATGTTTAAGGAACCGGAGGCTAAAACATGTGAAGAATGGCTGCAGGAATTGGGTATGTCCAGTCTAATGAAAGGAAGGACTAGGGGTGACATGATAGCAGTCTTCCAATATCTGAGGGGCTGCCACAAAGAAGAGAAGGATGGACCTCTTCTCCACAGCACCAGAAGGCAGGAGAAGCAGCAACGGATGGAAACTAATAAAGGAAAGAAGCAACTTAGAACTATGGGGAAATTTCTTGTCCGTGAGAACAATCGGCCAGTGGAATGGCTTGCCTTCAGAAATGATGGTTGCTTCCCAAAAACAAAGTCAGTGGGGGAAGCTGGCTTCATTTAATGGCAACACGAGTCACTTAACAACTGCAGTGATTAGCTAAACCAGAGGTCCCCAACCTTTTGGGCACCAGGGACCGGTTCCGTGGACAGAGGTTTTTCCATGGACCGGAGGGGGTGTGTGGTTTTGTGTGCTGCCTAGATCTCGCAGATGGGGCTTTCTTTGTTTGCGCAGCCTGGTTGCTGGCACCAGTCCACGGACCAGGGGTTGGGGTCGGATCCCTGAGCTAAACAGCCAGGGCTGAAAAAGAAATCAGGCATGACTCATTGAACCGCCTTGCTTAGCAACAGCAATTCTACTGCCAATTGTAGTCGTAAATCGAGGGTTACCAGTATTAGCAATGGAGCAGCCCCGGGAAACTCCGACCGAGAATCTATAAGCCATGCTTACAGTTTTGGGAACAGCCAAATAAATAGCTCTAAAGTAGTGGTTCTCAACCTGTGGGTCGGGACCCCATTTGGGGTCGAACGATCATTTCACGGGGGTCGCCAAACAATGCAGTCCGCCATTTTTCCCCCTTTTCCTTAGCTGTGCTACTCCCTTTTATTCTATTGGCTTTTAAAAGCCAATAGAATAGACTCTCTTGAATAGAGTCTAATTCTATTGGCTTTCAAAAGCCAATAGGAATTGTCCAGGCTGTCTCTGCCCTGCTGAGCCCGCCAAAAGTCCCATTCTGCAAACGGTGCTACACCAGTTGAGTAGTTCTCGACTTACGACCGGTTGAGTAGTCCTCGACTTACGATTGGTTGGGGGTCGCGGCATTAAAAAGGTTGAGAACCACTGCTCTAAAAGGACATAAAGTTAACTTAAGATGCTTGTTTGCCTCGCCTTAATCCGGGATCCTCTCCTCCCCTGTGCACTCACACCCTGGCTGTTTAACTTGGCGGTGGGCAGCTGCATAATTTGTTTCCATTGCAATGAAGTCCTAATTAACTGGAATAAACTTTTTACACTAAGTGTGTTTGTTTAATAAACCAGCCCTTTCAGAGGCTCACCGAGAGCCAATTGATGACTCGAGGGGAGTGGAAAGTCGCCGAGGACTTGGGACATTAAAGCTACACTGTCTAAGCGGGCCAGACTTGAAAAAGCCCTCTCTGTGTTTGCAAAATCCAAAAAGATGCATCAGACGTCTGGCTGGGGATGCGGACTTCAGATTCAGGGCTTCACAATTTCTCTCCAAGGTCTCTTCTCCCCTCACCTCTTGAGTAACCTCAGGAAGGTAGTCCTTGACTTACGAGAGTTCATTTAGTGACCGTTCAAAGTTACAAGTTATGACTGTTTTTTTCTCCTGCTGACGATCTTTGTAGCAGCCCCATGAAAAACCTGATCCAAATTCAGACCCTGGACAACTGGTTCATATTTATGAACCTCCACTTCTTAAAAATAAATTCTGCCGTTTCCTTCTGGATCCCATTTCTTGCAACGACAGAGGAGCGAATCGACAGCCGCCACCATATTTAAGCTTATCAAATTAGATCGGATGATCTTGACGTCTATATTTTGAAGGCAAATGAAAACGACTTATGAATGTGGCTTTAATAAGAGCCAGTTGGGTGTAAGAGTGAAGGTGCTAGCTGGAGTTCTAGTGCCGCCTTAGGTAGGAAATCCCACTGGATGACTTTGGGCCAATCACTAGGAGACTGTGAGTTCTAGTCCTGCCTTAGGCATGAAAGCCCACTGGATAACTTTGGGCCAATCACCAGGAGACTGTGAGTTCTAGTCCTGCCTTAGGCATGAAAGCTTTGGGTGAATCATTCCTTCTCAGCCCAACCCACTCACTGAGTTGTTGTTGTGGGGAAAATAAGAGGAGGACGAAGGAGTAATAGGTACGTTCACCACCTTGACTTATAAAGTAATAACGGTGAAATAAAAATGATAAGCGAAGGAGAACGAGATTCTGATTTCTCTTGTTTTACAGCATGTTAAAGCTCGCCATGGTGCCTTACCATAAGAATCTCTTTCTCATCCACACCGTGTAAGCCACAACAAGCGAAGCAGGCCAACCAACAAAAGACTGTCAGATCAAACAGGGATTGTCCTCCGTGTTGGTCTAACATTCGAACTCCCAAAATGCAAAAGGCAATTTAAGTGCCACTTGTCAAGATTGCAAATGAACAAGAGGCAACAAGAATGTTACTAGGACACCAAACACACTGGAGTGATATATCGGTTACCAGAAAGATCAGAGACGCCAATAAAACAGTAAACAGAGAAGAAATGTGTTTCAGAAGCCACACCGCTGCACGAAACAGAGGGAAGGGGATGAAAAAACAGGCACTCTCAGAATAAAGCATCCAGACCGCAAAGGAAGAAATGTCAAACGGGTGGATAGCAAAGGGTTCAGAGCAGCGGACAGGTCCACAGATAGTTCTTGACTTACGAACACAACTGGGAGCAGAGTTTCCATCGCCAAGCTAGGTGGGTCGTTAACTGAGCTGCCCCCAGTCTTATGACCTTTTGGGTGATGGTTGCGGAGCGGATCACTGCAGTTGTTAAGTCAATCATCTCATTGTTCAGCAAAGTCTGCTTTCTCCCTTGACTTTGCTTGCCAGAAGCCGTGTGTGTGTGTGTGTGTGTGTGTGTGTGTGTGTGTGTGTGTGTCCCCACTGGCAACCACCTGACCCTAGGATGCTGCAACTGTCATAAATCCTCCCTCCGTGCATCCATCATGATGATGGTGATGATGATGATATTTAAGAGGCATCCAGGACCCCCCCCTTTAAAAAAAAGAGTTCTTAAGTGCCATATCCATGGGGGGGGGAGTGTCTGTGAAATCTCGGCCAGACAAGTTGGAATTGAAACCAAACATTGCAGAGAAAGCCACTGTCTGTTCCAAAGTGAAACCATGACTTGCGTTTCTATAGCTACCCCAGTGGTTTTTTTTAAATTTTTTAAATCGTATCTCTAAAAGCAGTAGAAAAATAAGGGGGAATGTGAAGCCTTCGGGGGGAGCATCCGTTGAGAGGGTCAACAAAAGTCAGGAGGGTGGTTGGGACACCCTTTTCCTACATTTGTGCCAAGGGCAGACGGGCTTTGGCCAGGATGCCTCGACATTTGGCAGCTTCTATTCTGTAGATCAGAGGTCCACAACCTTTTGGGCACCAGGGACCGTTTCCACGGAGAGAGGTTTTTCCGTGGACTGGAGGGTGCGTGGTTTTGTGTACTGCCTACATCCCACAGATGGGACTTTACTTGTTTGTGTGGACCGGTTGCTGGCATTCCGCGGCCAGTACCAGTCCATGGACCGGGGGTTGAGGACCCCTGAACTAGGCAATGCCAGGTCGTTAAACCACCCTTAAATTCCTACTTAATGTTAAAGGCAAATGCAGCCAATAGTTATGATAGCCGTGCTTGTAAAGCAGAGATCCTTTTGGGCACCAGAGACCAGTTCTGTGGAGAGAGGGTTTTCTGCGGACCAGAGGGTGCGTGGTTTTGTGTGCTGCCTGCATCTCGTGGATGGGGCTTTGCTTGTTTGTGCAGACTGATTGCTGGCATGCTGTGGCCCGATACCGGTCCACAGACTGAGGGTTGGGGACCCATGCTGCAGATTCTGCTGAAGCTTTCCTGAAACTCTAACTTCGCTAGGGCTCCAACCTTAGGCTGCTGTTTAGACGTAGTCCTTGGCTTACAAGCACAATGGGCACAGGATTACCCTTTGCTAAGCAAGGGAGTTTTCAGTGAATTGTGTCTGATTTTAGGATCTTTTTTTTCCCCATGGTGTTTAGCCAATCTCGGCAGTTGTTAAGTGAATCGTGCAGTTGTTAAGCAAATCCAGCTTCCCCCAGGACAGGTAGTCCACGACAATTGAGCCCCAAAATTTATGTTGCTAAGTGAGAAAAAAATTTAGGTGAGTTTTGCTTCATTTTTCCTGCCATGTTTGTTAAGGGAATCGCTGCAGTTGTGAAGCTAGCAACACCGTCGTTAAGAGAATCGGGCTTCCCCATTGACTTTGCTCATTGGACGGTTGCAAGAATCGATCAGGCAACCCCGGGACACTGCAACCGTCGTAAATATGAAACCAGTTGCTAAGTGGCTGAATTTTGATCACGTGACCCCGGGGGATGCTGCAATGGTCGTAAGGCTGAGAAAGGGTCATAAGTCACTTCTCTCAGGGCTGTTGTAACTTGGTCACTAAAGGAACTGTTGTAAGTTGGGACTGCCAGTATATTTATCATTGGCTCAGTCATCCGAGGTGCAGAGGTTGCTGCGATTTTAACCCGAGGTCCCTCATTATGTTTGCAACTGATGTTTTTCGCATTAAGACGAGGAAGGGGAGGAATTATTCAATTCAGATACACAACTCTGCCTTCCTGACACTGTCACCAAATTAGCGGTGTACAAAGTAGATAGATAGATAGATAGATAGATAGATAGATAGATAGATAGATAGATAGATAGATAGATAGATAGGCAGGCAGGCAGGCAGGCAGGCAGGCAGGCAGGCAGATAGAGAGATAGGGAGATAGGGAGAAAGGGAGAAAGGGAGAAAGGGAGAGAGATATGGAGAGAGAAAGAGAGACAGAAATGGAGATTAGATAGATAGATAGATAGATAGATAGATAGATAGATAGATAGATAGATAGATAGGAGAGAGGAAGAGATGGAGAGAGAAATAGAAATAGAAATGGAGATAGATAGACAGACAGATAGATAAATAGATAGATAACCTTTATTGTCATTTTTTTTACTGTGGGTACACTGCACACATTAAAAAGGAAATTCTGTTGCCTGCTCTCAAAAGTGTACACATACCTAACGCACATATAAACATGCCATATACATACATATGTATATACTTCCACCCTTACATATAAGCAACATATAAATATTAATCCCTGTCCATCTTGAATACGTAGCGGAAAGAGGAAGCTTGAGAGTTCACAGGGTCGATACTGTAGGGAACAAAACTCTGTCTGAATCTGGATGTTCTGCTTTGGATAAAAACAACCAAATCTCTCCGTTCTCCCCACCCGGCTGCATGCTTCAAACCCCAACAGACAAGAGGTCCTTTGCCCCAAATACCCTATTCCATTAAGCCACCGATACTGAGAGTTGAGAGCCCTTCCTGTCAGTTATTTTAAAAAAGAAGAACCCCGAAGGTTAAGTGCTGGGTTGTCAGTGCACCCCCCCCCCGTTTCTCCCCTGTTCTGATTGTGTCGCTGGCTCGTCAGACACCGGAGATGGAGCCCAGAGATTTTATTATCTCAGTTGCTGGTTTGAGTGACACCCTGTCATGCGTTCCTCCAGGGCTGAGAAAGAAAAAAATAAAATAAAATGAAAATAAAGGAGAATGGTAGAAACTGCCAGCTGTCATTCGAGAGACTTACAGCTTGAAGTAAAAGCCTCCCTGCTTATTTAATCTGAGGCTTCCCACCTACTGAAAGATGGAGGGTGAGAACGGATTTGGCATTGACCAGACACAGGAGATATACAGGCAGTCCTCGGCTTAATGACGGAGCGACAGTTTTCTGTTGCTAAGCTAGACCATTGTTAAGTGGGTTTTTGCATCGTTTTACGGCCTTTCTCACCACGGTTGCTAAGCCAATCAACGCGGTCGTGAAGTCAGTGACCTGTTTGGGAAGCGAATCTCGCTTCCCTTTGCGTGGACTCTGCTTGTTAGAAGTTCGCAAAAGGGGAACACGGGACTCCAGGACACTGTAAACCCTCCTCAATATGAGCCAATCGTCACAACATCCACACAATTTGGGCCCTTGGCAACCAGACTGTATTTACAACATCCCAGCTTTACGTGATCGCTGTTTGGTGACCTTTCCAGCCAGCTTCTGACAAAGAAAGACACTGGGGGGGGGGGGAAAGCAGGATTTGTTTAACTAACCCTATCAGTTGCAATTATTTGGTTAACGAGGTCATAAAATCAGGCACAACTCCCTTAACAACTATCTTGCTTAGCAACAGAAATTCTGATCTCATTTACGGGGACTACCTACAAGAGGTTTATGTATTGGGGATCTACCTGTGTTGAAGAAAGTTGGAAGTTATTCTTTCATTCCACTTTCTGTTTTTTTTCTTCTCTTTCCTGAGTTTCTTTTCTCTAACACTCCTGAGTTTCTTTTCTCTAACCCCTCTGTTTTTCTTGTTTGATTTTTTTTCCTTTGTTGAAACTGAATTTAAAAAAAAATTTTGGGGGAAAGCCTGCAATTTTCCTGCTCCTCGCTGGCTAAGTCCAAGCCTGACAAATTCTTGGTACCTTCTCTTTGCCGTTCTCTCTGCTTAATGCAGGAGATCGAACCACCAATGTTTTATTTTTTTTAAAAAAAGAAACCCATCCACTTTCAACAACTCACTGTTTAATTTGGAGAACTACTGAGCCCAGAATTGGGAGGGAACTGGTCAATCTGGTTTAGAACCAGACAAGTGACAGTAATATTTCTAGACGCAAATAGCAGGATATTGTACACCAAGGTCAACCACTGCTTAAGTTGGTCATTTCTACAGACAGGATGACTACGTATAGGCTTAAAAGTAAAGATAAAGTTCATGAGTGAAATTCAGATGACAAATACAGAATTCTTCTTTTTATGGCCAGCAGTTCTAATGAAGAAGGACAGCTCATCAGATCCACAAGAGGAGAATGCTAACTTGATCATAGGCATCCTGGCATTTTATTTGCAGAGCCAACATAGGGCAGATTCCCAAGGCAAAGGCTTAACAAATTTCAAATGCATGATTAATGACCAGGTTTGGCTAATGATGGTCCTTCCTCCAAGAGTCCAATGCTGGATTATGCAATTCCGACCAATCCAATCAAACCATCAACCCAACCCAATCCAATCCAACCCAAGTAAATGAAACCGAACCCAACCCAACCGAATCCAACCCAGCCTAACCCAACCCACAAATCCAATCCAATTCAATCCAAGTCAGCCCAATCCAACCTAACTCAGTCCAACCCAATGCAACTCAATCCATCAACCCAACCCAATCCAATCCAACCAAAATAAATGCAACCCAACCCAATCCAATTCAAGCCAAGCCAAGCCAACCCAAGTCATCCCAATCCAACCTAACTAATCCAACCCAATGCAACTCAATCCAACAATCCAATCTAGTGTACTCCAGTCCAATCCAATCTAACCCAAGTAAATGAAACTTAACCCAACCCAATCCAATCCAACCCAGCCTAACCCAACTCACCTATCCAACCCAACTCAACCCAAGTCATCCCAATCCAACCTGACTCAGTCCAACCCAATGCAATTCAATCCAACAACCCAACACCATACAATCCAGTCTCCCCAATCCAATCCAACCCAAATAAATGCAATCCAACCCAACCCAACCCATCCTAACCCAACCCACCAATCCAACCTAACCCAAGTCATCCTAATCCAACCTAACTCAGTCCAACCCAATGCAACTCAATCCAACAACCCAACCCAATCCAATCCAGTCTACCCCAACCCAATCCAATCCAACCCAAATAAATGCAATCCAAACCAAACCAACCCAGCCCAACCCAAGTCAGCCCAATCCAACCTAACTCAATCCAACACAACACAACTCAATCCAACAGCCCAACCCAATCCAATCTGCATGTCCATCATGGACCAGCAAAAGCAATTCAGATCAATTTTAACCAAAAATTGTGCTGGGTGGGGTGTGTGGAAGGAACACAAAAGAGAAAAATTTGTTTGCCACCTACCTCTCTTTGAGCACTTATTCCAGATATACCTACCAAGAGAGGAGAAGACTTTTGTTTTGCAAGAGTTAAGACTGCTCAGAGAAGGGCTTCCTTAATTTATAGCAATGGCATTAAACATTGACTGTGCACCTTTGCAATTTCACATCTCTTAGGAGCCGGTTTACGCTCTGGCAAAAATGCCAGGCTGACTAATCTACCCCACGTTACTCAAGGCAGTGTCTCTTAGCCTTCTGAGGGATCCCTGCTGCCAAAGGTCCTAATGGAGGGAGCAGATTTCCCATGACAGCTTTCCCTCCCCTCTGCCCAACCGGCAATTACAAAGTGCCCTGAAGCAAAATAGACAAGCAGTTCTAAATTTTAAATCATCTCAATTGTGATTTAGGCTCGACACTGACGCACGCAGCCTTTTGGGTTACGCTGATGGTAACAGTTAGTAAGACACACAGGCCCACTTCTATCTTCACACGTACGGTATAGGTAGCTTATTGCTCCTTTTAAAATAGTGACAAAACTCAAGACATGACAAGAGTCTTAACTTGGTTTCTTTGTCTCAGTTTACAAACCTTTTCCAATCATCCTGCGGTTACTTCTAGCAAAGGAAGGCTCTTGAGTAAAGGTAGGTAGAAATGTCTTGTTTCACATGATGCTCTTCCTCTAAACTACAGGTAGTCCTCAGCTTACGACCACAATTGAACCCCCAAATTCTTGTTGCTAAGTGAGACGTTTGTTAAGTGAATTTTGCCCTGTTTTATGACCTTTTCTCACCACAGTTTTTAAACGAATCGCTGCAGTTCTTAAGTTAGTAACATGGTGGTTAAGTGGTTTCCCCATTGCCTTTGCTTGTCAAAAGGTCACAAATGGTGATCACATGACCCCAGGACACTGCAACGGTCACAAAGATGAGCCAGTTGCCAAGCGTCTGAATTTTGATCACATGGCCATGGGGAGGCTGCACCAGTTGTAAGTGTGAAAAACAGTCATAAGTCCCTTTTTGTTACTGCCGTTGTAACTTAGAACGGTCACGAAATGAACTGTTTTTAAGTTGGGGGCTACCTGTATACAGAACTATGTGAGGATCTAACAAATAAAACCTAGATGTCTGCAGAGAAAAGTCATCATCTGAATATTAAAAACCCATCCAATGACCCACAATAAACTCCTTTGTAATAAATTGGAGGAATAAGGGAACTCCAACGGAAGAAGAGATCCTGCATAAAATTTTATCATGTGCTGAGATGGACAGGCTCACAATGATTATGAAAGACAAGACAGAACACGAATACTTCGAAATCTGGGGCAAATTTTACCGTTGGTATGAATTAAGGAGAACTGCTCGGACTTCAAGTTAATGGAAGAATTAAAAGATATACATAACTGTACATATAATTGTATATATAATTGTATTGTATAGAAGATGAGGCTTATATAGAGGTTAAGAACGATGTATTAAGCTTTTGTACCATGATAGGAATTGATAGGAAAATTCATTCTGGAATGTCATGTTTGTCCATTGTTGTTTTAATTGTATTATGAATAAAAACATTAAAAAAATAAAATAAAATAAACTCCTTTGTAATTTTGGGCAGTCAGAAAGGAGAAATAAAATAGATCCATCTGATCCGGATAGCATACTTTCTACATCTATTTTCTTGGAAAAATACAGAGGGTTGTCCTTCGATGGGCATTCTATTGAAATTCGAAGGAAGACCAGAATTGGGCCAGAGTTTTTCAGAATATTCAGATAAAATGCCACGGTTCCGACAGACAGACAAATAAAGCAGAACTCCGAGGCTTGGAAATTTCTCAAAGAACGTGTTTACAAAGTATCGGCACGTCAAAAGGGAAACCATGTCTGAAGACACACGCAGCAATTCCCCAATATAAAGTTAAGAAATCCTATCTCTAAAGCTAGGCAAGCAACTACGTTCCCCAATATATATTCTTGGCCCAATATATCTTCACAAAACGCCCAGCCTGCAGTCTCGGGAGCAGCCGATGACCTTGGTTCCCATGGGACAAAGGTTTATTTAGACTAGCAAAGCACATGGCAATCCGCCCTCCCTTCCTTCAATGTGTCAACTGAAAATGAATAAGGAAGATGGCCGCAGCCACGCTCATTTTCAAAGTTGACATAATACTTGAAAGGGTTTGTGTATCCATTTTCCAACTTTGCCAAGCAACACTATTAAGAGAAGGATGCAATTATTCCACCTGAAAATACTGTCGTGTTAGAGGGAGGCAACCCCATCAGCTTTACGTAAATACCAAGAATATCATCTTACACATCCTTTTCTAGTCAAGAAATAATTTGCCTTATAGATTACATATTTGAACAATAGAGGTAAGCCGTGAACCATCTTACAACTTAGAAGAACTCAGAAGCCATCTTGTTAATCAATCAGAATAACTGCCCTGGGACCCGGCATAGAAAAATACTCTTCAAAATTGCTCCCTGATGACATATGTATAGAAGCAACAGTATACAATAATGAATGAAACGCAGTAACTTTCTTCTCACTGGTGCCCACCAAAACAAAGCAATAAATCTACTTAAGATAATATCTCATGTTTCCACTTTCTACATCAGGGGTGGCTGGGGAATTCTGGGAGTTGAAATCCACTAGTCTTAAAGCTGCCAAGGTTGGATATCCCTGATCTACAACAGAAGAAGCTTTGACTGGTTGTAAAGCTAATGTTCTTCCCGTGCAAGCATTCAAAATCCAGGATCACGTGACCTCCAAAAACATAAGGCTTAACTCACTTAGATGACACATATTAATGGATTCACCTTGTTGAAAATGTATTGAGAAAAATGTAAGACTTACTTTGAAGAGTACAAATCCTTCTTGTCTGCCGATCCCAGGCTCTGAAAGACAGAAAACCATAACATTTAGTCCCATGTCCTCCTTAGGTAGATGCAGAAGGCAGAAGAAGCATAAAAATAACAAGCATGATGTCATGCATATAGGTGGCACCAGTAAGACTGGAGTGTGCCCACAGTAAAAAAAATTGACAACAGCGGTTATCTTATCTTATTTTCACCTTTGGTTACTTGGTACCAACCCTCCATATGTCAGAAATAAATGGGAATGGTGGAATTCACAGCAATAGGAATGGGAAGGAAGGAAAGAAGGAAGGAGAAGAGAAGAGAAGAGAAGAGAAGAGAAGAGAAGAGAAGAGAAGAGAAGAGAAGAGAAGAGAAGAGACATCTATGGGAAGAGGACATTGCTAAATTCATGATTTGTATCACAGAAGATTAAATCTCTTACATTTTCCAAATGAAGCAGGAAATAAGAAGGTCACCTATTGGAGACCAGAAAATAAAATGGAACTAATGAGCTTGATACAAAAATAATTTCACATACTTTGTATTTAATCAAGTACAATTTAATGCCTCTTCTTGGAAGTCCGGCTTTTTATAGGTCTTCATACGTGGGTTCAACCAGAAATCTACCACCTGGAAAAAATCCTTAACTTTAGATATTCTTATAGGCTCGTATATTACAGTTCTTGCTAGCTAAGCAGAATCCTGTTTGATTCTAGCAATTCTGCACTGTCATTTCTGCTAATCAAACTAAACTAATCAAACTTTGTTGAATATACCATCGTTCAATGGATTCAACAACAAGGCAACGACGTTACAGTTCACAAACCAACAATGGCTAGTTTCATTCAATGCATCAAATAAACCCAACATTATGGCTTCTCTCTAACCACGTCCTCATCTCTCAGTTCCCATGTTGGGTCAGCAAATGCAGAAGGAAGCAAGCAAGCTTCATATAATCATCTACAAGCCCAATGGTCATCTTAGTAAGAGACAGATCTTGACGCACCAGCTCCCTCCTGCTAATTTGGTTTTTTTTTTCCCCAACCCCAGCAATTTTAAGGCTCCCAGAATTCCCCAGCCAGCATGCTGGAAGTTGACATCCAGACATCCTGAAATTGCTATGGTTGAGAAACATTGCACTAAATGTTTCCTAACCTCATATCAGAACCAACTCCAGAAAGAGATGTTTCCTGAGGGTTACCCACGCCCACTACAATGCCACCATAATGCAAAAGTCCTATAGGCTCCAGCATACTATTTATTTTGCATTTGGACATAGAAAATCCGAAAGCATGAAAGAGTCAACAAAGCTGTTGAGTATTCATGCCTTTCCAAGGGGGAGGAGCAAACGTGGAGAACACAGACAGCGGGAGCAAACCTTAGATCCAGGGTGTTCAAGTTTGCTGAATGTTCTCAAGATCCTTCAGAGCCATTCAAGCAGAAGTTTTTTCCTCCTCTTTTTTTTAAATTAGCTGCTGTGCTCCTTGTGTTTGCAGAACGCGGGCGATGAAGTTGGTGGTTGCCTGCTAGCAGCATGCTTGCACTCTCTAAGGTAGCTAATGTTGTATGTTCACACTGTGGTTGCCAGGCAGCGCCTACAAGACAATTCCAAAGGAGGGAGAAAGCCACCGGGCAGAATACTAATCAATGGTGCAATAAACTGTTCAGTGGCTGAGATGCCCCTCCTAGAAACCATCATTCACAAACTCAAGCACAGAGTCTCACGTGCCAAGGAAGAGGAGAAGGGATGTTTCTAGACCTCAGGTTTCCCAAGCGCCAATATTATTAGATTGCACCTCAGACAGAACTTGGATCTTAACGTTCCTGTTCTTCTTCCTTTGTTTTTTTTTTTTTTTCTTCCAAGAGGTCTGAGCTTCCCAGCGGGTGAAAATATATGCTACGGGGTCAACGTCATTTACAATGAACCTCACTTATGAATGAAGTGAGCGTTAGGGCACGTTCAGTGGAGAAGGAAGAAGAAAGCCATATTGTTCACTAACAGCCTTCTAAAGCACTTGGAGGGCAGACCATGGAGAACATACAACTGAACAGCAAGGCCATCCAGGGGAATTCTGGGAGTTGAAGTCCACATGTCCTAAAGAGGCTAAGGTTAAGAAACCCTTGTCTATAGGGAATGTTTCCATAATTCCCCTCCCCCCCAAATTAAACAATTATCTTCAGGAACCAGATTTTGTGTAAGATATCCCATTACTGTTCTCTGTCTTACAAGCTAAAAGATAATTATTTCATCCTCCCAAATTAATGCATTTACAGTACTTTCATTTTGAAGGTTGACTTGGATTTGCTAGAGAACAGAGAGGTATGGTTGGTAAGTTGAAGTCCAAGATATTGGAATTCAATGGATTTTGATGCAATTCCATAGGACGATTCTATAAATTCATGCTAAGCTTTCACGCACTGCAGATTGTTTCTATTTATTTATTTTTTAGGTTTTTATTATCTTGTCTTTTTTCTTTCTTTCTACTCTTTCCCCTGGTCTTTTGCAGCTATTTATACAGCATTTTGAACTTCTAAAGGAAGCATCTGTTTCATTTGTGAAGAATTATACCCATCTGTATTACTGCACCAATCTTCGTTAGTGCATAAGCCAAAGCATATTTCAACAAGAGATTTCTGCCGTAAATTACCAAATCTGTCAACATTAGTTTTCTCATCCAAAGAGATTATTATAAGCATCATCCTTGCTTTAAAAAAAATTTTTTTTTGAAGGTTGACAGGCAATATGCCAACTTGTTTCGAAGCATTGATTGGGTTCATAAATGCTGCTAAGCCATGGTTTAGCTATTCCATGGCTTACTGAAAAATTCAGCATTAACTAAGTGGTGGGTGGGTCCAATATCATCTTAAGTTCAGTCTTCCCAGGTAAAACCATAATACAGAATGACAGAGTTGGAAGGGACCTCAGAGGTCTTCTAGTCCAGCCCCTTTCTTAAGGCAGGAGACCTTTTACCATCCTGGTCAAATGATTGTCCAATCTCTTCTTGAAAGCCTCCAGTGATGGAGCACTCACATTTTCCACTGATTTATTATAAACTGCACTGCATATGTAATAGTAGTAAAGTTGGAAGGGACCTTGGAGGTCATCTAGTCCAACCTCCTGCTCAGGCAGGAAACCCTACACCATTTCGGACAAATGGCTGTCCAGTCTCTTCTTAAAAACTTCCAGTGTTGGAGCATTTACTGCTTCTGGAGGCAGGCTGTTCCACTGATGAATTGTTCTCACTGTCAGGAAGTTTCTCCTTAGTTCTAGGTTGCTTCTCTCCTTGATTAGTTTCCACCCGTTGCTTCTTGTCCTGCCTTCAGGTGCTTTGGAGAATAGCTTAATTCCCTCTTCTTTAGCCCCTGAGATATTGTTCTTGGTGTCAAGGAAATTTCTCCTGAGTTCCAGCTTGGATTTCTCTCTATGATAAATTTCTCTTTGATATGTTAACCAGGCAGGAGATACAACTAGAGGAGCTAAATCTATTTTATGGTACGGCTACATTAATGGAATCTTGCAAGTCTGAAAGTACAAACTTCCCCGGGCTACTTTTAACTGTCTCATCCATTAGAGAAGATCTTTCCTAAGTCTTTTCCTCTGATTGTTAGGCGATTGGAGGCTCTTCCCACTTTTAGCTGGTTGTTTTCCAGGCAGCATCTATTTCTATCTTCCCCCAAGGTCACCACTTTCAGCCATCTGATCAATTAGGGCAGGTCTATATGAGATGACCAAGCTAAGCCCCAGGGAGGGGTCAAATGCGTCCTAAGTCATGAGACCTTGCACGACCACAAGAGATCTAAGTCCAGACCACCTTGAATGTCTTTCTTATCTCCCGCTTATTTCCCTTGACCGTTAGTTGGTCCGATTCTTGTAGAAAGCTCGAGCTTGCAATAAATCTTTACGTGCGAACTGCCTGAATGGGGCGTTGTCTTACCTGAACACCTTTTCTCAGCATGAGGAATGTAGAATCCACACACGGGTATTAGAAGTCCTCTAGCCCAATCAGACCAAAGAATCAAAGTTGCCACGCCTCTGCTGGGCCGGACCATGCCCCAGTTTCAAAAAGGGCGAAGCCAATGATTGTGTGACGTGTTGGCTCCCGGACTGCTGACACTGACTTGACTGCGGAATTGAGAGGGAGGGAGTGGATTCTACATTCCTCATGCTGAGAAAAGGCGTTCAGGTAAGACAACGCCCCTTCTCCAGCATGGAAGGAATGTAGAATCCACGCATGGGACATACCAAAGCCATATGACCCCATGGGTGGGACGCAGACCGGTCAAGTGTCGGGCCCGGATTGGACCATCTGTTGTAAGACCCGGCGGCCAAAAGAGGCCTCTGCAGAAGCAAATTTGTCGAGCTTATAATGATGGATGAAAGGGGAAGGTGATGACCACATCGCTGCCCTACAGATGTCAGCTATCCGGCGCTTGACAAGGTCATTCCTAAGTTTCTTTCTCTGAACTTTAAGCCAATGGGAGGTGTCCCTCTCTCTTTGTTTCCTAGGCAGCATCTTTTCCCCTGATCTACGATATCATTACAGCAAGTAAATTACACACCTTAATAAAACTATAGAAGCATCGCAAAGAATGACCTTTTTTTTAAAAAAAAAATCTTTTTTCTTTTTGTTGATTTGTATCTCTTTTCTTCTTTTTTTTTTTTTGAAACTTAACAAAGTTGCATTTAAAAAGGGAAAAAGAAAAGAACGTTTCTGCTTCAGAAAAGGTATAATGACTTCTCACTTCGGACCATAAGGCAGAGAGAGAAGGGTTCCAGTTTAATTTTTTTAAAAAAACAACAACATTATAATAACTTTAAAGAAAATTCCTGGAGAATTCCATCCGCATGACTAAAAAGATCCTGCATATTGGCATCAGTTCTGAACTTCTGAGAGTTCAACACGTTTGCCTCACCGCCTGCTTCAAGCACCCCAGTTCCACCCCTGGGTTTCTTACAGCCACATATGAATCATGATCAAGGCAGGCCCAGCACAACATTATTCAATTACTCACCCCACTGATGACTCAGAGTTTAGGAACCACATATTAAATCCCTTAACAAAATAATGGGAGAAAGTTAAGCTCTTGATCATTTTGCTAAAGTATATTTTTGGATGATGCACTTGCCTGCTTTGAATTTACCTATTGGGAAAGTGCATAGAAATCCTGGTTTTTGCCGAGCAACATTTTCAATAAGCAGATATATAAGGGATGGGGAGAAGATAACCTTGGGCTGAAGAGATGCTACAGAGGAAGAGAAAGCATCGCTGGCTCAGGAATTCTCGGAGTTGAATTTCCACGAGTCATAAAAGAGCCAAGGTTGCCTACCCCTGCGCTAAACTGAGATTATTCAACAAATCATGATAAAAACCAATCACGACTTAGCAAAATCTATGGCCCCATTCAATATGTTGGTAGAGAATCTGTATCTTCTCATTTGGAGCAGTCCAACGCAAGACCTATTATTTCACGGCGCACTTACATTACAGGTGCTCAGGTGTATCTCCTGCATCCATTATCTGGAAGTAATATGATTGGATATTTGACAAAGCCTGCTCCCAAACTCATGTATGTCTTAATCTTTAAAAGTTCTTTTGAAAAAGGGGGGGGGGGGGAAGAGTCAGGATAATCTGTCCTTTTCAGTCATAATCCACAAGGCCAAAAAGATGTTCTGCATCTTTGGTATGTATGTGTGCGTTTGTGTATGTGCGCACGCGTGCGCCTGTGCATCTTCCGTTCCCTTGACTCTTCGCTTTATGAAATGTCTTGGTGCCAAAAATGTGTGTGCTTTAAAAAAAAAAAGTTTGCAAAAGATGCAAAATGGGTTTGGGGAAAGAGGAAGATTGAAATGGAATGAACCAGAATGCTGGTTGACAGGTCCTTGCTGCTCTCTGAGCTTAGTAGTTTTCTTGCAGATGTTTCATTACCCAAACTAGGTAACATCATCAATAATAGAAGGGAGAGGGGTTTGCGGGGAGGAGGAGGAGGGGGAGGAGGAGGAGGAGGGGGAGGAGGAAGAGGAGAAAACTGTGGGGTCCTTGGTGCTCTCTGAGCTTGGTTGTTTTCTTGCAGACATTTCATTATCCAGTGCTCATGCTGATGATGTTACCTAGTTTGGTAATGAAACATCTGGAAGAAAACAACTAAGAGAGCACCAAGGACCCCCTCATTTCAACCCTGAGCCACAAATATTCTCCTTTATAGAGACTCTTTATTAGAATCTTGGTTATTTAGAGAGCTGTCTTTATGTCTTTTTAATGAGTCCCTAGGTTGGGGGGCTGGGTGTCTCCAAACCTGCCAACTTTAAGACTTGTGGACATCAACTCCCAGAATTCCCTAGCCAGCATGTTCTGAAGAAGCTTCTTGGATTGGACATCCACTTGTCTGAGATGATATAGGTTCTCCTGTGAGCAGGGGGCACTCTACTCTACTCTACTCTACTCTACTCTACTCTACTCTACTCTACTCTACTCTACTCTACTCTACTCTACCCTACCCTACCCTACCCTACCCTACCCTACTCTATTCCTTATTCTACTCTACTCTACTCTATTCTACTCTACCCTACGCTACCCCACCCTACCCTACTCTACCCTACTCTACTCTATTCTATTCTATTCCTTATTCTACTCTACTCTACTCTACTCTACCCTACCCTACCCTA